>NC_071425.1:0-1454382 GCF_017976375.1 Cuculus canorus | reverse complement strand
CAAAGCGAGAGCTGTCAGCAGTCATAGAATCATAGGTTGGAAAAGATCTCAAAGATCACCAGCTCAACCCCACCACACCAATTAGCCCATGTCCCAAAGTGCCACGTCCGCATGTTCTTTGAAGCCCTCCAGGGATGGAGGCTCCTCCACCGCCCGGAGCAGCCTCTGCCAGGGCTTCATCACTCTACAAATAAAGATATTTTTCCCAATATCCAATCTAAACCTCCCCTGGTGCAACTCGGGGCCATTTCCTCTCATCCCATCACTTGTCACTCGGGAGAAGCCCAGCACCTATCTCACCACAACCTCCTTTCTGGGAGCTGCAGAGAGTGACGAGGTCTCCCCTCAGCCTCCTCTTCTCCACACCAAACACCCCCAGGTCCCTCACCGCTCCCAGAACCCTGTTCTCCAGCCCCTTCCCCAGCCTCATCCCTCCCTGCCAGACTTGCAACATCAAACCATGGTCCTTAAGCCTTAAATAACGCCCAGCAGTGGTTTTTTTGGCTTTTGATGTTGCCGGTGACGGCGCCCAGGCAGCGCTGCCAGCCCCAGGGGCGTTCAGGACACTCCACATCACCCATCAATTCCCCGTGTGGCGCGAAAGACGGGTGCCAGAGCTGCCGGCCGGGCGCAGCGCGCGCTACGCATCAAGGTTAAAACAGCAGCGGCGAGGTCAGAGCCCTCCACGCAGCCGAGGAACCCAAAAATCTCGACGCGGGCAGCGAGCCCCCCAGCACGGCACCGCGCGCTGCCTGCCCCGACCCGGCGCTGGTGCCAGGTTTCACGCTTGCAAGGCAGGATTGCGGCAGGAGCCCCGAGCACAGGCTTTTCCTGTCTTTCAAGTTCAGAGTTCAGAAAGAAATAAAGAAGAAAGAAGGGGAAAAAAAAAAAAAAAAGGCATTAGGAAACTCCATTTGCCAAACAGCGCCTGTAAATAGGGACGAGGCAGTGGCCAAGGGCTTGGGGACGTTGGGCCACAGCCCCTGCCACGCAGCCCCGGTTGTCGGACGGGATTTCTGCTTATGCAGCACAAAAAACCTCACCGGAGGATTGCAAAGCGCCTTCCTCTCCACCATCCTGCCCGGACGCGAAGGGAGGTGGTTAAATAACCCCCCTCCAAGTCACCCAGCAAGCAGGGGACAGAGATGGGTACCCCAAAAAGCCCCCACGCTGCAGGGTGCTCCTCCCTCCAGGAGGGCATATTTCACCCCCAAAAAATTCAGCACAAGAGCAGATTTCAAGAGATTCGAAGCTCCCCGCCCCAAACACCCGAGTGCCAGCGCTCAGCGGGACGGAGTAAGCAGGGAGGAATCTGAAGAGAAACCATGATTAATGCTCAGCCGCTGCAAGGAGCAGCACTCCTCATATCTGAACCATTTCGCACACCCCAATTAATCCTTTGAGGCCGGTTATTAGCCCCATCGCCGGGCTGGGGAAGCCGAGTTCAAATAACCAGGAACTGCGGAACAGAGGCCGAATTCAGCTCTGGGGGAGCAGCCTCGGCTCGGATGTTGGCTGCGCCAGCGCAACGCCGTAACCCGCATCCCTACCCGGCTGCTCCCCCTCTGCCCACCCCACGCCGCCGTCACTGGGATTTGGCACAAAATGGGCAGGAAATGGAGTTTTAGGTGGTAGCCGGGCTGGGCTTCCTTGGCACCACGCTGCTCCCCGAGGAGATGGGAATTGTCCCGGTGCCCTCCAGTCCGGCACTGCCAGGCGATGCCGGTGCCCACGCCACGGGAGGAGCATCCGCAGCGTGGGTCAGCGGTGTAAATACTGAGGCTGGGGGGCTGCTCAGAGCCAGAATGTGACCCTGAGGGGCTACGGGCACATTGGGCGGATCTGCTGCTTGCCCAGTGCCAAGAGCTGGAATGGGCAGGGATGGAGCAGGCGGATCCACAGGGAGAAAAAGGTTTGGGAGGAAACACTCGTGGACGTCGGTGGGTTTCATCCCAGAGAAAGGGAAGCCCAGCCCCAGGGTCTTGCCTCCAGCTCCACGGCCGGATCCAGGCGCCTCAGCACCACCGCCCTGCCGCGACGCCAGCCTGGCTGGGCACTGGGGTGAGCGGCCGCGGCCAGAAGTGCCCATGGCACGCAGCCTTCCGGACCCCACGGCGCTGCCTCTGCCCCAGTCCCATCCCTGTGGACCCCGCAGAGCGGACACCCAGTCCCGCTGCCGGACCTCAGCACCGCGCACAGCCCCATACCCTCAGCCTCTGCTCCCCATTGCCACCAGTCCCTGCTCCCCCAGTATCGCCCAGTCCCCCCAGTATCCTACTCCTCGCCGAGCCCAGGGCGCTGGCTCTGTCCCAGTCCCGTCCCTGCAGACCCGGAGGAGCGTGGGCATCACCCAGCCCTGCTGCCAGACCTCTGCACCACGCACAGTCCCTGCTCCCCCAGTATCTCCCAGTCCCCCCAGTCCCCCACTCCTCCCCCAGCTCAGGGCTCTGCCTCTGCCCTGGTCCCATCCCTGCGGAGCTCAGGCATCGCCCAGTGCCGCTGCCAGACCGCATCCCAGTAGCTCCCAGTCCTCCCAGTCCCCTCCAGCCGCTCCCCAGTGCTCCCAGTGCCGCTCACCGCGGGGGCGGGCGGGATCCCGACCAGGCAGAAGGCGATCCCATTCATCGGGGCTCGGTGCTGCCCGGCTCGGCTCAGCCCGGCCCCGCTCCGCTCCGCTCGGGCTCGGCCACGGCTGCGGCTCCGCCTCCTCCGGGCGGGGCGGGGCGGGGGGAGGGACCGGCACCGGGAGGGGACCGGGAGGGGACCGCCCTGGCACCGGGATAGCGACCGGGGTGGGGACAGGGACCGGGATGGGACCGGCATAGGGACCGGGATAGGGACCGGGATGGGACCGGGATAGGGACCGGGATAGGGGACGGGACCGGGATGGGACCACTCCAGCACAGAGATAGGGACAGGGATCGGGATGGGACCGGGATGTGGACAGGGACTGGGACTGGACCGGGATGAGGATACGGATAGGGACCAGGATGGGACCGGGATGGGGACAGGGACCGCCCTGGCACCGGGATAGGGACAGGGACCGGGACCGGGACAGCCCTGGCACTGGTACAAGGACCAGGATAGGATAGGGACCCCCCTGGCACCGGGATGTGACAAGGACCGGGATAGGACCGGGACAGGGACCCCCCTGGCACCGGGATGTGACAAGGACCGGGATAGGACTGGAACCGGGACAGCCCTGGCACCGGGAAAAGGACCAGGATAGGGATTGGGACAGGGACCACCCTGGCACCGGGATGAGACCGGGACAGGGACCGGGCTCGGGACAGGGACAGCCCTGGCACCGGGACCACCTGGGACAGGGACTGCCCCGGCGGGAGGGATCGGGCACCGGGAGCAGCTGGAGCACCGGGACAGGGCCCGGGACAGGCACGGGCAGGACCAGCCTGGGACCGGTGTGGGCAGCGGATGCCCAGGAACCAGGACCAGGAATGGGACATCCATGGACCGGGATAGGGATGAGACACCCAGGGATGGGGACAGGGATAGGGATGGGACTCCCAGAGATGGGCAGGGGACACCCAGGGAGCAGGACCAGGACCTGGCAAGGGATATCCAGGGACCAGGACCAAGCAGGGGACATCCAGGGAACAGGGCAGGGATGGACAGGGGACGCTCAGGGACTGGGTCAGGCAAAGGACATCCAGGAACCAGGAGAGAGATGGGACACCAAGGGACAGGATAAGCCAGGGCAGAGGGACATGGACTGGGAACAAAACTGACCAAGATGTGCGCAGAGGGAGTGGACAAATCCCACTGGATTTGGGGGACAGGGACAGCCGGATGGGCACTGGCAGGAGGAGGCTGAGGCCAGGGGATGCGGGAGGAGTGCGGAAAGACACACGGACAGGAAGCGCCAGGACAGGGGGGACAGGACCGACGGGGACTGGCACAGGCAGACATGGGGGCGGAAACACCCGAGTCAGGGCTGACGAGGGACAAAGGCTGACACAGACCCACAGGGAAAGGAAACGGCGAAGACGGGAAACAGCCGGACAGACAGACGGAGCCTGGCCTGGCGGACAGAGGGACAGGGACAGCCAGACAGGGCCTGGTGTGGCTCTGACCGCTTGGACCGCAGAGGAGCATCCCAAAGCCATCATTAAGCAGCCGCCAAGTAAATTAACTCCCACGCGTGAGTCTCGGGGTGCAAAGAGCACCTCAGAGGTGCTTTGGTGGCAGCAGGTGGCTGCGACACCACGGCACGAGCCCTGAGTCACCGCGGGTTGGGTCAACGGACACAGCACATGGCACAGCACGGACACGGCCAGGACCCAGCGCTGGCCCTGGGGTGGCAGGGGGCAACGCCGGAGGGGAAATGGAGCTACATGTGACGGGAAAGAGGGAAGAGGCGCAGGAAACCAGGGAGGAATGACGGCCATGGTCTGCAGGGATGTACGGACGCAAAGTGGGGAGGATGGACTGATGGCCCTGGCAGCACTGGGGCTGGAGCTGGGGTCTGGCTGGAGGACAACAGGGCTGAACTCAAAGGGTTGAGGCTGAGATCAAGGTAGGGGTGATGAACCCAAAGGGAAGAGGAGGCTGAACCCAAAGGGAAGAGGAGGCTGAACCCAAAGGGAAGAGGAGGCTGAACCCAAGGGAAGAGGAGGCTGAACCCAAAGGGAAGAGGAGGCTGAATCCAAAGGGAAGAGGAGGCTGAACCCAAAGGGAAGAGGAGGCTGAACCCAAAGGGAGGAGGAGGTTGAACCCAAAAGGAGGAGGAGGTTGAACCCAAGGGAAGAAGAGGCTGAACCCAGTGGAAGGAGGAGACTGAACCCAAGGGAGTTCAGGCCAGGGCACAGTACAATGATCTCCCATCGTGACAGTCCAAGGTGGCTTCTCCACCACCAGTGGTCATCACTGACCGCACCCCGGTCCCCAGTGGGGACAGGGATCCATGCAGGGGGCAAATGGGTGAGAGGCGGGGGCAGGTGTAAATCTGCAGAGCACGCTGTGACGCAGGATGGTGCTGGGGACACACAACCTCCGGCTCTGCCAGGCCAGCGACGGGCACACGGTGCCGCCCGGGCTCCTACTCCAGCACATCCACTCGACGCCCCTGCACCCAGGATGGTGCTGGCGCCCACCCACTCGCTGAGCCCCTCCTGAGCAGCCATTTCCTTGCCTGCACCCAAGCTTTGGTGCTTTGCAGCCCCCGCGCTGCCCCGCACGCCCCAGGGATGCCGTCCCGCACCACGCAGCGCAGCCCCAGCCACCAACTGCAAGTTTTCCGTGACACAATTAAGAAAGTCTGTGTCAACAACGACTTCCTCCGAGCGCCTGGAGAAACCTCAGCACCACCAGGAAAAATAAATGACCCAGTTGTCGCCCGCCACTGCGGGAGTGCTGGGAACTCGGGGCTGGAGAGAGGCGGCAGGGTCTAATCCTGCTCCTGGGCACATCCTGCCTCGCCAGCGGCTCCCGCAGTGCCGCTCGCCCCCCGCACACCACGGCCCTTGATGCACAAACCACGGTGGGGCACCCCAGGATGCTGAAGCAGCCGCCCTGGGGCTCAGCACCCACAGAAATGGGAAGGTGGGATGGGGGATCTTATGCCCTGGAAACATAGAATCATCGAATGCTAAGTTGGAAGGGACCTTAGGGATCATCTGGTCCAACCTTTTCAGGTTCACCCACTCAAGTTCAGCCTTAAAAATGTCCAGCTCCTCCATCCCATACGCAGGGATGCAGTGGGTTGGATGCAGTGGGGTGGGATGGGATGGATGGGGTGGGATGGATGAGGTGGGATGGATTGGGTGGAATGGGGTTGGATGGGATGCGGTGGAGTGGGATGGATGGGGTGGGATGGGATGGGGTTGGATGGGATGGAGTGGGGTGGGGTTGGATGGGGTGGGATGGGATGGAGTGGGTTGGAATGGGGATGGGTGGGGTAGGGTTGGATGGGGTGGGTGGAGTTGGATGGGATGGAGTGTGATGGATGGGATGGATGGGGTGGAGTTGGATGGGATGGAGTGGGATGAATGGGATGGATGGCATGGGATGGGGTGGGTGGAGTTGGATGGGATGGAGTGGGATGGATGGGATGGATGGGGTGGGATGGAATGGGATGGGGTGGGTGGAGTTGGATGGGATGGAGTGGGATGAATGGGATGGATGGGATGGGATGGGATGGGGTGGGTGGAGTTGGATGGGATGGAGTGGGGTGGATGGGCTGGGATGGAATGGGATGGGGTGGCACACACCGCCCCAGCAGGGCGTCCCCATGCCCGGAGGTGCCATCACCTCTCACCCCACACCCCATTCCATAACCATCCACCCAAAAATCACCGCCCTGTCTCTCGCTCTGCCAGGGCAGCTGCTCCCCCCCCCCCCCCCGCCCCCCAAACCCCGCACCTCGCTGCCCACCCTGCCCGGTTTAGCAGAGCAGATCCATCTCATCTCAATCCCTTCCCAAGCCAAATCCCAGCAGCTGGAGACGCGGAGCTGAGGGGGGGGTTGCGAGCCCCCCGCCTGCCCAGCCTGCCGCTCCCTGCGGAGCCGCTTCCAAGCCGCAGACAAAGGGAGCAAGAGAGGAATCCCGCCTGGGCGAAGGGTTTTAACCTAATCCGACGAATTAAAAGGAAGAAAAGCAAAAATCAGGAGCCGGAGCGGGGCTGGCGCGGCCCAATGGGGCAGCGGCGTTGGGGTAGGGCACAGCGGCAGCACCGCGCGGCCGCCGCTCGCCGAGGCCAGGACGTAGCCGTGGGGTTGGGACGCGGCGTTGGGGTTCCCATGGCCGTGGGGACCCTCGCGGACCCCATTTGCCACAGCAACAGTGGCAAAGCCGAGTGCAAACGCCGGCGCTCAGCGCCCTTCTGGCCCTCCCGGCCGCGAGCTCCTCTCCCGTCTCGGCTGCCACAGCGGCGCGAAGCCATTTTGAGCTGTTGGCGGCGAGACGAAAGGGTTACGGCCCCCGCGCCCTCCTTCCCCCCCGCCTGCCCGTGGGGTTGGGGATAAACAAGAGCGAGGGCAGGGGGGTCTGGGATGGGATCAGCCCGGGAAAACGGCGGCGGCACAGCGAGGCAGAGCGAAGCAGGGGGGGTACGCGGGGGGCTGGCGAGGACTTACGTGCTCATCCCACATCAGGGAGGGGCTGAAATCCTGCTGGGAATCGGGGTACCCCCCCAGGACCCCTCGTTAGGCGTAGCCTCGGCTGTCGCAACCCATCGCCGGAGCGGTGGACGGGAGGGCGGCTGCTGCCGGTGCCGGATCCCGCCGGGGCGCTGGCAGGCACATGCCAACCTGCTGCCGCTCACGGCCTAAAATTACCACGGCTCCTCCGAAGGCGTCGCCGCCAATGAGGGCAGCGGGGAAGGCACGCGGGCTGCTCCCGAGCTCCTCTGCATTGCAGCTGGATGTGTGCGAGGGGGGATTTTTGCAGCAGGAAAGCTTGCCCGGAGAGCCGGCGGGCAGGAGGGCTTTGGGCGCGGAGGCGGACGGTGCCCGCGGGGACGGCGATGGCAGCACAGCACGTGCAGCCCCCACGGCGGCTCCAACCGCTCCAGTGGGGCGGATGCACGCCAGATCCCGAGGAGCCGGGGTGGGGATGGCAAAGGCACCGGCGTGTGCTCGCCCACGCTGCAAGCGTTCCCACATGGTGCCTCGTGCCGCCTCTCCCACCCCACACGGTGCCCCGTGCCGCCTCTCCCACCCCACACGGTGCTTCATGCCGTCTCTCCCACCCCACACATTGCCTCCTGCCACATCTCCCACCCCATATGTTGCCTCATGCCACATCCTACCCCACATGTTGCCCTGTGCTGCCTCTTCCAACCCACACGTTGCCCTGTGCCACATCTCCCACCCCACACATTGCCTCATGCCCCCTTTCCCACCCCACACATTGCCCTGTGCCCCCTTTCCCACCCCACACATTGCCCTGTGCTCTCTCTCCCACCCCACACATAGCCCTATGCCCTTTCTCCTGCCCCACATGTTGCCCTGTGCCCCCTCTCCTGCCCCACACATTGCCCTGTGCCCTCTCTTCCACCCCACACATAGCCCTGTGCCCCTCTCCTGCCCCACACGTTGCCCTATGCCCTCTCTTCCACCCCACACGTTGCCCTGTGCCCCCTCTCCTGCCCCACACATTGCCCTGTGCCCTCTCTCCCGCCCCACACATTGCCCTGTGCCCTCTCTTCCACCCCACACGTTGCCCGGTGCCCCTCTCCTGCCCCACACGTTGCCCGGTGCCCCTCTCCTGCCCCACACAGCCCTGCCCCAGGCCGGGGGGGTTCTCAAGCACGCGGTCCCCGAGGTGAAGCAGAGCATCACCACGTTGAGGGACGTGTGACGCGCAGGGTGGGGGCTCTGCGCTGGTCCCCAGTGCAGCCTCAGCCCCTCCTGCCCCGGGGGGGGGCATCAAATCCTGCACCCAGCGCCGGGCTGAGCCCCAAGGGAGGTGGTGGAAACATAAGCAAAGCCCAAGGGGTGCAGGAGGGCAGAGGCTGAACCCCTCGCCTGGGGAATAACCCCCCCATCCCAGGAAGCTGAGCTGGGAGAGCCCCAAGCGTGGTGTGGGGGGACCCAGAGCCCCCCTGGGCACCAGGGAGGGACACCGCTGCCCACACCGGGCACAGGACGGCTTCGGGAGGCGTCGGCTGGTGAATAACAAGACGGGGTGACAGAGGAAAGACCGACAGACACAGCTTCATCCGAGTGCCCCTCAAAGCTTTTTGCACACCCCACAGCAGCTCCAACCCCTTCCCTGAGCCAAAACCCCTTCCCCACAGCGAACGGAGCGAGACACACCTCGGGCTGCAACAGAGACCTGTGGCAGAGCAGGAACCGTCCCTTCCCGTGTGGGGAAGGGCCCAGAAAGCACCCCTGCGGCGGGATGTGGGGCAGGGTGGGAGCACTGGTGTCAGTGGGGCAGGGAAGGGGCCCGGGGGACCAGGGGGGCTCAGCCCCAGGGGCAGCAGCAGGCGTGGGGTGGGGGGTCCTGGCGCGAGCAAGTGGGTGATGCTGGGGTGGGATGCAGGTGGTACTGGGGCTCCCGGGAGAGTGATGCTGGAGTGGGATGTGGGTGATACTGGGGTGGGATGTGGGTGATACTGGGGATCTCAGGAAGGTGGTGCTGGGGTGGGATTCAGCTGATGCTGGAGATCCCCGGAGGGTGATGCTAGGATGGGATGCAGGTGATGCTGGGGCGGGATGCAGGTGATACAGGGGATCCCAGGTGGGTGATTCTGGGGTGGGATGTGGGTGATACTGGGTGTCCCAGGAGAGTGATGCCGGAGTGGGATGTGGGTGATACTGGGTTGGGATGCGGGTGATACCGGGGATCCCAGGAGAGTGATGCTAGGATAGGATGCAGGTGATACAGGGGATCTGGGGTGGAACGTGGGTGATGCCAGGGTGGGAGGTGGGCGATACTGGGAATCCCAGGAGGGTGATGCTGGAGTGGGATGTGAGTGATACTGGGTTGGGATGCGGGTGATACTGGGGGTCCCAGGAGGGTGATGCTGGGGTGGGGTGCAGACGATGCTGGGGAAGCAGGTGGGTGATGTGGAGGTGGCAGGTGGGGAGCGGAGGATTCTGATGCCAGGGCAGCAGCTGGAGGGGCTGGGGGAGATGGGTGGAGATCCGGGGCGGCGGCAAAGGGGGGCTCCGGAGCAGCAGGTGGGGGGCACGGGGATGGCCGAAAGGGACACCCCCAGCAGGCGGAGGTGCCCGGGGCTTCGCTCAGCTTCGGGACCACGAAACGGCGCCGCGGGTGCAGGACCCGACCCCCCCCCGGTTCCCGGCCGCTCCTACCTGCTCCATGGGGCCGTTCGGGGCCGGGCAGCGGCCATGGGCCGCCGCTGCAGCCGGTGCGGGGCGGGCGATGCCGGTGCGGTCCCGCTGCTGCCGCCGCCCACGCCCGGCGCCGCCCGGCGCATCCCGGGAGCGGCGTCAGCGGAGCGGGGGGAGCCGATCCCCCCGCCTCCCACCTTTCCCACACCCCCTCGCCACTCCCCAGCCTCCGTCCTTCCTTCCCTCCCTCCGTCCATCCTTCCATCCCTCCTCACCCTGCATCTTTCCATCCAGACCCCTCCATCCACCCATCCATCCATCCATCCATCATCCTTCCTCCATCTTTCTATGCACTCCATTCATCCTCCCTTTTTCCTGACCATTCACACACCCTCTGTCCATCCATCCCTCCCTCCATCCCTCCATCCTTCTTTCCTCCCTCCATCTTTCCATCCGCCCCATTCATCCTTCCTTTCTCCTGCCCATTCACACCTCTTCTGTCCTTTCATCCATCCTTCCATCTATTCATCCATCCATCCATCCATCCATCCATTCCATCCATTCCATGCATCATCCATCCTTCTTTCCTCCATCCGCCCCATTTATCCTTTCTTTCTCCTGCCCATTGACACCTCTTCTGTCTGTCCGTCCGTCCATCCATCCATCCATCCATTCCATGCATCATCCATGCTTCTTTCCTCCCTCCACCCCATTACCCCATTCATCCTTCCTTTCTCCTGCCCATCTACTCATCTTCCTTCCTTCCTTCCTTCCTTCCTTCCTTCCTTCCTTCCTTCCTTCCTTCCTTCCTTCCTTCCTTCCTCTTTCTATCCACTCCATTCATCCTTCCTTTTTCCTGCCCATTCACACCCCTTCTGTCCATCCATCCATCCCTCCCTCCCTCTATCCATCCATCCCTTCCTCCATCCTTTCCTTCATCCCTCCCTTCATCCCTCCATCCATCCATCCATCCATCCATCCCTCCATCCATCCATCCACCCACCCACCCCTCCTCTCACCCATCTCCCGTTGGGGCTGCGGAGCTGCTGCTATGCCGGTGCTGGGGTGCCCCCGCAGCCCCCACAGCCCCCGCTGTGCACGAAGCATTCCCACCCCTGGCCCAGCCGCGGATTTTCCCGGCACAGGGGCCAAGTCCTCCAGCCTGGGTAAATATTAGCTAGCGGGCAGCACTGGTGCCAGGCCCAGCGTGGCTCGATGACCCTCTGGGGCTCTGCCAGCGCCCTGCGACCTCGGCCACGAGTGCCCAGCCCTGTGCCCGGCATTGGCTTCCCGGGCGCGGCCCCACGGTCTGCCTTGGCTCCTCCTGCATGGCTCTGTACCGTGCCTCAGTTTCCCTTTCATAGCCTCATACCGTGCCTCAGTTTCCCTTTCATAGCTCTGTACCGTGCCTCAGTTTCCCTTTCATGTCCTCATATCATGCCTCAGTTTCCCTTTCATGTCCTCATACCGTGCCTCAGTTTCCCTTTCATAGCTCTGTACCGTGCCTCAGTTTCCCTTTCCTGTCCTCATATCGTGCCTCAGTTTTCCTCTCATAGCTCTGTACTGTGCCCCACTTTCCCTTTCATGTCCTCATATCGTGCCTCAGTTTCCCTTTCATAGCCTGTACCGTGCCTCAGTTTCCCTTTCATTTCCTCATATCCTGCCTCATTTTCCCTTTCATAGCTCTGTACCGTGTCTCAGTTTCCCTTTCACGTCCCCGTACCGTGCCTCAGTTTCTCTTCCATAGCCCAGCGTTGTGCCTCAGTTTCCCCACATCGCCCCACATCTCCCCCAGAGCGTTGGGATGAGCCGGAATGAGGAAGGCCGTAATACCCCCCTCATCCCCTCGAAACCGTTCAGCTCTGAGCTGGTGATCACAGCACCACAGGGCTCCGGGGACCCATCGGGGGTTTGGGGGTCCCCACGCTGCAACAGCACCCGAGGGGCTGGGGGAGTGAATGGGGGTCCTGAGGGGGGCGAATGGGGGTCCCGGGGGGGTGAATGGGGGTCCTGGGTGGGTGAATAGGGGTCCTGGAGGGGTGAATGGGGGTCCCGGGGGTGGTGAATGGGGGTCCTGGGGGGGATAAATGGGGGTCCCGGGGGGGGGGTGTGAATAGGGGACCCGGGGGGGGGTGAATGGGGGTCCTGGGGGTGGGGGAATGGGGGTCATGGGGTGGAGAATGGGGTTCCTGGGGGAGGGATTAATGAGGGTCCTGGGGGGGTGAATGGGGGTCCCGGGGGGGGTGAATGGGGGTCCTGGGGGGGATGAATGGGGGTCCTTGGGGGGGGTGAATGGGGGTCCTGGGGTGGTGAATAGAGGTCCTGGGGGGGGTGAATGGGGGTGCCGGGGGGGGGGTGAATGGGGGTCCTGGGGGGGGTGAATGGGGGTGCCGGGGGGGTCCTGTGGGTGCGATGCTGCAGCAGATCCCGAAGGGGGGGGGAGTGGGTGGGAGGTGAGTGTGAAGAAAGCAGCTTTTGTCTGGGGGCTCCGAACCCCCCCCCGGACCGGGAATTTTGCTGCTTTCTGATGCAAATGAGATGTTAAAAATAATCTGTGCGCAGCGGCCATGTTGGGGCTCTGCCAGGGCGGCTCGGGGGCGGCCGGACAAAGGGCCTTTAGGGGGTGTTCGGGGGGGCCCAGAGGGGATCCCCCACCCCCACCGCCTTGGGGAGCCACCGAGGGGCACCCAGCACAGCCCCCCCCCCCCCCCAGCGGAACCCCAAAACCTTCCCGCTCCCCACCCCGAGCGTCGCGCCCACTGATGGAGGAGATGCCGGTGGCATCTTGGTGGCATCTTGGCGGCAGCCCCCGCGCTTGGCCCAGCCATGAAACCATCCGTGAGGAGGTCCCAGATGTCACAGCCCGTCTGGAGAGCCCGACTGACCCCAACAATGCGGCCATTGTCCCCCCGGGACCGCCGTGGGGGCACTGGGGCAGAGAGCGCGGCAAAGGCTGCCTCCACACTGGGCCACGACCAGAGGAAGAGGGGGTCCCTGCCCTCCAGCACCCCGAGACCCTCCTGGCTGCACCCCAGCACCCCCTTGCTGCCCCACACCCAGGGATGGAGACAAAGGGTGGTGGGATGGACCGTTGCTGGAGGAGAAAGGGTCCCCACCAGCCCCTCGCCGAGCGATGGAGGGAGAAGAGGAGGATGAGGAAGGGATGCAGCCTCCCACACGGAGCCCCCCCAGCCAGGGGGGCCGCGTGCCGCCCGCCTCAGCCCCATTCTGTCGCTCGGCGGCCTTTGATCTGTCAAATTCGGGGGCGTTCAAAGCCCTCAGCGCAGCGCGGGGAGCACTGCATGCGGCTCCGGCAGCTGGGGAGGGGGACGAGGGGGAGTTGGGGAAGTAGGAGCTGGACCTGGGCATCTCCATCCCTTGGGTGCCCCCTCCCTCCCTTGCACGCCCATCCATCCATCCCTTGGATCCTCACCAAGCCCTTGCACCTCCATCCCTCCCCACCCATCCCTTGGGTCCCCATCCACCCCTTGGGTCCCCATCCCTCCTCATCCATCCCTTGGGTCCCCACCCATCCCTTGCACCCCCATCCCTCCTCATCCATCCCTTGGGTCCCCACCCATCCCTTGCACCCCCATCCCTCCTCATCCATCCCTTGGGTCCCCACCCATCTCTTGCACCCCCATCCCTCCTCATCCATCCCTTGGGTCCCCATCTATCCCTTGCACCCCCATCCCACCTCATCCATCCCTTGGGTTCCCACCCATCCCTTCCACCCCCATCCCACCACATCCATCCCTTGTGTCCCCACCCATCCCTTGCACCCCCATCCCTCCTCATCCATCCCTTGGGTTCCCACCCATCCCTTGCACCCCCATCCCTCTCCACCCATCCCTTGCATCCCTATCCACCCCTTGGGTCCCCACCCATCTCTTGCACCCCCATCTCTCCTCATCCATCCCTTGGGTTCCCACCCATCCCTTGCACCCCCATCCCTCTCCACCCATCCCTTGCATCCCTATCCACCCCTTGGGTCCCCACCCATCTCTTGCACCCCCATCTCTCCTCATCCATCCCTTGGGTTCCCACCCATCCCTTGCACCCCCATCCCTCCTCATCCATCCCTTGGGTCCCCATCCATCCCTTGCACCCCCATCCCTCCTCATCCATCCCTTGGGTCCCCATCCATCCCTTGCACCCCCATCCCTCCCTAACCATCCATCCCCATGGTCCCACGCATCCCTTTTATCTCCATCCCTCCCTCGGGGCCCCATCCTTCCCTTGCATCCACCCTTTGCACCGCCATCCCTCTCCTTACAGCGATGCTAGAAATGGGGGGGACGACAAAGCACCCCCCTCTCCATCAGATTCCAACTTCTTAGGGATCCACAGCTCCGGCTCAAGACACCACACGGCACATAAACCAATTTCCAATGCTTTTATTTCAAACCCCCTCTTCTCTTCCCTTCCCACCCTACCCTCCCCCCCCCCCCCCCCAAAACAAAACAAAACAAAACAAAAAAAGCCCCCAATCAGTCAAAACGACAATAGAAATGAGTTACAAACACAGAAGTCAGTCCTCACTGACTGCTTACAAAAGAAAACCCCCCAAATCCCAGGAATTCCACACTGTCTTCCCCCCCCCCCCAGGACCCACAGCGGTGACCGACGTCCCCCCGCGAGGCCGAACATGCCTATTAACACAATATATACAGACAACCCCCCCCCCGGGACAGCCAGGCTCCCCCTCCCCACCCCCAAAAATAACCAAACACACCCAAAAGTGCATTTGTCATGTTTATATCAAAAACATTTTCTTCTTTCTTTTGAAAGATTGGCCTGCAAGTCTGGCTTTTTTTTTCTTTTCTTTACCATTTAGTAACTTTTTAATATAGTTTATGAAAATAAATTATACGGCAACTATTTTAATAAATTAAGCACACACCAAAAAAAAACCAAAAAAGGATAAAATTAAGCAAAGCTGCGTTTCTGCCGAAGGGCGACGACGGCACAAGGTCCTGCACGCGGAGCTGCCGGTGTCCGCTCCTTCCTTCCCTAACAGCAAATCCAGATCCAGTGTCGCTCGCTGATTTTCAGATTAAAGCCCTGCTGGGGTGGGGGGCACCGGTTGTGCTTTTGCAGCTGGAGGCACGGGGGGAGGCAGCACCGTGCTGCCTTCATCCCAACCATCCCCTGGGATCGGGGGGTCCCAGCAGCCCCGTCTCCCCTGGAAGACTCTGGATGAGGAGCGAGGGGCTGAGGAGGGGAGTGATACGAGGGATGCTGCTCCATCCCTGCAGCCCCGAAGGGCGGCTCGGGGTCCCCACGGAGCACTTGGGGGGCTGCTGCTCAATCCCTGCATCCCTGGAAAGCCGAAAGGACTCGGGGTCCCTGCAAAGCCCGCGGGGGCTGCTGATGAATCCCAAAAAGCAGAGGGGGCTCAGGTGGGTGCTGGGGTCCCCATGGAGCCCTTGGGGCTGCTGATAAATCCCTGGAAACCGAGGGGGCTCGGGTGGGTGCTGAGGTCCCCATGGAGCCCTTGGGGCTGCTGATAAATCCCTGCATCCCCGGAAACCGAGGGGGCTCGGGTGGGTGCCGGGGTCCCCACAAAGCCCTCCAAGGGTAGGCGCAGACCCGGTATTAAGGGTAAAATCATCCCAAAGGCAGATCGTAACTGTGAAGAACAGAGCACAACAGCCATCTCCCTTCCTCCTGGAAGATCCTTTCTTTTACAGACACTGCTTTCCAGTCATTTCTACCCCAAAATGCCCCCAGACCAGACTCCAGCCCTGGTCACCTCCTCCAGCATCGCCAGGGCACCCACAGGCACCTTCAGACACACACATGGTGACGTGGGTCCCTCCTAAACACACCCTAAGGGTTTTCAACCTGCCCAGATCCACCAGCGGCGCCCGCTCAGTGCTTTCAAACCCACGGACTCCCTCTTGCTCAGGTGGTTCCCACCCTGCCTGCAGCAGCTCCCACCCAAACCAAGCCAAGAATGACTCTTTTCCCCCTTCTTCCGTCCCCAAAAGCTGGTCCATCCTGGGCTGAGAACTTCCATATGAGAAAACCATCCTGACTTATCTGAACTTGAGCTGCAGGGAGAGGAGCGGGAGCTGACGGAGCAGCCGGCTCCAAACCCTGCCATGGGATCTTGCCAATCTGATAACCAGGTCCAGCCCACAGCTGGAGGATGCACCCATCCAGCTGGAAAAAGAGCTTTTCCACGGGTGCTTTCTGCGCTTTGGTGCTTTTTATGGTCCGTTTCATTGCTCATCTGCCTCCGGTTGCTGACAGAGGGAGGAGGACAGCAACAGCCCCTGTAGAATTCAAGGTTGGACAAAGGAGGCTATAAAGAAGTTCTTCCAAATCAGCAGGATGAGATCGGCCCTCCAGAACCAACCTATAGAACGGTTCCCAGCAGGATGCAAATAGCTGTTCCTCCCCAAACAGGGATGCGGAGTCACTGGTGGGATGCAGTGGAACCACCTCTGAGACCTCAAACGTGTCCACAAAGACTACCAACCCCTCCACAGCGACCACCCAGCTCGCTCCACTCATGTGCAGCCTGGAAACCCAAGCTCCAGACCATTTCCATGCCCAAACAGCAGACCAAGTCCCTCTTTCCCCTTACACCTAGATGTGAAGGAACTCTAGGAACAGCTTTAAATGGATTTCCAGACAAGGCTGTTAACTACAGTTGACCTTGGGATCTTATCCAACACTATTAGCCACAGGCAGCCGGCTGGCACTGACCACGCTCCAGCTCTCCTGCCGTTCCCAGAGCACGGAGAGGTGGAGCAGGGTCCTGGGAAAGCTGAGGAGCATCTGTTGCCTTCACGGCAGAGCTGATCTCACCGCTTCTCCCAGATGGACAAAGAGGTCTTGCGCAGCTACAGCCAATACCAAGCACATCAGCACTGGAGTCCCACCACTCCCTGTCCCAAAGAGGGGAGATTGAGGTGAGATCTTAGGGAGAAATGTTCTCCTGTAAGGGTGGGGAGGCCCTGGAACAGATTGCCCAGAGCAGTGGTGGTGCCCCATCCCTGGAGGGGTTCCAGGCCAGGTTGGATGGGGCTTGGAGCAACCGGATCCAGTGGGAGGTGTCCCTGCCCATAGCAGGGGTGGGACTGGACGGGCTTTGAGGTCCTTTCCAGCCCAAACCATTCCATGACTAAAAGATTTCAGACAGACTCCAAGCCTGGCTGGTGGCCCCAGTTTGAGGAGGGCTGTCCCCACTGTGCACAGGTCCCCAGTGACCACAGGAGCACCGGCGAGCTGCCAGGAGAGCTCCTAAGGACAGTGACAGCTGACCAAATACATGCAATTCAAGTATTACCCCTAAAGCCTGGCTGCTCCGATGGCCCCAAAACCCACCAGGGCACCCCATTCACCCTCCTGGGGAGACATGGGGAGCTCTCAGGGCACCCAAGGAGCTCCCTGGATGGAGCAGCGCAGGAAGCACCACCAAGCGGGGTTGTTTCCACCCTAGGCCAACTCAGCATCAGCAGGACAGGCTCTGCGCCAATTCCCAGTGCTCAGTTTTCCCTGGTCTGCTCTCCAAGTTGGCTGCTTTCCCTTCCCAAGCCCAGCCTGTGCCTCTCCATCCCAGAATGGAGAAGGAAGGAGAGAAAATGCTGCCATACCATCACACCAGGGAGAGGACCAGCTTCTCCCCAGCTTCAGCAAAGGGAGACTCACAGCTCCTCCATCTCACGTGTCCCACACCCCATCCCAAGCCATTGTATCCTTGCCTCCAGGGTCTCTTTTTGGAGAGCAGCCTGATAGGAGACACATTTACGGGGCACATAGCTCTTCGCTGGCACGGAGCTGGACACCAGGCTTGGTTCTCAGGAAGGTTCTCCTTTCCAGCATATGGATAAGGTGGAAGATTCAACTACTTCAGCACCGGAGAGCTGAGATGCAGCAGGGATGTGGATATTCGAGTTCCACCCGCACAAGCCCAGGCGCTTTTCCCCCCAACAGTCACTCGTGCTGTGCGTTTGAGTCAGAGCAGCTGTGTTTATTCGCAGGCTCCACTATAACTCGCTGCGAGCTGGAGGTCCCCAAGCGAGGGGAAGGGACATAGTGGCACTGTGGAGGGATGAACACCGGTCCCCACGCGCAGGGGACACGGGCACTGCAGCCTGAATTAGCTCCAATTCCACTGAGGGTCAGGATACGCTGCTCAGCACATCTCGGAGCAGCTCCCCTTCCCGATATCCACTGTCCCCGATGATCCAACACACGGTCAGTAGCGCGTAGTGTCTGATGAGGTATTTCTACAGATCGTGAAGCTTTGATGTTGGTTTCATCTGGAAGCCAAATCCGTTTTAAAACACACTTTTCTTCCAAGACCAAAACAGAGGCCAGAGGCGAGGGTGAAGACAGGGAGGGGAGGATTCGTTAGCACCCTTCGTAGCAATGCTCAGCACAAGCAGATAATAGAAATTTGCATTTAATTTAAGGACATGGATCATTCTGCAGCGTAAGACCAAAGTCCCAGCAGCTCCTGAGTGCTCAGAGGGCCCTGAGCTCTGATCCAGGAATCCAGACCACACGCAGCATCACATCTTCAAACCACGCTGGTGCGGGACGGAGCGTTTCCCTCACTTGGGCTGAGGGCACAGAACACTTGCTTGGATTAATATAGAAGGAAAGATGCTTCTCCAGACTTCTCAGCATCACTTCAGGCAAACTTTAAACTTCATGAAATGAAAACTTTTTGCAGCCGTTGCAATGGATGAAACAGCAGACCAGGATTTGAAAGGGGGGGTGGGGGTATTTCAGACAGTGCCAAGCCCAGAACCACAGCAAGAGCTGCCACCTCTCATGGCTTTGCTCTTCCTGAACTGCTGTGATTCCATGGACATCTTAGGGAGAGGAAGAAGCAGCAAGCAAGCTCGCAGAGACCAGGTGCCGTCCCAGAAGAACCTTCAGGTGTCTGTTTCTTGCCCTAAATCACCCAAAGATACCTCTTAATGCCCCAGCGTAGGATCCTTCGCAGCTCTACAGAAAGCCACTTCACAGCATCTGGATGCAGCCAGAGAAAGACTCAAAGTGCACATCCCATGGCTCCGAAAGACCAAGATCACCACAGCCGGTACCTTTGGTCCCTGGACTGCTGCAATAGGTACAGCAGCAGCTTTGCCACCTTCCTCCCACTCAGAGGGGTTCAGCAACATCTTCCAGTGTTTGCTACAGGGACAACACCTCCGCAGAGGAGCAGCCCTTGCTCCCCGGGCCGCAGCAGCCATTCCCTTTGGCAGAAGGCTCCAGGACATCCCAATGGCTCACACGCTCTTCCTTCCTTGGGCAAAATGTAAAAGCGTAGAGGATCCCCCTGAAAACCCAGCTGCAAAGCTCAGCTGCCCAGGATGAGGTTTGATCCTCTTCTCCCAAATCCTAGAGAGCAGGGGAGCTGTGCAACCGTCCGCTCTTCAGAGCTCCACGCTGCCCCGAGGTTATTCCACGTAGCTGCGTGTGATCCTGGCTCAGTCTGCCTCCAAGCAGCTCTCCGGCTGTGTCACCTCTTGGTGAGGACCAAAGAACAGTCTTGCCATAATGCCCGGAGCTGATCTTCCTTGAGAGTCCCCTTCTCTCTCCCCACCTTGAAGTTTCCAAGGGAGGACAATAAAATTCAGCTGATCATAAGACAGTATTTCTCATGCTGAAAACAAATGGAAAAAGAAGACATCAAAAATAAAACTTTCAAAAACATTGGAAATAGTGCCATGACATTCTTTGTTCCGCAAGGAGTCCGTGAGCTGGGCTCAGCTGTCTCCGAGACCCCTCGCCCTCAGCCAGGAGCTGAGGCTCTTGTTCCCGTTCTGCTGTGCTTCTTAGGAGTCTGGAACCCTCTTCTCTGTACAAAAGAGCTTGAGAGCAGAAGCGGTACGGCAGAAACGGGCTGCACTGTCATGGGCCTCCTTCCCACCACAGCCCCACGTGGGCTACAGGATGGCAACAATCAAATTCCTGGTGGAGAAGAGAAAAGGGAGAGAGCTGAAAGAGGGAAGGTTGAGATGAGATGTCGGTTAAACCCACACAGAGGTACATAAGCACAGTGCTCTGGGTGCTGAGGTCCTCTGCTGCAGCCCCACAGCTGCCCAGGATCACTTGTTTCAAAGCAGGCATGGGAGCAGCTTCATCTTATGGTCACCTCCAGGAAAGCTGGGGAGGGGCTCGGGATCAGGGAGGGCAGGGAAAGGGCAAGGGGAAATGGTTTTAAGCTGCAAAAAAGGGAGACTGGGATGAGATCTTAGGGAGAAATGTTTTGCTGTGAGGGTGGGGAGGCCCTGGCCCAGGTTGCCCAGAGCAGTGGTGGCTGCCCCATCCCTGGAGGGGTTCCAGGCCAGGTTGGATGGGGCTTGGAGCCCCTGAGCCAGTGGGAGGTGTCCCTGCCCATGGCAGGGGGTGGAACTGGATGGGCTTTGAGGTCCCTTTCAGCCCAAACGATTCTTAGACTCTATAACGCTCTGGCTTGGCATGAGAGCAAGCACAGGCTTGTGGGGGCGCAAATATGCACAAGAACACAGCAGAAGCCTTGTTCCGCTCCCCAAGGAAAACTGGGCAATGGTAGAAGACCACAGAGTGAACATCCATAACTTCTTTGGGAGGAATTGTGTTTTCTTTGCTATCAGAGGGATTCACGTTTGATCTCCCAGGATGATGCGGAACCAGCAGCACACACGTACCATCAGTGACAGCAACAAGACGGGCGAGGCAGCCTCGCTACGTGGAGGATTCAGTCTCCTGCTTCTGTTTGGAGATGAGCTGAGCTTCCTTCAGTGACAGATACACCTCCTCCTGCGGGTCGTAGTAGTAGAACTTGCGGATGTAGGAGATCAGAGGCCTGGGAAAGGCAGACAGAAGCTTCAACTCCAAGACACAATCGCACCAACCTCCACCAAGGATAATCAGAAAACCTCTCTCAGCCCACCCAGCACAGTCACCTCCAGCAGGAACGGGAGCTTGTGCCCCAAAGCTGTGGCACTGGCAGAAAACCTCACTCCCGAGCTGGTCCCCACTTCCACACATATCCCCACACACCACAGGACATTTAATCCTGCTGTCCTGAGGCTGAAGTAGTAAACTACACCCTTCCCAGAGCCCTCGCTGCAGATACAGATCTCTTCTCATTGCCTGTGAGGGTCAAGGAGGAGTTCAAGGCCAGGTTGGATCGGGCTTGGAGCAACCGGATCCAGTGGGAGGTGTCTGGATGGGCTCCGAGGATCCTTCCAACCCAAACCATTTCATGACTCTATGAGGAAACCAAAGAGACTCACCCTCAGGCCAGCCCTCGAGACTTACTTGGGCAGCGGGAGCTCGGGAATGTGGTCTATTCGGACCAACTGCCGGATCCGAAAGCGGCAAAGGTGCTGAAGGGATTTGACATTGCTGAACCTGGAGACTGGATACAGGAGCTGCACAGGTGTTGGAGGGAGACCTTTGGGAAAAAGCAATATTGGATGTGAGTGTTACATTAGAAAGGAACCGCTATCGATTCAGAAAGGAAAAGCTGGCTCCTGGAAACCGGAGCTCTCTGCAAGGCTGTGTCCGACAGCAGAATTCCCCAGGAGCTCACAGCTTCAGAGTCGCTTGGGACTGGGTAGCTGAACCTTCCAGGGGTGAAATCCTTTGGCTGCAAAGTATCTCCAGCCTTCCTAAGAAGAGACAACACAGCTCTGATGCAATGGGGTGGCTGTGGAAAAGCAGATCCCAGGACACCGCAAGCTCCCAACTATCCCTCTCTCTCCAGGGCTGGCAGACAAAGCACCACTCAATACTGAGAAGCAACAGGGTTTTGAAAGGATGCAGAAGAAAGCCAAAGCAGAAGGCAGGCAGCATGACCAGCACGTAGGCTTTGCTCTGCATAACCCTTTGGGTAGTTCAAGCGAGGCATTAAAAAGCTGGGGGATTTGGTCAGCTCAAGCTGTGCTGGAGTTGCTCATTCTTGGGGTCACGAGGCTGGGCACAAAGGCAGAGGCGGTGGCAGCTCCGTTCCAGCCAGCTCCCCACGCAGGAAGCAGCCTCGCAGGGCTGAGCCGCATCCAGCCAGTGGAACAGCCTCTTCCATCAGAGTTAAGAGTAACAATCGAGCCCAGAGGACCCAGAGATAGTCAGGAGCACCAGGAAGGATCTTTGGGAGCTGGGCTCACTCACAGCACAAGGTTTTATCTGTCTTTACAGCAAGATTCAAGGGTAGTTACACTCTAACCCCCTCCTGCTGGCTTGTCTCTGTGGGCAACGGAGTGAAAGGAGAAAAGGGAAGGCTCTTCACACTAAGATGGGCTCAAAACTGCTCCAGGCAGCTCAGGAAGCTGCGAGCCAGCTTTTGAGAAAGCAAAGAACAGCAATCCATTGAAGGCTGGATTCTCTTCCCCCCCTGCTCCTTATTCTCCTACCAAAAAGGAATTGGCCTCTGGGAGCGCAGCCAGCGACTGCGGGGACGCAGCACAAGCTCTGCACGCTGCGCGAGCCGCACGCCTCGCTGCCAGGAGCCAGATGCAAGCTGGAAACAGCCCCCTCCTCCAAGCAGCAGTTAACAGTTCAGCAGGAAAACAGCACTAACGAGCACGCTGGGGAGATGCAGGTCCTAAATATCCTCCCATTAAACATCAGACATCGATGCGAGGCTTTGTTTTTCAAGGATCAAGGCACAGCAGCTCCAAGAAGTGCCCAGGTCCAATGCTGCACCCAGATGGAGCGGCAGGACCCGGAGCCGGCTGGCAGCTCAGAGGGTACCAGGCAGCGAGGGACTCGGCGCTCTTTGAGGAGATAATTTTCTTTTTCAATTATATTTTTCTAGAGCAAATCCTGTCTTAAGATATTTGCCTGGAGTCTTAAGCCCTCACAGCCCTAATCTCGAGGGGAAGAGATCTCAGGAAAGTAAAGGATTTTTAAGTTGAAAGGATTTTTTGAAGGCAGGGTACAGCGCAAAGCCAGCTTGACATCCCTCTCCTCCCCAAAGCATGGCCAAGTTATAAATCAGTCCTCCAGCTATTGGCGGTGCCTGCAGCAGAGGGCAACACTGAACAGATCTGGCTGTGACTGCAGGCTGCCGGGAATCCCGTCCCTCCTCCTCTCCTGTCCCTACAGCGCGGGAACTCTCTGGGCACAATCCATGCTGCAGGGCCACAGGGAGGTCGCCATCACCATCAGGGCCTGCAGACACGAATGTAATGGGATAGGGAGCAAATTTAGGATAATTCCACTTGTGCATTGAGCACAGCAATCCTCTCACTTCTGTCCCTCTCTGCTTCCCCCTTCCACCCATCTCTGCACTCCCATTTCGGCTCTGTTGTTCTGTTCAAAGCATCACTGCTCACCTGCCCTCCAAATTCTGTCCCCCACTGCTGCTCAAATAAAGGGCACAATTACCCATCTGGCAGAGTCCTGTATGCCTTTTCCATTGGATTTTGGGGCTGGCTTTCCAATACACCAAGACAGATGAGCGAGAATCACAAAGAAAATGAGATACAGAAGATACTGCTCCCGTGTTGCCTGCCCGGATTTAGCAGGAGGGAGCCAAGAGCTCATTTAAGAAACAGGAGTTTGATGGACGGGGAAACAAGCCCTCTGCAATCAAACCTGCTTCAAAGCCACACTAACGCTCCCTTCCTTGCTCGCAATCGCCCGCCTGGTGATGGGCTCTGGCATCGCGGTCCCCCCAGAGACTCTGAACCTACAGCATGTGTCGCTCAAGGCTCACTCTGAGCCCACATTTGGAAGCTTTCCCCGCACGTTCAGTTTAATGTCTCTCCCCTTGACAGCCCCAGGTGGGTCTCAGCTAAAGGAGAACTGGGAAAAGTAAAGCCTGGAATGGTTCAGAAGAACAGCAGAAGCGAGACTGGGGGAGGGAAAAAAGTTTTAGTAGTCAAATAATTGCTTCTTGAAGGAGTAGCTTTCCAGTCTCCATTTGTTAGTGTGAGATGGTATCATGTTTCCATACTCCTGGAAAGAAAGGTTTGGGAAGTCTCCTCACACAAGCGCTGCAGCTGCTGAGTGAGAGCTCCTCAAAACCCTCCTGAGAAATCGGCGAGCAAGGATGCAGGACAGGGCACTGAGCACAGCACCAACACCGCGTTACCTGGCTCTTGGGACACATCCACAGCTAATCACAGAGCAAACACCCCTGGCTTGGAGCAGGACACTCACCTGGAACTCTGGATCGGAGGAAGTACAGGAACTTTCCGTTCTTGGAGTGCATGATCGCCCTCTTGATGAACTCTACCACAGACTGGCAGCGGTCTTCAAACTTGGGATGGCACCACAGGCTGAAGGTCCCTTCCAAGAGAACAGTAAAGGTTTCATGTTACAGAAGCACTGGTGGCAAGAGGAGACATTTAGTCATGAGGCTGGTGCTCCCAAAGACCAGGGTTGACTGCTTCTCAGAGCTGGGATGAGGCAGGGCACTAAGAGGAAATATCAGTGGCAGCAGCTTGCAAGGATGCTGTTGCCCTGCAACCAGCGCTCGCCAAGAAGTGAGGAGAGACAGAAAGACATGACAACACGACCACCATAACCTGAGCATGGCCACAAGTCTTAGTCTTGCTTGCCTGAAGTTGGAAACAACATGCAACGACTGCTGGGCCTAAAACCTCAACTATCAAAGCATACTGAGGCTCAGTAGATCCCTGCTTTTCCACAGCATCCCATCAACAGCACCCCAAAGGCAGCCGGCCCATCAGAACAGTTAAACCCACACAGAGGTACATAAGCACAGTGCTCTGGGTGCTGAGGTCCTCTGCTGCAGCCCCACAGCTGTCCAGGATCACCTGTTTCAAAGCAGGCATGGGAGAAGCTTCATCTTATGGTCACCTCCAGGAAAGCTGGGGAGGGGCTCTGGATCAGGGAGGGCAGGGAAAGGGCGAGGGGAAATGGGTTTAAGCTACAAGAGGGGAAATTTAGGTGAGATCTTAGGGAGAAATATTTTGCTGTGAGGGTAGGGAGGCCCTGGCCCAGGTTGCCCAGAGCAGTGGTGGCTGCCCCATCCCTGGAGGGGTTCCAGGCCAGGTTGGATGGAGCTTGGAGCCCCTGAGCCAGTGGGAGGTGTCCCTGCCCATGGCAGGGGTGGGACTGGATGGGCTTTGAGGTCCTTTCCAACCTATACCATTCTGTGATTCTATTCCACGATTCTGTTTTCTCACCAGCTGTATCAAACACCTTTATTCCACTAACTGCCAAGCCAGAACCAGGATACACGGACAGGGTCCTCGCTGCCACCTGACACAACAAATGCACTGAGCTCAAGTGGCAAATAATGAAACCGGAGATGGGCGACACAGGGAAAGGCGGCTCTCTAACCTGTTTACAGCTCTCTAAATAGGTTAAGTTTAAGCCTCAAGTCAGACCAGTCTCACAAGCGCTTTGTGCTGCAACCAGACACCCCCTCCTGGCACCAAAACGCAGCCATTATCCTCCCTTACGCTGCCTGCGTCCCCTCCGTCTCCCTTCTTATCTGCAGATTTGTCAGCTCTCCAGCAAGAGCCTGCACAGAGCACAGCTTCACCAGGGAGAGGAAAATGGGAAAACACAGCCTGTGTTTAGGACAGAGCCAGAGCCAGGCTCATGGATACAGGAGGGGAGATTCCAGCAGGAGGTGTGCAACACCACCCCTCTGCATGAGCACTGCTTTCAGAGACTCCAAAAACAATCCACACCCATGTAGAGAAGGAGAAGGGGGAGCCAAACCAGAGGGACCTGGTCCAGATTTCAGGGCAGGGACTTCTCGGAGGAGCAGCTCCCCCAGCAGCATCCCAGGCTCTGCAGCATCAACCGGTTCCAAAAAACCAGAAGCAGCAGAAATGTAGGATGCCTAGAGTCACACGAGGGCAGCAACCAGCAACACAGGGGCTACAGAGCCCACAGCTTAACATCTGGGAGGCTTTTGTGGAATCAGATACCCCTCATCGCTGCCACAGAGCAGGCTGGGAGCAATGATCCGGGTTAGCACCTGCTGGATATCCAGGAGAAGTACTTGGGATTTCAAAAACCTCAGTAGATGCAAAGGACAAAGCACAAACACCAGCCTAAAAAAAGATGAAGAAGTTCTTTTCTTGCCTCTCATCTACCTGAAAGCTGAAGGTCAAGCGTTTCTGTCTTTACCATTCCTCCAGCCTCCGCATTTGTCACCTCCCCGCGTTTATCAGAGTGCTCGGGTCGGCAGTTTTCCACACTGCCGCAGCACATTCAGCACAAGGCTGGGGGGAGCACGGGGCTGCCGACGTGGAGCCAAGTGCTGCACCCAAAAATGCAATCCCTGCTGCGGTGCCAGAGCTTAGAGCACTGCTCCAGGGAAGACGGCAGCGAGAAGGACACCTTGAGGAACAGGAAGGGACACCTGGCTAAGGAAGCTCCGAGAATGGATGCATCCCAGCCCTGAAATAGGAAACTGGACCAGCAGCTAAAGAACTTTGCTCTAAAACTCAATTGTGAAAAAGAATCTGCTGCACAGGCAACCTCACATCTCCAGCTGCAAGAGCTTCTTGTAATTTCTCTAAGTACAGAGTGAGGAAAATCCTTCCTTATTGTAGAATAACAGAATGGTTTGGGTTGGAAGGGACCTCAAAGTCCATCCAGTCGCATCCCTGCCATGGGCAGGGACACCTCCCACTGGATCAGGGGCTCCAAGCCCCATCCAACCTGGCCTGGAACCCCTCCAGGGATGGGGCACCACCACTGCTCTGGGCAACCCAGGCCAGGGCCTCCCCACCCTCACAGGAGAGCATTTCTCCCTAAGATCTCATCTCAACCTCCCCTCTTTCAGCACAAAACTGTTCCCCTCACCCTTTCCCTGCCCTCCCTGATCCAGAGCCCCTCCCCAGCTTCTCTGTAGGCTTCCTCCTTACACGATAGCCAGGGACAAGGGTGCTGGTTCTGGACTGGTCAGGATTAACACTGAGGCATCTTCCTACCAACGGGGCTCAAGATCAGAAACGCTGCCAGGTTTCTCTTCCAGAGGTGGATGGTAACAGCAGCCCCAGGGCAAGTGTAAAGAGCCAAAAAAGAGGAGCTTTCCTAAGAAAGGTTGCAAACCCTTGTCTCCTGCAGCAAGTTGTCTGGGAAGCCTCTGACCCCATCATTTGGAGGCACATTTAATGACAAGGCTCTAGAGGAGCTGTTATTAATGCTTGCCCACTGGTTTCAGGGCAGCTTCTCTCTCGGCCAGAGGACAGCTCTCTGCGCAAGAACTCAACACAGAAAACCGCGTGTGAAAATGACCGGGCAAAGCGTGTGGACAAGGCGAGAAGCTGCCCACACAGGAGGCAAAAACAGCGTGCCAAGATTCTCAGAATAAAAACCCAACCACAGCAGCACCCCCAACATCTCTCTCACCTCTGTAGTGCTCCATCCGGGTGTGATGGGTGATGCCCTGTGAACGAAAGCTCAGGCTCAGGATGTAACGGGGGTCAGAACTGTCTCGGACCAAAAAGGATCCATCCGGCTTCCCCTTCAGCTTCATCTCTGCATCCTCCCAGTTCATCGGTCCCCAGTACCATCCGCACTGGGAGAAGAGATAGCCAGAACATCAGCAGATGCTAACAAAGACTTTATCAGCTACCAAACACAATACAATTTGCTTGGTGATTCCTTTTAAATGCCAAAATGGAAGTGTACGGTTGTATCCACCCAGGAGTTTGGAATCATTGCTCTGGGATGAGAGCACATCATCACACCTTCCCATTAGAGGACAGGCTGAGAGAGTTGGGGTTGTTCAGCCTGCAGAAGAGAAGGCTGCAGGGAGACCTTGGAGCAGCTTCCAGGACTGAATGGGATGCCAGGAAAGCTGGGGAGGGGCTCTGGACAAGGGAGGGCACGGAGAGGGTGAGGGGAAATGGTTTTAAGCTGCAAAAAAGGAGATCGAGATGAGATCTTAGGGAGAAACGTTTTGCTGTGAGGGTGGGGAGGCCCTGGCCCAGGTTGCCCCAAGCAGTGGTGGCTGCCCCATCCCTGGAGGGGTTCCAGGCCAGGTTGGATGGGGTTTGGAGCCCCTGATCCAGTGGGAGGTGTTCCTGCCTGTGGCAGGGGTGGGACTGGATGGGCTTTAAGGTCCCTTCCAACTCGAACCATTCCATGATTCAACGATCCCTTACCACCCAGAAAAGACTGACACCCCTTCCATGCACAACAAAATGCTTTTGTAGCCTCTAAGATCTCACTAGGAGAAACACAGGAGGGTTTTTCCAGTCTTACCCAAATCTTAAGCTCCCAGCTCTGTAAAAGGGATGCTCAGGCCCCAAAAATCACAGCCGAGATCGACAGGCTTTCACCCCTGGCTGCTTCCACCCCCCTGGGTCACCGTTACCTTCTCCAGCTCTCGCAAGCTGGCCGCGAAGCTGCTGGAGTCCGGGCGGTAGAGCGGACACTGCAGGTGGGGGGTGGGCTGGCCGGGCATCATCTCTGTCGGCCTCAGCGGGACAATCCGTGGGAAGGCGTCTGCAGAGGGAGAGATGGCCCAGGCCATGGTCACCCATGAGGAGCTCACCCCAAGAACGAGTCACCCCACACAGTTCCAGAGCACAGGCAGGAGGGGCAGAGCTGCAGCACGGACGAGGAAGCTGGGCTGACCAGTGCAAGGACAACATCCTTGGGAAGGACACAGTGGGAATCACTACTGGATCTTCCAAGGTGACTAACAGGGGTGCTGGTCGATAGTGGCTTGGATCAGCCATGGCGTGGCCAGCAGGAGCAGGGAAGGGATTGTGTGTGCTCAGCGCTGGTGAGGCTGCCCCTCAAATCCTGGCCCCTCACTCCAAGAAAGACATTGAGGATCGGGAGCACATCTGGAGAAGGGAATGGAGCTGGAGAAGGGGCTGGAGAACAGGGGTTCTGCGAGGAGCTGAGGGCCCTGGGGCTGTTTAGTCTGGAGAAGAGGCGGCTGAGGGGAGACCTCATCGCTCTGCAGCTCCTGGAAAGGAGGTTGTGGTGGGGAGGTTCAGATTAGATATTGGCAAAAACTTCCCCTGGCACAATTTGAGGCCGTTTCCTCTCATCCTATTGCTTGTTACTTGGGAGAAGAGACCAGCAGACACCTCGCCAGCACAGCCACTGTGAACAAGAGCCACAGCACACAGAAACCAGAGCCTCGGCACAGTGGCACCCGCACCGCAGCGTAGGGCTGCACGTCCCTGAGCAGGCAGAGCCGGCACCAGCCCTGTTAAAGCCCAAAGGGCAGCCTTAAAGTTTACCCAGAAAGCCCCCAAAGCCCTGATCCGTGAAGGAAAAGGCAGAACCTTGCTGCTAAAGCTCAGCTGACCTGGGGCATGGGGCGGAGGAGGCGGAGGCAGAGGGAAAGACTGCAGGGAGGAGCCCATCGGACCCACTAGGACAGATGTAGGCAGCGTCCCACTGATATCATCTAGGAAAGAACAGAGGCAAGAGATTCAGGAAACAGGAAAGCAAGCAACCTCTGCGCCGGCAAGCACCTGACAACATGGCCTGAGCAAAGCAGCACTCGGCGACGCACAGAGCTTCCCACCACAGTTCACCATCCCCCTCTCGCTCCCAAGTGAGAGCCTCGCACAAGCACACTCTCCTGGGGTGAAGGAGTCCACTTTCCAGGCCCACCAGCTTCTCGCATGCACCTTGTCGCACAGGACAGGCATTTCCACGAGGTTTCACAGTGCTGGCAGTTTCAGGTGCTGCTTGCTATAGTTGAATTTCCCCATCCTCAGCTGCTCCTGCTTGGAGGAACCTCCACCAGAGGAGGGTGCGGAGCGGCTAAGCCAGGCTCCTGGTACAGAAGCCTCCCAGGGAGCCTCCACTTCCACCAACCAGGGAGCACAGAAGGGAAGCAGCCTCGGGGAGCGATGGGCAGGAGGTGGGAAAAGCTTCCAGAAGCAGGAGAAATGCTGCGAAACCAGCACATTACCTCCCGCTGCTGCACCACCACTCACCCATCCTGGCTGATCCAAAAGAGACACTACAGCTTCCAAACAGCAAAAATTCCTCTGCCAGGGAAGGGTAAGCAGGCACGTTAGGAGGTCGGGGGAGCAGGTAGCAAGCCTGCTGCCAAGGACCCTCAAGATGCTCCTCTGCCATCCCGCAGGGGCACAGAGGCAGTTCTCACACTCCCGCAGGGATGCACGGCAAGGGATGCTCTCTGGAATGGTACCTAGCAGGCTGAGGCTTCTTCGCGGTGGGGGCGGCGGAGTTGGAGGGTGAGGGGAGGTCAGTCCTCGCTGGGAGATGTCCACATCCACCAGTGACACCGTTTCACCTGCAAAGTGGTGGAGCAAAACAGTTAATGGAGCGCCTTCGCCAGGGAGCGGGGAGAAAGGGAAAGTGGGGAAGGAGCAGGAACCTCTGCAGGGTTCAGAGGAAAATCACATTAGCTGTTTCCAAATCAAGTTTCCCTGCCACATGGCTTTTGAGACATGGATCAGCTCTGCTATAGCAGCCCAGAGGTCAGAAGGAAGGGAATGACAGACGCTGGTACGTGTGCCCAAACCCTGAGTCCAGCACCAGATGGAGGCGATGAGGAAAGCACTGTGAGACCTTCACACATAAGAAGCGGAGTCCAACGATGCTGGGCAGCACCGGCGCCTTGTATAACACCTCGGAAATGGTTTCACAAGTCCCATGCAGCACCCACTGGCCCAGGAATCCACGATAACATTCCTACAGCGATGGTCTGAGTTTGCCTACAAACACCTAAAGTCATTAGACAGAAACAGCTCCTACCCTAAAGGCCGGGAGGGCACCAGCTCTGAAAGGAGCTGGACCAGCTATTGTGTTAAAATAACCAGAATTCCCTGAAGCCTAACGGCTCCAGATCCAGGATACAGCTTGGGGAAAAACAATGACACAAACTATGATATCGAACTTAAACCAGAAAAAGCTTAAAATTAGTCTAAAATCATGAGAGAAAGAAACAAAGCCACCAAACCAAGTCCAAAGCATCAGCCTCGGTACTGGGCTGGTATGGACTCAAAAGGAAAACACCTGAAACCCAGAGGGAGACCTTAAGCAGTGCTGCTACAGCCCAGGCATGTTTTTCCCCCCAAAAAAAATAAAAACAAAAAAAAAAATCACTCTAACCAGGTTCTGCGAAGCCACTAACAGTGAAACCAAACCATCTCAAACACCTGAACTCGGGTCTCAAGGACAACGCAGTCTGGCTGCCTTGGATCTCGGTTCCTGTGGGCAGGGAACTCCTCTCCTGCTCCGGATGCTGCCCTCAGCATCGCCCACCTCTTGGAAGTCCCTAATAACATATTCCCCATGCCTTACACAGGACAATATTGACTCAGCTTCCTCCTGCTGTTACAAGCCCTGGCTATTAATAAGCGATGCCAAGAAGTATTTAGGGCTGGTTATTATCCAAGGCACCTTCTCCCTGCGGGATTATAGGCGTGAGCGCATGCACAGCCACTCTGTCATTTCCACATCCTAAAAATAAAGCTGCATTCATCTTGTATGAACGAACCCAAAAGACAACCAGAGGAGTTGCAGTAACTCAGCTTTCAAGACCTTCCCAGGGAATAGCAGGGATCCCCCAGGGGATAGCAAGGATCCACCAGGGATAGGAGAGGTTTAGATTGGATATTAGGCAAAATTCCTTCACTGACAGAGTGGTGAAGCCCCAGCAGAGGATTCTCAGGGCAGAGGTGGAGTCGCCACCCGTAGCGGGGTTCAAGAACCTTGTGGCCATAGCACTTTGGGACACGGTTTAGCTGGCACGGTGCGATTGGGCTGAGGGTTGGACCGCATGAGCTTAGAGTGCTTTTCCAACCTCAATGATTCGATGAGAAGAACAAGCACCATGGCACGACTCTGCTTCTGCAAGAGCTGAATGAGCCACGAGAAACCACAGCAACCGATCAGAAGCTTCCAGTTACCAGTTTCAGGAAGCCAAATGAACACTATGCCTGGAAGGGCACTTCTCTGAAGTTCACACCAGCTCTCAGTACATCAGCGCTGCTCTCCGAAGAGGCTTCGCACTGTGAGGAACACAGACCACACACCAGCTCCTGCGCCAAGCGCTCCAGCCGCTCTCCACCATCAAACATCCACACTGGCTTTCAGCTCTGCTCACCTGCTTCTCCTAACAGAGCTATGGCTACACAACCACATTTCGATTCCTCTGCCCTACAATAAGACCCTCAACATGAATTCATTTGGAATCTGACCTTCAATAATGTGATTGAGAGCTGCCCTGCAGAGAAGGACTTGTGGGTGGTTGCTGAGAACCTCGACATAAGCCAGCAACGTGCGCTCGCAGCCCAGGCGGCCAACCATGTCCTGGGCTGCATCAAAAGAAGCGTGGCCAGCAGGGCGAGGGAGGGGATTCTGCCCCTCTATTCCTCCTTTGTGAGACCACATCTGGAGGATTGTGTCCAGTTCTGTAATCCTCAACAGAAGAAGGAGATGGAGCTGTTGGAATAGGTCCAGAGGAGGCTACAAAGATGACCAGAGGGCTGGAGCACCTCCCGTACGTGGAAAGGCTGAGACTTGGGGTTGTTCAGCCTGGAGAAGAGAAGGCTGCGGGGAGACCTTAGCAAGCGACCTTCCAGTACCTGAAGGGACTACAAGAAAGCTGGGGAGGGGCTGTTTACAAAGGCTTGTAGGGATAGGATGAGGGGGAATGGGGATAAACTGGAGAGGGGCATACTGAGACTGGACATTAGGAAGAATTTCTTCACCATGAGAGTGGGGAGGCCCTGGCCCAGGTTGCCCAGGGAGGCTGTGGCTGCCCCATCCCTGGAGGGGTTCAAGGCCAGGTTGGATGGGGTTTGGAGCCCCTGAGCCAGTGGGAGGTGTCCCTGCCCATGGAGGGGAGGTTGGAACTAGATCTTTACAGTCCCTTCCAACCTTAACTATTCTGATTCTCTGATTCACTACAAACCACGTAAAACCCCTTGCAGCTGAAAAATCCTCACTCGTGAACTCAGATTCCTACTCAGGCAAGCCCCAAGTCCTGTGTCCGGGACTGTTTTGACTACGAGCTCACACGACCATGATGAGGAGCTTTTTGGGGCTGCAGCTTTCAGCTGCCAGCAGAGCAGGACTTCCCCCTCACACCGCCTGACTTCCCCCTGCTCTGGCAGAAAAGGGAAGGTCAGAGGCAAGCAGGGTGCGGGGAGAGGGGAGAAACACACAGGAGGAGGAGGCAGTGCTCCACAAAAGAGGTTTCAATTCCCAGAGCCGTCACGCAGCAGGTCCAAGTGGGAAGTGGGGCTTGGTCTGAGCTCCTCCTGAACCACAGGAGGGGAGCACGGAGCTGCACACGCTCCACAGGGGACTTTCCAAACAGCTTGGATGCAGACAGCCTTGTGGGGAGGACAAACCTTCTCCTCTGAGAGCACAACGCAAACCTGCGTTTCAACAGGAAGAGCTGCAAAATGCTGACGTGCGACAGCCGCATTCTCAACAGCTCCTCGTTGCAGGTTTGAGGACAAGCAGGACAGAAGGACCTCTCCAGAGCTCCCAGTCTGCACTCAAAGGCAGCATCCAGCGCTTATCGATATGCACACGCTGCTCTTGCATAGCAAAATGAAACACCATGCTGTAAATCCTTCCAATCCTTACCTGTGAAGAGGGGGCTGAACACAACCGGGGAAAAGGCACTTTGAGTTCTTGTCAGTCTGTGTTTCCTGTTGGGAATAAGAAAAACACTGTTAGAGATAAGGAAACTCGGCACATCCCCCCAGAAAGTGCTGCCTGACCTCAAACCAGGAGATCCTTCCCCACTCCTTACAGATCCAGCTCAGCGCCGCGTGTTTATGCGGCTCCGAGAGCAGCGCTTTGGCCTAAGTAGGGCGGCCAACCAGTAGGGCTGGGTCCCCATCCTGCTCCGAAGCAAATCACTCTAATGAGGTAATTAATAAAGTCTTTGGAAAGAAAAACCCCAAGCAGGTACGGTAACCAGAGCCAAAGAGCTGTTTCACAACAGCCGTCACACGATTCCTCCGGATCAGGCACTGCCAAACGCCTTCGACAAACAGGTTGGGTCTCTGCGCAAGGAGGGGCTGTGCCCAGAGCGAGCGCATCGCATGCCCTTGTGCTGCCAACCCCTAAAGGGATTCAAAACCCAGGTGGAGGGCAGGCAAGCTAAACCTGGAGTCATCAAGATGGATGGAAACAGCTAAAATTGATGAGGACTCAAGGATAGCAGCAATTCCCGTGGTGCTTGCTTCCCAAACCAGCAGTTTTATAACAACGCTGTGGCCAGTGCTCTCCCAACTCAAAACCACTCCTTACAGCAATGCTGAAGGGCTTTATCCAGACAAAATGCTGGTAAACGGAGGCACAGAGTATGGCACCCCCAGGACTTGAATCTGTGGATGATATGAGTAGAGGAATGCATCCCTGGTGCCAAAAACTCACTCGCACCCGAGAGGAGAGAACAAGAACAAAGCCGAGCACCAGTGCAGCTCTCACGTGCCGTAGCTTTGACCTCTCCCCAGTGCCTTCTCTTCTCCAGGCTGAACAACCCCAACTCTCAGCCTGCCCTCATACAGGAGGTTCTCCAGCCCTCAGATCATCTCCGTGGCCTCCTCTGGTCTCGCTCCAACAGCTCCGTGTCCTTCGTGTGCTGAGGACTCCAGAGCTGGACGCAGGGCTCCAGGTGGAGCCTCATCGGAGGGGCAGAATCCCCTCCCTGCTGGTCCCACGGCTTTGGACGCAGCCCAGGACACGGTTAGTTTCTGGGCTGTGAGCACACATTGCCAGGTCAGGTTGAACTTCACCCACCAGCAGCCCAAGTCCTTCTCCTCCGAGCTGCTCCCAATCCATTCCCCACCCAGCCTGCGTTTGTGCTTGGGATTGCCCTGACACACGCGTAGGACCTCACACTCGACCTTTTTGAACTTCATGAGGTTAGCACAGCCACCTCTCCAAGCCTGTTCAGGTCCCTCTGGATGGCATCTCTTCCCTCCAGCCTCTGGACCGCACCACTCCCGGTGTCACCCACAAACCTGCTGAGGGTGCACTCTCACAGCTCAGCAGAACCCAACTATTGATTTTTAGATAATGGGGGCAGTTTCCTTCCTAACTGCAGGTGCAGGGAGGCAGAGCTGTGTGGTGCTGCCCCAGGACCGGCTGCACAATGGGAAGCTTGGGCAGCAACTCTAAATACCAGGAACTCTGCTCCTTGCGGATGTTTAAAAGAGCTGGATTGGATACCACCCAAGGCAGCACCCTTCACCACCCGCCTGGAGGCCTGCAAGCCCGGAACAAGAGCTCGACAGCAAATGCAAACGTCGCTCCGATCCCACCTCCCCAGCCATGAGCGATAGCAGCAGCAACTCTTGGTGAACACCAGCTCCATCCTATATGAACAGGGACCACACGTGGGGAGGGAACCAACTCCAGCTCTCAGTACTTGCAAGGAAAGCTCAATTTTCCTCCTAGTCAACCAATGAAGATGGGTGCGAAATAGCAGACAACATCCGCTAGCCTGGCATTAAGCAGAAAAATCAGCTTAACTGCACTACTGACCTCAGAATTGAGAGACAGGGGCAACCAGGAGAGGCGAGGAGAAGAAAAGCAGCTTCTGCTGAGGCCAAACGTTCACTTCCCAACATGTCCAGCTTGGCTGACCTGCATCCCACCTGCGCGTGAGAGCACAGGCATCCCAACATCCCACCGCTCATCCTCTACGATGAGAGTGGGGCCAGCAAGGACCGTCCTGGCAACGCGCAACCTCCCAGCACCAACCAGCGCCTCCCTCTGCTCCGTACCCCACCAGCACAGGTGCTGTGCTCCACAGGAACAAACCCATCCTCCAGATAAGCTGTCCCTCATCAGCAGGAGCTGAGAGCAGCAAAGTCGTCCCTGAACCACAGGAGTTGCTGCATCAGGCACCTTGAAGTAACCTTTGTTAAAACGTGGCCTAATTAGCGCAGTGGAGCTGGACAAGGTCAGAATACAGGAATGACCATTAAACTTCCCGACCCGAGGGCAGACGTGGGCAGCGATCTGGTGCTTCTCCACTCCCAACCCACCAAAAGCCGACTCCCAGCTCTCTGCCGTTGAATCCCGGCAGTAGGAAATCCCAAGGACTCCACGCTCTTGTTAAGTGCAATGACCAAACCAACCACAAGCCCATTAGCAAAATATCATGTCATTACCGGCAACTCGTTACCGTTTGAGCCCATTGACTCATTTGGGGGGAACGAAACCATTGCAGAAAGCTCCTTCACCATCTGCATAAGCTCCTCGCGGGCACGCCGGCGCTCAGGGGGACCCCGACACCTCCCAGGGCTGGGAGCTGCCCTGGGGATTGAGGCTGTCCCATCTCCAAAGCCATCCTCTGCTTCCAAGGGGAGGGAATTTTGGCCTGTGCTATAGCCCGGCTCCCTTCAGGGCTGCCCAAGCGCCCACGAGCCGTCGCTGCGGGTCGCACCTGACCCAAGGGTGGCATCCGCAGAGCCAGCCTGGTGAAAGCTCCCTGCTCCAACATCCCCAAAAGCCTCACAGAGGTGAATTAACTACACAAGGAGCTGCTGTAATGCTCAAAGGCCATTCCATCACCTAAAGCTGGTCCTGGGCTGGCTGCACAGACCTCCTGCCGGCTCTCCCTGCCTCCTCTATGAGGAATCTCAGCTCTGCTCCTGCGAACACCACAGAAAGTGGTTTCTGGAGCAACTGGAGCTTGGGCAGCATGTACGGAGCAGCCCTTTGCCCTCCGCGGCTGGTATTGAGCTGCTGGAACATGAGGAGTGCTGGAGCCAACAGAGCAGAGAGACCGGGGCACAGGGTCCCACACCAAGAGGTGCCAGGATTTGTCCCTCCAGCCACATCCTGCCACAGAGCACCAGGAGAGCACGGCGACAGCAAAGCCCCCACAGCAGCACCCACCAGTTCCAAGGCTGGAGCCCACCTGTGACATTCCCGAGCCTCAGGAAACCATTCCAGGAGACACAGGAGGGTGAAAGGAAACCCCAGCCCTCAAAAAACCCTCAGCTGCTCCTGGGGCACCACCTCCTCGCCCTGCACTCCGGCGCTCCAGTCGCCTCACCCATCCTGCTCCCAGACACCTTCCTGCCATCGCCTTTGGGGATGCAGGGTCCGGAGCAGCGCGTTCCTCCTCTCCTTGGCTCCAGCTGCATTTCCCGACCACCCCATGAGAGATGCAGCCTCAGCTGCTGCCCAGAAGAGGCCCGAGGCCAGCTCAGAGCTGACAGACAGACACAGTGTCCATCGGCAGGATGGCACCTGCATCCTTCCACCTCCAGCACAGCATCACGGCCCCAGCACCCCTGTGCTGTGGGGCATTCACACTGTGGGGACACCAACCAAGTTCTCCAGCTGCCACCAGCTGCTCCCTGTGAGCCCTGTCCTGCAGCCCAAACCCACCCACCCCCAAGCACCCCCACAGGCCAGAGACCCCCATCCCCCAAACACCGGTCCAGGTCAGAACCCTGGGGCTGGGGAACAACTGCCCTTGGCCCCGCTCAGCCCTTGGAGCTCAGAATCCCCCCTCCATGCCTTGCTCAGCGCCCTTGGGGCTGGGGACCTCTCCACACCCCCTCCAACCTGAGCCACACAGGGCCAAGACCCTCTGCATCTCCCGGCCCAGCTCAGCCCCCCAGGGCAGGGGACCCCCCTCCAATCCAGCTCAGCACCCCCCGAGCCAGGGACTCCCACATCCTTCCCAGTCCAGCTCAGCCCACCAAGGCTGGGGACCCCCTCCTTGGCCCAGCTGAGCCCCCATCTTTCTCAGCCCCCCAGGGATGCCCCTAACTCCTTCCCACCCCAGCTCAGCCCCAGGGGGTCAGGACACCAATCCTTCTCCTATCCCAGCTCAGACCCTGGAACCCCCTCATCCTCTTCCTATCCCAGCTCAGTCCCCCAGAACCCCTCATACTCCTCCCACCCCAGTTCAGACCCCAGGGGCTGATAACCCCATCCTTCCCATATCCCAGCTCAGCTCCCCAGAACCCCGCATCCCCTCCTACTCCAGCTCAGCCCCACGGAACCCCCCATCTTTCCCCTCTCCCATCTCAGCCCCCTGGGCTAGGACTCTCATCCTCTTCTCACCCCATCTCAGCCCCTGGGGTCCAGGGACCCCCATCCTCTCCCAATCCCACCTCAGCCCCTGAGGCCCAGGGACCCCCATCCTCCCCCAATCCCACCTCAGCCCCTGAGGCCCAGGGACCCCCATCCTCCCCCAATCCCACCTCAGCCCCTGAGGCCCAGGGACCCCCATCCTCCCCCCATCCCAGCTCAGCCCCTGAGGCCCAGGGACCCTCATCCTTCCCTCAGCCGAGCTCAGCCCCTGAGGCCCAGGGACCCCCATCCTTCCCCACCCCAGCTCAGCCCCTGAGGCCCAGGGACCCCCATCCTTCCCCACTCCACCTCAGCCCCTGAGGCCCAAGGACCCTCATCCTTCCCCACCCCAGCTCAGCCCCTGCGGCCCAGGGACTCCCATCCTTCCCGCAGCCCCCAGCCCCGGGGCCCCCGTTCCTCACGGGCCTCCCCCGGGCTCCGCTCCCCCGTACCTGCCCGCCTCCTCCCGGGCGCGGCCCCCGCACACATCGGTGAGGCTCCCGGCCGAGACGGGCAGGTCCCCGCCGCGCCGGCCCTCGCTCCCCGCGGCGTCCCCGGTGGCGGAGCCGCCGCTGCAGCTCTTGGTGCGGAAAAGGCGGCTGAGGCGGATCCTGAGGGAGCCCTTCCTGGCCCCGGTGGCCCCGGGGGGCGGGGGGGCGGCTCTGCCGGCGGGGCGGGCGGCCCCGCGCCCGGGAGACCCCGCTTCGTCCTCGGAGCAGCTCTCGTTCTCGTCGGGCTCCAGCGCTTCCAGCACCAGGAGGGCATCGCTGGTCTCCTCGGCGGCGGGGGGGCCGAGGCACGGGCACGGACACGCGCTGGCCCCTTTCGCTCCCAGCCCGGGCGGCCGCAGCCCCAGCGCCGCCAGCTGCAGCTCCAGCCCCGCCGGGGCCGCCTCTTTGGGCTCTAGGCCGCACCGGTGCCGCGGGCAGAGCTGCTCCGGGCCGCCCCCCCCCGCCGCCGGGCCGCCCTCCTCGCCGCGCTCCGCGTTGCGGAAAACCATCAGCTGCGGCGGCGGCCGAGGGGCCCTCAGCGCCGCCCCCACCGGCAGCGCCGCCCCCCCCGGCAAGCGCCCGGTAACGGCACCCAGCGGCCCCGCCGTGCCGCCCGCCGCCGCCGCCGCCTCCGGGGCGGCTCCATAGCCCAGCAGGCGGCTGAGCACCCGGTAGGAGGCGGCGGCGGCGGCGGCCGCCTCTCCTTCGCGCAGCTCGGCGCGATGCATCGCTACGGCCGCCGCATGGCTCCCCGGGACCGGCACCGGGGCGCCCCGCTCCGCCCCGCCCCCAGCCCCGCTCCGCCGCGACGGCAGCCCCGCCCCCGCGCTTCCACCCGCAGGCCACGCCCCTTCCCCGGCCACGCCTCTTCCCCTCTTAGTCACGCCCCTTATCTTAGCTACGCCCCTTTGCCATCTACGTCTCGCACCTTGGGCACGCCCCTGTCTTAGCCACACCCCATGACTTAGCCACGCCCCCTCCTTTTGACAACTGCTCAAACCCCTTCCATTGAACACGTCCCCGTCATTTGGCCACGCCCCTTCCCTTAACCACACCCCCTTCTCATTGGCCACGCCCCTTTCCTTACCGACGCCCCCTAGCGACCGTTGCCGCACTGATCATTCAGCAGCGCCTTTCCCTTTAGCCACGCCTCCGCGGGCCACACCCTTTCCCTTCGCCACGCCCCTCCGCATTAACCACGCCCTCTTTTCGTAACCGCGCCCCATTGTCTGCAGCCACGCCTTCCTGGCCACGCCTCCTTCGCATACGGCTCTCCTTAGCCACGCCCCTTTCTCCTGCCAGGCAGTTTATCCACGGCTCTTCCTTTTGACCACGCCCCTTTCATTTAGCCCTGCCCCTTCCCTTAGCCACGCCCTTGACACCTTTTCGGTTGACCACGCCCTCTCTCCTTAACCACGCCCCTTCTCTTTAACCCTGTCGTTCCCCTTAGCCACACCCCTTCCCCGTGGTCACGTGTCTTCCCTGCCCATTCCCCTTCCTATTGGCCACGCCCCCTCAGGGGATAGGGTGGGGAGTGCGCTGGGGAAACTGAGGCACGGGCGGCTGCACATGGCATGCCCTGCACGGCACTTGAACGGCTCTTGCACAGCTCTTTCACGATGCTTGAATGGCTCTTGCACAGCCCTTGCACGGCTCTTACACAGCCTTTGCAAGGATCTCACACAGCTCTTGCACAGCTCTTACACAGCTCTTGCACAGCTCTTGCACAGCCCTTGCATGGCTTTTGCACAGCCCTTGCACTGCTCTTACACGGCTCTTACACGGCTCTCGCACAGCCCTTGCACGGCTCTTATGTGGCTTTCACACAGCTCTTTTGCACGCCCCTCACCCGTCTCTCCCCACTGGGCAGCAGGAATGGAGCCCGGCTCTCCCCACACCTTCCTGGGGGCTGCAGAAGGGGGGAGCCCCCACTGCTTCTGTCGGGGGGGGGGGGGCATATGTGTGTATGCATGCGCAGCCTTCCGTGCCTCAGTTTCCCCCCTGCAGCCTGGGCAGCGCTGCCTGGCACCAAGAACATCATCCCCCAACTTTGAGGGGGGGGAACATCCCTCAGTCCCTTCCGCAGGACCTCACCCACCGCCACGGCTCATGGGTCACCGTCAGCCCCCCTGTGTGCCCCCCATGTCGACCCCATAGCCAGGGCGGGGCACGGGGGGGATTGAAACCCCGGACCATATGGGGACCCAGCAGGTGACCTTTTCCCCCCCCCCCCTTCAAAGCTCCCGGTTGTGGAGGGGAGGGGGATGCTGGGAGGAACATTCCCATCCCCGTTGCCATGGCTTCCCATCGGGATGCGCTGGCATCACGGGGCGCGGGGTCCCCGCGGCGCTGAGGGCGAGGGGCTCCCCGGCAGCGCATCCTCGGCAGAGCGCGGGGGCAGAGGCGGGGGGGGGGGTTCCGAGCGGGCAGTGCCCAGCAGATGAACACGTTTGGGAGCTGGTGACGTCTGCTCCGGCATCGCCGAGGGAGGAAAACAAGCGGCAGAGCGGGAGTTCGGCCTCACCGAGCAGAGGATGCTCCCGGCCGGCTCGGGCACCGTGCCCACCATGCCCCCCCCGGGCCGGCCAGCGGGGTGCCAGGGGATCGGGGGGCTCCGCTGAGCCCCGGCCATGGGGCCGCGGCGGGGACCGCTGCTGCTCTGGTGCTTGCAGGCGGCGCTGATCCACGGCTCCATCCTTGGGGGGGCTCAGCTCCCGCCGGAGAGCCCCCCCCGTCCAGCAGGATGGTCCCCATCTCCATCCTCCAGCTGGGCACCCACCCCAGAACCCGGAGCGCCGGTGGACCCCGAAGGCTCATTGGCGGCGTTGGCGTTCCTGCAGACGGGCGATGCGCAACGGTTGGCGCGGGTCAACTGCAGCCGGAGCGTCCCGGCGGCGGCAGCGGGTGCCGTTCCCCCCCCGGCGCTGCGTGCCACCCTCCGTGCCGCCCCCGAGGCCTTGGCCCACGCCGCCAACTTCCTCAACATGCTCTTCCAAACCAACGACATCCGCGAGGCCAGCGTGGGCGAAGACGTCGAGTGGTACCAAGCGCTGGTGCGCAGCCTGGTGGAGGGGCACCCGTGGGTGCGGCGGGCGGTGCTGGCCCTCGACGCCCACCCGCTGGCCGCCAAGCCGCGGCTGATGCTGCAGGCCACCAAGGGGGATGGAGAGATCCTGCTGCGCGACGTCTCGGCCGCCGCTCCCGACCTCGCCAACCTCAGCTGGGACAACGAGTGGTTCAACGCCCTCAAGTCCCAGCGGACGCCGCTCCTCCGCAAGCGCGTGCTCAGCAACGACCTGCGCAGCATGGAGACCCCCAAGTGGCAGCGGGGCGACAGCTACGTGGGGGAGTCGGGCCACGTGCGGTGGTCGCCGCCGTTCCTCGAGTGCCGCGATGGCAGGTTCCTGCCTGCCTGGACCATCACGCTTTCCTCTGCTTTCTACGGGCTCAAACCGGACCTCAGCCCTGAGTTCAAGTAAGGGGGGGGTTGGGGGGGTGCATGGGGGTTGGAATGGTGTAAGGGGATGGGGAGGTACAGGAGGGTTGGGGGTGTAAGGGGGTTTGGGGAGGTGTAAGGGGATTGGGGGTGTAAGGGGATGGGGGGGTGCAAGGGCGTTAGGGGGTATAAGGGGGTTGGGGACGTGTAAGGCGTTTGGGAGGTGCAAGAGGGTTGGGGGGTATAAGGGGGTTGGGGGGTGTAAGGGGATTGGGGGGGTGTAAGGGGGTTGGGAGGTGCAAGTGGGTTGGGGAGTTTAAGGGGGTTGGGGGGTGTAAAGGGATTGAGGGTGTAAGGGGGTTTGGGGAGGTGTAAGGGGATTGGGGGTGTAAGGGGATGGGGGGGTGCAAGAGGGTTGGGGAGGTGTAAGAGAGTTGGGGGGGTGTAAGGGGGTTGGGGGGTGTAAGAGGGTTGGGGGGTGTAAGAGAGTTGGGGGGGTGTAAGGGGGTTGGGGGGTGTAAGAGGGTTGGGGGGTGTAAGGGGGTTGGGGGTGTAAGAGGGCTGGAGGGTGTAAGGGGGTTGGGGGGTGTAAGGGGGTTTGGGGGGATGAGCAGGTAGGGGGGATGTAAAGAGGTTGGTGGGGTACAAGGCGGTTGGGTGAGTGTAAGGGGTTTGGAGGGTTCTAAGAGGTTTGGAGGCGTTTAAGAGGGTTTGAGAGGTGTAAAGGGGTTGGGAGGTGCAAGGGGGTTGGGGGCTCGTGGGGAGTTTGGGGGAGTTTAGGGGGGGTATGAAAGCGTAAGGGAGTTGGGGGTGCAAAGGGGTTGGGGGGTGTAAGAGGCCCGCGGGTGCCTCGTGATGCTGAGGTTTCACCCATGGCTCCGTGTCCCCGTGCCAGGTTTGGCCTCGGGGAGGGGAAATGCCCCCATTTCCAAAGGGAAGCTCCCAGGGAAGGGGGGCAGTCCCATGGGCTGAGGGGTGGCACTCAGCAGCCCCCCAAAAGCTGCTCCCATTTCCCAGTCGGTTGCATCGATGCTCCCCTGGAGGAGCAGAATTCCCGCTGCCCTTATCCCTACCCGTGCCCCCGCTCAGCTCCAACGGGGACGGCCCCGTCTGGGGGTCCGGGGACATTGCCGATGCCTCGTGTCACCCCTAATCCTGCCACCAACCACCCCCACGGCCGTGTCCCGCCTGTCCCCGCTGGGTGGGGGGTGCAGGGGGGGTCCCCCGGTGCTGAGCCCGTCCCGCTGCACAGGGGCGTCGTGCGGGTGGACATCGACCTGCGGGACGTGGCCATCGACCAGTGCGCCAGCGGGACGGGCTGGTTCGCCGACACGCACCGCTGCGACCTCAACAGCACCCAGGTATCGGCACCCAGCACCCTTCACCCCATCCCCTCGCTTGGCGGGGCCGGGGGGTCCCCAGCACCCAATGCTCGCCGTCCCCCCTCCCCGCGGGCTGAGCTTTATCCTCTCCCGACCGATCCATCTGCTCCGTTCAGCTGCAGCCGAGAGGTTTATTGTGCAAATCTTCCTTCCCTGCGCCAGCAGCGGCGTGTGACCCTGCTGCTCCCGTGCTGGGGTACGGGGGGGGTGGTACGATCACCCCGACCCCCTCCGGCAGCGCCCACGCGGCCAAGCCGCGGATGCCACAGCGTGTTGCAGCGCTTGGCACCACCAGCAGCATCCCCAGGCAGAGTAAAGCCCACAGCCCCCCAACTCAGCGCCGATCGGGGTCCCACCCCAAAGGCAAAAAGCTGTCCCCAAATGGGAAAGGCATCACCGGCCTCTCTTTCCCGGCAGCGTTGCCCTCCGGAGAAACAAAACTCCACCACCGGGCATCTCTCCAGAAAACAACAATGCCCAGGAAAGCCGCCAGCACGGCCCGTTCGGGGCAGGATGCGGCCGTGGGGATTAGGGCAGCGGTGCCCTGCCCGCTGCTGCCGTCACCGCCGGGCAGGATTAGTGCGCTCTGCTGCATTAGGTGTCCATTTAGGTTTTAGGGAGGGATTTGGGGGCCAAGCTTTGGCTTTTAATTCTGAAATGTTTAACCACTGATTCCCCCCGGGGTGCGCAGGGGGGTCAGGAACCCGCGAGGTGGGGGCGCTGGGGGGCATGTGGGGCTGCGGGCAGTGTGTGGGGTGAAGAGCCCTCGCCCCTCCGTGCGTCTCAGCCTGTCCCCCTCAGTGTGTCCCGCAGGAGAGCCACGGCTTCGTCCTCGGGAGGTACCTGTGCCGGTGCAAACCGGGCTTTTATGGGGTCGGCGGAGCAGCCAGCGGTGCCCGGGCAGGTGGGTCCCTGTTTCACGTTCTTTGGGGGAGTTTGGGGGGGCTTTGGGAAGCCCGAGAGCATCCGCTGGCACCGGGATGAGGAGATTTCACCTGGCTCTGTCCCCAGGCGCAGCAGACGGGGGGTCCCGGCTGGCATGCCGGCCCTGCCGCCCGGGATGCTCCACCTGCGAGGACGATGCTCCGTGCCTGATCCAGGAGGACCGGGCGCTGCGGGCGGCCGTCCTCTCCTGCCAGGCCTGCTGCATGCTGGCCGTCTTCCTCAGCATGCTCGTCTCCTACCACTTCCGACGGAGCAAGGCAAGGCATCCCCACGTCCTCAGACCCCCAAACCTCACAGTCTTGGGGGGCTCTCGGGTGGGATATCCCAGCACCACGCTTGGGGGCATCTCCCTGCCTCTCTCCATCCTCTCCTGGCACCGGTCGAGGCTCCCGGCTGCACCCTCACACCTCTCTCCCTGCAGAGGATCCGGGCGTCGGGAGTTGTCCTCCTGGAGACGATCCTCTTCGGGTCCCTCCTGCTCTACTTCCCGGTGAGTATCCAGGGCTGAGGACCTCACTGCTGGGGTGCGAGGGCGCTCGCCGGCAGCCCCGCAGGAAAGGGCGTCGAGCTGGCCCCGAGCAGGGCACGGCCACAACTCCGCCTAATTGTTAATTTTGCTGGCACAGCCCCAGGCAGCTGCAGTATAAACCTTCTCAGGAAACCAAATCCCTTTTCTCCCGCTGGCCGTGGGAATTAATCCCTGCCCAAATCCACTCTCCCTCCCGCAGGAGCCGAGGCGGATGCCGCAGAGCCGCGGGGGAAGGGAGGTGGCAGGGCTGGTCCGAAATTGAGTGGTTTCCGAGTCTCTGCTGTTTGGTGCCCCCTCGGAAGGTGGGATCCATCCCGCTGACCCCTTTTTTCCTCTGCTCCAGGTATTCATCCTGTACTTCAAGCCGAGCATCTTCCGCTGCATCGTCCTGCGCTGGGTGCGCATGCTCGGCTTCGCCATCGTCTACGGCACCATCACCCTCAAGCTGTACAGGTGGCTGGGACGGGGGGGCTGGATGCTCAGGACCACCGCGGCGGGACCGGCTCGGGACTCACCCCTCCGCGCCTCGCAGGGTGCTGAAGGTGTTCCTGTCCCGCACGGCCCAGCGGGTGCCCTACGTGTCGAGCGGGCGGGTGTTGAAGATGCTGGGGCTGATCCTGCTCCTGGTGCTGTGGTTCCTGGCGGCCTGGACCATCGGCATGCTGGAGAACATCGACAAGAACATCCCGCTGGTGATCCGCACCCAGACTGCCCGCGGGCTCCACTTCTACATCTGCGGCCACGACCGCTGGGACTACATGATGGTGATCGGTGAGACCAGCGCCCGCGGTCTGGGGGTCCCCAGAGCCCCAGGACCCCATTCCATAAATGAGGGGGGGATAATTCCCTCATCCATTTAAGCTGGGCTGCCCAAGCTACCTCCCACCCTCTCTGAGCACCCCCAAGTCTCCGGCACAGGGTGAATCACCCGGTGTGGGTGCTGAGTCCCGTCTGTGCCAGAGGATGCTCTGCACCAGCTCCGACCACGGCAGCTGGAGAGAATGTCAGGGAGGACCTGGCGGGCAGCAGCGCCCACCCTGCGGCTCAGCCACCCCGGAGAACACACTGAGGGCAGCAGGGGGATGGGGCTGATGCTCAGCACCGCTCTCTCCTGCAGCCGAAATGCTCTTCCTGCTGTGGGGCAGCTTCCTGTGCTATGCCATGCGTGCCGTGCCCTCCGCCTTCCACGAGCCCCGCTACATGGGCATCGCGCTCCACAACGAGCTCATGATCTCCACCGCCTTCCACGTGGTCAGGTAGGGCGTGGGGCCGTGAACCGGGATTGCCATCCCTTGGGATGTAGAGGAACCGGCGGCAAATCCCTGAAGCCAGTGGGTTCCCAGCGTGGGTGGAGGCTGTGGGTGCCTCCGCGGGACCCCATGGCAGGGGAGTTGGAACTGGGTGATCATTAAGGTCCCTTCCAAGCCAAACCATTCCATGATTCTATGACCCGGCACTGCCCTCCTCGCCCCTTCCAGGTTCATCATGGTCCCCTCGCTGCACCCTGACTGGACGCTGCTGCTCTTCTTTGCCCACACCCACGGCACCATCACCATGACCCTGGCGCTGCTCTTCATCCCCAAGGTAACGCTCAGCCCGGGGGCTCGGCGAGACCGGGTTGGGGTTCCCCGGCGTTTCAGGGAGCACCGGCCAACCTCGCCCCTCGCCACCCCCCAGTTCCTGCACGCCGGCTCGCCGCTGCGGGAGGAGATCGCGGCCGAGGTCTACGAGGACGAGCTGGACATGCGGCACTCGGGCTCCTGCCTGAACAGCAGCATCGCGTCCGCCTGGAGCGAGCACAGTCTCGACCCCGATGACATTCGGGTGGGTGGCACACTCAGGACCTTCTTTTGACGCTAGCTATGCAGCCCCGCGCAGAGTAAGAGGTGCCTTTCGCAATCTTTCTCCTGATGCAAAGCAAAAGGGGGTGGAGAAAAGGGTGCAGAGATGGGGGGCGGGCAGGGGGAACCAGCACCCACGGGTGGGAAAACCCTCGCATCCCCCCGGGCAGCGGGATGGGAGCTTGGGGACACGGGGATGTGGGGACAGCCTGGGGCGTTGTGGGGTGCCCCCAGCCACAGTCCTGTTGTACGCGCTCTCCTCTCTCTCCCTGCCACGTCCCCCCGAACTCCTGGTGCACAGGAGGAGCTGAAGAAGCTTTACACGCAGCTGGAGGTGCACAAGACGTGGAGCATGGCAGCCAACAACCCTCACCTCCCCAAGAAGCGCAGCTCCCGCCGCAGCCTGGGCCGCTCCATCATGCACCGCATTGCCGAGCTGCCCGAGGCTGTGGCGCGCCGCAGCAGCCGCGGCGAGCGCGTGGGCACCCCGGCACGCCGCAGGTCTTCGGCCAAGTGGCTGCCCAACGCCGGCGGTGCCAGCCTGCGGCTGCGGGAGGACGGAGCTCGGCACCGCGCTGCAGCCCTGCCCAAGTCCCACAGCACCGAAGGTCCCGCACGGGAGCCTCCAGGAGGGTCACCCACTCTTGGCATCCCCGGAGAGCCCGCGCCGGAGGGGAATGCGCCAGCAGCAACGGCCTCGGAGCAGTCGGACAGTGAGTCCCTCGATGCCGCCCCGCTCGTGTGCAAGTCCGCCAGCGCCCACAACCTGGCGGGGCACGAGCAGCCCCCGCCGCCCCTGCAGAAGTCGCTCAGCGTCGTCGCCGGAGCTCGGGATGAGGCTCTGCTCGCTGCCAGCCGAGCTGCACGGGAAAAGCGGCACCGTGACCTGCTCCTGGCCTCGGAGCCCCCCAGGGAAGCAGGGAAGCTCCAAAGCCCCGGTGCAGCCGGTGCCCCCCAAGCAGGGAGCCCCAGCCCCGCCGAGGGGGGCTCGCAGGAGATTGCATCCCCCCCGAGCGATGGGAAAGTGCAGAAACACGTCACCTATGCACCCATCAAGAGTGTCAGCATCGACAGCTCCCACGCACCGGGGCGCGTGCGTGTGGCGGTGAAGAGGACCCCACCACCGCCCCCCATCCGCTGCCAGAGCCTGGGGCAGCGCGCGATGCCGGCTGCGGACAGCCAGGAGCACACAGAGCCTCGAGCAGACCCCCAGGAGCCCCCAAGGGAACAGGTGGGAGAGCTGGAGAAGTCACCGGAGGGTCCTGGGGAGGAAGAATCGGGGCATGTAACCTCTCCAGTGGGCAAGAGCACGCTGCCGGCTGCAGCCGCCATCCCAGCGCAGGTCTGCCCTTGGGAACTGGTCCAGGAGGAGATCCTGAGCCGGAAGCAAAAAGCCAGCGAAGCAGCAGACTCGGGGACCCCCGGCGATGCAGCAGCCGAAGCCCCCAGCCTCAAGATGCCCCCTCAGAAGATCTCGCTGCGAGGGCTGGGACTCGCCCTCAAAGCCTTCAACCGCACGAGGGCGAAGAGCATCCTAAAGGGGAGGAGGGAGGGCGAGGGGAGCCTTGGGAAGAGGGGGCACGAGCGGGGTGGGGGCAGCGGGAGGGAGAGGCCCAGCCTGGCAGTGACAGCTGCCGTGTCCCTCGGGGGGATCAGCAGAGCACCCTCATCCAAAAGCCCCGAGTGGAGCCGGCAGAGGCCCAGCAGCGAGCCCGGCGCCCAGCCCTGGCACGGGGACACGGTCCCCTGCCAGCACAACAACAACGCCGGCAGCACCGGGGAGGCTGCAGGGTGGGGGGACAGCGGGGCAGGAGGACAGCAGGACAGCCCAACCCTGGGGTTGGGAGATGGTGAGAAACCAGCAGAGCAGCTCAGCACTCCTGGGGATGCACCCGTGGGGGTGCACAAGATTGCACCCAGTGTTGGCCACCAAGAAGGAGCCGAGCATCCTCAGGAAGTGCCGGCGGTGGCCAGCAGCGAGGAAACACAGCTACATCCCCAGCAAGAGGCTAAGTCTCACGTAGCAGAGACGGGGAAGGACGTTCCTGCGGGTATGGTGGGGCTGATCACACCAAAAGAAGGGATGGCTGGGGTGGCCAAAGGGCTCGAGGGGAGCAGCAGCTCCATCCACCACCCTCGAGACCAGGCAGAGGTGGAGAAGGAGCAGACAAAACCCATCGCACACAGCCCTTCGCTGTCTACTGCCAGAGCGGCTGCCGAGAAGCCGGGGGCTGAGGTTTGTCCCCAGGGACCCCCGGGAACCCCAGCAGGAAGAGCAGCTCTGCTGCGCCAAGAGGCGATCACTCCTTGGGAGGACAGCGAGGTCCCCCGTGGCGAGGAGAGCCCGGCCAAGGCGAGCAGCCAGCCCGAGCCCCTCGATGCCGGCGGAAGCTGGGGTGCAGAGAGGGTCCCCCCAAGGAACCGGAGTGTGGAGGCAGCTCCAGCTGCACTGGAGAAAGGCGGCAGTGCGGCTGGCAGGCGGGCAGAGGTCTGTCCTTGGGAAATCCAGGCAGATTCCAGCCTTAAATCAGAAATCTGCCCCTGGGAGGAGAACGGGGGCGAGCGCTGGGAGTCAGGGGAGGGCAGGAGCGAGGGGGTTTGCGGGGAAGAACTGGGGACGGAGAAGCCACCAGCAGAACCTCTAGAGCTGCCAAAAGCAGCCTTGGAGAAAGCAGGCAGCGCGGAGGGCAGGAGGGCTGAGGTTTGTCCATGGGAGAGCGGGGAAGGGGAAAGGACAGTTAGAGCAGAAATCTGCCCCTGGGATGCAGAGGGGGCTCAGCCGGAGCGAGAGAGGCAGCAGGGAGAGAGGAGACGGCTGGACAAGTGGCGCAGGAGCATCAGACCAAGATCCCTGGGTTTGCTGAGAGCACAGGAGAGCGGGAGCAGCCCGCAAGCACCACACGGGGCCAGGGGCAGCGAGGGACCCACAGCCAAACCTGCTCCCAAAAGCTCCACGCTGCCAGAAGTGACCTCAAGGAGCCCAACGAGCACACGGGCTTCGGTTTGTCCTTGGGAAGCGGCAGGAGCCAACAGCGATGCAGAAGAAGTTTGCCCTTGGGAAAGGGGAACAGCCTCATCCGATGGAGGAAAATCAGATGATAGTGACATTTCTCACATGGAAAACAGGATTTCTCTGCAGAAAGCAGCCTCGAGGGGCGTGGGAGAAACAGCTCTGGCTGCAGGCAAGGAGAGCGGCCAACAGGGATCTCCCCTCCCCAGGGAAGGTGTGGAGAAGCCCGGCACAGGGGTCGGAGCAAAGCACCCAGTTCTGCCCAAAGCAGCATCCAAGCAGGCAGGAGATATCGACAGCAGAAAGGCCAACATCTGTCCATGGGAAGGGGAGGGTGAGCCACCTGCAACAGAAATCTGCCCTTGGGAAGAGCCTGCAGCTCCATCGGGGAAGGAGACACCAAGTCAGAACACGCGGGGGACTTGCAAAGCGGAAAACAAACCACGATCAGGAGGACTTGAAGGTATCAGAGCAAAGCTGGCAGAGATGGGTGCCTCACAGCCAGCGCGCAGGGACACCGGGATCTTTGCAAAGCTCGCTATGAAAAGCCTGGAGAGCTTGAAAGTGGACTCCAAGAAATCCCGGAGCATGGAAAGCATAAAGGAGGAGATCTGTCCATGGGAGAGCATGGATGTGGAGCAGCACCTAGAACAGTCTCGTGCCAGGAGCCCAGCGCTGCCCAAATCGCCCTCAAGTAAATCCCAGAGCGAGGAGAGACGGAAAGCAGAAGTCTGTCCTTGGGAGGCTCCGGGGCTCGAATCCATGGATAAAGCAGAGATTTGCCCCTGGGAGGTGGCTGCAGCTCCCTCCGATCAACTAAAGGCAAAGCAGGGTCCTGGGGATGCTCCAAAGGTGGAGAAGCGCATCACGCGCCAGGCAGCGTTAGCCAGTCCGGTGAGATCCCTGGAGAAGGGCAGCAGCGAGCGGGACGCCGTCTGTCCCTGGGAGAGCCCGGGCACGGAGCAGCGCCCGGAGAAACCCCACACCGGGAGCCCAGCGCTCCCGAAATCACCTTCGGAGAAATCCCAGAGCGAGGAGAGCCGGAAGGCAGAAGTCTGTCCTTGGGAAGCTGCGGAGGTGACAACCATGGATAAAGCAGAGATCTGCCCCTGGGAGAGCCCGGGCACGGAGCAGCACCTAGAACATCCTTGTGCCAGGAGCCCAGCACTGCCCAAACCACCCTCAAGTAAATCCCAGGACGAGGAGAGACGGAAAGCAGAAGTCTGTCCTTGGGAGGCTCCAGAGCTCAAATCCATGGATAAAGCAGAGATCTGTCCCTGGGAGGCTCCAGAGCTCAAATCCATGGATAAAGCAGAGATCTGTCCCTGGGAGGGAGCCGCGCCTCCATCGAGTAAAGGGAAATCAAGAGAGGACAAAGCTGGTTTGTCCATAGGGAGCAGGAGCCCTTCCACGGGTCAAATCACCTTGAAAAAGACTGGAGAGAGCGTGTCTGGAAAGAAGGAGGGAGCAAGTGGAGACCGTGAGTCCATCTGCCCCTGGGAGAGCCCGGGCACGGAGCAGCACCCAGAACATCCTTGTGCCAGGAGCCCAGCGCTGCCCAAATCGCCCACAAGTAAATCCCAGAGCGAGGAGAGCTGGAAGGCAGAGGTCTGTCCTTGGGAAGCTGTGGAGGTGAAATCCATGGATAAAGCAGAGATCTGCCCCTGGGAGAGCCCAGGCATGGAGCAGCACCTAGAACAACCTCGTGCCAGGAGCCCAGCGCTGCCCAAATCACCCTCAAGTAAATCCCAGAGCGAAGAGAGACGGAAAGCAGAAGTCTGTCCTTGGGAGGCTCCAGGGCTTGAATCCATGGATAAAGCAGAGATCTGCCCCTGGGAGGCAGCCGCGCCTCTGTCAAGTAAAGGGAAATCAAAAGAGGACAAAGCTGGATTGTCCATAGGGAGCAGAAGCCCTTCCACAGTTCGAGATCTCAGCAATGAGACTGGAAAGAGCCCATCTGGAAAGAAGGAGGGAGCAAGTGGAGACCGCGAGTCCATCTGCCCCTGGGAGAGCCTGGACACAGAGAGCTCCTCCGCAGGGTACGGCCTGAGGAGCACAGAGCTACTGAAAGGCACAGCTGAGAAAACAGTGACTTTGGAGAGCACAAAGGCTGAGATCTGCCCCTGGGAGAGCACAGGCACGGAACGGCCCACAGCAAAACCCCGAGCCAGGGGCACAGTACTGCCCAAATCACCCTCAAGTAAATCCCAGAGCCAGGAGAGCCGGAAGGCAGAGGTCTGTCCTTGGGAGGCTGCAGAACTCGAATCCGTGGATAAAGCAGAGATCTGCCCTTGGGAGGCAGCTGTGCCTCCATCAGGTGTAGGGAAATCAAGGGAGGACAAAGCTGGTTTGTCCATAGGGAGCAGAAGCCCTTCCACAGGTCAAATCACCTTGAAAAAGACTGGAGAGAGCACGACTGGAATGAAGGAGGGAGCAAGCGGAGACCGTGAGTCCATCTGCCCCTGGGAGAGCCCGGGCACGGAGCAGCACCCAGAGCATCCTCGTGCCAGGAGCCCAGCGCTGCCCAAATCGCCCTCAAGTAAATCCCAGAGCACGGAGAGCCGGAAGGCAGAAGTCTGTCCTTGGGAGGCTCCAGAGCTTGAATCCATGGATAAAGCAGAGATTTGCCCCTGGGAGGTGGCTGCAGCTCCTTCCAATCAATTAAAGGCAAAGCAGGGTCCTGGGGATGCTCCAAAGGCGGAGAAGCGCATCACGCGCCAGGCAGCATTAGCCAGTCCGGTGAGATCCCTGGAGAAGGGCAGCAGCGAGCGGGATGCTGTCTGTCCCTGGGAGAGCGCGGGCACGGAGCAGCGCCCGGAGAAACCTCACACCGGGAGCCCAGCGCTCCCGAAATCACCTTCGGAGAAATCCCAGAGCGAGGAGAGCCGGAAGGCAGAGGTCTGTCCTTGGGAAGCTGCGGGGGTGAAATCCATGGATAAAGCAGAGATCTGCCCCTGGGAGAGACCGGGCACGGAGCAGCACCCAGAGCATCCTCGTGCCAGGAGCCCAGCGCTGCCCAAATCACCCTCAAGTAAATCCCAGAGCGAGGAGAGCCGGAAGGCAGAAGTCTGTCCTTGGGAGGCTCCAGAGCTCAAATCCATGGATAAAGCAGAGATCTGCCCTTGGGAGGCAGCTGTGCCTCCATCGGCTAAAGGGAAATCAAAAGAGGACAAAGCTGGTTTGACCATAGGGAGCAGAAGCCCTTCCACGGGTCAAATCACCTTGAAAAAGACTGGAGAGAGCGCGTCTGGAAAGAAGGAGGGAGCAAGTGGAGACCGAGAGTCCATCTGCCCCTGGGAGAGCCCGGGCACGGAGCAGCACCCAGAGCATCCTCGTGCCAGGAGCCCAGCGCTGCCCAAATCGCCCACAAGTAAATCCCAGAGCCAGGAGAGCCGGAAGGCAGAGGTCTGTCCTTGGGAAGCTGTGGAGGTGAAATCCATGGATAAAGCAGAGATCTGCCCCTGGGAGGTGGCTGCAGCTCCCTCCGATCAACTAAAGGCAAAGCAGGGTCCTGGGGATGCTCCAAAGGCGGAGAAGCGCATCACGCGCCAGGCAGCATTAGCCAGCCCGGCGAGATCCCTGGAGAAGGGCAGCAGCGAGCGGGACGCCGTCTGTCCCTGGGAGAGCCTGGGCACGGAGCAGCGCCCGGAGAAACCCCACACCAGGAGCCCAGCGCTCCCGAAATCACCTTCAGAGAAATCCCAGAGCGAGGAGAGTCGGAAGGCAGAGGTCTGTCCTTGGGAGGCTGCAGAGGTGAAATCCATGGATAAAGCAGAGATCTGCCCTTGGGAGGCAGCTGTGCCTCCATCGGGTAAAGGGAAATCAAGAGAGGACAAAGCTGGTTTGACCATAGGGAGCAGAAGCCCTTCCACAGGTCATATCACCTTGAAAAAGACTGGAGAGAGCACGTCTGGAAAGAAGGAGGGAGCAAGCGGAGACCGTGAATCCATCTGCCCCTGGGAGAGCCCGGGCACGGAGCAGCACCCAGAGCATCCTCGTGCCAGGAGCCCAGCACTGCCCAAATCACCCTCAAGTAAATCCCAGAGCGAGGAGAGCCGGAAGACAGAGGTCTGTCCTTGGGAGGCTGTGGAGGTGAAATCCATGGATAAAGCAGAGATTTGCCCCTGGGAGGTGACTGCAGCTCCCTCCGATCAACTAAAGGCAAAGCAGGGTCCTGGGGATGCTCCAAAGGCGGAGAAGCGCATCACGCGCCAGGCAGCGTTAGCCAGCCCGGCGAGATCCCTGGAGAAGGGCAGCAGCGAGCGGGACGCCGTCTGTCCCTGGGAGAGCCCGGGCACGGAGCAGCGCCCGGAGAAACCCCACACCAGGAGCCCAGCGCTCCCGAAATCACCTTCGGAGAAATCCCAGAGCGAGGAGAGCCGGAAGGCAGAAGTCTGTCCTTGGGAGGCTCCAGAGCTCAAATCCACAGACAAAGCAGAGATCTGTCCTTGGGAGGGAACCGCACCTCCATTGGGTAAAGCGAGATCAGGAGAGGACAAAGCTGGTTTGTCCATAGGGAGCAGGAGCCCTTCCACGGGTCAAATCACCTTGAAAAAGACTGGAGAGAGCACGACTGGAAAGAAGGAGGGAGCAAGTGGAGACCGTGAGTCCATCTGCCCCTGGGAGAGCCCGGGCACGGAGCAGCACCCAGAGCATCCTCGTGCCAGGAGCCCAGCGCTGCCCAAATCACCCTCAAGTAAATCCCAGAGCGAGGAGAGCCGGAAGACAGAGGTCTGTCCTTGGGAGGCTATGGAGGTGAAATCCATGGATAAAGCAGAGATCTGCCCCTGGGAGGCGGCTGCTCCTTCATCAGGTAAAGTGAAATCAAGAGAGGAGAAAGCTGATTTGACCATGGGGACCAGAAGCCCTTCCAGAGGTCAAGGTCTGGGCAAAGAGACCGGACAGAGCCCATGTGGAGACAAGGAGGGAGTAAGTGGAGACCGCGAGTCCATCTGCCCCTGGGAGAGCCTGGACGCAGAGCAGCCTTCCCTGAAAAGTGCAGTCGGGAAAGAGCCCTCAAAGACATCTGGCAGCTCAGAGAGCAGGAGGTCCGATATCTGCCCCTGGGAAGCAGCAGAACCCTCCAGCTCAGAGAAGGAAATCTTCCAGCCAGGCGTGCAGCCCCAGGGAGCTGACAGAGCATCCCCCGCTGGGACAGGACAGTCAAAGCTGGCAGCAGGGGCCAGCACCGTGTCTCCAGCCCCGCTGCAAAAATCCAAGAGTAGATCCGATGGTGAGGCTAAGCACAAGCCCCTGTGCCGCATCCTGCCAGGCATCCAGCCCCCACAGGGCCAGAGGGCAGAGCCATGGCTTCAGGGAGCCTCAGCCGGCAGCAGCCCCAGCGGAGCCAAGGTTTGTCCTTGGGAAACAGAAGAGGCTTTGCCTGCGAATGCCAAGACCAGCACGGACCCCAGGAACATCTCCCAGGTGTGTCCCTGGGAGGTGGGGGGCAGGGATCCAATCCCGACCCTCCGTGAGCAGGGAAGAGACAGGGTGAGCCCTGAAGATGGAGGCAGCGGGATGAAGGAAACAAAACCTGACGTCTGCCCACGGGACCACGAGTAGCTCCCGACCTCCGGCCACCAGCCGGGTGCAGACATGGCTTTCTTGAAGGCAAAGTCTGGAGTTGGAAAGCCCACCTGCACAGCCTGACCGGGGACAGAAGTGCCACCAAAGCCAACGGCATGGCCACATGCCTGCTGGGCTCCGGTGGTGACCACCAGCCAGCCAGGCTTGAGGGCAACGCAGCAAGGGGACAGTTCCCATCCCTGCCTTCATCACAGCACCCCAGCTTGCAAACGCCGCCTGTCGCTTACCCACGGGGACTGGGCCCAGCGCAGAGCCCCCTCGATCCTGGCAGGGCACCTGAATGTGTGAAACCATCCCTGGTCCCAGCCTTACCCACTTCCACCATCACAGCAAACGCAAAGCTGCAGCTTGCTGGCTCGAGGTGCTCCCCGCGAGCCCTCTGGCAGTTGAACATCCTCCACACAGGAGGTCTGTGCCTCCAGCACAGTGAGCAACAGCCTTCTTGGCACCCAAAATACGCCACCACACAGCCTCAGCAATGGCGGCTTGAGGGACCAGGTGTCACCCTTTCCATCCAAGCCAAGTGAAAATAAATGGAAAGTCAAACCAGGGGCAGCACCCAGTGTGACTGGGGAGAAAAACGGCTCTCCAGGATCTCTGCAGCTCAGCTCATCTCTCCCAGAGCTGCCATTATCTGCTTTTTAAGTGGTATCTGTAAGCACTGAGAGGACCAGGCAGATTCTGAAGCCTGAGATAAAGAGCCGTTGTTCCCAGTCAGCTCCACAACATGTTTTGCTTCCTTGATGCCAAGTCATATATCTTTGGATGCCTCAAAGTCCTCACGCCAGCCACAGGACATCTACGCGCCCAACCTTCCTGCTGTTTTGGTCCAGTGATGCCAGCCTCATGCTCCAACACCACACGCCGACCCTGCCCACCACCATCTGCTCCCAGCTGCCTTTGCTTATCACTCGACCTGGGTGGGATAAAAACCAACCTTCAGGCCACAACGCTGCTGTGTGTTTAGAAACCTCTGCATCCACAAAAGCCAAGATGGGTGTCTCGCTGCTCCCCTCCTTGCTGACTGACTTTACAGCACTGCTACCCTTCTCATTCTTCCAGCAACTCGGCTGTGAAGGTGTTTGTCTTAACTAACAATGGCAGAGAACTCGTCAAAGCACTTTGCCATGACTGGTTTCTTCACTCGTGTGTGTACATTCACAGCGTGTGCAAACACCCCCCAGGGCTCAGCTTCTCATCACAGGAGAGGGTTTTCCATCACTACTTCCACTGGCACTAGCAAGCCTTCACTTTTACAGCCCACCTGTAGAAGAGCTGGATGCCTTTGGTCATCTCCCTGTATTCAACAGACCTATTCCTGTGGGGCAGAGATGCCAACACACTCCTGGATGACAAGGAAGATGCTGGGATCAAGGAGGCACTGCCATCTCCAGAGCATCAGACATGGATCTTGGGTTTGTGGTTACTCCAGCCCAGCCACTCACAAACGCCCAAGGGAAAGGAGGTGCCCGCATGGATGGGGAGAAACCTCAGGGTTGGGAAGGCAGCAGCTGCAAAATATAGAATCATAGAATCATGGAATGGTTTGGGTTGGAAGAGACCTCAAAGCCCATCCAGTCCCACCCCCTGCCATGGGCAGGGACACCTCCCACTGGATCAGGGGCTCCAAGCCCCATCCAACCTGGCCTTGAACCCCTCCAGGGATGGGGCAGCCACCACTGCTCTGGGCAACCTGTTCAACAACCTGAAACAAAGCCTCCATTCTCCCCAGTTTTGTCCCTTGGTTCCACTTAGCTGGAAACAAAACCCGAGAGAGAAGTGAAGGTTTCGGTTCTCCCTCCACTCTCCACACAGGGCTGTGGCCCAGGGCTCGTCCTGCTGTCCCTTTGTCATTTATTCCCACTCCCCTTCGGCAGTGGCATTGCTGTGGCGTTCTGTGTGGTCCTCAGTGCCGAGTGTCAACAATCGCCCCATCACATAAGGACATGTACATACAGAAAATAAAATGTATTCTCTACAGAGCACACACTTGGTGGCTGATTTATGGGGTGCGGGTGAGATACAACATACGCCCAGAACCCTTGTTCTCCAGCCCCTTCCCCAGCTCCGTTCCATTCTCTGGACACACTCCAGCAATACTATGTCCCTCTTGGAGTGAGGGGCCCAAAATTGAACCCAGGATTCGAGGTGCGGCCTCACCAGCACCAAGCACAGAGGGACAATCCCCTCCCTGCTCCTGCTGGCCACACCAGGGCTGATCCAAGCCAGGATGCTGGTGGCCTTCTTGGCCTTCATTCAGAGCCTGAGCTGCAGAGCCCTGTCTATAGGTCTTGGTTGAGGAGTCACATCCATACCCGCTCGTACGCCGCCCAAGTCACACCAGCCACAAACCAGGCAGCTCACGCTGATTTATTTTAGCTCCTAGCCCAGCCCGCGTGTGCTGGAGCACGGAATCTCCCCCCAGCTCATGAACGAGGCGTAGGCAGAGGACTCAATATAGTAGATTCTTTCAGGAAAGGCAGACAGATTGTGACACCCCTCTGGTTTCCAGAAAGATGAAAGGGATTCCATTGCTGGCTCCTCTCCTAACAGAGCATAAAGATGATGTTCTGCCCTTTCAAAAGAACATCATTCATGAGAAACACAGAACAACTCTGCAGGCATAAGGAGTCATAACTCTCCCTGAATATGCTGTAAAATCTCTTCCAAGGAAGAAGAAATGCACTTAACTCTCATGAGCTCTGGAAAACAGCCAAGTTAAAACGCAAGACAAGGTTGAAAAGGAACATTTTGTTGTCTGATGACCAGTGAATATTCTGCTCTGTGTAAACGGAACCAATCTGAGCAAAGCAGATTAGCAGAGCGTGCTGGCTCACTCCCAGCTATGACAAAAGCAAAGCTCTGGGTACACGTTTTCCTGACCCACACAGCCTGCACATCCCAAGGACCTGATGTGAATGCTCTCCCGTCCACAGGATGGTGCCAGCCGCTAACAACATCCCATCGCTGAAGTCACCAGTATCTGAAACAAACACAGCAGCAGCCACGAGAAATGCAGCCCTTCAGGAAGGCCCTGGTGGACACAAACACTGACCTTAGGAGTCAAAACACTTTATTATACGACCAGGGCTGTGCTGCAGCCCTTTGGGAAGCTTGGCCCTTAACAATCCCCAGGAGTCCAATTGTGGTAATCCTGCCTCAAGAATCTGATTTCAAGTTCCTGCTTTTCCCCATTTTCTGTTCAAAAAAAGCAGCCTGGGAATCGGTACAGAGAGGAAAAGAGAATGGGAAGAGAACACATCAACGCTTACTCCTGCAGGTTTTAATCAAAGCCCATCAGGCCTATGATGCTTCCCATGGAAGTGCCAAATACCCATATCTGGACAGACTTCTGCTGCCAAGGGCTCTCGCCTCTCTCTGAGGTGAGCCTGAAGAGCAGTCCTGAAGAGAACTGACTTCTCACTTTTTCAGAAACACAGATAGGGCTAAGATGCAACACACTAAGTTATTTGGACACAGGAAAGCTCTTCTCAGAGCCAAATCTCCCTCCCAGGTCCCTCTTGCTCCTTGAAATACAACTTCTTAGAGACTGGAGTCCATTTCTGAAGCCACTTGATTGTGCACTAGAAAGGCACAGCCATACCCAACACATCACCTCCTGAGACTTTTCCACTCCTTCCCTCCAGATTCGTCTGCCCTGCTGTCTCTGTACAGGCTCCACAGCTTCCTACTTCGTTCCTTCATACTCTTGTGAGGGATCTAAGGTTGGGCCAGGAATCATCACCGTCTGAAAAAGCAAGAAACAACATCAGCATGACACACAGCAGCTCTGAACTGCTGTGATAGGAATTCCTCATACTACACAGCACGAGAAAGGGAGAGCAGAGGGTTCTGGCAATGCCAAGGCCTCACACAGGATGATGACCAGATGGCAGCAGCATGGAAAAGACACAGAGTGGGAATGAGGTGCTTTGCCTTGCACTATACTACAGTTCACAGAAGCACAGAATGGTTTAGGATGGAAGGGATCTCAAAGCCCATCCAGTACCACACATCTGCCATGCGCAGGGACACCTCCACTGGATCCAGTTGCCTTGAACCCCTCCAGGGATGGGGCAGCCACCCCTGCTCTGGGCAACCTGGCCCAGAGTCTTCCCACCCTCCCACAAAAACATTTCTTCCTAAGATCTCATCTCAATCTCCCCCTCTTTCAGCTTAAAACAATTCTCCTTGTCCTATCACTGCACTCCCTGATAAGTTTTCGCCTCCTCTAGACCTGTTGTTAGTAGCCCAGGAGGACAGAGCAGCTGTAGCCCTTTGCCAGGCTGTGTACAGCGAGCAGCACCCCCTGAACTATCACACGTGTCAAACGCTCTCAGCCTCCTACCTCAGCTCCCAGGTGCCAGAGGCCGGTAATGCCACACCAATAATCAGATCTGCCCGAAGATTCAACCACCACCTTCCCATTACAGTAAGTTCAGCCTGGATTTTGTCCCTAATTAATCAGGGACCTGTATTTTACAAACACAGATAACATTGGTGCCTCCTCCTGGTGGCATTACCTTAACAATGGGTTCCTTCGGTGGAGCCCACTCCGGAACGATCTTGCCGTGCATCCTCCACGTGCCATACGGATTGACCAAGTACTTCTCAAACACAACGTACTCCAAAACGTCCTTGGGCACCTGCTCCCCCCCGTACATCAGCCGCCCAAAGCGGTCATAGATTGCCAAGATCTGTAAAACGAGCCAAGGAACATCCGTTGGGCCCAGAGCAGGCTGGAGGCAGGAAACGCGAGGGGCACAAAGGGACGGACCTGCCGCGTGTGCATCCGCACCGTCACCTGGCCGTAGAGGTTGCCTCGATTCACGATGCTGTCGCACCGAATGTGAACCACTCTTGGAGGCTCAAGCGACTCCACAAAACTCCACCGGATGGTCTTGTACCGGTTCCCACGAACCATCTCCTGCAAAGGAAAAGATAAGCACCAACTTAATTAGGATGTGAATTGAATGACAAGCAAAATACTGCATATAATAAAGCATTAGGGAAGTTGTGGCTGCCCCGTCCCTGGAGGTGTTCAAGGCCAGGTTGGATGGGGCTTCTAGGAGAAGTCCCTGCCCATGGCAGGGGCTAGAACTGGATAGGCTTTAAGGTCCTTTCCAACCTAAACCATTCTATGATTCTGATTTATTTATTAGCTACCACTTAGACTTGTGCTTCCCCCCACCAGCTCAGTCTTTACTGTATCCAGAAAAAAAGGAGATGGATGATGAGGCTTAGACAGCCTTAGAGACCATGGACGAAATCAAGAACACACTACATCCAGATAAATGCTTACCGGGTAGCAGCGCTCCGTCACCAGGGAGTGAAGCTTCTGCTTGTTAAAGCTGCAAGTGAAACATACCCCATTACTGCAATATCATAGAAGCTTACTCACAGATTCTTGCTTCTCTGGAAGACACACAATCTACCAGCAAAACAGACAAAAATTCTGAACTGTGACCTCAGCACACAATGTCAAGCCGGCTGATAAGACTTCAGGGAAAGACACGACATCTTTTGGAAGCCAGCTATGATCTACATGGTTTATTGATGACTGGAACTGTAACCCAGAGTGATGCAGGTTTGAAATCTGTCCTATTACTGGGATATGGAGCATCATTTCATATCCAACAACTCCCTGCAGCGTGGTTCCTAACAGCATCAAGCACCCACTCATCTGCCGGTAACAGCAGTGGTGCAACAGCTCCTCTGCAGCTCAGATCAAGAGGAAGTTCTGCAACCTGCTTTTCATTACCAAAATGAAGAAGGTGCAGAGAAAATCTCCAACACTCCCCTCCTCAGAGAGATTGGGGCAGAAAATGATACAGTAGTTGCTGCAGAGGAGGTACAAGGATTGGAAAGACAAAGAAGAAAAAAGGAGCACAGAAAGAGAAAGAAGCAGGTCCTACACAACTGCATTCATCAGAAAAGAGGGGTCTTACTTTGCCAGTGAATTGTGGGCTTCAATAAATATCTCCTGTGCCTTCTCTGGGAAGGTTTTAGAGCTGAAATTCGGATCGTGATCTTTTATCTTCCGCAGACTGAAAAGACAAGAAAAGATTTACAGGAAGTGAAGAACAACTGGGAACCAACTTGCATGCTTCAGAATAGGACAGCAATCTCATCTGGTTCAAGCCCAGCTTTTAGAATCACAGAATGGTTTGAGTTGGAAGGGACCTCAGAGCCCATCTCATCTCAATCTCCCCTCTCTCAGCTAAAAAATGTCCCCCCTTGTCCTGTCCCTGCACTCCCTAATCAAGAGCCCCCCCCAGGTTTCCTGGAGCCCCTTTCAGGACTGGAAGCTGCTCTAACGTCTCCCCAGCGCCTTCTCTTCTCCAGGCTGAAGAACCCCAACTCTCTCAGCCTGTCCTTGTATGGGAGGTGCTCCAGCCCTCAGATCATCTTCCAGGCCTCCTCCGGACTCACTCCAACAGCTCCATGTCCTTCCTGTGCTGAGGACTCCAGCCCAGGAGTCCCAGGACTTTTACCTGCAAGCAACCAAGAACTGGAGACTCACCACTAAGACACAACCTCTGGGTGCTCGTAAAACTGACACAGGGCTGCAAACCCAAAGCATCCTCAAGAAAAGGAGTGCACACTGCATCCATTCACACCAGGACAGGCATCCTGCACCTGGTTAAGGATTCCTGGTTAAAGGTTACAACAGCAACGATAGAAGAAGAGGGTGGAAAATAAAACACGTCACAGCAAGACAGAACCAAGCAAAACTTCTGCACCACAGGGTAACTAAAATGGAGGTACATACGCCAGCTGGGAGGCTGCAGTCCGCTTCATCTTCTCCATCTTTTGCTTCAGCCCATCTTTGGACAGGGAAGTCAAGCGGGCATCACCTTCAGGAGGGATGTACGGGTCTATAATATCAGCTGCGTGGGAGAAAAGAAAGGACAGAAAGAGGCTAGAAAACAGCAAAATGAAGGAAACAGAGGCAGCTCTCTGGCTGCCTTGGCTGGAGCAGCAGGATCCCTCCCTGAAAATGGTTGTGAGATGAAATATGAGCACGCAGAGAACTGCTTGTCCAATACAGCAATAGTAGATGCCTGCTCTCCTCTTCCACACAGCCAAAAGACAGGAGAAGAGAACACGTTCAGCAGCAGAGAAAGCAACATCCCTTGCTATTCCTCGTCCCCCTTCCTGTTGGAAGGGCCAAGAGCTTGATACACATCTGAGTAAAGCAGGGCAGCTGCCATCCCTCCCCAGAGGCAGAGCACATAATTCAGCGCATTCGAGACGCTCTCCATCACCACGGTCACACCAGGGAAACTCATTGCTCTGTGCTGCCACTTTCCAGTAATTTTGCCCCCACGAAGAGACCGGAGCACGTTTTCTACCACCTGTGCAGGCCAAGTAGAAGGTCCGTTCCATATGTTCCTCAGGAAATACTGTCCCCAGTGACTTGAGCCTCCTCTCCTTCTCTTCAGGGGTCAGCTCTCTGGCCCACTCAGGAACAGAAAACCTCTTCTTCTTCGTTCTCACTGGAATGATGAGACAGGGCAAAGCTGCTCCAGCAGGACGGAGCACGGACTCCAGAGTCTAAGGGAGAGAAAAAACAAAGCCGTACAGTGAGCCCAACGGTCAAGAAGCAACACCAACATCTTATTTCCCTTCACACCTCCTGAGTGCAGAGCAGCTGTAAATACACCCACAACGCTACTTGTAGCCATCTCTGTCCCACGACCCTTCCCATATTCTCTCATCCCTGTCTCTGTATATCCCTTATCCTGTGGCTACTTAGCAAATCCCTACATCCCAATGTTCCTCAGCCCCTCACAGTCCCACCCCACACACCCCTCACCATCTCTCACAGCCCCTCAGCGCCCCACAAAGCCCAGACACACAAAGAACCACAGAGCCCAGCCCACACGGAGACCTTCACCGCCTCACATACCCCGGGCCCCCACCCCACCGAGAGATACCCCCCAGCCCCACACAGAGAAGACCCTCAGCCCGGCCCCTTGGCCCCCCACGGAGGAGGCCCCCTGATCCTACGCTGCCCCTCTCAGCCCCACACGGAGGGGACCTCCCTCGGTCCCACACTGCCCCTCTCGGCCCCCACCTGCCAGCCCGCCCGCAGGCCCAGCCCGCGCAGCCCCGCCTTCATGGCGGCCGCCATCTTCCCGCCGCGAGGCCTGCCGGGACGTGGCCGGAGTTAGTCACGTGGGCGGGGGAGGCCCTTACAACGGGTCACGTGACGATGTAGGCCGTTAAAACATCACGTGTTGAGAGGCGGCCCCGAGAGGATCACGTGTCGCGAGGCGGGGCGGGGCCGAGGAGACTTGCAGAGGGCGTGATCTTAGGTGGGTCACGTGATGTGGGCGTGGCCAACGGGAGCGCGCGCCGCGGCTGCGAGTGGAAAATTCCATCGGCTGCGGGGGGGGTGGGGGGTGGGAAGAGGCTCCGCCCCCATCGCGGCTGGCGCAGTGCGGGGGGGGGATGGGGCAGTGAGGGGGGGAGACGGGGAGGGGGGACCCCCCTTCCACCCCTGGCACAGAGCAACCCCTGATCCCGGAGGGGACGAGGATGGATCCCATCCCAGTGTCATGGAATGGGGCGGATTGGACCTCAAAGCCCATTCAGTTCCATCCCCACCTGGAGAAGTGCCTTGGATATCCGTGTTCTACCTCTGTTCATATCCCGGAGTGGTTTGGGTTGGAAGGGACCTCAAAGCCCATCCAGTCCCACCCCTGCCATGGGCAGGGACACCTCCCACTGGATCAGGGGCTCCAAACCCCATCCAACCTGGCCTGGAACCCCTCCAGGGATGGGGCAGCCACCACTGCTCTGGGCACCCTGGGCCAGGGCCTCCCCACCCTCACAGGGAAACATTTTTCCCTGAAATCTCATCCCAATCTCCCTTCTTGTAACCCAAACCCATTCCCCTTCATCCTATCCCTGCCCTCCCTGATCCAGAGCCTCTCTCCAGCTTTCCTGGAGCCCCTTTCAGTCCTGGAAGCTGCTCTGAGGCCTCCTCGGAGCCTTCTTTTCTCCAGGCTGAACACCCTCAACTCTCAGCCTGTCCTCGTACAGGTGCTTCAGCCTTCAGACCATCTCCGTGGCCTTTTCTGGACTCGCCCCCAGAGCTCCATCTCCTTCTTATGTTGAGGACTCCAGAACAGGACACAGGCCTCCAGGTGGGGTCTCACCAAAGCAGCACAGAGTGGCAGAATCAATCCCGCAGGACATCCTGGCATGCCAGGATGCAGCAGCTCCCCATAAGCAAACCATGCTTTTCCCCAATCCCCTTCCCCTGGAATCCCAGCCCTGCGGATGCTCAGCCCCGAGCAGCTCCAGGGCTGACGCCTTGGTCCGCGGTACAGATCCGAAGGCAAAACAGCTCAGGGTGTGAACCCCGCGGGAGCCGAGGGCTCGTCAGGAGGCTCCGGCCACGCTCCCTCTGCCTGGACACGATCCCAGTCGGCTTTGGGGGCTGTTGATCTTGGCTACGAGGAAGCATTGCGCCATCGCACAGCTAGTTAATGTGTAGTGACGGCCCCGCTGTGGCCGAGACCGTTGATCCCAGCCCACGCTGTTATCTGTGCCGGCGTGAGCGCGGTGAGCTGGGAGCGGCTCCGTGGGGGAATCGCTGCTGCATCCTGGCAGCAGCTCCCAAAGGCTGGCATGATGCTCGTGGGGCTCAAAAGTAGGAAAGGGAGGACCCTCCTCACCCTACTCTTTGTGGGAAAACTACAGCTGGATTCCCCTCTGGAAAACCAAGCTGAAGCCCCGGAGCCGCGGAGCCAGGCAGGAGCAGCTGGGGCTGAGTCACTGGCCCCACGGCTCCAGCACTTTCCCACGGCTTGGGACTTGCAGGGCTGGATTTTTCCCTGCCTGTCCGGCTTTCCCGGCCCTGTGATGCCATCTCATCTGGTTTTACCACTATGGGAAGCCATTTCAGGGCTCTCACAGCCTCCCAGGGCCACATCCTTGTCCTAGGGGGGAGCGTGGCTCAGGAGCATCCCTGTCTGCTTCCATTCAGGCTCCGGCTCCCGCCTCAGCGGTGGCCTCTGGAGATGTCACTTGATGGTGTCTCCAATCCATGTGCAACTTTCCCCTTGTAAAATCATCATGCTGGGATTTGCACCATCAGAGAGCAGGATCGGGGCAGGGATTAGAGCTCACAGCCCCCCCAGGGCCATGTCCTTACCCTGGAGGGGGAGCGGAGCCCAGGAGCATCCTTCCTGCTGCGGTTTGGGCTGAGGCTCTCTCCTCAGTGGTGGCCTCTGGAGATGCCACTTCATGGTGTCCCCATCCCACACATGACCTTCTCCACACAGAACCACCGTGCTGTCATTTGCACCATCGGAAAGCAGGATCAGGGCTGGGATTTGAAGGGACCGGACCATCAGCAGAAGTGGGACACACTCGGCACCCGCCCAAAGCTGAGCTGTCCCTGCCAGCTCCCGGCAGGGGCTTGGTCACATTTGCCTCCATCCTTGCGCAACTCACCCCAGGTACGTGGCGAAGCAGGACGGTGACAGGCAGACCCGCACGCATCCCTGCCTCCATGCAAAACACCTCCCAGCCCCCCAGGAACAGCCTGTGGAGCAAGAGGCCCCAGGAGCCACTTTGCAGCTTCCAGCACTGTTGTCCCCGTGCTCCCAAATACCAGAGATTCCTGCCCTAAGCCGCCAGCCCAGACCTGCGAGGCAGGATTAGCCGGTGCCCTCCGGCTGCTCCCGCTCCCTGCAGGAGCGGCAAAACTCTGGCAAAAGAGAGAAGAGAAGAAAAGCCTCTCTTGGGATCTGCCTTTTTCTTTTCTTCCCCTTTTTTTCCCCCCCCTTGTTTTCCCAATAAATGTGGTGCTCTGACAGCACTCGGTGGCCGCAGAGGCTCTGGGCTAATTACAGCTCCGATCCATTTGTCCCCGGGTGTCCCCAGTCTGGCGCTGCAGGAGAACCCGGTTTGGTGGGGACATGGCAAAGGAGGCGCCTTCCCTCCGGCTTTCTCGACGGATGCTCTTTCTTTCTTCCTTTCTTTCTGTCTGGATTCTTGCTGACAGCAGCATCCGTCATCTCACAATATCTCCTGGGTGGACCAGCAGCCTTGGCCAAGCACAAGCCCAGGGGCCACCGTGGCTATGGAGCCCCCCGCTCACCAGGACATCACCCAGTGACCATCGTAGCCATCGGGAGCAGGAATTAGAGCTCAGAGGAGACAATCTCCTCCACAACAACCAGCGGCTCTGCTCCAGGAATAGGTTTATCCTGCCCCTGACCTTGCCACGACTCTGCCCGGCGAGAGTCACCCGTGGCCACGAGCTGCACCGCTGGGACGTCGGAAGCAGAGGCGAGGCAGAGGGAGAAGGGCTTTTTACTCCAGTGAGAGCGTGGAACCCTCCTCCATCCCTCCTGGCTGTAAATCCCACACGGATGCTCCCCACCCAACCCACATTGAACCATGGGGTCACCGTTCCAGCCCTCCACTCGCTGCAGGGGAGACAGGACTTTCTCCCCGGCATCCCACTGGCATCGCAGGCAGGACCTCACTTGTAAAAACTGGGATGAAACCTCCCCCAGCACCAACATGTGGCACACACTGTCTCTCCGCATCCCGAGGGACTTCACACCCCACCACGGCGTTGGGATGGGACGCTGGCAGGAGCAAAGGGTGGGTGGGAACTGCCCAAAATCTCCATGTGGTTCCTTCTTTCCCTTCCTCTCCCGCGGGCTCTCCACACAATGCGGACCCGCAGAAGCCCCAGATGAACTCGGGCTCATCAGCCGCTGGGTTTTCATAACGATGTGCTGAGAGCCGCCTGTACTTTCTCCATGCCCCAGTTTGCGCCGCCGGCTCCTCCAGCTCTCAGCAAATCCAACTCCCTCTCGGCGCTAACTTATACTTTAAACAGCGAGGTATCACTTTGAGCAAAAATAAATCTCTTTGGAGGGGTGGAAGATGGGGAGGGGGGGGGCGGAAAAAAAAGAGCATTGCCGAGCGGTGGAAGGGAATTGATGATTTACTGCCTCTGTGCTTCCCTCTCCAAAGGAGGGAGGTTGTGGCACCCACAAAGTCACGGCACGCTTTCCCTATGGGGGCTCAGCTCTGCGTTTAACGCCCTACGGACAAAGCTGCTGGATCTGAGGTTGTCGGGGCTGGTCCTGAGGCTGAGAGCAGGGCTGGGCTGTGACTCCATCACCAGCTCCGTGTTTTAACGCCCTACGGACAGAGCTGCTGGATCCGAGGTCGCCGTGGCCGGGAGCAGGGCTGGGCTGTGGCGCTCACCCTCCCAATCGGATTGGGGCAAAGACACCGCAGCCGCTGGCTCCCCTTTTCCAGAGGAATGTGATTTTTTGCTCTTTTTTCCCATATAAAGCCTTTATTCAGAATTTTTCAACTTCCTGCTGGTGTTTGTCACAAACCCAAACAGCCATCCAACATCCATCCACTTGGGACACTTATTGCCCTGTAAATGCTCTTCGCTGCGTCGCTGACGTTGCTTTTTGATCCGGATTCCTTACATAGCATCTTCCAGAAGCCTCGGCAGTGCCGCCGGAGCGGGGAAAGCCCTGGTGATACCCCAGTTCCTTGGCCATGGGAACAGCGGAGATGCCCCTTTCTGCCCAAGAGGTTTTGGGACGTGAGTCCGGCCACGCGCGTCGGCAGCTCCAGGGCTTTCCCGGGGGCCCTGCAACACCCCGGTTTCACCCAAACGCTGCGGTTGGAGGAGGAGGAGGAGAGCGGCTCTTAGCTCAGGGTGGGGAGAAAAGCAACCCCACATAGTTGTCCGGACAGGTAAAGCCCACCTGGAGGACAGGACACCTCCTCTCCGCTCCACACACTTATGTGACGATGGTTCTGCAGCACAATCTGAGGGGTTTAAGCGGATCTTGTGAATTTTCAAGGCTGGAGGTCAGCGATCATTCCCCACTGGTCAGAGCCACCTCCCTCTGTACTGGGGGCACTGGGACCTCTGTAATGGGGTGCATCGTGCCAGCCCCCCGTACCGGGTACATCAGGGGCTCCCGTTAACGGGGTGCACCGTGCCAGCTCCCTCTGCACCTGTTATCGGGGTGCAGCGCTGCCCCCCCCATCCCTCGATGTGTGGCCATGTGGTGCCTCTGTGTGCAGACACCCTCTGTCTTCTGCCCCTCCCTCTTCTTCTTCCTCCCTCTTCTTCCACTTCCTCCTCCCCCTACTTCCTCCTCCCCTTCTCCCTCTTCCCTTCTTCCTCCTTCCTTTCTCCCTCTTCCCTTCTTCTTCCTCCCCCTCTCTCTTCTTCCTCTTCCTCCTTCTCCCCATCCCTCTTCTTCCTCATCCTCCCCCCTTTCTTTTCCTTCCTCCTCTTCCCTCCTTTTCCTCCTCCTTCCCCCTTCTTCCTCTTCCCTCCCTCTTCTTCCTCCTCTTTCCCCTTCTTCCTCTTCCTTCCTCCTCTTCCCTCCCTTTTCTTCCTCTTCCTTCCCCCTTCTTCCTCCTCTTCCCTCTTCTTCCTCCTTCCCCCTTTCTTTTCTTTCCTCCTCTTCCCTCCTTTTCCTCCTTCCCCCTTCTTCCTCCTCCGTCCACCTTCCTCTTCCCTCCCCTTCTTCCTCTTCCTCCTCCTCCTCCCTCTCCCTCCTCCCCTCTCCCCCCTCCTCCCCCCTCCCCCTCCCCCCGGGCTCGCGCACGCTCCCCCCTCCCCTCCCCCGCCCCGCGCACGCGCTCTCCTCCCTCCCCTCCCTCCTCCTCCTCGGCCGCCGCTGCCGCCGCTCTCTCGCCGCCGCCGTGCCCGGTGCCGCCGCCCCTCCCGCAGGGTCCCGGTGCTGCCCCGCCGCGGGGGGGCGCCCCCCGAGCCCCCCAGGATGCCGGAGAAGCGCCCCTTCGAGCGGCTGCCGGCCGACGTCAGCCCCATCAACTACGGGCTCTGCCTCAAGCCCGACCTCATCGACTTCACCTTCGAGGGCAAGCTGGAGGCTGCCGTGCAGGTACGGCCCCCCCCGGGCACCGGGGCACGGGGGGACCCCCTCCAGCCCGCCCCCCATCTCAATAGCCACCCATCCCCCCCCGCCCTCCAGGCACGGAGGGGAGCCCCCCCCCCGCTCCCCTTTTCCCTCCCCTCTCCATCACCCCTTTCACCTCCCCCCCCCCTTCCCTTTCCATCACCCGCTTTTCTTCCCCCCCCCCCCCCCCCACCCCGTCACCCGGGCATGGAGGGGAACCCCCCCTTCCTCTTCCCCCCGCTTATCGTCACCCCCTTGCCCTCTCTTAACGTCACCCACTTCCCCCCCCCTTATCATCACCCCCTTCCCTTTCCCCCTTGATTCCATCACCCCCTTCCCTTCGCCCCCTTCTATCACCCCCTTCTCCCCCTTTATTACCTTCTCCTTCCCCCCACTTTCCATCACCCCCTCACCTTCCCCCCCCTTATCATCATCCCTGTCCCCCCTTCTGTCACCTGGGCACAAAGGGGACCCCTGTACTCCCCCGTCACCCAGGGGTCTCAATCCCTCTGCCAGGTCCTAAACGGATCCACCCCCTCCATCACGGGGACTCGGAGGGACCCCTTCCAGCCCTCCTCTCCGCCTCTTTCCCCTCATCTTCGCCCGGACGCGGAGGGGACCCCTCCATCACCCCCCATCCTTCCCCCTCCATCACCCAGGGGGGTACCAATTCCCCCTTCCAACAACCCCTGTCACCCCCCCAGGCCCTGGTGGAGCCCCATCAGCCAGGGGAGACCTGATCCCCTCACCAGATAAGAAAGGGGGGACCCCCCTCCATCACCCAGGCACAGAGGGGACCTCTCCCCATTCAGCCCATGGAGACTCATTCTCCCTCCCCTCCTTCTCTGAGCCCTGAGGAGGTTCTGTTTGCCCCCTGCACCCTGGGAGGGACCCCATCAGCCCCGGGGGGCTGATCCCCCTGCCAGGTCCTAAAGGAAACCCCCCCTCATTCAGCCAGTGGGGCCCGATCCCCTTCAGGGAGCCACATTGGCCCGGAGGGGAGTCCATATATTCCCTTCCCAGGCCCTAAATGGGAGTCGTGTCCCTGTCCCTCCTTGTCCCCCCCCAGCCCCGGTCAACTCAGTCCGTATGTATCTGTAGGTTACTCCCCCCACTCCCTCCCTGTAGGTTTACCACAACCCCCCCTGCACCCTCCCTGTCTGCTCAACCTGTTCATATCTATAGGTTAATCCCCCCCATGCCCCCCTCACCCCCTCCCTGTTGATTCAGCCTATACACGTCTATAAGTCAACCCCCCTCGTCTGTTCAGTCTATACATATCTATACATTACTCCCCTCTTCTGTTCGGTCCATACATAGCTATAGGTTAACAACCCCCTGCCCTCTGTGTCCATTCAGTCCATATATATCTATAGGGTAGCCCCCCTGTGCCCTCCCTCTCTGTTGAGCCAATACATATCTATAGATTAACACCCCTACCCTCCATGTCCATTCAGTCCATACGTATCTATAGGTCACCCCCCCTTACCCTGTCTGTTTAGTCCATACATATCTATAGATTCTCCCCCTGCCCTCCCTGTCTTTTCAGCCCATATATATCTATGGGTTACCCCCCACCCTCCCTGTCTGTTCAGTCCGTATATATCTATGTGTTAACCCCCCCGCCCTCCCTCTCTCTTCAGTCCATATATATCTACAGGTTCCCCCCTGCTCTCCCTCTCTGTTCAGCCCATACATATCTATATGTTAACCCCCCTGCCCTCCGTGTCTGTTCAATCCATATATCTCTATAGGTTAACCCCCTGCCCTCTGTGTCTCTTCAGTCGATATATAAGTTAACCCCCCACCCTCCCTGTCTGTTCAGCCCATACATATCTATAGGCCCCCCCTGCCCTGCTCCATTCCCACCCCGGGAAGGGCTGGGGGGGTCTCACCCTGACTCTGTAAGCGGCGTGGGGGGCACCAAGCCCCCTCCCCAGCCCGGTGCCCGCTGGCACCGCTCCGTATGTAGGTTAGGCACGGAGCGCCAGGAGCCAGGGCTCTCTGGTGTCCCTGGCTCCCCCCAAACCCCATTTCCAGCTGCCAGCGCGCTGCTTTTATCTCGATCCAGCCGTTGGGATGGCTCGGGATTGTGCTGGAAAGACAGAACTACCACATATGCAATTAAAGAAGCGCTCCCCGGCGCAGCACGGTGAGCTGGCAGGCCTCGATGGCACCAAAACCTCGGAATCCGTGAAGCCAGAGGCTTGGTTCATGATGCGAAAGGGTGTGCACAGCGAAAACGCCAGGTCTTGTGCCTTTTCCGAAAGGCGAAAGCTTCCCCTGTGTTTGTGCTTCAAAGCTGGAATGTTTGATGGAAGCGCTCGAGTCTCGCAGTCGCTCTCGAGCTGCCGTGCCAAGATTTCCTAAACGCGCTTTCGTGTCTTCCCTTGTGCAATGGTTTGAAATAGATGCAGAATTGGAAGGATTCTACCAGGCTGCCTCTTCAAACGAGCTCAGAAATGTTGGAGGGAGGTTTTAAATACAGATGTAAATCTTGGCCTGAAGAGGTGGTTAGAACCTTGTTTCCAAACGAGGAAGCGTTGGGGCGATAAAGCTGCTGAATCAGAAGCGCAGGTACAGGGGAGGGCGAGCGTCTGGCGCCTGTGGAAGGCAAAAGGCTGTGGGTGATGGGGGATCTTGTGACTTTGGGACCTGGAGGAAGATGAACGGAGATGATGCCAGCGGAACGGCATCAGGTGCCCAGCTGAGTGAGCCGGAGGACTCACTAAGTTAGTCGGTCCGTTTATTGGCCTCATAAATACATCTGAATACTGCCCCTGCTTGCATGGAGCAGTTTCTATCACCCAGGGGAATTTAATGAGCTCTCCATTAATGGCTGTAAGTTGGAGAGGGGCAGATTTAGACTAGACATAAGGAGGAATTTCTTCACGATGAGGGTGGGGAGGCCCTGGCCCACGTTGCTCCATCCCTGGAGGTGTCCAAAGGCCAGGTTGGATGGGGCTTGGAGCACCTGGATCCAGGTGGAGGTGTTCCTACCCATGGCAGGAGGATTGGAAATAGGTGATCTTTAAGGTCCCTTCCAACCCAAACTCTTCTATGAGTAAGTTTGTGCTGTGTGGAAGAAGGAATGAAAACATAAATCGGGTTGGGGATTTTGTTCCAGCTCAAGTCCTTGGGCCGCTGGCGGGGCATTAGCCTGGGTGAAAAGGCTGGCTTGAGAAATTCCCAATCTCTTCCGTCTTAATCCTAGCTGCCTATTCCTGTCTTCGCACCCAAGTTCCTGCTGCTCTGTCCTGTTACAGCTGTGGGGCTGTGCTGTAAATGGGATCACTGAAATCATCCAGGTTAAAAATAACACTCGGGGGGAGGGGAGTGGTGGCTTTTTAAGCCAGCGTTTGCTGCTGGGGAGAGAGTTGTACTGAGCAGCAGCCTCGGAAACTTCATTTAAACCTAGGAATAACAAGGATTTGGAGGCTTCTGGTAGAGATGGTGGCGGGTTTTGCAGGTTTTCATTCTCCTGAGATGTTTTTAACGTTGTTTGCTGTGCAGGGGATTGCTCAATGAATTCCTAGAGCAATGGACACCACCTGACGAGGCAAAATCCTGGACTTTCCTACCAGCTGAGGGCATGCGTTAAGGAAGAATAGTGATGCGGCAGGTTCAGGGTTGTAAAAAAGTCTTGTTCACGTCATGGCAAGCTGATCTTGTGTTTCCACGTTAGAGAGAATTAAAAAAAAAATAGGGTGAGGTTTTTTTAAGCGTATCTGAAGTCTATATCTTTGTTTTAAAATAACTTTTAACAACCTTAGACCAAAGGATCCTGAGGCCGCCTCACAGCTGCGTGCAAGCAAGTGCAGGAGAGGTGCAGGAGGGTGTTTGCGGTGGGTGATCGCATGCTTCTCTGGAGCTGGAAGAAGTTTGCTGTGGCTGCTGATGTCCACAGCACAGAAAAGGCACATTCTGGAAAATGAGAGGGAGATTGGTGCGCCTTAATGGAGAGAAGAGCAGCCAGCTCGCCCGCGGTGCTGGGCAGGCAGGACACCGGGTACAGAGGAATGGATTACTTGAGAATATGCTAATGTTTACTCCTTGTTTGTGATTGAGCTGGGGTTGAATCTAGAAAATACAAAAGCTTTTGTGTGCCTTTGGGTCTGGTTGGCTCAGCTGAGGGCTTGTTGGTCATTTCTGCTCGCGGGAAGGGGGAGCAGAGCTCAGCACAGGCGTTGTGGTTTCAGCATCCTCGAGAGCTTTGGCATCTGTTGTGCGGTCGTCATGGAAAAGTGGGTTTAGGTTAAGACACAAACTTTGGATGGTGCAGATTTGGGGTAGGGAAATGCATTCGCTGCCTCCTCCTGAAGACCAAGGTATCACTCTTTATAACTAATCAACAATATTTACTAGTATCTCTGCACGGTTCCAGTATGATGATGACTGGACAGGCAATAGTCCACATCAAGTGCTTTAACCCAGTGACGCTTTCTGGCCTGCGGGGCAAGTACTGAACTTTGACTCCAGAGTCAATCATGATTAATCACCGAATTAGGAGGACTTCTCATTATGTACATCAGAAGTGTTTGTTTGCTTTGTTATTTTGCATCTTTAATAGCTGGAATTAGCGGAGGCTGTGATACTCAGTCCAGATATTGCAAGTAAACACTTGATCAGTCGGTTTGTGTCTCTTTCTCACGCCAGTAAATAGGATTTGGCAGCCCTCTGGGGAGAACTTTGGGAAGCAGTGTGAAATCACCATCCAGCCTTGGCTTTCGGGCAGTACCTGTGTTGCCTTCTGCGCATACTCCTAACTTAACATCTTGTCTTTACGCCACAGTAACCAGCGTTGCACTTATACAGCTCCTTCAAATAAGCTTTATCCTCTAAAGCCCTTGGTGATTCAAAAGATAAGGCTGTTGCTTTGGTGTCAGCAGTGACCAGGCTGATTTCAAAGCCTTAAGAAGAAATGATAGGTGTTTGTAGTTTATTGTGGTTTTCAGGTGAGGCAATCGGCCCCCTGTCAGTGTTCATTGTGTCCTGATAAAAGAATGATGCTGGGATCCGTCTGTTGGTAAAGTTCCATTTCATGGCCCTTTGGGTATTTCTTTGCTTGTTCAGTGTCTGTCAGTAAGTATTCAGTTTTGCCTGGTTTCTTGAGGTTTTGTCATTTATGGTCAGGTGAATGCTTTGAAGTCTAGAATTGGGTAAAAGTTCTATAAGGTGACAATATGTAGTTGCCATTTATCACAATTCAAACCCTCAAATCCCAAAGGGTTCCCTGTGAAATAATTCATTTATCAGAGCTACGACAGAATGTGGGAGAAGGGGACACTGTGTGGGCAGCTGGTCTGGAGCAGTCGCTTGCTCACAATCCGATGATCGCTGTCGTTTAGGTCCTCTTTTAGCATCTCAGACTCTTGGTTTGCTGGGTGGGGGATGTTTCTGAACGAGCACCTACTTTTTTTTTTTTTTGGTGGAAATAGTTCATCGACTTTATTCATCTGCTAGCTCGAGATGTAATTGTGATAACCCGATTCTCAGGCTCTGGTTATCAGTGCAGAGCACTCGTATTACTCAGTGTCTAGGTCAACTTTTTTCCATTCTGCTTTTGACTCTGGGAGGCCGAAACGAGGGCTGGAACAAAGAGGGGATGTGCTGCCCTTTGGTGCTCCAGCATCGCGTTGAAAAGGCAAATATGAGTAACCAGCAATAGCAACAAACTCCCCAAGTTCAACCGTTGTTTTGAGCTTCCTTTCCAACCTTGTGATTCTGTGATTCCGACTGGGAGCTGTTGATGCCGTCAGGGCTCCAAATACCCGCCTGGGCAGGGCTGCAGGACGGCGCAGGGTTGTCTCTGCCCTCCCGATGTTCACCTCTGCCTCTCTGGAGGGCGTTGTGTGGTGGTTCTCTTCTCCATCACAAACCGCAGCAAGGCGTTTCTTGATTGCAAAGCAATCCTGAAAGAATTTACAACCAGAGGTAGATGGCTCTTTGAAACATCTTTCCTCTGTCATGTGTCTTAAGGATACTCTGTTATATTTAGTGATGTTTAACCTTTATCTGTTGCCTTTTATAGGTTAATTATGCAGTATTTGCTAGGCTAAAGAATGTGTAGTCTTCTGATCCTGCTGCACGCCAGTTAGAGATTAATCGTGACACTCTTGTATGTGAACTTTGGAAAATTAAGCTTAACAGGTGTAGTATTTGTGGTGACTGTCCTTTGAGGATGGGAAGTTGGCTGGTATTAATACATGTAAAATTCTTCACGATGAGGGTGGGAACGCCCTGGCCCAGGTTGCCCAGAGCAGTGGTGACTGCCCCATCCCTGGAGGGGTTCAAGGCCAGGTTGGATGGGGCTTGGAGCAACCGGATCCAGTGGGAGTTGTCCCAGCCCATGCCTTCGGGTCCCTTCCAAGCCGAACCATTCTATGATCCAGCGTTGTAACTCACATTCCCGGCACATGAAGCTAGGTCTGGTTCCATACCGGGTGTTCCAGCCTGGTCTTCAAAGTCCAGACCCCAGGGCTCTGCGTACACTAGTGCCAGCTTCAAAAGCAGGAAAGCCTTTGCTCTTCTCCCCCATGGAACAGCAGCTTCCCGCTCGGTAATTTGTGAGGCGAAGGGGATCACATTGATCGTGGTTACAAAGGAATTTACTTGTCTGTGCAAGTTTGACGACCCTGGAGCCTGTGACCACGTGGATGGGGGTAGCTGGACGCTCTTTGAAATGGAGTGAATTCTTCTCGTGGGCCAATTAGTCGTGGCATTGGTAATTTTACTCTGGGCTACAATAAATTGCTTGAGCTGCAGGTGAATTGAAGTCTGTATTCCTTTTCTCGCAGAAGTTTTGAATTCTTGAAAAGATGCATCTTAGATCACAACTGAGGTAATTTTAGTTGCCTGTTTTTAGAGAGTAAAATGCTAAAAACATGCATGCTTATTATATTGCTGCATTTAGAAAAGAACTCTGAAGGCGAGCGGCAAGATCTTAATTACCTAGTCTTACAAACAGCTCTAGAGAATTAGGTTTGGCTGTGGAAGATGCCTTTTGGCGAACCTCACCCTGTATTTCAGGTAGGTTGGCATTGTGAAGCCATTCCAGGTCTTGTTTCTAATGTCCTGAAAAGGTTTTTCCATCGGGTCCTTTCCTGCTCTGATAACCGGTGAAAATCCAAAGCTTCACAGCGCCTTTGAGTCCTGTTCGGCAGAGTTTTGAAAATGTCTTCGTCTTTTAAACTAAATAATGAGCCTTTTTAGCTCTTTTTCCACCAAATTATGTAGTCTTGGGGAACTCTGGGGGGGACCCCAAGCCGTTTCCTTCTGTCGAGTGAGATATTCCTTCCCAGAAACAAGCGCTGAGCATGGCTGGGTGTGTGAGGGCTGGGATGTGCGTCTCATGGCAGTCTTGAGGGCAGGGTACCAACACGGTAACGCCTCTTACAGGGCTGCCGTTCCCTTGCTGCGCAGACCTGCTTGCGGTGTTGATGCTGGCTGACCTCAGTGGCTGTTTGAATTCTGCTTATTGTTCCCAGAGTTTCATCCACAGCAACGGCTTTGAAGGTTTGAACCATTCCTTCATTCCAGGTCTTGATCAATCTGCGGCTTTCGAGCATGTCAACCTTCTGGCAAACCGACTTTGCTGTGGGTGTTTGTAGCTTGCTCGTGCCGTGCAAATGTGGATTTATTGCCTTGTAGAGCAAGGGGCAGCAGGGCAAAAGCCCGCACGTGTACAGCTCCGTAACCAGCTATGCCGTGTGCTTTGCCTGATGAGTTTGTGTCTTTTAATATCGCTGCTTTCATGAAAAGCACCGCATGAGCAGAGTATCTGTCTTCCAAAACATGGCATTAGCAGAAATGCGAAGGCAGTTTCCAGGTAGCACTTACAGTAAAACACATTCATTCATCTTCATGATCCACGCGGTGTCGGTAAGCGTTAGGCTGCAGGTTCTTGTCAGATGAAACGGTCATCGGTTAAGAATGCTAGGCGGTTTATAGTTCTGTTTTGGTTTTGTTCTTACAGGTGTGTCTGTCCTTCCTTCTTTTCAGTGGCCCGGAGGGAGGAGGCTCTCATGCCAGAGCCTGTGTGCCAACAGGAAAGGTGTTTTTTCCCCTCTGTAGTGTGTAAGGAGAGCCTCCAAAGCGCGCCGTGCAGTGTGCTGTCAGGGTTCCCATCAGCACACTGACTTTTGCCCTTTGGGAGCTGAAGGGTAAATGTTTTTTTAGGCTACAGGTTCCCTCAGTCCTTTTAAACATTTTCTAGTACGTTGCCCTCCTTTATAAAACCAGCGTGACGTTTGTAGGAGGCGAGGAAGCCTCTGCAAACAGGTAATTGCTCTTCTGAGGAGGAACCTCTGAAGTTGCCTCCGTTTGAACCTAAACTTCCTTATTCCGCAGGCGCTGTGCTACCCCGAAAATTCTTCTGTCCTTAGAAAAGGGTATTTTTTAAAGATCAGGCCTATTGTTAAAGCCAGTATTGTCTGCAATTTGACAGCTCTTTGTGCATTTTGAATTCTTAGTCCAGAGAGATTTGGATTTGTTGATTGAATAAAGGTCTCTATGAGGCGTTTATAAAAGCTTTTCTCGTTCCAATTTTTCTCTGTTTTAGAAGGCCTTGAAGAACCCCAAACCCTAATAGTGTGATGAGAGTGGCTGGGCTTTGCTCTCAGGGTATGGGAGGTATTGTAATCTTTTAGTTTCATGCTCACCAAGTTGAAAAAATTAGATTTCAGATGCAAACCTTCACTAAAAGCATTAGCTCTGAGGTGTGTCCCTTCGGCTCTGCTGAGTTTGGGCTTTGCAAATGTGTTGGTTTTAGGATCGGGTTAAGTTTTTTAGGTAACATCACGTTGGTTTTATTACCCTGAAGAGGCAACATGGTGAGAACAGCAGAGCTGCAGGGGTTGGGAAGAGGCACCAAGAGGTACGCTCGCCAAAAAGTAGAAGCCCTTACATCGTGTTTATTAGACAAACGTCTCCATTAATAGGAATAAACCGTAGATGTTCGCTTCAGAAGCAAAGTCCGTGTCTGAGGTTGGAAAGAACCTTCTGAGTGAGGTTTGTCTTGTGTTGACCATTCTCTGTGGGTGGATTTCCTTGGAGTATCTGGTGTCAGCTTTCTGGAGCGCGGACTATTAGACGGAAAGGGCCGCTCTCGTGATGCAGGGGCGCTTATCAAGTTAGGCATTGACATATTTAAGCCTCTCATCAGTGGCTGGACTTGAGTTTGTGTACACAGGGAGCGTTTCTGCAGCGAGCTGAGGTAGAACAGCTGGGGACTGAGTACCTGCTTCCGTATACGTGTCTCGAGTAGATCCCAGCTCCTTTATGGCAGAGCAATAAGGGTCTGGTTCAGCCGTAACACTTCACAGCTCCTTAGTTTGGCTTTACTGGTAGCGGATGCATCTCCGTTTAGGAGCTGGTGTGCACACGCAGAGCGCTCTGCTGGTTGTGCTCCAGGGGCCAGGGAGCTCCTGGTTCATGGGAACCAATCTCCATCACGAAGAGCTCCAGTCGGTTCCAACACGGAGAGCTGGAGTGGTGGGTACAGGTGTTAACAGGGCATCCCTAAAAAGGCAACCCTGTCCTTGCGCTGGGTGAGAAGCAGCTCCTTGGTGTGGACGTTGAGCTCTAGTTGGCTGTTAGAGAAATTCTTTCTCCTTTATTTAAAGAACTGGCTCTGTCTGCTGCTAGAGCTGCTGTCCTGGACCAGCAGGAATACCGGCTCGATCCAGCGTGGTGGTTCTACTGGTTTCAGCCATAAGTTTCTAAATAATTCCTAGTTTAATTCCCAAATATTTTACCCCTTTGTAATTAATTGATATTTAATTTGAATTCCTCTGTATTCAAGCTCTTGCCTCCGAACAGAAAGCTGGCAGGAGGAGACAGTTTATTACTACACTGGGCGCCGGCCACTTGTTAAATAAAGCAAACTGCGTGCAGCCAAGAGCTGGCAGCAGAAAAGCTTTCAGGAAAATGTAAAGGCGTGTTTCTTGGCAGATGTTTTTAACCTAAGAAGTTCTTACAGCCTCGATGGTTCAGAGCACAGCACCGTGGCTTGTGTTTGTGACCAGCTCTGAGGGTGCGCATTTGTGTTCGAAGGCTTTCACTATGCTTTGCTCTCGCTTCTCTCCAAAGGGAAGCTTACGGGCGCTCTATCTGTTTTTATTGCTCTTGGATTCCCAGGCACGCACAAGGGCTCTATTGTCCAGCTTACATACCAGTTCTTAACAGGCAGTTCGTTCCCTTAAATAATTCACAGTGCTGATAAGTAGGCCTAGATGCCTTGAACGCGATTCAAGTATGGATGTTCTGGAACAAACAGGAGCAGTCAGCAGAATGTCTTTTTCTTTTTTACCCCTCTCCAGCACAGAATCATGGAATGGTTTGGGTTGGAAGAGACCTCAAAGCCCATCCAGTTCCATGGCAAGGACACCTCCCACTGGATCCGGTTGCGCCAAGCCACTTCCAACCTGGCCTTGAACATCTGCAGGGATGGGGCAGCCACCACTGCTCTGGGCAACCTGGGCCAGGGCTTCCCCACCCTCATTGTGAAGGATTTCTTCCTAATCTCTCATATAAATCTTCCACCTTCCAATTTAAAGCTCCTTGCACTAAACTTTTTTCCAAACTCTTGATGGTGGAGGGGTTTCTAGATTAAAGGGAGCGGGGAGTGCCTGCTGAAGAGAGCTTGAGGGGCCAGGGAACACCATTCCTTCCTGATGCTCATAAACTTTCTCTTCCAGGTGAAGCAGGCGACCAACCAGATTGTGATGAACTGTGCTGACATCGACATTATCACAGCTTCCTATGCGCCAGAAGGAGACGAAGGTAGGATTGCTTTTTTGCTGGAGTATTTACATGCTAATCCATTTCACTTCTCGTGTGAGATGCCAACAGTTAACGGCTTTGATTGCAGAATTATCTAGTAGTTTGATAAGCTACCCCCTCCCCTGTCCCGAGTTATCTCACCTTCGTTCTGTTATCATCGCTGCCATTAGCATTACCTTTAAGAAAAGCTACCTCGAGCTTCCATGAAACCTAAGCCTGCTCTGTTATCCTTGAGTGTCGTAGGCAGAAGGATGCTGACTGGTTTGATGGTTATTTATCTTTGCACTGGGTGGCTCGGTAAGAATGCGATCTGCACCTCCGGATAGAATCTGTGACGAGGGCTTAGATCAGGAGTAATGACCCAGAGTAGGAAATAGTCATTGGAAAGGGTTTGGAAAAATACTGAAGACGCATACCTGATATTTAGCAGGATGTTCTGAGCGTTAGGGCAGTGTGGACAGAGGAGAGAGTGGCTGGAGTCCAGTGTGAAAGGCTGAAGGTTAGTGGAGAACTCGGAGGAGCAGCGCTGGTTTGTAACACGCCAGTAGTTGACATCTTCCCCAATTATATTCCGAGGAGATTTAGCAGACACAAAAAGAGTTTTAGCTATTGAAGCGTGAAGTGATTAAGGTGTGGAAAATAATCTCCTTGAGACAGAGTGATGGTCTAACAGCATGTGAAGCCTTTCTGGTTTTCCTGTGGAGCCTTTGCTGTTTTGGACACAAGAGCTGTCTGCGTCCACTGTGTGTGATTGTTTAAGCCTTTCAGAAGACAAAAGGCTCTGTGGGGCTTCTGTTTCTGTAAGGAAAATGCCACAGCGATGTCACGAAGCACTTTGAAACCGTGATTCCGAATTAAAGGACTGATTTTGGCGATGGATAGGAGAAGGGTGTTCCTTTGGTTAGGTTTAAACTTCTCTAGTTTCCTTCTGTGGCAGCCAAAGGAGGTTGGGGAGAAGGGCTGTGTCTGAACACCTAAAGAGGAAAAGAAATCCTGTTTTCTCTGGGCTGGATGTGATAGGGACAACTTTCAGTACCTGAAAGGGCTACAAGAAAGCCGGGGAGGACTTTTTACAAAGGCTTATAGTGACATGGGGCGATGGGTATAAACTAGATTTGGACTAGACTTCAGGAGGAATTTCTCCATTATGAGAGTGGTGAGGTCCTGGCCCAGGTTGCCCAGAGCAGTGGTGGCTGTCCCATCCCTGGACGTGTTGAAGGCCAGGTTGGATGGGGTTTGGAGCCCCTGATCAGGTGGGAGGTGTCCCTGCCCATGGCAGTGGGTTTGGAACTGGATGGGCTTTGAGGTCCTTTCCAACCCAAACTATTCTATGATCTAATTTCAGTCCTTGTTGTTGTGACTATATCCTGTGGCTGATAGATTTGTACGTGACAAGTGGAATGGCTGCAAATGAGCCTTTGCCTTTAAATCAGTTGGACTCTTTTTGATATGGTATTAATGAATCCAGAGGTTCTTCTCCAGTGAGAGCAGCCAAGCGGTGCTCAGGTAGATGGGAAGTGTCCTGAGGAAGCAGCGTTCATGTGCTGTGGAAAAGCAGAGCTCCGTTCAGGAACCGCAGTCGCAGCAAGGGAGGGTGCAGGGAAGGGCATTCCCAAAGGGCTTGGAGCCCGGCCACCGAGTGTTGGCAGCAGCAGAACAGAGCGCTGTTTCCTACGTGCTCCGTTTGAGTTTCCTACGCTGGTGCTCCGTTCACACACTGTTAGTGATCTGCCGTTGTTTCGGTCCCATGTGTTGCTAAGCTCTCCTGGAGCTATTTCTTGTACTGAATAATGAGGCGATAATGAGAGTGGTGGTAATAGCAGAGTGTGTAGAGTCTGTTCCACCCACCACCACACCACGGGCCCAAACTACCTCGTAACTCTTTATTTTGTCATTGAGAAAATGAAAATAAATGGGAAAGGTACCTAGGAATAAGTCTCTTTCCAGTCAAATGAAGACAAATGCATAAAATGGAGAGGATCTCTATTGTAATGCATTATCTTTGTTGTTTTCAGAGACGATTTCCCTCTCCTAAGGGTCTGTTTCCCTGTTCGTTAGTGATATACTCACCTTGTAACTTCAGAGGATTAATGGTAGAGCTTAATGGAAACTTAAACCCGAGTACGCTGTGGCTCAAATCCCTTCATTCTGATTTTCGGGGCAGCTTTGAACGCGGTGAGCGCAGCGCTCAGGATGCGGTGTTGTAAATACCTGAGGTGCAGTTTTGTAGCATGTTTGCTATGATTGCACTCGAGTACCATGGAGTTAAAATACCTTTTGGGTTGGGAAACTGCCGCCTGGGTATGGTGGCTCTAGGAGGGACAACAGTCCAGGCTTCCTAGTGCTTCCAGTGTGCCCAGTAACGGATGGGAACTGCATAACTAGGGTAAGAAATATCATCTGGTGACCCAAAAGACATACCAGCTGGGTGGATCGGAACTGGGTGCTGAGCCGAGCCTTGTACCGACCGCCCTTACAGTGCATTTAGAAGCAAGGGAGAAGGTGGTGACATCCTCTCCTGTAAAGGCTCCAGTGAAGAATTGTTTCCTCTCTTGGTTCTGTACCTCAGCGGGGAAGGGTTTGTCTCACCCTTGTCTGGAAATGTGAGACAAAAGATAAGCGGTCACTTATCTGCTTTCAAATGTGCTTCTGGTCCAAAAAGTAGCTGTGAAAAGGAGACCTTCTTGTGCCACAGCCCCCTTTCCCTGGTGTTTGGGTGATCCCTTGGCTTTTGTGCTGAGCAGTTTACTGTTTTCCTCCCAATTCTTGTTCGTCTGGAGTGCCCACGGTGCTGTGCTTGTACAGCAGGAATCGCAGCTGGAACCGTGGGCCATTTTCGCTCCTTCTCACCCTTCTAGAGATGGATACGGTGCAGGGCAGGGCTTGGCCTTTGGAATTTTAATGCAGATTTGCGAGGAAATCAGATTATTGCTTGATATTTGATAGGCAGCCAAGGATCTCGACAGCTTTAGAGTCGAAGTGAACAATTTTGCTGCGTAATGTGCAATTGAGTGAGAGTGGATAATAAACAAGGAGAGATTGATTACATGGTACTTGGGAGCAGAAAAAATACTCTTCCATCACAAAACAAGCATGGCGGTTGTGGATTTGCCGTTTGTGCCAGGTCTGCTGAAATGGAACAGAGCTCCTCGAAAGGCTGCGTTTCCACTGCTCAAGTTGTGCCCAGCTCCTCACACTCCCAGTTGGGTTTGTTGTTCCTAAAAGTTGGTTTTTTAGCATTTGTAGCCGGTTGGTTTTAGTGCAGCCTGAACGTGTTGGTGTGCATGTGCTGTGCTACCGTTGTCCACGTGTTTGGCTGTGCTCAAATGAATAAGAACCTCAAAGGCATTCCCAAGGAAGCTGGTTCTACAGTTAAATGTTGGGGGATTTGGTTTCATACTTAGCGAATGCGAAGTAGTTTGAGCTTCCTGCGAGCCTCTTGTAAGGAGCTGTTGAATTATGGAGTCGTAATGAGTTACGTTGTGTTCAGCTTGGAAAGCTTTTCAGATTGCAGGGATCTAAAGCAGCTTCTTGAATTTAGAGACCCTTGGAGGGTAGCAGTTGGCAGTTTTGCATAGCAAATTGCAAGCAACCGCAGTGATGTTTGTTTAGCAGAAATAATGGAGTGAGCTTTGATTTGTACTTAGCCTTCAAAAGGTTTTAAGGCCAGAACTCATTATTGTAGTGTTTTTCTTCCTGGTGTGGTAGGGATGTGCTCGGGTGCTGGTTCCACTAGAGCCTGAGCTGATGGTTCAGAACAATGCCAGAAGATCGGCAGAGCTGTCTGCAAGCTGCGCTGTGGCCCTGATGTGTCTGAGCCACGCTCTGCCCTGGCCCGGGAGCGGCACCGCTTCACGGTGCTGGGAAGGCAGTCGGGAATCGTGCTGCCGTGGAAAGGGGCAAGGATGCTCATCCTCACCTGCCCTCCCGCTGGCATTCCGGTCTGTGCTGCTGAGCAGCCCCGTGGATCAGGAAACTCCACTGGCTGGAAATGGGTTCTACGAGGCAAAAAGAGGCAGCTTGGAGACAGATCTGATCCTGATGAGTGTGTGTGGATGGCAGGGAAGGGAAGGAATGGGAACACACAGCTGGGGCCAGGTGGGAAAATGAGAATGCTGTCTCTGCCCAAAGCAGGCTGGATTGGTTTGAGCCAGTCGTGAAACCGTTCCTTGACATAGAAAAGCTCATCTTCATCCTTTCTCCTGGAGAGGTCCTGATGCAACAGGATTTCTGATGGTGGGTTTCTGGAGGGGGCTGGGGCTGTGTTGGCAGAGACAATTTGGGAGTGTCTGCTATGCCAGAATCCTTCCAGCTTCTTTAAGGAATTTACAACCACTGTTTGAAACATGTGAAGAGGTGCAAAAGGGCTTGAAAGCATCAGCGTCCTCAGGAATTTCGCCGGCATAGCTCAGCGGCTGCGGGAGGACGGTGTGGGCTGTGTCCACACGTGGATGTTTTGAGGTAACGTGTTTGATTCGAGAGAGCAGGCAGAGTGCACGCAGTCGCTGCAGCTCAGCTGTTGGGTGCAAGTTCATTAAGCTGCCGTACTTTAATTGCCTGTGACTTCTCTGTGCCGTGGAATGAGGGCTACTTGAAAAAATTCCATCTCTCACACTCTGGAATACACGGGCGTTTGACATCACTTAAACCTCTTGGCTGGGGGCCATGGTTATAAGTGTGTAACACAGGAATCGGGCTCGTGAATTGACGTCTGCCTCTGGTTACCGCGCAGTCGCAGGGAGTTCTGTGTGGAACGGCTGGAATTTGTTTAAAATGCTGTTGTAAAATTGGATCAGTAGCACTTCGAGTTTGGGAAAGGGGCTCGATCTGATCTGTATGCTTTTTTCCCAAGACAGGGAGCACTGGCAGCTTTATTTTCTCAAGCGCCTCGGTCCAGCCTCTGCCCTAATGTGCTAGTGATTAACTTGCAACCTCGCTATGCCAAACTCTCCAACGTTAGCAAGCTGCCAAAACAGTGCTGTTCTCTTCAGGAGCCTTTGTATTCCACACTGTTAGGAATTCAGACAGCATTTTCCTACGATGACATCTTCGTTATAAGCAGTTACTCTTAAGTTCTAACAAAAAGTATTGTTGATGGATTTCCGTGGTTCTTTTGCTCTGGATTGAATTATTAGCACTGAAGAGTTAGTTCAGAAAAATGTAACTTTGACTTTTTCACTTATTCTGCTGTTTCGGAAACTGATGTATAAGCAGTTGCTTTGAGGATTATAAAGCATCGCTGGAGTTGAGTGTGGGAAGTCGCTCCTCGAGGCTCTGGTTCCTCATTGAGCCTTCAGACCGTGAGCGAGCAGTACCCTTTTCACCTTCCAGATGTGCCCTTGCCATTGCCTTTGAGTGTTCGTCGGAGGCTGATTGTCCCAGCAAATGGGACATTGCTGGGATGGCACAGGGCTCTGAGCTCCCTTGGAGGGTGATCCCTACGTGCGGAGAGTGCGCAGCGTCGCTCCGGAGATGTCTGCTGCCGGTCGATTTAAACTACAACTTGTTTAAACATTGCTTCTAACCTGAGGGTGATTGGGATCAAACACTGTGAAATTAAAGGTTGAGAAGCTCTTTGAAACCAGGTTGCTTTCTTCGTGTGTTAATGTGCTTTCCCAGGCTGTTGCAAGGGGAAAAAAAACTGGAGGTCTTCACCTTCTTCCAGCACCAGGAATGTTTTCCTGTGGCTTTCTTAGTACAGGTCAAAAAGGTTATAACGTGGTGGAGCTGCAAATTCAGACACACTTTGGAGAACTTCACATCTGGGGGAGGAGGAGGGGAAACTCAATACTCATTGTCAGCTTTTGGCAGAAGATCTGCTTAACGTACATTCTTCTGTGATTCTGGGTTTCAGGAGGTTGGAACTGTGCTCCTCAGCCCTGGTGGTGTTTGCGGTATCAGATTATTGCCATTAGAAGCTGTTAAGAGATATACCTGTGTTTGGTTTGCTGTGGGCACTTTAAAATAGGTCTGAGCAGTGTTTCTGCATTCCCCGTACTGATCTCTATCAGCCCTTTCTCAGGTTTTCATCTCGCCTCTGATCACAGCTCAGCAACCACAGGGTGTCCGCCAGCGGCGTTCCTGACACACGTTCCCACCAGGTACTCAGCCCGTCCTTCACTCCACCGCGGTCGGCAGCCTGGTATCGCCGTTGATCAGGGATAGGATGAGGGGAAGGGTTTTGACCTGAAAGAGGGGAGATTGAGATGAGATCTTAGGAATTAATGTTTTGCTCTGAGAGTGGGGAGGCCCTGGAACAGGTTGCCCAGAGCAGTGGGGGCTGCCCCATCCCTGGAGGGGTTCACGGCCAGGTTGGATGGGGCTTGGAGCAACCGGATCCGGTGGGAGGTGTCCCTGCCCATGGCAGGGGGTGAGACTGGATGGGCTTTGAGGTCCCTTCCAACCCAAACCATTCTGTGATCCAAAGAAAACACTCATCGCATGTAACCGATGCAGTCAGCTCCACTCTCAGACCAGCGTGTTGTGTGTTAGTGTTGTTCTCTGAATATCTTTTCTGCAGTTCTCTTTTATTTCCTTTCCTACCTCAGTATCCACAGGATTCGAAGATGAAAAGCTGAACCTTTACTTTTTTGCTCGTTGCCCAATGCTTGCTGGTGTTTTGGTGTCCGTGGCACGTGTTGTATTTGAATGGTCCAGCTCATCCCTCTCACAGTTGATTGTAAGAATCTTGGAATTCCTTAGTACAGACGGAGGTTCTACTTGATCCTGTATGGAATTTTTCTTCTGGAATTTGTTTCTGTACTGTTTTTTTTTTTCCAGTTCTAATTGTTTTATTGTAAGCATTTATGTATTCCGCACCCCAGCGTGGCAGTGAACTCTGATTAAACACTGAGCAGAGTGCTGTGAAGCCAGTAGTTAAGACGAATGCATTAATGCAATTTCTGTGTGTGTGTGTTCTCTGTGCGCAGGGGTTGGTTTTAACTCAGACTTGAGGCTGAAATCATGCTATTCCAGAATAAATAGCACTTTAAATTTGATAAAGGTAAAAACATGTTTCCCACTACTTTTGTCACGTATGGTACAGCTTTGCTGGGCATCGTGCGAGTGCTTGGGTTGCCTCCAAAATCCAACACTTGGGTTCTTGCAGTGGTACCGGAGCATGGAAGATGGGTCATTCTGTAAATTAAAGTGTTGTTTCAAACAAGCTTTGTCACTCAGAATTCCTTGTGATGAAGAAGTTGAGGTAGGGGTACGTTCTTCTTTTAGAATGGTTACCTCTCTGTATCACAGCACTTTGTCCTCTCCTCTGTGACCACTCAAACCCAGGATCTACTTCAAGTAACTGAAGCTGTTTACCGAATCTTCCGTCCTAGGTTGAATTTGAAAGTACCTGAAAAGCCTCTCGTGAGCATTTCGGTGTCCTGAGTGTGTTTTCACTTTGACCGGAGCGAAGTGAGTGGGATGGGACAGGCAGCTCACGCTTGGAATGCTGTTCCTTCCAACTGCTCTGGGCATTTCCCATGTCTTTCCAAACCCAACCGAGCTGTGTTTCTCGTAGTTGTACATCTGGAATTCTATATCAGTGTGTCTGTGTGGAAGGATGCATCCTTGTGTCCAGGCTCACCAGGTCTGGTGCTTCAGGATGCTGATGTGTGGTAGGAAGCGTTGCTTATTCGGGTGCAGGTTTGCATCCCCTAAAGACAGCCGGTTACTGCGGTGTCTGCGTATGGAGAGCTGTAGGCAACAGAATCACAAAGCGAGGTCCCACCTAGATGTGTTAGATCTGTTTGGTTGAAGGAGCATGGATGTACATCACCTTGGACGCAGCGAGGGGTACTCCATGGATCAGGAAGGAAGAAGCCGCACCGGGTTGTCTCTCTGAGCTCTGCTGACTCCGAGCTGCAGGACAGTTGTATTCCCGTGTCCCCATTCCCTCCCTCCATCCATCCAGCTTGGTTTCCTCGTTCAGACGTGTGCATCCACAAACAGATCTGATGCTGTGTAAATGCCGTACGGCTTATTATCTGGACTGGTTTGGGTGCCCTTGCTGGATGGTACCTAAACTCCGTGGTAGGACCCTGGGTCTGGAGGGACTTTTTAAATACAGTCGACATTGTGTTTCTCTTTGTGGTTCAAAACAAACAGGACCACCTTGCTGTGGTTATCAGCGTGCTTTTAAAAGCAAGACCCACAAATTAGTTAAATAAATCATAAGCATCCTGTTTGGAAGAATTAGTGAGAATCCAGCTGCGCTGATGTGAGCGTTTGACATCGAGGGGAGGTTTTGTGCAGGATTTTGTCGTGTCAGTATTGGTGTAGTTGTTACTGACGCTTCTGGAGCTGTACAGGACGCTGCTTTTGTGCAGGTTTACAGGTTAACCGTGCAGCGTCGGGGCTCGGCACAGCAGCAGACTTCTCTGCTGTGTACAGCATTCCGACAGCTGGGATGTACGGCAGAGGTGGAAGGAGCTCGGAGGTCGTTGTCGGTTCAGTGTAAATGCAGTAGATGCAGTTGTCTGCAACAAGACAATATAACCTGGAACTCCAGTATTTCTGTGGCTGCTTGCATTTATATCATTCCAGATTATTCCTTATCCTCCTTCATTTGCTCGGGAACGACGGCTTGTTGTAGGCTTCAGGCAATTCAGTGAATTTGAAATGTTTATGAGTTACAAAACCATCTCTGGGGCTGATTTCAAATGCAGGTGCCTGTTTTTCTGTTCCAGAGGTACATGCCACAGGGTTCAACTACCAAAACGAGGATGAAAAGGTTACTCTCTCCTTTCCCAGTACCCTTCAGAACGGTAAGAGCTATTTCTATGCCTTCTGCTTGCTTCAACTGTGTATTTAAGCCATTTGCACTCGGAAAAGCTGGAGCAGGACAGCTCTGTCTTCCCTGAAGTTTCTACCTGGGTGCTCCTGGTGGAGTGTGTCTGCTGCAACTCACGCTGTGAGCTTCTGGAGTTGGAAATGCATCGCTGATGGTGACTTTTGCTTCCAGGACTCTCATTGTTTAGCTGCTGTTAGGAGGTGGGCTCGGAGCTGTTTGTGTTAGATACTGGTGATCCGTGTACTGAGAACGAGCTCCTCTGAACTAATGCAGCATTTCCCAGGCGCAAACCCAACAGTTCTTTTGAAACTGCTGCAGTTTTTTTGCTCCGAGGAGTTTGTCAGTTGAAACTCAGCTTTTCGGTTTGAATAAAGTGGGTTTATTTCATCTCGACAAACACAAAGATAAAGATTCCAGGGTGATAAAACCTTAGTGTTCCGTTCCGTGGGGTATTGGCACGCTGCCTCTCTGAGCAAGATCCGGTTTCCCCTTTTGCACTGACACATCGAGGGCCAATTAATCCTGGGACTAATTGACTTATGAGCTTGAACGCAGCCAGTGCCTGGCTTGGCTGCTGTGCTAAATTCTGCAGGATACTTGTTATTGCTTAGGAGCCATCCTATAGTTTTGCAACTGTACTCAAAGGTCAGGATTGTAGGATCTGGCTTCTGCAGTGGCACCAGGTGGGTCCGTCCTGGTTATATCATTGTGTTTAGTGTATGAGAACGCATTCTGCAGCAGCCGCTGGGCTCCAGTCAACGCTAAAGTGCTGTGGGGAGTCCCAACTTTGCCGGCACTGCTCTGCTGGAGCTTGTTTTGTGTGGGGAGAGTGAGGGGCTTGAGGGGGGCTGGCAGGGCAGCGATAGGGGCGTGAGCTGGAGGGCTGTCTCGTTTCAGAGGGCAGCAGCCTGGCCTGAAGGTCCAGCCCCGATCAATGTTCCATTTGGCACACGTAGATAACAGTGTCCCCTCTGTTTGCGTTACAGGCACGGGGACGCTGAAGATAGACTTCGTAGGGGAGCTGAATGATAAAATGAAAGGCTTTTACCGGAGTAAATACACCACCCCTACTGGAGACACGCGCTACGCTGCCGTCACTCAGTTTGAGGTACAAGGGAATATCACTCTTCATGTAGGATTTATGCGTAGGGCAACTGATTTCCCAGCTTCAGCTGTGCCCTCTGGGTAAAAAAACCTGTGGTTTTGTGCTGGTTACCCTCAGTGTGGCCGGGCAAGGCGCACAGCAGCCTTTACGTTGCGGCCTGAAGGTCAGGACATCCTGACTCTGGCCGATTCCACTGCTGAGGATGGTGCTGCTCTGCGAGGGTGCTATATAAACACCAGCTGCAGTGTTTAGGAGCAGCTGTTTATTCAGATGTGGTCAAATCCCTCTGTAGAATGTTCCTTTATGAAGTATATGATTTTTTTTTTTTAATAGGACACTTTGCCTTTATCTCAGCACCTTCAGGACGGCCAAATGTGAGCCAGCTTCTGTCTTAAATATTGTGTAAAGCCTGGACATCGTGCCAGAATTCTTTACCACCGTGTAATTTCAGCATTACCTGCCTGGTTACATAAAACCAGAGTACATTCTCGTACCCATAGGACATTTTCTGGGTGCAGTATCCTGGCAGAATATAAATAGGTGGGCTTGTGTGCGTGGCCTCCGAGCGCCTGGGCGCCCTCCCTGCTTTCACATGACTGAGCTTTGCTCTTGCTGTGACTCTGCTAAATTTCACTCAGGCTGTAGAATTCCATCGGAGCACAGAGAGCTTTTCAACTGTGTTTTTTTTTTCTTTAAACCAAAAGTGAAAGAAGCTGCCCCCGTAAGAACAAAATGCTGAGGTCAGGAGTGTCAGGGAGGAGACTACGCCAACTGTTCACCCAAATGCTTGCCCGTAAATTTGTGTGTATGTTTTATTGCCACAGTCTCGTGTAATTTATTTGTTTAATGCTCTTGTTTCCTCCAGGCGACTGATGCTCGCAGAGCTTTCCCGTGCTGGGATGAGCCTGCGATTAAGGCAACATTTGATATTTCTTTGGTGGTTCCTAGAGACAGGGTAGCTTTGTCAAACATGGTAAGTTCTTGATGTGCGAGTAAACAGCATTTTCAATCAAATTGTAATAATGCCAGCTGATTATCTGATAGTTAATAGTGTGTTTTGATAAGGGACAGTGAGGAGTATGAGCTGTCTTGCAGGCTATTGCTAAGCAGCTCTAAATCGGGTGAACCTTTAAAAAGGTGATACTACGATGTCTGATGCACACAACCTGAACAGGCTGTGCAAACCAAAGTCTTAGCATCTCTCATGCCACGTGCTGCTTGATTAAGAGTGACTAGGAAAACAAAAGCGCCTGGGCATGTTTCTGTAACAGCTACACAAGCAGACAGAGCACTAAGGATAAATAAGCATGTTTCTAACCAGACCCAGGGTGCAGGTAGAAGTGCCTCTGACACAAATCACAGAATCATGGCATGGTTTGGGTTGGGAAGGACCTCAAAGCCCATCCAGTTCCACCCTTGCCGTGGGCAGGGACACCTCCCACTGGCTCAGGGGCTCCAAGCCCCATCCAGCCTGGCCTGGAACCCCTCCAGGGATGGGGCAGCCCCCACTGCTCTGGGCAACCTGTTCCAGGGCCTCCCCACCCTCACAGCGAAGAATTTCTTCCTAATGTCTAATCTAAATCTTCCCAGGTTGCTGTGTTAAGTGAATATTTCTCAAAGTTATTGCTGGAGAAGAGCAAGCCGGTTTAAAAATCGACTTTTTCATTCCAGTAATTAACTTCCAGAGTAACCTGTGACGTCTGGCATTGCCCACGTGGTGATGAGTTTGGTTTCTGCTCTTAAGTGAGAGCCTGGTGCCTTATTGGGATGTAGGTAATGCTGTCTTTGAGGGACAGCAGCTGATGCCTGATGTGCATGGAACGTAACGTATGTATTATAAAAGCACACCTCCCTATGTGGTCAATGATGGAATTGTATGATTCTGTGATGAGGCATTTTTAGTTAGGAGGAGAACCACACTGTGGTCTATATTTTAAAATCATAAAAAAATCCTTTCATTTTAAATGTGTGACTCATAATTATGAAATAGTCCGATGGATTGTGTAATCCAGTTTCACTTCCATGGCTCTAACCGATTCCCTTTCACGCTGGAAGAATGTCATTGACCGGAAGCCGTACCCCGACGATGAAAATCTGATGGAAGTGAAGTTTGCTCGCACACCTGTAATGTCGACGTACCTGGTGGCGTTTGTGGTGGGGGAATACGACTACGTGGAGGCCAAGTCCCAGGATGGCGTCTTAGTGCGCGTTTACACTCCTCTTGGCAAAGCAGAGCAAGGAAGGTTTGCATTAGAGGTAAAGGCGCTCGGGGCGACTCCGGTTTGCTGCGGCGTGCTCCAGCAGGGTGGGCAGGGCGCTCTCCTCTCTTTGGTCACCTGAACCCAAGCAAAGCTCCTGAGAGGAGGTTTGACTTTAATAGCTCGGAGAGATGAGGTTTGGTTATAATTGATATTGCAATTGTGGACGAAGTAATGTGTATAATGATGACGGGAACAGACGGTTTCATTCAGTTCTGATTTGGTGATGCAGACTTTGATCTGAGGATGATGAGAAGCACTGGTAGACTACAGCCTTGGGAGAACAAGGGGATGGGAGGCTCCCAAACCATTGCCCTCTGGGAGTTGGAAATGAAGCTCCTGGAAGGAACCGTGTGTACAGTGCTTTCTTAGGCTGGTGTCAGTCACAAATGTTCAAGTTTTACTTGTTCCCCGTTAACATTTCTCCTCTCGTTTCTTACAGGTTGCTGTTAAAACTCTGCCTTTTTATAAGGACTACTTCAATGTTCCTTACCCTCTTCCTAAAATTGATCTCATAGCTATTGCAGACTTTGCTGCTGGTAAAGTAACTCACTTTGTTGATGAACTGTATTTTATTTGAATTTTAAAACATTTAGGAAGAGGTGTGTATCCATATCAATAAACCTTTGTATTTATTTTATAAAGGTGCCATGGAGAACTGGGGCCTTGTTACTTATAGGTATGCCGTTAAAATACTGTCTTTCCCCCTCTTTGTTCACTAATTCTTGGAAGTAACTGGATTAGTTTTAGGGAGCTGTAATTATTGGCTGTCATCCCAAATAAGACTGCGTAAATACCTTTAGCTCTTGCTTCGGTTGGGATAATTTAGGCTTCTGCAGCAGCGTGCGTTGTACAAACCTTGGGAAGGCAGGAATGAGCTGTTAGAGCCGCTGTCCAAGGGGGCGAGGTTTCTCGGTGTCTGGCAGCACTGCCTGTTCTGCAAGAGAACTTTCTTGGCTGCTTTTTCCCCCGTAAAAGTTACTGACGCAGCGGGAAGCGTTTCTTATGTTGTAGGCAAGTTGGTAAATTTAGCAACCACAGAGTAACCATGTGGATGTGAGTAAATCAAAACTACTAACTTGCCTTCCTTTTCAGTTAGTTTTTTGTTTGTCTGATCAAGCTTTTGTACTTTTGCTTGATTATTATATTATCTCTGCTCCTGGTTAGAGAGATTTCCCTTCATTTTCCAACATTGGTCTCCAAGCTTTGGACTTCACATCCCAAAATGGCCTGAATTTCTTCTGCTAAACTTTTAATCTGGCCTTAAAAAAATTGAGATGGAAATTGGAGCCCAAGTTTAAAATCGACTTGTCTGCTCACTGCAATCCTGATGAAACCTGATATTTTTCTCCCTGTGGAAAAAGATTTTTTGGAAACTTCCTTAATCACGCTATTAATTTTTTTGCCCCCCCCTTTAAGCTGAGTTTGGCACACTTGCTTTATCCCTCTGGGGACAGAAGGTGGGCACAATCCGCATCGATGGCTTGGGATGCAGGTTTCCCTGGTGAGTCCCAGAGCCCTTTCTGGTGACCCACCGAGTCCTGGGCATGGCAGGGGGTTATAGCAGCCTGTGCAAGAACCTTGTGTGTCTGCGGTGGTGCGTGGGACACAGCTGGATGTGCACTTGGGAGAGCTGGAATTCCTTTGGGGAGGAGGGAAGGGGAGAGGGCTGGCTGTGCCTACGCCATGGGAGCCGCAATTCAGATTCCTAGATGATGTAGGTGAGCTCTTTTACAAATAAAGGATCAACTTTCTTTTTCCTCTCTGGGTTCTGCACTTGTCTTCTTGCATGCCGTAAGGAATTATTGCTCCAAAGCATTCCAGCAGCTGTGGAACTTAACAAAATAATTTGGTGTCTAAACTGAAGTAGATTTTGTGATTTTTTTTCAGTTATGCCAATGACTTTTTAGCTTGCTTAGGTAACTTAACCTACTTCTGATTGTGTGTTTTCCCCAGCCGTGTACCGCTCTGTTCAGTTCTCTTTCTCTCTTAAATACAGGGAGACTGCGTTGCTCATTGACCCCAAGAATTCCTGTTCTTCGTCTCGTCAGTGGGTTGCTCTGGTTGTAGGACACGAACTTGCTCATCAGTGGTTTGGAAACCTTGTGACCATGGTATCTAACGCTTACAAGTCCTTCCGGTTTTCTTTGCTGTGTGCTTCATATCGTGTGTGTGTTCAAGTGCCCCTTAATTGCAGGCATGCGAGGTTTGAAATAAACAAATTAAATGTTGAAATAGAGCTTTATTACTGCTTTCTTCTTCACTAGTGTGTTCACCAGAAGTATTGCTAGATCTTTTCTCTGTGAGGTAATGTTCAGTTGTTTGAATGCAGCTCCTAAGTAGAGTGGAGGAGGTGATTTTGGCCAGTCAGGTGACTTAGAACCAATAATCCACTGTTTTCCTTCCAGGCAGGTGTGATTCACTCCCCAGGCTTTTCTATGGAGTGGGTGTATCAGTCCCAACTCAGTGTTGCAAATTGTTCCCCTCCAGCAGCTGAAAAGTTACTCACCAGTAACTCATCCTTCCTTTGGATTTTTTGGGAGCCACATGGCTGCTTGGATTGATGTTTAAGTCATTTTGGTGGGAATCAAAGCAAATCTGAGGCAGCAAGATTGAAATCTGTAAATAAATTCCATTTAGTGCTGAAACCTGAAACCTGTACCTGTCGGAGCTTCTGCCGTTAACAAACAGCTTCAGCTTACTCTCTTAGACCTGGCGTTCCCTTTCCCAGACCCCCGCAGGCAGACACTGGAGGCCAAATATTTAATGAGTTAGGAAGCTGCTTGTATTTTTAAGAAACCAGCTTTAAAAAGCCTGGCTTCTGGAGCCCCAAACCTGCCTGGTTCTAGGTTTCGGGCTGCTGAAATGAATCATAGAATGGTTTGGGTTGGAAGGGACCATAAAGATCATCCAGTTCCATCTGGACACTTCCCACTGGATCCGGTTGCTCCAAGCCCCATCCAACCTGGCCTCGAACCCCTCCAGGGATGGGGCAGCCACCACTGCTCTGGGCAACCTGTTCCAGGGCTTCTCCACCCTCAGAGTGAAGAAATTCTTCCTTATGTCTAGTCTAAATCTGCCCCTCTCCAGTTTATCCCCGCTGCCCTTCGTCGTGTCACCACCAGCAGTTGTGAACAGCCCCTCCCCAGCTTCCTTGTAGCCCCTTCAGGGCCTGGAAGCTGCTCTAAGGTCTCTTTGCAGCCTTCTCCAGGCTGACCAAGCCCAACCCTCTCAGCCCGTCCTCGTCCAGGAGGTGCACCAGCGCCCAGTGCGGGTGGGTGGAGGATTTTAATTACAGCACCGAGCCAAGCTTGTCAAACTCCTACAGTGCCTCTTAGGATCAGGTCAGCTGTGTCCATTCCTGTTTGTGGTAGTGCAGGCAGCTTCCATGTGAAAGCAATGTGATATCAAAATGGAAAAGTGATGTTAAAGTAATAGAGTTTTAGCTTTTAGGGCAGCTGAGCAGCTGGAAGTGCGAGTAGAGCACACGAGCAACTGCCTGGGGGACCATTAGTGACCCACGAACAACCCATGGTCCTTCTGATCCTGGAGAATGTGGCAATGAGAAAGCATCAGTTACAGGAATCTCTCAAATTTACGTTGAAATAGCCTTTTATTTTCCTTTTGAAGTTTTTGGGTCTTCTAGAAAATTGTCAGTGAGAATTTTTTTCTCTCATTATTTATGTTCCATGGTGCAACTGTGAAACGTGAAAAGACACTCCAGGGGGAGTGCTCAGTGTCCAGAAAGTCGGCTTTTTCTCCTCTCTAACCTGAGCTGTGTACAGCGCAGCAGAGAGCCGCAGCGTCCCAGGTCTGCCAGCACCAGACCTTTATCAGCCAGCACAACGTGCCGCTTCTGCCGCAAAGATAAATGAAATCTGAATGCTTCCAGGGGCAGAAATCTACTCGTGAGCAGTGGGATAAGAGAGAAAAACAGGGAGGTGAAAAGATTGAGAAGTCCAAGCTAGTTACCCAAGAATCTATTCTGCAGTGGCATTAATGCTCTGATACCTCCAGTCTGCGTGTGTTGGAACCTTGTCCTGGAAACAGAGGCGATCAGAAACGTAAAAGAAGATTGGATGGTCTCTGCTCTAAAAATAAAGCGGGGCTTATCCGTGTGGAGTTTCAGTGACAGCTTTCCCTATGGAATCCCACCCTCCCTGGGGTAAATGCTCTCTGTAGAGCAGCTCACTGGGCTGGCTCTCGTCCTGGTCGGGTTCTTGAAGGGCTCGTATCATCACAGACATGCTGGGCTGGGGGAGCCCCCACTTCTGCACTGGGAGAATAGTTGGTAAAGGCAGCGATGGAAGAAAAAGAGTGTTTTCTTCCTCCATATCTGTAGTTGATTTCCTTATCCTGCCTACATTAGAAATTAAGGGATGGATTTTGAAGCATCAGTGTAACATTCTTATCTTAAAAATCAAAGCCCTCCCCTTGGCTGGTGAAAAACCACTTGTAACTGTTTATGAGACCGCAGGATCCCTGAGTCTAGGAGACTTTCGGGTTCCAGGTTTTGTCCTTTAGGTAAGCACACTCTGTAGCAAACAAACCAAACCCAAACAGAATGAGGCTCCTGCAGCTGCTGCCGTTGGGTTTGACAAAGGCGCTGTTGTCGCGTTGCCCGCAGTGCTGCTGCTTTCCTCGCTGGTGGCTGTGTCTGTCGCTGACGCGTTTCCCTGTCCTGGCCAACGTCTTCGTTTGTCCCTGATGCTGTTTGTCTCCATGCAGAGTTTCTAAAGCCTCAGGCAGAGGGGAAGGCTGTTACTGGGTGCCGATTCCTCCTCTTGGGCTGACGACTCCTTTATGGAGAAGGATTTGTGCTTGCAAGTGTTACCTGCTTCTCAGGTTTGCACTGAGCGAGGCCATCGACATCCTTGCAGGAAACTTCTTGTTGATGAAATGAAGCTCTTGGAGTTCCGTTCTTTACTCTGCCTTCTTATCTTTCCAGGAATGGTGGACCCACCTCTGGCTGAATGAAGGCTTTGCCTCCTGGATCGAGTACCTGTGTGTAGATCACTGTTTCCCAGAGTACGATATCTGGACTCAGTTCGTTTCTGCTGATTACACACGAGCTCAAGAGCTTGATGCCTTAGACAACAGTCATCCTATCGAAGTAAGTTCTGTCCTTGCTAGTGATTGTCTCCCTTTGTATTTTGTCAGCTGAGCATAAGGGTTTTTTCCGCCTTAAGAAAAAAAGGGACTTTGCAGTCATTCACAACACAAAGGAAAATCTAAGGTTGCGTGTCCACTTTGTGGATTCTCCTCTACTTGAATTAGTAGAAGTGAGGTTTGAGGGTCCGTAGATGGCTTCTCTTGGCAGTTTTTCTGCTCTGCTGATGTGAAATGGAGAAGTTGTGATCAAAACTCATCGTTATTTGTGGTTTGTGTTGGTTTCTGATCAAAGTGGTTCATTTTCTGGCCCTTGAGCTCAGTGAAGCAGCGACTATCTTACTCCAGTGCTCAACCACATGAACCAAAGCCCAGAGCCTGAGCTACCAGACTCTGCTGGGCATGTACTGAGGCCACCTTAGGTGTTTCTGCCTTGTACTCCTAGAACCGAGAGCGATGCAGGCAGTCTTGAAATAAATAGGATCTCCTGTTTACTGCTTTGGGACCAAGGTGGGAGTTCAGTGACGGAGAAGGCAGCAGCGAGCTCAGTTACAGGAAAATTGAGGTCTCTGTTAAAGGAAAACTCCCTTGTCATTCCTGGAGATCACCGTGGGCAAGGTTTCAGACAGCTTAGGACGTGTTTGATATAGTAGATGTTGGGAGGTGACCTTGCCTTACCCAACCAGTCCCTTTAGCGTGACCTGCTCATCGAGTGGTTCCTGAGTGTGCTGTTCACTGCCCCACAATTTAACCCCTTCCACTGCTTTTTGCTTCTGGGCCAGTATCGAACCAAAGGATTGAAGCAGAATCCCCAAGTCTGTTTGATTAAATACCAAAACCTAAGTTAAATTGCATTTAACCTATAAACCAGTCCTCCCCGAGCCATACGTGAATAGATTTAATTGCGTGGGTGCAGAGATCACTGAGCTCAGTGAGGGATATGCATGTGAGGGATATACATATGCTTTCTTCCTGAGAGGTCAGAACAAGCGAAATCAAACTCTTACAGCGGCTAAAACTGTTCTCCCTGTGAATTATCCTGTTTGCCACAGGTTAGCGTTGGCCATCCCTCCGAAGTAGATGAAATATTCGATGCTATTTCTTACAGCAAGGGAGCGTCTGTAATCCGAATGCTGCACGACTACATTGGCGATGAGGTAAAAGATTGGTGTCACAAATCCAGCTGGGGATTGTCGAATCTTTTTACTGTTCAAAAATACCATTTTCTTAAAGAATATATATATATATAAAATGTATATTCTATATTTTGAAAGCCTCTCGACAGTTGGTGTTTGGGCTCTGTTTGAATTTACCCAGGAAAAGAGGATAGAGGAAAGATAGGGAAGGGGTTGCAAATGCCCACACTGATCCTAAGAATTCTGGGCTGATTCTTGAACGTGGAGGGAGGCAGAAAGGACTCCGTTCTGGTGCCATCACCCGTTTCATTGTGTGTTCCCAGGACTTTCGGAAAGGAATGAATTTGTATTTAACGAAGTTCCAGCAGAAGAATGCTGCTACAGGTACCTGGGGGTTATCGTTGGCTTAAGAAAAGGGATTTCTGGAGACAAAATTGTTAGCGCTGAAGTGCTGGATTCTTGTTTTCCACCCGAGAAGGGAAACACAAGGCAGTAATTGCTGTTGATTCCAGTGCCGCAGGCCAGGGTTCAGCATCCCCTGGGGGTTCCCTGCTGAGGTGACCTGAAGGGGCTGCGTTTGCTACCTGCGCTCGCGTGGCAATCTGCTTTAGACGGAGAACATTGGTTTGTCATGCGAGCCTTCTGTGGCACCGGTTGCTGTGCGATTACCCAGTTCAAAGTCTCTCTTGATATCTCACTGCACTTTCTTTACTTAAACCTTTTTTGTGTGTCAAGCATAAATGTGTAAGTGGGACTCGGGCTCTGTCAGCCCAAACCCGCCCATGTTCAGTCAGTTTTGTTGGCTCAATATATGAAAAACTGACGGAAAAGATTCTTATATTTACCAGCTTGAATATTTAATGCTCATTTTTATTATCTTTTGTCGCAATGGGTATTGATTGCACATTTTTAGTGGTAAAGGAGCTTTCTTCTCCCCTCTCTCCTCCATGAGAGGTTTAAACAAGTTTCTTTTTATTGCCTGTCTGTTACTATTCGATAAGAACCCCAAATCCCAAGGATGAAGGGCGAGCTGGAATAAGGAAACAGCCTCCTGCTGCCCGTGTAGTGTCCACGAGAGTATCTAATGTGTCTGGACTCCCAACAGTCCTTAGTTTGACTCTTCTTCCACAGAGGACCTCTGGGAAAGCCTGGAAAAAGCCAGTGGTAAACCTATTGCTGCTGTGATGAACACGTGGACCAAACAGATGGGGTTTCCACTCATTTACGTGGAAGCTGTACAGGTAAATAGAACTGGGCAACTTTGGACACTTCAGATCAAAAATGCTGCCTTTAACTATGGTTTTTAGGATCAAATTTAGTAACGTCCAATGATTTGGATCATTGGTATCAATGGGGGAAGATTGAGATGAGAGATTAGGAAGAAATGTTTTGCTGTGAGGGTGGGGAGGCCCTGGCCCAGGTTGCCCAGAGCAGTGGTGGCTGCCCCATCCCTGGAGGGGTTCCAGGCCAGGTTGGATGGGGCTTGGAGCCCCTGATCCAGTGGGAGATGTCCCTGCCCATGGCAGGGGATGGGACTGGGTGGGCTTTGAGGTCCCTTCCAACCCAAACCATTCTGTGATTCAATGATTTAAAGAATTCTCTTGGGTCAGAAGGCAGCGCAGTCGTGGTGTTCAGTGACAGACGTGTTTCTGGTGGGAGGAGAAGCGCAGCTCAGTTGAGGAACGTGGTGCAAAGCGATACAGAGTTATTCCAGTGGCGCTCTGGATCATGTGCTTGGACTTTGCTGACACAGACCCGACAGCTCTTTATGCGTGAAATGTCTGTTGGGGGCGGGAACATCTGCCTGAGCTCCCCTCGCTGTGTGTTTTGCTTCTCCCTCCAGTTCAGTTACGCTTAAGATGGCAGGGGCAGGGAGGATTACTGGCTGGAAGCTGAAATCAGGCAACAAATCTGGGTGAGAAAGAGGGCACGTGTGTTTTAACAGGGATGAATGCGCTGGAATGATGGCTTGAGGTGGCTCCTCTATCTGGAGGAGAATATAGAGGGCACATGAATCTGTTGGGATACACAGAAGCTGAGATCAGATGTTCTGATAATTCCTTTCTCTCTCTCTTTTTCCTTTTCTTGTCTTTTGTTTCCAGCAAGAAGAGGACAGAGTGCTGAAGTTGGTCCAGAAGAAGTTCTGTGCCAGCGGACCATATACTGGTAAGATGCGTGTGAGGGACAGGAGGGACATACTTGTTGCTTCTCGTGCAGCAGCAGGAACTGTGAGGGATCAAACCCGCTGCGCTGCAGAGCAAACGGGTGGTTTTGCTTGGCTTCAGGTGTTCAGTATTTGTTAAAACTTCGCAAAATCTCAGGTCGAGTGTTCTTACACTTAGGGTTTCCATGTCCTCCTTGCACAGAGAACAGCATTCATCCCCCGTTCTTCAGGTCTGTTCTCATTCTGAGGTGCTTTTCCCCTGATGCACGGTTTGAGGCCGATGCTGGGAGCTCTCTCAGCTGCTGGCTTTACAGGAGCACTGAAATAAAAACACCTCCTATGGATGCCAGCTCTGTCTTGTGACGTAGATTCCACCCATCTCCCGTGTTTATGGAATTTAAAATGTTTGACTTGAAAAGTAGTTCAGATACCCTTGGTGTTTAGCTCTAGAACTATCAGTCTCCTTCAGATTTTTACGTTTAAATTTAAGAGGTCTGGCTTCAACCGCTGCTGAAACTGGTTGGCACACCATGCAGAGTTTCTCAGTGCTGTGTGTGTACTTCTTTTTCCTTAGGCCCCCCCCTTTTTCTTGTTTCCTCTTGCAGGGGAGGATTTCCCCATGTGGATGGTCCCCATCAGTATTTGTACGAGCGATAACCCTTCCTGTGCCAAAATGCAGGTACTGATGGACAAACCAGAGCTCGCCGTGGTTTTGAAAGGCATCAAACCCGACCAGTGGGTGAAGGTGAGCGGTTGCAAGGAGAACGCGTTACTGGGAATCAGTTTGTGATGTTCCCTTGTATTTCATCTCCTCTTCCCTCAGCCTCCCTCACGATCTTGTGTTTCTTGCGGAGGGGCCTCTCTGTGCTGTGATTGAATATCAGCTCCTCTCGTTAGCGCTTGCTCTGCCTTCCCAGGGCACCTTGGACAATGTAAACTCGAACCTTTCCAGGAGTTTGAGCCCGGAAAAACAGTGAGGCAGCTTTTGAGTTGAAATGTGGTGGCCGAGATCCACTGCAGACAGCGGTCAAACTGCATTTCAAAATGGAAAGACTGCAACTGGCTGGGATTATCGATGTGTGAGCTGCTGAGCCTGAAGAGTAATTGTCTGTGAGCTGGAGCTGTGTTCAGAGAGATGACTCTGAAGTAACCACGAGGTTTGGTCTCTCTGCATATTAATCAAATCTTCCCAGTTAACTGACACGGGCGTTCCAGCTGCCAGGCCTGCACGTTCTCTCACATCACCCATTCCGAGTCGTCCCCCCTAACAGAAAGGGGCAGGAAATGAACAATTCCAAACCCACCTTGGCTAAAGAGGGCAGGGTTTGATATTTCTGCCTGAGAAAGCATCAACCCAGCTGAGTCCCAGGTGGATTTGTAGGGCTGCTGGCTGCAGAGAGGGGCAGCCCGGGGCGTTATTTAGTTCATGCTGTAGAATTGGTGATTGGAGTGGCTAAAATTGTAGCAGCAGCAAAGGGGGTGTGAGCCGAGCAGTGGGTTTGGCTCCTGCCAGGTGCTGTTGTCCAACCAGCTGCACTAGCTGACCATCTACACTAAAATCTGGTAGGCAGCAGCGTGGAACCAGCGCGGTTCACCAGGTTTACTGACCGTGACTTGCTTTGCTGCTGGGCAGCGGCGCCTGCTCTCCTTTCTTAAGAAAAGGGTTCTCGCTATCAAAACTGAGCCCGTGTGAGAGAGAGAGATTACGAAAGTTAGGACCTGCAGTTCCTGCACTTTACCTTCTCGGGGCTTTCCCTCAGCTAGGAGTTACCCCTGGAAGGGAAGTTTTTCTCCTTGCTCCTGGTTTGGACTCCAGCCTCTGTTTTTGATGTCAGGTCTCATCTTCTGTACCTCTGAGCGAGCGTTGCTCTGAAATCTGAAACATTTCTCCCTTGCTTATGGTTTGTTTTTTTCTTTTTAAGTGACAGTGACGGACTTCTCTGAGCTGTGATGCTTTGAGAAACTTCTAGTGGCTCAAAAGTAAAAAAAGCATTGCCTTATTTGTTCTCTACTTTTAATTTTTGACTCTTTTGGTGCATTTCAGTTAAACCTGGGAACAGTAGGGTTTTACCGTACTCAGTACAGCCCTGACATGCTGGAGAGTTTAATACCAGCAATCAAAGACCTCTCCCTACCCCCCGTGGACAGGCTTGGCCTGCAGAACGATCTCTTCTCTCTGGTAAGCAACCCTTTGCTGCTCTGTCTGATAGCGAGAGCTGTGGTAATGGCAGAAACTGATGTCTCGGAGTCCTCCCCGGTGACTGCAGGCAAAGTGCCTCTGGGGTTATTGCAAACATCAAGCTATTAATTAGCCCGACAAATCCTAACTTGTGTTATAAAGCCTATGGAAGCAGGCTGTGCGTAGCTCCTTGCGCTGTTCGCTGTAGGGGTGTGTTATAGAATCATAGAATAGTTTGGGTTGGAAAGGACCTCAAAGCCCATCCAGTTCCACCGCTGCCATGGGCAGGGACACCTCCCACTGGATCAGGGGCTCCAAACCCCATCCAACCTGGCCTGGAACCCCTCCAGGGATGGGGCAGCCACAGCATCCCTGGGCAACCTGTTCCAGTGTCTCACCACTTTCATGGTGAAGAAACTCCTCCTGATGTCCAGTCTAAATCTGCCCCTCTCCAGTTTACACCCATGCCCCCTCGTCCTATCCCTACAAGCTGTTGTGAACAGCCCCTCTCCAGCTTTCTTGTAGCCCCTTCAGGTGCTGGAAGGTCGCTATAAGATCTCCTCGGAGCCTTCTCTTCTCCAGGCTGAACAACCCCAACTCTCTCAGCCTGTCCTCGTACGGAGGTGCTCCATCCCTCGGATCATCTTTGGAGCCTCCTCTGGACCCATTCCAAAAGCACTATACTATATATACACATAACACACACACACTATAGGGGTTTTTTAACAAATTAAGTGTTTTGAGAACTTGCTTTCTGTTAACTGATCAAAATAAGGATGTTTTAATGATCCCCTCGACGACTTTATCCAATACTATGAGCAGCTGAGTTTTGTAAAGCTGTCCTGTGCTGGAGGATGCGGCTCTTGGGGATTCTTGTTTCAAAGCAAGGGGTTGTCCCCAAAGCAGGCGTTGCTGGCTCCGAACAGTTCATGACTGTGCTCTGTAGTTGAGAACACACTTTCTTGCTCTTGCTAATCAGCAAACGTACAGAAACTCTCAAGAATGTGGGTTTGACACCCTGCCTCTCTCGTTTTAGAGCTTGTAACTCTTGCCATAGCTCAGGTGAAGGGGTTTGAAACTGTTGCCTGAGTCACTGCCCAAATATCGCAAGAGCAATGGGACAAAAAATAGGCAAATAATACACTCAGGAACATTGTGTTTGACTCCTCTTTCAGTTTCAGTTTTAATACGGCAGGGGTTTGGAACTAGATGTTCTTTAAGGTTCCTTCTCATCCAAACCATTCTATGATTCTGTGAAGACAGTTTAGATAATAAAAATTGATCTTCACCTCTTTTCTGGTACCATAAATGACCGGGCTGGTTCCAGATTCGCCAGACCCTGCGCAGCCTGGGTGGCGATGCCGGCTGCGGGTGTTGTCAGCGGCACCGAGTGCAGAGGAGGTAACATGAAATGTTCCTGGCAGAGGAAGGGCAGCGCTAGCCGTGCTAATTCGTGGGCAGCAGGAAGCAAAACGGGACTTCTGCAGTTTCACACTCTTAATTGAACGAAGAGCAAAACTAAAATCTCAATCTTTAGAGTTTTTAGTTAAAATAAGATGTCGTATCAGGCTGAGAATAACTCGGGGGGGGATTGGTTTCTCTTGCCGGCGTTGCGGTGGTTATTAAAGTCACTTAATCTGTTTCTCATTTGTAAAATGTGCTGATAATTATATAGCTGTTCCCTCGTAAAGCGCTTACCCGTGTGTAAACAGCACTGTGTGCCGCGAGCAGGCAGCAAAGGCACTTGAACCACTGTTAACTCACCTGGCAGAACCCCACAACAGCGAAAACAGAGTTTATGTGCGGGGAAGGCTGTAAAATAACATGATGAGCTATTAAATTCTCTTTAAAAGTAAGATTAATCCGTGTCTTTTCCCCTCCCAGGCCCGAGCTGGAATCATTAGCACTGTAGAGGTTCTAAAAGTCATGGAAGCTTTTGTGAATGAACCCAACTACACCGTGTGGAGCGACCTCAGCTGTAACCTGGGGATTCTCTCAACTCTCTTGTCCCACACAGACTTCTATGAGGAAATCCAGGTGTTCGTGAAAGATGTCTTTTCACCGATAGGGGAGAGACTGGGATGGGACCCCAGATCTGGAGAGGGTAGGAAACTTCTGCTGTGAAATCCAGTGGTGGGTTTGGAAAACTCGTGTGTAAATAAGCCGCTGAGATTTTGGGAAAGGGGAGAGAAGGGAGGAAGAGGAGCGTGAAGAGGCATTCGGGGGTATTTGTTTAATTAAAACCAGACAAACGCAAACTCCCCAAACAACTGTCTGTTCTCAGGCTCCAGTTAGAATGGTAAAACCTTTCCCTCTGCTCTAGCTTTGCATCTGTTGGAGTGCGTGAAACTTGGTAGACTCCAAGGAAGGAAAGCCGTGTAGGTGCATGTTTATTTGTTCCAGCCAAGCCTGTTGTAGACAGAAATGGTTAATATTACTGCCTTAGCTCAGGTTACAGGCCTGGCCTGTTGTGATTGTGCCGGAATCATCTTCTCCCGAGCCTCTTGCTGTAAAAAAATCGATGTATTCTCCCATTGGCATCAAGGAGAGCGAGAAGAGGCCTGGTTTCTTTAGCTATCCTCAAACATGTGGAAGGATTGTCATTCAGCTCTGCCCTGAGCAGTCAAGGTGGAAGAACATTTCATTAATTTAATTGCTGAATTGTGTCTCCAAATCATTGCTTTTTTTTTTTCCTGTGTCTCCAAACCATTATTTTTGTTTTCCTCCTACTTATTAGGTCACCTGGATGCCCTTCTGAGAGGGCTGGTGCTGGGCAAACTAGGAAAAGCTGGGCACAAGGCAACATTAGAAGAAGCCCGACGCCGATTTAAGGACCACGTGGAAGGAAAACACATCCTGTCAGCTGATCTGAGGAGTCCTGTAGGTTACTGCAAACTGGGGTTCTCCAAAGCCTGTCCCCACTCCCCTAGCGCTGCGTGCACTGAGCTCTTGTGTTTCCAAGAACAGGGAGGCTGGAGGGAAATAGAGTCAAGGTTTGGGAACAGTGGGTTTGGCAGAGGTGGCGGGAGCTTGGATAAGCCCAGTTATGAAGGAAATTATACTGGGGAGCATGGGAAACATCGCCGTGTTTCTTGACTCGAATAAGCCGCCTCTGTCGTGGCCAGTGCTTGGTCGTAACAGATAAGCTCAGCTGTAGCCACATCAACTGCCCTGGTCCAGCTCTGGTCTGTCGATTGCGTTGCTCTTTGGGTTTAGAAGCCTCTTCATCTGCAATGCTGAACCTGAGCTGATTTCTGTTCATTTACATCCGTCCATGACGAGCCAATGTCCTCTGGGTTTAACACCACTGTGATAAAGGGCAGAGGTGGTGGAAGAGCTCTGCAGGCATCAGAGCACAGAGTCTGACTGTGATGAGTACGGACCGAGTGCATGTGAAGTACTGGGTAGGTGTTGGGTGGTACAAAGGCTTCTTGTTCCGGTGTTTTGTTGTGTGTGAAATCACCAAGAAGATGCTGAAATTAAGGAAGAAGTAAAGGAGTTGATGCATCTTTAATTAAAATCCAGTCTTAAAAGAGTAGGAGTGAGTGCTGGTACCTTCTAGATGTGCTCCCTTGCCTGAAATCCAATCCAAAGATGTAGAAAGAGATCACTGCATTTCTGACAGGGTGGTTTTTGAAGGCCCTTTCTTGTTTCTGCTCTGTCGTAGGTGTATGTAACTGTTTTGAAGCATGGCGATAGTACTACTTTAGACACTATGCTGAAGGTGAGTGCACGCTCTGCTTTTCCTGCCAGCTTTTGCAATGAAAAGCTAAATATTCCACCCCGCAAGTCCCTCTAGGATGCAGTTTATCTGCAAGCAGGCTTGGTCCGCTCTTTTACAGATGATTTGAACACCAAGACTTCCGTTATGGAATTCCTTGGTCCGTGTCTAGTGTGAAATTGCCACCTAGTGGATTGTCGCACCTCTCCTTTTAGGATTATTTCCATTGCTCGGAGGCACGGTCCTACTTGACCTTATATAAACACATCGGTTTATTACTGACAGTGCTTTCCACTGATGGATGTGTAATGAGGTCCGTAACGTCAAGAGCTGCAGGGTGATTCACAAACACGTTCAGTTTGTCATGCATTGGGCTTGAAGGCTCATCTCGCAGCTCGGCCGTTATTGGCGAGTTCAGCAGTGCCAGGTGAGAAGTCAGTATTTAATGCCATGCACTAATACTGTTCCCTTTGGCTTTGAAGCTTCACAAGCAAGCGGACATGCAGGAAGAGAAGAACCGAATCGAACGAGTTCTTGGAGCCATCTCTCAACCAGAACTGATTCAGAAAGTTCTCACCTTTGCACTTTCAGTAAGTCGTTGGGAAAGCTGCTGCTTCGTCGGCTCCTGAGAGTGGCAGGGGCGTTCAGAGCACGCTGTGGTAGAGCATGCAGAGAGGAACGGTTCTGAGCTGAAAGAGGGGAAATGGAGATGAGATCTTGGGGAGAAATGTTCTCCTGTGAGGGTGGGGAGGCCCTGGAACAGGTTGCCCAGAGCAGTGGTGGCTGCCCTATCCCTGGAGGGGTTCAAGGCCGGGTTGGATGGGGCTTGGAGCAACGGGATCCAGTGGGAGGTGTCCCTGCCCATGGCAGGGGTGGAATTGGATGGGCTTTGAGGTCCCTTCCAACCCAAACCATTCCAGGATTCTATGACTCTATGATATAATGTGTTGGAATAGGAGGAATAGTCTTAATGATTAAATCTTTGAGTTCTATCTTAAAGTTTGTGGGGGTGAAAAAGCTATTGCTGACAGATTCAGCAGAGAAATGCCTAAAGCCAACGTGCTGTATTTGCTGAAAGTCTTGAATGCTTGTCTGCATTTTCCTCTTCAGGAAGAGGTACGTCCCCAGGACACGGTATCTGTTATCGGTGGAGTAGCTGGAGGCAGCAAGCAGGGGAGGAAAGCTGCTTGGAAATTCGTTAGGGACAACTGGGAGGAACTTTATAATCGATACCAAGGTGGATTCTTAATATCCAGACTAATAAAGGTATGTGTGGCTGTGGGAGTGTCCCGTACGTGATCAGAACTGAACTGTTCTCTTTGAAATGCTGAGTGCTTACCCTTGGTTCATGTGTGTTTCTCCTTCAGCTAACAGTGGATGGATTTGCAAATGATAAAATGGCCGCAGAAGTTAAGGTAAGAAATGTTAATTAAAGAAGTGATTCATATCATCTGTGACAAACATCGCGCTCCAGACTCTTGAGCAGCTGATGGAAGAGCCGGGAGCTTCTCTGTGGTTTTTGGGTTTGAACCGTGGCTCTGCCTCTGTTCCGACTATTGCCTCGTCCCTGAATTGTGCTACTTCTGGCTGAGTGATGGCATTGAAATCTCTTAAATTAGTGTTTTCACAGACTAATGTCCAACTTGTAGGGGTTTCTATTGAGTTTCACCCATTTAACCTATAAAATCCAGCACAGTTTGTAGCAGACTCCCCAAAAGACAACCTTGAAACTCTGCAGGAAGCTGAGCCTTCCACCACCGCCCTCTCCTTCCCAGACGGATACGGCACGTTTTGGGCTGACTGCGATAGCGCCCGGGGCTCCTGGGCTCCGTTTTATGGCAGCAGGTGACCCAATCCCATACCAGAGTTCCCAGTTTGATGTGGCCGTTGGTGCTGTGTCCTGGGAGCGAGGCTTGGACATGAGGCAGATCAGCGTTTGCCGAGTCTGTCTGAATGCTGGTGGTTCAAGGTGATGCAGCTTCATGACTGGACTGGAGTGTCCCCTCTGCTGGGATGTTTTAGCGTCCTGAGAACGTGTGGAGGGTTTATTATTTACCCTTTGCCCACAGATTTATAGAACCATGGAATGGGTTGGATTGGAAGGGACCTTAAAGATCATCCGGTTCCAACCCCCATCGAATTCTGCAATCCCATGCTTTGTCTGCGATGTTGGTGGGAGCAGACGGCTTGAACCATAGTCAGACAAGAGCGTAACTTGCAGAAGCGTTCCTGTAGAACCTCAGGAATTACAAATCCAGCCTGGTCTCTGCCCGTTCGTTCCCTCACGGATGGTTTTGTGCTTTCTGTATAGGCCTTCTTCGAGAGCCACCCCGCTCCGTCGGCAGAACGCACTGTCCAGCAGTGCTGCGAAAACATCCTGCTGAACGCGGCGTGGCTGAAGCGGGACGCCGAGAACATCCACCAGTACCTCCAGCAGCGCAAGGACCAGCCGGCCATGGTGTGAATCCACCCGTGCCGCCGCCACCGCGGTCCCGCTGCCGCCTCACGGGGGAGAGGGAGGAGCTACCCAAGAGCTGATTCATATGCCAAGAATTTGGAGTCTTTTTCTCAAACCAACGGGGATTGGACAATGAATGTAGTTAACTGGTTCCTGCTCACACTCCAGATTGAGATTCTGTTCAAATTATCAGCAATTCAGCAAAAAAAAAGAAAGAAAGAGAGAGAAAAATCTGTAAATACGATAGTAATAAAATAGAGCATAACAAAACTGTGAAACTTCCTCAAGCCTTGTCAGTGGTTACAGTATTTAACACCCCCTCCTGACACTCTTATTATCGACAGATGTTCTGTTTTTTACACCCTCTCCCCCCAAAAAAAGGAACCCGGTGGATTTTAGGTCAGTGGAATTTTGTGGAGAGGTCGGGGCAGGAATGGGTTGATGGAAGAGGTCACTGGGAAAGGCAGGTAACGTAGAGTCTGTGCGGCAGCTGAAGCGCGAGGTTCTGGGGAGGAGACGTCCCCGCAGCTCCCCCAACCCAAGGATCGTAGGTTCCCTCCCTTTTGTGTTACCTCTTGGCAAAAAGGAAAAAATGTTCTGTTGCTCTTCGGTTCTTCCCTCGGTTCCACTTGCTGATGTCCTTCTTAGAGATAACGGAATTGTAAGGAAACATCTTTCACAGCCACATTAAATAAGAGAAAGATTCATGGCGTTTCATTTCTTTTCTTACTAAATCGCACCCTCAAAACACATGCGAAGGAGGAGGCGGTGGTCCTGCCGGGTCTCTTCTGGTCGAGGTGCCGTTCCTTGTCTCAAAGATCCACCTCGTTCGGTCTCCTCTTGGCTGTAGCGACACTTGCTTTTTGTTCTTTTCTGTGATGTTGATGGTAATTTGATTCAGAAGCCTTAAATTGGTGATGAGTGGCGTGATGATGATGATGACGTCCAAGCCCCGTGTGGCGTCGTTCGCTTCCCAGCACAGCGGGGTCGACTAACCAGGCACAGCTCCTTCTAACACAAAGGTTGGAGTTCCATATCCTTTTCTTTTTCTTTAACAGGAATTCGTATGTGGTGTGGCTTAACTGTATTTCGGAAGGTCATCAGACTCGCTGTCCAGACTGCTTCCCTGAAACATTTTTGTGCTATTGTTTAAAAGACACAAAAAGATTTAAAACAAGTTGGCGTTAATAAAAATGTCAATGTGAAATCCACCTCCTGAGCCTGTGTCCTCTTTGAAGCCCGAAAGCGTTGCCGCTTTCCAAGGACCTAAACCTTCCGAGGGAGCGGCCGAGGCCCCGTGCTGACGGTCTCCAACAGCCCTGAGGAGAACCTTAGTCCCAGCCGCCGCCTCGGTGTAATCGGGATGGAGGTGGTAGTTGAGTGCTATGGGATGAACCAGGAGAGAATCTGGCATGGAAAGGGAAGGAAAAAAATAGTGAATAAGGCAATTTCTATGAGTTGAGGGGCTCTGCAAAAGGGAATCGTTGGGCCGATGCCAACGCCGGCCACGATGAGCCAAGGGAAGGGGTGAACAAAAAATGAAAGGGGTGCACGAGCAGCATCGCATGGGTTGGTATCCTCAGGGCTGGCGTGGCCACACGGTCAGAAACGAGACTGGAACTGGAATTCTCTTGTCCTGAGCCACCTCGGTGGACCTGGCGGGTGGTTTTTTTCCCCGGTGTCAGCACGGCCGAGCCAATGCCATTTCAGAAGAGTAAGCTGCTTTCTCTTCTGCTTCTTGCACATGGACAAAATAGCAAGCAAAGTTGTGATTCCAGCCTGAGCGGCGATGGATGAAATGAGAAGTTCTGTAGCTGCAAGCGGAGGGGATCTCCTTTTGACTTTAAACAATGCAAATGACATGCAAGCGGTTGAAGGAGAGGGACAAAAATAACGAGTTCGTGGTCAGTGAGCAAACTGAATAGTCCCCGCAGACTGGCTGGTCCTCGTCCCTCTGCCGGCGGAGAAAGGAGATTTAATCCTTCATGAAAGGAAGTTTGAGATCTGTCTGCTTGGCACGGGATCTTCTTCTTCCATTGGAGATAAACTGGTGCTCGGAGGGGGTCAGGGTGAGAGGAGGAGGAGCTGCTGCAGAGAGCTCGGAGATGGAGTTGGGCAACGCAAACCCTTCTATGATTTAGTACTTAAAGTTGGGAGAGATTCTGGATCGGGGAGGGCAGGGAGAGGATGAGGGGAATGGTTTTAAGCTGAAAGAAAGGAGATTGAGATTAGATTTTAGTAAGAAATGGATTTCCTGTGCGGGTGGGGAGCCCCTGGCCCAGGGTGCCCAGAGCAGCGGTGGTGCCCCATCCCTGGAGGGGTTCCAGGCCAGGTTGGATGGGGTTTGGAGTCCCTGATCCAGTGGGAGGTGTCCCTGCCCATGACAGGGGTGGGACTGGATGGGCTTTGAGGTCCCTTCCAACCCAAACCATCCCAGGATTCTATAACTCTATGATACAATGTGCTGGAATAGGAGGAATAGTCTTAATGATTAAATCTTTGAGTTCTATCTTAAAGTTTGTGGGGGTGAAAAAGCTATTGCTGACAGATTCAGCAGAGAAATGCCTAAAGCCGACGTGCTGTATTTGCTGAAACAGTCTTGAATGCCGCTGTAGCGCTGTAAGTATCCCATTTATGGCAATCAAGAGAAAAACAGTTCTTCCAGCTCAAGTTTTATAGCTCCAGCCCAAGCAGAACTGGGGGAGCTGCCTCTGCAGTCCCACTTAGGCTGATTTGACATAGGATTTTGGGGATTTGCATTGCTACTAAGGCCAAATTGTACAAAATACATAGAATCATAGAGTGGTTTGGGATGGAAAGGACCTCAAAGCCCATCCAGCCCCACCCCCGCCATGGGCAGGGACACCTCCCACTGGATCAGGGGCTCCAAGCCCCATCCAACCTGGCCTGGAACCCCTCCAGGGATGGGGCACCACCACTGCTCTGGGCAACCTGGGCCAGGGCCTCCCCACCCTCACAGCAAAACATTTCTTCCTAAAATCTCATCTCCATCTCCCCTTTTTCAGCTCAAAACCCTTCCCCTCGTCCTCTCCCTGATCCAGAGCCCCTCCCCAGCTTTCCCTGGGCAGTACGAAGGGCCTCGGTACCGGTGGCTTCTCCGGTGCCGGTAGCAGTGCATAGCCCCCATGTTTGCCTCTCTCCCGGGGAGCTCCAGTACCGGTGTCTCCTCCAATGCCGGTACCGGTATGTGGCCCCAGTGTCTGTGTCCTGCCAGGGGAGCCGGAGGAGCCCCGGTACCGGTGCGTGGCCCTCATGTTTGCCTCTCCCCGGGGGAGCAGAAGGAGCCCCGGGACCGGCAGCTCCTCCAGTGCGGTACCAGCGTGTGGCCCCTATGTCAGCCTCCCACCGGGGAAGCGGTCAGACCCCCGGTACCGATAGCTCCCCGGTGCCGGGTCGGTACCGGTGTGCGACCCCCACGTGGCTTCCCGGCCCACGGGGAGCAGAGACGCCCTAACCCCGGCAGGGCCAGTCTCGGTGACTCCCCCTGGGGCCGGTGTTTTCCCCGGTGATCCCCCCGAGGCGGGGGAGGAGAGGCCCCGGTGCCGTTGAGGCCGGGTCGGGGCTGGTCTGGGGCCCGGGGGCGGCGCCAGCGTCGATGGAGCCTGAGGAGCGATAACGATACCGATATCGATACCAGTCCCGGCGCGGCCCCACGTGCTCCCCCCCACCCCGAGCGCGCCGCGGCGCCGCCGGAAGCCACGCCCCTTCCCTCGTTGACCACGCCCCTTCCCCTCTTAGCCCCGCCCCTCGGCCTCAACCCGCCAATCGCTTTGCCCCATCCTCCTCCGCCAATGGGAGCACGCGCTGCCGGCCCCCCCTCGGCCAACCAATGAGCGCGGCGGCGCCGGGCGGCGGGCCGCGGCTGGTATCCCTCCGCCGGCCGCTGTGCGTGCGCGCGCGCGCCTGTGCCTCATCGCCCCGCTCGCGCGCGGCCCCTTTTCTCCCTCCGCCACCCGCAGCCGCCGCCGCCCCCCCCTTCTCCTTCCCCCGGGCCCCGCCGAGGCCTCCAGCGTCGGGACCGCGCCCTCCGCCGCCTCCGCGGGGCAGGGCCCGGCTTCCTTCCCTTCCCCTCCCTCCCCATACCGGCCCCGTTCCCTTCCCCGCTCCCTCTTTTCCTCCTCCCGGTGCCGCCACGCCGCCGACATGGAGCTCATCACCATCCTCGAGAAGACGGTGTCGCCGGGTAGGGCGGCGGCGGGGGGCCCGGAGGGGCGGGGGAGGCCCGGGGCGGGGGGGGGGTGGTGGCCCAAGTGGCGGCTTCGGCCCCGGGAGGGCGTGGGCGGCGGGTGGGGGGATGGGGAGGGGGGGTGGAAGACCTCAAACCGGGGCGTTTAGGGGGTGAAAGCGGGGCGGGGGCAACCGGGGCCGCTGGGAGGGGGGGCGGGGGAACGGTCGCTGATACCGGTCCCCCCCCCTCCGTTTCCTTCCATCTCAGACCGCTCCGAGCTCGAGGCGGCGCAGAAGTTCCTGGAGCAGGCGGCCATCGAGAACCTGGTGAGGGCAGGGAGGGCATTGGAACCGGAGGGTGGCGGGGGATGCGAGCGGTACCGGGGGGTTCGCCCCCCCCCCTCTTCCCACCCCCCATCCCCCCCATTGCCGGCCCCGCCGCGCCCGGCCAGGCCGAACCGCCATGGAGCGCTCCCTGCCCGGGCGCGCACCGCAGCCAATCCCCGCGCGGCGGCGGCGCGCGGCAGCCAATGGGGGCGCTCCGGGCTCCCCGCTCAGCCAATCAGAGCGCGGCGCCGGGCGCTAAGCCCCGCCCACACTCCCCCCTCCCGCGGCTTAACCGCCATAGAGCGCAGCCTCCGCGGCTCGCGCCGCTCTCGGCCAATCCGCGCGCGGCGCTGGGCGCTCGCAGCCAATGGGAGCGCGGAGCCGTGCGCGGGGGGCGGGGCCAGCGGCAGGAGCGGCCCCGGGCCATGTGCGGCCGCGGCCATCGCTGCCCTGGGCTCCGCCCGGCCCCGCGGCGCCATCCGCCGGGCCCCGAGCCCGACAGCGGCAGCGGGGACGCGGGTTGGGCTTCGCCTCAGGCTGCGGGGAGAGCTGGGGGAGCGCTGGGGGGCGCGGGTTGTCCAACCGCACACGCCCCACCATGTGGTTTTGAGGGAAAAAGGGAAGGGAAGGGCTCCTCGCGGCGCGGGGAGGGGGGTTTGCTTAGTCAAGGTGAGGAGGGGCCTCCCAAGGCGGCTGGTGCTGTGCGGGTGCTGCGCCCGCACCTCTTGTCCTGCGAGCTGGGATGCACTGGGATAGACTGGGGAGGTCACGACATCTCCACCATGCTCCGGTTTCCAGCGTGTTGAAGCATCCCTGAGAACTGACCGAGTTTCATCCCTGAGAACTGACCGAGTTTCGGCCCTCAGTGGCCGTTTCGAGTCAGAATTCCCTGAATATTCACAGGCTGAGAGAGTTGGGGTTGTTCAGCCTGGAGAAGAGAAGGCTGTGGGGAGACCTTAGAGCAGCTTCCAGGACTGAAAGGGGCTCCAGGAAAGCTGGGGAGGGACTCTGGATCAGGGAGGGCAGGAAAAGGGGGAACAGTCTGAAGCTGCAAGAGCGGAGATGGAGATGAGCTCTTAGGGAGAAATGTTTTGCTGTGAGGGTGGGGAGGCCCTGGCCCACGTTGCCCAGAGCAGTGGTGGCTGCTCCATCCCTGGAGGTGTTCCAGCCCAGGTTGGATGGGGCTTGGAGCAACCGGATCCAGCGGGAGGTGTCCCTGCCCATGGCAGGGGTGGGACTGGATGGGCTTTCAAATTGCTTCCAACCCAAAGCATTCTGTGTTTCTATGAATTGCTGGTTGCTAAGCATCCGGATACCCCTGTGAGGCTGAATCCTCCTGGGCTGAGTTACATGTAGTAAGTACTTCAGGTCAATGCACCCAAGCTGCCTGCAGTTCCGGGTTTAAGGCTTTGGAAACTGCTGAGAGATGCACTGGTATCTCAAGGTTTTATTAATACTCAGAATCACGGAATGATTTGGGTTGGAAGGGACCTCAAAGCCCATCCAGTTCCACCTCCTGCCACGGGCAGGGACACCTCCCACTGGATCCAGTTGCTCCAAGCCCCATCCAACCTGGCCTGGAACCCCTCCAGGGATGGGGCAGCCTCCACTGCTCTGGTCACTTTGTGCCTTGTGAGATCCGGAGTGACACAGTGACTGGAGGAAGCAGAGCTTGTGCTAAAAATTTGTGCTCTAGTATGGGATGGGGATATGGAATAGTCCAGGTATGGGAAGGGTGGGCTGCAAGGGTGGTTAGATGGCTCAGCTTGGCAGGAGAGCAAGGATGTGGGGTTCAGAGCTGTTCCTGGTGCAGCGTGGGAAGAATTCCGGGGAGAGGGAAGGAGATATGGGGTGAAGTGAGAGGTGCAGGACCCAGAGCTGGATGGGATCTTTGAGCTGGGTTAGTGGGGATGCTTCTGCAGGGTGGATTGTTCTTCTCAATCCTCTCTCCTCCTGTAGTGAATTTAGAACCCCCTCTCCAAGGTTTTCCTCAGCACCTCACCATGTGTGAGAGCTGAGTTTGAATACATTTGCAGCTGCTTTGAGTCCCAACTCTGGAAGAGTTAACGTAACACAGCTCAGATTTAGCTGGGAATATCCTTAGAGCTCCATGGAAAGACATCATTTTTGCTGAGTTATGAGTTGGAATCAAAGGACACTCCTTCACCTTGGAGTTTTAGGACAGGTTTCTTCTCAAAGGCAGCGGCAACGCTTTTATTTTGTCCTGTGAACCTCTTGAATGTTTCCTCGGAATAAACTCAGCTCAGTCCATGAAACAGGAGCAATCACAATGGCTGGGAAGTGGTTTCACGGGGTGTGTTTGTTTGTGATTGGAACCTCAGAGCATCTCCAGTAGCTGACACTGGTTTAAGTTGTTCCTTATGTTTGCTCCCAGATTCTGCAGTTTGCATATTGAAGAGTATGGAGTAGCCCAGCTAAAATTCCTTCTGAAGAGCTGCACTCGCCCATTCAGAATGCGGAGCCCAAGGCACTGGGCTTGTTCTGTGTTTCTGTTGAGCTTTTGATGTTTCGGTTGGTTTGAAAATGGCTTTTTGGGGCCCTAAGGCCATTGTATGCACCGTGAGTTCTGTTATAGAAGGTGTAGATGTGGGCTACGTATCACTGCACGGTAAAGTTATCGGGAAAGCAACGTGTCTGCCCAGTATGGAACCATTCGGAACTTGGTGCAGCTCTATCCACTGTATCCTAGAAAGGCTTGCTTAGGGAAAACCCTTTCTAGAGCGAGCGAAATGGGAAAATCACTGTGGAAACTTCATCTGTGTCTTGTCCACGGTGGAGTCTCTGAAATACACAGCAGTAAAGAATTTAAACGCAGAGGCATTTCTCACTCGAGCTCCCCAAAAGGCAGTGGCACCGATATTGGGTGTTTTTATCCAGGTATACTTGCTTTAGGGGGAGAAACGGATGTCCGTGTGCCTTTGGTGGCAGAGAAGCGAGTCTGTAGCCTTACAAAGGGTTTGTGCCGCACCAGAGGAGTGGCTGATGTCACATGTTAACAATTTCTCTGCTCGATTGTCATGGAATCTCAGAATTATTTGGGTTGGAATGGACCTCAGAGCCCATCCAGTTCCACCCACTGCCATGGGCAGGGATGTCTCCCACTGGATCCAGTTGCTCCAAGCCCCATCCAGCCTGGCCTTGAACCTCTCCAGGAATGTGGCAGCCACCACTGCTCTGGGCACCCTGGGCCAGGGCCTCCCCACCCTCACAGCAGAACATTTCTCCCTAATATCTCAGCTCACTATCCCCTCTTGCAGGTCAAAACTGTTCCCCCTCATCCCATCCCTGCACTCCCTGATCCAGAGCCCCTCTCCAGCTTTCCTGGCGCCCCGCTTTCCATACTAGAAGGCTGCTATGAGGTGTTTGCAGGCTACTGTATTGTTTGAGTGTTTGCCTTGAAGGGAGGAAACGAGCAGCAGAGTTGCTCCTCACCGTGTTTGATACCACCCAGACCATACCCATCTTGGCGTAGGACTCGAGCGGTTTATTTAAAGGGATGCTTAGTGCAGGCAGGAGCACCGAAGGTAACGTGCTCTCAAGTCAGCTGAAAAAAACCAACCCAACAGAATCAATGCCAGCTTACGTCGCTTCCCAGTGGTTCTGATGAGAAGCTTAACACCCGTAATCTCAGGATAGATTGTGCGGTGGTGGCTCTTTGCTGTCTGGTGGGGAAGGCGCTCCAGGGAGTGGGGATGTGTTCCTGCTGGGTGGAGGGGGCTCTCCTGGCGAGGTCGGGGTGGGCGCTGACGGCTCCTCTCTCGCTCCCGGCTCCGCAGCCCACGTTCCTGGTGGAACTGTCCAGAGTGCTGGCAAACCCCGGCAACAGCCAAGTAGCCCGCGTGGCGGCCGGCTTGCAGATCAAGAACTCCCTCACCTCCAAGGACCCCGACATCAAGGCGCAGTACCAACAGAGATGGCTCGCCATCGACGCCAACGCCCGCAGGGAGGTCAAGAACTATGTAAGTTTTGTGACTTTTGTTTCCTACTCGTTGTTTTCTCACTGTGGGGGTTGGTAATGAATGCCTTGTCCATCCTTTTCCACCCAAAGAGTCTTCCGTTGGCTGGCTGCTGCCTTCCATGAGACAAGGAATGGTGTTTGCCCTTGCTTGGCTCCTTTATTGCTTGTAGCGTATTTAATCTGTAGGATTATTAGGGTAAATACCCAAACAAACAGGGACGAGGCGCCTGGTTTTACATTCACACCTGTAAACGCTTTTGCGAGGAGCCTCCCGATAGCCTCGTGAGATTGTGGGAGCAAACAGGCACCGCTTCCCTGCTAGGGGATTGCAACTGGGCCCCTGTTTGCCGCTTCTTTTACTTGAGCGGCTTCCTCAGCTGTTTCACAGCCCACATTGATGCTTTTAGAGCACGCTTGGTGTGTGAGCACGCCTGTCTGTGCAAGGCCAGCGGATTTAAGAGTAGAACAGGTCAAAAATTGACAAGTTCGAAATACAAAATTGTATTCTTAAGTTACCACACAGATGAGGGATCTGACAGTTCAAGTTCAGGACCCACAGTAGCAGAACTGGTGGCTTTAGTGGTTTGTTGTTAACAGGAACAGAGTTCTGCTGGATTTCTGCAACGTGATGGAGTTGGGACAAACTGGCTATACGCTTCATGTAATATTTTCCATAGAATCATGGAATGGTTTGGGTTGAAAGGGACCTCAAAGCCTCCCACTTGATCCAGTTGCTCCAAGCCCCATCCAACCTGGCCTTGAACCCCTCCAGGGATGGGGCAGCCACCACTGCTCTGGGCAACCTAGGCCAGGGCCTCCCCACCCTTACAGGAAATCTATTTCTCCCTAAGATCTCATCTCGATCTTCCCTCTTTCAGCTCAAAACTGTTCCTCTCCTCCTGTTCCTGCACTCTCTGATCCAGAGCCCCTCCCCAGCTTCCCTTTAGGCCCCATTGTGTTCACAGAATCCGTACATAGCAGAATAAAGTTGTATCATCATCGCTTGCTCAACCTTAAGTCTTTTATTTACATTGATGATAGCTAAGAGCGACATAAACTGCAAGCAGGAGCTGTTGTATTGCTCTGAACCAAAGCTGGCAGAGCCAGTTCGTTGCTGGCTTGTCCATTAACATTAGAAATGCAGTGTTTAAGTGGTTGTGTGGAAAATGAGGACGTATAACTGGAAATATTAAAACAAATGCATGCCTCTCTCTTCATTTATTTAATACAATGTTATTGAAGTACAGAAAAAACAAATCGTTCTTCTCATTTATTGCAGTTAAAAGGAAAGAAAATTACTCAGCCTTATTCAGATTATCTTGGCATAAACAGCCCAGTATTTGAGAGGGGATTTTGAAACTACAATTTGTTTAGCTTTCGCAATTTTGCTGTCTAATAAAAGCCGGGAGGAACGGTTGAGTGAGTCATTGTTGCGCGTCACGGCGTGCACCATTGTGTGCGGGATTTAAAGGATGCGGTAGCGGTAATCGCACAGCTGTATCTCGCTTCCTGCATGGGGCCACTATGGCAAGGCTCGTCTCTTAACGAGATTTGTCCCTGCTCACGGCCTCGTTCGCTGTGGGAGGAAGCAGAATGAGCAAAGTGCTTTATTGGGGAGGGGGTATGTGGGGGATAATGGCAAGTGGAGATGTCGTTGGCCAGCCAGTGCCCATCTCTGGTTGCTGACATTGAGCCGTTGTGTGCTACTCTGTCCCGCAGGTTTTGCAGACGCTGGGTACAGAAACGTACAGGCCCAGCTCAGCTTCCCAGTGCGTGGCTGGCATCGCCTGCGCAGAGATTCCCATGAACCAGTGGCCCGAACTCATTCCCCAGTTGGTAGCGAACGTTACGAATCAGCACAGTACGGAGCACATGAAAGAGTCAACGTTGGAGGCCATTGGATACATCTGCCAGGACATAGTGAGTGATTTGAAGTCCTATTTTATCTTGAGTGCATTTTTAGGTGCTGGCCCAGCCTCTCCCCAGCACCGTTGCTCTTCCAGCCTTCCCTTCCCGTGTCTCTGCATCTGGCAGGCTGTGAAGCTTCCTTGTGTCTGTCCAGCACTTGTCCAGAGGGTGCCTGTACTGGCAGAGTGATGGGCAGGGAACCTGCGAAGAGGTGTCTGAAGGGCTGACCCGCTTTCGTGATGCAGATCCAGGTCATCTTTCGTAGGGGCAGATTTAAGTCCCCGTTGCTGCAGTCGTGTGAGGGTGAGAGGTGCACTTCAGAACTTCAGCTGAACCTACAGCGGTGGGAAGTGCTACAGATGGGTGATAAGTGTGCCAGGGAACCCCAACAGCTGCCTTTATCTGGCATCAGGAGTCTTGATATTCTTACTTTAGGACTTTTTGATGCCCAGGCAGGAATATTTAGCTGCTTGAGGCACCTTCCCGTGGTTTTGTCAGTGTAGTTTCATACAGTCATTAAGGTTGGAAAAGCCCTCTAAGCTCATCCAGTTCAACCGTCATCCCAACCCCACCGTGCCGACTAAACCGTGTCTGGAAGTGCCACAGCCACATGCTGTTTGAACCCTTCCAGGGAGGGAAACTCCATCGCTGCCACGGGCAGCCTCTGCCAGGGCTTCACCACTCTTTCTGTAAAGGAATTTGTCCTGATATCCAATCTAAACCTCTCCTGGTGCAATATCCTACCACTACTTACTTGGGAGAAGAGATCAGCACCCATCCAGCCTCCTTTCCAGGAGCTGCAGAGCGACGAGGTCTCCGCTCAGCCTCCTCTTCTCCAGGCTAAGCAGCCCCAGGGCCCTCAGCATCACGATGCATTGCATTGAGTATCTGATATGAATTGATGCAAAACCTCTGTCTGACCAAAAACCAAACTGAGCTTTTCTGGTGCCACCGATCTCCTCAGAGAGCACCTACCGAGCGCAGTGCTGGTGGAACCGCAGTAAAGCGGAGTAGATAGGAATCCTCTGGTTGGTGCTTCTCATCGGGCAGCAGGAGATGGGTTTCACTGGAGACTTTGGTTGCTTATGGAAGGTCAATGGGATAAACTAGGAAACCTGCCGTGCTGCAGGGCGGGTGTTGCTGGTTACAAGCCTGTGCAAGACCTGTGTTTGTTGGTTTTTGAGTGGAAGGTGCTCTTGGCCATGGGGTTTCCAGGTGCCCTGCCTTGCCGGTGGGGTGCTTTGTCACCCAGAGTTTTGCAGTTTGTGTCAGTCCCTTTGTGACACAATTTGTGGCTGTAGCTTGGGAATCTACTGCTGGATAAATTCTGGTCTAACAATTAATACGTTGAGTTGTGGCTCTTGTCTTAAATTACAGAGGAACGTTACTCTTTGGTCTGTGTTCACAGCTTTATTCTTTAAGCCCTGAGTGTTAATAATGGCTCCCCATCCTGGCTGCTGGCCCCAGCGATCCATCTCTGCCCTGTAACTAAAAAAGATGGGTAGCTTCACTTTGCTAGTGAAAGCATCGACGCAGCTGCTGGTGCTGACCTCTACCCAGTACATAAAGAAACTGGGAGCCAGTCAGTGGGGTTTAACTTGCTAACTGCCTGCAGTCAGGTAGCCTGAAGCTTATAGACCTGATATTTGTGACAGCAGAGTTTATTCAGCATTTATGACTTGGATATGTGGAATACACACACTCAGTTCAGTCTCCCTTCTGTCCCAGAACCTGGAAAGACCCAGTGGTGTCTGAATTCCTTGAGTTTGCGTTTTGTTGCCCCCAGCGAACAGAGGTTCTTGGTCTTAAGTCCTAACGTGTCTGCTTCTAGATTTCAGGATCACACTTTAGAGGTGCTTTAGAACGTGGAGAAAGCTGTTCAGCTGGCAAATAACTGACTTTATCAACACCTCTTTTAGGATCCAGAGCAGCTTCAGGACAAATCCAATGAGATCCTGACAGCCATCATCCAGGGAATGAGAAAGGAGGAGCCTAGCAACAATGTGAAGCTAGCAGCTACGAATGCACTCCTGAACTCTTTGGAATTCACCAAAGCAAACTTTGACAAAGAGGTGAGGGGGGAAAACGATTGCAATTCCTGGTCTAAAGCACGTGAGCTGAATCCATGGTCTGTGATGAGAAATCATGCACCACGCTGAGTTTTGATGCATAATTACCTTGCAACTGAGACTTGGATTCGTTTTGGTAAATCTGACGTGTTCCTGTTGTGGAAATCAGAGATTTGGCAGTGGAGAGGGAGCAGCATTGGCTGGTTTGCATAAATCCAAACTAACCTGAGTTTAGCCCGTTGGATGCTCTACTTCCTCACCAAATCCTGCTCCGTAGCGCTGCTGTTCCAGCTTGGATCAGCGCTTTCTTTCGAGTTGTGTGGCAGCGATCCAGATTTAACTTTGCCTCTGAAAACTTTTGGGGGAGGATGATTCTTCCAAACAGGGGCCTCAAAATGAGCCTTTCCAGAACAGACAGATCCATTGATTTTGATTTTCCTGCTTGGATTCAGTCTATCCCCTTGGTCTCTACCAGGGAGACCGTGGGGAAGATGGAATTAGAATTGAGCCTTCAACTTAGAAGGGCTTTGAATGAAAGCTTTCCCTTATCAGCTATTCTGTGGCTGTTGATGGGATCAACTGGAGTCTTTCAGGTTTGAGCGGGGAGGTGCGTGGTCTGTTCACACTGTGTTTCTGTCAGACTTCAGTGCTGTAAGCAGCCTGGGCTTGAGTCTGTTCCCACTGAAACGCAAGAAAATCCAGGTACTGCCCCTCAGGGAATGTATGTCCTGGTGGAATTGTGAGCTTTCTTGAAGCGCTGGCTGAAATAGCTCAGAAAACAGTAGGGTTTTTTTTGTCTTTCTTTCTTTTACCAGAAAAGCCAGTGGTTCTGGTTCTGCTGTGTCTATTTTGGACAGCCCATTAAGCACTTTTTAACATGAAAGGCTGGGATTCCTGTTTTAGGAAGAAATGATGTAAAATCCTGCGGTGAAGAGCAACCTGTGCTGTTTCTGGATCTTTAGAAGGGCTGTGCGAGCAATCGTACTGATCCAGGCTCCCAATCCATCCTCTGTAGGAAGGTGTGCAAATGCTTTAATGCTTTTGCAAGGCAGTTCTAATGTTCTTTTATTTCTTCTTCCAGTCTGAAAGGCACTTTATTATGCAAGTAGTCTGTGAAGCAACACAGTGTCCGGACACAAGGGTGAGTGAAACGAAAAGCTTGATTCGCTGTGTGTTACATGAGATGAATGCCGTTCTGTTAAACGGTTGGTGTAAGCACCAAACAAAAGAAGTTTTATACCTGAAGTCAGAAGTAGCAAACTGCTAGGAGGATTTAGATCACTTGTGAAAGACATTATTGGGTGTGGGGTAACCGAAGTCAGCAGAGAGGCTGGGTGGTTAATGTGTGGTGGCTGCAGCTGCGCTGGAGGGCTGCTGGAAGGTCCCATTTCTGACCTGTTTTCCACTCCGGCAGGTACGAGTCGCTGCCTTACAGAATCTGGTGAAGATCATGTCCCTGTATTATCAGTACATGGAGACGTACATGGGGCCTGCGCTTTTTGCTGTGAGTACTCTGCTTTCTCATGTAGCTGTCTGATTTTCCTGTAGTTCTCTGTCTTCACCCAAGAGGAAAAGCTATCCTCCATTCCCGATTTGTTCTTTTGGCTGTGCCCTCGTACTGTGAATCCCTTTTTCCTAGTGAAATCCATAAAACCAGCACCTGATGTTACAGACTTGAGACCCCAAAGTCAGGCGGACACAGACTTCTGGCTCGCTCTGCAGCCCTCGCTGCGCTGAGAGCCGATAACCTCCTAAATGAGGAGATTGTCCTCAAGAACAGAAGCTCTAATGTGGTGTCTGATTTCAGATGATCTCGAACCAGCTGGCCAAAAGCTGGAGCGCATATTCCAGGAGAAATAACTAGCTAAAATGCTTTCTCTCCCCTCTTTTCCTGTTTCCAAAGATAACGATTGAAGCGATGAAAAGTGACATCGACGAGGTGGCTCTGCAGGGCATTGAGTTCTGGTCAAATGTCTGCGATGAGGAGATGGACCTGGCCATCGAGGCATCCGAGGTGAGCTCGAAAGTGCCTGTTGGGACGTGGGGAATGCCTGGGATCGGGTCTGGGAATGCTGAACTCATGTCTCTGACACACATTGGCGAGTCCTCCACTTGTCTGAGGTGGAACAGTGTAGGAGAAGACCACCTGAGCCCCTGTGCAGCAGTCGTGGGTCAGTGGTGAGACATCCTGCGTCACTCTGATGTGGTATGATGGGTGTCTGAGAACTGAGGCTGCACGAAGCCTGTGAGCTGCTGCTTCTGCGGGTGCTCGTGTGCCGCAGCCGTCAGCGCGGCACTGTGAGACCCAGCTTGGTTCTCCGCTGCAGCCTGGGGCCTGGCAGCACACCCAGGGCTCGGCTACGGTTAGCCTGTCCTCCCTTCTGGGCGAAGGCAAAGCTCATATCTAGGGTTACGCAGGGGCCATCATTTGGAATTCCTTTTAATGACTCTTTGAGTTATTTTCTTGTCTCTGTAGCCTAATGTGAAGTTCTGGGTGTAGTTTGAATATAACCCTTTTTTATAGGAGCAAAGTGGTTTTAACGCCAGCCTGGCTGGGAGTTGAAACCAGTTGAGATAAAGATTCTCTGACATTTCATGAGAACGCACCCTGACATAGTTCTAGTTCTCTGCAAATGGTGTGTGACAGCTACCTGATGTCTCTTCAGCATTCCAAAGTCAGCTCGAGCTACTCCTGTAAGGTTAACCTGAATGTGCATTAAGCATCTGTGCCAGGCACAGTGTCGTACCAGAGAAGCCTCAGTATCGTAGAATCACGGGATGATTTGGGCTAGAAGAGAACTCAAAGCCCATCCAGTCCCACCACTGGATCACCTCCCACTGGATCAGGGGCTCCAAGCCCCATCCAACCTGGCCTGGAACCCCTCCAGGGATGGGGCAGCCACCACTGCTCTGGGCAACCTGTTCCGGGGCCTCCCCACCCTCACGGCAAAACATTTCTGCCTAAGATCTCATCTCAATCTCTCCTCTTTCAGCTCAAAACTGTTTTCCTCATCCTGTCCCTGCACTCTCCGATCAGGAGCTCCTCCCCAGCTTTCCTGTAGAACACGAAGGTCTTTAAGCTATTGCTTTATTCAGGCAGCACCTTGAATGGCTGAGATGTAGGTGCTGTGTTGAAGGGACTCCGTTACGCTGACATGTAAAGTTTCTGGGGTCTCTCACCAGCATGAGTACCTCAGTCCTACCCCAGAGAGCAAAAAGATTGATCACGCTTTGCATAACTTAACTCATAAATAATGTATTATGGGATGAAATAGAAGTAACCATTATCCTTTACAACGGATGGTGCTGGAGCTGAATTTGGGGCGTTGTTCTGCGTGCAGATGCTGTTTGCATAAATTAGCTGTGGAGATCAATAATAGCTTAAACTATGAAAGGCTCCAGATGAATCATATCCATCTTTAAAAGCAGCTAAATATATATTTATGTTGAATGCCCAAAAAGGCAAGGATAAAAGGACAACCAGCAGCGCATCGGTTCAGTTTCTGCTGAAGGCCTTTTGCTGCTTCTGTTTGGGGTCACTTTTTAATGGTATATAACTACAAACTGCAAATATTTGTATTTGTACCATGTGGTACAAAGGCTCTGTGCCTTTACGGAATGTTGAATGGAACTTGCTTATGGAATGCTTAACTGGGACTGGTGCTGGCTGTCCTTGAGGTTCTTATGTGTTATGGGAAGGAGAGGAAAGGATGCAAAGGAGAATCTATATCATCTGGTGTTCATAATTCAGACCTCGTTCCTGTGTAGCCACTGAGGATGATTTTGTGGCATTTCTTTCCAGGCAGCAGAGCAAGGCAGACCTCCGGAGCACACCAGCAAATTCTACGCGAAGGGAGCACTGCAGTACTTGGTCCCAATTCTAACACAGACCTTAACAAAACAGGTGAGCTCTGAAATCCCTGCTGCTTGTCAGAAAATACTCTGCTTCAAAGTTCCGGACAGCGATGCTGCTGTTGCACGGAGGAGCAGGCTGTGGCTGTTGTTTCTCCCTCACGTAGGTGACTTCTGATACGCTTGATCCCCTCAGGTGGCTTTTAATACCCCTGTAGCGGCAGTCCCTGGTCTGTGATGAGACATCATGCACCACGCTGACTGAATGATGCACCCGTTTTTAGGGCTGAGACCATCAGACTGCACACAATATCGTTTTTAGGCTGAATTCTGTTAACACATTCTTGTATTTATTGTTTCGGTAGAGGTTTGATAGTTCTCTGCATTCCTAACGAGATGTTTGTGACATTAAAGCCCATGTTCTGTCTCTGCGTCATCTGAGATCCAATTGCTGGAATTGTTGAGCTTTACTTCTTGAACTGTGAAGTCCATGTTTATTTAGCAGCTATTAAGCACTTCACAGGGACTTCTTTGGGCTGTGTTTCACAGTCTAATCAAAATTAATGGAATCACTTGCTACAGCAGGTCTAATTATAAAATAAAAGTGTTAATTAAACCATACAGGAAGGGGTTCATTACTGCAATGAGCTGGGGAAATGCTTGGTGCTCTAAGGGAGTCCAGGGGAATTGTTTCCCTGTTTGTTTTGTATCGCGCTGTCCGCTTGGATGCGGAGAGTTAAATTGCAGGAGGCTCTAAAGGGCTTGTTAAAAGAGGAGAGAGAAGGCAGAGAAAAGAATAGCAGGTACCCAGCTTCAAAGGTATCTGAGAACGCTGAGGGGAAAGAAGCCATTCGAGTGGTGCAGCAGAACCACTGTGCGGTGATGGTGCCCATCAAAGGAACAGAATCTCAGCCAAGAGGAGCAGTGTGGGAAAGGTCTGAGGCCGCTGTAGGTGCGTCGATAGGATGGAAAGGGACTGGTGATGCAAGGCACTGGGGTTGCTCCTCGGCCAAAGGTGTAGCTGGTGCTTCCAGACCTGAATTAAACACAACACCTGGTAATAAGGTGATGTTCCTTGCGGTAAATCCGGGGATGCTCTAGCAAATCCTGCAGGATGGCTCTGCCTGCTGGTGCCAAGGGATATCTCCCCCAGCTAAACAGGATGCTCTTCTCCTAGGATGAAAATGATGATGACGACGACTGGAACCCCTGCAAAGCAGCAGGTGTCTGCCTCATGCTCCTGGCGACCTGCTGCGAAGATGACATTGTTCCTCACGTGCTGCCCTTTATTAAAGAACACATTAAAAACCCAGACTGGCGATACAGAGATGCGGCTGTGATGGCTTTTGGGTGCATTTTGGAAGGACCAGAGCCCAATCAGCTCAAACCACTAGTCATACAGGTACGGCTCCTTGTGTTTTCTCTGAGGCTTGTAGAGCAGAACCTTCCTGATGTATGGAGGTGGATGCCCGCTTTGCGTGTTGCTCTTAATCTGTTGAAAAGCTAAAAGATACCACCTTTTAATGATGTTTTGGAGAGCTTTGGTAGGCTGGGGGTGGGTAGTTGGGTCGCACAGCTCTGAATCACATGGACACGCAGAACTTGAGAGTGCTCGACTCTCAAGTCTCGCCCCCTGGGAAATAACTATGGATCTTAAAATATGAGGACAACGGCCTAACTGGATTCAGACTGTCCTCTCCTCTCCAATCTATTGCTAACTTGTAGGGAATGTAGTAAAATCAGTACGGTGGCAAATTATTTCCATTTGTTGCATCTGATCCCACCTTTCTCCTGATTGCAATTGTCTCCAGGCAATGCCAACTCTAATAGAACTAATGAAGGACCCCAGCGTTGTGGTTCGAGACACGACTGCTTGGACCGTGGGCAGGATCTGCGAGATGCTTCCTGAGGCTGCCATCAACGACATTTACCTCGCGCCGCTGCTGCAGTGTCTGATGGAGGGGCTGAGCGCCGAGCCCCGCGTGGCCTCCAACGTCTGCTGGGTGAGGCAGCCCCTGCGCTGGCGGGGACACGGTGGGGTTCTGTCAGCGAGAGGAGCGCAGCTCGTGTCCGTGTGTATGAATACACGCAATATATCCATGTATAGAACACATAGATATTGATACATGCTGAAGTGGATTTTGGAGATGGCTCTTGGCTTGATCATCCAGCGTACACAACTGGTGTTACCTGAAAGTTACCTGAAGTCTGTTTGGTGGCTCTGGTAGGAAAGGATAAAGGAAGAGATGGACTTTAGGAGAAAAATGCTAATATTCTCCAAGTGTAGAATCATGGAATCATTAAGAAAAGCCCCCTAAGATCATCCAGTCCAACCATCAGCCCAACCCTGGTGTGCCGACCAAACTGTATCCCTAAGTGCCATGGACATACATTGTTTTAACCCCTCCAGGAGTGGAGACAATGATGATCGCTTCCCTACTCCTGCTGGCCATGCAATGGCTGATCCAAGCCAGGATGCTGTTGGCCTTCTTGGCCATCTGGACCACTGCTGGCTCATGTTCAGCTGCTGTCAACCAACACTCCTAGGTCCTTTTCAGCTGGGCAACTCTCCAGCCAAAAAGTTTGCCTTGGTTTGAAAATGCTGTGGAAACTGTCCTTGACAGCAGGTGGGATGGCACTGGGAGTTAGCTTTTTTCTTGGGTCCAGTTGGATTGCAGCCTTAATCATGTTTGGTTGGAGAAGACTTGAGATGATTGGGTCAAACCATACCTGTCCACTACAAGCTTAAAGGAGAGCCAAGACACTTCATTTCCCATTATGTGAGCCTGTTCTTGCAGGGGTTCCAGAATGGAATTGAGAAGCGTGGGGATGTTTTGTCCACTGACAGAGCTGTGGTCCCTGGGGTTTGTTTGCTCACTTCAGTTGTGGCATCGTCTCAATGCATATCTGATCCTTCACTAAAGAGGGTCTGTCCTTTTCAGAGAGCGGCTCAATAAGAATTGAGCCTAGAGATGAGTATTTGCCTGTCAAAACAAGCTTTAGAAATGACAGAATCTGTTCTCATAGTATTTCAGAGGTTTGAAGGTTTGTAGTCAGCATGGAAGCTTTCGCCCCCCCGATTCACTGATCCTGGCAAAAGTCCATGTAACTGTGGCTTTTGTCTCCTGGAGATGATGACTACTATATGTTTTTAGATTGAAATGAAAATCAAGAGCTTTCAGCTCTTCTAACCCACGTGTCTCGGAGCGGTTACAGTTGCTCTGCAGTTGGGAATCGGAGCAGTCCACAGCCGTGCCTAAACTGGAGCTGGATTGGGTGGAGAATCTGCTCGTTCCTGTGAGGTTCAGGCAGTCTGCCTTTATCCAGTTTGATTCTCAACAGCTACCAGTTGCTGAAACTGGTGATGCTGTGCAGGTATTTGTGTACGGGCAGTGCTGCCGCCTCGCACGATGACGTTAGGGTTCCAGTCTTTGGAGTTGTCACCACTGTCGCAGCAAATCTCAGTGCTGCCATTTATAAAGGGAACTGTTAACCCTGCGCACATTTGGTGACTTTTTAGGGTTGTTTGGTTAGAATATTTATTATTATTCCAAGGCTGTTGGGATGTCTGTTTTTGGACTGGTGAGGGGAAACTCGATTGAGTAATAGCAGTGGTTGTTCTGTGTTTCAGGCCTTCTCTAGTCTCGCTGAAGCTGCCTACGAAGCTGCAGATGTGGCTGATGATCAGGAAGAACCAGCGACCTACTGCTTGTCCTCTTCGTTTGAGCTCATAGTTCAGAAACTTCTGGAGACTGCAGATAGGTAATGCTAAACCGCCCGGCTTGAGCTCTGCAAAGATGGCTGGGGGTTTTTTATTCCTTCAGGTTGTTGTTTCTCTTGCAGCTTGGGTCTGAGTGGCGTTTTATCAGAACTGGGCTTTTCTGGGATCACATGGATACAGAATACTGATCCCCAGGACAAAAGCTGTTCGCCCAGAGTATTTTATCCATACCTGGGCTTTCCTCTAGGAGTGTCCCCTCTGTGTTTCACTTCCAAGTCTCCGAGCACAGCTTAAGACTGTGCACGTCTTTGTACAGGACTCCTAAGACTCCTCAAGGTTGGCTGCAAGGCCACAGAATAGTGATACTTCCAGGAGGCATAATTAGAAACGTGTGTGTACCGAACAGTTCGTTTCACTGTGGTTGCTTTACGCCGTGGTTGTTGCTGTAGTCTTGCTTCATTCCACGTTAGCTCCAGGTACTCCCAGAAGAGACGAGGACCTAGTTAGGCTGGATCCTGTCCTTTTCCCAGCGAAGCTGGAATATAAATAGATGAGGCAAACTATGAGGCTCGGTTCTGCAGACACAGAAATGAAGGTGCTGCTGCAGTCATATTCTGCCTTGAAGGTTGCATAAGTCCTGGCAGCTTCAAGTTCAATCCTTGGATCAGTTCAATCGCCTTTTGCTGCACGAAAGTGACTTTTGAAATGGTGTCGCTGCTGGATCAAAGTCTGAACCTTTCCCATCTCGTTTATGCCCACCCAGAAGCGTGGTGTCTCGCATGGGGCTCTGCAGCCCATCTTAGCATAGATCTAGGCTGTCTTTACTCCAGTTTAACATCCTCACCCATGTATGGGAGGGATGTCGGGGAGCCAGGAAGATGTGCTGCTCACCTCTGGAGGCTCTTTCTTCCCAGGCAGGGTAATGGTGCACTGGAAAATGTGCGTCTGAAGCTCTTTCTGTTCCTGTATTTGCTGCCAGTGATTGAAGATATTGGAAATCATTACTAGTGAATGAAACAATCTTCCAGAGGTGGCTGCACAAATTTCATTTACTTTCAAGTCTTGAGATACCGGAATGCAAGCGCTGTGCTTGTCACAAGGCTGGAATGTAGCTGTTAGCAATTTACTAAAGAAAAAGACTGTTTCTAAGCGAGCCTCCAGTGCTGAGCGTTGTGAATATATCCTTCTTTTCCAGGCCTGATGGACACCAGAACAACTTGAGAAGTTCTGCATATGAATCCCTGATGGAAATAGTGAAGAACAGTGCTAAGGACTGTTACCCTGCTGTCCAAAAGACAACCCTGGTCATTATGGAGCGACTGCAGCAAGTGCTGCAGATGGAGGTGGGTGAACAAGCCAAGTTCTAAACCCCTGTTATGGAAAGGGAGGTGTTCAAGGCTGGGCTGGATGGGGCTTGGAGCATCCGGATCCAGTGGGAGGTGTCCCTGCCCATGGCAGGGGGGATGAAACTGGATGGGCTTTAAGATCCCTTCCAACCCAACTCATTCTATGATTATTGGGCAATGTGTTTTTGGTTTTTTTATTACTATATTAAGCTGCTGAGCAGCACTTCTTGTCTTAAATGGAAAGACATAGACATTTACAACTGAACCTCTGGAACTCAGCACTGTTGAAATCTGTGGGGTCTGCATGGTCTGCGCTGCGGGCTTTTCACACGTGGGATTTTGTTCTTTTTCAGTCTCATATCCAGAGCACTTCTGACAGAATCCAGTTCAATGATCTCCAGTCTCTCCTTTGCGCGACTCTGCAGGTGAGCCCCTGTCTCCGCTGGTCGTGGTTATGGGGAGGAGGTGGTTTAGAACCGATTCTCTGCCCCCGAGGGTGCAGGCTTGGTCTTGTTGATGAGCTCTGAATGAGGAAATTGGATCTGGTGTCCCAGCTGACATGTGGGAAGTGATACAAGGTTCGGAAGGCTTCTGTGGAGTATGACTTCTAAAATTGAGGGCAGTATGGATGAAGAAAGCTGTGTGCGGCGTGCTAAAGGTTGTCTGTGCTTTCAGATTGGTTCTTCTGCTGGCTACAGGCTGAACAATCTCTTGGCTTGGCACAGACAAATACTCTCCATAACGGCTTTAATTTGTTCATCTGCCTCTTGTGGTTGGTGTTCTTATTTAAAATGGCACTAATTAAAATGCACTGAGTGTCCTTGAAATTAAACATCTGGTAATGAACAGCCTCAGTACCAGCGCATTTCAGTTCCTTGCTTACTCCTACGAAGCTCACTGGAAACAGCCACCGTTTTCCTCTCATGCTGTTCTGGAGGTTGATCAGAGCATCCCCTGGAATCCGTGGGGTGGGGTATTCCTGCTTTTTGGTTATCCCTGCAGGAGGGGCAGTGTGGTGCTGTCATGCCTGGCTTATTAATGGTGACAGGGTACTGCTCTTCCCTCTGGCCCAGGAAAGGGAGCCTAGAAAGGTAACAGCCTCTCTCTGTGAGTTTTTGCTTCCCATTCTCTTTAGTGAGGCTGCGAGCTCTCCTGGATGTCGTGTCTAGGTTGTTTTGAGAGGTCATCAACTCCGTCCCTCATGTTAAGCAGCTCAGAGCGTCACCTCTTACTTTCACTCCTATTTTTAGGGTAATTTTTCAAATAATGGGTCAATGGAAACAATCTGTCCTGATGGAGGGCTCTAACCCCATCCCGGATCTCTCCCTTTGGCACCGTGCGATCGCTCTTCCCTTTCAGGACACCTCTGCCTGTGGGAAGTGCAGTGCCGGTGGGATTGAACTGCTGGGCTTAGCTTGTAAATGTGTGTTTCTTTGTTATCGCAAGATGATATTTGCAGGAGTTGCAGCAGATACTTAAATGCCACCAAGTAAAAATCAGCAGGGAGAGCCTTTTCAGTGTTACACGGTCAAATAGACTACTTTGTTACGTACTTTGTCTCTTCTGCTGGAAATATGAACACCCAGCTGAGGAAAAACAATTGTTAATGTTTAAATGGAAGGAGAACTTATTTAAACAATCCAAGTTGATGTCTTTGGAATGGCTCTGCTTGAATCTGACTTGAAGTAATTCTTTTCCCCTGCAGATGAAGGAATCGCTTTCTCTTTCTGTAAGAAATGCAAGTTTCCATTAGATAAGGGTGCATCAGAGCCGTGTTTGTAGCTCTCGTGTCGAAAGGGGTGGTCAGAGCTGTGCAGAGTGTGGGTTAAGCCTGGGATGATTCCTTGGCCCTTCTGCTCCCTGCAATGCACCGGATAACGCAGGGCACACGTGTTCTCACAGTCTGTTCTGCTCTGCAGAGATCGGGTTTGCTTTGCAGACACCTTGGTGCTAAACATGTTCTGTAAACCTCCTTTGTATCTGTTGTATGTTGATTTATTCCTACTCGTCCTGAGTGGGAGAGATTTGACAGCAGACAGCAGCAAGGACATCATCGTGTTGTGTTTCTGAGGTTTAATTCTATGGTTTAGAAGCAAAGCAGCCCGGACTTGGCAGGAAGAGATTGCAATTGCACTGCTGTGTTGGAAAAGGGCTTTTTTTTTATAGGCCCAAATTTGGGCCGGTCACATTTAATGCCGAGCTTACAAATAGAAAGCCGAGAGAACAGCCTATGCAGCAGGAAAGGGAAATTCGGCTGGTTCTGTCGCTGGGAGATGAATGGGACTTTGCGCTTGCACTGACACAGCACATTTCTGCAGCGGCATCTTTCAGCCAGCGTCTCCCTTTCAGCATCCCAGTGTGGTTGGGATGGTTCAGAGATGCGAAGGCACGACTCAGCCGAGTGTAGATGGAAGCAATCACCGTCTCTTTCTCTCTTCCCACCTAGAACGTCCTCCGGAAGGTCCAGCACCAGGATGCTTTGCAGATCTCGGACGTGGTGATGGCCTCTCTGCTGCGGATGTTCCAGAGCACGGCGGGCTCGGGCGGTGTGCAGGAAGATGCCCTGATGGCTGTCAGCACCCTGGTGGAAGGTGGGCATTGCGCTGCCGCGTGGGGTCATGTCAGGGGAAGGCAGAGCTGGGATGGGACTAATTTACTTCCTTTACTTCTGAACTACGTGGTGAAAAACATTGAGTTTCCTGTCTTTGCTTGAGATCCGGCTTGGACCATGTGTCTGGCCACACCTGTCTGCGAAGCTCTGACGCTGCCCAGGTTGTGTTTTGGGAGTGAATGATGTGTTTTCTGTTAATGACATAACTACAATGTAAATTCTGCCAAGTGCAGCTTTGTACGGTGCACAGCACAACGGGAAGGTGGTCTCCGTGCTGCCACAGGACAGGGTTGACATCATTCTGATCTGTATGTACGCTGGCTGTGTCCCGTGGTTCTTCTGTGGAAGATGTCAGTGGTGGATGTGCAGTCATTGGTCTCGTTAAAAGAAATCATTGTGCCAAAGATCCTGGAGGGATTCAAGGCCAGGTTGGATGGGGTGTGGAGCAACTGGACCCAGTGGGAGGTGTCCCTGCCCATGGCAGGGGGTGGAACTGGATGGGCTTTGAGGTCTCTTCCAGCCCAACCCATCCTATGATTCTGTGATTGCCTAGGGAAGATGGGAAGTGAATGAGAAGGTTGAGTGGGCCCGTAGCAAGCTGAGCAGCAAGGAGAAATTAAACTATATCCTCTTCTACTTTTGGATAGATAGGTCTGCACACGCATGGTCTCAGTAATGCAGGTGATTTGGAGGAGATAGGGAAGAGGCCGAGCAGTGGGTTGCAGACGGAAGAGGTTACAGCAGTCGTGGCAGTAAAGTGGTGCGAATAGCATAGCGTTTTCAGCCAATGCAAAGCAGTGTAACTGTGCCAAGCCTTGTCCAAGCGTGCCGTTGCATCTCTCTGATAGGGGTGCTCCTTCGGGAAGATCCCACCCCCCTTCCTGAGTCCAGGATGGGGACTCTTTTTTTTTTTTCCAAAGGCATGCAAGGAACTGAGCTTCTTCAAATCTGTTTAGTCCTGATGGACATCTTTCACTGATGCTGTTTGGTGTGACAAGAGATTTGTTGTGTTTCCATGGAACACAGGTGCTGGTGGAACAAATCCACGATGGCGGATTTCTTCTGTTGAACTCATTGTAGGCTAGGATCTTCTTCTAACTAGAATCTTTTTCATGTGCAGTCTTAGGTGGAGAGTTCCTGAAGTACATGGATGCCTTCAAACCGTTCCTCGGCATTGGGCTGAAGAACTATGCTGAGTACCAGGTAGAGGTCAAACCAGCCCCGTGTTCACAACCCCTGATTCCCATCTGCTCACAGGTGCTGAGTTCAGCAGATGTGCAGCTGTAAAACACCACAGCTCCTGGTGATGAAACAAAACTGGGGCTCCAAGATATGTCACTGATTACTGGTTGCATGCACAAGTGTGGGCTCTTCCCCTTAATTCAGGGGAAGGTGTGAACCCTTCTATGATGTTTAGACCACTTGGCTGCCGAATCTGGCAGCGTTTACTTAGACCAAGTACCTGGCACTTCAGTGGCACTGGGATCTCTTGGTGAAGTGTGTTCAGCTCTGACATCAGCAGTTAACGAAGCAGGGACTCATCAGCCACCATATGAGGGTCCTTATCCTCAGAGATTTAATGGCTGCAGGCTCTCACCGCTCCCTAGTGCTTGGAAAACACAGAGCCGTAAGGATGGAGCGTGGAAGGCTGACTCACAGGATGGGTGTCTCACTGGCTGTTCTGTTCGCAGGTTTGTCTGGCTGCAGTGGGCCTGGTCGGTGACTTGTGCAGAGCCCTGCAATCCAACATCCTGCCTTTTTGCGATGAGGTTATGCAGCTGCTCTTGGAGAACCTGGGGGTGAGTGTTTACCTCCTCATTAGCTGGTTTGTAACAGTTGGCTTGTACACTGAGGAGGAAGTGGGAGGTGGGAGAAGCAGAAGTGTTAGGCATGCTCTGAAGATCTCATGTTTGACAACTATCTTGCTTACTATTTGAATGGAATCCAGATTTATTGGGGGTAAAGATTTACATTTCGAGTGAATGTCATCATTTATTAGCTCCTCGTCCCTTAAAAAGAAGAGAAGCTGAATGGAACTGTGCTGAAATCTCTTGCAGAATGAAAATGTCCATAGGTCTGTGAAGCCTCAGATCCTCTCAGTGTTTGGCGATATTGCCCTTGCCATTGGAGGGGAATTTAAGAAGTACCTGGATGTCGTCCTGAACACCCTCCAGCAGGCTTCCCAAGCACAGGTGGACAAGGTAAGCCAGCGGGACACGCTCTGCTGCCTTCATTAAAGTCAAACCCAACGACATTGCTGAAGTGGGCTCTTCCGTTGCCTTTCCAGTCCGACTACGACATGGTGGATTACCTGAATGAGCTGAGGGAGGGCTGCCTGGAAGCTTACACCGGCATCATCCAGGGATTGAAGGGAGACCAAGAAAACGTGCACCGTGAGTCCTCGTCTGCTGTGGTGTTTCTGTGCTTGAAATAGCAAAGGGAGATGGGAAGGACTTTGCCTGTCCTTGATGTTTCATGGTGGCTGTCGCATCCATGGACAAATCCTTGTTAATTCCCACGTGCCTGGAGTGGATGCTCTGCTGCTCTGAGCAGGGAATGGGTTTAGAGCCCTTTGCTATGGTTCCTCCGTCAGTTCTTCCCCTCTACCTCTACTTTCTGGGCCAGATCCTGGCTGTTTGGGGCTGTCTTGGAACCCCTTTTAAAGGGCAGACTATTGAACACGGTTGGACTCGATGATCTCAAAGGTCTTTTCCATCCAAACGATTCTGTGAACACAAACTATGTTTCACTCTGCTATAACGAAGCTGTTTTCTTCCAGCGGACGTGATGCTGGTGCAGCCCAGAGTAGAATTTATCCTGTCTTACATTGACCACATTGCTGGAGACGAGGATCACACTGATGGAGTGGTGGCCTGTGCCGCTGGACTGATAGGGTGAGTATACTAGTCCTGTTTCAGCTTGTTGGAAAGAAAGAAATCATCATACGGCAGCCTGAATGTTTGAAGCTGCGTTTTTCTGGCTGTCTGAAGTATTTAATGTCAGTCCTGGGTTTGTACTGTCTGGTGTCGGGTGTTTAACCCGAGGTGCAAAGTGGTTTCGCGGGTGAGATCTGTTAGCTGACAGGGTGAAAACCTGTAGGTGGAAGTGAAAGCTGGGGCTGCGTTACAGGAATTGCAGATGTAGGATTGGTCAAGGACGACCTGGGCTTGAAACCAAAACACTCCATTGCCCGGGTACGGAGGAACCCTGGTTGAGGTGTGTTAATCTCTGCTATTGCGTTTAGGGAGAGGTGGTGGGAGCATTGGGGAGCTCAGCCTTTGGACAGGAGAGGGAATGCCTCTGGTTAGTCAGAGTTTCAGAAACCCGTTGAGCTCTCCTCCTGCTGAAATTAGTGACCATATGCAGCATTTTAAAAAGGACATTAGCTGTGAGTCAGATTCCTTTTCACGAGCGAGAGCTGATCGGAGTGGTAGCGGCACATCTGTTTGTGGCACAGCCTCAAAGCTTCTCTCTTCCTTAGGGATTTGTGTACAGCCTTTGGAAAAGACGTCCTGAAATTAGTAGAAGCTAGACCCATGATACATGAACTGCTAACTGAAGGAAGAAGATCCAAGACGAACAAAACAAAAACCCTCGCTACCTGGGCGACTAAAGAACTGAGAAAACTGAAGAATCAAGCTTGGTAAGGGATAACACCCACACCCACCTCCCTTTCATGTTGCATAATTATGAGATTGGCTAAACTCTGGAGTCTGGAAGAGAGGCTGCACAAAAGCCTTCTTCTCTCGGAGGTTGTTTCTCACTTATTTTTCTATAAACAAGCCCCATCTGTGGTCTGGTATGATCAGAACAAATCCAGATGGAGACACGCGGTGAACTGCTCAGCTTTCACGAGCCCAGATGCAGACTTGAGAGGGCCTCTTGCCTTGTCAAATCTGTTGCCCTTGCTCAGTGGGGACGATCCTGTGCTCCCCCAAACTATTGGAGCTCGAGGAGTGTCTGGATGATGCTCTTAGTCCTGTGGTTTAGTTGTAGGAAGTCCTGTGAGGAGTTGGAGATGATCGTTAAGGGTTCCGACCAACTCGAGATACTCTGGGTATACTGCCTGTTGGAAGGAGAGGGTGTAGAGAGGAGCGTGAGGGTGTATCTGTGTTTGGGAGGATGCGACAGCTCTGCCACCCCACCTTGGTTATCCCTGTTCTACCTCTTTTTATATCCCAGAATGGTTTGGGTTGGAAGGGACCTCAAAGCCCATCCAGCCCCATCCCTGCCACGGGCAGGGACACCTCCCACTGGGTCCGGTTGCTCCAAGCCCCATCCAACCTGGCCTGGAACCCCTCCAGGGATGGGGCAGCCACCACACTGCTCTGGGCAACCTGGGCCAGGGCCTCCCCACCCTCACAGCAAAACATTTCTCCCTAAGATCTCATCTTGCTCTCCCCTTTTTGCGGCTTAAACCCATTTCCCCTCGCCCTTTCCCTGCCCTCTCTGATCCAGAGCCCCTCCCCAGCTTTCCTGCAGCCCCTTTCAGCACTGGAAGCTGCTCTAAGGTCTCCCCACAGCCTTCTCTTCCCCAGGCTGAACAACTCCGACTCTCCCAGCCTGGCCTCGTACAGGAGCTGCTCCGGCCCTCGGATCATCTTCATTCTGCCAAACCCATTTTTCCCCATTCCTGCCCACTTACTTTCCCAAACGTGGGGTTTTCCAGTGCTGGAGTTGTGTTTTGACGGAGCCTCTTTGCTTGCAGATCTGTTACCATTGGGATGACACCTGAGACCCCCACTGGAATATCTCCAATCTTTTGAAAAAACCCGGAAGTGAGGAGTGTGCACGGATGCTGAATGTTTGGGAATGAGAGGATGAGTGAGTGAGGCTTGAAACACACCACATTGAAAATCCCGCCGCAGCAACAGCAGCAGCAGCGCTGTCAGCGAGCTGAGCACTGACTTGCGTAGGAAACCTGGCATCGGCCACCTTCGGGAAGAGGGAATGACCGATTTCTGTCCGAGTACGGAGCATTTCTGTCTGCGTACGGAGCGAGTCTCGTCTTCCGACAGACCAGGACTGGCTTCTCAGTCGTGGCCGGCGCAGAACGGGGAACGGCCGGGTTGGAGGAGAGGAGGAAACTGGGTTCAACTGTGGTGCTCTTGGTCTGAGGTCTGGCTGGGGCTGCCGGAGAAGGGACGGAGCCCGGATCTCCAGCCGCAACCTTTGCCGCACGGTGCTGTCGGTGACACGGGATGAAAGGAGGAGGAGGAGGAGGAGGAGGAGGAGGGGGGTGAAGGATTTTCAGTCGAGGAGTGAGTGTGTGTGAATGAGGCGGTATCCACATTCTCAACTTCAAGTCATTGCAGTTTATCTTGTCCCAAAAAAAAACAAAGGGTTAGCTGTTGCATTTCATAAACTAACAGGAGTTCAGTCCTACTGACGCAGCGTAAGAGATGTAAAACAGAAAAGAGGTAAAAAAAAAAAACAAAAAAAAACACAAAAAAAAGGAAAAAAAAAATATAAGGAAAGTCGCTCTTTAGGGTTTTTTTTTCTTTTAGGGGAAACACTGACGAATGCTCAGAGCTCCCGGTCGAGTGACGCTTTTCACGGTCTCGTTTCATCAAAGCGCCTTTCCTTCCTTAATATTTGTTCAACTGTGAATGTAGAAATGGGGGAAACAAACACAAAAACTCTCGCGTTAGAGGGAATAGAAATCAATTGTCAAAACCAGGATTTCAGGCTTCAAAGGAACCACAGCTGTTAAGTGCTCTGAATTGGCAGTGAGAACGCAAAGGGAACGATCTCTCCTGAACTTGTACTGTAGCAGCCCCACCACCCACCGAAATTGTGCCAAAGAGTTGAAAAAAAAAAACTAAACTAAAAAGAAAACTTCAGGTAAATATTTTGGATTGCGAAAAGAAAAAAAAAAAAATAATGAGGATTTAAAAAAAAAAAAACAAAAAACAATGTTCAAACAGAAAAATCTGATAAAAATGCCATTTGGAAACTGCTTGGCCTTTTGTGCTCTTTATTTGGATCAGGTTTAATGTGGTTTTGGTCTCTTGCTGCACTTCAAAAAACAAGAAAAAAAGGAAAAAAAGAAATTTATATAAAATATATATATACTGACTTGAGCTTAACACAAGGCGGCACTTGTAAAAGGTTATATTTTTCCACTGCAGTTGAAGATTAATAAAATGGTGTCAAACATTCCCCAACCCTTCCTTTTTGTATTCTTGGTCTTTCCAGTAACAGGGGGAACCCATTCTTGTTGTTTTTTTCGCTAGAGCAGCGACTCCGATGGGCAATCGGAACCCAAGCGGCCGCTTTCCCGCATCGCCTGCCCTCCCGTTTTCACCTTGAAGGATCAGAACCTCTCGTTTCCTTCGCTTTGCTTTTGCGGAACGGTCCCGGAGCCGGGATTGGCAGCGATTAAAGCCTAAAAAAAACCGGAGGAGGCGCAGGGGTTTGAGTCTTCTTTTCCATTTCATTTCTATCAGCGCAGCTGTCGCTGCTGCCGGCATCCACTCCGCAGGCTTTGGGCATCTTGAAAAGCTGCTGTGGGAGGGAGAGTAGGAAACCTTAGCCAGTATTTCTTTTTTTTTTTTCTTTTTTTTAATGCTTTATTTCCCGGATTTCCTTTTCCCGATCTGATTTTTTGGATCCGTGAGGGCTCCTGCTCCCCTTTGCCCATCCGCGCTGCAGCGTCCGCGCTAGCTCTTGTACAGGGTATCAGCTATGTGCCTTTCAGTGCTGGGTTCAGATCGCAGTCCAAGTGCCGACTTTGAACCAGTGTACGGAGATTAAATAGAATAAAATGAAATAAAAAAAAATAAAAATAATAATAATAATAAAAACCCAGGAGTTTGGAAGAGAGGAGGAGCTCTGGGTGAGCAGCTCTGGAGCACGGCCGAGGGAGAGGCCTGGGTCGCGTTTCTAGTAATGCCTTTTCTTTTTATTTTGTTTCTCGAGGTGGGGTGGGATTTCCTAAAAAAGAAAAATATATATATAAAAAAAAAAAAAAAAAGCAAAAAAAAAGCCATTCCTGAAGTTGGGGAGGGGGCGTGGAGGGAAGGAATCTGATCATTCCTCAGTGCTACCTGTTTCTGTCCTGTGTGGCTGTTCAGCTGTAGACAGCAGGAGAATAAAGTACACTGAGACAGTAGTGGAAACCAACCTCGTGTCTGTCCTCTTTGTTTTTGGGCTCTTTCTTGGGGTTTGGGGGTTTGTTGCAGTTCTCAAAGCGACGGCAGGGGCTTCGTGTGAGCGCGAGCTCGTGCCTCGTTATCCTTTCATCCCGTTACTGCTGGCTGAGGAGGGAGGGCCAAGGGTGTCTTTCATGGATTTAGTTTTTAAGAGATGCTTTTGCTGCCCGACAGGTTTAATTAATAGGATAAATCTTTCATTTATTGTTCTTTTCAAAGTGCCGTTTCAGCACTGGGAATGTAACGCGCTCGTCATGGCAGAGCCGGTGCCGGCGGCGGCTGAGCAGCCCTGGAGCTGGGGAAAAAGGAGGAGAGCGCGGCTGGAAACTGGGCGCTGCTGCAGGTGAGCACTGGGAGAAACTGGGAGCTGCTGGAGCCCGGGTACTGCTGGAATCTGTGGCTCCCCAGAAAGATTCTGAGGTGGTGTACTGCCCGGCAGCTCCACTCCAGCACTTTGGCATCCCCTTCCCTTCCCATCTCCTCTCTAATTGCAAACTTTGATCCCTAAAATGCCCACGAATTCAATCTTGAAGCGTTGGCTCCTGAATCAAATTCCTTTATTAACTTCATGTTGTCGATCTCTCTGTCGTACCCAGCGAAAGACGCTTTGGTGCTCATCTGCTTCCAAGAGCGAAGGTTCGGACTCACCATCACCGCGCCGGCTCCCACTGCCGATAACGACCGGGAAAGACCCGATACCCAACGGATCGGTAAGACCTCTTGCTTTCCCATTTAACTAATCGTTTTAAAACCTGCTTTATTTTTGTTTGCCTTAGTTTCCTCGCTGCTCCGTTTCCCCAGCGCCCGCCGCCTCCCTCCTGCCAGCACTCTTCCCCCGCCGCGGTGGCTCGGAGAGACGGCGTGGGTGTGCGCTCAATGAGCGCCGAGCGCCCGTTTCCTCTGCGGGAGCGCCGGAGGTGACAGCAGTGTGTCATCAGCCACCCTATTCCTGGGAGCAGGAGCTCGGGCTCTTCTCCCAACGCTGGATTTCATTCTCTCGCAGGCGACGGGTGGCTGGAGGTGAGCGGTGATGCGCCGAGCTCCCACGGGATGGCTGCGTCCCAACGCGGGGAGGAGAAAACCCCATTTCCCTGCAACCTTAGAGGGGAAAAAACAACCGACAGTTTGATTTTCCAGCCTGGGAGGTGACGCTGTGGCCTCGGCACCCTCCGGCTGTGGGTTGCGGGCGCTGTCTGGCACCGCCGGCACTTGCTGGACGCGGGGGTGACACAGGGGATGGGGTGGGAGCTGATGTCACCGCTCTGGAACGAACCCTTCCAGCTGAGGAGACCTTGATTTTCCTGCTGTTTTTCTTAACCCTGGGGCTGAGCCGCTGCTTGTGGGTGGTTTTCCGTGTTGCGGCGGTGGATGGTCCGTGTGCCGGCTTGTGGAAGCATCGGAGACAGGGAGCGTCCCCCCTGTGAAAGCCGGGTGGCTGCGGCGACAAAGGGGCTCTCCTGGCACAACCGGGACACCGGGGAGTTTGGATGCGAAACATCCAGCCTGCGAGCAGCCGGGAGCTGGATGTGCTGAGCCAGGAGCAGTGGGATCGTGGAAGGGCTGCGGTGACCAAGGTGCGGAGACTCACCAGGGTTTGTGCTCTCTGGTCACAGGATGCGATTTTCCCCTGTATCCTCCTCCGCTCGCTGCTCCGGGACCAGGATGGGATCGGGCACCGCCGGGGTTGTGCGAGGACTTTGCTTGCGTCCTGCCAGGCAGAGCCTGAGCCCACGGTGAGGAACGGCACAGACACGGAATTCCACCACCGCAGGCTCCAGGGATTCACACATCCATGCGTGCGGCTGCCTCTGTTTTCCAGCAAAGTCGCTCCATGCTTGGAGCCACGGGTTTTGGGGAGCCCAGAGCCGGCTGCGCTGGTGGCGGTCTCTGGGATGCGAGCACAAGGCTGGGAATGTCGCTGCAGCATTGGCGCTGGAGGCACGGGGCTGAGCTCCTCGCAGAAGGTGCTGCGGGTGCAGAGCGGGTGCTCGGACACCCCAGGATTCCCCCGGGGATGCCCGGAACAGGGCGGGGAGACCAGCGCGGTGCTGGATGCGAACGCGTAGGATGCGACCAAGAAAAATGTGGAGCCTTGGATGGGGCTTGGAGCAACCGGATCCAGTGGGAAGCGTCCCTGCCCGTGGCAGGGGTGGAACTGGATGGGCTTTGAGGTCCTTTCCAACCCAAACCATCCCACGATTCCGATTCTTGGCTGGGTGAGCCAAGCGGGAAAGGGTCTGAGGTTTTCTGCGTTGCGTTGCGTGGTTGCGAGGTCCCGTACAGACGCCTCCGCTCACAATCGCGCTCCCACAGCCGTGTCGGTGCCTGACGGTGGGAACAGCGTTCTGTGTTCTCACGTTTGGATGAATTTACTGCTCGGACTCGTGCCGGTGGTGGCAGGAGCTGATGGGATAGGAGGGAGAAGCCCATCCAGCCGCGGGCTCGTGATGGCCGCGGGTTATCAGCGTTCCCGGATAACGGAGGAGCTGCGCTGCCTCCGCCACGAATCCACGGGATCATTTTGCTCAGGTGAGTAAAACCTTTGTGGGATCTGCCGGGCTCCTCTTTTCCTCCTGAATGTCGATAACCAATGAGACGCTGTCCCTGAGGATGATGAAGGTGATGGTTTGGGATTCAAATGGTGTTTCGGTCACAGCTCAGGCCCCGTGCAGCCTCCGAGCACCGCGGATGCAGCTGGGACTCAGGAGGGATTGCTCTTCGCCTGCTCTCCGTCATTCCCTGCCGCGGGCATCGCGAAGTGCACCGATTAGCCGAGTCCTCGAGCATTCCCGAAATGCATTAGGGTTAAATAATTCAGTTACGGAGCTAAGATGGGGCTCTGGGAGCGAGAGCGGGAGAGAGCATGGAAACGCGGGAGGAGGCAGCTCAGCCCAGGGGCAAAAGCAGAGCTGCGCTGCAGGGAAGGGAGCGCGGGGACAGAGGCCCACGGAACATCCCAGGGGATGGAGAAATGGGGCTCTGAGCAGGAATTTGGAGCAGCTGAGGAGCTGGCAGAGCCCCTGGGCGGGGAGGGGGGCACTGGCGCGTCCTCTGCTGTGAGCAGAGCCCAGAGATGAAAGGCAAAGTCTGATGGGGTGAGCGTGGGGGGTCCTGCCCGCTTCCCTGATCCCTTCCCTGATCCCTTCCCTGCTCCCTTCCCTGCTCCCTCCCCACTTCCCTGCGCCCTTCCCTGATCCCTCCCTGCTTTTCCCTGATCCCTTTCCTGATCCCTGCCCGCTTCCCTGATCCCTTACCCGATCCCTGCTCCCTTCCCTGCCTCTCAGCTCCCACTGCACCGGGGAGAGCCCAAGGGAAGATCTGCAGCCTCAGGGAGAGCAGAGCATCCCAAGGGATGGATCCTGCTCTGCCCGTACCAGCGATCCCGCATGCTGCATTGAGGGGGTGCCACGGGGACCCCAAATCCCGGGATCTGGCGTAACGCTGGCTCTTGGATGGCCCTAAGGCCTCCCTCTGCCCTCCTCCTCTCCGCATGCGATGCAGCAGGAGCTCCCGGGATGGCTGCAAGGCTTTTCCTTAACGCCCAGTGGACTCCAGTGCCCTGCGTGCCGCCCGCGGGGTGGGATGCTGCGCCGCATCCCGCTGCTCCCGCTGCTCCCCAACGGGATGCTCATCCCTGGCTCAAACGCCTGTTTCCATCACGAGGCTGAGGCCACGCTGTTTTCTTTGCGTCAAAATTAACTTCCAACCTGATGGAAAAACCTTCATTTGCACTTCAAAGAGCCGAGTGGCATCTGCCAGGCGAGCCGGAGCGGAGCCGGAGCGGAGCCGGAGCTGAGCCGGAGCTGAGCCGGAGCTGGCACTCCTGTCTTCCAGGGTCTGTTTGCGGCACAGCCCGGCTCCTGCCCTCTCGGGTGTGGATGCTTCGGATCCACAGGGGTCTCCCACCTTCCAGCCCAGCCCTGCGACCCCCCGAGCTCTCGGGAGCTGCTGATTCCTCCCCACTATGTGCTGAAGGCAATGATTCCCTGGCACATATTCCAATGGGAATGGCTGGAAGGCCTGGAGCAGCCCAGTGCTTCCTCGGCATCAGCTTCCCAGAACCTCCTGGGTGTTGTGTTTCCAGCTCCAAACTTCTCCTTACGTGGTACCCAGCTCGCGCTCCAGGCATGGAATGGCATCTTGGCATCCCGGGAGCAGTAACCGGTCCATGGGATCCCCCGGCATCCCATGAGCAGTAACCATCCGTGGGACCCTCCGGCATCCCATGAGCAGTAACCGGTCCATGGGATCCCCCGGCATCCCGGGAACAGTAATGGTCCATAGGATCCCCCGGCATCCCATGAGCAGTAACCGGTCCATAGGATCCCCCGGCATCCCATGAGCAGTAACTGGTCCATGGGATCCCCCGGCATCCCGGGAACAGAACCCACTGATGCCAACCCAGGGAATCGGCTGTGCCACTGATAGCCCTAATCCTGCTCCGGTGGCAAATCTCCGTGTGCTGAATCACTGCGGCGCTCTCCCAGCGCAGCCCAGGCTCCATCCCAGCGATGATGCAGCCGCGCTAAACATAGAGCAGGGAAGGGGGGTCTGGGATTGGGCCCCCCCGGAGCCCCTCGTTGGGGTCTCCCCTCCCTTTGGGGCTCTGAGGGTGGGGGGACAGGACTGGGCGAAGCCACGAATCCTCTTCTCCAGGTTTGGCACCGGCATGACGGGAGCAGATGGCAGGGATGGAGGAGCGCACGGCGCTGACGGCACCCGGATCGCTGCGCCCCCCTGGTCCCCATCCCCAACACCCCCGGGATCCACGGATGCGGCCTCGGCAGGGATGCTGGTGCCATGGGGGGCAGCCGGTGCCGGGGGGGCTGTCTGTCTGTCTGTCCAGGCCTTGGGCTGGTTCCCCATCCAGGGGTGCAGGGCTCTATCCCAAGGGATGCAGGAATCTCTCCCCCATCCCAAAGGATGCAAGGGTCTGTCCCCCATTCCAAGGGATGCAGGGCTCTGTGCCTCCATTCCAAGGGGTGCAGAGGTCTGTCCCTCATCCCAAGGGATGCAAAGGTCTGTCCCCTATTCCAACGGATGCAGGGATCTCTCCCCCATCCCAAAGGATGCAAGGGACTGTCCCCCATTCCAAGGGGCGCAGGGCTCTGTGCCTCCATTCCAAGGGGTGCAGAGGTCTGTCCCCCATCCCAAGGGATGCAGGAATCTCTCCCCCATCCCAAAGGATGCAAGGGACTGTCCCCCATTCCAAGGGATGCAGGGATCTCTCCCCCATCCCAAAGGATGCAAAGGTCTGTCCCCCATTCCAAGGGGCGCAGGGGTTCGTCCCCCTGTCCTGGGGTTGCAGGGATCTGTTCCCGCATCCCAAGGGGTGCAGGGTTCTGTCCCTCCACCCCAGGGGGGGGATGCAGGTGTCTGATCCCCCCCATCCCAGTGGGGAAAAGGATGGATTCCCCCATCCTGGGGGCTGCAGGGCTCTGTTCCCCCCATCCCAGAGGATGCCGGGGTCTGTCCCTCATCCCGGGGGGTTTATTCCCCATCCTGGGGGGGTGCAGGGGTTGATCCCCTCATCCCGGGGGGCTCAGGGTCGGGGTCCCCATGGCGGGGGGGGCTCAGGCAGAGCCCCCGGCAGCAGCGGCGCTGGCGAAAGCAGAGCAGCTATTAATAACCCTGCGCAGCAAAGGGAAAAAAAGCTGTAATTCCATAATGGAAGCGGCTGGGAGAGAACAATTCAGGGAATAAAATGTTCCCGGGGATGGGGGGGGGAGAGAAAGGGGGGAGGCGATCCCAGCCCCCACACTGCTGCTCCCCCATTTCTTCCCCAGGGGAGAAGCGCCCCAGTGCCAGAGGGTCCTGAGGAGGAGGGGGGGTCCAGGGATTGGGGGAGTCCAGGGATTGGGGGGGTGGTCCTGGGGGGGGGAGGCAGCCCTGGGGGGTCGGGAAGAGGGAGGATGGGGATGGGGAGGGGGGTGGGGGGTGGTCCCAGGGATGGGGGGGATGGAAGAGATGGGATGGGGGAGACGGGAAGCTGGGATGGAGGGGATAGGGAGGGATATGGGGGGGGGGGGGGGAACAGGGCTGAGGGGGATGGGGGGGGTGGAATGGATGGGGTTGGGGGATTGGACCCCGGGATGGAGGGGATGGGGATGGATTGGGGGGACAGGGATGGGAGGAGGGGTTGGGGATGGGTGGGTGGTCCCAGGATGGAGGGGATACGGATGGATGGGGGGGGAGGGAAGAGGGGGTGGGGGTGTGCGGGAGAATGGGAATGGGGGGGACGGATCACTGGGATGGAGGGGATAGGGATGGATTGGGGGGGACGGGGAGGGACCGGGATGGGGGAGATGAGGATGGGGAGGGTGGTCCCGGGATGGAAGGGATGCGGGGGGCACCGGGATGGAGGGGATGGGGATGGGGGGGGTTGATCCCAGGGATGCGGGGGGTGGTCCCGGGGGGAGGGGCCGGCGGTCCCGGTGCCCACGTGGTTTCCCGGTGTCTCCGGAGCGGAAGAAGCGGCGGCGGGGGCGGCGGGGACCGACACCGGCACCGGCACCGGCACCGGCACCGGCACGGAGCCGCAGCCATCGCAGCCATCGCATCCACCGCCTCCCATCGCCTCCCGCCGCGGTGAGTGCGGCCCTGGGCCGGGCCGGGGGGTTCCGCGCTGCCCCCGCCGCGGTCCCGGCCTCCTCCGGCCCCGCCGCATCCGCTCCCCTCTGCCGCTGCCCGCGGGGCTCCTTCCTCCGCCCCACCTCAGCCCCGAACCCCTCCTGCGCCTCCATCTCCATCCCCATCTCCATCCCTCTCTCTGCCCTAAATCCCTATTGCTTCCCCATCCCTGTCCCTGTCCCCTCCTCTTCTCTGTCCTCATCCCCATCCCATCCACTTCTCCATCCTCATCTCCATCCCATCCCCATCCCCCTCTCTGTCTTCATCCTCCTCTCCATCCCTGTCCCCATTCCCTTCCTATCCCCATCTCCATCCCCGTCTCCATCCCCATCCTCTTCTCCATCCCCATCCCTCTCTCTGCCCTAAACCCCTATTGCTTCCCCATCCCTATCCCTGTCCCTATCCCCTTCTCATCTCTATCCTCATCCCCATCCCATCCCATCCCCATCCCCCTCTCTGACTCCATCCTCATCTCCATCCCTGTCCCTATTCCCTTCCTATCCCCATCTCCATCCCCGTCTCCATCCCGTTCCCCTCCCCATCTTCATTCTCATCTCCATCCCTGTCCCCATTCCCATCCCTTCGCATCCTATTCCCTTCCCTTCCGATCCCATCCCATCCCGTTCCCTTCCCATCCCATTCCCCTCCCCATCTTCATCTCTGTTCCTGTCCCCATCCTCTTCCCACCTCTACCCTCACCTCCATCCCTTTCCCATCTCCATCCCACCCCCCTCTCACACTCATCCCATCCCTGTCCCCATTCCCGTCCCTTCCCATCCCATCCCATCTCCATCTCCATCCCATTCCCATCCCATCCCCTTCCCATCCCGTTCCCCTCCTCATCTTCATCCTCATCTCCGTTCCTGTCCCCATCCCTTTCCCACCTCCACCCTCACCTCCATCCCTTTCCCATCTCCATCCCACCCCCTCTCCCCCTCATCCCTGTCCCCATCCCATCTCCATCCTCATTCCCATCTCCACCCCAAACCCCTCCCGGTTCCCCCCCCGGGCTTGGGGGCCACACTCCCCCCTTTGTGCCCCCCCCCGGTACCGGGAGCTCAGATCCGTTTTTGCTCTTTTTTAAGGCATTTCTGGGCCTCGAGGAGGAGCCGCTGCCGCAGGGACCTCCGCCGTTACCCCTGAAGCCTAATGACAACGCTGCCGTCTCCCACTGCCCGTCTCGTGGCCGAGCTCCCGTGCCCGCCGCGGCGCTCCTCCGGCGCTGCCCACACCACCGACGCCTGAGCCCCGCGTGCCCGCGCCGCAGCCCTGCCCAGCCCGCGCCGCCTCGCCCCGCGCCCGGGGCCCGCCGCCAGGCAGGTGTCACAGCACGGGGCAAGTGGGGAAACTGAGGCACGAGTTAGGGCGCAGTGGGGCCAGGACAGCAACTCTGGGTGCGGAGCTGCTGCGGAACCCTACGTATCCAAGAGGGAGAGGGTCCCATCCCTGCTCAGCACCAGGGGTGCCCCCTCCACCCCACACTGTGCCCCCTCCATCCCACACTGTGCCCCCAGAGCCACCGGCAGCGCTCGGGCAGGGGTCTGCGCACCCACTGCCCCCACAACAGGGAGTCACATTTTGACACCCGAGGTTTGGGGAGCTGCGGTTTGGCTCAATGACGTGCCTCAGTTTCCCCAGATGGGATGATGGGGTGAGCAGAGCCCCCCTCCCATCCATCACTGGGGGGGGGCAGATTTAAGCCCCTCAAATTGGGGAGTTTGGTGGTATTTCATTCCTCCGTGAATCTGCGCCGGGGCGGCTGGTTGGGGGGGTCTGTGCCGTGGGGCTGGGGGTGCCGGGGTGGGGCTGACCCCCAGCTGCACCCGGGGCTCGGGGGGGGCAGCGTTCTGTGTGTCCCCCCCCTCGAAACACCCCACAGGCGTCTCCTCCCTCTCCCGGCGCTGCGTTATGAATTATTGGTGCGGTGCAGCTCCCGGATGTCGGCACGCGCCGGCGGAGCTGCTGCCGGAGCCCCCGGGCGTGATCCCCCTCCTCCCGGGCTGTGCCAAAGCCCTGAGACCCCCGGTGGCAGCAGCTTTTGGGACCCTCTCCCACCTTTTGGGACCTTCTTCCACCCTTTTGGGACCCTCTCCCACCCCTTCAGGACCTTCTCCCAACCTTTGGATCCCTCTCCCACCTTTTTGGGACCTCTTCCACCCTTTGATCCTCTCTCCCATCCTTTTGGGACCCCCTCCCACCCTTTGAGACCCCCTCCCATCCTTTGATCCCCTCCCCCATCCTTTTGGGACCCTCTCCCCCCCTTATGATCCCCTCTCCCCCACCTTTGATCCCCTCTCCCCCCCTTTGATCCCCTCTCCCCCCACTTTGAGACCCTCTTCCCCCCTTTGATCCCCTCTCCCCCCCCTTTGATCCCCTCTCCCCCCCTTTGATCCCCTCTCCCCCCTCTTTGATCCCCTTTCCCCCCCTTTGAGCCCCTCTCCCCCCCTTTGATCCCCTTTCCCCCTCTTTGATCCCCTTTCCCCCCCTTTGATCCCCTCTCCCCCCTCTTTGATCCCCTCTCCCCCCTCTTTGAGCCCCTCTCCCCCCCTTTGATCCCCTCTCCCCCCCCTTTGAGCCCCTCTCCCACCCTTTGGGACCCCTGCCCGCGCTTTCGAGCCAAATCCTCACCGGGGATGCGATCCCGCAGCCCCGTGCGGTGCATCAGAGCAGCCCGAGCAGGATCAGGCCCCTCGGCGGTGTTTTGGGGGGGCCGTGCCCGGGGGCAGCGGTGGTACCGGTATATGGGGCACGGAGGCGTGGGAAGCCGGGAAGCCGCTGGCGTGCGGCACGGGGCAGGAGGCAGCGGCACCGCCGCTATTTCTGGCCCTGACTCCCCAGGGGGGAGAGTCCCCGCATCCCCCCGGGACCCCCGTCCCCACCCCGTGGCCGTGGCTTGGCCGGGGCTCCGCTCCATCCCAGCGGACACTCGGGATGGGGGACGCTGCTGGTGCCCAGGACCGACCCCGCTCCATGGCTGTGGGGTGCGCTGAGCCCCCCGGACCCCCCGCCGGCCCCCACGGAGCCATCAAAGCTCCCCCTGCTCCGGGGTGGACCCCCTGTTCCCACAGCCCCGGGGGCTGCGGCTGCCCTGGCTGCGTGCATCCCTGGTGTCTGTCTGTCCATCCGTCTGTCTGTCCATCCCTCAGGCAGGACATGGACTCTATGTTCGTCCCTGCCATGGGGTCCCTGGTGTCTGTCTGTCTGTCCATCCATCCATCCCCCAGGCAGTACGTGGACTCTATATTCATCCCTGCCATGGGATCACTGCCGTCTGTCTGTCCGTCCATCCCTCAGGCAGGACATGGACTCTATGTTCGTCCCTGCCATGGGGTCCCTGGTGTGTGTCTGTCTGTCTGTCCATCCGTCCGTCCGTCCATCCATCCATCCCCCAGGCAGCATGTGGCCTCTATGTTGATCCCTGCCGTGGGGTCACTGGTGTCTGTCTGTCTGTCCGTCCATCCATCCCCCAGGCAGGACATGGACTCTATGTTCGTCCCTGCCATGGTGCCACTGGTGTCTGTCTGTCTGTCTGTCTGTCTATCCACCCCCAGGCAGGACGTGGACGCTATCTTCGTCCCCGCCATGGGGTCACTGCTGTCTGTCTGTCTGTCTGTCCATCCCTCAGGCAGAACAAGGACTCTATTTTCATCCCTGCCGTGGGGTCACTGGTGTCTGTCTGTCTGTCCATCCATTCCCCAGGCAGGACGTGGCCTCTATGTTCATCTCTGCCACGGGGTCACTGGTGTCTGTCTGTCCGTCTGTCCGTCTGTCCGTCCATCCCCCAGGCAGGACGTGGACTCTTATGTTCATCTCTGCCGTGGGGTCACTGCCGTCTGTCTGTCCGTCTGTCCGTGCACCCCCCAGGCAGGACATGGACTCCATGTTCGAGGACGACATCAGCATCCTGACGCAGGACGCTCTGGGGCCGGACGAGGATTGGCTCGACAGCCCCAACACCGACCTCTCGGGTGAGATGTGCTCAGCGTCGCACTTCGCCCTCATCACCGCCTACGACGACATCAAGAACCGCTTGACGGGACTGGAGAGGGAGAACTCCACCCTCAAGCGCCGCCTCAAGATGTACGAGGTCAAGGTGAGGGGGGTCACGAGGGAGCCGGCGTGGGGGGCACCGGGGGTCCCCACTGATGCCTCTGCCCCCCAGTACCCGCTGATCGGCGAGTTCGGGGAGGAGCGCATCTTCTCCCTCTACGAGGCCAAGGAGACGTCGCTGCTCAAGAGCGAGAAGGCGTCGCTGCAGCAGCAGCTCAATCAGTTCCAGCACGAGGTGAGGGGCGCCGGTGGGGTTGGGGGGTGCAGGGGGGGTCCCTGAGCTGCCCATTCACCCCCTCCCGGTTCTCCTGCAGCTCCAGAAGAGCAAAGAGAGGGAGGAGCAGCTGGAGGAGATGATCCAGGCCTACGAGAAGCTGTGCGTGGAGAAGGCAGACCTGGAGACCGAGCTGGGAGAGATGGTGGGTGCTGGCGGGGAGCGCTGCCTCGGGATAGCGGGGTCCCCCCCGGTGGTTTCTCCATCCTGTGGGGCTGCTGGTGCCGCGGAACACGGGTCCAGGGGAGGTCGTGGCCGTTTGTCCTCATCGTGGCCACATTGGGGGTTGTAGAGATGCGCACGGCTCGGCTTTATCTTCCGGCGTCGCCGACGGACACTCACGGTGCCACCAGTGTGTGTTCCCCATCCAGCACTGCATCCTTCCACCACCGCATCCCACGGGATGCTCTGCCCGCCGGGACACCCGGCGCTCTGCTGGGCTGGGGACGGTGCCCGACCCCGCGGGGACCCCCTGGGATGGACCCCCTGGGATGGACCCCCTGGGATGGGGAGCAGGATGAACCCCGGAGCGGGCGCGTTGCCGGCGGCGCTGATCCGTCTCCCCATCCTCGGGCAGCGAGCGCTGGTGGAGACGCACCTGAGCCGCATCCGGAGTTTGGAGCAGCAGCTGCGGCAGCGCGACGGCGGCGCCTTCGCCGGGCTGAGCGCCCCTCTGCCCGGGCAGGAGGTGCCTTTCCTCGCCCTGCACCCCAACCCCGGCCTGAGCCACGGTGAGCTGAACCCCCTCCCCGCCCCGCGGTCCCCCCCTGGGCTGCGCGGCGGGCGCTGAGCGGTGCCGTCGCCGCAGTGCTGGAGCGCGCCGGCGGCTGGCAGAGCCGCGGGCTGGACGCCGAGCTGGAGGCGGCGCGGCAGGAGACCCAACGCGCCCAACACCGCGAGGAGCACCTCAAAGCCGAGTGCGAGCGGCTGCAGGCGGAGCTGAAGCACCTGCAGGACACGCGGGAGCAGGTACGAGGCGGGGGGCACCGCGCGAGGAACCCCCACCGGGGACCCCAACCCATCCCCGCGGGCGCTGACGCAGTGTCCGGTCCCGCCAGGAGCAGTCGGAGCGCGACATGGCCTGGGTGAAGAAGGTGGGCGACGACCAGTAAGTGCTGGGGGTGAACTGGGGAGAGGGGTGGGGGTCCCCATGGGGCGGGGAGGGATGGGGCACGCCGGGAGCTCGGGCACCGCCGCGTCCAGGGGGATGCGGGGAGGGGGATGCAACGCACCCGCTGCGCCCCGGGGGTTGGAGTGGAACGGCGGTCCCGGTGCAGTGTGGCCACAGTCCGGTGTGCGGCACCGTACGGTCTGCGTGGTGCTGGCGCGGTGAGTGTGCCGCTGCCTCCAGAGGGCACTGACGGATTGTGGCTGCCGAGCGGTGCCGTGCAGCGCCATGCAGTCACCACGCAGCACCGTGCAGTGCCAAACTGTGCCGTGCAGCACCGTGCAATCACCATACAGTATCGTGCAGTGCTAAACTGTGCCATACAGCACCGTGCAATCACCATACAGTATCGTGCAGTGCTAAACTGTGCCATACAGCACCGTGCAATCACCATACAGTATCGTGCAGTGCTAAACTGTGCCATGCAGCACCGTGCAATCACCATACAGTATCGTGCAGTGCTAAACTGTGCCATACAGCACCGTGCAATCACCATACAGTATCGTGCAGTGCTAAACTGTGCCATACAGCACCGTGCAGTCACCATACAGCACTGTGCAGTGCCAAACTGTGCCACGCAGCACCATGCAGTGCCGAGCTGTGCCGTGCAGCACTGTGCAATCACCACACAGCACCGTGCAGTCACCGCATAGTGCCGAGCTGTGCCATGCAGCACCGTGCAATCACCATGCAGCACCGTGCAGTGCCGAGCTGTGCCATGGGCAGTGCGGAGCCGTGCCGGGCAGCACCAGGACCACATCCCGGCCTCTCAGGGTCCCCGACTGCCCCTTCTCCGGTTCCCTCTGACCCCTCACCAAACCGCACCGGTGGTGTTTTCCGTTGCACCCGTGTAACCGGGTGCGGCACATGGCGGGTGTGGGGTCTCCACTGTGGCTGCGTCCCTCGCTGGGGACAAGGAGGGGACACCCCATCCTTCACCCCCGAGCACCCGGATTTGGGGGGTTTTGGCCAGGACCCCCCCAAACCCCCTGGAAGGGCTCCGAGGAGGCAGCAGTGCTGCCCCAAACCCCCCCCGGTGGGACCCATCCTGCGCTCGCAGGGTGCGAAGCCGCTTGGGGGGACGTTACGGATCATTAGGGAACGCTGCTGCGGGGATGTGGCAGCGGGACTTCGCGCCCCCGTCACCCCCATAACGCGGCGCTGGGCAGGATGCGCGGCACCGCGTCCGCGGGCAGCGGCGATGCCAACCGGCGCTGAGCTGTGGACAGATAGAAGGTGACGCGCGAGGCCTCGCCGCGAAGGTGCTGCGGTGTTTGGGGGGGGATGTCCCCCCCTTCTCTTTTTTTCCCCTTCTCTTTTCTTTCCCCCTTCTCTTTTTTCCCCCTTCTCCTTTTCCCCCCATTCTTTTTTTTCCCCTTCTCTTTTTTTCCCCTTCTCCTTTTTCCCCTCCTTCTCTTTTCCCCCCTTCTCTTTTCTTTCCCCCTTCTCTTTTTTTCCTTCTCTTTTTCCCCCTTCTCTTTTTCCCCCTTCTCTTTTTCCCCCTTCTCTTTTTCCCCTCTTCTCTTTTTCCCCCTTCTCTTTTTCCCCTTCTCTTTTTTCCTTCTCTTTTTCCCCTTCTCTTTTTTTCCACATGGGGCTCAGGGGGGGTCTGGATGCAACCGCACCGGCATCGCCGGGGACTGATCCCCATCTCACGCGCATCTCAAAGTGTGTGTGTGGGGGGGTCCCTTATAACCCCCCCTGTGCTCCCCCGACTTCATTTCCCACACAGCTCAGCCCCATAGGTCGAGGTCGCCCCCCCCGTGCTGCCTCTTCAGGATGGGGTCCCTCCCTCCCTGCCCCCAATATCCATCCCCCACCTTTGGGGGGGGTGGGGGTGGGAGGAGGAACCCCCAAATAAATCAAATTCCAAAGATTTGTTTTATTTCCCAACCTCCCCTCGGTTTGGAGCCCCACTTCTCCAAGTCAGGGTGGGGAAACTGAGGCACGGGCGGCTCCAAACCCCGAGCTCCGGGGGCACCTTCCCCCCCCCCCTTCCCTCCCTTCTCTTTTCTTCTAAATAGGGCTCTTTTTTTGTATCCTGCTCCTCTCCACTGCCTTTTTTTTTTTGGTGTAAAAGGTGCTTTATCGGCGCTTTCCATCTCCGGGTGACTTTTGAGGCTGTTTTTTGCTGGTTTACTCGCCGTGCCGCGGCCGGGGGGGTCCCTAACACCCCCCATCTCTTTTATTTTGGTTCCTTTTTCTCGGTTTTGGCCCTTTTTCCTTTGTCCTTTCCGAGGTCTCGGCTCTTCCTGCTGGCTCTTGGCCCCGTAATCGCGGGGGCCAAACCGAGGGGCGACTCCGGGATTCCCCCCAGGAGGATGGGGGGTGATGGGCACTGCTTTCTGCTGCCCCTCCAGCTGGGCCTGGGGGGGTGTCCCCCTCCAGGTGCTTTTTGGGGGTCACCCAGACCCCACCCCTGCACCGAGCCACCCAAAAAGCCTCGCAGAGCCCCGAGTGCCACCGGCGCTGCCGTTCGGGGGCTTCGTCCCCACTCCTCGCTGTGGTTTCCTCTCTTTTCCTCCTTTTTCCTCTTTCCTCTCTTTTCCTCTCTCCCTCTCTTTTCCTCTCTTTCCTCCGTTTTCCTTCCTTTTCCTCTTTTCCCTCTTTTCCTCCCTTTTCCTCTTTTTTCCTCTTTTTCCCCTCTTCCCCTCCCTTTTCCTTTCTTCCCTTTTCCTCTCTTTCCTCCCTTTTCCTTCCTTTTCCTCCCTTTCCTCCCTTTCTTCTCTTTTCCTTCCTTTTCCTCTTTCCTCACTTTCCTTCCCTTTTACTCTTTCCTCTCTTTTCCTTCCTTTTCCTCTTTCCTCTCTTTCCCTCCCTTTTCCTCTCTTTCCTCCCATTTCCTTCCTTTTCCTCCCTTTTCCTCTTACCCCTCTTTTTCTCCCTCTTCCTCTTTTATCCTCTTTTTTCCTCTTTTTTCCCCTCTTTCCTCCCTTTTCCTTCCTTTGCCTTCCCTTTCCTCTTTTCCTCCCTTTCCTCCCTTTCCCTCTTTCCCCTCTTTTTCTCTTTTCCTCCCTTTCCTCTCTTTTCCTCCCTTTTCCTCTCTTTCCTCCCTTTTCCTTCCTTTCCCTCCCTGTCCTCTCTTTTCCTCCCTTTCCCTCCCTTTCCCCTCTTTTCCTCTTTCCCCTCTTCCCCTGCTTCGCCGCGGTGACGCTTTGTCCCCGCCGCAGGGTCAACCTGGCGTTGGCCTACACGGAGCTGACGGAGGAGCTGTGTCGCCTGAGGAACCTCAGCTCCCTGCAGAGTCAGATCCTCCGCGCCCTCCTGCAGGAGAAGAGCCTCAACGGCGGTAAGGGAACCCCCGCCCCGCAGCGTGCCTCAGTTTCCCCATCTCCGACTGCAGCCAGCAGTGAGATGGTGCTGGGGAGGAGGAGGGGGGCACCGCGTGGCTGGGCTGGATGGGGCTGGGATGCAAAAATTGAGGAGAGCGCACCGGTTGCCCTCATTCTCTATCCAGTGAGGAGCTCCTGTATGTGTCCATCTTGGGGTGCATCCCTCCCCAAGAGCATCCATCCATGGGCGCATCCAACCATGGAGCTTCCAACCATGGAGAACCCTCCCCAAGGGCATCCATCCATCAAGTATCCCTCCCCAAGAGGATCCCTCCCCAAGAGAACCCATCCATGGGAGCATCCAACTATGGAGCACCCAACCATGGAGCACCCATCCATAGAGCACCCATCCATGGAGCACCCAACCATAGAGCACCCAACCATGGAGCACCCATCCATAGAGCACCCATCCATGGAGAAACCCATCCATGGAGCACCCATGCATGGAGAAACCCATCCATGGAGCACCCATCCATGGAGAAACTCATCTATGGAGCACCCAACCATAGAGCACCCATCCATGGAGAAACTCATACATGGATCACCCAACCATGGAGCACCCATGCGTGGAGCACCCAACCATGGAGCATCCATCCATGGAACACCCAACCAGGGAGCACCCAACCATGGAGCACCCATCCATGGAGCATTCATCCATGGAGCACCCATCCATGGAGCACCCATTCATGGAGCATCCAACCATGGAGAAACCCATCCATGGAGAAACCTATCCATGGAGCACCCAACCAGGGAGAACCCATCCATGGAGCACCCACCCATGGATCACCCATCCAAGAGCATCCAGCCACGCAGTGCCCGTCCCCCCGTCCCCCTGTGATGCCCGTGGGCGCCGCAGGACATTTTCGGCTCTGACGGGGGGTTATTTTCTGCCCCGCAGGTCAGCGCCACTCCCCGCTGTCGCAGTGCCACTCTCCGGCGCAGCAGCGCCGCTCGCCCGCCCCGCAGTGCCCCTCGCCCGTCCCGCCGGGCCGCTCGCCAGCACCGCAGTGCCAATCGCCGGCGCTGCAGCGTCGCTCGCCGGGACCCCCGACCCAATCCCCGGCGCAGCAGCGCCGCTCGCCAGCCCCGTGCCAGTCCCCCGCCCAGCAACGCCGCTCGCCCGTGCCCGCGGCCACCCAGTCGCCCGCCCAGCAGCGCCGCTCGCCAGCTCCGTGCCCGTCGCCCGCTTCGGCATCACCGCACCGCCTGCCCGGCGAGAGGATGGAGTTGGGCTACGCCAAACCCTCGAGCCGCCACGTCAAAGCCGGATTCCAGGGTCGCCGCAGCTACTCGGAGGTGAGCAACGTGGCCCTGTACCAGCAGAGCCGCTCGCTTTGGCTCCAGCCCGAAGCGTCGACGCTCCCCAAACCGCGGGCGTACGGCGAAGTGTACCTGGGGGCGCCGGGAGCCCCCCTGAGCGCCCACGAGCCCTTCGAGGAGCACGTGCGCTTCGAGAAGCAATCGTCGGACGAAGAGGAGTGGGCGCTGCCCAGTCCCCCCAGCCCCGAGGCCGGCGCCATACGCTGCGCCTCTTTCTGCGCCGGCTTCCCCGACGCCGACGCCGCGCACCGGACGGCCGCTGCGTACGCCCGCGCGGAGCACGCCCAATCCTGGCCTTCCATCAATGTAAGTGGGACCCTCTCCCCGCGGGATGGGCGCGGTGGGGTGGGAGAGGCGAGGGAACGCCATCGCCGCGCGGGTTGGGTGATGGCCGGGCAGCGTGCCTCAGTTTCCCCATCTCTGCGCGGCATCCCAGAGGGTGGGGAGGAGGAGGAGGGGGAAAAGGGGGGGTTGTGGCCGCCGTGGGGAGCGGGTGAAGGGGCTCAGCGCCGCGCTGTGCCCCGCAGCTGCTGCTGGAGACGGTGGACTCGGAGGTGCGGAGCTGCCCGCTGTGCCAGCTCGCCTTCCCCATCGGCTACCCGGACGCTGCCCTGGTGAAGCACATCGACTCCCACCTGGAGAACAGCAAGATCTGAGCCTTCCTCCCTTCCGTCCCCCCCACCCCCATCTTTGGATGCTGCATGAAAACACACGAGGAGCGACACGGCTCCCAAAATACCTCCAAGTCTTCAGTAGCTACGGAAAGACTGAGCACCCCCCGACCCCGGAGCCCCCCCCGATCCCCCCAAGTGGGGCTCCTCCGCTCCCGCCTCGCCCCATCCCTGTATGCACACGGGGTTTGGATGCTTGAATTGGGGCAACGCCAGCCCGGGGGGGCGCCTGGAGGGGACATCTCTGCGCCCTTGGGTGTCATCTGCACCCTTGGGTGTCATTTGCACCCTTGGGTGTCACCGCTTGATCTCAGGGAGGATCCGAGGGGCCGGGATTTGGCCCCCCAGGATGCAGGAGAAAGGAAAGGGCTGACTCTTCCTCGGCTCCTTGGGGCAGAGTTGGGGTTGGGGGGGGTTGGGGGGGGGGCAGCTGCTTGTTCTCGGTCCCCTTTGCCCCCTCCCACCGGTTCAAGCATCTTTTACATTAAAAGCCCCCCCTTTCCCCCCCAATTCCTTCCCCTCCCCTTCCCACAACGATGCTGCTGAGAAATGAACCCCACGGCGCGGCATGGACCCCCCCATTGAGTTGGGCTCCGTGGCCTGGGGGGGGTCTCCTCTGACCCCCACCCCGGGCTGAGGAGGGGGGACAGTGCAGCCCCCCCCTTCCCCCAATTTCCCCCTTCCACGGGGTCCCCCCCCCATCACCCCTGTGCCCCCCACTTTCAATCTACCTCAAAGCTGCCAGGAGAGGGGGGGTCCACGGCGCCGTCCCCCCCGCCGAGCTGCTCCACGCTGCATGTTCCCCCCCGTGCCACAGCGCGTACCCCCCGTCACGCACCCCTCGGGGGTTCGGCTGGGTGTGACCCCCCCCCCCCACATACACCCCAACATTGCACCGGGACCCCCCGAGCGGAGGGAACCGCGCTCGCTGCGATGCCACCGACTCCAATAAAACCCTCCCAGTGCCCAAAACTCCTCTCGGGGTACCAGGGGGGGGACTGGGGGTGCCCCCAGGCTGGGGAAAGGAGTGGGTGGGCTATGGGTGACCCCCAGGCTGGGGAAAGGGGTGGGTGGGCTATGGGTGCCCCCCCAGGGCTGGGGATGGGGGTGGATGGGCTATGGGTGCCCCCCAGGGCTGGGGAAGGGGGTGGGTGGGCTATGGGTGCCCCCCAAGGCTGGGGAAGGGGGTGGGTGGGCTATGGGTGCCCCCAGGGCTGGGGAAGGGGGTGGGTGGGCTATGAGTGCCCCCCAGGGCTGGGGAAGGGGGTGGGTGGGCTATGGGTGCCCCCCAGGGATGGGGAAGGGGGTGGGTGGGCTATGGGTGCCCCCCAGGGCTGGGGAAGTGGTGGGTGGGCTATGGGTGCCCCCCAGGGCTGGGGAAGGGGGTGGGTCTCCCTCCAAAGCAGCCCAGGTGGGGGGCACCCCGTAGGGTTTGGGGGCACCCCATGGGGTTTGGGGGCACCCTGTAGGGTTTGGGGGCTGCGGGTGGGATCCTCCTGGTGATCGGGGGTGGGAATGGGCTGCTTTGGGGAGCCCCGTCCCTCCCACCGTGGGTCCCACCGCTGAGCTCTGCTCCTCCGCGTGGTTGTCGGGTCCGCAGCCCTTTGGGGGGGTCGGGGCGTGCTCCCTCCAGCTGGTTTTGCACCCTGGGGGGATGCGACCGCACAGCCTCAGTGCTGAGACCCCCCCTAAACCCCTCTGCTCTCAGCCAGTCCCCCCACACACACACACACTGCCAACCCTGTCTCGGGCAGGGAGCATCGCTGTGATGAGTTGTGACCGTTCTCTGCGCCCTGGGCCCAGCGGGGGCTGCAGGGGCTGCAGGGGCTGCGTCCCAGCACGGAGTGGGGCGCGGAGCCGCTTCTCAGCCGCTGCGGCAACGATGGTGTGAAGGAGATGGGCTGCGCGCCAGCTCGAGGCAGCGGGCGTTATCAGAGCTGATCGCTGCAGCTGGCAGGGGAGGAAGAGCTGAGCCGGATTTGGCCCCTCGGACGGGCACCGGCAGAGAGGGCACAAAGGGGCAGAGCTGGGGGGGATGCAGTGACCCCCGTGGGGCTGCGGGGAGGGGGTCCCCAAAAGAGCCAACTGGGGTGGGGGGGGTTGCACCCACCCTGGGACGAAGCCTGATTTGCAACCAGGGCGGCGTCGAGGGTAACCGCGCTCCTTCTCTGCCCGCTCCCCAGTTTGGACTGGAAATGCACTGGGATGGGGGTGGCTCTGTCCCATCACCCACTTTTCCACCCCCCCCTCTTTGGGTCCTCTTTCTTTTTTTGAAATCACGTGATAAATGTCAAACGTCTCCTGCCTTTACTCATCCTGACACCGGCTCAGCACCGCTTTCCTCCGGGGGCGGCAGCCGCTGAGTCAGGAGGACTCTGGGCTCCCCCCTGGGCCGCGGGGACCCCCGTCCCCCCCAAAAATCCACCATCCCCTCTCCATCTCCCGGGACACGCGGGGGAACACGCCAGGATGAGGAGCCCACGCGGGGCAGGGGCACCCCCAGCCCGAGATGCTCGCGGGGCTTTGGGGTGGTGGTACCCTGAGGTTGGGGTCTTCTCGGACTGCCGCTGTGCTTCGGCCAAACATCTCCCCACGAGGTGTGGGAGAGTTGGGGTTCAGCCTGGAGAAGAGAGGGCTGTGGGGAGACCTTAGAGCAGCTTCCAGGGCTGAAAGGGGCTCCAGGAAAGCTGGGGAGGGGCTCTGGATCAGGGGGTGCAGGGATAGGATGAGGGGAACGGTTTTGAGCTGAAAGAGGGGAGATGGAGATGAGATCTTGGGGAGAAATGTTTTGCTGTGAGGGTGGGGAGGCCCTGGCCCAGGGTGCCCAGAGCAGCGGTGGTGCCCCATCCCTGGAGGGGTTCCAGGCCAGGTTGGATGGGGCTCGGAGCCCCTGATCCAGTGGGAGGTGTCCCTGCCCATGGATTCAAACTGGATGGGCTTTGAGGTCCCTTCTCACCCAAACCACCCCATGATTCTACAGTGCCGTGAGCAGGATGTGGGCGCATCACCCCCCACCCCCCTCTTTACCCATTAGGATCCCCCTCCTCATCCTGCTCTGCACGGGGGACGCCCTAAGCCACCTCCACTGGCGATGCCTCCCGCGCCCACCGGAGCCCCGTGCCTCAGTTTCCCTCTCCCCACCGCCCGCAGGGCAGGGCGAGCGGGGGTGCCCGGGGGAGGGGGGTTGTGTGGCCCCGTTTCCTCTGACTCCCCGGGTGACGCTGCCTACTCAGCACCTCGCCGGAGCTGCCACCCGCAGCGCTGGGCTGTGGTTTTGGTCTCACCCTCACCCCCCCCACCCCGCCAGGGCTGCAGGGCTTTCGCCTGGGGTGCCCGCGAACCTGGGGGTGCGCTGCGCCGTAGGGTGCCTGAGCGCCTCGCAGGGCGCCGGGTGCTGCGATGCCACCACTGTGACACCCCCTGCTGCAGTCCTGGTCCCCAAACCCACCCCAGAGCCCCTCGGTGGTGTCATCCCTGCCCCAAGGATGCTCAGGGGGGGACGTGGCCCCACTGTCCCCACGGCTCAGCACCCGGGGCTGTGTGTCCGGCAGCATCGCCCCCCACGCCCCGCAGCATCTGGGGACCAGGACACCGTGTGGCCGTGCCAGGAGGGTCCTGCAGGCAGCAGGGGGTGGGGGGGATAATACTGGGGGGCTCAGGGGGGCTCACTGGGGGTCAGCCTGGAGCTGTACATCCCCACTGCAGCCCGGCTGCGGTGACAAGGGATGTGCCGTACCCGCACCGGCGGGGATGCGGGGGCTTCCCGCAGCGGCAGGGGTTGGGGTCCAGCTCCTCCGGCTCATCCTGAGGGTGACAAGAGCATCCCCAGGGATTATGTCCAGCGGCGTCACATCCGCTGCACAGGACATTGTCCCCCAGACCCCCCTGCAGCCCCCTCCCCACCCGGCGCGGTGCCCCCTCCGCAGCACTGGGGCTCCGCGCTCACACCTCGCTCTTTCCTATGCGGCAACTTTCTTATTATATATTTTTCCCCTGGTGAAAAAAAACCCTCTTATTTTGGGCAGGTTGAAAAGTTTCTTTTTCCAGCTGGTTTTGGTTTTGGTTTGGTTTTTTTTCTTTTCTTTTCTCGGCGTTTCTCTCATTTAGGGGAAAATCAAAGTGGTTCTCGGGGCTCGCTTTCTCCTGCAGTTGGGGCGCAGGGTGGGGGGGGGGTGACCAGGGATGCTCCTGCCTTATTGCTGTGTTTGGGGTCAGCTTCGAGCGGTGACAACTGGATTTGGAGAGGTGTGTGCCATGAAGGGGATTCTCTGATGTCTAGTAAGGGCTGTGCCGATGGTTCACCTTGAGCGTTTCTCGCTCCTTCCTATTTTATCCCACTTACGCTCATGGGGATGAGCCGTGTGCTCAAGGTGATGCCCCCAAACTGAGCTGAGGGACCCCTGTGGCTCCGAGAGACCCCCTGAACACAGCTTTTGTGGTGACCCCTTGGCTCCGGGTCCCCTCCCTTCGGTGTTTATAGGAAATGGTGCTGCGAGGAAGCGCCTGGAGCTCCTGCCTGGGTGAATGTTTCTTTCCAGCCGTGGGTGCCAAAAAGGCCCCTCTCTGCTGCGGATCCGGTGTGAGTCAAAGCCGGAGCCCTGGGGTTTAACCACAAGCCCCAGAGCTGCCGCGTGCACCGTGGAGCTTCGCCAGAGGCGTTTATAAGAAACTGGAGGGGCTGCCAGGCCTGGGAAGGGGACCCCAGGGGAAGGGACCCTGTCTGGGCGAGGGGCTTCGTCCACATCCCTAGGGAGAAGCCATTCAGCCCCACAGCCGGAGGCGGCACGGCTGGAGGCTGCAGCGGTGGCCACAGCCTCGGTGTTCTGCCACATCTTTGGCCAAAGACTCAGCGCTGCTGTGCTCGAGCTTCTCAGCTCAGCGCCTTCCCAGGGGTGCTGGGTGCCCACATCACCCGGGGTGCCCACATCACCCTGGGTCTCTGTATCCAGGCTGGGTACCAGTGCCAGCACCACCCATGGGTGCCCACATCACCCTTGGTGCCAGCATCACCCTGGGTCTCTGTATCCAGGCTGGGTACCAGTGCCAGCATCAGTCTGGATGCCCACATCACCCTGGGTCCCTGCATCCAGACTGAGTGCCGGTGCCAGCACCACCCATGGGTGCCTGCATCACACTGGGTCTCTGCATCAAGGCTGGGTACCGGTGCCAGCACCACCCATGGGTGCCCGCATCACCCTTGGTGCCAGCATCACCCTGGATGCCTGCATCATCCTGGGTCTCTGCATCACCCTGGGTCTCTGCATCCAGGCTGGGTACCGGTCCCAGCATCACTCTGGATGCCCGTATCACCCTGCGGTCCTGCATTCACTTGGGGTTCTTGGTCCCTCCATCACCTGCATCCACCCAGGGGACCTGGTCCCTCCACCGCCCCGGGATGCCCACATTGCCCCGGTGTGCCCGTCTCTCTCAGCCGCTGCCCGACGCTCCGCTGCCAGCTCGGGCTCTGGCTGCTGCTGCTCCCCTTCGCACACGTGTGCCGGCAGCTGCCTGACCTTTCGCAGCTGCTCTTCCTGGAGAGGCAGAAGGGTTTCACACGTGCCTCACCCTCCCCACCTCCCGCAGCCTCCAAGGGAGCAGTGGTGGCTCCTGTGGTCCCCAGGGACCTCCAGCCCTTGATGCCAAGGTTGTGGCATGTCCCCTCCCGGCCACTCCACCCCAGTGTCCTTCCTCATCCCTGTGATGGGATCCGTTCTTTAGCATCCATCTGCAGTGACCCCCCTCTCTTGTTCCCAACCATCAGGGGGGCTGTGGCCTGGAATGACAGCGGCGGGGGGGGGACACACAAACACACACGACAAAGAGCCTCGGCTGCCATGTGCCCAGCGCCATCACGGATGCTGCGGAGAGACAAGTGCCACCGGGGACCCCCAGGCTGCTGGCCCAGCTCCAGCCGGAGACGCGGGACCCACCGTCTCGCTGCGGGGAGGTGACGGAGCCAAGGGAGCCAACGCGCCGTGACATGGGCCTCGTGCCCCCCCCGTGCCACGGCCAGCGCCTCGCCAGCACCCGCCGGGGGGGACTTCTCGGCTGTCACAACCCATCTGCGTCCGGGGCAGCGTCTGCCGGAGCCGTAAGTGGGGTTAAACTCGGGGTCATCGGGATCGAGCATCCAAAGAGGGGGGGACTGTAGGAAGAGAAGCCCCCCCCCACCCCAAAATCCTCCTGTGCCCTGGCACCCCTTGTCCCTGGTCCCCATCAAGGTGAGATGCAGGGTTGGGATGCGGGGATGGGATGCAGTGATGAGATGCAGGGTTGGGATGCAGTGATGGGATGTGGGGTTGGGATGCAGTGATGGGATGAGGGGTTGGGATGCAGTGATGGGATGTGGGGATGGGATGCAGTGATGGGATGTGGGGTTGGGATGCAGTGATGAGATGTGGGGTTGGGATGCAGTGATGAGATGCGGGGTTGGGATGCAGTGATGGGATGCGGGGTTGGGATGCAGCGATGGGATGCGGGGTTGGGATGCAGAGGGTGGGACGTGGGGGTTGGATGATACTCAGTGATGCAGGGAGAGGCAGAAACCCCATCCCCAGGTCCTTACGTGGCTCTCGGGGACAGCATGGTGACCGTGGCCCCATGGCAGCTGTGCCTCGGCTCTGCCCGTGGGCTCCCTCGGCTCTCGCTGCGGGGACACGGGGGCTGTGCTGGTCACGACCGCGGCCGGCCCCGCTCTGGCTGGTGGCCTGAAATCCTGCCGGGGGCCATCGACACCCGGCAGCCTGAACTCCTCATGACCCGCTGGGACGGCCGCCACGGCCACCGCCAGCACGAGGCCACCGCCAGCAGCCGGCCACCCTTCTAGGGAGCAGAGCCCCAGCATCCCTGCGATACCAGGGAATGGCTTGAGTGGGAAGGGACCTCAAAGCCCATCCAGTCCCACCCCTGCCATGGGCAGGGACACCTCCCACTGGATCCCGTTGCTCCAAGCCCCATCCAACCTGGCCTGGAACCCCTCCAGGGATGGGGCACCACCACTGCTCTGGGCAACCTGGGCCAGGGCCTCCCCCCCTCACAGGAGAACATTTCTCCCTAAGATCTCATTTCAATCTCTCCTCTTGCAGCTGAAAACCCTTCCCCTCATCCTATCCCTGCCCTCCCTGATCCAGAGCCCCTCCCCAGCTTTCCCAGAGCCCCTTTCAGTGCTGGAAGCTGCTCTAATCCTGCCATAACCCTCCCATGGGAACCTCAGGGTCCCCCCCAAAAACCTTTCAGTGCACGCGTGGCGGCTCGGGAAGTGGCATTTTGGGGACAAACCTGGCCTTGTTTGTGCCAACATCCCGGCCTGATGCTGAGCCCTGGCGCTTCGGGCAGGTGGGCTCCGGAGCTGGGGTCCAGCGCGGTGCTGAGCGCACATCCTGACTCCTTCCACCCCATCCCACCCCTCCCTCATCTCACACCCCCTCCCCACTGCCGCTGCTCAGGCTCGCTTCGCGCCGGCTGGACCCGCGGGCGGTTCTTTTTATCCGGCGGCTGGAATGAACCCGGCTCCGGCTCCTTCTTCCCCCTGACCTATTTTTACCATTTGATTGGATATTATTTTTTTTCTCCCCGGCCCCGGGTGCGACCGCGGTGTCAGCCCCGCGTCACATCAATTAGCGCACGCGGGGCTTCATTTGTCACTTTGCATCTCCCAAAGGCCCCTCGCCAGCCCTGGCCATGCCCACCGCACGGTGGGTGCTGGGGACGCAGGGAGATGGGGTGATGTGGGCATCCAGGGGTGATGCTGGCACTGGTACCCAGCCTGGATGTGGGCATCCGGGGGTGATGTGGGCACCCAGGGGTGATGATGGCACTGGTGCCCAGCCTGGATGTGGGCACCCAGGGGTGATGCTGGCACTGGTACCCAGGCTGGATATGGGCACCCAGGGGTGATGTGGGCACCCAGGGGTGATGATGGCACTGGTACCCAGCCTGGATATGGGCACCCAGGGGTGATGTGGGCACCCAGAGTGATACAGGCACTGGTGCCCAGCCTGGATGTAGGCACACAGGGGTGATGCAGGCACCCAGGGGTGATGCTGGCACTGGTGCCCAGCCTGGATGCAGGGACCCAAATTGATGCAGGCAGTCAGGGTGATGCTGGCACTGCTTTCCCAGCCTGGAAGTGGGCACCCAGGGGTGATATGGGCACGCAGAGTGATCCTGGCACTGGTAACCATCCTTAATTCAAGCACTCAAGGGTGATATGGGCACCGAGGGAGATGCTGGCACTGGGTCCTCAGCCTGGATGCAAGCATCTGGGGGTGAGGCAGGTACCCAGGGCAGTGTGGGCACCCAGGGGTGATGTGGGCACCCAGAGTGGTGCAGGCACACGCTACCCAACCTTGATTCAAGCACCCGGGGGTGATGTGGGCACCAGGGGTGATGCTGGCACCAGGTACCCAGCCTGGATGTGGGCACCCAGGGGTGATGTGGACACCCAGGGGTGATGCTGGCACTGGTACCCAGCTTTGATGCGCTCCCCCTAGGGCGATACTGGTCCTGGGTCCCCATCCTGGATGCAGGTACCCGGGGCAGTGTGGGCGCCAAGCACCCCTAGGAAGGGGCTGAGCCGAGAAGCCCGAGCGCAGCAGCTTTGGGTCCTTGGCTGACGGCGTGGGCTGAGCACCGAGCCCGCGGCCACCGCTGCAGCCCCCGGGGTTGCCCGGCTCTGTGTGGTGGGCATCCAGCACCTCGTGTTGCCCCCACTTTGATGGGGTCCTGGTGCTGGGTGCAGGGTGCCCAGCAGAGTCCGGGACACCCAAGCACAGCCCCCCCCGTCCCCGAGCAGCTGGTGCTGTCACCTCCGCTTCCGTCGGCAGGGTCCCAAGGGTATTTTTATCTGCCAGCTCTGCCCTTTGGCACGCAGCGTGTGCCTGTGCCCTGCCTCCGGCTGCCTCCCCCAGCCCCCACTGCCCACCACGGCAGGATCAGACCCTCCAGAGCTGCGCCAGGCCCTGCAGGGCTGTATGGGACAGGATAGGACCCAACAGGTCAGGATGAGTCCCTGTGGGACAGGAGACAGGACCCTGTAGAGTAGGATTGGACCCTGTGGGACAGGATGGGACCTGAAGGAGAAGGATGAGACCCTATAGGGGCAGGATTGGACCCCATAGGGCAGGATTGGACCCTATAGGGCAGAAGAGGACCCCATAGGGCAGGATTGGACCCTATAGGGCAGAAGAGGACCCTGCAGCACAGGATGAGCTCCTATAGGGTAGGATTGGATCCTACAGGGCAGGATTGTTTCCTATAGGAAAGGATTGAACCCCATGGAGGAAGATGGGACCCTGCAGGGCAGGATCAAACCCTGTGGGGCAGGATTGGACCCTATGGGACAGGATTGGACCCTATGGGGCAAGACTGGATCCCGTGGGGCAGCACCTGGAAACCCCACTGGATCCGGCGGGGCAGGATTGGCCTCAGCTCCCCCATCCCAGAGGGGCGCTGACCCCCACATCCCCGCACCCACAGGACCCTTCCGCAGCCGGATCCCGGCTTTGTGCGTGCAAAGGCCCCGGTCCCTTGCACACTCACACCCCTGAGGCTCCTCTGCACACACCAGCTCCCTCGCACACCCTGATCCTTTGCACACTCGTGCCCCCCCACCCCTTGCACACTCACGCATACCTCCATCCCTCTTTACACCCCCTTGCACGCTCACACATGCTCTCACAGCCCCGTGCACACTCACACACCCCCAGCACCCTTACACACTGCTCCCAGTACCCTCACACACTTCCCCCCCCTCCCAGCCCCTTGCACACTCATGCACACACCCCATCCTCCTCACACCCATCGATGCTCAGTGGGGACAGGGACACCCCGGGCACGGTGACACCCCCGTGCAAAGCCCCCCCCGTGCACACCACCAGCTCCCACACCCGCAGCGAGGAGGAGGAGGAGGAGGAGGAGGAAGGCCAGGAGATGAACGGCAGTTCAAGCCCCTTGTGCCCAGCAGGCAGGATTTGTCCCACAGAGTGGAAGGTAGGATGTATCCCACAAGAGGGAGGGCAGGATTTATCCCATGGGATGGGGGGGGCAAGATTTATCCCACAGGGTGGGGGTCAGGATTTATCCCACGGGATGGAGGGCAGCATTTGTCCCATCAGAGAGGCGGGGCAGGATTTGTCCCATGGGGTGGGGGTAGGATTTGTCCCATGGGATGAGGGGCAGGATTTGTCCCATGGGGTGGGGGGCAAGATTTGTCCCATGGGATGAGGGGCAGGATTTATCCCACAGGGTGGAGGTCAGGATTTGCTCAATGGGATGGGTGGGTAAGGATTTGTCCCATGGAATGGGGGGCAGGATTTATCCCACGGGATGAGGGTCAGGATTTATCCCACGGGATGGGGGACGGGGAGGTGGTCCAGGGGGGGTCCCTTGGCCGGACCCCCCGGTGTCGCCCCACTCCAGGGCGTCCGGAGGACGGGGACACAGGGGGCTGAGCACCCGCAGGGTTTAGGGTGGCAGCAGCTGGAGCGATGTTAATGACTTCTCTTCCTGTCGCTCTCCGTTTACACCGAGGGCAGCTCCGTAACCGGAGCCGCTTCCTTCCCCGAGATTAAGGAGCCGCCTGCTCGGTGCCCCCCAACCCACCCCCCCCCCAGAGCCTCCTCGGAGCTGCCACCAGTTTGGCACCCTGGGCTGGCACTGGGGATACTGGGGAAGGGGCAGCACCCCCGGGGGCTCCCACTGCAGCGCGGGGTCAGGATCCGCCCCACCTAATGGGGTGATGGGGGGACCCCCGTGGGGGCACAGGGTGGTTGTTGCCCCCTCCCCCCATCCCGTAACCCCCACCCCCCACCCCCCCAGTGGGGTTTCTCACTTCTGGGATGGAGCGTGGTGGATGCTGAGCATCCTTCCAGCGCCAGTCAGGATTCATCCCAACAGATAGGGAAACGTTTTGAGGGTGCTTGGGGGGAGCCCCATGGTGGGATGGGCTGGTTGTTGCCCCCCCCTCCCCCCCAGCTCCCTTCCTGCCCCAGGGGGTTTCTCCCCCAGACAGGGACAGGGTGGAGAGTGGGGGTTCCTGACAGCGCCTTTGGGGCAGGAAGGAGGAGGGTGACGGTGCCGGGATGAAGGGTGGGGATAATGGGGACCACGGTGGGAGCTGAGCCCCCCCAAAGCGGGCAGTGGTTCTGCCTCCCCCCCTTGCTCCTCACTGTCTGTGCCTCAGTTTCCCCTGCCTGCTCTGACGCACAGGGCGCTGCTGGCAGCGTGGGACCAGGCGGTGGGGTTTGGGGGGACAGAGAGGTTGGGGACCATGGGACGATGGGGCTGGAGGTGCAGGTGGGGGTTTCGCAGGGTGGGAGCCCGCGTGGGCCATCGGGCAGCGTCGCTCCGCTCCTGGGTACAGTTTGGGGCAGGAAGGAGGGTGACGGTGCTGGACAGGATGGGGACCGCAGTGGGGGCACTGGCTCTGCCTCGTCCCTTGCTTGTCACCGCCTGTGACTCAGTTTCCCCTGCCCGCTCTGATTCCCGGCAAGGATGGACCGAGGATGTGGCTCCATCGCATCCTGCACCCTTTGGCTGCAAAGCACCCGGGGCTGGAGGCCAAGGGGGTGCAGGATGTGGCCCCAAGGCGGGTGGTGCTGGGCTACCCGAGGCGGGTGGCAGGTGGCCAGCCTGGCCCGGCCGCGCTGCGGTTTGCCTTCGTGCCTCTGTGAACTTCTCAGCAGAGCTGCCTTCGAGCAGCAGCGAGATGCAAATTCCTCCGGGGTGGGGGGAGCGCTTCTGGTTTTCCCTGAGACCAAATTTAGCCCCCGTGGGTGCTCAGCGCCTTCGAGCGCCTCCGAGAACGAAAACAGGAACGACGCCCGCTACGAAGAAAATCACCTCGAGTTTCCCCTCCGTCCTCCGAAGCTGAATTCCTGCTGGAAAAGCAAATTCCCACAGTGGCACCTGCCTGGGGTCTGGGGTGGAGGGGGTTTGGGGACAGCGGGGATACAGGATGGAGGCAGGAGGGATGCAGGATAGATGCAGGATGGATGCAGGATGGATGCAGGGTGGATGCAGGATAGATGCAGAGTGGATGCAGGAGGGATGCAGGGTGGATACAGGATAAATACAGGATGGATGCAGGATAGATGCAGGATAGACACAGGATGGATGCAGGATGGATGCAGGGTGGATGCAGGATGGATGCAGGATAGATACAGGATAGATGCAGGATGGATGCAGGATAGATGCAGGATGGATGCAGGATGGATGCAGGATAGATACAGGATGGATGCAGGATAGATGCAGGATGGATGCAGGATGGATACAGGATGGATGCAGGATAGATGCAGGATGGATGCAGGGTGGATGCAGGATGGATGCAGGATGGATGCAGGATAGATACAGGATGGATGCAGGATAGATGCAGGATGGATGCAGGATGGATACAGGATGGATGCAGGATGGATGCAGGATGGATGCAGGATGGAGACGTGTCCCAGAAGTGACACGAAGCAGAGGCTATCCAGGACCATCCCACCATAAAGGCTCTGCTCCCACCCTGTGCCGGTGCTGGAGACCTCAGGGATGGGCACGTTTGATGCTGCAGCTGCAGGAGGAGAAACTGAGGCACGGGGCCACACTGGGTTTGTCTCGAGCAGGGGCTCAGCTCTGGGCAGACTGGAAATCCCGCCTGGGGATGGGCACGGGCTCGGCGCTGCGGCAGTTGGGAGGGATGTGGCCCGCGGGGCAGAGCCTGCGAGGCGGTGAGCTCAGCACCGGCTGGCGGGGCGCATCCTGCAGCGCGAGGCGCTTCTTCCTCAGCCTCGCTGCGGGCGCTGGCGGAAACCAAGCTGGTGGCCAGGAGGGGATGGGCATGGGGCACACGCTGCCACCCTCGGCCACCGGCTCTGTGCTCAGGTGCGAAACGCCACACCGCACCGGCCGTGCGCAGAGGGGAAACTGAGGCACGGGGCTCGAAGAGGGGGAATTTAGCCCCAAGGAGGTCCCAGAGCTCCTGCGCTCCAGGAAGGGCTCTTGGGTGATGGTGTTGGGGTGGCTTTGCCGCCACAGGGAGGTTCGGTCCCCGAACCCTCGTGGTCTCACGCACGGCTGAGCTCAGGCCGCTCGGTGACAAGTCTGTCCCATCGCGAGGAACGCGGCGTCGGAAGGGACGGAGGATCCTGAGGGAGCCCCGGAGCATCCCTGTGGCTGCAGACGGGGCTGTTCGAGGTGACGGTCAGGACACGGCTCTCGTGTCCCCGCTGGCCCCGAGCGAGTCGTCCCTGCGCGGGGACACGTGTGACCACCATAGCGGCAGGAGCCCCGCGGTGTCCCCCAGCACCCGCGCTGGCACTTTACGGGGCCAAGGCTCAAGGAGGTCACCCCTTGGGGACAAAACTCCGCTCCGTGTCCCCCCCACACGGTGGGCGCCGCGGGGTGCTGCGGCGGCTGACACGCGCGTGTGGCGCGGGTGTGAATTCATCCTCGCCGGCGATGGTCTAACAGGCACGAATTAGCGCAGCGTGACGTCAGGGAGCGCATGTGGCGCAGCACTTGCTTCTTCCCCCCCCCCAATTAATGGGGTGCCCCCCCCCCCCCCCTTCATCCCTAACCCTCTCCTCCTGCCTTTGGTTTACATCCTAGAGAAAAAAAATTCTGGAAATTTCCTTGGTTTCCTTCTTTTTCTCACTTGTGGCTTGGGGGGGATTCTGGGTTGATGGATGGGGAGGGGGCAGTGGGGGGGGGGCAGCTTCCATGCTCTATCCGGGATGCAGACACCGCGTGGCCGGGACAGGGAGGAGGGTGGACACGTGTGTGTGTGCGTGTAGAGGGGGGGGCTGCTTGTGCGTGTGCATATGTGTAGGGGTTGTGCACACGCGTGTGCACACAGGTGCGTGTGTGTGGGGGGTAAGTTTGTGTGGGGGTGTGCATGGGGGGGTTTGCATGGGGAGATGTATGGGGGTGCATGGGGGGGTGTATGGGGGTGTGCATGGGGGTGTGTGAATGGGGGTTGTGCATGGAGGGGGTGCATGGGGGGGTTTGCATGGGGGTGTGCAATGGGGGGTGTGCATGGGGGCTGTGCATGGGGGGGTGCATGGGGGGCTGTGAATGGGTGTGTGTGCATGGGGTGTGTGCATGGAAGGGTGTGCACGGGGGCGTGTGCATGGGGGGGTTTGTATGGGGGGGTGCATGGGGGTGTGCATGGGGGGGTTTGCATGGGGGGTGCATAGGGGTGTGCATAGGGGGTTGTGCATGGGGGGTGTTTTCATGGCGGGGTGTGCATGTGGGTGCATGGGGGGGTGTATGGGGGTGTTTGCATGGGGGGGTGCATGGGGGGTGTGCATGGGGGGGTTTGCATGGGGGGTGTGCATGGGGGTGTGCATGGAGGGGTTTACATAGAGGGTGTTTTCTTGGGGGGGTTTCATGGGGGGTGCACGCGTGTGCCTGTGCGCAGGGGGTGTCTGTACATACATGTGCACGTGTGTAGGCGTGTGCGTGCCTCCGCGTGCTTGTGCATGCGTGTGCACGTGGGGGGGGTTGGTGAGCGCTGCAGGGGTGAGGTGTGTCCCCCAATCTCCACCCCCTCCAGCCCTCTCCCCCCCCCCCCCCCTCCTCCTCCCAGGGGATTAGGGGCCTGGAGGAGCTGGCAGGGGGCCGGAAAGGCAGGAGGGGGGGTCAGCAGGGGGGGAGTTGCATAGGGATTGAAGCTCAGGACCCCTCTGGATAAAGACACTGGTGAGAAGCCGCCCGGAATGGCTGCTAAGCTGTGTCTGATGGGCCAATACACACCCCCCGAGACCCCCGCACGGATCCCGGGGCCGTGGGGGTCCTGGCCATCTGCCCCCCATGGCGGGGCCACAGCCTCTGCCCCACGCATCCTTAACTCCCCATTTCCTCCTGCCCCAAAGCCGGACCCTTCTTTGAGGGGAGCAGCTGTATCTCCATCCCCATCCTTGTCCCGGTCCCAGTTCGTGCCCTATCTTCATCTTCACCCCCATCCCAATCCCTGTCCCCCTCCCCATCCTAACCCTTGTCCCCATTTTCATCTCTGTCCCCATCCTCATCCCTGTCCCCGTCTTCATCTCCATCCCCATCCATCTCTATCCCAGTCCCCACCCCTGTCCCCTTCTCCAACCCTAACCACGTGCTTGTCCCCATCCCTGTCTCTATCTCCACCTCCACATCTCCACCTCCACATCTCCATCTCCACCTCCACATCTCCATCTCCATCTCCATCATCTCCATCATCTCTATCTCCACTTCCACCTCCATTTCCACTTCCATCTCCATCTCCATCATCTCCATCTCCACTTCCATCTCCATCTCCATCTCCATCTCCATCTCCATCTCCATCTCCATCTCCATCTCCATCTCCATCATCTCCATCTCCATCTCCATCTCCATTTCCACTTCCATCTCCATTTCCACTTCCATCTCCATCTCCATCATCTCCATCTCCCATCTCCATCCCCATCCCCATCCCCATCCCCATCCCCATCTCCATCCCCATCTCCATCCCCATCTCCATCCCCATCTCCATCTCCATCTCCATCATCTCCATCTCCCATCTCCATCCCCATCCCCATCCCCATCCCCATCCCCATCCCCATCTCCATCTCCATCTCCATCTCCATCTCCATCTCCATCATCTCCATCTCCACTTCCATCTCCATTTCCACTTCCATCCCCGTCCCCATCCCCATCCGCTCCCTGTGCCCCCCTGGTCACCTGTGACCCCAGGGCTGTGGATCCCAAGGGATTTAGATGTGGGTTTGATGGACACCCACATGCGCCCCTTTCTTCTCCCCCCTCCTCAGGGGACCCCGGGGCTCATCCTGCACCCCTGTCCTGAGCCCAGGAGGGGACACAGGGCCCGGTGGCAGTGTCACTCGTCCTTCCGTGCGGTGCGGGAGCGACGGGCGCAGGGTGGCACCCGGCCGTCCCCCACCCTTCCAGGGAATGGAAAATATTGATGGGTGCCGAGCTGGGGGGATGCCAAGCGGCCCCTCCGGAACAAAACGCCTTCGTGGTGGCTTTAGGGGACATGGGGACCCCCACCCCCCCGACACCGAGGGGTCAAGGGCGGGCGATGGGAAGGTCTGGCTTTGGGGGGGCCCAGGTGGTGATGAGCCCCCAGACCCCACTGAGCCACCGCGGTGACACCAGAGGGGACCCAAATCCAGGGCATGGGGGGGGCACCCAGACCCACAGAGGGCTGGGGGCTCCCCCCCCCCCCCCCCGCCAAGATCAGGGTCCCCACAGCACCCCAGGCAAGTGGGCTAATTAATGGATTAATTAAGGTCCTGGGAGGAAGGGGGACAGGTTGTCACCCAGAGCCCCCCAGAGAAGGGCAGGAGTGTGCCCCCCCCGTCACTCCTTGCTCTGTCCCTGTGCCCCCCCCCCCAAGGTTCCCCGTCCCCTCCTGTGTCCCCCATCTGCTTCCACCTCCCCATCTCCTCCCATTTCCCCTCTCCCAGTCTCCCCAGTCCCTATGGGTCCCCCCCATCCCCCCCTTCACTCCCCCCCGCATCCCCTCCCATCTGCCCCCTCCCCCATTGCCCCCGTCCCCCCATCCCCTCCCCCCCAGTGCCCCGTGTCCCCCCATGTCCCCCCATGTCCCCCACTCTCTCCGCCCTCCCCCAGTGCCTCACATCCCCCCGTGCCCCCCATCTCCTCCTACATCCCCCCATTCTCCACATCCCCCATCATCTCCCCCCTTCCCCAGTGCCCCACGGCCCCCCACATCCCCCATCCCCTCCCACGCCCCCAGTGCCCCCCAGTCCCCCAGTGCCCCCACCCCCTCCCACCCCCCCAGTAACCCCCAGTCCACTGCATCCCCTCCTACCCCCAGTGCCCCCCAGTCCCCCAGTGCCCCCCAGTAACCCCCAGTCCACTGCATCTCCCATTCTCTCCCACCCCCAGTATCCCCCAGTCCCCCCATCCCCTCCTACCCCCAGTGCCCCCCAGTGCCCCCATCCCCTCCCACCCCCCCCAGTGCTCCCCAGTACCCCCAGTCCACTGCATCCCCCATCCTCTCCCATCCCCCCCCCCAGTGCCCCCCATCCCCTCCTACCCCCAGTGCCCCCCTTGTCCCCCCATCATCTCCCACCCACCCCCGTCCCCCCACCCCCGTCCCCCCCTCCCCGCCCCCTCCCCTCTCCCCCCGCCCCGGGGGGGGCGGACCCTGCTCGGGGGGGGGCGGAGCTCCCGGTGCGGAGCCGCTTCTTTGGATAAGAGGCGCGGGGCCACGGGGATGGGCAGGTGGAGCGTGTGAGCGCCCGGGCAGCGGCGGGCACGGCGATTTCCCCCCTTCCCCACCCCCTCCGGGCGGCACTTTTTGGGGGCTTTTCGGGTATTTTTATTTTTCTTTCTTAGGGTGGGGGTTTTTTTGCCCCTCTTGGCTTTCTCCGGGCCGCCCCCCCCCCCCGTCCCCCCCCTCCGGGCATGGAGGGGGCGGCGGGACCCCGGCGGGGTGGGGACCGCTGAGAGGCTCCGCTTCCCGGTCGTGTCCCCCTCCCCATCCCCCCAAACCCCCCCATGAGCGGCTGAAGCGGGGCCGGTGCCCCCCGCCCGTCCATGGGCGCCTTGGAACCGGGTCCCGGAGCCCCCCGCCCCGCCGCCCCTATGCTCAGCGGTGCCAAGGACCCCCCGGGACCCCGCGACGCCGTTTATTACGGGGAAGGGGGGGCAACACCGGAATCCGGACCCCCCCATCTACCTTACGGAGCTCCCGGGGGCTTCGGGAACCGATTCTTGGGACCCTGTCCCCCTTACCGGGCTCCGGCACCCCCCGCAGCCCCCGGGGAGGGGTTCGCCGAAGGAGGGGGGTTCGGGGGGGTCCCCGCGCCCCTCTGCCCCCGCGCCGGACCCCTCTGCGCCCTCCCCGGGTACCGCGCGGCCGGGAAGGTGCAGGTGATGCTCAACAACTTCCCGCTGTGGGCCAAGTTCCACAAACATCAGACGGAGATGATCATCACCAAACAGGGCAGGTGAGATGGGGGGGGGGACGGGGGGACTCGTGGGGGGGGCGGGAAACAGCGACCGGGAGCTGCAGCGGGACCCCCCCCCACGGGCGGCGGAGAGGATGGGGATACGGGCACGGGGGATGCTGCGATGGGTACGAAGGGACCGGCGAAAAGGATGGGGGATAAAGCAGGGGGGGTACAAGGGGGAGTGGAGGTGAGCGGCACCATGAGGAGCTGGGGGGGGTCCCGTGTTGTCACCCCAAAAGCCTGGAGGGTCCTGCGTTGTCTTCCCGGAGGAGGGGAAAGGGGGGGGGGTCCAATGCGGGCAGGGGCGCTGGGGATGCTGAGGTGGACACGCGAACGGAGGGGTGCAGGATGAGTTTGGGGGGGGCTTCAGGGTGAACTGAGGGTGGGGGGCACAGTGAGGGGCTGGGGGGTCCTGCTTGTCACCCCAAAGGGGCTGGAGGATCCGGTGTTGTCTCCCCAAAGGAGAGGATGGGGGTCCGGTGTGGGCAGCGGCACTGGGGATGCTGGGGTGCCAGCAGTGGGGTGCTGGGGGGGTGCGGGACAGGCGGGGGGGGCTGCGGGGTGGCCGGCATGGTGGGGGGCTGGGGGGTCCTTCATCGTCACCTCAAGAGGTTGGAGGTTTGTACGTTGTCTCTCCAAAGGAGAAGAGAGAGTGAGGGTCTGGGGTCCAATGTGGGCAGCGGCACTGGGGATGCGGGCAGTGGGGCGCACAGAGGGGTGCGGGGTCAACTGGGGGGGTTTCAGCGTGCACTGGGGGTGGGTGGCACAGTGAGGGGCGAGAGGTTCGCGTGTTGTCACCCCAAGAGGGTGGAGGTCCCCGTGTTGTCTCCCCAAAGGAGAGGAGGGGATGGGGGTCCGGTGTGGGGGGCAGCGGCACTGGGAATGCTGGGGTGGATGTGCCCGCAGCGGGGTGCTGGGGGGGTGCGGGACAGACTGGGGGGGGCTGCGGGGGTGCCGGCATGGCAGGGGGCTGGAGGGTCCTTCGTTATCACCTCAAGAGATTGGAGGTTTCGTCATCGTCCCCTCGAGGGGCTGGAGGTTGTGTGGAGGGTGTTTGTGAGTCTGGGGGTCCCCCTCAGCAACGGGGGTGGGTCTGTGCAAGGGGGGTCCCCATCTCCACGGGTTTAGGGTGATTTCTGTCTGTGTGCAAGGATAAAAGTGGGGAGCAAAGCAGACCAGACCCCTCCAAGGCATTGTTTTCTAGGGGAGTTGAGGCTTGTTGGATGGAGAAGGGGGTTTGGGGGTGTCCCCACCGATGTTGGGGGGGGGGGGGAGGGGGAGAGAGGAGGGTGCAGCCCCCCGTGTTGTGCCAGGCAGAGATGGTACTGGGGGTCCGGAGGTTTATCCGCCTTCGCCCCACGTGCTGCGAGAGCTCAGCGCCGCAACAAGTAGTGAGAACCCGGTCGGTGCCACCGCACGAGCACAGTGGGTGAGTGGGTGGGTGGGTGACACCCCCATCGCCTGCTGCCCTCCATCTGGGGTGCAAATCCCCCCCACACACACTCTGTGGGGCAGGCAGAGGCCGCGTGCCCCCCATGTTGCCCCATGGGGAAGGGGGAGCGTTTCGGCAACGCCGAAGCAGCCGGCAGTGACCCCGCAGGTGGGGACCCTCCGTGCTGCCCCCCCACCTGGGGAAGGGGCTGGGGCAGGGGTTGTGGGATATTTGGGGAGCAGAAGTCCCCCCACTCTTGCCAACGGCCCTTCTTGTAGGGTCTGGGGGTGCAAAAAAGGGGTTCGGGGAGGCCGTGGGGTCGCCGTGGCTTGGAGCAAGACGAGCCCCAAATGCTGGTGCGTTTTGGGGTGAGTGGGGGGCTGCAGTTTGGGGGGTCTCGATGGGATGGTGTTGGGGTGAGGAGGGACTGTGAGCGTGGCAGGGATGAGCACGGAGCTCAGCGCCCTCCGGATCAGGCTCGGGGGCAATGCTTTGGCTCCCCAATCTCCACGGCGAGAGGGGCAGCCAGGGCGTGGGGGGCGGCCGCAGAGCCCCCCAGCTCCATTCCTTGCCCAAGGGGGGCTCCTTCTGCCCCAGCAGCGATGCTCCGCGCGCTCTCTCCTTCCTTCCTTTGGCTGAGACAGATGGTGTCACTTCGATGCTGCAACCAACCTGCTTAACGTGTTGGAAGTCTAAACGATTTAGGGTCGCTTCGTTTGCCACGGCCGTTCCCAGCTCCGATTCCCCGCTGGGCTCGGGGCGCGCGGCAGCAAACGGGCACCGGCACGGATGGGGTGATGGGTCCCCAGTCCCAGCCAAGGGGTGAACAGGGGTGCTGGGCCCCCAAAATCATCGTTTCTCCACCACCATCGCTCAAGTCCTACGTGAACCCGTTGAAATCCGCTCCGTTGCTTTCTCTCTTCTCTTTTCCCCCCGTCTGCGGTGCCCATCCCCGCTGCATCGGGGCTGCTGAGGGTCTAGAAACTGGGGTGCCCTTCGAAATCCCATCCTCTCGGCCCCGCTGCACCCCTGGGCTCTGCCAGCAGCTCCCAGCCCAAAGCCGGGCAGTTTTAGGGCTCTTTTTGCAGCTCCGTCCCCATGGATGGCTTTGCAGAGGGGCTGAGGAGGGGGTGCTGTGCCCCGGGGTGGGGGGCTCACAGCAAACCCAGCTCCAGGGAGGCATCAAACTCAGAGCCGCAAAACATCCGTTTCACCTGACCCTGAGCTGCTTTTGCAAAGCTCTGAGCGCGGGGCCGGGCTGCAGCGCTGCCGAGACTCAGGAAAACCCCCAAAGTGGTGGGGTTAGGGGGGATCTGTACCCCAAAACAGGCACCCATTGGGCTGGGGGGCTGTGGGGGCAGCGCGGGGGATGCATCCTGACCCACTGGTGCTGTGGCGCCCATCTCGTTGGGCTTTGTTGGTCTCAATTCTGGTGTCTCGGAGACGGAGAGGAGCTGAGGTTGGGTGGGAGATGGTGGCACTGGGGCGAAATGGGGTGCGATCGGGTGCTGGGATTTACCCCCCTGACACCTTCCTGGATGGCTCTTGTCCCTCTGCTCTGGCTCTGATGTGCCGTCCCGCGGCATCATCCCATGGCATCATCCCATGGATTCATCCCATGGATTCATCCCACTCATCCGCAGCCAAACCGCCTTCGCGCTGGTGTCCCGCGTGGGTCCCTCCTTCGCCGCTGCCCTTCTCTGGCTCCACCAGGGCAGGATTTCTGCGGAAACCCCCAAAGATTCGCCATCGCCCCCACTGCGAAGGGTCCGGGGAATTCCTGCTGTGGGTTTTGCTGCAGAGCCGGGGGGGGCATCGCCTTTGTGGGGGCACAGGGGCTGCCTTTGCCTTTTGGGGGGCACTTGGCGCTGTTGTTCAGGGGGAGCAGGATCTGCTTTGGCGTTTGGCGACCCGAGGACGGCATCGCCTTGGGAGAGGGCGCTGGGGATGGTTTGCGCTTGGCGGACACGAGGGTTGGCACTGCCTTTGAGGAGGACGCGGGGGGACAGATTTGGGGGCACAAAGGTGGGTTTGAATTTGGCAAATGGAAACTTTGGCTTTGGTTTGAGGGGTGCAGGCAGTGGCTGCTCATTTTGGGGGAACCCAAGGGCTGGCTTTGCCTTGCTGGAGGCACTCAGGGATGGTTTGGCCAAGCCGGCAGCTGCTCTTCCCATGCAATCTGGGTTGGGGGGACCCGGTGCCCCACTGGCAGCTCTGCATGTTGGGAGGCAGTGGTGCCGCCGTGCCGTGTGCCACGCGGCACTGTGCAGCCACGCTGTGCCGTGCAGCTGTGCCATAGCACCGTGCCATGCCGAGCAGCCAGGCCATGCAGCCACAAAGCTGTGCCGAGCAGCACCGTGCAGCCACGCCGGAGCGCCGTGCCGTGCAGCCGTGCAGCTGTGCCAAGCAGCCCCGTGCCATGCATTGCCGTGCGGGTGTGCCGTATGGTGCTGTGCTGACCACCCGTGCTGTACAACCACGAAGCTGTGCCGAGCAGCCCCGTGCAGCCACGCTGTGCCGTACAGCCGCGCCGCGGCAATGTGCCATGCCGTGCAGCTGTGCCGTGCGGTGGGGCAGGCGGAGCGCGGTGGGGGCTGTGCTCATCTCCCACGCAGCCATGGTTCTCGCGGCCGCTCGGGCTGGGACGCGCTGGGTGGCACTGGGAGAGGAGGGGGCTCAGCCGGGGGGGGCACCTCTGCCCCCCAGCAGGTTTGCAGGCAGTTGGCCCCCACATTTCCCATCCTCCTGGTTTATCCTGGACCCCCTTTCCCCGCTCCTGCCGCCGCGTGACCCCAATGTCACCAGGGTCCCATGTCACCTAGCATCCTCTTGCCCCCCAGAATCCCTGGATGTGCCCCTGGCTCCTCCGCCCCACCGCCACGCGCCCCGTCCCCCTTCTTCCAACTCCTCAAATTGAGGGCATCACACAGGGATGAACCTCCCTGAGAGCCGGGACCCCCTTCCAAAACCCCAGAAACAAAGAGGAGAGGGGAAACCAGAGGTTCCCACCGGCTTTCGGGGTGTGCGCGGGGGGTATGTGTGAGCCGGCACCCCAACACGGCACCTCCCAAAGCGGGGGTGCCGAGTCCTTCCCGCGCAGCCGCCCCGGGAGCGCAAGCGCTGCGGGGATGTAAAAATAAATAGCGAGGCGTGCATGGTTTCGGGTCTTATCCCCACCCTGGCGTGCCCCGGCCGGGCCCTGTGGTTTACACCACGTTCGAGCTGCGCCAGCAGCGCGCGCGGAGCCCACGAAGCGGCGAAGCAAGAGCAAGGTGCAACCAAAACCACCAGAGCAGGGGAAAAAAAGAAAAGGCTGTTTTCTTCCTCCTCCTCCTCCTCCTCCTCCTCCTCCCTGCAGCAGCTCAGGGTTGGTGCAACCACCCGCTGCCCGTGCCGGCGCTGGCACCTGGAGCGTTGCGGTGGCGCGGCGAGCGCTCGGCGGGGGCCGGAGGCAGCGCAGCCCCTCGCTGCCACGCTTTGATGTGGCTGCAGCGTTTATCGGTGCCAGGAACCACCGTCCCTCGACACCGCCACGTCTCGCTGGCGGTGATGGCGATGGCACGGCCAAGGCTGCCCGCTTTCGGCACGCGGGTGGTGGGATGGGGTCTGCGAGGGCTTTTGCCGGTGCCCGGGATGCTCGAGGCCAGCATCCACGCCGGCGCACGTGCGCGGCTCCTCGCCCTCAGTGCTGCTTTCTTTTTCTTTTTCTTTTTCCCCCCACCTCTCTCTTTCTCGCGAGGGCGATTTTGAGTCACTTTCCATCGCTCTTCGCGCGGTGCTGCGGCGCTGCCCGTGCCATCGCTTCCTGCCTTGGCTGCCCCGCGCTGCTCTGGGCACCTCACCCGGATTTTGGCTACCGCACAGGGCAGGCCGGTGGCCCCGAGGGGCTCGGCTGGGCTCAGCAGCCCCGTCGATGCCATCCGTGTCACGAGCTCACAGGTCTCTGCCTTGGGGCAGCTGGGGTACGGGGGGGCTGCCGGGGCAGGCGAGGCACCCCCTCACCCCAATGCTGAGGGGAAGGAAATAACCCCCCTGCCCGCACGGATCCATCGCTGCCCCTCTTCCAGGGGTGATTCCTGCCCACGGGCAGCGCTGCCAGCTCCGGGGAGCCCCCCAATCCCTGCCTTATGAGAGCCCCCCGTTCTCACCCACCGGCAAAGCTCAAAGGCTGCACCCCCCTCCCCCAAACAGGTGGAGTTCAGGATGAATCCCATCAATCCACCTCTCCATATGCTCCGGCTCAGGCAAAGGGACGGGAGCTGGGATCCTCCGTATCCCCCGTGTTGGTCTGGGGGGACCCATCCTGCGCCCCACCAGCTCGTTAACACGGGTGATGTTAATGGGGCAGCGGGATGATGGGGGGGTGCTGGTGTTGGGGCTGGTTTCCAGCTCCGGACCCCGAAAACTCCGCGTGTGCCGGAATGCTGAGGTTGAAGAGCTGAGCTCTGCTGGGGGGGGCTGAATAATTGCCCCCCAACTCCGTCTCGAGGCCCCATTGCAATCCTGAGCTATTGGAGGTGGGGATGGAAAAGGTGGGACTCAACTTGGGAGGCTTTGTGTGCGATCTCTCAGTCCAGGGCTGGGATTTGGGATTCCCTGAGGTGTGGGGGGGACAGCGGGGTGCAGCCCCACGGCGGGGGTGGCAGCTGCGTCCGCAGGGTGTCCCCCCCACCCCCGGCCATCCCGTCCTGTCCCCTTCCTGCCCTTGGCGCAGGCTGGCGCCCAGCCCGAAATAGCAGCCGTGTTGGTTTCCGATCCGGAAGGTGCTCGGCGAGGGGGGAGGAAGATGCCGAGGAGGTGTGTGTGGGGGGGGGATATTTGGGCCCTGAGAGCAGCCCCCAGCTGCCAGGGTCACTCACCTCCTCGCAGGCACCCGGCTGGGCACGGGGGAGGCTGCAATTGCTCTGCCTCAGTTTCCCCATCGCCGCTCTGCCAGGCAAGAGCTGTTCCCCCCCTACCCACAGCCTCTTGTACCCAGGGTGGGGGTGACAGCCTCCGCACCTCTGTCCCCCCCGCAGGCGCATGTTCCCGTTCCTCAGCTTCAACCTCTCGGGGCTCAACCCCGTCGCCCACTACAGCGTCTGCGTAGACGTAGTGTTGGTGGACCAACACCACTGGCGCTACCAGGGCGGCAAATGGGTGCAGTGCGGCAAAGCCGAGGGCAACATGCCAGGTACGGACCCTTCATCCCCATCCTCATCCTCCAAAGGATGAGCAAAAAGGGTAACCCCATCCCTGCTATGTCCCCCCCCCAGGGAACCGCCTCTACCTGCACCCCGACTCGCCCAACACCGGAGCGCACTGGATGCGCCAGGAGGTCTCCTTCGGCAAACTCAAGCTCACCAATAACAAAGGCGCAGCCAACAACGTTGGACAGGTGAGGGTCTCGCCGCCGCACCGGGCTGTGCCGGGTCACCGCGACCCCCCCTGACCCCCCCCCGCTGCCCCCCCAGATGATTGTGCTGCAGTCGCTGCACAAGTACCAACCCCGGCTGCACGTGACGGAGGTGAAGGAGGGCGAGGGCGACGATGGGGACCCCTCGCCGCACACCCACACCTTCGCCTTCCCCGAGACCCAGTTCATCGCCGTCACTGCCTACCAGAACGCCGACGTGAGTGGGGACCCCCTCCCTGCTCCCCAAAACGTGACTCCCCTGCCCTGAGCTGCCCCCACACCCTCCTCAGCGGTACGGGAGCTCAGGCACCCCCCTGGCATCCCTCCCCCCCCAGAGCCACAGAAACCATTGCTACAGCCCCAGTATGGCCCCAGTACAGCCCCAGTATCACAACACTGGTAGCCCCCCCAGGTCCCTCCCTGCGAGGTCTCCAGCATCGAGGGAACCCCAAAAGCATCTCCGCGGGTCCCCTCTCTGCAGCATCTCTGCAGCCGCTGGTACCACCCCCCCATCCCTCAGCATCCCAGTGACCCCCCCCCAACCTCCTCATCCTCATCCCAGCAATCACCACCACATCCCCTCAGCATCCCAGTGACCCCCCCCTTCTGCCCTCTCAGCACCCCAATAATCCCCACAACTCCTCAGCATTCCAGTGACACCCCCTTCGTCTCTTTATCATCCCAGTAATCACCACATCTCCTCAGCATCCCAGTAACCCCCCATTCCCTCAGCTTCTCCTGAACCCCCCCACATCCCCCCATCCTCGTTCTGAATCCCCTCAGCATCCCAGTAGCCCCCCAGTACCCCCCATCCCTTCAGAATCCCAGTAACCCCCCAGTACCCCCATCCCTTCAGAATCCCAGTAACCCCCCAGTACCCCCCATCCCCTCAGAATCCCAGTAACCCCCCATTGCCCCCCATCCCTTCAGAACCCCAGTAACCCCCCAGTACCCCCCCATCCCTTCAGAACCCCAGTAGCCCCTGCATCCCCTCAGCACCCTGCAATGCCCCCCAGTATCCCAGCGCCCCCCGCCCAGTGCTGGGATGGGTGTCCTGGGACAGACAGGGGGATCTGTTGGGGTGGGGGGTACTTGAGGGATAGGGGGGGCCATCCCTGGGGGGGTTGGGGGCCCTATCAGGCTGGCTGCAGCCCCCCAACCCCCGTGCCCCCCCAGATCACCCAGCTGAAGATCGACCACAACCCGTTCGCCAAAGGTTTCCGGGACAACTTTGACTCGTGAGTGTCCCCCCCCGACGGTGCCCCCCACCCTGCTTGGCAGGAGGGGGCCCCCCCACCTGACTCCCCCCATTTTCCGCCCCCCCCAGGATGTACGCAGCCTCGGAGAGCGACCGCTTCACCCCATCTCCCCCGGACGGCGCGGGGTGCCAGCAGCTCCTGCCAGCCCCCCACTTCCAGCCCTTTCTACCCGAGCAGTACCCGCTGCCCCCCGGGCGCTTCTTTGGGGGGGAGCGGGGGGCTGCGCTGCCCCTGCCCCCCAAGGACCCCCCGCGATGGTTCTTCCCCCCCCAGCAGCCGCCGGCCGCCGCGGGGACGCTGGAATACGGCGGCTACGACACGGGGTACGGGGGGGGCAAGTTGGTGCCCTATGGGGTGAAACCCTTCCCCTTGCCCCCTGCCCCACATCCCCCCCTGCCCTACTACCCCGAGGGTCCAGGGGGGGCTTTTGGGGTGGGGGGGGGCTGGAGCCCCGGGCAGTTCAGCCCCAAGGGCAGCCCCGGGGCACTGGGCTGGTACCGGGACCCCCGGGAGGAGAAGGAGGGCTGGAACCCCGAGCCCCCCGCCTCGGGCGACTCCTCGGACTCGGGGCTCTATGAGTGCAAGCGACGGCGGGTGTCCCCGTACCCCTCCAGCACCGAGGGGTCCCCCCCACCCCGCAATGGGGACCTCTACGACAAAGACCCAGGCGCCGACAGCGGCTACTACGGCTTCTACAGCAACTGAGCCCGCTGGGGGGCTCGGACCCCCACCCCAGGCACCCCAAGGCTATGGAAGTGGGGTGCAAGGGGTCATTCCCACCCCCAGCTACGGTAACTGAGCTGAGCTGGGGGGCTCGGACCCCCACCCAGGTACCCTAAGATCATGGAAATGGGGTGCAAGGGGTTCCGGGTGCCCTCCAACTATGGCTTCTATGGCAACTGAGCCCGCTGGGGGGCTCAGACCCCCACCCCAGATACCCTAAGATCATAAAAGTGGGGTGCAAGGGGTCCTGGGTGTCATCCCCCCTCCTCCCAGCTATGGCTTCTACAGCAACTGAGCCACCCTAAGGGGTTCAGACCCCCACCCTGGGCACCCCAAGACCATGGAAATGGGGTGCAAGGGGTCATTCCCACCCCCAGCTACAGCAACTGGGCTGAGCTGGGGGGCTCGGAGCCCCACCCCAGGTACCCTAAGACCATGGAAATGGGGTGCAAGGGGTCCTGTGTGCCCCCCCCCCCAGTTTAACACCCAGCAGAGCGGGGGCTGCAGCCGACAATCAGCCCCCGGTGCCACCCCGGTGGGGCAACGGGGGCGAGCGGGGAGGGGATGGGGGGGTCCAGGGTGCAGGGGTTTTGTTGTCAGTGGGTTTTAGTGAGGGTGGGGTTCATGCTGAAGTATTTATTGAGCCCCCGCGTACCCAGCGTGGGGGGCAGAAGCATATCTCGCAATAAAGGGGACGCTGTGGGGCACGAGTCTGCGGTTTCTGGGTGCACGCAGGAGGGGAAACTGAGGCAGGGGGGGTAAGGGAATTGTGCCCCCCCCCCTCGCTGGGGGGGACCCAAGCATCCTCAGCAAGGAAGAGGGTGCTGAGCCCTGGGGGGCAAAGGATGCTCTCTGCACACCCCAGCTCTTTGCAGCCTTTATTAGAGCAGCTCCTCTCACAATGAGGGGGGGAAGGGGGGGGGGTCTCCCGCCCGCGGGCACCCCAGGACCCCCCCATAGCTCCCCATAGGGTGCCAAGGACCCAGCAGTCCTGTGGCCCCAAGGGTGGGTGGGGGCACCACCAGCCCCTGCCCCCCCCCCAGTGCCCCATCTCGCACCGAGGCTCTGCCCCACATTTAAGGCATGGGGGCACAGTGCCCCCCCCCCCAATTTTATAGCACAGTTTGAACTTAAACACGGGCAAAATAGCTTTGGGGGGGGCACAACACAGCATCCCCAGTGCTGGGAGGACCAGCCCTGCCGCTGGGCGCCACTGCTGTGATGAGCTGGGGGGGGCTCAGCCCCAGGGGGGGGATTGCTCAGCCCGGGGGGGGGCTCAGCCCAGGTTGGGGGGCTCAGCCCGGGCCGGGGGGCGCTACCAGAGCACCGCGCTGTCCAGGTGGGCGAAGCCGGGGTCCAGGCGCAGCTTCCAGTAGGTGTTGTTGGTGACCCACGACTCCTTGCCGCTGGCATCCGTCAGCCGCCTGCGCAGGGGCGGGGGGGGTCACGGCAAGGGGGGGGCCAGGAACACCCCAAGGGGCCTCTCCCCCATCCCCCGAGAGCCCCACATCCCCCTGCGTCAGGGGGTGCCCCATGCATTCCCTGCACCCGAGTCCCCACATGTCCCCCAAATCCCCCTCTTGCCCCCCCAACCCCTTGAACTCCACAGCCCCCCCCGAGCTCCCCCAAGCTCTTCGCTGTCCCCTGGTCCACCCGCGTCCCCTCATCTCCCCCTGCTCTTGTGTCCCTCAAGCTTCCCTGTGTCCCCCCAAAACCTGGACCTGAAGAAGCCATCCTGGTGGGCGATGATGTTCTCCTCCATGGGGAGGGGCGTGGAGGTCACGTCTGTGCCATCAAGAAACCCCCCCCAGGGATCTCCTCCATTCCTCAGGACCCCCTCATCTCTCTGTGCCCCACGCCTTGCTCCATGCCTCAGCCCCAGGAGCCCCCCAGAAGCCCCCCAACCCCTCCGTGTTGGACCTGAAGAAGCCATCCTGATGGGTGATGTTCTCCTCTACGGGACGGGGTGTGGGGGGTCTCGTCTGTGCCATCAACACCCCCAAGGTTCTCCCCCATTCCCCGAGAGCCCCACATCTCCCCATACCCCATGCATTGCCCCACGCCCCAGCAGCCCCCCCAGCCCCCCAATGTTGGACCTGAAGAAGCGAGCCTGGTGGGTGATGTTGTTCTCCTCCATGACGCGGCGTCGGTCGCGCTGCAGCTGCTCGATCTGGCGCTTCTGCGTCTCGGCCGCTGCCACGTTCCCTTCCTCCAGGTACCTGAGGGGTGGGAAAGGGGTGTCACGAGCTGGGCGGCCTCAGCGCCCATCGCCGCTATCCTGGGGGGCCGCTCACCGCTGGTCGGGGCGCAGGCGGGTGTCGGTGGAGGGCAGGACGCGCCGCAGCTCGGGCGTCAGCTCGTTCAGCTCCAGCGCAAACTGGGTGAAGCCATAGTTCTTCTCATGGTCGCGGGGCATGGGGTCTGCGGGGGGGGGACGGGGGCACTGAGACACCCAGGGTGGGATATACCGCCTACCAAGGGCGGGGATTCCACACACACCCCCCAGGATGGGGCATCTCCCCCCTCAGAGTATGGAATCCCCTACCGGGATGGGGTACAACGGCCCCCAGGATGGGAATATCCATCCACCCCAGGCAGGGAATCCTCCCCCAGGATGGGTTATCCTCCCCCAGGATGGGTTATCTCCCCCAAGATGGGTTATCTACCTCAACATGATGGACTATCTCCCCAAAGATGGGTTATCTGCCCCCCTCGATGGTTTACCTACCCCCCCCAAGGATAGGATATAACCCCCAGGATGGGTTATCTACCTCCAACATGATGGAATATCCCCCCCAGATGGGTTATCTGCCCCCCAAGATGGCGTAACCCCCCCTGGACCCCCTGGATGGTTTATTTACCCCTCCCCTGAGGATGCGATATAACCCCCAGGATGGGTTATCTCCCCCCAGGATGGGTTATCTCCCCCCAGGATGGGTTATCTACGCCAATATGATGGAATATCCCCCCCCAGATGGGTTATCTGCATCCCAGGATGGGGTAACCCCCCCTGGATGGTTTAATCTATCCCCCCAAGGATGCGATATAACCCCCAGGATGGGTTATCCTCCCCCAGGATGGGTTATCTACCCCAACAGGATGGAATATCCCCCCAAGATGGGTTATCTGCCCCCCAGGATGGGGTAACACCCCCTGGATGGTTTATCTATCCCCCCAAGGATGGGATATAACCCCCAGGATGGGTTATCTACCCCAACATGATGGAATATCCCCCCCCAGATGGGTTATCTGCCCCTCAGGATGGGGTAACCCCCCTCAAATGGCTTATCTAACCCCCCCCCCCAGGATGGGATATCCCCCTCCCCACCTCCCAGGATAAGGTGCCCCCATCCCCAGCCCCCATCCTCACTGGCTTTCCAGACGCAGTGCCCTGGGGGGGGCCCACAGCGCAGCCCCTCGTGCCAGTTGCCCACCAGGCGCTCCACAACGGCCCCGCTGCGGCTCAGCACCGCGCCCTGCACCTCTGTGCCCCCCGTGCCCCACGGCCGAGCCTGCAACGGCGGGGGGAAACGGGGGGCTGAGTCGGGGGGGGCATTGGGAAAGGGGGGGGGGCTGAGAGAAGAAGGGGGCGTTGGGGAAAGAGGGGTCCTGGGGGGCGGGCATTGGGAAAGGGGGGGTCATGAGTGGAGGGAGGGGCATTGGGAAATGGGGGATCCTGAGTGAAGGAGGGGGCATTGGGGGGGGTGTCATGAGTGGAGGGGGGACATTGGGAAAGAGGAGGTCGTAAGGGGGGGGGCCCTAAGGTGGGGGGGCATTGGGAAAGGGGGACACGGACACACGGAGGGGAGGAGGCCCATGGGGTTGGGGGGCACATAGGGGGGCAGATGGAGGGAGGAGCACATGGAGGGGCGGCACATGGAGGGGACAAACAAAGGGGGGAGACCCATGGGGTTGGGGGGCACATGGGGGGGACACATGGAGGGGAGGAGACCCATGGAGTTGGGGGGCACATGGGGGGGACACATGGAGAGGGGAGACCCATGGAGTTGGGGGGCACATTGGGGGGACACATGGAGAGGGGAGGCTCATGGAATTGGGGGACACACATGGAGGGGGAGACCCATGGAGTTGGGGGGAACACTGGGGGGACACATGGAGAGGGGAGACCCATGGAGTTGGGGGGCACATGGGGGGGACACATGGAGAGGGGGAGACCCATGGAGTTGGGGGGAACACTGGGGGGACACATGGAGGGGAGGAGGCCCATGGGGTTGGGGCGCACATGGGGGGGACACATGGAGAGGGGAGGCTCATGGAATTGGGGGACACACACGGAGGGGGAGACCCATGGAGTTGGGGGGCACATGGAGGGGACAAACAAAGGGGGGAGACCCATGGGGTTGGGGGGCACATGGGGGGGACACATGGAGAGGGGGAGACCTATGGAGTTGGGGGGCACACTGGGGGGACACATGGAATGGGGAGACCCATGGAGTTGGGGGGAACATGGGGGGGACACATGGAGAGGGGGAGACCCATGGAGTTGGGGGGCACATGGGGGGGACACATGGAGAGGGGAGGCTCATGGAATTGGGGGACACACACGGAGGGTGAGACTCATGGAGTTGGGGGGCACGTGGTGGGGACACACAGAAGGCGGGAGCCCACAGAGTTGGGGGTGCACTCGGATCGTGGGGTTCCGGGGGGGGGCACCTTGCAGAAGGTGATCTTGCAGTGGAAGGAGGCGTCGCGCGTGTTGCGGACGAGCACCTCGCCGTAGTGCTCGACCCAGCGGGGGCCGCTCAGCACGTTGTGCACGCAGGTGGTGACTTTGTTCCACTCGAAGTGGTCTCCGGTCCTGCGGGCAGCGCCGATCGTCGGCCGGGGGGGGCGCGGGGGGATGTGGGGCGCTGGGGGGCCCCCCGCCACGGCTCACCTGGGCAGCTGGACGTGCACGGTGCCCACCGGGACGATCTCCAGGGATTTGCCCCAGAATTTGTTCTTCCACCTCATGTCTGGGGGGGTGGGAGGAGGTGAGACCCCCCCCCCAATCTCCTTGGTCCCCCCCCAACGCCTCCCTCGGCGCCCACCTTGCCAGAAGATGAAGTTGTCGGACTCAGCGTGGCAGGCGGAGACGGGGGGGTGGTGGCACACCTGGAAGGATGGAGGGGGACATGACACCCCCACCCGGCTCTATCCCCGCTCCCGGTGCCCATCTCATCCAGCTCCGTCCCTGTCCATGCCCGTCCCTGCTCCCCAGGCCATCTGTCCCCACCCTCCCTGCCCCTGTTCCCCATTCCCATCTCATCCATCCCCAGTCCCCATCCCTGACCAGCTCCATCCCTGCTCCCTGTCCTATCTGTCCCTGTCGCCATCCATCCCTGTCCCTGCTCCCCATCCTGTTTGTCCTCATCCCCATCCCGTCCATCCCTGCTCCCCACCCAGCTCCATCCGTCCCTGCTCCCCGTTTCCATCTCAACCATCTCCATCCCATCTGTCCCCATCACCATCCCCACTTGTCATCCCAGCCCCATCCATCCCTGTCCCCAACAACCCCCATCCCATCCATCCATTTCCCACCCATCCCAGTCCCCATCCCCTCCACCATCTCCATCATCTGCATTTCCATCATCTCCATCTTCATCATCCCTGTTCCCATCCCCTCCATCCTCATCCCCATCATCCCCTTCTCCACCATCCCCATCTCCATCATCCCCATCCCCATCCCCATCATGCCCATCCCCATCACGCCCATCTCATCTCCATCCCCATCATCCCCATCCCCATCTCATCTCCATCATCTCCATCTCCATCCCCATCCCCATCATCCCCATCCCCATCTCATCTCCATCATCTCCATCCCCATCATCCCCATCCCCATCATCCCCATCCCCATCTCATCTCCATCATCTCCATCCCCATCCCCATCTCATCTCCATCATCTCCATCCCCATCCCCATCATCCCCATCTCATCTCCATCCCCATCATCCCCATCCCCATCGTCCCCATCCCCATCATCCCCATCTCATCTCCATCATCTCCATCCCCATCCCCATCTCATCTCCATCATCTCCATCCCCATCCCCATCATCCCCATCTCATCTCCATCCCCATCATCCCCATCCCCATCATCCCCATCCCATCATCTCCATCATCTCCATCCCCATCCCCATCTCATCTCCATCATCTCCATCCCCATCCCCATCATCCCCATCTCATCTCCATCCCCATCATCCCCATCCCCATCATCCCCATCCCCATCATCCCCATCTCATCTCCATCCCCATCTCATCTCCATCTTCTCCATCTCCATTCCCATCATCTCCATTCCCATCACCTCCATCCCCATCATCCCCATCTCATCTCCATCCCCATCTCATCTCCATCCCCATCATCCCCATCCCCATCTCAAATCCCATCATCTCCATCCCCATCAACCCCATCCCCATCTCATCTCCATCATCTCCATTCCCATCCCCATCAACCCCATCCCCATTTCATCTCCCTCATCTCCATTCCCATCCCCATCATCTCCATCCCCATCACCTCTATCCCCATTGATCCCCACCCCTGTCCCCGTCCCCTCCGGGCCCACCTGCTCGCCGATGAAGCGGAACCCACGCTCGGGCCGCACGCACTCGTAGGTCTCGCCCAGCACCGGGTTGAAGGGTTTGCTGCCCGCCCGGTAGAAGGTGGAGGCGTAGGCGGACACGGCGAAGGCGGCCACGTACACCTGCGCCGCGACCACCGTCACCCCACGGCCACCTCCCCTGTCCCCAGGCTTCCCCGTGTCCCCTGAGACCCTCAGTCCCCCCCGACCCCTCCCAAGTCCCCTGATCCTCCGATGTCCCCCCCATGTCTCCTGGTGCACCCCATGTCCCCTCGAGCTCCCTGATGACCCCGATCTTCTGTGTTCCCTGGTGTCCCCCAATTCCTCTGTGTGTCCCCTGATCCCCCCATGTCCCCTAATCCACCCCCACGTCCCAAGTGTCCCCCCTTGCCCCAGAATCCCCGTGTCCCCCCATCCTCCTGTGCCCCTCAGTGTCCCCCAATCTGCCCATGTCCCCCCAATCCCTGGGTCCCCTTGTCCCTCTGTGTCCCCTGATCCTCACCACGTCCCCAGGGTCCTCCTGTATCCCCCCAATCCCCTTGTGTCCCCACATGTCCCCTGATCCCTCTGTGTCCCCCAATCCTCGCCACATCCCCAGCGTTCCCTTGTGTCCCCCAATCTTCCTGTCTCCCCCCAATCCACCCATGTCCCTCCAATCCCCCCATGTCCCCATGTCTCCTGATCCTCACCACATCCCCAGTGTCCCCCGATCCTCCTGTCTGTCCCCCAATCCCCCCGTGTCCCCTCACCCCTCCATGTCCCCTGATCTTCACCACATCCCCGGGGTCCCCCGATTCTCCTGTCTCCCCCCAACCCACCCATGTCTCCCCAATCCCTCTGTGGCCCCATATGTCCCCTGATCCCTCTGTGTCCCCTGATCCTCACCATGTCCCCAGTGTCCCCCAATCCTCCTGTCTCCCCCTAATCCCCCCGTGTCCCCCCAATCCCCCCTGTGTCCCCTCACCCCTCTGTGTCCCCTGATCCTCACCACATCCCCAGTGTCCCCCAATCCTCCTGTCTCCCCCTAATCCCCCTGTGTCCCCCCAATCCCCCCGTGTCCCCTCACCCCTCCGTGTCCCCTGATCCTCACCACGTCCCCAGTGTCCCCCGATCCCCCTGTCTCCCCCTAATCCCCCCATGTCCCCCCAATCCCCCCCGTGTCCCCTCACCCTCCGTGTCCCCTGATCTCCACCACGTCCCCAGGGTCCCCCAATCCTCCTGTCTCCCCCCAATCCCCCCGTGTCCCCATATGTCCCCTGATCCCCACCACGTCCCCAGTGTCCCCCAATCCCCCTGTCTCCCCCCAATCCCCCTGTGTCCCCATATGTCCCCTGATCCCCACCACGTCCCCAGTGTCCCCCGATCCCCCTGTCTCCCCCCAGCCCCCCCGTGGCCCCGCTGCCCCTCACCAGGCGCTGCCGCGGGTCGGGGGCTCTGCTGGCGCGGTCGAGCAGGCTGCTGTACTCGAGCTCCTCGCAGAGCCGCTGCAGCGCGCCCAGGGGCTCGTTGAGCTGCACGGGCAGCGCCACGCGGGCCAAATCGCGGCCCACGCTGCTGCGCAGGAGCCCCCACAGGCTCAGGTCCGCGGGGGGCACGGGGGGCGCGGGCAGCCGGCTGCGCCGCCCTGGCACCGGCATCGGCCCCGGCAGCTCCAGTGGTGGCGGTTCCGTAGGCAACGGGGCTTGGGATCCTGCAGGAATGGGGTGCTGGGGGTGACCCACAACACCCCGCCCGTGCCCCCCAAGCCACCCCACACTGGTGCTGTCCCTTCCCGGTGCCCCCCTGAGCTGCTCTGTGCCAACCCCTTCACCCCAAACTGGTCCTATCCCTCCCCAGTGCCCCCCTGAGCCCCCCCATGTCAGCCCCCTCCCCACAAGCCAGTGCCCCCCCACCTCCCTGTACCTGTCAGGAGGTGACCCACCCCACCCTGCCCGTGCCCCCCAAGCCACCCCACACCAGTCCCATCCCTCCCAGAGCTGCCCCACACCACCCCACATCGCTCCTTTTCTGGCCCCTGGTGCCCCACTGAGCCCCCCCCCAACACTGACGGCGTTCCCCCCAAGCGACCCCCCACCAGTCCCACCCCCCCCCGGTGACCCCCAAGCCACCACACACTGATCCTGCCCCCCCTCCCAGTGCACCCCGAGCCCCCCAACATCACCTCCCCAACCTCTGCCCCCACCCCATCACCTCCCCTCACCCCCCCTGGACCACTCCACACTGGTCCCATTCCCCCCCTGTGTCCCCTCAAGCCACCCCATAGCAGTGTCCCTCCCCTCAGATCACCTCCTCCTCCCCACACCAGTCCCCCCCTCCCCACACCTGTTGGGGGGCGCCCCGGCCCCCCCAGCTCAGCCGCATCCTCACAGGCGCCGGGGACCTCGCTGATGCAGGATTCGTCATCCGAAGGCTGGGGAGGCGCAGGGGACCCGTCGGGGGTCTCGGAAGGAGGGGGGGTCTGGGGGTTACCCCACAGCAGGAGGGGGGGAGGCAGGGCTGTACCGGCAGAGCCCCCCCAGAGGGTGGGATGGGAGGGGATTGGGGGGGGCCAGGATGGGGAGGGGGGAGTGGGTACCGGAGGGGCACAGGAGGGGGGTACAGGGGGGGCCACGGCAGCACCCGGCCCCCATCGCCGGGGGCAGAGACTGCAGAGACCCCGAGAACCTACAGAGGGGGTTCAGGGGGGGCTATGGGGGGCACAGGGGGGGATGTGGGGAAAACAGAGGCTGTGGGGGATGTGAGGATGAGGGGGGCACCAGGGGCTGGGGGGACCATGGGGAGCTGGGGGGCAGCTCACAGGCTGGCTAACGGGGACAGGATGGGGAAAGAGAAGGGAGACATGAGCCCAAAGAAATTGGGGGGGGGGGTGTCTGCAGAGCACCCCACCAGCACAGCCCCCCCCGACCCCCCCACCTCGTTCTCAGAGGAGCTGGCGGAGAGGAAAACCTCACAGGCGTCGAAGAACTCGGTGTGGGAATCGGCCAGGGAGACGATGCTGCGGTTGGAGAGCTGCGGCTCCCGGCCCTTGGCCGGCAGCGTGTCCGGCTGCGGGGGGGGGACACCACCTCAGCCCCCAGCCCTGGGGCCCCCACCCCATCCCGTGTCGCACCCCATCTCCCCCTGACCTCGTCGGGGTGCAGCGAGGAGGAGTCCAGTGTGGTGTCCGAGGAGACCGAGAGCGAGTGGATGCGGTGCAGGGCGGCCTGTGGGGGAGGGAGGATGCTGAGGGGCCCCCACCCCACCCCAGCCCATGCCCCCCAGCCCCTCACTTGGGGGGGGGATCGGCCAGCACGGGGCTGAGACCTTGCCAGCTCATCGCACGCACCGAGGGGCTGAGACCCCACCAACTCACTGCATCCATGGAGGGGCTGAGACCCCACCAACTCACTGCACGCACTGAGGGGCTGAGACCCCACCAACTCACTGCACCCACCGAGGGGCTGAGACCCCACCAACTCACTGCACCCACCGAGGGGCTGAGACCCCACCAACTCACTGCACCCACCAAGGGGCTGAGACCCCACCAACTCACTGCACCCGCCGAGGGGCTGAGACCCCACCAACTCGCTGCATCCATGGAGGGGCTGAGACCCCACCAACTCACTGCACCCGCCGAGGGGCTGAGACCCCACCAACTCGCTGCATCCATGGAGGGGCTGAGACCCCACCAACTCACTGCACGCACTGAGGGGCTGAGACCCCACCAACTCGCTGCACCCAACATGACCCCAACAGCGCGGAGCCCTGGGCGCTGGTGGCACCCAAAGCTGGCGCAGCCCTGCCCGTCCCCCCCAATTCCCTCACCCCGGTGCTGCCGTGGCCGTGGGCGCGCGGGGCCGAACGCTGCTGCTGGTCCAGCGCCTGCTGCAGCTCCTCCAGACGGGCCCTCTCGGTCACCAGCGCGGCCACCACGCTGCTGAGCGAGCCGTGCACTGCGGGAGAGGTGCACAGGTGGTCAGGATGCGGGCCGGCACCCTGCTCCCCCCCCTCCCCTGCACTGGTGTGGGACCCCCAGAGGGGCTCAGCACCCCATGTGCTGCTGTGGGACCCCTATAAAGGCTCAGCACCCCCTGTGCTGCTGTGGGACCCCAAGAGAGGCTCAGCACCCTCTATGCTGCTGCGGGACCCCCATAAGGGCTCAGCACCCCCTGTGCTGCTGCGGGACCCCAAGAGAGGCTCAGCACCCTCTATGCTGCTGCGGGACCCCCATAAGGGCTCAGCACCCCCTGTGCTGCTGCGGGACCCCAAGAGTGTCTCAGCACCCCCTGTGCTGCTGCAGGACCCCTATAAGGGCTCAGGATCCCCTGTGCTGCTGTGGGACCCCAAGAGAGGCTCAGCACCCCCTGTGCTGCTGCAGGACCCCCATAAGGGCTCAGCACCCCCTGTGCTGCTGCGGGACCCCAAGAGAGGCTCAGCACCCTCTATACTGCATCAGGACCCCTAGATGGGCTCAGCACCCCTTATGCAGCTGTAGGCCCCCAAAAAGGGCTCAGCACCCCGCCGAACCCCACCTTTCTGGGCCAGGACCCAGAAGCTCCGCTGCAGCTGGCTGTACTCCGGGGGGAGGCTGAAGGGCAGGTGGCTCTGCGATTGCTCCAAGTGGCGCGAAAGGTTGGGGACGGAGCCGTGCAGGCGCCCCACCTTGAAGGGGGGGACACACACACAACACGGGGGTCAGCGTGGCCCCCTGGGGGGGGAGCTCTGTCCGCAGGCAGAGCTCGGGGGGCGCCGCTCACCCTGCCCATGGTGTCATCCTTGGCGAAGCTCTGGGTGCACCACATCTTGGTGCTCCTCCTGCCCTTCTTCGGCCTCTCGGTGGCGGCTGAGGGCTGCGAGGAAGAGGAGGGAGCTGGAACCGGACCCCCCCCCCCCAACCTTGGAAAAGGGGATGGGGTCCTACTGGGTGATACCCCCCCCCTTACCTGGCTGCCGGAGATGAGGGGCGCCGAGGGGATGCGGTGAAGCGCTTCCAGGCTCTGCAGCATCACCGTCAGCTCCTGCAGCTTCGCCTGGCACGCCGAGAGCTCTGCGCGGCGCCAGCGCGGTCAGGGACAGGGGGGTACCGGGTGTCCCCCCCCCCACTTTGCCCGCCAAGCCCCCCGCTCACCGGCCGAGCAGCGCTCCAGCCCCTCGCTGTCCTCCAGCCACGCGCCCGCCTGGTCCCGCGCGAGGGCGGCGAGGGCAGGGGCGCTGCCCGAGGGCAGGATGCGCGTCCACGGGCCCTGCGGCGGCGGAGAAGGGGCCGTCAGGAGCCCCCCCGCGCCCACACGCAGCCTCGCAGAGTCACCCCCAAAGCGTCACCCAACCTGTGTGCTGGTGGGGGTCCTCCCCGCGGGATCCCGCACCCTGGGGCAGAGCTCCGACCTCGCACCGCGGTGATGGGAGCAGAGGCTGCGGATCCAGCTGGAGAAGAGCTCCGGCGACTTGATCTGCAGGACAGGGGTGAGGGGATGGAACCGTAGGATGGGTTGGGTTGGAAGGGACCTCAAAGCCCATCCAGTTCCACCCCTGCCGTGGGCAGGGACACCTCCCACTGGATCAGGGGCTCCAAACCCCATCCAACCTGGCCTGGAACCCCTCCAGGGATGGGGCACCACCACTGCTCTGGGCAACCTGTTCCAGGGGCTCCCCACCCTCACAGCAAAACATTTCTCCCCAAGATCTCATCCCAAGCTATGCCCCAACGCCCCCCAGCCCCATCCAAGCCCCCCAGCTCCAACACCTTGAGGTGGTAGATGTTGTCCTCCGTGTCCAAATCCACCCGCTGCGCCTTCTTGTTGATGGACATGACGGACTGACGGACATCAATGGCCCCGTGCAGTTTGCTCTTGAGGATCTGGGGGAGCCCAGGGAGCTCTGTCAGCGGGGAAAGACCCCCTCCCCAAACCCCACCGGGGTCCCGAGGGGGCTGTGCGGATGCAGCCCAGCCCCACACTCACATCCTGGCGCGTGGTGGCGTATTTCAGGATGCCGTTTTCCAGCACAAAGTACCGCTGAGGACAGAGAGGGACAAAAGAGGGGGTCGAGACCGATCGCAGGAGCCTCAATCACCCCAAGGATGGGATCATAGAATCATAGAAAAGTTCGGGTTGGAAGGGACCTCAAAGCCCATCCAGTTCCACCCCTGCCATGGGCAGGGACACCTCCCACTGGATCAGGGGCTCCAAGCCCCATCCAACCTGGCCTGGAACCCCTCCAGGGATGGGGCACCACCACTGCTCTGGGCACCCTGGGCCAGGAACCCGTTCCAGATGGAGCCCAGGACTGTCCGGGTGGCTCCCAGGGCCACCTCTGCGCCGTTACCTTGTGCCAGCCCTTCAGTGGCCACTTTCTCTTCTTGAGCAGATAACCCTCGCGCCGCGGCGGCTCCTGTCCGGGGCTGTCCCGGGTGCTTGGTTCCTCCACCACCTCCCAGCTCTCAGAGCCCTGGGGATAACGGGGGTCAGCATGGGGGTCCCCAGGACAGCCGGGTGCTCCCCACTTCATCCCCAGGCAGGGACACCCCAGGGGATGGAGCATCCCTATATCACCCTTCCTAAAGTGGAATGAAGCCCCCCATGGAGCCCCAGCCCCCCCAGACCAGCCTGCTGGCTCCACTGGGGTCCCACTGAGCCCCCCACTCCGGGCAGGGACACCCCAGGGGATGGAGCATCCCTATATCACCCTTCCTAAAGCGGGGTGAAACCCCCAAGGAGCCCCAGCCCCCCCAGACCAGCCTGCTGGCTCCACTGGGGTCCCACTGAGCCCCCCACTCCAGGCAGGGACACGTGGTACCCCCAGGGGATGGAGCATCCCTATATCATCCTTTCCAAAGCGGGGTGAAGACCCCAAGGAGCCCCAGCCCAGCCCATTCGCCCCACTGGGGTCCCACTGAGCCCCCCACTCCGGGCAGGGACACCCCAGGGGATGGAGCATCCCTACATCACCCTTCCCAAAGGGGGGTGAAGCCCCCCAAGGAGCCCCAGCCCCCCCAGACCAGCCCACTGACACTACCGGGGTCCCGCTGCCCTCCCCCCGACCCCAGCCCAGAGCCCCCCAACCTGCTGCACGCTGCTGTGCTTGGAAGACACGGTGCTGCTGGAGCGCGACGGGGCTCTTTTTGGAGAGGACGGGTCCTTCTCGTGGCTGCCCATCGCCGGCGAGCGCGGGGGGCTGGGGGGGACAGCCAAGCCCCCCCCCTCTCCTGTCCGTGCGGTGGGGCTGGGGGGGCCGAGCTCAGCCGTCACGGCCCGGGAGGTGGGAGATGCTGCAATGATGACTGCATCAGGGGGGCGGGAGGGCATCACCCACCCTCCCCACAGCTCTCCTGCCCCAACAGGGACCCCTGAGGAGTTGGGGGGTCCCCCGCGCCCCAGCAGGGACCCAGCAGCTCCTGCGCAGGATGGAGCCCTCGACCCATTCAGCCTTATTGCCACTGTCCGCCTGGCAGGTCCAGAGTCCGGCCCCGCTGCCCTGAGCCAGCGCCCCACGGGCTCCGTGCCATGGGGCAGCCCCACGGCGGGCACGGGCGGGAGGGTGATGTGGGGAAAAGGGACTGGGATCGGTCCTGGTCCATCCCGACACCCCCTGATCTGGGAAAAAGGGGCTGGGATCGGTGCTGACACCCCCTGATCCAGGGAAAAGGGACCAGGATGAGTCCCGGTCGGTCCTGACATCCCCTGATCCAGGGAAAAGGGACCGGGATGAGTCCTGGTCCATCCCAACTTCCCCTGATCTGGGAAAAAGGGACTGGGATCAATTCTGACACCCCCTGATCTGGGGAAAAGGAACCGAGATCAATCCTGGTCCATCCCAACATGCCCTGATCTGGGGAAAAGGGATTGGGATCAGCCCCGGTCCATCCCGACAGCCCCTGATACGGGGAACAGAGACCGGGATCATTCCCAGCGCATCTCAACAGAGACCGGGATCAGTCCCGCTCCATCCCGACACCCCCAAGCCAGGACATGCCCCCCCCTAAACCCCAACCCACCCTCCCAGCAGGCTGTTCCCTGTGTCCTTCTCAAGTACCGAAGGGGGAAACTGAGGCACGGGGAGACGGGGGGTACCCGGGGCATCCCGGTTATCCCGGGATAACGCTGGGATGGCAGCCAAGCCCCGGGACCCGCATCCCTGCTCCGAGGGGCGGAGGATGCTCGGGGCAGCTCCATCCCGGGGGTGCCGGGAATGGACCCCCCCATCCCTCCCCGTGCTCACCTGGACGGGCACCGGCACCGCTCGCATCCTGCCCGGCGGCTGCAGGAAGCGGAACGGGAGGAGGCGGCGGCGGCGGGCGGGAGGCGCTCGGCTCTGCCCCCTGCACCGTGGAGGACCGGAGCCACCGGGAACCCCCGCTCCGGGACGCCCCCTGCCAGCCCGGCTGTCCCGGCTCCATCCCGTGGGAAAAGCGGAGGGGGCGCATCCAGGCTCCATCCCGTGGGAAAAATAGGAGCTGGGGACTCATTCCGCCTCCATCCCTCGGGAAAAGGGGGGGGGGCGCTCATCTTGCCTCCATCCTATGGGAAAAGGGGTGGGGAGACTCATTCTCGGCTCCATCCCATGGGAAATGGGGCGGAAGGAGGTTATCCCGGCTCCATTCTATGGGATAAGGTGAGGGCGAGTGGGCTTATCCCGGCTCCATCCTATGGGACAAGCGGAGCGGGTGTGTGTCTCATCCTGGCTCCATCCCATGGGAAAGGGCTGAGGGAGCTCCTCCCGGCTGTCCCTGCTCCCCCCCCAGCCCTCAGGAAAAGCAGGAATCCACGAGCGGGAATCCAAAGGGGACCCGGGGAGACACAGCACCCACAGGGGTCCTGCTCCCACCCGGCCAGGATCCCCCTCGCCCACCCCCCAGGTCCCACCCTGCCCCCAACTTCTGGACACCCCCAGCCTCTCCCCACGACGCCGAGGAGCAGGAACCTCCCCATCCACCCTCCCAAATCCAAGACAAGGGCTCCAGTATCAACACCACCACCGCACCGTTCTTTAATGGTGATTCCATGGATGTTAGAGCCCGCTCCATCTCTTTCCCATTCCGGACGGTGTGGTGGCTCGGAGTGCCGGATCCCCTCCCCACCACGGCTCCCACCGCATTCCACCTGATCCCAGCGACTTCCAACCACAGCCCCCCCAGTGCCGAAACACAGCCAGGATGTTCCTGTGTGCCATGGGTGCAGGGAGCAAAGGGAAGGGCCAGGGCTCTCCAACAGGGCCGGTGACACTCAGCACTCTCAGTCCCACCGCGAGCTCCTCGCGTGGAGCCAAATCTTCCATCCCTGATCCCCCCCGACGGCACCCTGGGAAGGAGGCGATGCCCAGGCCCGGCTGGGAGCCAGCGTCAGCGATCGCCCGAGCTCTGGGCAGGGCCAGGCTCAGCCGGGCTCTCCGTCTCAGCTGCCCGCAGGCGTTGGATGTGCTGATCCAGGAGAGCCGTGAGGTACAAGGAGCCGCGCTGGAGCAGGGAGGACGTCTGGGAGGGCAGGAGTGCCAGGGCACCCACCGTCTGCCCCTGGGCCGCCTCCAGCGGGGGTAGCCGGGCGAAGTTCTCCACTCCCTTCCTGCTCAAGATGGTGTCATCGATGCAGGCGCCTGGGGGAGAGGAGCAGAGCTCAGCATGGGCAACAGGGTGCGAGAGCCGGAGCCCTTTCACCTTCCACTGGAACACAGGGAAAGGCAGGGAGGATTCCTGTTCACATGGAGAGGTGGGAAGGATGCCCAGGTGTGCACGGAGAGGCAGGAAGGGCACCCACACACTTCGAGAGGCCGGGAAGGACTCTTTCGGTACAAGGAGAGGCAGGGAAGGGCACCCATATGTGCACCGAGAGGCAGGAAAGGGCGCCCACCCCTTGCCAACCTTCCCCTCATTTTAACGGACACGACAGCGATCCCACAGACACGGCTCAGTCAGCATAGACCCTGCCAGAAGGAGTCCTCTCCCCAGTGCTGGATGAGACCAGCGTGAGCCAACGGGGATACAGGGAAAGCACTCACCCAGGAGGTTGATTTGTGGCACTCCCTTCAGCACCCGCAGCATCTCCTTCGCCTTCGTCTCTCGGCTGACCAGCAGGACATTGCGCCCCACGAAAAGAGGGAGGAGATTCTTGTACTTGGATTGTGACAGCACAGGTCTGACAATCTGGGGGAGAGAGAGCTCTCAAAACACAGCGGGGAGCATAGAGGCTGCTTTTCACCTCATCATTCTGACCCCTGTCTGCCATCCGACCTCAGCCATGCCAAGATCTGGCCCTACCTCGTTCAGGAAGAACTTGACCTCAATGTTGTGCTTGCGGAGGTAGTGCCTCATCATCACCACGTCCTCACCCGGCATATAGTTGTACTGACAGACGGCGATCATCCGGTTGTCTCGAAATGCCTCCTCCACCTGCCGCCGCAACAGCCGCGCATAACCGTTCTCCTGCCGGGAGCGAGCAGTGATGGGGATGCAGGGGAAGGGGCAACGGCTGCTGCCTCCCCCAGCTCCAACCCTGCAAACAGACCTGCTGCTATGGACGGGGACAAACCTGGTCTCCAATGCTTCTCTAACAGTTGATGCCTCCCCCAGCCACCCCCAACGTGAGAAAAATGGGCACAAACTCCCTGGAAGCGCTCAGGAAGGGGCCAAACGGGCTAATGTCAGGGCAGGGCTGTCCCGGAGCTCGGTAGGGACTGCAGAGCCTGTGTTAAACCCCCAGAGCAAAGCACAGGCAGGGCCTGCAAAGCTCCTCGGACACCGAGGCCTCACAACAGCCACGGGATTCACCTCCTGGCGGGTTTCCTCCTGGCGGGGCAGGCAGCGTGGCGGGATGGCCGGCCGCGGGGGCAGGTATTCGGTCACTGCCATCAGCTTCTGGCGCTGGAAGTGCATGGCTTTCCAGTGCCGGGTGACCGCCTTGGAGCCACGGCGGACAAGCTGCAGGACGGGCAGCCAGCCTGGGGAGAGAGGGAACACGGGCGGCGCTCAGGGCTGGCAGGGGGGAGCTGGAGGGGAAAAGGGGGGAGAGGGAGTGGGAGAGAAGGGGAGCTGGCCGGGACCAGAGCCCGGGCGGAGAGGGGCCCGGAGGGGGGGCGAGAACAGGACGGGAGCGGGGCCGGGGGTGGGGGGCAGTGGGGCCCGGGGAAGGCCGGGCCGGGCCGCACACACGCCTGGCCCCGCCGCCCAGCCCGTCCCGAGCCCCGCGGAGCCGCCCGGCCCCGGTGAGGAGCGCTCACCGCGCCGCCACGGCGCTGCCCCGCCGCCGCTCAGCGCCGCCATGTTGGCCGCGGCGCAAAGGCCTCTGGGAAGGTGGAGGACAGGCAGCAGCGGCGCAAAGCCCTATGGGAAGGTAGCGGACCCCGCCCCGCCTCTTCCTTTCCTTCCCGTCTCCTAGCAACGGGGACGCTGCGGCCTGCGGCCTCGCCGACACCCCAAAGCCTGGGCCCGGGGGGACTCTGTGACCCCAGCCCGGGAACCCAGGCCCAGTGACACCCCCTGCCCCGGGGGCTGGTCCCGGTGACCCCCCCCCTACCCCAGCCCGGGGGTCTGTGCAACCCCAATTCCCAAGGACCTGGTCATGGTGACACCCCCCTTGCCACAGCCCGGGGGGTTTTTGCACCCCTCAGTCCCAAGGACCTGGTCCCAGTGCTCCCCTCAGCCCCAGGGCCTGGTTCCAATGCCTCCCTCTCCCCATTCCAGGGGTCTCTGTGCCCCCCAGGCCCAGGGACTTGGTCCCAGCGACTCCCCACCCTGCCCCAGCCCAGGGGTCTTTGCTCCCCCCAGACCCAAGGACTTGGTCCCAGTGACACCCCCAGTCGCAGTGCAGGGGTTTCTGCACCCTCCAGCCCCTTAGCCTCGGTCCCAGTGCCCCCCACGCCTGGGGATCCCAGCCCCATGGTCCCCACATACCCCGGGGTCCCTCAGCCCCACCAAGGGGGCTCAGCGCTGACTCCCCCCAGCCCAGCAATGCTGCCCCCACTGCCCCCCCAGCCTGCAGGTTCCTGCCCCGCATCGCCCCAACCCTGTGCCCGTTGCAGAGTGCTGCAGGGCCAGCCCAGCGCCCACCACGCACCCACCCAAGGGCTCAAGGAGGGGACAAGGGCTGGGCAGAGGGAAGCCCTGGAGGAACACCAGACCCGTCTGGAGGAGCTGGAAGAGCTGCAGGAGCATCAGGACCTGCTGTTGTCTCCGGTACCGCTGAGCTCAGGCAGGGAAGGAGCAGCTGGTATCGCAGCCCCAAGACCCCGGTGGTCTCAGCGCTGTCCCCACGCAAACCTGGAGACGCAGCTGCCACCGCTGCCGGGACCCAGAGGACAGCACGGCTGCTGGCAGCCCCAGCGAGGTCCCGGCAGGAGCCAGCCCCGGGCCAAGGCTCTGGAGGAGGAAACTCATGCCAGAGGAGCGAGAAATAGGCTGTTACCCGAAATACCCCGCACCAGCACGGCACCGCACAGCTGGGATTAAAGCCTCTTTATTCCTACAGCAACCCGCCTGTCTGCCACCGAGCCCCAGCCCGCAGCCAGCCCCAGAGGGGCCCGCTGGTGGGAAAAGACACCTCGTGCTGCAGGCAGGATTCCAAATCCCTCTCCAAGTCCTTCTCCTTTCCCACCGCACCCATGTTTCAGGGCATGGCCACCTCTCAAAAGTACCGATCCCTCCGGGGCGAGTTAGGGGGCTGCAGGCTCCGCAGCCCCAGGCAGGGCTGGAGATGCTGGTCCAGCCGTTCCTCACTGCGCCGCCAGCAGCCGATCCGTGTTGGGAAGAGGCGAAGAGCCAGGGTTGGGCACCGGGAAGGTTTTCTCATCCCCTATCCAGGAGCAATGCCGGGACGGATGCAATCCCACCCGCCTGTGTGGGGTTTACGTGTAAAACTTCATCTCCGCCTCCACACAGTCGAAGAAGAGGTCAGCCAGCTCCTCGGGGTGAGGGGACACCGCTCCCCCCAGCAGCGCTTTCATCCCCTCCAGGCCCTGCTTCTCCAGCTCCCGCAGCGTCTCCAGGAGCTTCTGGCCCTGCTCCTGGTGGGATTGGGGAGGGAGGAGAGCTGAGACCCAACGCCTTCAGGGAATTCACCCACCTCCCACATCACCGAGGGCAGCGCGAGGGTCCCGGGGGCTGCGGAAGGGTCTGCAGTACCTGGTCCTTCTCCATCAGCTCCAACACTGCCTGGTGCCGGTGGTAGAGCTCGTGCCGCCGATCGACCGCGCGCTGGAACCGTGGGATCTGCTTGGCGGGGTCGTCAGCGAAGGTGGGAGATCTCACCTGCGGCACAGGCTTCAGGCCAGCCACAAAGACGAAGGGCTTGAAGACAGACCTACCGGAGAGGAGCACCGGGGCTCAGCCAGCACCAGGGCGGACGCTGCTCCCCGGGGTGCTCAGCACCAGGCACGGCTCTGCCTCGTCCCCCCCGGAGCGGTGCTGTCCCCTCGGTGTCCTCACCTGGAAGGGTCCGGGGTGGCGGTGAAGAAGTGGACGCAGGGCAGAGCGGGGTCCTGGGGCAGCACGGACACCATGCTGCCCGCCGTGCGGAAGCCCTCCGAGTCCACGCAGATCCCGCTGGTCTTATCCCGCAGGATGGCCATGAACGTTTCTGCCGTGATGTGACCTGGCAGGCGAGGCGCAACCACGTCAACGCCGGCGCAGCTCAGCCACAGCTTCCCCAGGGAGCGCGGTGATGCCGGGGTGAGCCAGGGTGGCCGTCCCTGTCCCCTGTCCCCCGTCCCCACCTGCGTGCTGCCGCAGCAGCTCCTTCCCGGCGCGGTAGCGGGCCTTGGCAGCCTCCATGCGGGCGGGCTGCTGTGCCAGGGAGAACACCTCGGCGAAGCTGAACTCGCCGTCGCCGCTCCACCAGCCCTGGCTGCGTGCTCGCTGCCGCAGCCCCGCGTGCTCGGCCGTGATCTCCGTCCCGATGCTGAGCTGGTTGGAGATGTTGCGGCTGCCCTCTGCGAAGGCGGAGGGAGTCAGGCTAAAGGGGTAACAGGGCTCCCCATCCTCCCAGTATAACCAGTGCCTGCTCACCACGGATCCGCTGGGCTGCCCAGTACCGGCCGGCCGTCTCCAGCACCCAGGCCTCGGTGCGGTCGGCCAGCAGGAAGGTGTTGTGGTAAACAAAGGGCACCGGCTCCTCCTTGCAGCTCCCACCCTGGCCGTAGCGCTCCAGCAATGCCGTAATCACCTCCAGAGCCTCCCGGGCAGAGCTGCCACGCTCCAAACCCAACCTGCCGTGCCAGCAGCACCCCATGGGCCGGCTGTGGGGCACGGCGTGGGGCAGCCGGGGCAGGGGGGACGCACGACGCTGCCCTCACCTCACCAGGTCCATGCCCAGCAGCGCCTCGTCCTCGCCCACGGGCTCGCGGGTCCAGACGCCCTCGTTGCCCACGCAGACGCCGTGCTCGTTGGCGCCCATCTCAGCACCCCAGAGCCAGGCGGGGCGGCTCAGCACCACCGCGTGGGTCCTCTCCGCCTGCTCGATCTCCAGGTATGTGCACTGGGGTGGGGATGGGGACGCAGAGCGCGGCTGAGACCTGGCGCACTCGCTGCACCGTCCCCTGCAGCCACCTCAGCCCTTGCGCCGTCTCACCTGGACTTTGTCCCCGGGCTGGTGGACGGCAGCAGGGACGTAGACAATCTCCTGGACCTCATGGCGCGGCCGGTCGGCGTTCTTGCCGAAGATGACGGCGGGGGTCGCGGTGTGCGGCGGCAGCGCCACGAAGCAGTCACAGGACGAGGGTGTGGGATCCCACGCTGCCATCCTAAACCAGCATGGGGGGCACCGAGGGGAACATCACCCTCTTGTTCCTGTCCTGGATGGGACCTCAGGGTCCCTGTGGGGCTGGCAGCCTGGGGGACACGGGGGTTTTGGGGGGTAACGTGGTCCCTGGATGTGGGGGGACATCAGAGAAATCCCCCTGGGTGGCACCTCCTGCCTCGGGACCCCTGGCTGTACACTCCGAGGAAACGATCCCCCCTGCATCCATGGCGGATGGGACACCCATCTGCAAAGCTGAGCACCCAGGGCCCCCTCCCCGCACACCCTGAGAGATGGGGACCCCCACACACCCACCACAGAGGGGACCCCTGCCCACACCGCCCCGGTGCCGGGCACTCCCTGCACCCACAGTGGATGGGACCCCTGCCCACACACCCCGAGAGACGGGGACCTTCCGCACCCACTGCAGACGGGACCCCCACCCGCTCAGCCTTGGTGTTTGGGACCCCCCACCACACCACCCCATTTCCCGCCCCCCCCACGGCGGATGGGACCTTCATCCGCATGGCCCTGGTTCCCAGACCCCCAACCTCATGGAATCGGTCCTACCATCCCCTGATCTATGGACCCGCTTCCCAGGACCTCCAGCCCCGTGGACCCCATTCCTGGACCCCCACCCGTTCAGCTCTGGTACCCGGGACCCCCCATCCATCCCCGTTCCCAGGACCCCCAGCCCCAGGGACCCATTTCCCGGTTCCCCCACCCATCCCGGTCACCGGGACCCCCATCCATCCCCGTTCCTGGGACCCCCATCCATCCCATTTCCCGGTTCCCCCATCCATCCCATTTCCCGGGACCCCCACCCATCCCGGTCCCCGGGACCCCCAGCCCCATAGAACCCAATCCCAGACCCCCACCTGCTCAGCCCCAGTTCCAGGACCCCCACCTTCTCATCCGCGGTCCCCGGTTCCCCCATCCCTCCCCTTTTCCTCACCCCCACCCTCTCAGCCCCGGTTCCCCCCCCCCGTCCCGGTTCCCGGCCCCGTGGATCCCGTTCCCCCCCAGCCCCGCACGCACCCGCTCCCGTTCCCGTTCCCGGTCTCGGCTCTCCCGGTGGCGGCGCCCCGTGGCCGGAGGGCGCACGGCGGGGGGCGGGGCCCCGTGGGCAGAGAGACCCCCCCCCAACCTCGGGTGGGCAGCACCCCCCCATGGGTAGAACCCCCCCCATAGGCATCATCCTCCGTGGGAAGCCCCCCCCCACCATGGGTAGAGCCCCCCCATGGGCATCATCCTCTATGGGAAGCCCCCCTCCATGGGCAGAGCCCCCCCATGGGCATCATCCTCCCTGGGAAGCCCCCCTCCATGGGTAGAGCCCCCCCATGGGCATCATCCTCTATGGGAAGCCCCCCCACCATGGGTAGAGCCCCCCCATGGGCATCATCCTCTGTGGGAAGCCCCCCCCCCATGGACAGAATCCCCCCCCATGGGCAGCATCCTCCGTGGGAAGCCCCCCCACCCCGTGGGCAGCATCTCCCGCCGGTAGAGACCCCCTCCATGGGCAGCACCCCTCGTGGGAAGCCCCCTTCCACGGGTAGACACCCCCCCCCATGGGCAGCATCTCCCGAGGGTAGAGACACCCCCCACCACCACCCCGGGCATCACTCCCTTTGGGCAGGACGGGGGTCTCTTAGCCAGGGTGGGGGTCAGGGTGCCAGGGTCCCCTGGCAAGGATTAGGGGGGGGGGGGGGTTTGGGTGAAGGAGACTGTGGTCTCTTGGCCAGGGTGGGGGTCAGGGAGATGGACATCAGGGTCCCCTGGCAGTGGGAGAGGGTCAGCGGGGTGTCACTCGGGTCCCTCTGCAGGGTGGGGGTCGGGGTGACACCATCGGGGTCCCTTGGCCGGGGTGGGGGTCGGGGTGCCATCATCGGGGTCCCTTTGCCGGGGTGGGGGTCAGGGTGCCATCACCAGGATCCCCTGGCCGGGGTGGGGGTCGGGGTGCTATCATTGGGGTCCCTTTGCTGGGGTTGGGGTGCCATCACCAGGGTCCCCTGGCCAGGGTCGGGGTGCCACCATCGGGGTCCCCTGGCCGGGGTGGGGGTCGGGGTGCCTGCCCCCCATCGATGCAGCCCGAGCACCGGCGCGTGGAAAACACACGGCGTTTATTCCAGTACAAAACCCACCCCGCAGCCCCCCACGTCCCCCTCGGCGGGTCGGGGGACACCCCTCGGCCGCAGCTGGCGGGGTCCCCGCTGCCCTCGCCCGCGCTCGGGGCTGGCATCGGGGTGCTCTGGCCCCGCTGGGCTCGCCCTGCCCCGGGGAGGGTGCTGGGGTGGGGGCGCGGGTCGGGGTGCCGGCGCCCCACGCCGCAGCTGGCTGGACTGGTTTTGGCGGTGGGAGCCTGGCACCCGTCTTCCCCACCCGGTTTTACCGCCTCGGTTGCCCCATCGAGGCCAGCGGGGCCGCGGGGGCCGCGCTCGGTGGTGCTGAGCCCCAGCAGCGCCCGGGACCCCAGCTCTGAGGAGACTTTGGGGTTCCCCCCAGCTCCGAGGAGACTTTGGGGTCCCCCCCAAGGCAGCCCCCCGAAACCTGCCCCACAGGAGCCCCAGGCTGCTGCCGCAGATGGGCTTGGCTACCAAAAACCTGGTTGGGCTACTAGAATACTGGCTTGGCTACCAGAATCCAGGCTCAGCTACTCAAATCCTGGCTTGGCTACCCAAAACCTGGCTTGGCTACCAAAAAAATCCAGGCTCAGCTACTCAACTAAAAGTGGTTTGGCTACCAGAATCCAGGCTCGGATACCAAAATAAAAGTGGTTTGGCTACTAGAATATTAGTTTGGCTACCAGAATCCAGGCTCGGCTACCAAACCCCAGGTTTGGCTACCAAAATCCAGGCTCGGCTACCAAAACCCAGGCTTGGCTACCAAAACCAAACTGGTTTGACTACTAGAATACTGGCTTGGCTACCAGAATCCAGGCTCAGCTACTAAAATCCCGGCTTGGCTACCAATATCCAGGCTGGGGTTTGGGGTCCCCAAGCCCCGGGGGGGCCCCTCAGGAGGGGGTTTTGCGCTGGAGAAGCCGCGCTGGGCTGCGGGTGGCCCGCGCCACCGAACCCCAACAAGGGACCGCTGTGGCCCCCGGGGTGGGGGACACATCCTGGGAGACCCCCCCCAAAGCGAGACTTCACCTCGCAGTGGGTGTTGCCCCCCCCCAGGGTTCACCCCACGGCGCAGTGGGGCTGCCACCGGCTCTGGGGGGGGGGGTCCAACTCCCCCCTCCCCATCCGTAACAGCCACAGCTTCGTCCCCAGACGCTCCCTCTGCCCGAGCGGCAAAGCCTGGCTTCACCTTAATAAAATATTAATAATTAATAATAATATTAATAATAATAATAATTAATAATAATAATTAATAATCAAACAAACAAACCCAAAGGTGTCGGGGAGCCCTCGGGGCACGGGCCCCATCGACTTCACTTCCACCCCTTTTCCCCCCCCGGGGGGCTCCGAGCCCCCCCAGCCCCTGCCATGGCCCCCCCCGGGATGCCAGGGGGTCACCCCCACCCCCCAAACCTCCCCCCACCTCCCTGGATTCCCAACTGGTGTGAACTGGTGCCGGCTGGGGGGCAAATACCCGACAGCCTGCGAACCCCATCCCAGCGCTGCCCCCCAACACTCTCCCCCCCCTTCCCCGGGTCAGCGTCACCTTCTCAGTCCAAGGGGTTCCACCAGGATTTGGGGTGACGAGACCCAAAAAAGGTCCGAACCCCTCATTTCATGGACTGTCATCCCTGAGGGGGGGGGGAGGAGGGCAGATCTGGGGTCCCCCGGGGAATGGGGAAGGGGGGGGAATCCCCAGGGGTGGAAAGAGTTGGGGTCCCTGGTGGGGGTGTCCCAGGGTGTCCCCAAGAGACATAGGGACCCAGGAGGGGACAGCAATGGGGTCCCTGGGGGGACAGGCAGCATGCACGGGGGACAGTGGGGGTCCCCTGGAGATGGGGGGACCCCAAGGGGCTTGCAGCATGCACCGGGGGGGGGGGGTGGATGCGGTCCCCAGTGGGGTCCCTGGGGAGGGGCCGCAATGGGGACCCCCCTGGGGAAAGGGACATGGCCGGGGGGGTCCCAGCAGTCAGGGGGTCCCCAAGGAGGGACAGCAATGGGGTCCCTGAGGGTCCCCCCAGGGATAAGCAGCATGGCTGGGGGGGACCCCTGCAGTCATGGGGTCCCTGGGGACAGGCAGAATGGTCAGATGGGATCCCCCCACAGTCGGGGAGTCCCCGGGGAGACAGTCACGGTGTCCCCAAGAGTCCCCAGGGACAGGCAGTACGGCCAGGGGTCCCCCCACCATCACGGGGTCCCCAGGGAAGGACGGCAATGGGGTCCCCAGGGAGGACAGCATGGCCAGGGATCCCCCACCATCCTGGGAACCCCAAGGAGGGACATCAGTGGGGCTCCCCCACCATCCCGGGGTCCCCTAGGAGGGACATCAGTGGGGTCCCCAAGGAGGGACAGCATGGCCAAGGGGTCCCCCAGCATCCCGGGGTCCCCAAGGAGGGACATCAGTGGGGTCCCCAAGGAGGACGGCATGGCCAAGGGGTCCCCCCACCATCCCAGGGTCCCCAAGGAGGGACATCATGGCCAAGGGGTCCCCAAGGAGGGACATCAGTGGGGTCTCCAAGGAGGACGGCATGGCCAAGGGGTCCCCCCACCATCCCGGGGTCCCCAAGAAGGGACGGCCACGTGGCGCCGCGGGGGCAGGCGGGGGGCACGGGGCGCGGGCAGCGTGGCCGTGCCAGGCCGGAGGAATGTGGCCGCCCCGGCTCTGCCGCGGTCGCCCCGAGTGCTCCCCGCCCGGGGCCGTGGCGGTGGGTGTGGGAAAGCTGCAGGTGTGCGCTTGGGCAACCGCCCGCCGCCACGCCACGCGCCCGCCGTGGCCCCCGCCGCCCCCCAGGGCCCCACCATGGCTCACCGTCGAGCAGGATTTCCCTTTTTCCCCCATTTTGGCCCTCATTTGGGCCAAAAATAGGGGTTTGCGACCCCCAAGACCCCGGGCAAGGCGGGGTTGTAGGGATGCAGGATCTGTGCCAGCCCAGCATCCCTCATCGGGGCAGGGGACACGGTACCCTGAGCCCCCCTGGGGGTACCGAAACCTCACGGCTGGCACAAGAATGGGGGGTTGAGCCCGGGATGCCGAGGTTTTGGGGGGACCACAGGGAGAGGGGTGGGGGCTGTGCCGCCCCCCGCGAGCGAAGGCTCCTGGTTTTCTCCTCTCTCCCTTTCTCCGTCTCCTTCCTCCCCTCCGGGCTGGACGTGCCCGGGCAGCGCCCGCTCCTTCGGCTCCCATTGATGTTCCTCCCAAGCAGCCCCACGCCTGCCAGCAGCCTCCCGAAAAAAAGGGATTTGGGAAACCGGGGGAGGACAGGGAGGGGGAAACCGGGGCGGGAGAAGGGGAACGGGACAAGTGAAACCGCCGCGGGGCACCTCCGGGCGCTCCCCAAGCCTCGTCCCCCCCCCTCTTTTCGCCACCGCTTCGAGCACAAGGTGCCAGCCCTGCACCCCCAAAACACCCCAACACCCTTCAGAGACCAGCCCGAAGGGTCCCCCCGGCGTCGCCCACCCCGGGGTCCTCCCCACCTGCGCCCCCCGGGGTTCGGCAGCTCAGTTTGTGGGGGTGGCGTTGCCCCCCTCCGCCTCCCTCTTGCCTCCCTTGGCGGCGTTGGCATCCCCGGCGCTTTTGGCTTCGCCTTCGCCGCCGTCCTTGCCGGCGTCGTGCGTCTTCATGTGCTTGCCCAGGTGGTCGCTGCGCATGAAGACGCGCCCGCAGACGGGGCAGGCGAATTTCTTGGCGCCCGTGTGGGTCTGGAGGTGCCGCTGGAGCTCGTCGGAGCGCGTGAAGCGTTTGCCGCAGAAGAGCCAATTGCAGACGAAGGGTCGGTCGCCGCTGTGCCAGCGCAGGTGGGCTTTCAGGTGGGACGTCTTGGCGTACGCCTTCCCGCAGCCGGGGATGTGGCAGTTGTGTAGGTGCTTGCGTTTCGCCCCCTCCGGGCACGGACCCCCCCTTTCCGCCTCCTGGCAGTTGGGGCAGCGACACGCCGCTTGCCCCCCGCCCCGCGGCACCGCGCGACGGGCACCTTTGGGGCGCCCCCCGCCCTCCGCCTCCGGCCCACGCGGCTCCGGGGGCCCCTCCAGCGCCTTTGCCCCATCGGCTCCCAGCAGGTGCTGGCTCGGGGGGGGCAGCAGGTGGGCAGGGGGGGCGCAGAGCTGGTGCTCCCCTCCACCGTACCCCCCCAGGGCTGGCGGCAGCCCCGGGTGCCCCGGTACCTGCAGCCCCCCACCCTGAGCGGGGGGCAGCTCCATCCAACTGGCTCCGGCGTGGAGATCCCACCAGTTGATGCCTCCTTCTTCACTTGGGGGGCCGGGATGGGGGGGTCGAAACCAAGGCTCGTAGGGATGCGCCATGTCCGGCGTGGCGGGCAGCAGCTTGGCGTAAGCGCCGTCGGCGGGCAGCTCTAACCGCGCGGCGCCATGTGGCTCGAAGGTGCCGGGGTTGGCGAAGGCGGCAGCGTCAGGGCCCGCCAGCGGCAGCTCCGGGGTGGGAAGCGGCGAAGCAAAGTCGGGGTGCGGGGAGGCACCCACCGGGGCGCTGCCGTGGGGCTGGAAGGGCTGGAGCGGCTGGAGGTCCAGGTGGGTCGGGGAGGCGCGGGGCGCATCGGAGGGTTGGGTCCCCAAAGAGCCGCAGACCGCTGTGAGCATTGCGGGGCGGCGGCGCGGACAGACCTGCAGGCACAAAGGGGGGGCGGGCGGGGAGAGGAGAGCGGTGAGAAAAGGGGGGGCACCCCCAGAACCCCCCTGCCCCTGTGCGCCCCCACACACGGAGGGGTTTGGCACCGGGGTGAACCCTAGCTCCGATTCCCATCCCGCACCGACGCGGTGACACCGCACCGAGGGTGACGGCGTCCCCATCACCACGATTTGGGGACACCCTCACCCCGCTAAGGGGGTTTCTCTGCTCCGCGGCCCCGTGTGGCAGCAGACAGGGGGTCACCCCTCGGCACCTGTCGCCCTGAGGACCCCCATACCAGCCCCAAAGGGGTTGTGCGGGATTCCGAGACCCAAGGAAGCCACTGGCACCTGCCTCATCCCCTCCAATGTCCCATCACACGGCTGGGGTCCCCAAGGGGATGCAAAGGGGGTCCCCAAAGGGATGCGAAGGGGGTCCCCAAATACCAGCGAGGGGACCCGACACCCATGAGGGGACCCCTGTTCTCCCACACCTCAGCTGTGCCCGGAAAGCCTCGCCACCCCCGTCCTTCCCCCAGCCCCAGGGGGAGCCCCCAGACTGCCGGGGGGGCTGAAACACCTCAGGGGGAGGGGGTTTGTACCCCGAGGTGCGTCGGCATCGGGATGGGGCGCAGAGCTGGCTGCAGGGAGGCAGCGGAGCCCGCGGCGGAGCCCCCGGCAGCCCTTTGAAGCCAGGCTCTGGGTTCACCCCCAGCCCCCCCCCGAGGCGCCCGTTGCACCCCCAGACCCCCCGGCAGCCGCTGCCTCCCCGGCGCAGCGGCCGTGACTCACCGGGAGCTGCGCAAACCCCACTGGGGACGAGCCGCACCCCAGTGTCGAAATCCACCTGCCGCCACCGGCTCCCGCCCCCCAAATTCCCACCCACACTGCGATTGGGGGGCAGCCCGGACCCCCAGAACCCCCCAGAGCCCCCCGACACCCCCAGCCCCTGTGGGACGGCACAGTGCCCTCGGGGGCAGATGAAACCTTTGGGGTGGGGGCTCCCCTGCACCAAGCGACTTAGACCCCCCCCAAACCCTAACACAATGAGCCCAGAGCAGGGAGGGGGTCCCCGAAACTGAAGACCCCCCCAGCTGCGTGCAGACACCGCTACTCCCTGCCAGGCGGCAGCGAGCAGGCCGGGGGACCCCAAGGATTGGAGTGGGAATTGGGGGGTGCCAAACCCCCCTGAAGGGATGCACCCCCACCTGTGACACCGACATCCGTAGGCGCTTGGTCCTACACCAGTGTCACGGGCAGGATGAGCCCTCCCGGGTTTTGGGGTGCTGTTCCTCATGGGGGGCTCAGCTCTGCCTGCCCCAACCCTGGGGGGAACTTGGTGCCAATTTTGGGGGTGCCAGGGACACCCCGGGGCGTCACAGCTCCCACCCCAACAGGGTCCTGAGCCCCCTCCAGACCCCTGCCAACCCCCAGGTGCCAGAATTGGGCCACAACAGTGAACCCCCAAAGCACTGACCCTTTGTGGGGCTACGGGGTGGCAGCCAGCGCCTGACAGCCCCCCCAGATCTGGAGACAGAGGGGACCTGGCAGGGATGTCCTCCAGCCCCCCAACCCCAAGGAGAAGGGACCCCCCCCCCATTGCAGAGCTGGCGCGGCCACGGGGGGCTCCGGGCAGTGGCAGCCGCGGCTCTCGCAGCACACCCGCTCCCCAACATCCCTCCCGGTTTGGGGGTCCCACTGGGACCGAGACCCCCAGCCACAGCCCGACGTGCTCCGATTCCCCCCCCCAGCTGGGTCAAATCCTGCCCCACTCCGCTGGAAACCCATCCCAAAACCAGGGAATGGGGCCCAGCACTGGGATGGGGGTGCTGGGAGGGATCCCCTCTCTTTGGCTCTGCCCTGTCCACCTGCCCCAGCCACGCACAGAACCTCCTGGAGCATTTTTCCATCCGGGAATGATGACAAAAATCCCCAAGGTCCCCCCCAGCGTTTTCACACACACACACATTCCCCCCCCCTCCCTGGCGACGCGCTGGCCATTTCACCGCAGGGAAACTGAGGCACGGGGCGAGTGCTGCGTCCCGTGAGTCACGGTCCAGGCTGGGCAGAGGCGGCTCTGCCCGTCTCCCAGCTCCACCAGTGCCTCGCCCCATGGCGGGACTGGGAACAGGCGCTGCCCGCAGCCCCACGCACACCCCAATAGGATTCAGGGAGCCCCCAAATCGGGAACGGGACCGTGGGGTGGGGGGATTCTGCGGGTTTAGGGGAGATGCCATGGGTTTGGGGGGATATTTTGGGGTTAGGGAGGGATGTTTTAGGTTTAGGGGGCAATGCCTGGGGTTTAAGGGGTGACGGTTTGAGTTTAGGAGGCAAAGGTTTGGATTTAGGGGTGATGCTCCAGATTTAGGGGGTGAAGTTTTGGGTTTGGGGAACGATGTTCCAGGTTTGTGGGGCGATGGTTTGGGTTGAGGGGGTGAAGTTTTGGGGTTGGGGAGTGATGTTCCAGATTTAGGGGGGGATGGTTTGGGTTTCGGGGGGTGATGCTCCAGGTTTAGGGGGCAGCGGTTTGGCTTTGCGGGGTGAAGTTTTGGGTTGAGGGGGTGATGCCGCAGGTTTAGGGGGTGAAGCTTTGGGTTTAGGGCGATGCCGCCCGTTCGCCGCTCTCACCCCACCACCCAACCCACAGCAAAGCTGCCCGGGGCCAGAGCGAAACTCCCCGGGGCTCCGGTGGACGGGGCTGGGGGGGGACACGCAGCACCGGTTGTGGGGCTGGGGGGCAGCAGCGGCCGGGGGGGGCTGCAGGAGGGGGTCTGGGGGGACACGGCACCGGTTGAAGGGCTGGAAAAGGGGGTTTGGGGGAACAGCACCGGTTATGGGGCTGGAAAAGGGGGTTTGGGGGGACACGGCACTGATTGTGGGGCTGGAAAAGGGGGTTTGGGGGGACACAGCACCGGTTATGGGGCTGAGAGGGACTCGGCACCGCTTGAGGGGCTGGAAAAGGGGGTTTGGGGGGACACGGCACCGGTTGTGGGGCTGGAAAAGGGGGTTTGGGGGGACACGGCACCGGTTGTGGGGCTGGAAAAAGGGGTTTGGGGGGACACGGCACTGATTGTGGGGCTGAAAAAGGGGGTTTGGGGGGACACAGCACTGGTTGTGGGGCTGGAAAAGGGGGTTTGGGGGAACACAGCACTGGTTGTGGGGCTGGAAAAGGGGGTTTGGGGGAACAGCACCGGTTATGGGGCTGGAAAAGGGGGTCTGGGGGGACACAGCACCGCTTGAGGGGCTGGAAAAGGGGGTCCAGGGGGCACAGGACACCGATTATGGGGCTGAAGGGGACTCGGCACCGGTTTTGGGGCTGGAAAAGGGGGTCCAGGGAGCACAGGACACCGGTGATGGGTCTGGGGGAGCGCATAGCATCGCTCGGGGGGAACACGGTACGGGTTGTGGGGCTGGAAAAAGGGGTCTGGGGGGGACACGGCACCGGGTACGGGTCTGGGGGGGTGGCAAAAAGGGTCTGAGGGGGTACACGGCGCCGGTCGGGGGTACACGGCACCGGTCGGGGGGTACACGGCGCCGGTCGGGGGTACACGGCACGGGTCGGGGGGTACACGGCACGGGTCGGGGGGGACACGGCGCCGGTCGGGGGGTACACGGCACGGGTCGGGGTCCCATCCCACCCCCGCGGCTCGGCGGTACGTACGGGCGTGCAGGCTGCGGGCTCCCCGCGGGACCCTCCGCATCGGCCGGGCGAGGGCTGCGAGGGCTCCGAGGGACCCGAGGGACCGGGCACCCACCGGGCCGGGCGAGCAGGAATGGCCGGGTCCCGGCCCGGCCCCGGCCCTGCCCCCGCCCCGCCCCACCCCCGCCCGGCCCCGGTGCCATTAACCCTTGAGGCAGAGCCCGGCCCGGCGGGGAGCGGCGGGGAAAGGGGGGGGCACAGGGCCATGGACCGCCCCCCGCCACCCCCTGTCACCCCCTGTCACCCCCTGTCACCCCCTGCTCTCATCCCTGCTGTAACCCCCTCTGCCACCCCCTCCGGACACCCGCTGCTGTCACCCCGTCCTGTCACCCCCACACCAACTCCCGACTGTCACCCCCACCACCACCCCCCAACTGTCACCCCCGACTGTCACCCCGCCAACCCCATCCTCTCACCCCCTCTGTCACCCCCTCCTGTCACCCCCCGACTATTCCCCCCAACTTTATCCTCTCACCCCCTCTGTCACCCCTCTCCTGTCGCCCCAACCTACCACCCATTACTGTCACCCCATCCTTTGATCCCCCCAACTAATCCCCTCCTGCCATCCCCGACTGTCACCCCCACCACCACCCCCCAACTGTCACCCCTGACTGTCACCCCCCAACCTCATCCTCTCACCCCCTCTGTCACCCCTCTCCTGTCACCCCCTCCTACCACCCACTGCTGTCACCCCATCCTTTCACCCCCCCAACCAATCCCCTCCTGCCACCCACGACTGTCACCACCCCCACCCCCCGACTGTCACCCCCTACTGTCACCCCCCCAACCCCATCCTCTCCCCCCCTCTCTCACCCCTCTCCTGTCACCCCCTCCTACCACCCCCTGCCGTCACCCCCAACTATCACCCCCCTGCTGTCACCCCTTGCTGCCTCCCCCTGACTGTCACCCCTCAACTGTCACCCTCTCCTGCCATCCCCCTCTGTCACACCCCAATTGCCACCCCCCGACTGTCAAAACTCCAGTCACCCCCACCCTGTCACCTCCCTCCTGCCACCCCCTCTGTCACCCCCTCCTGTCACCCCCTCTGTCACCCCCTGACTGTCACCCCTTGCTGTCACCCCTCTTGCCACCCCCTCCTTTCACCCCAGTCCTGTCACCCCCCCCCCCCGTACCCCTCCTCCTGCCAGCCCCCCCCTCCACCGAGCCCCCCCCAGGTCCCCACTGAGCCCCCCTGGTTGTGTCCCCCCTGGGTCCCTCTGAGCCCCCCCCAGGTCCCCACTGAGCCCCCCTGATTGTGTCCCCCCTGGGTCCCTCTGAGCCCCCTCCAGGTCCCCACTGAGCCCCACCAGCTGTGTGACCCCCTCCGGGGACTCCACTGAGTTGTCCCCCTGCCCAGGGGTGGCACCCGGGGGTGGCTGTCCGCTGCTGTCCCCGGGGCTGTCACCCATGGAGATGGGGGGCTCCCTGACCCCCCATAAATGGGGGTAAATAGGGTAATGGGGTAAATGGGGGTAAATGGGGGGGGATGAGTTTTGGGGTCACAGTAATCAGGACGGTGGTGGCACCACAACCCATATAGATTTGGGGCAGCCCCAAAGGGTGCAGAAGGTCCCGGGGGTCTCCAAGCCCCCATCACGAGGGGTTCCCAGGAGGAAGAGGCCCCGGTTGCTGCCGGACAGCAACGCCAAAGCCATAGGAGCCACTTCATCCCCTTGGCATCGTGTCCCCATTCCCATGGCCAACATCCCCGGGCCAGCGCGGCGTTGGCCGCTGGTGGCCACAGCCCCACGGAGACCCTCGTGGTCCAAGAGGAACCCACCCTGCTCCAAAGCCCTGGAGAAAGGTGCTGGTGCCTCGCCAGAGCCGGGACCTCGCCGGCAGCACCGCGAGCGCATCCGGCATGGCGGCGCGTGGGAGCCCACATCTCCCGGACGGGCGGAGGGCGCAGGGAACTCCTTCGCCCTGGGGAAAACTCTCCTGGTTTTCATCATCCCAGAGATGGCTCCACCACCACCACCAAAACGTGGGGTGAGTGTGGCCCCATAGCTCGGCCGGGCACTGGGATGGGGACACTGGGATGGGGACACTGGGAGGGGACAATGGGAGGGGGCAATGGGGTGAGGACATTGGGATAAGGACCCCTGGATGGGGACTCTAGGATGGGGACACTGGAAGAGGGCAACGGAGTGAGAACATTGGGATAAGGACTCCTGGATGGGGACTTTAGGATGGGGACATTCGGATGGGGACACCAGGATGGGGACACTGGATAGAGACTCTGGGACGAGGACACCAGCATGGGGACACCAGGATGGGGACACCAGGATGGGGACATGAGGATGGGGACCCTGGGATGGGGTCAGCAGGATGGGGGCACTGGAATGGGGACAACAGGATTGTGACACTGGGATAGAGACCCTAGCATGGGGACATCAGGATGGGGACACAGAGATGGGGACCCCAGAATGGGGACATGGGGACACTGGGATGGGGATATGAGGATGGGGACACTGGGAAGGGGACCCTGGGATGATGAGGGGCAGGACAAGCTGCTGGGGGGGGGTTGGCTGTAAGTAGATGGTGGTGACCACATGCTCCAGTGGTCTGTGGGGACAGGGGGGACATATGGGGGATGCAGGGGGACCCCAGCTCCAGGGGCTCACTGGGTCCCTTCCCCTCTCCTGCCTGGTGCCAAAGGTCATTCCGGTGGCCACGGGGCAACCAGGAGCTGCTGGGGCTGGGGTGGTGGCCCTGGGCCCCCCGCTGCCACCCAGGCACCCATCGCGGCCACCAGCAGCTCCGGGGGCGAGAGATGGTGGGGACTGGGGGGGGACAGCAGCCGGACAGCCCAGTGCCATCCCGATCCCAACACCCAGCCCATTCCCAGCGCCCATCCTCATCCCAGTACCCATCCCAATCTCAGTCCCCATCCCGATCCCAGTTCCTATCCCAGTCCCAGTTCCTATCCCAATCTCGGTCCCCATCTCAATCCCAGCCTCCATCCCAGTCCCCCTCAGATCCCAATGCCCATCCTCATCCCAGTCCCTATCCTGATCCCTGTGCCCAGCTCATTCCCAGTCCCCCTCCCAATCCCAGTTCCCATTTCAATCTCAGTCCCCATCCCAGTCCCAGTCCCCCTCCCAATCCCAGTTCCCATCACGATCCCAGTCCCCTCCCCAGGCCGTGGGGACAACTGGGGGGACTGGAGAACTGGGGAACTGGGGGGACTGAGGGAACTGGGGGGTCTGGGAGGTCTGGGGAACTGGGAGGACTGGGGGGACTGGGGGGGACTGGGGAAGTGGGGGGTACTGGGGTGACTGGGGAACTGGGGGGACTGGGGGGACTGGGAGGACTGGGGGGACTGGGGGGGACTGGGGGAGGAAGGGGCTCTTGGAGCCACCTTGAGCGGAGTTGGAGCCCCAGTTGGGACCACACGTGGGGAGGAAATCGCGCCGATGCCGGAGGATTCCGAGGGGCATCTCCTCACCACGGAGAGTCTGAAACCCCGTGCCTTGAAATTACAGTTCATTACAGAAATTACAGAGCTCATTTGCATAAATTACAAGGTGAGAGGCAAATGTCTCCTATGCCTCCCCAGCTCCGGCAGCAGGAGCTTCTCCAGCCTCGCAGGGGATCCCGGGGGGGGCAGGAGGGGTCGGTGCCCCCCAAATCCACAGTGGGGGTGTGCAGTGCAGCCCCCCAGCCTTTGCCCCACACAACTTGGGGGGCACAGCCCTCGCTGCACCCCCATGGGACACTTGGGGAGTGTGGGGGGCTGAGGGGCAGCGGGGGGGGGGATGGACAGAGGGACAGAGGGATGGATGGACAGAGGGATAGAGGGAGAGAGGGATGGATGGATGGATGGATGGATGGATGGATGGAGCAATGGATGGAGCGATGGAGGGTTGGAGGGACAGAGTGATGGATGGATGGATGGATGGATGGATGGATGGATGGATGGATGGATGGAGGGATGGATGGATGGATGGATGCATGGACAGCAGTGTGGATGGATGGAGGAGGAGAGGTGCCTCCTGGTCCTCCCAGGGGAGGGGATGCAGGAGGAGGGACGCCCCCTCAGGCCCTGGGAGGATGTTGGGGGGGCGGAAGGGGCCCCTCCTGGCTCCGGGGCAGCAAACTTCAAACGTCTCCGGGTCTGGGGAAGGGGCGGCAATTTCCTCCGCTGCCATAAAAGAAATTGGTGTCTGGGGGGAACCGGGGGGAGGGGGGCTCGGCGCTGGCAGCATGTGAGTGTGCGTGTGCACACGTGTGTGTGCAGGAGTGTCACATCAACACGTGTGCACGTGTGTGCAGGGGGGTGTGAGCCCCCCACGCTGCTCCAGGTCCCTCTGTGCATGCGTGTTCATGCCCATGCGTGTGTGTGCATGCGTGTGCATGCGTGTGTGTGCTGGGGGTGCCACATCCATGCGTGTGCACGCGTGTGCAGGGGGGTGTGAGCCCCCCCCCGCTGCACCAGGACCCTGTAGGTATATGTGTGCATGGGTGCAAATGCATGTGTGTGCTGGGAGTGCCGCGTCTGTGCGTCTGCACGCGTGTGCAGGAGGTGTGAGCCCCCCACGCTGCACCCCGTGTGCGTGCGTGCACCCACGCGCGTGGGTTTGGGGTGCCCGGGGTGGGGGAGCCGTGGGGCTGCGCCGTCTGGGTCGCCTTAACCCCGAGGGGAGCCCCAAGAGCGGCCGCGGGGCTCAGACGGGGAGAGCCTGGATCCTCCCGGGAGGTTTTGGGGTGCTGCGCCCAGACAGCCCCGGGGCGGTGACGCTGCTGCTGGAGCCCCTGCGGGTGCAGCTGGAGCCGGGGGCACCCCGAACCCGCTGGGAACATTTCCAGTTGGATCAGGGATTGGGGTGGCCCTGGGCACTCACAGCCCCGTGGGGTGCAGCCGAAGCCGGGGGGGGTGGGGAGGCACCCCGAGACCGCTGGTGTCGGCACAGCGGGAATGATTCCAGTTGGATCAGGGTGACTCTGGGTGCTCCCAGCCCCATAGGATGCTCACAGCCCCACAGATCCTTCACAGCCCCTGTGGAGGTCTCACAGCCCCATAGGGGGGTCTTACAGCCCCATAGGGTACTCCCAGCCCCATAGATCCTTCACAGCCCCTGTGGAGGTCTCACAGCCCCATAGGGGGGGTCTTACAGCCCCATAGGGTACTCCCAGCTCCATAGGTTGCTCAGAGTCCCCATAGGATGCTCCCAGCCCTCATGGGGGTCTCCCAGCCCCATAGGATGCTCACAGTCCCCATAGGATGCTCACAGCCCCATAGTTTGCTCCCAGCCCATAGATCCTTCACAGCCCCTGTGGAGGTCTCACAGCCCCATAGGGGGGTCTTACAGCCCCATAGGGTACTCCCAGCCCCATAGGTTGCTCAGAGTCCCCATAGGATGCTCCCAGCCCTCATGGGAGTCTCCCAGCCCCATAGGATGCTCACAGCCCCATAGGTCCTTCACAGCCCCTGTGGAGGTCTCACAGCCCCATAGGGGGGGTCTTACAGCCCCATAGGGTACTCCCAGCCCCATAGGTTGCTCAGAGTCCCCATAGGATGCTCCCAGCCCCATAGGATGCTCTCAGCCCCATAGGATGCTCCCATCTTCAAGCACCTTTGACCACCCAAGGACCAGCACGCAGGATGGGATCCCTCAACCCAAACTGGGACCCCCAAATCCTTGCGAAGGCGCGAGCCATCACCAAGAGGGGGACAAGATCTTGTCCCCAAGCTGTGCCATCACGGGGATGAGCGCGCAGCCCCGTGCCAGCCGTCGTGCCCCCGGGGACGCAGCGATAGCTGCGTCCCCGGGGGCACGACGGTTGGCACGGGGCTGTCCGTTTGGTCCCCAAGGAGAAGCTAAAAGTAGGGAATCCACCCGGCAGAGATATCTACCGGGATTATCGCGACGGGTTTCCCCTGCCCACGATGCCCCGAGGGAGCGTTTCTCACCGGGAAGAAGAATTACTGTCGGGACTCGACCTTTGCGACGTGGCGATGGGAGTTGTTGGTTTGGTGTAGGTTGAAATACGGCGTTTAATTAGCGATGTGTAATCTGGATGCTTTATCTACGCTCAACCGGCCCGGCTGTCAGTCACCGCGTGGGGAAATCCTGCCTGGTACGGTGGTGAGGGCTGGGATACTGGGATGGACTGGGAAAGTGGATGTGGGGGATGCAATGGGAATGGGACATATGGATGTATCAGGAATGGGACACTGGGATACACTGGGAAAGGGACATGTGGATGTACTGGGGATGGGACACTGGGATGCACTGGGAGAGGGGCACTGGGATGCACTGGGAGAGGGACATGTGGATGTGCTGAGGATGGGACACTGGGATGCACTGGGAGAGGGACACTGGGATGCACTGGGAGAGGGACACTGGGATGCACTGGGAGAGGGACACATAGGTCTACTGGGGATGGGACACGAGTGTACCAGGAATGGGACACTGGGATGCACTGGGAAAGGGACTCGTGGATGTACTGAGGATGGGACATGTGGATGCACTGGGAAAGGGACACTGGGATTCACTGGGAAAGGGACACTGAGATGCATCAGCAATAGGACACATGGACGCGGCAGGAATGGGACACTGGGATTCACTGGGAAAGGGACACCTGGATGCACTGGGGACAGGACGCTGGGCCACACTGGACAGGGATGCACTGGGATGAGCCACACGGACGTGCCTGGGATGGAGACACATGGCTGTCCCAGGGGACAGGACCCACCCAGTGCCACCACCACCACCTCCGCCCAGTGCAGGGCTTTGCCAGGACCCCCTCGGGGTCACTGTGGATGGGGGTCACCGTGGGACTCCACACCAGCCTGTCCCCATCCCCGGTGGCCCCACGGGGCTCGGGGGAGATAAGGACCAGCGTGGGGGCAGCTCAGCACCCAACAGGACCCAACAGGACCCAACGGGACCCAACGGGACCCAATGGGACCCAACGGGTAGGAGGCAGCGCCAGGCGGACCCCGGGGAACACTGACAGCCCCGTCCCCCCCCTCGTTCGCTGCTCCCCGGGAAGAACCTGGGCAAAACCACTTTCTAATTCTGCGCAGAAACCATTAGGAATGGTTAACGACCTCGGCCGGGCGCGGGACGGGACGGGCTGGCGGCTGAGGAGGTGCCGTAATTGCCGTAATTGCGCGTGGGCTTGGGCGCGCTGCCCGCCACGGCGCAGCCAGCTGGCACGGGGCGCGGGGGGGTGGCAGGAGGCTCGGGGACCGTGGGCGATGGCATGCCCTCGCTCCGGGCACTCTGGGTCCTCCCGCTGCCACCTGGCTCGGCACGGGGTCCTCGCTGCTGGACTTGTGTCCCCGTGTCCCCACCTCGACATCCCAGCCCTGCTGGACCAGCCTGCGCATCCCTGTCCCCTGCCTCGCTGTGTGCACGTGTCCCCATCCCGGTGTCACCGCGTGGACCCGTGTCACCATGTACCTACGTCCATATCCCAGCCTGTGTCCCCATCCCGGTGTCACCGCATGTCCCCGTGTCCCCATCCTGGCCACACTGTGCCAAACCAGGTCCCTGTCCCCCGCCTCGCTGTGTGCCTCTATCCCTGCATGGAGCTGTGTCCCCATGTCCCTGTGTCCCCATACCCTCGTGTCCGTTGGGTCCGTTGCTGTACCAGCCTGTTTGTCCCTGTCCCCTCTCTCCATCCCCCTGTCCCAATCTCACTGCAGGTCCCTGTGTCACCGTGCCCCCATCCCAGCCTCGCTGTGTCAACTTGTGTCCCCCTGTCCCCTGCCTCGCCGTGTGCACCCCTGCCACCACCCCAGTCTCGAGGACCGGTGTCCCCATGTCCCCATGTCCCCACTGTACCAACCCAAATCCCTGTCCAGGTCTCACTGCGTGGACCTGTGTCCCCACGTCCCCCATCCCAGCCCCCCTGTGGTCCCTGTACTCCTCTCGCTGCACAGACCCCCATCACACGAGCCCGTGTCCCTGTCCCCACCCGCTGCGGAGCGGTGACCCAGCTGGAACCATCGGGATGGCCCTTTCCCAAGGATGGTGACAGCGATCGTGCCCGCGCTCGCGTCCGCGCCGGGCTCACAGCCGAAAGCCGGCGTCACTACCCGCCTGGGGAAACTGAGGCAGGGAGCGGCAGGCTGCGACTTGCCCCGGCAGCCGGGGAGGGAGCGCCGGGAGCAGAGCCGAGGCCGCGTGGGCACCCAGCCAGCCGGTGGCCCTTGGGCACCGCTTCCTCCTGCCACCCCTTGCCTGCCGGGGGTCCCCCCGTGGGGCTGGACCCGCTCCCCTCGCCCCCACAAGGCTTGGGTGCAGCTCCAGATCCCCTGAGGATCCCACACTGGGTGCTTGAGGGCATTTGTGACCCCAGCCCCCCCCGCAAGGGTCGGGGTGCCCAGCAGCTCTGCCCCACACATCCCCACCCCAAGCCCCCCCCCCCCCCCGAGTTAGACCCACATTGGGGTCCCCTCTGTGGGTGCAGTGATGCCGGCTGGGAATCCCAGCGCTCCCTTGGCTCTGGGGGTCCCACTCCGGGCCTGTGGGGTGAGAAATGGAGTGAAAAACAGGGTCCAGAGCCGACAGTGCCACGGTGTAGCCGCATCCACACGTGCGCATCCCCGTGCCCACGCGGAAGACGACGCCGGCGTTGGGAGCGTCGATGCCTCCCAAAGCCTTTACGAGCTTGGCTGGAGCTGGGTCCCAGGGGACCCTGCTGGGCGCCCAGCCCCATCCCTCCCCATGGCTTCCTTGTGCTCCCCTTCACCCCCCATCACTCCCTTTTGCCCCCCATCACTCCCCTTCACTCCCCTTCGCCCCCCATCACTCCCCTTTGCTCCCCATCACTCCCTTTCACTCCCCTGTGCCTCCCATCACTCCACATCTCTCCCTTTCACTCACCTTTGCCCCCCATCACTCCCTTTTGCTCCCCATCGCTCTCTTTTGCTCCTTTTTGCCCTTTTGCTCCCCTTCGCTTCCCATCATTGCTCTCTTTTGCTCTCCTTTGCTCCCCATCACTCCCCATCGCTCCCCATTGCTCTCTTTTGCTCCCCTTTGCTCCCCACCACCCCCCATCGCTCCCCATTGCTCTCTTTTGCTCCCCTTTGCTCCCCATCACTCCCCATCGCTCCCCATTGCTCTCTTTTGCTCCCCTTTGCTCCCCAACGCTCCCTTTCACTCTCCTTCGCTCCCCATCATTGCTCCCTTTTGCTCCCCATTATTCCCCTTTGCTCCCCATTGCTCCCTTTTGCTCCCCTTTTGCTCCCCATTGCTCCCCTTTGCTCCCCTTCACTCTCCTTTGCTCCCCATCATTGCTCCCCATTGCTCCCCAACGCTCCCTTTGGTCCCCATCGCTCCCCTTTGCTCCCCATCGCTCCCCATCACTCCCTTTCGCTCCCCATCATTGCTCCCTTTCACTCCCCTTCGTTCCCCATTACTCCCCTTTGCTCCCCATCGCTCTCCATCGCTCCCCATTGCTCCCCTTTGCTCCCCATCGCTCCCCATCGCTCCCCATCGCTCCCCTTCGCCTCCCCACGTCTCCCCTTCGCTCCTCATCCACCTGCGCCCCACGGCGGGATCCCGGCCAGCCCGTGCCCCACGGCGGGACGTGGACCAAGGCGTTCCCAGCGCTCTCAGAGGGCACCGACACCCCCAGACCCAGAGGCAGGACCCCTCTCTCGGGGCCGGGGGGCCGGGGCGGGGGTCGAGGCGCCGCTGCCAGGCGGTGAGTAAGCAGGAGCGTGAGGAGGGGAGGTAATTAAAAGGGAGGCACTCGCCACAGCAAGTTCCCACAAATGAAGGCCCCGCGGCCATAGACACTGCACAACAAAGCACCGAGCAATTATTTGGCTCCAGTGGGAGGTTCTGGTCCCGTGGGGGCTGGAGCCAGCTGGGCACCCCGGGGCTGGGGGGGCTGGCAGGGGGCAGGGGGGCGGGAGGCACCGGGGGGACCCCCCCCCCCAGCCTCTTATGGGGTCAGGGGGGCAGCAGGGACCCCCGATCCAGAGCTGCCAGGGGACCCCCCAGACCATCATGGGGTTAGGGGGCATCAGGGAACCCCCTCAGTGCATCATGGGGTCGAGGGACACCAGGGAACCCCCAGTGCATCATGGGGTCGGGGGCATGAGGGACCCCCCCAGTCCATCATGGGGTTAGGGGGCATCAGGCAACCCCCCCCAGACCATCATGGGGTTAGGGGGCATCAGGAACCCCCCCAGTGCATCATGGGGTTAGGGGGCATCAGGGAACCCCCCCAGTCCATCACGGGGTCAGGGGGCATCAGGGAACCCCCTCAGTGCATCATGGGGTTAGGGGGCATGAGGGACCCCCCAGTCCATCATGGGGTTAGGGGACATCAGGGAACCCCCTCAGTCCATCATGGGGTTAGGGGACATCAGAGAACCCCTGTCCATCATGGGGTCGGGGGACATGAGGGACCCTCTCAGTCCATCATGGGGTCGGGGGATATGAGGGACCCCCCCAGTCCATCATGGGGTTGGGGGACATGAGGGACCCCCCCAGTCCATCATGGGGTTGGGGGACATGAGGGACACCCCCAGTCCATCATGGGGTTGGGGGACATGAGGGACCCCCCCCAGTCCATCATGGGGTTGGGGGACATGAGGGACCCCCCCAGTCCATCATGGGGTCAGGGGGGCGAGAGGCACCAGGGACCCCCCAGCTCATCACAGGGTCAGGAAACACGAGAGACCCCCCCCAGTCCATCATCAGACGTCATCACCCCAGCTCTTGCAAGGGGGCTGAGGACCCGAATGCGCACCTGACAACCCTCAACCCCTCCCATGGGGCACAGAACCCAAGCGCCCCCAAGTACCATAAGCCCCCCACACCCCCCGAGCCCTGCAAAGAGGCTGCGGACCCCAACCTCCTCTGGCACGCCAACCCCCTCTGGCACCCCAACGCCTTCTGACCTCCCCAGTCCCTTCTAGCGCCCCCCCCCCCCCCGAGTACCCCCACCCGCAGGGCTGGGGGGGTCCTTCAGGAGCCGATTTGGGGTGGCTGTCCCCCAGGAGTGCAGGGCTGGGGGGGAAGAGCTGCCCCACGCTGCTTCTACCGGGACCCCCCGATGGGATGGGGTGTCCCCATGGTGCCTCAGTTTCCCCATGAGGGGAGGGGGGTGTATCCCGGGCTGGGCTGAGCCACGGAGCCCAACGACCCCCCCCAGACCTTGTTGGGGGGCAGCACTGGCGACTCCCCCGCCCCATGGGCGCTGGGACCCCGGTGGCCCCCCGAGGGAAGGACGGGAGGGTCCCCCCGGCGACGCACAGCTTTAGCCCCGCCCCCAAAGGCGCGCGGCCAATCATAAACGTGGCTGGATGGAGCACGCCTTCCATTGGGTTAAAGGGACGTCAATCAAAAGCTCTTGACCAATAAGAAGGCGCTGTTTGGGTTGGCCCCGCCCACAAGGAAGTCCACCTCCCCCCGCCCCCCGGTGCTGTCAAGCGATTATCGGCAGGCGGTGGGCGGGGCTTGTTGTCATTGGTCACCTGCGCTGTCAACCGTAAACCTGCCCTCCCATTGGGTCCCGTCTGTCACCCGGGAGACGTGCGCCCATTGGCGGAGGCGCCGCTCTGTCACGAGCTCTATTGGTCAGTCTAGATGTCAATCAAACCCCGCCCCGCCGCTGATTGGCTGACGACCCGCTAGCAGCGAGGCGATTGGCCCAGACATCTCCCAGGGGGCGGGGCAAGCAGGGCGGTGCCCGGGCGGCCCCGGAGGAGGAAGATGGCGCCGTGACGGGGTCGCAGCCGCCGCCGCCGCCGCCGGTTTGTGCGGGCTCGGGGCGGGAATAGGGGGTGGCAACGGCGCCGGGACCGGCACCGGAAGGGGCGTGTGGGCTGCGGGGCCCCGCCCTCCCCGGGCTGGGCGCGGGCGGCGCTTCCGGGGCCTCGGGCCGGGCGGGGGCGGGGCCGCGGCCTGTGCCCGCCCCCCGGGGCCGCCACGGCGGGGGGGGAGGAGCCGGGGGGGGGGGGCGCAGTGTTTAGGGGCGGGCGAGGAGGGGGTTCTGTGGTGTTTAGGGGGGGCTGCGTGTGAGCAGGGTGGCGGGGAGAGGATTTCATGGTGTTCAGGGGTGTCAGGGGGTGTGTGGGGAAGGGGTTCTGTCGTGTTTAGGGGAGTCTAGAGGTGTGGGGAGGGGGTTCTGTGTTTAGGGGAGTCTAAAGGTGTGGGGAGGGGGTTCTGTGGTGTTTAGGGGTGTCTGGGGGTGTGGGGAGGGGGTTCTGTGGTGTTTAGGGGCGTCTGGGGGTGTGGGGAGGGGGTTCTGTGGTGTTTAGGGGCGTCTGGGAGTGTTTGGGCGAGAGCGTTCTGTGGTGTTTAGGGGGAGCTGTGTGGGGGAGAGTGGTGGAGAGGGGGATTCGCTGTGTTTCGGGGTGTTTGGGCATGTGAGAGGATGTGAGGAGGGGCATTCACGGTGTTTAGGGGGGTCTAGGGGTGTGTGTGGAGGTGGGGAGGGCGTTCTGTGGTGTTTAGGGGGGGCTGGCTGGGAGCAGGGTGGGTGAGGAGGGAGTATATGATGTTTAGGGGTGTGTGGGGAGACGGGGAGGGTCTTCCGTGGTGTTTAGTGGGAGGTGCTGGAGTAGGGTGGGTGTGCAGGGGTGGGGGTTCACAGTGTTTAGGGATGTCTGGGGCTGGGAGAGGTCGCGGAGGGGGTTCTGTGGTGTTTAGTGGGGGCTGCTTGGGGCTGGGGGGGAGCAGGGTGTTTGGAGTGGTTTCTGGGAGATGAGGGTAGATGAGGAGGGGGTTCTGTGATGTTTAGGGGCGCTTTGTGGGGCTGAGGGGGTGGAAGGAGGTGGAATGGGGTTTCTGTGGTGTTTTGGGAAGCTGGGGGGCTCTGTGGCATTTGGGGGGGCTGCAGGTGGGGAGGGAGTTCTGTGGTGTTTAGAGAGCACTGCGTGGGGACAGGGCATCTCAGCCCCATCCCGGCCCAGCTCCCGGATCACAGGGAGGGATTTGCCCCCTTTCCCTCGGGAACGGGCAGTGTGGGGCTGTGCAGAGCTGGCGGCGCCATCCCAGGGCAGGGGCCGAGGGCCACGGTTGGCATCGCTGTCCCAGCAGAGCAGGGTTCTGGCGCTCAGGGAGCCACAGGCTGGGGCTGCTGGAAGTTTCCACTGTGGCTGCACAATCTGCTTCTCCCGCGTCCCAAAACGGCCCAAAACCTCCCCTTCCGTGCTTGCGCAGAGCGAGGAGGCGCTCGGTCTGTCCGCAGGGTGCCTGTGCCTCCTCCTGGCTCTCTGGTTTCCCTCTTCTTTCTTCCTCCTGCTTCTCCTCTTCCTCCTCCTTAAAAGCAGCTGAAGCAAAGGGAATTTCCCTTTGGCATCAAGGTGGGATAAAGCAAACCCTGATGACAGCAGTGCTGTCACAGGAGCCAGACCGGGAGCTAAAAACCCCACCAGAAACCGGTCCATTCTAAGGCACCGTTTCATTTCCTGCTGTTAATATGCAAATCCGGGGGCGTTTGAGCTCCTTTTTGAACACTTCTTATGATCTCGGCAAACAAACAGAGCCACTGCCACCAGCTTGTTTTATTCCCCTCTGACTCTGCTTTATAATCCTGAATGGTTTGGGTTTTTTTTGCTGTCGCTGAGGTCTTTCATGGGTTTCAGGGAACTCCGATTCACCTTCAGGGTCAAGGCACTAATTAAAACCGCAGATTGGGTGCGTCCATGGTCTTAAACCTAGTGCTGGAATTTAGGATCACGCTCACCCCGCTCCACACCCCCATAAAAAGATCAGTGGGGGAGACAGGAAGAGTATTTTGGGGAGCAGAGGCTGGAATGCCTGGACTGATTGATAGCTCCAGCCCTGTGAGGGCTGTGAGGAGGTGACGAGGATATCATGGAATCATGAAATGGTTTGGGTTGGAAGGGACCTCAAAGCCCATCCAGTTCTACCCCCCTGCTGAGGGCAGAGAACCTTCCCACTGGATCTGGTTGCTTAAAGCCCATCCGACCTCATCCAGTCTGGACTTGAGTGGTGACAGGACTTGAAATCGTGGTCTAAATGACACGAAAGTTTTCCAGACCCCCAAAAAGGGACTTTTGTAGCTGTGCAGAAGCACCCGTGTGGCTTGAGCTGCAGGACAGGGTGGTGGTTGTGGCTGTGAGGGCTGGCAGTCACTTTCTCGGCCACTTTTGCCTCTGTTCCAGACTCCTCGACTGAGCTGGAAGTATTGATCTGCAGCTCCCTGAGGAGAAAGGCTTGTCCTGGTTGGGAAGGGGAAAAAAAAACATCTCTCCCCTTTGTATCTCTTGTAGAATATTGAAGATAAAGGCACAGATTCCAAAGTAAATAAATTCTTGTGCAAAGCGACGGAGCGGCCTCTGAGCAAACCTACCAATCGTGCTGGTGTGAGTGTCCAGCTGGCTGCTAGCAGGCGTTCCCTCCGGCTGGACATGGGGCCTCATGCGCCGGCGCGGTTGGTAAGTTTTCTCTTCCTACAGCTCCATCGCTCCAGTCCCGGGGACTTTATTTCCCTGTGCCATGAGCTTATGGTGGGCTCCAAGGGCTCCTGGGGACTTTATTTCCCTGTGCCGTGAGCTCATGGTGGGCTCCAGGAGCACCTGGAAGCACTCTTGGGGCACCTGGATTGGTTGGGGCACAAGGTCCATGTGTGTAGGGGCAGGAATGATCCCGATTGTGCTTGTTGGAGGAACTGGAGCCAGAAATCATAGTGGATTTAGTTGCTTTGTCCTTTTACAGGGGGAGAGGATGCTGGAGGGGAGCTCCTACCTCTTAGAAGAGTCTGCATCCCGCAGGGCAGATCCAAAAATATTCCCAGCAGGCAGTGAAGGTCCTGCTCCCAGTTCTGGAGTTTATCAGGGAGGGCAGGGATAGGATGAGGAGAACGGTTTTCAGCTGAAAGAGGGGAGGTTGAGATGAGATCTTAGGGAGAAATGTTTCCCTGTGAGGGTGGGGAGGCCCTGGCCCAGGTTGCCCAGAGCGGTGTGGCTGCCCCATCTCTGGAGGGGTTCCAGGCCAGGTTGGATGGGGCTTGGAGCCCCTGATCCAGTGGGAGGTGTCCCTGCCCATGGCGGAGATGGGGCTGGATGGGCTTTGAGGTCCCTTCTCACCCAAACCATTCCATGATTCTGTGATTCTGACACGTGGATAGCAAAGCTGGGCTTTTCGGTACCAGCTTGGTTCACACCCTCGGGATGTGAAACTGTTGCTGCTGGACTCGGGCGTGAATCGTACGAGTGAGAAACTCACAGAGGGATCACAGTGCGACCGCGCCAACGCAGGGCTTCTCCCTGGTCATTATCCTTATTTATTTTTCTGGGCTAATGGGATCTCTCCTGGTTCGTCTCGCTGTGGCCAGCACAGCATTGCTCTTACTCGTAGTCAGGGCTGTTAATCCTCAGCAGTGCCCTAATTCTGCCGAAAGGGAGGGCGCAGCCGCTGGACTCCGGCAGCCATACAAGCTCCCGGCTTTCCGGGAAGAACGCGGCCTTTTATCGCAGGCCGGCTTGCTGGGTGTGAGCTTCCAAGGCTTTTGTCTCTGTGAGGTTGCCACAGCGAGTGGCTCCAAGGGAATGGATGCTTCTTGTTGAGGAACAAGGCCAGTCATTTCCATGCAATGCTGACCTGACTCTTCCCAGGGATTTATGTGCTCTGTCGGGCTGGGAGGGAGCCTGGAGAGGAGCTGTGGAGCGTGGCAAGGGACGAGCTGCCTGCCATTGGAAAGCGGGCTCCTTGGTGACTTGGCCCAGGGCCCAATCACTCCATTTCTTAGCGGCTTTCTGTTTGGGAAAAAGCTTTGGGTTCCCAGGGAGGAGGTGCCCGGCAGGGTCTGTGCCGAGGGGCTCCGAGGGGAGGCGGGGGAGCTTAGTGCACTCGTCCCGGTTTTGTACAAGTGTTGGCTGCATCCCAGTTACCTTGAGGACTTTTCTCCTGGCTTTAAGCCGCATTAAGATGCAACGAGTGGCCCTTGCACTGGAGAGCACCAGTGCGTGTGCCTCCCACCATCCCCGCAACCATCAGTGCCAAAGAAAACACACCCCTTTATGTCCCCGACACGGCTGTGCCTGTTGGCCGGGCTCCTGCAGCCGTGTGCTGGCAGCGGGCGATGCCCCAGGCAGACCAAGGTTGCCGACTCCGAGGTTGGGTGCTGCCCCATCGTCCCCAGCCTGTTGCCTCTGTTGCGATATGTGCTGAGGTTGTGCCACGCTGGTCCGTGATGCGCAGAGTTTCCTCCCTTTGAAACAAACCCCACATGTAGCTTTCCCCATCCGTGTGGTCCCTCATCCAGCCCCGGATCTCCCACAGCTCCCCAGGCAGGAGCACGAGGCCATGGAATGGTGGCTCTGTCTGTGCCAGATCTTCTCTTCTCCTGCTTGGAGCCAGAGACCAGCGCTCTGCCGCAGTCCTGGGGTGCTGTCCTTGCCCGCTCCCTGTGTGCAGCCAAAAGCCGCTCGCTCGGCTCAGACAACGGTTCATTTTTGGCTGGAGTGGCGCATTTCAAGCCATCTGGGGCTTCCTATCTTTATCGTTGCTCCCCTTGCTCCCACTGTCCAAACCTCTCTGAATACCACAGCACTGGCTTCCCGTCAGGTTGCCCGTGCCAAGGCTGCATTTCAGAGCCACCCTGAGTAAATCCCAAGTATCCATGCTCCTCAGGTGGCCGTAATTCCCCATGTGAAGCCAGGACGTTGTCAACAGCAGTGACAAAGAGTGCTCGAGCTCAGACAAGTTCTCCCCGGCACCTTGTCCAGGCAAATACTATCAAGCAATTGAGCCATACAGTGACTGCTGGATGGGGGTGACTGGGGATTTGCCAAAGGAAATGTCAAGGATGAAATGTCTTTGTAGTCCAGAACAAAAGGTTTAGCAAACTGTGAGAATTTAGGAGTCTATTCCCCTGGCTTGGCTGTCTTCTTAAACCTTTCGAAAGAAGTTGTTGTAGCTACCCCGTTGGCAAGAGGAGCCGCAGCCTCAGTGCTCTTGCTCTGCGGTGTTTGAGGCAGCAGGAGTGGCATCTGGAGATGTCAAACACCCAAGGAAAGCGTTGGGAGAGGAAGGCACCATAGCCATAGTTGCCGTGAGTCACCCCATCCTCACAGCCGCCCCTCAGGGTGGCTCTGCCCCATCCCCTGCTCCCACCGTGCTTTCGGAGGAGCCGCGGCCACTCACCCTGTGCCCTCTGTGCCTGCTGAGCCCCTTCAGTGACTGGCTCCTCTGCCATAACTTTGTCTCCCTCCTCTCCCTGGCGCACAGATCCCACTGAAGCTGAGGGCTCCGTGGCTCCTTGCCTTCTTGTGCCTCCTGCTCTCTCCTCCACGCTTGCCGATTGATTTTCCCAGCCTCCTGAGGTCCCGCTGCCGGCCAGCAATCCCCGCAGTGCCCTTTTAATTTCATAATGACTTACAAACACTCAGCACCAACAACATACCAGAATAATGGAAAAAATGTTTTTCCAGCCTTGGAAAAACACATTTCTGTACTGAAAGCTCTGTCCTTTGGGATTCCCAAAGTTAGGAAAACAAGCAGCAGGGAGGCGGCGTGAGCTGGGAACTGGGAATCCGTCTGCTGTCTGGCCATGCCTGCCTCCGTGTTGAAGCGGGGCACTCCGCAGGGCAGCGATGGTCTCTGTGGGTTAAGGCTGGGCCAGGCTGCAGCCAAACGAGCGAGGGCTGCAGCCGATTGCCCACCTTAACTGGTGTTTCCCTTTGCTGGCGAGGAAGGGGAAGCACGGGGAAAGGGTGATGAGGTTTCTCCAGGCCTTCTAACCCCCACTGAGGGTCTGTGAGTGAGGTATGATGGTTTTGGGCGATGGAAGTGGACAGCGGGAGAGTCCCTGGGGGTGTTGGGGCACTGGGCTGGGTGCGCCAAGGAGCTGTGAGCTCAGCTCTGGCTGCTGGTCTTACTCTTCCATCTCTGCTTCCTCCTCACAGATCCAGAGACAGCATGGCTGCAACAGCTGCCGTCAGCCCCAGTGAATACCTGCAGCCGGCTGCTTCCACTGCCCAAGTGAGCACGGATGGGGCTCCCAGCTCCCCGCTGGAGCGGAGGGACGTGTTCTGGGGTGCGGGACAGCAAACTGCACCCCTCAGTCCCTCCTGCCTCCGCCATAGCCAGCAGCGCAGCGTCAGGAGGAGGGTTGTGCAGGACAGGCTGGGGAGCTGCGCTGTGGATGTGTTGCCAGCCCCGATGCTGATTCGTCCCGAGTGTTGTTTCTCTTCACCACAGTGTGTTTTCCTTAAGGACCTCTTGGGTTAGCACCAATATCACGCGGTGGTCTTGCAATTAAAGTGGAATTAAATACACACTCTTGGGTGTGCGTAATGGGTGTGGTACCTGCAGACTTGCAGGATGTTTGCAGCTTTGCAGGGACTGTAAGAATGCAGGAACACGATTAAAAGGCAGTCACCATCCCAATGGCTGGAGCAGTGTGACCAGGGTGAGCTAAATGCACGTGTGGTGTGGGTAATTAAGCAGTTCTCTTAATAAAGGGTCTCATTAGCATGGACTGGATTGTTTTTGATAGCGAGTACTCTCTCCATCGCTGACTCCATCTCCAGGTGTTTGGCACGAGCCCCTGTCTCTAACTTGCCCCTCTCCCTCCTGGCTCTGCAGGACTCCCAGCCGTCTCCTCTCGCCCTCCTTGCAGCGACATGTAGCAAAATCGGTCCCCCTGCCGTAGAAGCTGCCGTGACTCCTCCTGCTCCTCCTCAACCAACACCTCGCAAACTCGTCCCCATCAAACCTGCCCCGCTCCCTCTGGGCTCCAGTAAGAACAGCTTTGGGATCCTGTCGTCGAAAGGGAACCTCTTCCACATCCAGGGCTCTCAGGTCGGCACCTCGTACCCTGGTGGGCAGCTGGTTTTTGCCATTCAGAACCCAACTGTCATCAACAAGGGCGCCCGCTCCTCCGGCAACATCCAGTACCAAGCCGTGTCTCAGATCCAGGCCGTGGGTGGACAGACCATCCAGGTCCAGCCCAACCTCACCAACCAGATCCAGATTATTCCAGGCACGAACCAAGCGATCCTCACCCCTTCCTCTTCCTCTCACAAGCCCGTGCCCATCAAACCAGCGCCGGCACAGAAGGGTGGAGCTTCACCAGTGCAGGGCACGAGCAACGTTGTCAAGTTGGCCAGCGGCAGCAACGTAACTCTCACCCTGCCCGTGAACAGCCTGGTGAACACCACGGAGCCGAGCACACAGGCTCAGATCCTTGCTGAGAGTCCCTCAAAGGCCAGCAAAAAGACTCGGAGGAAAGCCATGTCACCCACCCAGCCGGCCGCTGTGGCCGTGACCGAGCAGGTGGAGACGGTCTTAATAGAGACCACAGCAGAGAACATCATCCAGGCGGGCAGCAACCTGCTTATCGTGCAGAGCCCGGGCTCTGGCCAGCCGGCCGTGGTGCAGCAGGTACAGGTGGTGCAGCCCAAGCAGGAGCCACAGGTGGTGCAGATCCCCCAGCAGGCCCTGCGTGTGGTCCAGGCCGCCTCCGCCACACTCCCCACCGTCCCCCAAAAGTCATCCCAGAACTTTCAGATCCAGGCGACGGAACCCACTCCTACCCAGGTACCTCCTCCATTCTCCTGCGAGGGCCCTGTTTCTCCTTGCAGCTCTTACTCAGGGTGTCCCATCCCTGGAGGGGTTCAAGGCCAGGTTGGATGGGGCTTTGAGGCCCCTGATCCAGTGGGAGGTGTCTCTGCCCATGGGAGGGGGTGGAACTGGATGATCTTTGAGATCTCTTCCAACCGTTCCATGATTTCCTGAGTCTTTAAAAAGCTGAAGGGGATGCCAAACATCTTCAGCTTGGCCTCCTGTTTGGGCATCACTTGTGGTGTCTAAGAAGGGTTGGGAGCGCAGCAGTTCCCTCCGCAGGTCGTTATTAGGCCGTTTTTGCTGGCCACCTCCTGGAACTGTAGGAGCTCAGTCATTGGAACATCTGCTGTGCCACCATCTCGGGCTGAGACAATCCAGCCTGCTCCAGAAGATGTCCTGGAAGATGGAGGGTGATGGGGGAATGGACCTGACAGCCACAGGACTGTGTCCTTTGGAAATCGGGCTGCAGGGCCAAAGCAGCTCCTTGCTGAAGGGCAGGACCTTCAGGAGGCCCACAGAGAGTCTCCAGATGCTTGGGCAACTCCTCCTGCTCTTTGGCTCATCCCAGGCCCAGGTCCCTGAGTTGTGTGGGGAGAGCGGCTCATGGTGGAGAGGTCTCTGCCCAGGGATAGTGCCTGGTCTCATTCCTCATTCCTCTTTCCTTCTCCCATCAGGTCTACTTCAAAACACCGTCAGGTGAGCTGCAGACAGTGCTGCTCCAGGAAGCCTCAACCATGACGGTGGCTCCGTCTGGGACCTCTTGCAGCAGCCCATTGTCCCGCAGCTCCACCACGGGAAGCAGCAACAAGAAACCAGCCACACGCAAGGAACGCCCTCTGCCAAAGATCGCTCCCGCTGGAGGCATCATCAGCTTGAACGCAGCTCAGCTGGCGGCCGCGGCACAGGCCATGCAGACCATCAACATCAACGGCGTCCAAGTCCAGGGTGTGCCAGTCACCATCACCAACACTGGAGGTGCGCTGTGCCCCGCTCTGCGACGGGGCTGTGGGGGACAGCAGGATGTGGCCAGGACAGAAGGAAAGACACAGGCAGGACAGAAGGAAAGACACAGGCAGGACAGAAGGAGGGATGCAGGCAGGACATCAAACAGGCAGGACATCAAGCAGGCAGGGCAGGGGCGTAGGCAGAACAAACACCCCCACCCCCCCGCACTAGCAGCACGGCTCTGCAGCTGGGCTGTTGCAGCTTTGTAAGCAGATCCCTCGTACCCTGAGGCTGAATGTTGCTGATCATTAAATGCAATCAGCTTCTCTATCTCCAGGAGGCCTCAAGTGGCTCTGATGGGTGTTCCCGAGCCCATCCTGGTGAGCTGTTTCAGGGAGGGCGGTGAGCGGAGACAGCCGCCTGTGCGGTTGTGCTGAGCTGCAGGACGTGTCGGAGCGCAGGGGCTGGGGCTGCCCGAGGGCCCAGACAAGCTCTGTGTGTTCCGGAACTCTGCAGCGGTGTCCTGGTCCTTGGGATGAGACCTGTGTCCTCAGGAGAGCTGGGACGGAGCCAGGCAGGGGCACATGGAGCGCTGGGGCTTCCCCTGGGCTGGCAGCACCTACCACAGGTAGCGCTTCCCAGGTGTGGGGCTGGGACACCTTGCGTCTGCTGGGTGTGAACGCTGCTGGTTTGGGTTTCCAGGAGCCGAATCAGGAGAGGTGCTTCTCTAAGCTCTAGTGAGGGATCGCCATGCCCTGAGAGTGAGCCCAGCCCCTCGCATCCATGCGACAAATGTCTTTCTTAAGCCAAAAGCAGCCAGACATGGCCCTGGCCAGTGGCCCGAGTGGTTTGGGAGCTGCAGACAGCCCTTGTGCACGTCTGCCCCTGCATCGCCGTCTTATCTCCCCACTGTTGGGACAGACACGTCCTGGCAGCCGCTCTGTCCTCCCCGCCTGCCCAAACTTTCCCAGCCCAGTCGCGGTGGTGTGGGCCACGCGAGCCCACGGTGAGCTGAGGGGGAGGAGGCTGTGTCTGAGGGAAAGTTTATCTGTGTTCTGATCCAGAAAGACCTGCTGCCGTGCCGTGGTTTCTCTCTCGGCAAGAATCGGCAGGAGTTCCAGCTCAGTTTTGCAGTTGGAAGCTGTTCTTTCTGGCTTGACTAAACATTGTCAGCATAAAACTTAGGCTGGTGTGGTTTCGTGCTCCGCAGCAGCCGCTGTCCTCGCTGAGATTGCTTTTAAGGGGTTTTTAATTGCTGCTTTGCATGTAGGTCTGTGAGCATCAGGAGATGCCACGGGCAGATGTCGCTGCTGTCTGCTCAGCTGCCCGCAATGTGCCACAGGGGTGACGGGGCCTGGCTTCAGCCCCGGCTGTGATGGTGACTGGTGAGACCCACTGGCTGCTGCCTGTGGGTGAAACGAACCACGCTGGTCTCAGCCCGGGTTCAGCCAGGACGCATCCGCCTCCTGAGCATCCATGTGCCTCGTGGTGCTGCCCTTGCCCTTGGCTTCGCGTTTTCCCTCAAGGAATGTGGCACCTTTGCTTTGCCTGCATCCCTGATCCCATCCTTTCCTCACTCTGCCATCAGATCCCACTCCTCCTCTTTCCCTGCTGCCCCGCGAGCAGCGATCCCGCTTGCTGACGCTGACCCCCCCTCTTCTTCTTTCCAGCCCCCATCACGGCTGCCGGGTGCCGTGCGAGGCCCGGGCTGCCGCCTCGGTGAGCGCCCCTGCGTGGAGCGGCCCTTAGGGTCCCGGGGTAAGTCCCATTTTTTTTTTTTTTGGTCAATATATTGCACGTTTTTTCAAAGTTTCTTTTCTGTTTCCTCTTTGGTCATTTCCCCGCCCCGAAGGGTCGAACCGAAAACTTTGAAAAACCGCACAGTATATTCAGAAAAAAAAAAAAAAAGGGACTTCTCAGCCCCGCGCGGGGACTGCCCCAGGGCTGCATGCGGGGTGTCCCGTCCCGCACGTGGGGTTTTCCCTCTGTCCGGCCGCTCCCGGAAGCTTTCAGCAGGACGTGTGCATGGACGGAGGCGTTGGGCATTGGCATGTGGCCCTCTGGGGTGGAGAGGCAGAGCCTGAATCCCTTGTTTTCCCCCGCAGGCCAGCAGCAGCTGACTGTGCAGAACGTGTCCGGCAACAACGTGACGATCAGCGGCCTGAGCCCGACCCAGATCCAGCTCCAGATGGAGCAGGCGTTGTCCGGAGAGATGCAGCCGGGGGAAAAGAGGCGGCGCATGGCCTGTACCTGCCCCAACTGCAAGGACGGAGAGAAGAGGTGAGCACGGAGCGGGAGAGGGGCAGCCCTGTGGGTCCAGCACCTGTCTCCAAGCATGGGGAGTCACAGCCTGGGAGCGAGAGGCTGGAGAGCAGCCCAGGGGAAAGGAATCTGGGAATCCCGGTCGATGATAAGTTGATCATGAGCCAGCGGTGAACCGTGGCGACCAAGGGGGCAGTCATGTCCTGGGGGGGCATCCAGTATGGCATCACCAGCCAGGCGAGGGAGGGGATTGTCCCGCTCCGCTCCACACTGGTGTGGCCCAACTTTGAGCACTGGGGGCAGTTTGGGAGAAAAAGGATCTAAAGCTGCTGGAGAGCATCCAGAGTAGGGCACGGATTGAAGGGTTTGGAGGGGAAGCGTGTGAGGAGCATCTGAAGTCCCTGGGTCTGTTCAGCCTGGGGAAGAGAAGACCGAGGGGAGACTTCATCACAGTCACCAGCTTCCTCGCCAGGGCAAGAAGAGGAGCCGGCGCTGAGCTCTTCTCTCTGGACGTGAGGGAATGGTAGGAAGATGCCAGAGGAACATTAGATTGAACTTTATGAGAAGTTCTTCACCCAGAGGGTGGTGAAGCCCTGGAACAGCTCCCGGGGAAGCAGTCACAGTGCCGAGCCTGACAGTATTCCAGAAGCATTCGGCCAACGCCCTCATGGTGTGGATGTTGGGGTTGTCCTGTGCAAGTTGCACTCGATGATCCCTGTGGGTCCCTTCCAACTCAGGGTATTCCATGATTCTGTGATTTTCCTCGACAGGCTGGGAGACCCGGGGAAGAAGAAGCACATCTGCCACATCCCAGATTGTGGGAGAACCTTCCGGAAGACCTCGCTGCTGCGCGCTCACGTGCGCTTACACACAGGCGAGCGGCCTTTTGTCTGCAACTGGGTCTTCTGCGGGAAGCGCTTCACACGCAGTGACGAGCTGCAGCGGCACGCTCGCACGCATACAGGTCTGTGGCCCTGCGGGACGTGGCTCAGCACCACAGCACAGCCCCGGCCCTCCCAGGGCAGCCCCCGATCCTGGTCCCTGGAGGTTCCTGAGCCAAGGGGGGTGCTGAGCCAGGGTGGGATGGTCTTGAGGCCACTGCACGCTGTCCTTGTGGTTTCACTGAGTTACTGGGAGGGACTGGAGAACCTGGGGAGGGACTGGAGAACCTGAGGGGTGTTGGGGCAATGTGAGGAGGACCTAGAGAACCTGGGGAACTCTGGAGAACTTGGAAAGGGTCTGGTGAACTTGGAGGGGATCTGGAGGACCTGGGATGGGACTGGACAACCTGGAGGGTGTCAGGAGAACTTGGGAAGGGTCTGGAGAACCTGGGGACAAAGCAGGTGGGGATGGTGCTGCCCCTTTGACCGCTGCTGCCCTCCCCACAGGCGACAAGCGCTTCGAGTGTGCGCAGTGCCAGAAACGCTTCATGCGCAGCGACCACCTGACAAAGCACTATAAAACCCACCTGGTCACCAAGAACTTGTAGGGCCGGAGGCTGCTCCGTGCCTCCCACTCAGCACAGACGGACAGACCCTGCAAGGGCCCGCGACGCCACAGCTCTCCCACGTTCCCAGCGCAGTGAGGAGCCCTTGGGACGCAGCACTTATCGAGGGGCTGAGCCGCCTTGCGGATCCCCCAGGCCCGTGGGGTGGCCCGGAGCCCAGAGTGACGTCTGACGGCCACGCAGGAGCCAGGCAAGGAGGGAATGGGCCAGGAAAGGCTCCACAGCACATTCCTACTTTATATTTAAAGTCTATAAATAGCTATAAATATCTCTATTCCCTTTGGAAGGTCCCTTTTTTCTATGGAGATCGTTGCCTTACGCTCCCATTCCCACTCCCCGTGTGTCGATCGCGAGTGCTTTTCCATCTTTATTTAATTCTCCTTGCCCCTTTTCTCTCCTCTAACGTTTCTTTGCCAACACCAAACAGGTTTATTTTCTCTCCTCTGATTTCTTTCTCCCCACTTTTCTGTTTCCAAGTGACGTGGCGGCGTTCCCTTTGGAATTTCAGCCCCTTTTCCCGCCGTGTGCCACCCCTTGTGTACAGTGTACATTGTATCATAGATTATATTGCTTTTGTGTTTACTACATGTTTAAAAAAATACATATGGCTTGTTATTTTTGAGCTTTTAAATTAAACAAATCCACTTTATTTTTAGTTGTAACTGCCCAAGGTTTTTTTCTGCGTTACCAGACGCATCTGTTCAACTTTATTGACTGTAACTGGTTGGAGGCAGCCGGGAGCTTTCCTTGCTAAATAAATTTAGTCGCCAGAGGTCAATGCGGCGCCACCGAGGGTCCTTTCTCTCCCACGCCGTGCGAGTGCAGCGCTGCAAGAAGGGCAGAAAGGTTTGTTTACAGGAATCCCAAACATCACTGGGAATGGACGTTATCGGCAGGAGAACAGTCCTGGCTGTGGAGCTGTCCTTGTACCCCGCTCTCCCTGTCACTTGTCCCCAAATCTCTGCCCCCACAATGTCCCTACATCCTTGCCCGCACATCTCCCAGCCCTTGTCACCATCCTCCAGACTCACATATCCCATCCCCACCTTCCCTGTCCCATGTCCCTAAGTCCCTGCCCTTGCTGTGATCCCCCCAGTGTCTCCTCAATGTCCCTAAATCCTTGTGTGTCCCCCGTGTCCCTCCAGTCCCCACTGCTCTCGTCCCCCAGTGTCCCCGAGTCCCCACCCCTACTGTGTCCACCTCTATGTCTCCACAATGTCCCCAAATCCTCACCCCCACTGTCCCCCGAGCCCCTGTCCTCTCCTGACCTCAGAGTCCCCTCACCCCCTGTCCCCTGGTGTCCCCTCAGCCGTGTCCCTCCATCCCCCCAGTGCCCTTCTAGTGACCCAAATCCCTGTCCTCCCCCAAATCCCCGCCCCCCCCCAGTGTGCCCCCCATGTAGCCCACCAAGCCCCTCGCTGTCCCCCTGTATGTTTAAGGGCCGCCCAGACGCCACTTCCGGGTCCTACGCTCCGCCCCCGCCTCCTCCTCCAATTGGCTGCAAGCTCTGCTGCTTCCTATTGGCGGTTGGTGGCGAGGGGGCGGGGTTAGAATTCGCCACGCCTTGTGGGCGGGGACTCACGAGAGGGGGCGAGTTCAGACGTTTCCTATTGGATGTCAATGGGGGCGCGGTTAATAGTGGCCACACCCCCTGCGCGCCGCTGTGAGAGGAGGGGCGCTCTGCACTGTTTCCTATTGGCTGACAGGATGCGCGTTTAACTCTGACTACGCCCCCTTAGCGGGCGTGGCCTCATGGGAGCGGACACGTTGTATTGGCTGAGTGATACATAGAGGGAGTGGTCAGACACAGCCACGCCCCCTCGGGCGGGACCACGCGGGACTTTGAAGGGGGGGTCCCGTGCGGCCGTGATGGAGCTGGGGGCCATGCGGAAGAGCTACCGGGGGGACGAGGAGGTGCGGACGGGGGCCACGGGGAGGGAGGGGGTGTTAAAGGGAGAGGGGGGTGCGAGGCTGTGTCCTGGGAACGCGGTGTGCCCCCCCAAGGTGTTCCCAAGGCCCAGGGTGACCACCACCCCCGCGGTAATTGTGCCTCTGAATTTGGGGTGACCCCCCCCCCCCATTGCTGGCTTTGGCCTGGAACTGGGGTGACCCCCACCAAGCTGTCCCCAAGGCCCAGGGTGACCCCTCCCTTAGTAATTGTGCTCTGAATTTGGGGTGACCCCCCCCCAGGGTGACCCCGCCCCATTGCTGGCTTTGCCCTGGAACTGGGGTAACCCCCCCCCCCAAGATGTCCCCAAGGCCAAGGGTGATACCCCCTCCATGCTGAGTGACCCTGGAACGGGGGTGACACCCCCACAAGGTCCAGGGGGACCCCCAGAAACTGAGGCGACACCCCTCCCCCCCTACTTGCTGGCTTTGTCCTAGAACTGGGGTGACCCCCCCCGCAAACTGTCCCCAAGTCGTAGGGTGTCCCCCCTCCGCGTGGCGCCCCCAGGGCTGGGCTCACCCCTGGGGCCTGCTGTGCCCCCCCAGTGTCCCCAAAGGCTGAGGCTGTGCCCCCCCCCGTGTCCTCAGGCCTTCGAGGAGCAGCACTTGGCTTCCCGCAACCCCATCCAGCAGTTCGGCGCGTGGTTCGAGGAGGCCGTGAGCTGCGAGGCCATCTGGGAGGCCAACGCCATGTGCTTGGCCACCTGCACCAGGTGAGGCTGGGAGGGGACACCGGGGGGGGACACACGTGGCGCTGAGGTGGGGGACACACACACACACCCCGGTCACCTCCTCCCTCTCCCGCCGCAGGGACGCGAAGCCCTCGGCCCGCATGGTACTGCTCAAGGGCTTCGGGCAGGACGGCTTCCGCTTCTTCACCAACTTCGAGAGCCGTAAGGGGAAGGAGCTGGTGAGGGATGGGGGTTTGGGGTGTCCCTAAGTGGGGGGACACAGCTTTCCAATCCCTTTCCGCTGGGGCTGAGGGTCTCGGAGGAGCGGAGCCACCCCGGATCGGGTCAAGGCTCGGCTCTGCTTTGCTTCTCAGGACGCCAACCCCTTCGCCTCGCTCGTCTTTTACTGGGAGCCCCTCAACCGGCAGGTGAGGACTGGGGGGGCCGAGGGAGCGCAGTCAGGGCCCTGGCACCCCGCTTTCCCCCTCAGGGTGGGATGTTGGGGCTCAGGTTGGGATGAGGAGTGATGCCCCCCATTAGGATGGGATGCTTGAGAGCCGGGGGGAGTAGATAGAGCACAATCAGGGCTTGGCACAGTGTCCTCCACCTCGGGGTGGGATCTTGGGGTTCACATGGGGGTGGGGGGCACAGTCAGGCCCTGGGCACAGTGTCCCCCCCACTTTGGAATGGGATTTTGGGGCTCACATTGGGGTGGGGGACACAGTCAGGCCCTGGGCACGGTGTCCCCCCCTTTGGAATGGGATTTTGGAGCTCACATTGGGGTGGGGATTGCACTCCCAGTCCCCAGGAGGATATGGGAATGGGTGCACCCATGTTTTTGGGGGGTAGAGTCAGGGGGGCAGAGGGGTTCCCCACTTGGGAGCCACCGCAGCCCCTCGGCACCCGGTGCTGCTGCCCAGGTACGGATTGAGGGCTCGGTGAAGCGGCTGCCGGAGGAGGAATCGCTGCGGTACTTCCACTCGCGCCCCAAGGGCAGCCAGATCGGGGCTGTGGTCAGCCAGCAGAGCACCGTCATCCCTGACCAGGAGGTGAGCGGCTGGCCCTTTTGCCACGGCACCGGGAGAACCGGGATGGCACCGGGAGAACCAGGGTGTCACCGGGAGGACCAAGGCTCTCCCAGCCAGCCTTGAATTCCCCATCTTCCACTTCCCCACAGTATCTCAGGAAGAAGAACGCAGAGCTGGAGGAACGCTACCGGGAGACTCCAGTGCCGAAGCCGGCGTACTGGTGAGGCGCGGGGGCTGCGGGCAGGGGGCTCCCCACCAGTAGGATCCCCTAAATCCTCATGTTTCCATGCCAGGGGAGGCTACATCCTGGAGCCAGAGGTCATGGAATTCTGGCAGGGCCAAACCAACCGCCTGCACGATCGCATCGTCTTCCGCCGCGTGCGGGACGGCTCGGCCGCCCTGGGAGCCCTGACGCACCGGGGAGAGGGTGAGTGGGTCTTCGAGCGCCTCGCTCCGTGATGCCAAACCCGCTCCCCGTCCCCCACCTCATCCCGCTCTGCCCCGGAAGCTGTGGGGGTGTTGGGGGGCTCCAATCCAGCCCCAGAGACCCCCTCTCTCCCTTCACCTCTTCTGGGGAAGGCGAGAGCCGCAGGGGGGGTCCCAGAGAGCATTCCCATCCCCTGGAGCATGTGGGGAGCAATCACTGCCGATGCTGCTGGTGGCTAATTAATCACGCTAATGATTGTGGAGGGACCAAGAAACGACCCCAGTGCCCCCCCAGCCTGTGTCCTACCCTGTGCCTCACATGTGCGTTTGAACTGTGCGCTGTCTGTGCAGCGACTTCGTCAATTGTGGCTTTAATGTCCCCTCTTCCTGCAATAACTTATTAAATTGTGGCTTTAACATCACCGTGGTGTCACCGGTGCTGCCGCCAGCGCCCCCCGGGGCTGTGGGACCCCAACCCTCAGCCTGCGTGTTTCAGGGGGCACAGCCTGGCTCTGCTCTGTCCCCCCCAGCCTGGATAAAATAAAGCCAGATGGGCGCGGAGCCGTGTGGTGAGGTTGGGTTAATGTTCACCCGCGCGAGGCCGAGCCTCGGAGCAGCCGGAGATCCCAACCCATGCACTTGGCAGAGGCTCTGGCAGCCCTCGCGCTCCTGGGCCGCGATAACCTTCGCTCTCCCTGCCTCCGTGTTTGCTCTTGGGCAGGATCGGTGCAGCTGGGGGCTCCCGGTGGGTTCCCGGCGGTGCCAGGCTGGGCAGAGCCCTGCGCTGGGGGATTCAGCCCCGGGATGGGGGGATCTGGGGGTGTCACACACCTCGTGCCGCTGTCGCAGGCTCGCTTGGTGGCTTTGGTCCCTCCCAGCTTGCTCGTTGCCACCACGGTGGGACAGGAGGGGATGGTGTCACCTCGAGGGGACAGCGCGAGGCAGGGGCTGGGGGTCGGCAGCGCAGCCATGTTTTCTACCCATCCTGGTGGGAGCCCCGATACCACCATGACGGGCTCCGACGAGCCAACGGGCGCTGGCTGCGTGCCGAGGGCTCTCTCTCTTCCTCCCCGCTCCCTCCCTTCCCGCTTGGGCAGGATCCCTCCGGCTGCCAGTGCGGGACAAAGAGCAGGCGGCGGGCAGAGCAAACAGAGCGGAGGCGGGGGCCAGCGGGGGCCCGGGCTGCTCTGGCGCTGGGTTTGTGCCGGGGTTGGACTCCGGCGCTTGGCACCATCCGGCTTTTTTGTTAGCTGGGAAGTGGCTGCTCCTGTTGACTGCAGGCACGGCCGCACCCTGCTCCGCAGCGAGGGCACCGGGGCGCCGCGACAGCCACCTCTGTGTGTCCCCGTCCTCCGCGGGCTCCGGAATGCCCTGTGCCGGCAGCGGGCACCGCTTCCCACTGGAATGCCAGAAGGGACCCACGCCCCTGCGCTGCCTTCGCTTCCAGACCTGGTTTATTAACAAGAGTTAATTATCAGCCGGCTGAAGGCTCAGCTTCCAACAATGCCAACGAACTCCAGGGCTGTGAGATTGGTCGCGGTCGCTGCCCCGGTATCGGCGCTGGCACCGTGCTCCGTGCTTGGCTCTCCCCTTCCAGGAGCAGGGGGTGACTCCAGTGGGAATTTGGCTCCTCCTGGGAAGCCCCGAGCCCTCCACGGCCCCCATGGTGGCAGCTCGGAGGGGGACTTTTCCTGTGGGGTCATTCATTCGGGGCAGGGAGCGTTGCGTCCCCCGGTTGGGGGTGACTGCCGGCAAGGACACAGCGTTGGCGGCTCTGCCTGCGGCCACACAGCCCCGTGGGCCTGGGAGACAAGCGGGGGGTCCCCAGCATCAAGGGGGTTGGATGAACGATGGGATCCAGTGGTCCATGGCCAGCGACCAGGTTGGGGCGAGCATCCTCATCCCAGGACGAACCCATATCAGCCTCAGGGGGCACAGGATGCACCCGGCTCAGCGTTCTGCTTCGCCCTCTGCCCCTGGAGGCTACGTCTAAACAGGATCCTGCTTCTTCCTGAAGTAAACTCCAGTGCGAGTCCTTTCTCCTTCCAAAGCCCCGTGTCCAGCATCTCAAGGAGGGATGGATCCGAGCCAGCCTGGACAGCCGGTGGGCGATGATGGGCTGGGGTCATTTCTCCTCCCGCTCGCCGGCGGCACAGAGGTTGGGGTTCTCGGCCAGCGTCGCCCGCACTTTCTTCTTCTCCTTGAAGCGCCCCGAGTTGGACACCTTGACGTGTTTGCCCTTGCTGCTCTTGTCCACGATCTTCTCCAGGCGGGCGGCAAAGCCGGGCAGCCCCTCCTCGCCCGGTCCCTCCTGGCTCTCGCCGGCAGCGTCAGCGTGGCTGTCGGGGCTCTCGTACAGCACCGCGGGCACCGAGCGGCGCTTCCGCAGGAACGTCAGCTTCCACCAGCCGTGGCTGTCGGCCATCGCCGTCGGACCTGGAATGGAGGTGGGGTCCCTCGTCCCTGCCATCCCAGAGCTGACAGGGATGGACGAGGGACACAGCTGCTGATCCGGCAGTGCCGTGTTTGCCAAAGGCGGCTCTGGCACTTTCCCACCGTCTCTACCAGGATGCTCATGGCAGGTACCAGCGGGGCTCCGTGTGCAGGAGGGACCGGGAGGGGATGCTCGGTGGCGTGGGCATTGCCGATCCTGGCGGAAAGGCCGCTGGCACCGCCGGGAGCTGCCAAATCAGCCGCCAGTAGCCGGGCAGGGAGCCCAGGGAGCAAACAGGAACAGGAACTGGGACGCAGGTGGGAACTGGGGAGGTGCTGGGGTCACCGCCTGCTGCACCCCAGGACTGGGGTTCTCTTGCCCAGCACTAGTGGGGTCCCGGCCACTGCCAGGAAGGCTCTGGCAACCCCGGAAGGCTCCGGCACTGAGCGTGGCTCCAGGGCAGGGAAGGCGGCTCTGGAGCAGAACGCTTCCCTGGCAGCGGGCAGGGAGGGGATTCCCAGTGCTCCATCCCAGAGCCAGCACGGGCGCTCAGCCGTGGCCGGACCCCTGCCCGCTTCCTCCCGGATGGAGCCTTCGGCATCGCTGTCAGGTGCTGGGACAGGAGGACAAGGACACCGACACTGGGGGCACCACCCGACGGAAGCCCACCGGTACCCCCTGGGCCGGATTGTTGTGTCCCCCACAATCCGTACCCTCCACCTGCGCCCTCCTCGTGCCAGATCCGGGTGGGACCCATCGCCGATCCCTGGTGGTGCCGTGACCGCGGCTGGCAGGGGGTCCCAGGTCCCGCTCCCCACCGCCAGCACCCCTACCTGCGCCTCCCTCGCCCGCGCTGCGAGGGTCCCGGCTGCCGGGCGGGTGTGTGCCCGCCGCCGCCGCCCCGTCAAGGTGAACCGGCACCCAACCCCTCCTGCTGAGCAAACAGCGGGGCCGGGCCAGCGACCGCCTGAATATTCATGACGGGGGATCCCAGAGCTGCACCCTGACAGCGGCTGCTGGCCCGCGGCTGATCCATGTGCTGGCCCATGGCTACTCCAGCTGCTGGCCCATGGCTGGTCCATGTGTTGGCCCATGGCTAGTCTGGCTGCTGGCCCACAGCTGATCCATGTGCTGGCCCATGGCTAGTCTGGCTGCTGGCCCGCGGCTGATCCATGTGCTGGCCCATGGCTAGTCTGGCTGCTGGCCCGCGGCTGATCCATGTGCTGGCCCATGGCTAGTCTGGCTGCTGGCCCACGGCTGATCCATGTGCTGGCCCGTGGCTAGTCTGGCTGCTGGCCCGTGGTTGCTCCAGGTAGCCCATGGCTGCTCCAGGTAGCCCGTGGCTCCTCCAGCTGCTGGCCCCTGGCTGCTCCAGGTAGTCCTTGGCTCCTCCGCCTGCTGGCCCATGGCTGCTCCAGGTAGCCCATGGCTCCTCCAGCTGCTGGCCCATGGCTGCTCCAGGTAGCCCATGGCTCCTCTGGCTGCTGGCCTGTGGTTGCTCCAGGTGGCCCGTGGCTGCTCCAGGTAGCCCATGGCTGCTCCAGGTGGCCCGTGGCTGCTCCAGGTGGCCCATGGCTGCTCCAGGTGGCCCATGGCTCCTCTGGCTGCTGGCCTGTGGTTGCTCCAGGTGGCCCGTGGCTGCTCCAGGTAGCCCATGGCTGCTCCAGGTGGCCCATAGCTGCTCCAGGTAGCCCATGGCTCCTCTGGCTGCTGGCCCTGGTGACACCGGGTCGGGTCACTGCCTTGGCCGTGGGCGGCCCATGGCACGGGGGTCCGGGGGGGCCGGTGGGAGCCCGGCTCCGGCTTTTGGCGGGGTTTGCCGAAACCATCAGGGTTGACCGAAACCAGTGTCCAGGCGGCCAGACCGGTTCCTGCCTCCCAGCTGTCCCCGGGCTGTCCCCGAGCCCCGGGGGGGATGTGGGGATGCCACGAGGGACACAGGAGGAGGAGGGCGGCCGGGGGTGCCCCGGGGGTCCCCGAGGGATCTGGGATCCCAGAGGGATCCTGGCTCTGTGCCACAGCCCCTCCAGACCCCCAATGGATCTGGGATCTGCCCTGGGGGCAGCTGGGAATCCCTGAGGGAGCTGGGATCTCCTCTTGGGGTGACTGGGGATCCCCAAAGGATCTGCTTGGGGACAGATGGGAATCCCCGAAGGATCTGGGATCCGCTTTGGGGGCAACTGGGAAACCCTGAGGGATGTGGGATCTGCTTTGGGGGACAATTAGGGAGCCCCAACGGATCTGGGATCTGCCCTGGGGGCAGCTGGGAATCCCTGAGGGAACTGGGATCTCCTCTTGGGGTGACTGGGGATCCCCAAGGGATCTGCTTGGGGGCAGCTGGGAATCCCTGAGGGATGGGGGATCTGCTTTGGGGGCAATCAGAGACCCCCCAAAGGGATTTGGGATCTGCTTGGGGGGCAGCCGGGGATCCCCGAGGGATTTGGGATCCCCTTTGGGGGCAGCCGGGGAACCCCGAGGGATTTGGGATCTCCTCGGGGCTCCCCCTCCCCTCCCTCCGCTCCCATTGGCCCGCGCGGCCCCGCCCCCTCCCCTCTTGGCCAATGGGCGCGCGCGCCGCTGCTGCGGATGGGCGGGGGGCGGGGCTTCTGGCGCCGCGTGCACTGTGATTGGCTGAAAGGGCACCCGCCGGCGCCTGCGATTGGCTGAGGCGGGGCCGGGCGGGAAGGCGGAAGTGGAGCGTTGGGAGGAGGCATGGAGGTGCGCAGGAGGGCGGGGAGAGAGGGGAGAGGGCACAGGGATCGATGGTGGAGCCCGGGCGGGGGGAATGGGGACAGGGGCAGAGCTGGGGAGAGCAGGGATGGGGGTTTGAGGAGCAGGGGAGGGGATTTGGGGAGCACGGGAGGGGATTTGGGGAGCAGAGAAGGGCATTTGGGAAGCAGGAATGGGGATTTGGGGAGTGGGGATGGGGATCAAGGATGAGGTGTGGTCAAGGGGAGTGGGGACAGGGACAGGGGGGTCGGGGAAGGGTCCCAGAAGAGTGGGGAAGGGGCTGGGGGGAGCAGGGATGGAGATGTGGGGAGTGGGGATGGGGATGTGGGGATGGGGATTGAAGACGAGGGCCGGGGGGGTAGTGGGGACAGGGACAGAACCAGAGTCGGGAGGAGTGGGGAAGGAGCTCAGGCACAAGGGAACAGGGGACAAGCAGGACCCGTGCCCATCACCCCTCGCCCCCCCGCAGGTCTCTCCCCGGGACTACCAGAACGTGCCCATCGACATCCAGACCAGCAAGCTCCTGGGTACGGCACCCCTGGCTCCATCTCCCTCATGCAGGAGCCCCCCCAGGGTTTGGGGTGGGGGGGGGGGGGGCAGGTGGCACCGATCCCTCGTGTTCTCCCTCCCCAGGGGGGGGTCTGTCACCCCACCATGCAGCAGCCCATGTCCCGAGAGCTGCTCTGCCAGCGCCTCTGCTCCCTGCTTCCCCGCGGGAGCAGAGCAGGGACCTCTCCCAGCTGAGCCCCCTGTTCCCCTCCCCGCTCCCAGACTGGCTGGTGGACAGGAGGCACTGCAACCTGAAATGGCAGAGCCAGGTCCTCGCCATCCGCCAGAAGATCGATGTGGCTATCCGAGACATGCCCGAGAACGAGGAGATCAAGCAGCTGCTGGCGGGGGCCTGTGAGTGCAGCGTGGGATTGGGACACGGCACCAGGGTGGGCATCGCACCGGGAGCCGGTTCCCAAGGGTTCGGTTTGGGACTGGCCAGGAAACAGGGAGTTGGTGGCATGGACAGGCTGGGAGAGTTGGGGTTGTTCACCCTGGAGAAGAGATGGCTCTGAGGGGCCTTAGAGCAGCTTCCAGTGCTGAAAGGGGCTCCAGGAAAGCTGGGGAGGGGCTCTGGATCAGGGGGTGCAGGGAGAGGACAAGAGGGAACAGTTTGGAGCTGCAAGAGTGGAGATTGAGATGAGATCTTGGGGAGAAATGTTCTCCTGTGAGAGTGGGGAGGCCCTGGCCCAGGGTGCCCAGAGCAGTGGTGGCTGCCCCATCCCTGGAGGGGTTCCAGGCCAGGTTGGATGGGGTTTGGAGCCCCTGATCCAGTGGGAGGTGTCCCTGCCCATGGCAGGGGTTGGGACTGGATGGGCTTTGAGATCCCTTCCCACCCAAACCATTCCATGATTCAATGATTTGGAGACCTGGGCTGAGCTGGGGAAGGTGGCACCTGGCAGCACCTGGTGATGCCGTCCCTCCGTCCACCACAGACCTGCACTACTTCCACTGCCTGAGGATTGTGGAGATCCTCAAAGGCACTGAGGCTTCCACCAAGAACCTCTTTGGGCGCTACTCGTCCCAGCGCATGAAGGTGAGCACAGGCCTGGGGGCGGCTGGCGGGTTTGCAGCCCCCCTCACCCTCTGCCTCCTCCTCCCCAGGACTGGCAGGAGATCGTCTCCCTCTACGAGAAGGAGAACACGTACCTGGGTAAGGAACCTCTGGCTGCGGGCAGGCTCTGGAGAGCCCTCGGGGCTGGCGGTGGGCGGCTTTCAGCCTCCAAACTGGGATGGCATGGGCAGCAAAAGGGGCAGGATGTGATGGATGCCGCGGAGTGGGAGCCCTGAGCTGGCTCTGCCGTGTGGTTGGGACATCAGCGAGGTGTCCCGGGCCACCCAAGGGCCTCGTGAGGGGCTGGCACAGCTTCTTAGTGCTCCTTTAACCCTTGCAGCCGAGCTCGCCAGCCTCCTGGTGCGCAGCATCAGCTACGAGATCCCTTCGCTTCGGAAGCAGATCAGCCGCTGCCAGCAGGCCCAGCAGGACTTCACCCGCCGCGAGGAGGAATGTCAGCTGGGAGCAGCCGAGCTGCGGGAGCGCTTCTTCACCTCCTGCAAGCAGTACGGCATCACCGTGAGTCCCTGCGGTGCCACCTCCCTCCCCAGAGCAGCTCTGGCGTCGGGAATGGTGTGGCCGGTGGGGGTAGCGAAGGGATCCGTCCCCCTGTGCTCGGTGCTGGGGGGACCGCACCTTGAATCCGGGGTTCAGTTCTGGGCCCCTCACTCCAAGAAGGACATTGAGGGGTTGGAGTGCGTCCAGAGAAGAGGACGGAGCTGGGAAAGGGGCTGGAGAACAAGAGAAGCAGCTGAGGGCCCTGGGGCTGTTTAGTGTGGGGAAGAGGAGGCTGAAAGGAGACCTCATCGCGCTCTGCAGCTCCTGGAAAGGAGGTTGCGGTGAGATGGGAGTTGGGTTCTTCTGCAATAGGATGAGAGGATATGGCTTCATGTTGTGCCAGGGGAGGTTTAGATTGGATATTGGGAAAAACTTCTTCATGGAAAGGGTTCTCAGGCACTGGCAGAGGCTGCCCCAGGCAGCGGTGGAGTCCCCGTGCCTCGAGGCGTTCAAAATACCCATAGCTGTGGTGCTGAGGAACAGGGATTAGCGGTGGAGTTGTCAGTACTGGGTTTACAGTTGGACTCGATGATCTTAAAGGTCCTTTCCGACCTAAACTCTTCTCTGGTTCTTGATTTGACCTCAGCTGGGCTCAAGCCAGGGCTGTGTGTTGCCGAGGATGTCCCCTGTGCCCACCTTACCCGCGGGAAGAGCAGGGAGCGCAGGGTGACCCTACAGCCCCTCATCCCCTTCCCTGTCCACCTCCGGCTCCGTGGCAGAGGGTGAAGCTGCCCCGGTGGTGTTTGACTCCTCATCTCCTCACCCTGACACGTCCCTGCCCTGTCCCCAGGGTGACAACGTGCGCCAGGAGCTGTTGGCCTTGGTGAAGGACCTGCCCTCACTGCTGTCCGAGATCGCGGCAGGAGCCGGCGCGCTCTCCGAGGCCATCGAGCTGTACCAGGCCTGCGTGGAGTTCGTCTGCGAGAGGTGAGTGGGCAGGGATTGATCCCAATTCTCTTCTCCGCGCTGGGCTGGCAGCGGGTTCCCTTGTGGGACTGGGGGTGCTGGGGTGTCCCCGATTTGTGCCTGGCACCCATGTCCCCGTGCTGGCCGCCAGTTCCGCAGAGCTGGTGGTGCCCCTGCTGCGGCACGTGGGGAAGAGAGGCAACACCACCGTCTACGAGTGGAGGACGGGGCTGCAGCCCCTGCGGGTGGAGCGGCCGGCGGCGGAGGAGGTACCGGAGCCACCGAAGGAGGACACGGTACGTACCAGCTGGAGCCCGCGGTGCTCGGGGAGCCCCAGCCAGCGCTGCTGAGTGTTGGGGAGACTGCAGCCCCCGGCACTTGAGGGGGTCTCATCCTTCTCCTCGCAGATTGACTGGGGAGACTTCACGCTGGAGCCGACCAGCGCGGGTGACGGAGCCCAGGGCGAGGGCATCGACTGGGGGATCACGCTGGAGCCCGATCCCCAGGTGCCGTGACGCGGGGCTGTGTTATCCTGGGGTCTGGCCCTGCTCCAGGGCTGGGATGGGGACCTGGGGGTGTCCCGGGCCCCCCCGTCTCACAGGGCTCCCTTTCTTTCTCGGCAGAGTGGCGGCATCAACTGGGGAGATGGGGAAAGCGAGGAGGTGCAGATCGCGGTGCTGGAGGCTGGCACCGAGGGTGAGCACGGCTGCGAGGGGGCACGGGGGTCCCACCGGGTGCCACACAGCACCCACCCTGCCTTTACCCCTCCCTTCATCCCCAGCACCCTGGCTGCGCATGGGGGCTCCCCGAAACGGTGCCGTGGGGGGAGGCTGAGCACCGTGTGTGGGACGGGGTGGGGTGGGGGGTACAACCAGCCTGTCCGAGCTGTGGAGATCCCTTCCCTGCTCACCCCCTGCTCGTCCCGCAGTGCCTGAGGGTGTTGCCTGCGGCTCTGAGGCTCTGACGCTCCTGGAAAACACCGAGACTCGGAACCAGTTCATCGATGAGCTCATGGAGGTGAGACCGACACGGGAGCAGCTCTGTACAAGGAGAGGCTGGGAGAGTTGGGGTTCTTCAGCCTGGAGAAGAGATGGCTGTGGGGAGACCTTAGAGCAGCTTCTGGTGCCGAAAGGGGCTCCGGGAAAGCTGGGGAGGTGCTCTGGATCAGGGAGTGCAGGGATAGGATGGGGGGGAATGGTTTTGAGCTGAAAGAGGGGAGATTGAGATGAGATCTTAGGGAGAAATGTCTTCTTGTGAGGGTGGGGAGGCCCTGGAACAGGTTGCCCAGAGCAGTGGTGGTGCCCCATCCCTGGAGGGGTTCCAGGCCAGGTTGGATGGGGTTTGGAGCCCCTGATCCAGTGGGAAGTGTCCCTGCCCATGGCAGGGGTTGAACAGGATGGCCTTTGATGTCCCTTCCAACCCAAACCGTTCCGCGATGCTAAGGGGTGGCAGTTCCACAGCATCCCCTCTCCCTGTCCCTGCAGCTGGAGCTGTTCCTGTCCCAGCGCCTGGCGGAGATGGAGGAGGAGGCCGACATCGTGGCCGTGAGCCAGTTCCAGCTGGCGCCCGCCGCGCTGCAGGGCCAGAGCAGCGCCCGCCTGGGCTCCCTCCTGGGCAGCGCCCGCGCGCTGCTGGGCCAGCTCTGCACCCGCAGCATGCAGCACCTCTTCATGATCCTCGCCTCCCCCAGGTGCTCGCGTGGGGGACACGAAATGAGGGGGCAGAGCTTGTGGGGGGGGTCTGCGGGGCAGATCCGGAGCAGGAGATGGGGTGGGGATGGTGCACAGTAATGGTGATGGTGAGTCTGGATCTCTCCCAACAGGGATCGGGATGTGGGGCAGATCCAGAGCAAGAAAGGGAGTGATGGGGGTCACAGGGGTTCTGGCTGTCCCCAAACAAGGGGTCAGGTCAAGGGGGGGCCACGGGGCAGATCCAGAGCAGAAGATGGGATGAGAATGGGGTGTCACAGAGGATCTGGGTCTCCCCATATTGGGGGGGTAGGGCTGTGGGGCAGATCTGGAGCGGGAGATGGGATGAGGATGGTGGACAATGGGAGTAATGGGGGGTCTGGATCCCCTCCAACAGGGCGTTGGGGGTGCTGGGCAGATCTGGAGCAGATGGGGTGGGGTTGGTGGGCAATGGGGTGATGGGGAGCCTGGGTCTCCCCACACAGGTACGTGGACCGCGTGAGCGAGCTGCTCCGGCAGAAGCTGAAGCAGGCGGAGCTGCTGCTGGCCAAGAAGGAGGCCATGAGCCAGAAGCGCCTGGAGGCCCTGGCCGAGCAGGGGGCCTTGGAGCCCAAGCTCGACCGCCTGCTGGAGAAGACCAAGGAGCTCCAGAAGCTGGTGAGAGGGGGGAGGTGGACCCTGCCCGGCCCCCACTGCTGTCCCCCACCCCCTGATGCCACCGCTTTGTCTTGCAGATCGAGGCCGACATCTCCAAGCGCTACAGCGGGCGGCCGGTCAACCTGATGGGGATCTCGCTGTGACCCCCCGGAGAGGGCACGGTGGGTTCCTGCTCCCCAGGCCCCCCTGATCCCAGCCCGGGGGTGTTTCGAATGTGGCTGTGGCCCTGTTGAGGGGGGTAAATGTTGCTGAATAAATGAAGCCCCTCTCTCTCTCTCCCACCCATCACTTTGTACTTTGAGGGGAGAAGGGAGCCCCTCATTCCCCCATTCTGGGTCTGTTCCTGAGGTGGGGGCTCTGGGGTGCCCCGTGGGATGCAGGGACCCCATCCTTGGAGGGTCGTTGGGGAGGGGGGACTGAATAAACCCAAAACCCCTCTCCCACCGATCCTTCTGGACTTCATGGGGTAGAGGAACCCCTAAATCCCCTGCTCTGGGCCCTGGGGCACCCCCCAGGATGCAGGGACCCCCGTCCTTGGGGTGGCCGTTGGGGAAGGGGGGGCTGCGGGCAGGGGGGTGTGCGATTCGATTTTAATTTCATAGCAGAGCGGTTGATTCATGACCGGTTGTCGCCGGCGGTGACGCCCGTAATGACTTTCCCATCAGGATGAAAAGTGGAGTGACACCGCTCATTATTCCTGCCGCTCGTTATCGCCGCACAGGGGGGGCCCCCACCCCCCCCGCTGGACAGTGAGCGATGGCCACCATTAATCACCCCCGCCCCCAGACGCCCCCTCGCCTTTACTGGGCTATACTGGGACAGACTGGGCTGTCTCCCAGCATCTGCTGGGTGGGGTCAGACACACCCAAGTGATGTCACCCATTGGCCACTCCCCCAATGGGCCATTGGTCACCGTATCCCTGTTGTCCCACCCCCTGGCATAGGGCAGATGCTGATGGGTTGATGCTTATGTGGGTCCACCCCCTCCCACCCATGAGATCCAGTTGTGGGGCACAGGAGACCCCATTCCGTGAAGTGGGGGGGGGTGTCTGGACCCATAGGATCCAGTTGTAGGGCATCATGGACCTGGGATCTGGTTATGGGACACAGGAGACCCCGTCCCCATGAAGCAGGGGGGTCTGGACCTATAGAATCTGGTTGTGGGGCATCATGGACCCATGAGATCCAGTTTTGGGGTACAGGGGACCCCATCGCCATGGGGCAAGGGAGGTCCTGGCCCCATAGAATCTATCTGGGATGGATCCTGGTCTCATGGGATGCAGTTGGGGGTCTTCTGGCCTCATAGGATCTGGCTTGGGGGGGAATGCTGGTCCCATAGAGTTCACTTAGAGGGGTCCTGGCCCCATGGAATGGGGCTCGGGGCATCCTGGTTGCATGGACCAGGGGGATGTGGGGATGGAGGGGACCAGGAGGACACAGGGACGGAGAGGACCTATGGTCCAGGGCAAGGGTCCCCCCAAATGCTGGGGTCCCCTGTGGGTCCCTGTCCCCCCCCGGCTGTCACCAGCTGCAGGAGGGGGCTCCCGGGGCTCTGGGGGCTGATTTGCCCCAGAAAGCAGCAGACAAAGGGCTGGGGATGGGGACCCCCATGGTGGTGGCTCCGGGGCCGCCTCTGCCTCCCCCTCTCTCTGCCGGGGGGTGCCCGGCTGCTGCTCGGCCTCACCTGCCAGGGAGGAATTTAATTACCAATTAGGGGCCCCTCCATCTGTTCCAGGCCGCCCGGGTGCTCCCGCTCCCCTTTAATTACCTCGCTGACAGCCACTGCGCTCAATTAGCTGCCAGGCCAGCAGAGCCGGCACAGGGGGCCACACCATCTGGGGGGGCTGCACCGCGTCCCCCCACACCCCCATGCTGTCCCCAACCTCCCCACGGCTGCTCCCGTGCATCCCCCCCCGGCATCCCTCCCTGCATCCTTCTGGTCCTCCATCCCTCCGTCAATCCCTGTGTCCTTGCCTGCATCCCTCCATCCATTCATTCCTCCCTCCATCCCTCTATCCCTCCATCCCTCCCTTCCTCCACACCTATGTCCCTGTCCCTCCATTTATCCCCCTATTCTTTCCTACATCCCTACATCCCTCCTACCATCCATCCCTGCGTCCCTTTGTACCTCCTTCCATCCCTGAATCCTTTCCTGCATCTCTTCATTCCTCCCTCCATCTCTCCCTGCATCCCTCTGTCTATCCCTCTGTCTATGCCTGTGTCCTTTCTTGCATCCCTCCCTCCATCATTGTCCCTCCATCCATTTATCCCCACATCCTTCCCTCTATCCCTGCATCCCTCCTTCCATCCATCCCTGCATCCCTCTGTCCCTCTTTTTAGCCCTGCATCCTTCCCTGCATCCCTTTGTCCATGCCTCCACCCCTCCCTGCATCCCTCTGTCTGTCCTTCCACCTGTCCTGTCCTTCCCTGCATCCCTCCCTCCATATATCCCTGTATCCATCCATCCATCCATCCTGCATCCCTGCCCCTCCATCCATTTATCCCCACATCATCCCTTCTGCTCCCATCCCTGTCCCCCCCAGGCCCCTCATGGGGTGCTCAGCCCCCCTCTTCTATCCCCCCCATTCCATCAAGGCCCATTTTTAGGGAGAAATCAGGGTTCCCAGCGCCACAGCCGCCCCATCCATCACCGGGGACAGGTTCCGAGGGGCCCCCGCCCGGCACCCACCGCTGCCCCCTCCTCGCTCCCTTTCTCTTCCCTTCCTCCCCCGCCCCGACACAAAATCCGGCTGCCACGGTGGAGGCCATCAATCACGGCGCCCGCTGGAACCATCGCTGCCCCCCGCACTAACGAATCCCCATCCCGGGCTGCAGCTGCCGCGCGGCCATCACGGTATGGCCATCAAGGCATGGCCACCCCAGCATGGCGTGGCCACCGTGGCCATCCCAGCACGGCCACCATGGTATGACCATCAAGGCATGGCCACCCCAGCATGGCGTGGCTACCATGGCCATCCCAGCACGGCCACCATGGTCTGACCATCAAAGCATGGCCACCCCAGCATGGTGTGGCCACCATGGCCATCCTGGCGTGGCCACCATGGCCATCCCAGCACAGCCACCATGGTATGACCATCAAGGCATGGCCACCCCAGCATGGTGTGGCCACCGTGGCCATCCCAGCACAGCCACCATGGTATGACCATCAAGGCATGGCCACCCCAGCATGGCGTGGCCACCATGGCCATCCCAGCACGGCCACCATGGTATGACCATCAAGGCATGGCCACCCTAGAATGGCATGGCCACCATGGTCATCCCAGCATGGCCACCATGGTATGACCATCAAAGCATGGCCACCCCAGCATGGCGTGGCCACCATGGCCATCCTGGCGTGGCCACCATGGCCATCCCAGCACAGCCACCATGGTATGACCATCAAGGCATGGCCACCCCAGCATGGCGTGGCCACCATGGCCATCCCAGCACGGCCACCATGGCCACGCCAGTATGGCCCCCATGACCACCCCATCATGGCATGACCACCACGGCCACCCTGGTATGGCCACTGTGGCCACCCCATCATGGCATGGTCACTACGGCACAGCCATCCTCAACACGGTCAACGCCTACATGGCCACCATGGCACGGTCACCCCCCGCATGGTCAGTCTTGGCATGGCCACCTCTGCCATGGTCACCACACAGCGCGGTCACCTCCTGGCACGGCCGCGCCGGCACAACCAGCCGGGCATGGCTGCCCCTTCATCCCCGCCATGGAGTTGGGGTCCCAGCTGGGGTGGGGATGGGGAACGTGGGGACCCCAATACAGGGTGGTGTGGTTTGGGGGTGATGAGGGTTTGGGGTGACGAGGGGTTGGAGGTGATGAGTGGGGGTGGTGCAGGATTGGGGGGATGAGGGTTTGGGGTGCTGTGGGATTGGAGTTTATGGGGTTTGGGGGTCCATGGGATTTGGGGTGACAAGGGTTGGGGGATGATGAGGGTTTGGGGTGCTGTGGGATTTGGGATTATGGGGTTTGGGAGTCCATGGGATTCGGGGTGACAAGGGTTGGGGGATGATGAGGGTTTGGGGTGCTGTGGGATTGGGGGTGACAAGGGTTTGGGGTTCACAAGGGTTTGGGGTGCTGTGGGATTGGGGTTCACAAGGCCTTGGGATGCTGTGGACCCCGGGGTGGCCAGGATTTGGGGTGCAGGGGGGCACAAAGGGGCTGGGGGGGGGCACAGGGCCCACAGGCTGAGCTGAGGCGGGGCTGGGGGACACCCCACGGCACCCCCAGACCCACGCTGACCCCCCCAGTGCCTGCGGCCCCTCTGTCCCGGTACCACTTGGGGGGCTCCAGCTGCCATGGAGGGGAACTGGGGCCTCGTGCTCCTCCTCTTTGTTCCCCGCTCCCGCGCTGGGGCTGCCTGGGTTGTGGGGGGACACCAGGCGGGGTCCCTGTGGGAGGGGGTGTCCCCGAAGGTCGCGTCCCTTGGATTTGGGGGGGTCTGTAGGGAGGGCGAGGGCCCAGGGGTGCCCCGAGCTGGTGGGGGCCTCGGGGGGGCGGCGCTCCCCGGTGCGGCCGACAGGGGGCGCTGCAGGACCGCGAATGGGCGAGCAGGGGCGTGGTCTCCGCAGCGGTGGGGCGTGGCCAAGACGTACCAGCACACACCATATAAGGACTATGATTTGTGGTGGGCGTGGTCAAGCACCATATAAGGAGTTGTGTTTGCAAGGGGCGGGCCCACTCGCCTTATTAGGAGCTGTGATGCGAAGGGCGGGGCTATGCAAATAGAGCGTGGTCCCGGAAGGGAGTGTCGCGCAAGAGCGGCGCTGCAGCCGCGGCGTTAGGGAGCGTCGCGCAAGAGGCGGTGTGGTCCCCGCCTGGGGTCGGGGCATCTTCAGCGGGGGTGTCCCAGGATGGGGGGTGCCTGTAGGGCAGGAGGATCCCCAGGAACGGGGTGATGCCGAGGTCGAGGGGTCCCTAGGCTGGGAATCTCAGGCTGGAGGGGTCTCTACAGTGGGGGGGGGCCGAGGAACAGGGTGATGCAGAGGTGGGGGGGTCGCCAGGAAGGGTATCCCAGGACGGGAGGGTCTGTGGGGCAGGAGTTTCCCTAGGAAGGGGGTGATCCCAAGGTGGAGGAGATCCCAAGGTGGTGGACATGGCTTCCACCCAGCTGCACGTACCCATCCCCACCCTGGGCTTGGCCAAGGAGAAGGTGGGGGTCTCCTCCTCTTTGCCCAGACCCTCACCCCAGTTGTGGGGTCCCCCATCTGCACCCCACTGGTCTGCGGTGCCTTGAAGTTCTGAACCCATAGAGTGGGATTTAATATAAAACCCCATATTTTTTGCCTTTACCTCCGAAGGGAACGCAGTGAAGAGCGGAAGAACCTTCTGAGCCCCCCTGGGTGGGCAATGTGCCCATGGGGTCCCACCACCGCGCCACGGCTGATGGAAACGGGACACCGACATGGGGAGGAAAACTTTTATTTGTGGCCAGCTCCGGCTGGGAGTGAGCGGGAACGCTGAATCAATTCTCCTTCATTAGTGCTTAATTATTCCCTCAATAATATTAATGGCAGGAGTGGATACGAGACCTGGTGAGGGGCTTCTGGAAGTGGAGGAGCCATTTGGGGGATCCAAGCTGGGGTGTGGGCTCCAGGCTGGGGTCACAGTGGGGAAAGGTCTGTGGGTCCTGCCCCCCAGCATCCCTGGGAGTTGGGGTCCCAACCAGCCCCTCCACGGGGAGACCCCGGAGCCGTCGCATCCGCAGGGGTGACCATGTGTTCCTTGGTGGCCATGAGACCTGGAATGAGACCCCAGGGAGGGGGTCAGACTGGCCTTGGGGCGCCCTTCCTGGCTGGACACTGGGTTGTCTCGGCCAGGGAGGGGGGACACCTCCTGCTGAGCAATTTGGGGGGTGTGGGGCCCCGTGTTGGGGTGACAATGGAGGTGGGACCCAGGGTGAGTCCCTTCTCCATCGTGCTGGGTGAAGCTGCACAGCCCACCCCTCGTTAGTGAGGCTAACGAACAGCTTCCCCAGGACTCAATCTGCTCAGCCAGCCTGGGGGAGGGAAGGGGAGCCGTGGCTTTAGGGGTGCCCCGACATGGGGAGCATCCCCAGCACCCACGAGGCCGCGGCGCTTGGGAGCTTTGGGGCACTGGTCGGACCCTGAGACAGGGAGGAGTTGGAACCTCCTTGGCTCTGACTATTCAGGGCCACCGGTGTCCCTCGTGTCCCTCTGCTCCGAACTGCCCGACAGGTAATCGAAGAGCACGAAGCCGTATGGCGCGGGCTCCGGGGCCTGCGGTGGAGAGAGGCAGAGGAGGGTGGCGGGAGGAAGGTGACGGGAGGCAGAGAAGGGTGGCGGGAGGGAGAGGAAGGTGGTGGGAGGCAGAGGAAGGCCATGGTGCAGGATGGCCGCTCTCACCCGCAGGCTTAGCCGCTGGATCACTTGCTGGGGGTCACTCTCCAGGATCACCCTGCAGAGAAGCACGGTGCTGGCATCATCCACTGAGATCCCCTCCGGCACAGCTTCCTCACAATCTTGGCTGCACTGCCCCGTGCCTCAGTTTCCCTCCCTGAGCAAAGCTTTGGGGATCCCCAACGAAGGCTTGAGGAGGAGCTGCCACACTGGTGGCGAATCGAGGTGCCCAGATGGCCCTGAGATGAGGCCAGAGTGGTCCAGCACCTTCCCAGCACCCAGGGGACAATGCCACCCCCGTCCCTTCTCCCTCTCCGTCCCCCATGCCGAGCTCACCCCCTATCCACAATCTCATCCACCACCAGGAACGTCCCCTCCATGTTGTCCAGCAGCCAGCGCTTCTCCACCTCCTTCCTGCGGGTGAGTGGGTGGGAGATGTCGCTGCACCCATTCCTGGTCACGGTTTGGGGTCCTGGAACGCAGACCCCTGCCACCCCAAAGCAGCTATGGCCCCATCCCACCCGGAGCATTGGGGGACAGGGGCTTCACCAGCTCACAGTGTCACCTGGGCAGCGTGCCCTGCCTCAGTTTCCCCACCTGAGGCAGAGGTGTTTGGGGCCAGGTGGCCCTGGGCACTCACCGCAGGAGGTGGCCAAGGGCATCGAGGAGGCAGGTGAGCACGGCCAACAGCATCAGCTATGGGGTGGGGACGGGGCGTCAGTGGGGGTTTGGGGGGGGTCACTGGAGCATCAGTGGGGATGTGGAAGGTTCCCAAGGTATTGGAGGGGATGCAGGGGGTCCCCAGAGCATCAGTGGGGATGTGGAGGGTCCCCAGGGCACCAGGGGGTCCCCCAGAACATCAGTGGGGAGGTAGGGTGTCCTCAAGGCATCAGTGGAATGTGGAGGGTGCCCAACGCATCAGTGGGGACACATGGGGTCCCCAAAGCATTGGAGGGGATGGAGGGGTTCCCCAAGGCATCAGCAGTGATGTGGGGGTCCCCAAAGCATCAGTGGGGATGCAGGGGGTCCCCAGAGCTGCCCCCCATACCTCATTCTCCTGGCAGCCCCCCACCACATAGAAGAAGAGGTCGACGCTTCTCCTGTAGACTATGGTGAGTCCTTCCAGACAGGCGATCTCACCTACACAAGGACACGGGGCGCTGTCAGTGTCTGCTCCAAGCCCAGTGCTGCCCCCCGAACATCCGTGGGTGTCCCCCACCCCGATTACAACCACCCCTGCTCCCCCCTGCTCACCGCCCGTCCGCTGGCTCTGCCTGAAGATGCTCCTCTCAAAGGCCGCTCGTGCCTTGGCTGTGGGGAAGGTGCTGTCGTAGTACTGGGGGGATTGGGGGGGTCAGGGTGGGCAGCACAAACCCTGCACGGGGGGGGGGGCAGGGGGTGCTGGGACCCCCCAACCACACCCGACCCCAAAAAGCCTCTGTTGGGACCCCCAACATCCTGCCAGATCCCTCAAAGCCCCTCTTGGGAAATCCAAAGCCTCTCCCAGACCCCACAAAGCCTCTGCTGGGACCCCAAATCTCCTGCCAGACCCACCCCCAAAGCCCCTGCTGGGACCCCAAGCCCTATCAGATCCCCCAAAGCCCCCACGGGAACCTCCAAGCCCCTGCTGGGACCCCACAAAGCCCCTGCTGGAAACTCCAAGCCACCCACCAGGACCCTCAAGGTCAGTACTGGGACCCCCGTGAGACCCTGCAGCCCAAGCTGGGGGGAGCAGGAGGTGCTGGGAGACACACGCAGCACCCCTCAGGGAAACTGAGGCAGGGGCTTCACCTTGGCGAGGAGGCGCTGCCCGTGGCTGTCGAGGATGAGGAGGGCCTTCACCGTGTACAGGGAGGGCTCCTGGGGGAGAGGGGCTCGGGGGTCAGCCCTGTGGTGGGGGCACCCACCCTGGGCTCCCCCAGAACCTCTCCTTTATTTTCCCTCTCATTTCTCTCCTTCTCCCCTTTTCCCCCTCTGCCCCATTTCCACCCCCCTTTTTCTCCATCCTCCTCCTTTCATCCGACCCTCTTGTCTACCCCCTTTTTACCCCCCTCTTTTTCTCACCCCCCCTTTTTCTTCCCTCTTGCCCCCTCTTTTTTCTCCCCATGTTTCCCCCCTCCATGATTCCCTCTTTTCCCCCTATTTCCCCGTGCTCCCCCCCCCCATTCCCAGGGGATCCCCAGCCCCGTTCCCATCCCATACCGGCCCTGTGAGCTCCATGGCTCCGTTCCCCCCCTCATTCCCCCCCCCAGCTCCGCCCTGGCCTCATGGTCCCCCCCCCGCACCCTGGGCTGAGCAACTCCCACAGCAATGACAGAATGGTGGGGTCCCCAACAAGGGTCCTGCACCCCCACAGTGGGGAATGAGGGGGGGACGCGTGTGGTCCCCCCACTGCTCCCCAGTGCCCCCCTCCTACATCCCCTTCGGGAAAAGACCAGCTGAGAGGGGGACACGGAGCCTGGGACGCCCCCACACCCCGAATTGGGGGGTCGGGGGAGCGCAGAGGGGGAGGGAGGCTCAGGATCACCCCTTTAGGGTGCCTTTAATTTGGGTTCCCAAATTTTGGTTTAATTTTGGTTTGGGTGACCAGAGAGAGGTGGACAGGGGGTCCCGGCAGCGCGGGGTCCAGCCGGTGGGTGTAAGTGCATCCGGGGGGGGTCAATGCCCCCCAAGTGATCCTCGCCGGGTGCACCCAAACCACCCTGGTTTGCTTTAACCCCCGGGGTTGGAGCATTTCCCCATGATGGAGGCTGAGCCCCTGGGGACCCCCCGGAACGAGGGACATTCCATGCCCAGAGCAACTCCCCACTGCATCCCACCAGAGGGATGCTGCTCTCCCACTGTCCCCAAACCGTCCCCATCAGCCATGACCAACAGGATACTGGGGTTTGGTTTTCCACTGGGAGCACTGGGGACGGAGCTCCGTGCCCTTTGTGCCAGCACGAAGCAGGGCACGGGGACTAGGAATGCCTGCCAGCCTCCAAATGTCCCTGGGAGGGACGCTAAAAATAACCCTGCGAGGGGCAGCTCGGCTCGGGTTGCTGGGGGGGTTTTAGGGACACTCCCACGTGCCTGTTTTCCCCATGGGATGCGGGGCTGGATGGGGAGATTGTGCTGGAATAACGCTCGAGGCGGCCCCATCACAAACCCTCACAGACACCGGGGTTGAAAGACACCCCCCCCCCCCCAGATTTCCTGGCTCTCCGTGTCAACGGGGCCGTGTCAATCTGTCTGTCCATCCATCCATCTGTCTGTCCATCCATCCATCCGTGGGGCCACCGCCGTTGCCACAGCAAATTGCCAGTTGTGGCATGACATGGGCAGCGGCCACACCCCGGCTTTTGTGGGTGTTCCATGGGTTGTTTTCCACAAGGAGATTAGGGAGATGGAGCAGCTGGGGCATAGTGAGCTCATGACCCAAAATCGCTTGGATTCGGGTGCTTCCAGGCTCTTTGCCACCTTTCCCAGCCATGCCCGTCTCCCTGGTGCTCACGGCGCTGGGGCTCAGTGGGTCTGGGGCATCCTCATCTCCTGGCTATCCAGAAACCTTGGCCCTTGCCATAAAATACGGGAGCTCTGCTCCGGCTGCTGCTCTGGGAAGACACTCCCGGCTGGAAAACCTCGCCCCGTTGCGAGGCGTCGGAGCCCACGCTCATTTTCCACGTTTTTTCAGATGAACTATTGTCTCTGGCATCCTGTTTGTCCCGGCGAGTTTCTAGGGCAGGGAAGAGGGTGTCTGGTTTTGGCAGCCAAGGACACTCCGAGTGCTGCAGAATGGCAGGAATAGCAGGGAGGGTGCTGCCCTGCCCTCCTCGCTGCCAGGGCTGGCAGCCTCTGCCCCTCGCTCCGGGGGCACCGGTGCTGATTTGGGACGCCTATGCTGATTGATGGGGGGAAGGTGTAAATAACCTGCTCAGGGATGACAGGTTTTAACACCGACACACGTTTATTGAATGGTTTATGGAATTCCCGTCAAGGATCTGGTGGTTGATCATCGCCAAGAGGCAATGATGGGATGGAATGGGGGCTGATGGTGTTCTCGCTCCTGTGGCTGTTCCCACCGCCTCTCTGCTCCGGCAGCTCTCACTGAGGAGCTCTGGCACTACTGGGAATGGAGCATCTTCATTACGAGGACAGGCTGAGAGGGTTGGGGTTGTTCAGCCTGGAGAAGAGAAGGCTCCCAGGAGACCTTATAGCGACCTTCCAGTGCCAGAAGGGGCTACAAGAAAGCTGGAGAGGGGCTGTTTACAACAGCTTGTAGGATAGGATGAGGGGCAACGGGTGTGAACTGGAGAGGGGCAGATTAAACTAGACATAAGGAGGAATTTCTTCACGATGAGAGTGGTGAGAGACTGGAACAGGTTGCCCAGGGAAGCTGTGGCTGCCCCATCCCTGGAGAGGTTCAAATGTGTAGATGTGGCTCTTCAGGACATGGTTTAAGTCACCAGGGCGGTGGTGTGTAGATGGAGGGACTGGATGATCTTAGAGAGCTTTTCCAACCTTAATGATTCCATGATTGTAAGTTCAACAAGGCCAAGGGTGAGGTCCTACACCTGGGTCAGGGCAACTAGTACAGGCTGGGGGAAGAATGGATTGAGAGAAGGTGCTGGTGGATGAGCAGCTCAACCTGAGCTGGCAACATGTGCTCGCAGCCCAGAAACCACCCGTGTCGTGGGTTGCCTTGAAAGCCATGGGACCAGCAGGGAGGGGATTCTGCCCCTCTGATGAGGCTCCACCTGGAGCCCTGCGTCCAGCTCTGGAGTCCTCAGCACAGGAACAACACGGAGCTGTTGGAGCGAGACCAGAGGAGGTGACGGAGATGATCCGAGGGCTGGAGAACCTCCTGTATGAGGACAGGCTGAGAGTTGGGGTTGTTCAGCCTGGAGAAGAGAAGGCTGCGGGGAGACCTCAGAGCAGCTTCCAGGACTGAAAGGGGCTCCAGGAAAGGTGGGGAGGGACTCTGGATCAGGGAGGGCAGGGATAGGATGAGGGGAGATTTGAGCTGAAAGAGGGGAGATTGGGATGAGATCTTAGGGAGAAATGTTCTCCTGTGAGGGTGGGGAGGCCCTGGCCCCGGCTGCCCAGAGCAGGGGTGGCTGCCCCATCCCTGGAGGGGTTCAAGGCCAGGTTCAACAGGGCTCGGAGCCTCCCTGGGGAGCGGGGGCCGTTGTTGAGGCCTGCACGCCCTGAAGCCTCCGCCATGGCGGCCCCAGGCCTCGCCCTGCACCCACTGCCATGGCAACGGCCGCGGGGCGGAGGGGGCGGAGCAAATCAGGCTCTGAGCCGGACCGCGGCCACATCCCATTGGCGGCTGCTGCTGCCGCTCGGCTGAGGTGCCGCGTTTCATTGGCCGCGCGCCCTGTCACTCAACTCCCTCGCGAGGGAGGGGCGGGACTATTGTGTCGCTGCTCCTCTCCCATTGGACAAGCGCGGGGCCCTGCGGCGCTGATTGGTCGCTCGGCCCGTCCATCCCAAGGGAGGCGGGCGCAGCGCCTAGCTTGCATCTTCCATTGGTCAGTGCCTTCGCCCCGCCCCCCGGACTCGGCCTCTGATTGGCGGAGACGCGGCGCGAGGCGGGAGTTTGGGGGGGGGGGGGAGGAAGGAGGCGGTGGGGCCGGGGCGGGGAGCGGGGCCGGCGGCGGGGCCGGAGCGAGCGGCGACCGGCGGGTACCGGGGGGGCACGGGGAGGAAGGGCCGGGGCCGGGAGGGGGGGGCGGTGCTGAGCGGGAGGGGAGGGCAAACCGGGAGGCGGGTCACGGGTCACGAGGCGAGCGGGGGGGGGGGGGTTATGGGGCCCACGATAGAGGGGGGGCAGCACCGGGACCCCCGTGTTGGGGGGAGACAGCACCGGGACCGCCTGGATGGGGGGGGGGACAGCACCGGGACCCACCGAGATAAGAGGAGGGGCAGCACTGGGATCCCCTGCATGGGGGGGGGGGGGGCAGCACCGAGATACTCCTCCGGAACGAGGGGAGAGTGGGGGGAACCGGTGCCCAGGAAGGCGAATGGGGGAATTACTGGGATCCCTCGTGCCCCGGGAGAGGAGAAATGGGACGGGGAGGGGGTAGTGAATCACCGGGACCTGCCCCGAAGAGAGAGCGGGGGGAACCGGTGGCCGGGATTCCCCCCCGCCAGAACGGGAGAGGAGAGATGGGGCTCGGGATTGGGGGAGGGGCGCAGCAGCGGGACCCCCCGGGAGAGGAGGAGGGGGACAGAGAGAAGATGGGGAATCGCCGAGGGGAGAACTGGGACGGGGTTGGTGGCCGGGGGTGGGGGGGAGCAGATGGCCCCGCCACCCCTCGCCTGGCAGCACCGGGACCCCCACCCTAGGGAGGGGAGAGCGGGGAGAACCGGGGCCCGGGATGGGAAACAGAGCGGGGGGAACCCTGCGGCTCCTCCGGGGCACCGGCACCCCTCTGCGAAGGGAGAGCGGGGAGAACCGGGGTTTGGGATGGGGTTGATGGGGATGGGGAGCACATGGCTGTGCCACCCCCAGCACTGGGAACCGGGGAGAACCGGGGCCCCTCGGCTCCTCCGGGGCAGCGGAGCCAAGCGGGAGTGGGAGGGGCGAGGCCGGGAGTCCCCGGTTTGGGCTGTTTTGTCGCCGTTGGAAAAGCTTCTGGTGGGTTTTTGTAGAGCCGCTGGAAACCGGGATAAGGAGTGAAGGGAGTCGAGCTGGATGCCTTCAGCGAAGGGAAGTTGACGCGCCAGCCTAAGAATAGCTCAGGGAGGGGAAGTATGGACAATATTGTCCCCAAAGGTAACCTCGCCGTGCCCGCCTCGTGGAAAAGCAGCCCCTGGAGTGGGACTGGATGGGTTCCGCGGGGGCAGCCGCCAGTTCCTGGCGGAGTTGCTCCATGTGCAATGTTTAGGGTGGTGCCCAGGCACGTTATCGCGTTTGCTCTCTGGTTGTGTTACAGCGGCTGATGAAATTGCAGCCAGGAGCAGAGGCGTCTCTGGACCTTCCCGTGAGCTGAAACTTTGACTCCTGAAAGGCTCCTGCAAGAGGCTGCGCCAGCCAGAAGAGGGGAAGGACGAGCAGGCGGCTGTTGAAGCCTGTCGTGGAGCGTTGGAAATCGGCGGGGCGAGGGAAAGGCGCTGTATGTGGAGTTCTTGGGCAGTAAGTCATGGATTTTTCTGTCGCTGCACAGTCTCAAACAGCTCTGAAGAGACAAAAGGGTGCGAGGGAGTGGGGGCCGACTTCTGGGGAGGGTTTGTTGCCTCTTAAGATTTCAATCTTTAATTATGAACCAGTGAGATCCAGAATCTGAGAAGGAAAACAAAGCCGTCCTGATCCCAAAGTCCTGAATGTTCTTTCAACTTTTATCCTGTGTTTTAGCGATAACCTGGACGCCGAAGTCACTGCTTTGTGGTGTTTGTTCAAAAGTGGGGCAGAGGAAAGACAAACCCAACCAACCTGTTGTGTGGAGCGTTCATCCGACGCTGGCTTTTTGTTTTGAATTCCCAACCCCTCTACCTGTTTTCTTTTCTCCTCTGCCAGAAATGCTTTCTCTGAAGAAATACTTCACCGAAGGCCTCATCCAGTTCACCATTCTGCTCAGCCTCATTGGCGTTCGTGTGGACGTGGATACCTACCTGAACTCGCAGCTCCCTCCTCTCCGGGAGATCATCCTCGGCCAGAGCTCCGCTTACACCCAGACCCAGTTTCACAACCTGCGGAACACCTTGGACGGCTATGGCATCCACCCAAAAAGTGTAGACCTGGACTATTACTTCACCGCTCGCCGGCTGCTCAACCAGGTGAGGGCCCTGGACCGGTTTCAGGTCCCCACCACTGAGGTCAACGCCTGGTTGGTGCACAGAGACCCCGAGGGATCCGTGTCCGGGAGCCAGCCCAGCGCCGGCATTGCCCTAGAGAACAGCAGCGGCTTGCAGGATGGGAGCAATCCTGACAACGGGGTGAGGGAGAGTGGAGCTGAGCAGGGATTTGGGGAAGAACTGGAAGATTTGGGAGCCGTGGCTGCGCCGGTGAACGGGGACCTGACCAAAGAGGTAGGCAAGACCTTTTATTTCCTTTGGTGGGGGGAAAAGGGAGCTGTTGGAGAGGGGTTTGTCCTCTGGTACCGCCCAAGCGAGCAGAAGTCTTCGTATTGTGTGTATCTAGCACTTGGGAAAAGTGGTTTCCAGCTTGGGAATGGCAGAATGCTGAATTCTGGTTCAGTTGGAGGGCTCCAGGGATTTCTGTGGGGTGTTTTATTCTTTCTGATTTGCTTTATTTTTGGTGAGAAAGTAATAGTGAAAGGGTTGGGGGTGAAAGGTTTGGGGTCAGCGTTGCAACCTGCGTGCGTAGCTGGGTGTTGTGAAACCGATAAAGCGAGGCTGGGAAACAAACAGGGGCATTGGGTAACAGCGCGATCCCAGGTGCCGAGCGGGTGGTTGGGTTTCTTGGCTCTGGAGTTCATCCAGCGGCAAAGTTTATGGCTCGGTTTTCATCACAGGAGGGTGGGGAGAGGTGAAGTGGAAAGCGGGTTTGTGTTTTCTGTCTGAGCCCAGCCTTGCGGAGGCTGTGATGCAAGGCTGGGCCCCGGGAGCTGCTCCGCTTCTGCCTTTTCCCTTTTGGCACCACTCTTTCTGTCACGGCATGTTCTGCCTCTCCCCAGCCGTGCCGGCGGGGACATTACGGCTGGTTTGCAGTGTCGGGTCCTTCCAGCGTCGCTTGCATCTCCTAAATTGTGTCTGGGTTGAGGCGCTGAGGCGTCTGGGCAGGAGCAGAGCCGAATCCAGCTGCCGGTGCCCGGCGGTGTGGGGTGAGCAGCTCTGCAGGCAGCTGTCACAGATGCTGAGAGCTTTTGCCATGTGGCTCTGGCAGAAGCGGGCAGGGAATGGTGTGAGGGAAGCGGTGGGAACGTCTGCAGACAAAGGTGACGATTGTTTCGGGTCTGGCAGCGAGGGCCAAGCAGCGGGATGCTGCCGTGGGAAGCGTGGATGGAGCCTGGGCTGGTCCTGCGGGCAGCTGTTCCCTGCCTGCCGGGATCTCCTGGCTCTGGAGGAGTGGAAATCCCACTCTGGGTTTGTGACCGGTGACCTTGGAGGCGTCAATGAGAGGAGTTGTGGTCAGAGGGTGATGGACACAAGGCAAACGTTCACACCCTCAGCTTCCTCCCTGATAACCGAGAGGGGGCAATTCCCTGCCCTGGGAACGGGGAAGGATGGGATGCAGCGCCTTGTACAAGGTCACCCGTAGAAAAGTCTGGTGTTCCTGGCGGAGGGCGTGGGGTCTGGGTAGCTTTCCCAGAGAACCCATCTCGGGTTTTAGGGAGAAACACTGGATTTGGGTGGCAGGAGGCGGATAACGCCGTGGATTGGCAGGGGCCTGGTTATTCCTGTCCTAAAATGCTGTCCTGCATTGAGCACCATCGGAAACCCAGCCAGCTCTGGCTGGACCGGCTGGGAGTGGAACTCCTGAGTGATGCCAGGTGGGAGGGACGCGATGCTGGTTGGGAAGGATGCGATGCCAGGTGGGAATCACGCGATGCTGGGTGGGAAGCAGGCTCCTCCGCGCTGCAGTTTCGCTCCAGTCCCTCCTTCAGGGAAGGGTGGGGAGATCTAGGTCTGTGCCTCCCCTCATCCCACCAGTTCAGTGTGCTTTTCTTCAGGTCCCCATTTTCCATCTTTTTCTCCCCAAATCCCTGATTTGTGGCCAAAGGAGGGGTTATCGCCCCTGCAGAGTGTGCGGCGCTGCTGGGGGCTCAGCGCCTGGGCACCTAGCGCCAGGAAATCCTGTCTGCCGCTGCCGCCTCGCACGCCCACGGCACGCCGGCACACTGCCCACGCTCCCGCCCTCACCCCAAACCCTTTTTTGGGGGGGTCTTTGCCTGGAACCTCAACTCCCTGGTAAATTCCCAGCAACCATCCAGCTTTTCTGATGGGAATCCTACCTGTGCTCCACAGCCTCTGGAAGGCACCTGCGGGCCAGATCCTTCCTTAGGTGGTTGAGCTGCAGATAGCTTTAAATTTTGCCATGACTTTTCCTGGCACAGGGAATATTGCGACTCTGCGTGCGGAATACGGCTGCTAGGGATAATGTTAGGAGCTGGAGCTCGCCCTTGGGTGCAGCGCGGGGCTTCTGGGGGTTCAGAATCATCCAAAAATGGGGAATTTGGGGTTTTTTACTAACCCACTCCCTGTTATCCCAACGGGAAAGCCGGGATGGATCCCTGCCCTCTGCAACATTGGGGGTGGGGAAGAGCGGGAGGCAACGCTGGGATAAAAATACGCGGCTCAGGCATGTGATGAGCTGCCGGTGCTCAGCGCTGGCCTCGGGCATCGCCTTTTGCTGGGGCTGAGCCGGCTGCGCGCCACCGGGAACGCCCGTTCTTGGGGGGGTGGGGAGCTTTGCACGCCGGTTTCCCGGGGTCTCCTGGGAGGGAGGGAGCCAAGGTCACGCCGGCCTTGACTCCCCTTCCCATCGCTTCCCATCGGGGCCCCGGGACGAGTTCCCCCCCCTCTCACCCCCCCCTATTCCCGGCGCAGGGCGAGGCCGGGGGGAGGGCGCGCTGCGGGGGCGCGGAGGCGCCTCCCATTGGCTGAGCTGGCGGCCCCCGCGATCGCTGATTGGTCGGGGCGGGGTCCTCGGGTGATGCGGATTGGTCAGCGTATGGGCGCGGTGGGCGGGGCGACGCGCCAGTGTGGCGTTGATTGGCCCAAAAACTGTGGGCGTGGCCACGCCCCGACTTGGCGCTGATTGGTCGTCGAGGTGAGGTGGGCGTGGCTACGGCGTAGCCTGGCGCTGATTGGCCGAGGCCCGATGCGTGGTGGGCGGGGCGATGCCCCAGCTGGACGCTGATTGGTCAGGGCGGGGCGCGGTGGGAGGGGCTTCCCGGCGGCGGTGGCGGGTGGGGGCGTGTCCCGGGCAGCCGCATCCCGGTGGGGCGGGGGCGCGGGCGGGGCTTGGCGGGCGCCGCAGCCACGGTACCGGCGGGCGGGGCTCGCCGCAGCCCCGGCCCGGGCAGGGCGCCGGCAGCCCAGCCCAGCCGGGCCCAGCCGAGCACCGGACACCCCTCCCGCCGCCGGGGGCCGGTGGGGCGGAGCGCAGCGCGGTGGCTTCACCCCCCCCCTCCCTCCTCCCCCCCTCCCCGCCTCCCGCAGCCGGCGATGCGTGCGCGGCGCCGCGCCCCGGCCAGCCCGCCCCGCCGCCGCCTCCCCCGGGGACCATGATCGGCCCGGGTGGCAGCTGGGGACATGAGAAAGGTAGCGGGGCTGCACCGGGAGGGGTCGGCGGGGGGCGGGGAGGCTGCGGGCAGCCCGGGCTCCGCGGTTGAAGTTGCATCAGGTGGGTGGGAATGCGGGGATTTTCCTACCGGCTGCACCGCACCCCTTATGCAAATGGCCGGGATGGCACCACGGGCTGATGCAAGGCGGGCCCGGGCGGCGGGCAGCGCGGTTACGGCCTCCCCTGCCGTGCCGAGCCCGCAGAGCTGCTCCTGGGGACCCCCCGAGGCAGAACGGCTCTGGGGACGGGGAGCTGGGGGTTCCTCCCCGGGTGGGGACCCTGCTCGGGGCTGAAGGAGATGTGGTCTGTCTTTCAGGACATCGATTTGATTGACATCCTGTGGAGACAGGATATTGATCTCGGCGCTGGGCGAGAGATTTTTGACTACAGCCACCGTCAGAAAGAGAGCGAAGTGGACAAAGAGCTGAGCGATGGGAGGGAGCGTGGGGACAGCTGGAGGAGCGGAGGGAATGACATCTTGGATAGGACCCTACTAGTTGATGGAGAGACCGGGGAGAGTTTCCCTGCGCAGGTAAAGCCTCCCGGCTGCCCGGGCTGGGGTCTGCATCCACAAGGCTGCAGCGTTCCAGGGGTCTACGATCCCAACGAGGCGTCGGGGAGGTGACAGGTGCTCCATCCGGCTTGTGGGGCGCGGGCGTCGCATGTGATGCTCACTGGGGATGCACTGAGCCGCAGGATAAGGGTTCACCTGGTGGATTTGGTGCCGGGAAAACCTGCCGGGCCGGAGAGCCGCAGCGAGGCAGGGGAATGGCCATGTCACCGTCGGCAGGGCACTGGGAGGAGGGTGTCTGGTTCTGGCTGTGCCTTTGGGTTGTCTGGCAGTGGCGTAGACGCAGAGTCCCCTCCAGCCTGTAGCAGAGTCCTTGCGCTGGCAGGAGGTGAGGCTTGCTGGGAGCAGAGGCGGCACGTTTCCTTTCCCCGCTGCGCTCCAGGGCCACTCTGACGCTCTCTGGAGCAGGAGGATGGAGTCTGCGAAGCACTGGGTGGGGCCTCTGGCTCTTTTTGGATGCACTGCTGTAAGAAGCTTGTTTCTCCTTACCACCTCCCTAATCCCAGGGCTATGATTGCTTGTGTTTTCCATCAGGTGCCCGGTGCGGAGGATCAGACAGCCCTGTCCCTGGAGGAGTGCCTTAGGCTGCTGGAGGCCACCTTCCCGTTCGGGGAGAATTCGGAGGTGAGCAGTGAAGGGCGATGGATCGGCAGATCCAGAGGCAGCAGCCGCTTTCATCTGCTCATTTGCCAGGGTTTCCATGCCTCTTGTACCCTGAACCCAGCCTGCAGAGCTGGCAATAAATTGGGTTAGCCTGCCTGAGGAGGCTGCGGGGGGGGTCACAATTAATTAAAGATTTCTGGCTTCGCTTCTAATTAGTTCCTAGTGAACTGTGCAGGAATAACTGCAACCAGTTTGCTTTGAAGAAAGGCGAAGCGGTTGCCCGCGTGGAGGTGGAAGGGCATTCGGGATTGCTGCCTCGCTGGCCGTGGCGGCTCAGCCGGGGACTGACTCTGCCTCACGTGGTTAGTTTCCAGCTGCGGATGTCTCCACCCTGAGCGAAGCCGTGCCCGACGAGAGCAGATCCGCGGGCATCCAGACCAGCCTGCTGTCTCCGCTTCTTGCCGAGACCGAGTCGCCCTTCGATCTGGAGCAGCAGTGGCAGGACCTCATGTCCATCATGGAAATGCAGGTGAGCTCCAGCAGGGTTTTCCCTTTCAGACGTGTGTTGCTCTATGGAATTCAGGTTTGATGGCCATGCCGTGCATCTGATCCCGGCGCAGCCGTGGCCCGGGGTTGGCTGTGGCTGCTTTAGTTCCATCCCAGCCTGCATGGTGACACTGTCCCACCCATGGGGCAGTCGCTGCTGCCATCCCAACCCTCCTGCCGCTGCCGGATGGTGCTGAGCTGCTGGAGAGAGCTCCTTCCATCGGATCCAGAAGCACCATCCTGTCTCTTTTTGGCACCCGCTGTAAGCAAAGGGCGCTGAGGAGAACAGGGCTGGAATGCAGCTCATTCACCGAGCTGTTCCATGTCTCTTCCAGGCAATGGAAGTCAACAGCACGACGGCAGAGACGCTGTACAATGGCACGAGCGGAGACCTCCTGACCGCTAACTACAGCCTGGCCCCCAACACCCCCATCAACCAGAACGTCAGCCTGCATCAGGCCTCGCTGGGCAGCTGCACGCAGGACTTCTCCCTCTTCAGCTCCGACATCGAAAGCCCCTCCATGGCCGGCAGCTCGGCCCTGCTCCAGCTGGCACCGGACAACTCCACCGGCCTCAACACCACCTTCGGCTCCACCAACCTGAGCGGCATCTTCTTCCCTCCGCAGCTGAACAGCACGGTCAACGAGACGGCCAGCCCCGAGCTGCCCGACCCGCTGGGTGGTCTCCTAGATGAGGCCATGCTCGATGAGATCAGTTTGATGGACTTGGCGATCGAAGAAGGCTTCAACCCGGTGCAGGCCTCGCAGCTGGAAGAGGAGTTTGATTCCGACTCAGGTCTTTCTCTGGATTCTGGCCACAGTCCTGCTTCTCTGAGCAGCTCGGAAGCCTCCTCTTCTTCATCCTCTTCCTCCTCTTCTTCCTCATCCTCTTCCTCCTCCTCGTTTTCTGAAGAAGGAGCTGTCGGCTACAGCTCTGACTCCGAAAACGTGGACTTTGAAGAAGCAGAAGGGGCGGTTGGATACCAGCCAGAGTACAGCAAGTTCTGCCGCATGAGCTACCAGGACCCCTCGCAGCTCCATTATTTGCCTTACCTGGAGCACGTTGGCCACAACCACACCTATAACATGGCTCCGGGAAACCTGGATCCTGAGGAGCCAAAACTGCCCAGCGCCGGGAAGAAGAGCAGCAAGGAGAAACCGTCCGAGTTCCTGGACAAGCAAATGAGCAGGGATGAGCATCGAGCCAGAGCCATGAAGATCCCGTTCACCAACGACAAGATCATCAACCTGCCGGTGGAGGAGTTCAACGAGCTCCTCTCCAAGTACCAGCTCAGTGAGGCACAGCTGAGCCTGATCCGCGACATCCGGAGGCGAGGGAAGAACAAGATGGCTGCCCAGAACTGCCGCAAGAGGAAGCTGGACACGATCCTCAACTTGGAACGCGACGTCGAGGACTTGCAACGCGACAAGTCCAAACTGCTCAGGGAGAAGGTAGAATTCCTCAAATCCATCCGCCAGATGAAGCAAAAGGTGCAGAACCTCTACCAAGAAGTGTTCGGGCGGCTGCGGGACGAGAACGGGCAGCCCTACTCGCCCAGCCAGTACGCGCTGCAGTACGCCAGCGACGGCAGCGTCATCTTGATACCTCGCGCCGTGGCCGACCAGCAGGCGCGGCGGCAGGAGCGGAAACAGAAGGACCGGAGGAAGTGAGGCTCCCAACGAGGCTGGAGGAGTGGGACACTCGCTCAAGTGAGAACTGGAGAAGGGCTGAGCCTGGAAGTTGAACTTAGAGGAACTTTCATGCCTTCTTATCCGATAATATCTTCTCAAACAACCGGGACTGCTGCCGGTCAGCGCGCGGGAGGGACTGCGGGACCTGCAGGCTGAGGGACGGGGACGAGCGGCCCCCGCGCTGCCCAGCCCGGCGCCTTCCACAACCTGGAATCCTTTGAGCGCAGGAAAGGAGCTGGCATCACAGGTGGGAGATTGGCAGAGGTGGAAAAACTACTGTTAGGAACTGGCTTTAAATAAGAGAAGAGATTTAAGCAAACGAACTTAAAACGAGTTCTAGGAGAGACGTTTTCTGAACTTCCAAAGTTCCGTGATTTCAGGTAGTTGGGTTTTTTTTTTTCCCCCTCTTTTATTTTTCCTCCTTTTCCTGAACCAGTTTTGACATCGGTGTGTGTGATCCAACCTGACTCGAATCCAGATTAACCACCATCCCTTCCTAGATCAGACCAGTGCACACATGGAAACACAAGTGGTGTGACTTCCATTAACCCCTTCCGGTCCAAGGAAGCTCCGCAGGGGGGGCTGTCGGGAGAACCCTCGCTGCCCGCGCCGAGGAGCCGTGGCGTCACGTCGGGGGGTGTGTAGAGCTTTAGGATTTTGGGGAAGGGGGCTGGGAGGGGGCGGGGGGGGAAAGAGCATGGAACTGGAGAGGGTTTAACAGAACCGGTGTGCGAAGAGTGTTAACGAACCCCCCCCCAACCGCACTCGGAGCACGTCACTGCCGCCGAGCCAGCGCCGCGCCGGCACACGCAGCAGCCTGCATGCAACCGCTGTCTTCTCCCGCTGACCGGGGAGCTGCTTGGGGAGAAAGGTGGGGAGGGGCCGTGGGGCTCTCGCTCAACGCAGAGCACAAGGGGGAGCGGGGGGTCCCCGCCCCGGCCTCGTCACTTAGAGAAATTAGAGAGCCGATAGGATTCCCGATTCCCAACCGCGCTTTGGTTTTTCTGGGGCTTCCGCCCTGTTTTTCCCTCTAGGGTCTAGAGTGCTTGTGTTGAGTAAAAGGGAGAAGCCCCAACGTTCAAAGCTGCTAAATGTTCTCTTTGCCATAAGGATTCCGTGTAACCGTGTGATCACATTATAGGATTCTCTTCTGTCCTGAGGTGTTGGTCCGACTTCCTTTGTTTTCAGGAGGGGGGTGGGGGTAGTGCCTTGATCACCGTCGGTCTCCGCACGGAGACGGTCCTAGAAGCTGTATTTCCAATAGAGCACAGCTGGGAGGGTCCCGACTTTACCAGCAACCGAACAAACGAAACAAACAAACAAACAAAAGCTTAAAACTGGCTTTTCCTGGCCAAGTCCTGTGCACGTGATGCGGGGCGAGGGCGGCGCGGCGGAGGGGAAGGCTCGGGGTGGTCACCCACGAGAAGGAAACCTGGGAATGCAGTGGGAAGGCCTGGAGCAGCCCTGGGCGCGTTTTTCCAGGCGAGGGAGGGAAAAGCAGTTGGATCTGGGAGCACGGGATCCCATCCCGGCATCCTGAGGTCCAACGGCTTTGCCTACGTAGGAGACGAAGCACAAGAGGTGGAGCTGGGGGTGCGGGGAGGTCGGAAGGGAGCCCCGCACGTATGTTTTAAGTTATTTTCCTCTTAGAGACTTTATTTGCCTGCTCTGTGACCTGTCAGGGAGAGAAGAGATTGTGTGAGCACAGGACAAAAATAAAACGGCTTATTCACTGTACGAGCAGCCTTCCTGGGTCTTATTTTATTATTTTAAAAGATAGAGTGTGTCAAGGAAACAAAGCAGCCTCCTCTGCGGGTCCTGCACGCCCAGCGCTCCTCAGCACTGGGCTTGGAGCAGCTCTGGGGCCGGGAATTGGTGTCGTCCTGGCCTCCAGGTCACAGCCTCGGAACATGAAAGGCTTCGTGTTTGTGGGAAACTGCTCCATCAAACAGCTTTTTTCCTTCCTCCCCACCAGCATCTTTGTAAGGAAAACCAAAGGAAAGCCCGTTCCTGGTTAAACGATCAAGCGTGCGGCTCTCACGCAGCGCCGCTGCCCTTCCAAGGCCAGAATCCGGCTGCCATGGTCAGCGCTGCCTCCGGCACAGCCTCATCCCCTCCTCAGCGCTGCGGAATCCTCCGGTTCCTGCTTTCCCATGGGGTGAGCGAACGGCGCTGGCGCAGCCCAAACCCTCCCTTTCCCTTTGCACCTCCAGCCAGCGCCACTGCTGTTCCGCGCCCCCCACCTTCCCCGCAGCTCTCGGCTGTGGTTACAGAGCCAAAGTCGATTCCATCGTGTGTGTATTTATCACGGGTGCTGCCGGCTCCGGTCCCATCTCCCTCCCTACAGGACGAGCCAAGGCAGGCGTGAGGAGAAGGAACCCCTCGCCTCAGCATCCATGGGGATCGGCACTGGGAGCTGTGGAGCCCGCGGAGGGGACCCCTTCGCCATTATCCATGATGCCAAGTTCTGGCTCCGGCCCCGCTCCCCAGGCAGCGCTGGGATCACATCCAGCCGAGCTCCAGGTCCTGACGCTGCTGCTCTTTTGTGAGAGGGATTGCGCAGGGCTGGCGGACGCTGGGCCGGCGCAGGGAGCGGCACAGGCTCCCCGGCCGCTGCTCAAAGCCGCCTCCGCCAGCCGGGCAGAAGCCCAGGCCCTGCAAAGAGGCCACGCACCGCTTCACCTGGGGATGGAAAACTGCAAACTGCAAACTTCAGAGGAGTATTTTGAGCTGATCCCTGTGGCTCAGGACTTTGCCCCCTCATTTATTTCTTAGTTGCAGATGCCTTCCCTAAGGCTTTTGTACCCACTGCCGTCCGGGCCTCGCTGCTCCCGAGTCAAGCAGTGGAGAGCCAGAGCCTCTCCATAAAGCCACGATGCCGGCGGGAGAGGCCACTTTTGGGGCACCAGAGCTTTGTGTCCATCAGCCTTGGGCGCCTCCCTTGGCCAGGCACAACCAGAACAGCAAAGTGAAAAGCAGCAGCCAGCCCTGCTTTGCTTCCTCACCATCTTTCACCGGCGTTCCCATGGGGCAAACAGCATTTTCCTGGGGATTAAACCTCTCCTTATGGCTGGGAAGAATTCGTCTCCTCCCGCTGCTGGTGCGGAGCCCACGCCAGCTCCACGCGCGGCAACAGCTCAGCCAAGGGGGCCGCAAGGCATGAAAATCCACACTCCGAGGCATGTCCTGGCTCGTCCTGGGCTCCGGGGTATTTATTTCTGATATCTCTCCAAGAGCTGTTCCAGAACAGAATACCTTCTCTCTCACGAAAGCCCACAGGGGTTTCCCCCACCCCATGACCCTGGGAGAAGGCTTTGACCTGACTCCCAGCCTGGAGAAGTGGGATCAGCAAAGGCACAGACAGGGGAGGATGCAGTGGTTTCTGGTCTATTTGCTGCCTGCTCGGCCACAGCACCTTTCCCTTCGGCTCCTGCGCTCACGCACGCTCTGGCTCATCCCCAAACACAGCAAACCCCTCTTGGGAGGCTACAGGCTGTTCCCCAGCCTCCGGGAGCAGCAATCCCAAGCCAAGAACAAGCCAACAAAATCTGCTCCCCTCTGCCCTCCCGCCCTGATATCCCATGCAGGGAGAGGGGTAGGCAAGACGGGAGCCCCCCCGTCTCCTTCCCTGCGCCGCTGTCACTCCCCCATCCCCTCCGGTACCCCCAGAGGTGCAGGTCACGCGCCAGCGCAGAACCAGAAGCGCAGCCCTTTCCCTTCCCAACACGTGAAGCACTCGGCCACCAGCGGAGCCTCGCGCCTCTGAGCTCGGCGAGGGCCATGGCTGAGTGCGGCCCTTTGAACCCGCGCGCTGCCATGACAGAGCCTGCTTTCTGCCAGCCGTGCCCGGGGATGGAGGAGCCGCCTCTGCCCTTCCCAGCAGCCCAGGTCCAGCCTGGAGAAAAGGAGACAGAGACCCCCTAGCATTGCCCACAGATCTCCGAGCGCGTTACAAGGTCCTAACTGGCACCCGGAGATCCGGTGCCTGCCCACCTCCTGCAGACCCACCCTGGGATGAGAGCAGTGGTGGTGCCCCATCCCTGGAGGGGTTCCAGGCCAGGTTGGATGGGGCTTAGAGCCCCTGATCCAGTGGGAGGTGTCCCTGCCCATGGCAGGGGGTGGGACTGGGTGGGCTTTGAGGTCCCTTCTGACTCAAACCATTCTGTGATTCGAGGATTTCCAGCTCTCTGCTGCCAGCGATCGCCCCAGAGCCTTGCCAGGGAACCACAGCCACCTTTACATTCAATTAGATGGACATTACCCCTTCCCTTTCTAGTGATTAACACAGGTTTAATTGCTACGGGATCAGGGCAGACGTTTCTCTGTCCCGCTGGGTGCAGGCTGTGCTGTTGCAAACACCTGGATTTCAACTGGCTGCATCGTTTTGCAGCCAAGGGGCTGGCGGAGCCTCTGCTCAGCCCTGCCCACCACCCCAAACCTCTGCTCCATCCTGCACCCCACAAACACTGGCAGCCTCTGAGCAAAGGCCACAATCCTCCCTTCCAGGAATGCTCCACAATTCCCTGCGCACAAGAGCTTGTGGCCTTCAGCACGTCCATGCCAAGGCTCAGGGGAGGCCACCTCCATCTCCATCTTCAGCCAAAGTCACCAGAACCACCGCCAGAGCTTTGAAAACCCATCCATAAATGCAAAGTGACCAAGTGTGCTCAACACTGAAACGAGAACTGAAGCCAAGGTCACTTACCGCACCCCTGGTGCCGGGTCTGGGCTAAGAACGCAGCCAGCGCGTGCTCACGAGCAGAATCTCACTCCATCAGACAAGGTCCTGGATCACAGCGATTCCTCATTTCAAGGGACAGAACTCAACTCGGGCCTCTGGACACCGACCTCTCTAATGCTTCTCTTCTCCGGATGGAAGCCAAGATAAACCAGAACGCGCTGTCGGCTGCCCCGAAGCTCCTGCTCTGTCGACATCCCAAGCAGAGCCAGCCCTGCTCCGAGAGAACACAACCTCCCCTCGCGCCCAGCTCTACGCCTCGCCTGGTGCGCGAGGAGCTGCAGGAAGGAGCAAGGTAGAGAAGAAAAAAATCAAGATTATAAATCTAAAATTTTATTGAGACAAAAAAAAAAAAACAACAAAACCAAACCTGACAGAGCTCGGTATGAAGTTAAAATCCAAACACGTACTTTACATTTAAACAACGTTTTTCACAGAAACCTAAACACATGCTTTTAAAAAAAGGTTTGTACAATGCAAGTCGAGATACAGACCACCCTACGAGGAGGGGCCGGGAGTCTGGTGGGGCTCAAAACTCCAGACGTTAAATAGTTCGGCATTTGTAATAAATCTGACTTAAAAAACCCCCGCTGCAGAGGTTCCAGGTACCAGATCGGCTCCAGCAGCAAGGGCCGGCCTCCGACAAACAATCGCTTGGTATGGGAGAACAGGGAATTGATTTTTTTGCCTTCTGCCGCTGTCAAATTCCTCTCCCTCCCACAACTAAAGGGGTTCCTAGTGCTGCTGGCTGGACATCAAATTCAGGTGAGAAAAGGAACAAGGAGTCTCTCTCTCTCCCCCCCCCCACCCAAGGTTTGAAAAATAGCACCTTATAATGGACAAAAGGGTAGAAAGGCTTTCAAAGGGTTAAAATCCATTCCCACATCCAATGCATGTGTCAGGAACTGGCAGTTCTGCTGCGGGACAATCCGGATCACAAGTTTGCAGCTTCACAAGTCTCCCATCCCCACCCCCCTTAAAAACAGCTCACAGGGTTTCAAGGATCTCAGCTCCGGAGACTTGGACATTCACAGCTTCAGTCTCGAGCGGCCCCGTCTCCCTGGTTCTGTCGTCAATACTGGGCTCCCTTCCTCCCTCCCCCCTTTTGTTTTTCCTCGTTTGAATTCTGTTTCTTTAAAAAAACCCAACTCTGGAAATGATCTGGAACGTCGTCACCAGAGCTCATCGCCCTCCCTCCCAAAGAGACAGAGTCCCTCCCGTCCCTCCCGTCCCACCCCCTCCCTCCCCCCAGCCCCCCAAAACACCAGTAAATAGCAAAAAAAGGAGAAAAAAACCCAAAACTACACACATGCTACGCCGTAAAAATGCAGAGTTAACACTATTGGGAAGAAGGCTGTGGGTTGCTGAGATGGTCTTTGAAGAACAAGCAGTATCCGTCTGCACTCCCTCGCCCCAGCCCACCCCCCCAGGGATAGTCCTTCACGGAAGGGGCTTTGCCTCCTCACCCCCAAGCTGCAATTACACAGCTTTGAACCCCCCAACCCCAATTCCCCCCCTCTCCACTATCCCCCTGCCCTTCCCTCCCCTCCCAAAGCGAGCCGGGCTGGTTGGAATCTGTACGCAGCGTGAAGCCGCATTAAAGCAGTTGCGCAGCTGCAGGGCACAGAAACCATACTGGTCTCTTCAAAGGGCATCTTCTCCAGCCATCTCTACGCTCCCAAGCGAGCAAAGCCGCGTTCTCTCCCCCTCCTGCTCAAACCCACAGTTCAGATCTTTATACAAAGGCTGGCCAGCGCGGGGGCCGGGGCGTTTAGTTCTTGTCCTCTTTCTTGTCATCATCCTCTGAAGGGTAGGAATGCCATGTCAACCTCTCCTCATAGAAGGAGATGACCACCTGCGGGCACTTGATGTTGGCTTCCTTGGCAGGGACCAGGTCGGCCTCGTCAGAGTTCTTCCTAAAGGTGAGAGGAGAGGAATGAGTTAGGAGGCTGAGAGGGGAGATGGAAGAAGTGGAGAGAGGAGAAAAAACAAGAAGTGAGAGGTAAACAGAGTCCTTGAGCTGCGCAGGGGATCCAAGCGGCCCCTTCCCAAGTGGCTCCGGAGCAGGGAGAAGCAGCACATGAGCCCAGGAGAAATCACAGAATGGTTTGGGTTGGAAAGGACCTCAAAGCCCATCCAGTCCCACCCCCTGCCATGGGCAGGGACACCTCCCACTGGATCAGGTTGCTCCAAGCCCCATCCAGCCTGGCCTGGAACCCCTCCAGGGATGGGGCAGCCACCACTGCTCTGGGCAACCTGGGCCAGGGCCTCACCATCCTCACAGCGAAACATTTCTGCCTAAGATCTCATCTCAATCTCCCCTCTTTCAGCACAAAACCATTCCCCCTTGTCCTGTCCCTGCCCTCCCTGACCCAGAGCCCCTCCCCACCTTTTCTGCAGCCCCTTTCAGCACTGGAAGCTGCTCTAAGGGGGAGCCTTCTCTTCTCCAGGCTGAAGAACCTCAACTCTCCCAGCCTGTCCTCGTACAGGAGGTGCTGCAGCCCTCGGATCATCTCCGTGGCCTCCTTTGGACTCGCTCCAACAGCTCCATGTCTTTCCTGTGCAGGGGACTCCAGAACTGGATGCAGGGCTCCAGGTGGGGTCTCACCAGAGCGGAGCAGAGGGGCAGAATCCCCTCCTTCCCTGCTGGTCCCACAGGTTTGGATGCAGCCCAGGACACGTTTGTTTTCTGGGCCATGAGCACACCTTGCTGGCTCATATCGAGCATCTCATCTGTCAGTTCAGCTCTAAGTTGTTGAGGATGGGGAGAAGCCGAATCAAGGATGCAGCCCTGACCTCAGCCACTCCATCCTTCCGAGACAGTGCAAAAGCAAATGACTCTCACACCTATGCCTGCCTGGTCCGGCTCCTGTGCCAGTGACAGCCCTGCGTCACCGCAGCCGAAAGGGACGTAGTCATCATCACAGCTCTCCTGTGAGTGCAGCCTTCCAGAACTGCAGCCCGTGACAGGACACCGTGCCCGTCTCTCTCCCCAAATCCTGCCTGCTGCGGGGAGACAACTTAAAGAGCCGCACGATCCCAAGGGCCCTACCTGCTCGTTTCACATCCACGTTAGCCTCAGTGCAGAGGGGTCGCCTCAGGCAGCAGCGCCATCGCGAGAGGTTGGGTGCCAGGTAGCAGGGACTCCCCGGGTGCAGGTCCTTCCCTCTCTGGCACAGAATAAGTGAAGATGTGACAGACACAAAGCCACACTCACCACTTCATCAGGAACATGAGCTCCCCGCTGGAATCCGTGGCACCGATGATTCGCTCTGGCTCAAATCCCCGGGCAAAGCCTCGCGGTTTCTCTGACTGCAAAGAGAGAAGTTTCCCGTTGTAGCATCGCGCATGACAGCCAGGGCCCTGCGTCCAGTCACCAGCACACGCTGGGGGCGGCTCAGAAAGGTTCTGCATATCGGACTCAATAATGATTGAGTCCATGGGGAATTGTGCCAACCACTCAGGTGTAATCCCACTGTGCTGAGGTGACCTGGCACGGCACAGTGGAGCACCCTGCTCATGCCGCAAGCAGAGGACCTGATTTCCAAGGCCCTGCTGGCCAAACCCTTGTACCAGCCCAGATTCAGCAGCTCCTAGGATGAAAACCAGACTGCAGAGCCTTTTACTGCCCCATTTCTCAGGCAGCTGTCAACACCCTGAGCAGGAGGCTCTCTGATCCACCCCAAGTGGGACAACAAGCAACCCCTGTCTCCTGTTTTACCCCATCTCCATACCCTTGTGGCTCAAGAATTGGCCTTTCAGTTTAGAGCTGGCCCAGGCCTGACAAAGAAGTCTGGCTTTGACAACAGCTCATGCCTCCTTCCAGGAGCCACACCTTCTCAAAAGCGCTTCGGCAGCATCTTGCTGAAGTAGAACAGTTTCCTCTCCATGCAGAACAATTTGATTGAGGCTTTGGAGTCTTTTGCTGCCAGACTCCATGCCAAACACAGACAGAAAACCCATCCTGCCTCACCTCCTCCTTCTTCTTCTTTGGTTTGCTCTCCTCGCCTTTATCCTCTGTGTCCGACTCCGCTTTGCGTTTGCTTCCCTCAGACTTCTCACTCTCATGCGCAGTTTTCTGGGACTGCAGGAACTCTGCGATGAGGTCTGGGCAGTCCAGGTTCTCCTCGGGTTCCCATGTATTATCCTCACTGCAACCAAGGATAACAGCAGAGTTTTACTCACAGGAAGCTTTGCCACAGCTGTTGCTGCCAAGAAAAGCCCTGGACTTCTCAGGGAAGTCATGGGAAGATGCTGAGGGAAGCAGCCATTGGGATGCAAGGGTCCTCGCCCCATGGAACAGGACCCTGGCCTAATCCAGGCAGGAATGCCAGAGGGCAGGGCAGTTATTTCCCCTCTCAGAAGCAAATATATAATTCATTTTACCCTGCTGCTTGTTTCCCCCTTGGTTAAAGAGGGGGAAGACCCACCAGAGGCAGAAACGGGACCTTCGCCCCCCAGGCTGTGCTCTCACCGCCCTGAGGAGGGAAATGGAGCCGCGGGAGGGGCTGGAGCCCAGAGGCGGCTGAGGGACCTGGGGCTGCTTAGGCTGGAGGAGGCTGAGGGGAGACCTCATCACCCTCTGCAATTCCCAGAAAGAGCTTTCTTTTCCAAAGAAACAAGTGACAGGACAAGAGGAAATGGCCTCAAGTTGTGCCAAGGTAGGTTTAAATTGGATATTAAGAAAAAATTCTTCACTGACAGAGTGGTGAAGCCCTGGCAGAGGCTGCCCAGGGTGGTGGAATCTCCATCCCTGGAGGGGATCAAAAAACATGCCAACATAGCACTTGGGGACATGGTTTAGTGCACAGTGGGGTTGGGCTGACAGTTGGACTGGATGAGCTTAGAGGGCTTTTCCAAGCTTAATGATTTCATGATTCTATGATTACAGCTCAAGGCATTCAGCACAGCGTTTTTATCACTGTGGCTGCCCTTGGCCTGTTTGCTCCACAAGGAGAGGCCAGGGAGGCTGATCCACCTGACTGGAGAGGCTTCGGGAGCCAAAGGCAACACAATGCTCGTGCTGGAGTGGCCCAGCACCCACTCCACAGCAGCAGACACTTACTCTGAGAAGCCCTTCCACTTCAGCAGATATTCCACTTTGCCCTTCACCACTCGCCGATCCAGCACCTTCTCCACCACATACTCCTCCTCCTCTTCCTCTAACACCTCTTCCACTTTCTTCTTGTTCTGTTTTTTTCCCATTGTGCTGGCCAGTTTTTCAGCTTACGGGCGACGCTGCTAGAAGAGGAGAGAGAACCACACATTTGTGTTAAGGTCAGGTTGGCCTTTGCCAGGCAGCAAACACATTGGATACAGCACAGGAATGCTGCTTTGGAGATGGAAATCTTTCCATGTGCTGCTTTGGACATGGAAATAGAAGAGATGGCCAGGATGGTCCTGCCAGCCAAAAAGACAAACAGGAAACTCCAGCAGGAGCTGCTGCATTTACACTACGCCTTGTTCAGCCTGGAGAAGAGAAGGTTCCAGGGAGACCTTAGAGCAGCCTCCAGAACTGAAAGGGGCTTCAGGAAAGCTGGGGAGGGGCTCAGGATCAGGGAGTGCAGGGACAGGATGAGGGAGACTGAGATGTGTTATCAGGTAGAAATTCTTGAGGGGTTCAAGGCCAGGTTGGATGGGGCTTGGAGCAGCCTGGTGCAGTGGGAGGTGTCACTGGACCTCAGTTCCAGAGGCAGGGGAACTGGATGGGCTTTGAGGTTCCTTCCAACCCAAAACATTCCATGATCCTTTCTGATGTGTAACTTCAGCCTTTTTCTCTCCCCAAGCACCTTATTTCACCAAATCCATCAAGACTCTGCTCAATTCCACCCATGCTGTGTCCCTGTTTTCAGCACATCATGTCTCAGCCTTGCTGCTCCTGTGTGCTGATGGTGAAGAAATGAAGCCACATCCTAGATCAACTGCTCCACACCTTGTCCTTCCTCTGCCGAATTCTGAGCATCCCCCCTCAACCTGCTCTTTCCTCACCTCACAGCCCTGCCTCGGGCTGCAGGAAGCAGCTGCAGAGCAGCAGAAGGGAGCCAGCGTGACACCGCTATTAACTAAGAGTTAATAAACAGTTAATCCAAGTTAAACACAAGTCTCAGCCCCTGGTACCGAGCTCCCCATGTTCATTTCGTTGCTGGTTCATGGATGTGCACTCTGAGGTATTTATCTAACTCACCAACGCAGAAAACCTTTATTTTTTTCCTCCCTTATCTTCTAGAGCTGTTTAAACAGTGAAAATTTCCTGCCTGTGTCTCTGGTGCTCACTGGGAAGCAGCTGAAGCTATGCAGGGCGGGGAAAACTCTGGCCTGACAGCCCAAGGCTACCTGCCGTACACACCTAACACGGGACAGGGCGGCCCTCGGCACAGCTCCCTGCACTCTGCTCACGTCAAGGGGATGGCAGAGGAGCGGCAGCTCTGCCAGCACGCCAGGCGCTTCCCCCAGGCTGAAACGAAACACCTCAGGGAGCCAAAAACCACAGAGGGGCCCCGCTTCCCCAGCTCGGACTAGTGCGAACAGTGCGGCTGGGCAGATCAGAGCCTCTCCTGGGAATGGCCATCCACCTCGTCCCTGCTATGAGGCAGGGGTGCCTGTTAATCCTCCCTCCAGTACCCGCAAATTCTCTCCAGTCACTTCTTACTGGTACCAGTTACACCAAGAGGTCCCAGCCTCACAGACAAGATCCCGAGCCACCGCACAGCCCCATGAGGGGAGACACCAACAGAACCTTAGCTTGGGTGGGAAGGGGATGCAGGAAGGTTTTTTTTCCTTAGGTTTCAGGAGGACGTGGAGCCCTCTGGTTCCCTGAGCTCCCCCTCAGCCTCTGCTCCAAAGCCTGCGCATGCAGCCGGGCGCGCGGAATGAGTTGCACTGATTCAGGCCGACTGAAGGGTCAGGAGATTCCAAGCCTCCCCATCTGTTATCTCTGATAAGCAGTGATGCCATCACAGAGAGCCGCCGGCAAAGCTAGCAACAGGACCCAGACCGCTGAAACAAACTGTGCTCCGCAGCCTCCCCACAGCCCACACCACCCAAGAGCTGCCCAGGAGCGTTCCCAGATGGAGCCCTGAGGAATACTTCTCTTTTATTCCCATAAAACACATATTTTCTGGAAATTGGCTGGTGAGTAGGGCAAACATTGTCTCCTCAGAAACTTTAGTTGTTAGGTTATCTTGAATTGGCCAGAATAAATTTCAGCTGGCAAAACCTACCTAAATCAGGGCTGGTTTATACAGCAAAACAAAAATCCTGCAGATCTACCCTGGCTGAAGGAGACGGATGAGTTTGGGAATGGCCTCAGCTCCTGGGGTACGTCTGGATAAGCTCCTTCACATAGAAGATGCTGGGGAGCTGCCTTGCAGCATCCTCCAAAGGAGAAAGGTTACAAACGAGCCCCACAAGGCTCAAAAGAGCAGCAGAAGCCAGGGCAGAGCGGATGCGAGGGAACCGAGCCCAGAAACCACACTCCAGAGCATCCTGGCTCCGCTGCCAGCTCCCAGCCAGGGCTGCAGGGCAGCCGAGGGGCACAGTAGAGCGCAGAGGGAGAAGGCAGCACCTCTTGGCTTGGCAGGCACCAGACCAACATGTTTATCCTTGTGCCAGCGCTCGGGCTCTCGCCCACTCGAGGACTTGGCTTTTGGATTTTCAAGCAAAAACCCTGATATACTTGAGTTAGAAACCCCAAGCTTGAAGCCGCTATCACAATAACCTCCACCCACTGTGTAAGTGTTATTTCAGAGATGCAAAAATTGGGACTGAAAACTTTAATAGCCAGAAACTAAACTGCTGAACTCTCTACACAGCATTTGGCCACGTGGGAACCACACGTGACTGTACCCGTGTGAGCATCACCATCCTCTCCTGCTGTTCCTCCCTGCAGCGGGGCACTGCTCCACGACAGCCAAGCACTCCCTGCATTCCCAACTCCAGTAGGTATTAGTCAAGGGAAGCTGTAAAGAAGCTGGAACATGTTTCTGTGGAAGTCCTGAGTCTCTCTTCCCAAAGAGCAAACAATTTGCCAGTCCTAGTGCTAATGGGAAGGGAAAGCTCAAACTGCCTTGAGGTAACAGGGCTGGTCCCAGTCCCAAATGCAAGTTCCACACACCCCCAATGTGCACACCAATCTCAATCTCCACAAAAACACAGACAGCTCTGTCCCAATACTGACAACCAGGTCAACGGGTGCTCCGGAGTAGAGAATAACTTGCTGGCAGACTGAATTCTATCCTTTACATCTTAGAATGATGGAGTCATGGCCTTGAACACCTTAAATTCTACGGAGCAACATCATGAACTTGCTGGCAAAGCGATTTAAACAGATGGGATGGGGCTTGGAGCAACTGGATCCAGTGGGAGGAGTCCCTGGCCAAGGCAGGGGATTGGAACTAGATGGACTTTAAGGTCCCTTCTGACCCAAGCCATCCCACGATTCTATGACATTCCATGATTCTATAATTCCATGAATATCAGAGGACATCCAGTCCCTCAGGGATGAACTTTATCGCCCTGTTTGATGGAGGAAAACTCAACCACATGGGAACAGCCACTAAAACAGAGCTAGACAAGAACATCCATCAGAGAGGTTTCTCCCTCCTCAGCTCCTGGGCTGGAACAGACCAAAAGCATCCTTAATCAGAGGCCAACACAAAGCAGCAACGCTGAAGAGGAGGCCAGGCTGCCTGGCACCGCCTCAGCTGGTGGGCAACACAACAATGTAAAGCCTCGACCCACCGCCAGCAGCTAATCCTGAGCAGGAGCCAGCGCTGCAGCAGGAAGCCCTGGGATCATGTTTCAGTCTGCAACTCTTCAGGCAGTTCCTTCCTCCCTCCATCCTCCTCCTCTGGCACCGCGTGGCTGATGGAGAAAGGGGCCAGAGGCGATTCCCATGAAGGAGCTGTTGCAGCTCTGACTACGGCAAATAAACTCCAAGATGGCCCAGAGGGGCGAGATCTCTGGCTTCCTTGCTTTCAGCCGCAGGCAGAAGGGTTTTAGACAGAAGTGCTGTGGCTGTGGCTCGAAGATGGCCTTGTTTTTAAGGCACCTAAGGATGCAGAGCTGGATCACCAGGGCCGCTTGAGGAAGGCAACTGGATCAGAGGGTCTAACGGTAGAGGAGCTGCTGGAACTGGAGGTGTGCTGGGCAGGCGGGTGTGGAAAGGAAAACAGAGGCAGCAGGGCAACGCAACCCTGCGGAGCCGGCGTTTCATTGTGGTAAGGCTGGGCAGAGAGGATGCAAATCCAGAGCCAGGAGCACTTTGAGAAAGAGCTGGCCAAGGGGAGGGACAAAATCCCCAGAGCAAATGGCTGCAGCAACCACACCTCAGCGTTTGGCCAGTAGCAGCTTCACTGGAGTCCCTGCGCAATTGAGGCCTGTTCCTCTTGGCAGATGTTCCCATTCCTGCTCCAGGCATTGACCCCACCAAGTGCCAGGGACCTGCTCCACCTCCGTGGTCTCTCTAGACGCCTGCGGTTACCCTGCCGTCCCATCCAGCAGGGACAATGGATTTGCCTCCAGAGCCTGCAAGCCATAGAGCTGCTCTGGGTGGGAAGGCTGAGCTGTAGTTCCAGCATCTGCTGGTAGAAATGGTACAGATTTCAGCGCTGGAGCAGCAACACAGAGGGAAGGTGCTGCACGGGCCTTGCTGCACTGCAGTCAAACCGCAGCTTTGTAAGAAGGGGACTTTGGCCCCTCCAGGGCACAAACTCAGTGCCTGGCTTTATCTGTGGGGCATCCGAGCTGCTCCCCACGCCCTCTTCCTCTGCGGAACAGTGTGCTCGGCAAAGATTTCAGCCTTCTGCCACCAGGAATACCCAAACCCTCTGATTTTAGTTATTGAAAACAAACCACAGCCACCAAAAGGGCTGGCAGGCTTCGGGTCTCCAGAGGAAAGGGGAGAGGCTGAACCACCCCCACCTACTTGGAAAGGCAGCGCAGGAGAGCTCACCCCATGCTCTGCTCCCTCATCTCCAGGGCTTTCAAATAACCATGTTTCACTCACACCGAGCTCCTACACGTGGACTGAAACCGTTTCCTTTCACCTGGGCGTTTTTGTGGAGGGCTGACAGCTCCTGTCACACTTCTGGGAGATGCTCACATCTACAAGATGTGAGGCTGGATGGGTCCTGCCCAGAGAGATCACAGCAGGAGCTCAGGTTCCTAAAACTCAGCTTCAGTTTTCTACACCTGGTTTATATTGAAAAATACAATTTTGAGACAACATTCGTGATGGGCCCATGCCACATATTTTATCCTCAGGATGACAGGCTGAGTATTGGGGTTGTTCAGCCTGGAGAAGAGAAGGCAGTAGGGAGACCTTAGAGCAGCTTCCAGTGCTGAAAGGGGCTGTAGAAAAGCTGGGGAGGGGCTCTGGATCAGGGAGGGCAGGGATAGGATGGGGGGAACAGTTTTCAGCTGAAAAAGGGGAGGTTGAGATGACATCTTAGGGAGAATGTTTCGCTGTGAGGGTGGGAAGGCCCTGGCCCAGGGTGCCCAAAGCAGTGGTGGTGCCCCATCCCTGGAGGGGTTCCAGGCCAGGTTGGATGGGGCTTGGAGCCCCTGATCCAGTGGGAGGTGTCCCTGCCCATGGTAGGGGTGGAACTGGATGTGCTTTGAGGTCCCTTCTGACTCAAACCATTCCGTGATTCTATGAAATCTTTCCCTTTTCATTTGCTGCTCCTTCCCTTTCGCTCAAGGCAAAGCTGAAATCCTTTGTGAAGGGGGAGGCTGAACAGAGAGAAACCGAAAGAACGGCATCTTCGTCTGTGGCTAAGAGGAAAGAGATCCAGGACACACCTAAGCCACTGGAAAAGAACTCACATAGGAGCAAAAGGCCATGAAGAGGCCCAGCTCAAAGAAGCCTGGTTACAGGGGCCAGAGGGACAGACAGCGGAGCGAGGGCTGGAGCTGCCAGCACGCCGTTGCAGGGAATCCGTGCTGGCACCACAAGATCTCCCGGAGATCCGCATCCACGCTGTGCAACCACTACTGGGCAAACGCAAACACCATCAGCACCGCTGGCTGGGACGCTTCCCTCGGGAGATGTCAAAGCTCTACCCAACACCCTTCTGTGGTGCCGGGCACTGATCCTCTTGGTAGGAAGTCAAAGGAAGGAAGGGCAAACCCAGAGGTTTGATTTCAGTACAGAGCAGCTCCATTCACTGTGCATTACAGGATTCGCAGTTCAGCTCAGCTTCGAGGAGTTTAAAAGTTAAAACGTTTCCTCCTCCTGCCTTCCTCAGACTTGGCTAGGATCACTCATCTCCTTACAGACTTACGAGCACGCCAAGTTTATCCTGTGAGCGCAGGGAAAGGCAGCAGGCATCGTTCCTTTGAAGTGGGAAGAAGCACGTTAAATCTTCCACTCTCCAGAACCTGAAAACGGTTCTGGAAAGTCTGAGTGAGAGCTCGAGCCTTTGAGCAGAGACCAGGCTAAAGGAAAGCTGCAACCTCCAAGCTCAGCCACATCATTCGAAGTTAAATTCACAATCCAGGAGAGAAAGCACCACTCGATTGAAGGGAAACACACGGGGAACGGGAGGAAGAGAGAACCTGAAGGAAGAAATCCCATTGTGCAGAGAGGAATTCTGTTGTGTGAAGACAGACGCAGCTTCCGAACACTTTAGACAGGATCAACACTGGTGGACTCAGAGCAGGGATTTACCTCCATCTCCTTCCTTTTGTATTGAAAGGAGAAAGCATTGCCTCAAGTGCTGCAGGATTCCCAGCTTCCCAGTCTCCTCAGCACCTCCTCCCTCTCCAGAGCAACCCCTGCCAGCCTGCATCCCTAGGGACAGACGGATCGCATCCGGGGGCTCTTCCTGCCAGCACCCGCAGGCCCCTCACCTGCTTCCTTCTGCATTTCCCTGGCGGTGGCAGAGATCGGAGCAGCCACATCTGGTTCTCATCGCTGCCACTACCTCCTCAAGCACTAATGGAAACAGGGCCTGGGTCGCAAACCCAACAGGGATGTTGGCCCCAAACACTCCCATCGCCAACATCCTCCTCTCTCAGATGCACAAGAGGTTATTACATTGGGTTTTAAGTGATTAAAATCTGTCACAGCTGGAGTCTGCAATTATTCAGCCCAAACTCCCCTTTATACTTTGATCTCTCGGTTTTATAGGGACCACATCCGTGTGTGCTGCTCCCAAGCTGATCAAACTCAACACCGACAGCACTGCCACATCCCAAGGACCCCAATGCTCACCGCAGACACTCAGGCCACATTCTGGTTCTGCCATCTGGGGGGGAATGGGTCAGCCTGGAGCCAAACCCCACTGCCGCCCTCCCGGCCAGGCTCACATCTGCCACTTCCTCAGCAAAGCCTCGCTGCCTGCTTGTACAGAGAGATGAATCCCATTTGGGCTCCATCATCCCTTTCTAGAAGTCCTACTCTTCCCTTAAACACTTCAGAAGTTCCATTCCAAACACGGTTCAACTCCCTTGGTACCCAAATCCCCTCTCCTTCTCCAGGCTCCCAAACCTCCTCTTTTCCAGCAAAGGAGCCGGAGACATCCGGCCCTGCTGGGAGACCTGCCCCATCACCCCTTGCTGCAGGTGAGCAGGGACTCGACCCAAACCCAGCTCCCGGTTCCATCTCTCCCCTCCCTTTCCACAGCACATCCTTGCTTCCAGCCTGCCAGACACAGCCTCCCTTTTCCAGTGGGGTCTCCGCAGGGAAGCGCTCCCCCAGTCTCCCATCACTCCAGTTCACTCCACAGCAGCTCTTCCCCCTCGGGTCCCCCTGACGGGCTGCCATCCCGCTCCCTGCCCTCCCATTCCGCTCTCTCCAGAGCAGCTTCCCGCTCATTCTCCCCGCCAAAAGCTGACATTCATCCCCTCCCGCCCCCGACTCCCCTCCCTCCCCCTCTCCCTGGAGCTCTCCTTCCCATCAGCTCCCTCCCCTCCTCCTCACTCCAGGGGCTCCACCAGAGATATTTTAAAGCCCTTTCTCACCCAAATGCCACCCCCTCTTCCCAGCAGGGTCGCTACTCCAGCCTTTCCCCTTCTAAACTTCCCTCCTTGCTCCCACACTTGGCTTTGCCCCTGCTGGGTCCCCTTGGAGGGGTTCAGCCTTGCCAGCACCCCAATCCCCACAGCGCTCTTCCCAAAGGCCCCTCCATTGACACCCTAGCCCAGGACCCCTAAATATCGCCTCACCACTAACAACCCCCTCCCAGCACCTTTAACACCCCCCCTTCAGTAACACCCCCTCTCTCAGCATCCTTAAACCCCCTTCTCCACTAACACTTCCTCTCCTGGCACTCTCAAATCCTCTCTTGTCCGCAACCCCCCTCCCAGCACCCCTAACCCCCCTAAACCCTTTGTCTCCACAACCCCTCACTTTTGCAATAATCTCCCCTCAACATCTCCCACGCTTCTCCACCACCCCAAACCTCCTCCAACACCCTCAGCCACCACCTCATCCCCTAAACATCATTTCCCTCAGCAAATTCCCCTCAACTTCCCAGTAACATCCAGTCCCACCTAAGCCTCACTCCCCAAGGCCTCCCCAGTACTGCCCAGTCCCTCTCCAGCCCCAATCCCCAATCCCTCCCCAGTAATACTCGGTTCCATCTCAGCACCATTTCCCATTCCCTCCCCAGTAACACCCCGTCCCTCCCCAGCATCGCTTCCCCCGTCCTCCTACCAGTAACGCTCAGTTCCACCCCAGCACCGTTTCCCAATCCCCTCCCAGTAACGCCCAGTTTCCCCCCAGTCTCTCTACCCACTGCTCCCCGATATGGGGAGCAGCTCCCCCAGTACCACCCCCCCAGTACCACCCAGCTCCATCTCAGTACAGCTTTCCAACACCGTCCTCACCAGTAACATCCAGTTTCTCCCCAGTCTTTCTCCCCACTGCCCCCCGAGTAATACCCAGTTTCTCTCCACTGTCCCCCCCAGTAACGCTCCCCCCCAGTAACGCCCAGTTTCTCCCCAATCTCTCTCCCCACTGTCCCCCCCCAGTAACGCCGGGTTTCGCCCCAGTCCATTTCCCCACTGTCCCCCCAGTAACGCCGGGTTTCTCCCCAGTCCATTTCCCCACTGTCTCCCCCAGTAACGCCCAGTTTCTCCTCACTGTCCCCCCCAGTAACGCCCAGTTCCTCCCCAGCATCGCTCCCCAAGCCCCCCCCGCCCCAGTAACGCCCAGTCCCGCCCCGTCCCCGCTCCCCGTCCTCCCCCTCACCTTGCACAGCCCCGCCGGAGGGTGAGGGCGGCTGGGGCGCTGGGGGCGCTGGGCTGGGGCCGCGGGCCTGGCCGCTCGCTGTCCGCCTCCCTCGAACAAAAGAGCCCGGCCAGCCCCGCTGCCCGCCGCGAGCCTTGCGCATGCGCCGCGACCCGCGCCCGCCACGAGGCATCCTGGGAGATGTAGTTCCCCGCCCCGCCTCTACCGCTAGGCATGCTGGGCATTGTAGTCCCATATAGCCACCGCCCCCCCGCCGCGGTGCACGCCGGGAGTCGTAGCGTTCCTATTTCCCTCCCCCCGCCGCCGCGTTGCACGCTGGGAGTTGTGGTCCCCCACCTACCCACGCCGACGATTGCTTTCCGGTCAGCCCTAACCTCGCAGCCCCAGTGGCGATTGCAACGCAGCCTTCAGGCCTCTCCGTGGAGTCCCCATCGCAGCTGAGAGGCTCAACCGACTCCTCTCCCAATTTCAGGGCGCGAACTACAAGTCCCAGCATGCCCCACGCCGGAAGCGGAAGCGCTACCCGCGGTTTAAGGCGGTTGAAGGCCCCCGGCGTCGCTGTGCTGCTTAAAGGGGCCGCGGCCTGCGAGGAGGTGAGGGAGGGGCTGGGGATCCTTGGGGCGGCGGGGCTGGGGGTCTTGGGCTCCCCTCGCCTGCTGCGGCCTCTCCCGGCGGCGCTGGGGCCGCTGTGTTTGGGGGTCGCTGCCCAAGGCCCTCCCTGCGCGGAGAGCCCCCTCCTTCCGAGGGGAAAACAAGCGCGGGGGGGCGGGGGCAATGGCTTTAAAGAGGGAGATTGAGATGAGATCTTGGGGAGAAATGTTCTCCTGTGAGGGTGGGGAGGCCCTGGAACAGGTTGCCCAGAGCAGTGGTGGTGCCCCATCCCTGGAGGGGTTCAAGGCCAGGTTGGATGGGGCTTGGAGCCCCTGATCCAGTGGGAGATGTCCCTGCCCATGGGAACAGGATGGGCTTTGAGGTCCCTTCTGACTCAAACCATCCCATGATTTCATTATAATCCTCCCCGGTGCTCAGCGTGGGCAGCTCTATTCAAGCCTGACAGGCAAAAGCAGAAGCAAATGGCACTTGTTCCCTCTTTTCCTTCCTGGAGCTCTGCTGGGAGGCTTTTCCTCCAGCGCTGAGGGACGCTGGAAGCCACCCGGAGCAGCGCCGTGTCTGCTCGGATGGATGCGGAGCCTCTGCGGGCCTGGAGCTGGGCAGGGCACTGAGCTGGAGAGGCAGCACCGAGCTGGACTTGATGATCCCTGGTGCGTGCTGGTAGGAAAGAGCGTTCCATGCTGGTGTGGAGGGGCAGAGACCGTTGATGAGTCTGAGTCAGCAAGGAAGATAAAAGATAGCAGGCAAGAGATAAAACCGGACACTTTCTCTGCCAGCAGTGAGTTGAGGGCTGGGGGAGGTGATCTGCCTGGAGCCGGACCCTGCCTAGGGCTCTGTGAACACCCAGGCTGCGTATCCTGGGCCAGGGGAAAGCTGTGAGGCTCTGGGAGCGTGGGGCGTTGCCGGGTGGCTTCCACCTTTAGCATCCTTCTAGCTGGAAGACATTGAAACTATGAGCCCTGGGAACACCGAAATGCAAATTGGAGGAAGATTAAACCAAACCCTGTATCCCAGGGCCCCTTAAACTGAGGCTTTGAGCAAAAACCCTGAAAGAGGATTTGCTGTAACTGGTTAAAGCTACCCCCGAGCTGCCTTCTCGGTTGGGTTTAGGTTGATTTATCAAGTTAAGATCAATTAACTCCAAATAAAGCATAAATAAGATTACGCCTGTGTTGTTATAACACTGGATGAAAGCATAGGGAAAGGATGTGAGCGCTTGGAATCTCCACTTCCAGTTTTTTAACTGCCTGTGGAGCATGGTCTCCCTCTCCTGGGTCTCCCTGCTCTTCAAAGCACCCTTCCAGGAGCTGGGGAATTCAATTCCTCTTCCTGGCAATGCTCCACTGTTCCATTAGGCAATTTCTGAGTCTCTTCTCCCTCCCGCATTTTAATCTGGGCAAGGCTGTCAGGCAGAGCAAGGAGCTCTAAAAGCAATGGGATGGCAGCAGCATCTCCTGGGGAGGTCGGGGAATGTAATGGTCAAGTTCTGCTGAAACTGGTTCTGGCTGGGAGCCCCCAGCACGGGGGAGGATGGGATGGGAGCTCCCACCCGTCGCTGCATTGGGCAAAGTGACTCATGTCGCATTTGGCTCTTTCTCTCCCCTCCTTCCCCAAGGGAGAAATCATGTGCACTGGAGCGTGGGGGTTGTTTTTTTGGGTGGTTCCTCTCGTCCTTCCCCCTTTACGGCTCAAATTGGAAACAGCAGCAGCCTGACCCACCACCAGCGAGAGCTCAATTACTCCAAGACACCATGCAGTGAGCCTGGGTCTCTCTGTCTGTTCCCAAATCCTTCTCTGCAGTTATTAACGCTTTCCTGCTCTCCGGGCAGGATGGGATGGCTGAAGCCTCACAGCCAGTACCTGCAAACCGGTGGAGCTGGATTTTTTAAAGTCTGGTTTGTGGCTCAACCCCTCCCCTTCTCCTGGCTAAAATTAGCACTGTCTTCAGAAGAGCTTTGCTTATAAATAAAGGCTGGGTTTCCAGCACTGCCTGACACTTGGCAGCTCTCATGGCCTAAAAGGCAAGGTTCCAGGCATAAGGAACAGGTGAAGGGTTGTGTTGCCCCTGCCACAAGGCAGCCGTGTCCCTCGGGAGCCCGGGCTGCAGCAGGCGGGGTCCTGCACTGCCGCTTCATTCCCAAACCTCTTGTAAATGATCCTGCAGAGGAGGTGAAACCAGGACGCAGGACAGGCTCGGTCTTCCAGCTCCCCCTGACGAGTATTCCTGGTCTGTGTGCGTGCAGGGGATCCATCTCCAAGGGGTTTCACTGGCTGGACTGGGAATTTATTGGGAGAGAGGGGTTATCTTGCTGTCCTCCCCTTCCTCCAAGCCCTGGTGCTGTGCTCCTGCTGCTGTTGTGGAACAGGAATTAGTGCAGGAGCACGTAATGGTGCAGCAAATCTGCTGCCACGGTCCAGCAGGACCTGGGAATGCTGGAGGGATGTGGTGGAGAAAGCAGCGGGTGTGGTGGGAGCCAGGAAAGCTGGGCACCACTGGGGACCCAGAGGACTTCACAGATGCTTGTTGCCCCCCAGTTCCTGCTGGGAGAAGGGGAAGGGGGATTAGGGAGGAGTGTGAGGGAGAGCAGTTGGAATGCAGACACAAAACCCAGCGCGGTGGGGAAATTGTGCTACCAGGTTTGCTGCTTATGCTGGTGACTTGTGAAAGAGCCGGAGAGAAGCGGGATTATCCGCATCTGGTGCTGATGGGCGACTTGCTGAGGGGGCAGCTGGGGAGCAGGTCTGATCCATGCAGGAGAGCGGGCCCAGCTGCGGGGTCCTGGCACAGGCTGGCTGCTTCCCCAGCTCACAGGGCCCAGCCCAGCTCCTGCTGGGAGGCAGCAAGCAGAGAGGCAGGCCCGTGGGAGAAGGAAATGGGCAGCAAAAACCGAGTTTTCTCTTCCCCAGCCAAACTGGCTCCCCTGGAATTTCAGTGCAAACCTGCCCTTGGGGGGAGTGGGCCGGGCTTTTCCCCCCTGATCTGAGGAGCAAACTGGGGAACTGGGCTCTTGACCAACAGGAGGTACCCTGGGGAAAGAGTTCTCTCGGAGCTGGGTCCACCTTTCCCAGAGACTCCGTTATCTGCCAGGGATCAGGGAAGTGCTGTGGGAGAGGAGGGCAGACAGCTCAGCAGGAGCAGCTGGCTGCCCCATCCCCTCTGAGCTGGGAGCCCTGCTCACCCGTCTGTGATCCAGGGATTTCTGAGCGCTGTTCCAGAAGGCTGTAGGATCCCAGTGCCTCTCCGTGGGCAGGAGGGACCTGAAGAGGTGCCTCAGGCTCTGGCTCTGGTCATGGCACTCTCCAGTACATCCCAGTGGGAGCCTAGCAGGCTGCTGTGCCTCAGGAACACGTAGGGGATTAACGCTGGAAGCTGTTTTCCCTGTGGGCTGAGGGATTTGAATGCATCCTCTTTCTTTTGAGGGAAGAGGATCAGGGAAAGCAGCCGAGTACGGACATGGGGGCTGGAGAGGTGCCTGGAGGGAGGCAGAGCACGCAGGAGACCCTGATGTGTTGATCTTGTCTCACTAATTCCCTTTTTTTTTTCCCCCCTCTGTGCAGATGTTTCCCACTGGGCTCTGGCTCTAGGATGTTGGAGAACCCAGAGGAAGTAAGAGCCTTTTGATGTGGGTTTTGTCTGTTCCTCACTGGAATTTGGCAGCCCTGGAGCAGGTGCTCTTGGCTATGTTGAGGGGTGTGAGATGTCTGTGGGGCAGAGCTGAGGGGCAGCTGATGAGGGGTGGGAAGGGCTGGAGATGTCTGCATTCTGGCTGGGGCAGCACAGCCGGATGAGCCAATGTGGTCGTGGGTCCCTGTCCTCAGGAGCCCCTCTGAGAAGGGGGCATGTTGGCACGGGCGGTGAGCGCTGCCTCCTGCGCTCAGGCAGTGTTTGTGCCGTAGGAGCTGACCACAGTGCGCGTCCAGGACCCCCGGGTGCAGAACGAAGGCTCCTGGAACTCCTATGTGGATTACAAAATCTTCCTCCACGTGAGTTGCAGCCAAGGGAGAGGGGTGAGCTGCAGAGCTTGGCGTGCTGTGCGCGAGGCTCCCAAGCAGGGCTGCGTGGCCGTGTCTGGCTGCGCTGAGCAGGGATGGAAGGAGCTGTGAAGGGGAAGCCGTCAGCAGCCCATCCCTCCTCCTGCACTGTCTCCATGTGGGTCTGAGACCCAGCTTCTCGCCTGGCTCCTTTTCAGGTCTTTAAGACACTTTCAGTTCTTTTGAAAGCTCCCAGTGCTTTGAGGGGATCCCGCAGTCACGGCATGCAGGGAGCTGTGCGGGCAAGATCCTGCCCCTCCTCTGCCTTGCTGCCCTTAATCATGTGCTTTGTTTCCCTGATGGACTTTCTTGCAGACCAACAGTAAGGCCTTTACTGCCAAAACCTCATGCGTGCGGCGCCGGTACCGTGAATTCGTGTGGCTGAAGAGGCAGCTCCAGAAGAATGCTGGCTTGGTGTAAGCACAGTGTTCCCCTCTTTCCCCTCCTGCAGCCACACGCTGCTTCCCATTGCCCTGGGAGAGCCACTGGAACTCAGATATGGATAGAATCGTGGAATGTTTTGGGTTGGAAGGGACCTCAAAGCCCATCCAGTTCCAATCCCTGCCATGGGCAGGGACACCTCCCCTCCCCAGCTTTCCTGGAGCCCCTTTCAGTACTGGATAGAAGTCACAGACATGAACACAGGACAGCTGAGCTCCTGGGATCCAGCTCTGCACACAGCAGGGTCCTGGCTGCTCGTGTTTCTCTACACTGGCATGATCTGACTCTTAGCCGCTGCCTCTGCTCTGTGCATGCAGGCCTGTCCCAGACCTGCCCGGAAAATCTACCTTCTTTGTGGGCAGCACTGATGAGTTCATCGAGAAGCGGAGACAGGGGCTGCAGCAGTTCTTGGAGAAGTGAGTGGAGCATTTTTGAGAGCTGGGAGAGGGACAGGAGACGCTGCTCTGGCCTTGCTTAGAGCTGCTGGCTGTGAGGTGGCACCAGGGCTGGGCTCAGCGTGCGCAGGGCTCAGCGTGCTCTGTGGTCCTCCTGCCTCGCTCATCTTCTTTCCTCTGTGAACAGGGTTGTGCAGAACGTGGTCCTCCTCTCCGACAGCCGCCTGCACCTTTTCCTGCAGAGTCAGCTCTCCATTCCCGAGATAGAGGCGTGTGTGCAAGGCCAAGGCTCGCAGACAGTGACGGAAGCCATCCTCCACTACGCCATGTCCAACTGCGGCTGGGTGCAGGAGGAAGAGAGCCGCCCTGCGCTGCTGCCAGGAGGGAACCTGCACGGCAGGTAACTCGGGCACAAAAGGACCAGCCGTGGGGTGCCGGCAGCTCCTGTGCTGCGCGTGGAGCCGCTCCATGCTGTCTGGAGCAGTCTGGGCTGTGCTCCGAGCCAGCTGGTGCCTCGCTGTCCGTGCCTCTCCTTGCTGCTGTGTGTCTGGTACAGCCTGATTTGAGTCATGGAATGGTTTAGGTCGGAAGGGACCCCAAAGCCCAGCCAGTTTCAACCTCCCTGATTTAGTAGTGGACAGGTACATTTGGATTTGATGATCTCAAAGGTCTTTTCCAACCTAATGATTTTGTGATCCTATGATCCTTGTTACAGTTGGTTGAGGGGATGAGGTTGAGCACGTGTTCCCCAGCCCCAAACAGGCAGGATTGCTGGGAGCTGGATTTCTCGGGCATCTCCTCTGCAGCCCTCCAGGCTGCCCAGAAGGGTGACCTGTTCCGGAGGGCTTAGCAGAAAAGAGCTTAAGTCTCTTCGAACAGCCTAAGCTGAGATTTACAAAGCTCTTTGGCTGCTTTCCCTTCTTAATCTCTGGGGAGCGAGGAGCCTTTGGAGGTTTTCAAAGCTCAGGCTTTCCATGCGTCTTGCCTCGGTCCTTCGCAGCGTGAGTGGGTTTTGTAGTTCCTCATGCACATCAGAGCTTCCGAGCGCTTGTGGCGTGCCATGGAATTAACCAGGCATCTCCTGGTGCGGTGGCTGCCCCGCTGCAGCCATCCGAAGGGATTCTGCACCTGGGGAGGCAGCTGGGCTGAGGGGAGGATGGCGTCCTCAGTCTGCAGCCGCCACAGCTCCCTGCAAGCAGCTGCACAAGCGCAGACATCACCTGCATGTGCGAGTCCTGTGTCCTGTGGCAGGCGCGGGGTCCCTGCTGCGCTCACGGCAGCCCGGAGCGCCTGGCAGAAATGTTCGGAGTCCCCCTGCCCCTCAAATGAGACGCGAGGCTGCTTCTGGCCTCCTGCACTACCCAGTCCCCACATTTCTTCATCTTGGTTTTCAAATAGCAGGAAGAAAGAGGTGTCTGGACCCCAGCGAGAGACCAGTTTTTAACTAGAGCCCTTCTGGTTTTAAGGAAGGGGTTTGAGGGAGCGCAGCAGCCCAGGCCAATGGGTAGGTACCCGGGCAGCGCAGCTTCGGGTGTCCCTCTCGCTGGTGGCAGTCTCCCCCCCTTTCCCGCTCTGGGCTTGCGTGCAAGGGCGAGCGGTTGCTTCTGTGGCCAAACTGCTGGAAGCTGCGGGCTGTGGTGAGGCTGTGCCGAGGGAAAGCAGCCTGTGCTGCGCGGAAGCGGTTGTGCCAAGGAGGCAGCGTTGCTGCGCAGACGTGCAGGCACCTCAGGCCCTGCATCTCCCTCGCATCCCTTCTCCGCTCTGACCTCTTCTCTCTTTCCAGCTGTGCCGGCCTGGGAAGCCCACAGGGTCCGAGGTGCCTGGAGCCCTTCCCGCACTGGAGCGACTTCGGCATGGACGACAGCCACTCGGACAGTCCGGAGGAGCCAGCTGAGCCCCTGGGCGGACAGCGGGAGATTCAGTAAACGGCTCTAGCGACCTCGCCTGCATTCCCCGGGACCTGCAGCCCTCGCTGGAAGAGGGACCGCTGCCCTGCCCGAAGGGTGTCCAGGCTGGTGGGACTGGAGCTGCACTGGGAACATGGCCTTGTCCCAAGCTCTGCAGTGTCTGGGGCTCATGTGCTCTCCCTGATGACTCCTGACTGTCCTCAATGTCCCAGGCAGCGTTCCCATCACTCTTCCCTTTGGAGAGGGGATCTTGTGGTTAGTGAAACCTGTGTTTGTTGTTCCCATGGCCTTTGCTCTCTGACTGATGCAGGAGCAGGGCTGAAGTGGCAGTGGCAGCGAGGCTCTGTGTCTTTGGCACATCCCTGCTCTGGGGCAGGGTGGGATACGCTGGCTCACATCCAGTGAAACGGAGGAAGGCCTTCCTTGGTGCAGGTGTGGGCTGGGAGCAGGGGCTGGCTGCTGCCCAGCAGTCTCTTCACTTCCCCAAATTCCCCTCCATGCCCCAGGTGGGGAAGGCTGCATTTCCCTGGAACAGCTGTGCAGCTCCTGGAGCTGGAGCCCACGCGTGGGGTGCAGATATCGTATCCACACCTGGGGCCTCTTGGCACAGCTTACTCTGTAGGTTGGCTGTGGCTGGGATGCACGGAGAGGAGCTTCCTGTTGGGATCATGGGGGCAGGGAAGGCATCAGTGCAAGGTAGAGGGGATGGTTTGTGTCTCCTGCCCTTTGAGGGAATGCCCCTTCCAGATGTGAAGAAGGAGGTTTGCTCTTCCCAACTGCCGTGCACAGGCGGGAGTGGGAGGCTCAGCGGCAATCTGGTTTGCTGGGAAAGGAGCATGTAGCTGCCTTGGAGTCGGTGTCCAGCAGCGCTTGGGCTCTGGTTCCTCCCAACACCACACCCTGTGCTCTCCTGCACCTCTTCCTCCCACCCTCAGCACTGGTGAAGGCAGAGCCGACGTGCTCTGACTTGAAATAAAAATGAAGTAGAAGAGGCTCGCTGGTTGCTGGCAACGTGTGTCCTCACTGCATGGGTGGAGGGAGCTGCGCTGTGGCCGAGCTGGTGGCAGGGAGACGGCTTTAGGGAAAACAGGGGCTTATTCCACCTCTCACTCTGGGCCTGGAGATATCAGAACCACCAGGGCTGACCCTGCCCCGGGGCAACAGAGAGGCCTCTGGGGTAGTGGCAGGGGACAGACAGGGCTGAGGGGTCCCACCTTGCCCCATCACAAGTTTCACAGCCCTGACCCCGGCTCGGGGGGTCTCAGCCTCACGTGGGGGCCAGGATGCACCGGGGGGAGCGAGGGAGGGTTGGAAACGCGTTGTGGCGCATCTGAAATGTCAGGAGAAGTTCATCGCAAAGGCTGGCAGCTGCTCGAGTGCCAGAGTGCTGCTGCCATTGGCTGCCCCCGTCATGCATATTCATGAGCTTACAGCTCCAAATGGTGCAGCTGTGAGCCCAGCTGCGCCCCACAGGCCTGCTCCTGCACCCCACAGACTCCATCCTGCACCCACATCCCCCTCCTGTGCCCCACAGCACCCATTACTGCACCCACGCATGCACTCTTGTACCCACAGATGTGCTCTTGTGCCCTGTGGACCCATTCCTGCACCCACAGATGCACTCCAGTGCCCCACAGACCTGCTCCTGCACTCACTGTGGCCTTTGCCTGCCCACAGCCTTGTACAGGCACCGTGCGCTGGGCCAGGGTCCTATCCTGCCCTCTGCTCCCTCTCATCCCTCTGGCACAGTTTGCTCCAGGAGCTTGGTCTGGCACTGCCCATCCTTCCCTTGACACCCTGCCAGGAGGGTTCCATCCTCTCTCCTGCCTTCTCACAGGGACATCTGGTGCCCATCGGAGCTGCAGCTGCGGCGCTGCCTGTGTGTTTCAGAGCCAGGCAGGAATTATTTTTAGTGGTGTTGATCAGCTTTGCAAAGCTGTGGGGAAAACAGTGACTCAGAGGCTTTGGCCGGGGAGGGGGGAAGCCCTACTCCTGCTCAGGGGGCGCTGAGCTGTGTCTGGGATAACAGCAGCCGCTGCATCAGCTCCAACCTCGGTACCTGCAGGGGATCCGGGACGTAGGGGCACCTGGAGCTGCTCAGGGTAAAGTTGCCCACCCAGAGCGGGCGAGGATGGCTTAGCACCTCCCTCCCCGCACCCCCACAGCCTGGCGCGTCTCTCTCCTGCCAGAGAAACAGCCTCGCCGCTTGGAAGGAGGCCAGGCTCTCCAGACAGCGCATCCTCAGCCCTCCCCGGGAAGGCTGGCACTCATGGAATCATTGAGGTTGGAAAAGCCCTCTAAGCTCATCCAGTCCAACTGTCAGCCCAACCCCACTGTGCCTCTTAAACCGTGTCCCCAAATGCCACGGCCACACGGTTTTTGAACCCCTCCAGGGATGGGGCAGCCACTGCTTCTCTGGACACCCTGTTCCAGGGCCTCCCCACCCTCACAGGAGAACATTTCTCCCTAAAATCTCATCTCAATCTCCCCTCGTTTACCTGAAAACCATTCCCCTTGTCCTATCCCTGCCCTCCCTGATCCAGAGCCCCTCCCCAGCTTTCCTGGAGCCCCTTTCAGCACTGAAAGCTGCTCTAAGGTCTCCCCAGAGCTTCCTCTTCTCTCAACAACCTCATCTCTCTCCCAGTCTGCATCCCTGCCTGCCCATGGGGTCCCCGCTTGTTCCTGGCGTCCCAACACCTGCACAGCTGTGCTTCGCAGCAGCCCTTCGGCTGCGCCTGCGCTCACCCCGTGGGCGATGCTCCCACCGGAGCCAGACAAGAGCTGTGGGTGCCGGGGCTGCAGCCCGGGGGTTTGGGCACCCTTCCCGGGAAGGCTGCAGTCAGCAGGCACTTACCACCATCTAGTGGTCCTTCAGCCAAGTGCGGGAGGAGGAGGAGGAGGATGCATTGGGTTAACCCTCAGCCATGGGCTGAGATGAGTCTGGACTGGAGAGCTCTGGTGATGCTCAGAGCCGGGACAAGAGGCGAAGGGGCTCTGCTCGCACCCAGCACTGCTTCCAGATCCACGGCAAAGCCTGGAGCAGCCAAATGTGGAGAGGAAAACGGCTTTATTGTGGGCTGCCAGCCCCACCCCGTGCCCATGGCATCGCTGCGGGTACCACGGGGCAGCGCCGGGCTCAGGGGCTCAGCAGGGTGATGGGATGTGGGTTTCCTCATGCACCGTGTTCCCGTGGGAGCTGGGGTTGGGGGGGGACAGCGTAGCCGGTTTCTCAGCGTGGACAGGGAGAGAAGCACCTGGATTTGGGGAGGGGGACACTGAGACACAGGCTGGGACTGACATGGCCTCACACATCAGTGACGAAAAGAGCAGGAGATCTCTGGGCAAACGTGGAGGTCTCGCTGCCCTGAGCTCAGCCACAGATCCCCTCTGCCTTCCCAGCCCTGACCCGTGCCTCAGTTTCCCCAAATGCTTCCATAATGGGGTTTGTTTGGGAGAAAAACAGTGCATGTCCAGGGTTTGGTATCAGTGTTGGTGCTACAGCCAGTGACGCGCAGCGCTCCGGGTCCAACAGAGCTGCGCGCCGCTTCTCTGGGCATGTTTCTCCCATGGAACTTGAAGGATTTGTAAGGCAGGGAGGGACGCGGGGAGGGTGGCATCGTCCCTGAACTGCGACTGTGGTTCCCACGTGAAATGGAGACCAGGAGATGGAGCCAAAGACAATCCTCAAGGCTCAGCCTCTCGGAGACACGAGGGCACCCCAGGAACGGAGCCACCCCCCAGCACCCACCTCCGCGCCCGTCCCCAGCAGGGGCATCGCGGGGTGCCAGCTCTCACCTGGGGGCTGCGCCCCTCATCGCCCCTCCAGGTCGTAGGCGGGTGCCAGGTAATCCTTCGGGACGATTCCCACCACGTCGTTGAGCTCTCCGACCCACCAGCCGTACACGTTGTACTCCTGGGGGGACACAGCCCGAGGGATAGGGGTCAGATCCCTTCCTTCGGTTCCTGGATCCACAGAGAGCAGCCCCCCCGCCTCCCACTTGAAAAGGGCTCCGTCTCACCTCTCCCCCTTGGAAATCCTTTGCTTTCCTTCCTAACCCTCCTCATCCCTCCCCTTTGCCTGGGTCCTGTGGGGCACAGCCTGGGACTCACTCAGCTTTATCACACCCTGATATTTTGGGGTATTTCAGTCACAGATGGGACCTCTAGGGATGTCCCAGGCCCCAGCGCGGCGCTCTGAGAAGCCCCTCCAGGTGGGTCAGACCTGGATAACACATCCCCTCCCTACATTTACACCCGATTTCCCCCTGACAGCAGACGTGGAGGTGAATAACACCGAGAAAACTTCCCCTGGTGGGCGAGAAGAGGGGTTAGCACACACAGGCGTACCAAGTTTGCCATCAAAACAGGAGATAATTTCTTTTCAAAGGAGGTTTTGCAGGTGAAGAACACAACAGTGCATCCCATCCCATGTCCTGCATGAGCTCCGGTGCCCATCCCACCACGCTGGGGGGTTTAACGGATCCTGAGCTCATCCCTGCTTCCCCACGGGCAAAGGCTTCGCTGGGGCTGAGCCACCAGAGATGGACAATTCCAGCTCTGCAGATGGTGCTGCTGGAGTTGGGAAAGGTCCCAGGAGCCCCAACGCTCTCCGGGTTGCGACCCTGATGCTCCTGGGGGACCCGGCACCGAGCGGAGGAAGGAAAGAGCAGGGAGGGATGGGAGCTGGATTCCCTGCACCAACCAGGGAGGAAAAATCCTGCTGCAAAGCCAGAAGGGGGAAAAAAAAATTGGGGTGTCTTTGGTGTAGCAAAGACGCGTGGGCAGAGGGGCCGCGATGCCCCAGGCGCGCGGGGGAGCCCCCGGCCCCCACCCCGGCTCTGCCATAGCCCGAACGCTACGAGGTATTTTAAAATAATTTCTGCTTTGATGAATTGCCGCGGAGTCCGCGATCGCTCATAATCAAAGGGAGGGAAATGCAAATGAGAGCCAGCCGAGAACACGCGGCACCGAGCCTTTATTTCACCGCGCAGTGCCAAAAAGAATTAAAACAACATTAAACTCCCGGCAATAATGTTTAAGTCCTCGTTTCCAAGTGCCAAATTGCACCACTCTGGATCATACAGATGTTCGTTAATTATGCTAATTTTTATTAAACTATTAAAACGAGGAGTGCACTGGCACAGCAAGGCAGAGCCCAGTGCAGGGTGAACTCTGCTCTCGTCTGGAGGTGCTCATTTACATTTCGCTAACGTGCTGATGCCTGAGACCGGCTTGTGGATGGGGGGAGCGAGGAGGAGGAGGAGGAGGAGGGAGCTGGAGGATGGTTTTGCTGGAATCTACCTAATTACACACTAATGGGGCCTTTGTGCTCAGTACCTGCCTGGACTGGGGTTGAGGGGGGTGGGAAGCAATTTAGCTGAGACTCTACAGAAGGGACTGGAAATGCAGTAATTGGGGAGAGAATTGATCCAGAGAGGCTGATGAGCCCTGGGCGGTGCAGGTACAGCAGCATCAGGAGAACCATGGAATGGTTTGGGTTGGAAGGGACCTCAAAGCCCATCCAGTCCCACCCCTGCCACGGGCAGGGACACCTCCCGCTGGATCAGGGGCTCCAAACCCCATCCAACCTGGCCTGGAACCCCTCCAGGGATGGGGCACCACCACTGCTCTGGGCACCCTGGGCCAGGGCCTCCCCACCCTCACAGCAAAACATTTCTCCCTAAGATCTCATCTCCATCTCCCCTCTTTCAGCTGAAAACCACTCCCCCTTTTCCTATCCCTGCCCTCCCTGATCCAGAGCCTCTCCCCAGCTTTCCTGGAGCCCCTTTAGAGAGGGGAGGGGGATGCTCGGCTCCATCCACCTGCTTTACCTCCATCAGGTGTGTGTGGCAGCTCAGGGGGTGCAAGAGGCAGCACCCATGGGTGCTGATGCCACGCCAGGAGCATCTGGGGACCCTGGCAGGGAGCACCAGGCATCAGCCAAGAGGCAAAGCAAAGCCATCGCTCTGCTCCATCCCCTGAAAAGCAGCTGGGAAGAGCAAACTGGGAAAGCAATGCCCTTTCCAGGCTGACACATAACGAGGAACTGGATTTGTGGGTCACACCAACACTGGTGCCCACTCTCCCACTCCAGCCATCCTCCACACGGCTGTAACAGCCTCGCTTCACTCCCAAAATGAAGTGATTTTCTCCCAGAAGCAAGAACACTCCTCAAAGTGCTTCTCCACGTTTCATTCTCAAGATCCCCGGTGCCAAGCGAACCCGAAGCAGACGCTCGTTCAGATAATCGCTCACAATCGGGGCTTTTACGGCGTGCGGGTGCACGGGGCTGTAAAAGGCTTTGTGCTGCTGATCCCCAGCAACGAGGGAGGGGGAAAAGGGGGAAAAGAGATAACAAGATGACAACCACAACCCAGGTTCTCCCCCTGCTTTGCACTACGGCTCCTCCAGCATCGCCTGGAAGAAACAATGCCCTTCCAAGGAAGGGGGAAGCAAAGCCCCTGAATGACCCGGCTGCAGATTCCCCTGTGCCCATCAGAGGGGACATCCCAACGCCTGTGGGATAGCGACGGGAACGTGGTCAGCTGTCCCCTGCATGGCCTCGGATGGACGATTGCCTCGTGGAACACTAAACATGCAGCCACATCTCTCCAGCAGCGCTTCCCCAGCTCCACCAAGCCCCAATCATCCCACCCAACGTCCCCCTCTGCCCTTCGCCCAGGCTCTCTTCCCCCATGGAGCACCGCAGGGATGATATTTACTCCCCAGCGGTGCTTCCAAGCCCTCCTTACCACCACGATCCTTCTCCATCCCTCGTAAACAACCCCATCGGGCTCCGGGGAGGCCATTCATCACCCTCCTTCGCACAGAAGATCAATGACGCTTTGATGGATGCCGAAGGAAAAGCCAATCAGTCAGGGACTTATCGGTTTATGATTGCTCGGCCCCATTATTAGTGCTTGAGTGTCATACATTATTGTTAGGAAAATGGAGGGATCTAATTCATGGATGAGGTATGGCGGGGTCGGCTGACACCGACGAGTTTTATACCAGGTCAGCTATACATCTATTTACCTCCAAAACCAGCTCAGAAAGTGAGGGGTTACCTCTCCTTGGGGGATTTGGAGCCAGCCGTGGGATGCAGCCGCAAACGCCGTTTCCTTGGTTCATTTCCCAGCCTGGCACAAGGAGTCATTCCAGTGATGGTCATGGTCCACCACCACCCACCCCACACCGCTCTTTTGTAGGGTAAATCCTATAGCCCCAAATGATTCCCACTTGCTTCCAATTACTCAATTCTCAGCTGGAGCGAGGAGCTGAGGGCACACAGCTGGGGCACTGCTCCCCTTGTCCCACCTGGCAACACCTGGGGTGGCCACAGCGTCCCACCCCACCAGGGTCCAGGTGTCCCATCCTACTGGGATCCACGTGTCCCATTCCACTGGGGTCCATGTGTCCCATCCCGTCAGGGTCCACGTGTCCCATCCCACCAGGGTCCACATGTCCCATCCCACTGGGGTCCACGTGTCCCATCCCACTGGGGTCCACATGTCCCATCCCACCAGGGTCCACATGTCCCATCCCACTGGGGTCCACATGTCCCATCCCACCAGGGTCCACGTGTCCCATCCCACCAGGGTCCACGTGTCCCATCCCACCAGGGTCCACATGTCCCATCCCACCGGGCTCTCCACATCCCGGCCCAGGAGGGAGCATCTAACAGACATTCGGAGCTCAGAGCAAGCAGAACCGAGGTTGATGGAGGTAGAGGAAGGTGATGGTCCCCAGCTGGGGAAGGTCCATGCAGGGATGACCTCCAGCCCAAGGAGGCAAAGGGGCAGTTCTAGCAAGGACAACAACACAGCTGCTCCTCGAGCTGAGGTCTTTCCAGATGATGGAAGGCGCTCAGCCCATTGGTCCTTTCCCATTAAAACCAAGCAACACCCAACGCACCGAGCGAGGCAGCATCGCGGACCGCGGCACCTGATGAGGAGCCACCCCTGGGCACACCAGGCATGACCTGGCTTGGGCAGGAGGGATGCGCATCCCTGTGGGCTCCTCACCACGATGCCGCGTCTCACGAGGATGGCACGGGGGGACACACGGCCGGGACAGACGGCCGGCGGCCGGACCAGAAGGGGCAGCTGGAGCCCCACCAGCCTCCAGGATCAGGGTTGGGAGACAATAGCGGCGGCAGCATCCGATCCTGATGGGATTGGGAGCCCATGTGAAACTGCCGTATTAATATTTATTCCCTCCAGCGCGCGGCTCGCAGCTCTGCGCCTCCTCCGCCGCGCTCTGACCGCAGCACCAACCCTCAGGCACCGCAAACACAATTGGAAAACAATGTGACGGAAATGTTTAATCTGCTCAGCCCATCTGTGCTGCGTATTTTCTCCCGATCTCCCTGAGAGAGGCGCCTCCGAATCTCCACATTGCCTTTAATATTCTCCTAAATCACCTCCCCACTGCACTTCAAGGGCCATTGCTACAATATCACAGGTTCACCGAGAGTGCACGGGAGGAGGGGGGGGCCGCGAGGGGGGGGCGAGGGGTTGGGGGGGCGGTGGGGATATTTTTTATTTTAAAATATATCCCAGGGATGGTGTTCCCGTGCCCCTCGGACAGCGGGGAGAGAGGGGAGGGGAAGAGAAAAAGGGGGGAGAAAATCAGAGGGAAGTTATTGTGCTGTTGCTGGGAGGCGATTAGCGAAGGCTGTTTAGAAGCAAACAGGCTGGAATGGAGCAAAAAATCATTTCCGAAGAATCGCTTTTATTAATCTCCTTCCTCGGCCGCTCGCTATCGCGTGCAGCTGCCGCGATGCCTCGCTCCGGAGGGCCCCATCCTGTTCTGGGGGGTCACAGGGATAACAGCGGGGATGCTCGGCTGAGGGGTCACAGGGATAACAGCGGGGATGCTCGGGTGAGGGAGGGGTCCCCGAAGCCCTGGGAGCCCCAACAGGGGCCGCGCTCTGCGTCCCAGGGTCCCCCCATCCCCACGCAGCTGTGACCAAGAGCTGCGACGCTCCAGCTCAGATGCATCCCTGCTCCCTGCCTCAGTTTCCCCATTGCACCAAGACCGATCCCACGCAGGCAGCCTTTGAAAGCGGGGGGGGGGGGGTTCCTTTGGAAAATGGGGACGGACTTCTTAGCAGGGCCTGTTGTGATGGGATGAAGGGGATGGTTTTAAACTAAAGGAGGGGAGGATTCAGACTGGATACAAGGAGGAATTTTGTGTGATTCAGGCAATGAAGCACTGGCCCAGGTTGCCCCGAGATGTGGTCAATGCCCCATCCCTGGAAGGGTTCCAGGCCAGGTTGGATGGGGTTTGGAGCCCCTGATCCAGTGGGAGGTGTCCCTGCCCGTGGATGGGGTGGAACTGGATGGGCTTTGAGGTCCCTTCCAACCCAAACCATTCTGTGATTCCACCTCCATCAGGAGACGCTGCTCCTCCACAGCGGGGTGCGGGGGGTGCCCAGGGTGCAGGGGGTGCCCAGGGTGCAGGGGGGCACAGAGGGTGCCCAGAGTACTGAGGGGGTGGAAGGGGTGCGTGAAGTGCAGGGGGGGCAGACGGGGTGCTCAGGATGCAAGGGGAGGTATGGGGGGGGGTACAGGAGGGGTGCAGGGGAGATGCAGAAGGGGTGCATGGAGTATGGGGGGGTGCAGAGGGGGTGTGCAGGATGCAGAGGGTGCTCAGGATGCAGCAGGGGTACTGGGGTGCAGGGGGGGTACAGGGCGGATGCAGAGGGGGTGCAGAGGGGTGCAGGAGGGAAGCAGAGGGGGTGCAGTGGGTGCTCAGGATGCAGGGGGGGTGCACAGAGGGCACAGATGGGGTGCAGAGAGGGACCCAGGCGAGGTATGGGGGTGTACAGGAGGGATGCAGGGAAGGTGCAGAGGCAGTGAGGGGGGTGCTGGGGATGCTCAGGATGCAGAGGGGGTGCAGAGGGGGTGCAGGAGGGATGCAGAGGGGATGCAGAGAGTGTACAGAGGGGGTGCTAGGGGTGGAGGGGGGGTGCAGGGGGGTACAGGGGAGGATGCAGGGGGGTGCAGATGGGGTACATGGAGTGCAGGGGGTGCTCAGGATGCAGAGGGGGTGCAGGGAGGGTGCAGAGGGGGTGCAGGGAGTGCTCAGGATGTAGGAGCGGTGCAGAGGAGGTACAGGGGGGATGTGGGGAAGATGCAGAGGGAGTGCAGGGGGTGCTCAGGATGCAGAGGGGGTGCAGAGGGGGTACTGGGGGTGCTCAGGATGTAGGAGCGGTGCAGAGGGGGTACAGGGGGGCTGCGGGGAAGACGCAGATGGAGTGTAGGGGGTGCTCAGGATGCAGAGAGGGTACAGGAGGGATGCAGAGGGGATGCAGAGAGTGTGCAGAGGGGGTGCTGGGGTGAAGGGGGGGTGCAGGGGAGGATGCAGGGGGGGTGCAGATGGGGTACATGGAGTGCAGGGGATGCTCAGGATGCAGAAGGGGTGCAGGGAGAGTGCAGAGGGGGTGCTAGGGGTGGAGGGGGGTGCAGGGGGGTACAGGGGAGGATGCAGGGGAGGTGCAGATGGGGTACATGGAGTGCAGGGGATGCTCAGGATGCAGAAGGGGTGCAGGGAGAGTGCAGAGGGGGTGCTAGGGGTGGAGGGGGGTGCAGGGGGGTACAGGGGAGGATGCAGGGGAGGTGCAGATGGGGTACATGGAGTGCAGGGGATGCTCAGGATGCAGGGGGAGTACCGGGGGGGTTCGAGGGGGCGCGGGGCTGTTGGCCGGGCTGCATCCCGCCGTTGCCATGGCAGCCGCTCCCGCTTGGCTCCGCATCCCCGGGGGCGGCAGCGGCTCCACCTGCTCCTCCGACCCCCGGCGGGGTCATAGCCAGGTCGGCAGAATAAATGAACGTGAGCACTAATGATGTGTTTGCTGGCTGTTTATGCTCTCTGTGTGTCAGGGGCACTCACATTTAGAGAGCTCATTATGGCTGCAATTAGACTGCACCATTGCTGGATATTTAACTCCTTTTTCTTTTAAATTAGCATTTTAATAACGTGCTTTGAGCAGGGGAAACAAAATGACCATTTTTCACGGACAAACTTCCGAGCTGTAGGTGCAACTTTAATGGCAAAGTTGCAAAGGAGGTGAAATAAGCCCAGGTTTGGTCCCTTCCCACCCATCCCTGCCCTCTCCCCGCTCCTCCCTGACACCAGGAATGGGGGGGACACACCGGGAGGGGTTTGTATTTGCTTTCTCGCACACTCCATTTCCTAAATTTGCTCCACAGCCCATTATTTTTGCCTTTAAAGCCCTGGATGCGATGCTCACGCCTGATGAGAATCAGCCGCCGTCTCAGTTCAACTCTGCCCGTGTCCTGGGAGAGGGTTCGGAATAACTGCAGATGCGTGCGTGTGCACACGCGTGTGCGAGGAGCCCTCGGACCCACGCTGTGATGGGCGCCACTGAGATATCCTCTTCCCTGCAAAGGGCACTGGAATTAATTCCCCTTCCCTCCTTGCTGGGGAGGCAGAGGGGACGCGGGGGACACCGCTGGATGGGGCTCCTGGGCCAGGACGAGGGATGGGCACCGAACACGGTGAAGGCAACGGCTCCGTGACTTCCCAAAGCCCCGTTTTGTTCACCCCTGCTGCGCAAAGCGCAAAGCCCAACCCCAGCACAAAGTCACGGCTCCGTTCCTCCATCAGGATTTAGACTCTTAATTAATTGATGATTCAAATCCATCCATCTTTTCCCCCTACGGATTGCTGCGAGGAACCCCCCGAGGCTGAGCTGCGCGAGGGGCGCACTGGGAGAGGGTTCTCCCCTCCAACCTGGGGACATGGGGCCACCCTCTGCCCCGGGACAGGGAGGAGGCGGAGAAGGGGAGAAGGTGCCCCCCTCTGCCCCAAGGCAGTGGGTCACTGGGAATGGGTGCCCACCACCATCCTGGAACAGGGAGTCACTGGGAATGGGTGCCCACCACCATCCTGGAACAGGGAGTCACTGGGAATGGGTGCCCACCACCATCCTGGAACAGGGAGTCACTGGGAATGGGTGCCCACCACCATCCTGGAACAGGGAGTCACTGGGAATGGGTGCCCACCACCATCCTGGAACAGGGAGTCACTGGGAATGGGTACCCACCACCATCCTGGAACAGGGAGTCACTGGGAATGGGTGCCCACCACCATCCTGGAACAGGGAGTCACTGGGAATGGGTGCCCACCACCATCCTGGAACAGGGAGTCACTGGGAATGGGTGCCCACCACCATCCTGGAACAGGGAGTCACTGGGAATGGGTACCCACCACCATCCTGGAACAGGGAGTCACTGGGAGCAGGTGCCGCCCTCCGCCCCCAGGACTGTGGGTCACTGGGAATGGGTGGATGGGTGGATGGGGGGCACTGGCAATGGGTGCCCCCCTCCACCCCAGACCCCACTCCCGGCCCTGTCTGCTTCCAACCCCTTTCTGTACCCCCCCGACACCCCCAGGTAAGGACCAGGAGTCAGAGCTGGGACCCCCCCCGCAGCCCAAATCACACGCAGGATCCCAAACCAGTGGGGAACCTCAGCAGGAGAGGAGGGGGGGGACGGACGCAGAGGCGCAGCCTCTGTGGGAACGATGCTTTAAACGTTCCCTCTTCTGCACCCGCTCAGCTGTACCTCAGACATCACCGTTTCACGGATACGAGCCGGGTAGCGCCGGCTGTAATTTGGTGATCGCTACCCCAGGACATATCGAGATACACTTCTGTTATTTTAATTAAATACTGCATTATGGTTTGTGACAACTTCATCGCTGGAGCGCAAATGAATTCGGAATTAAAGTCTTACTTAGGCATTCCACTACTTCCCCCCCCCCCCCACTCCCCGCTTCCCCTCCACCCCTCCGTGTTACAAAGCAAAAGGCTATAAAATCAAGATGTTTGTTCATTTACAGATGGAGCAGCTTGGAAAAGGGGATAAAAAAAAAAGGAGGAGGAAAGGCGAGACGGTGCAGAAGCGAGCGCGAAAGCCTGGTGGCTCGTGAGCATCCTCGGGTGGAGGAGAGCACAAATGGGGGATGCTGACTATTAAGGGTGCCAGGATCCTCCGAACCCCCCTTTCTCCCCCTGTGATTGTCATTTTTAACTCTTGATTTGCAGAGACGACGAAGCGCTGGAAGTTTGAGACCACTGAGGGCTCCGGCGGTGGGAAGGGCACAGCGGAGGCTGAGTTATGGCAAACTTGATTTTATGCCCAGGCCAGGGAGTTTCAATTCCATCCATCTATTAATGCGTCTCTAATGAAACTAGACCGTACGTGACATTTTGCAATATAACTGCTTTAAATGTTACCACATCAATTGGTTTAAATGTTACCCGCGCCTCATGAACCGGGAGATGGGTTTATAATTATCTCCGTCTCTCTCTAACGAACAAAGATTCCTCCTGTCTGCTGGTGTGTTGCATCAGCAAAGGAAACAAGGATGCCGGCTCGGAACTCGGGTGCTCAACAGGCTCGGATGATCCCCAGTCCCAGGCTGGGAGGCTGGCAGAGGTGATGCCCTTCCCCTCTTGGTGGATTTAAAACCTTCCTGATCTGTTTTGCAATGGGGGGTTTCACCCTGAGGGTCTCCTCTCGCTCCCTCTACTCCTGATTATCTCCTCTCCTCCCAAACAAAACCAGCTCGGGCAACCCCACATCCCAGGCTGGGAGGCTGGCAGAGGTGATGCCCATCAGCTCTTAGTGCATAGACGCTGTATTTAAAGCTTTCCCGATCTGTTTGGCAGCGAGGGTTTCACCTACAATCTCCTCTCGCTCCCTCTATTCCCGATTATCCCCCTCCTCAAACAAAAGCAGCTCAGACAAACCCAAATCCCAAGGAGTGAGGCCGGCAGGGGTGATGCTGTCACCTCTTGGTGAATCCGTGCTGGATTTAAAGCCTTCCTGATCTGTTCTGCCATCAGCGTTTCACCTCAGGGCTCCTCTCACTCCCTCTATTCCCTATTTTCCTCCCAACCGAGACAAAACCGGCTTGGAAAACCTAAATTCCCAAGTTGAAGGTGATGCCCATCACCTCTTGGTGAATCGATGCTGGATTTAACGCCTTCCTGATCTCTTTTACAATTGAGGTTTCACTCTCAGGTCTCCTCTCGCTCTCTTTATCCCCAATTATCCCCCCCCTTGGCAAACAAAACCCTCTCAAACCCTCCCCGACGTCTATATGTACGGAATATGTAGATCCATAAACCGACGGCAGCCGGGGAAAGTTATTGCCGAGGAGGGATGGCTTTAATGACGAGGCGCCACTTTAATATTTCCCGTACTCACAACCCCGAGTGAAATTTCCACTTCCATTTATGAAATAAGCCGAGAAATCGCCGGGCATTTGTTAACGCTGCAAACAAAAACCTACTTTGCCTTTTTTTTTATCTCGCCACCCATTTGAAACGGGGGCATCGCTGCAAATGTCACCCCCCCCCCCCCCCCCCATACACTTCCCCGGCCGATTAGCGAGGGGCTCGTTACTAAATCTCTGCCTGATAAAGGCAGTGGTGGCTCTGGAGGAGCTGCTGGCTTTGGAAATGGAAGGATTGTCACACTTAAAGACACAAATTTCCCCCATAATATATTCCAATGGAAACCTCTGAATTCAATACTACATGGGCATATCTAATAAATTCACAATATTTCAGCCTCAACAGCCTCCAACGGTTCGTTTTAAAGATTTATGTGGTTAAAAATTACTCGGTGATGAATATAGTTTATTCTGCGCAGTATTGGAGGGTCTAAGGAATTAAACTACTGTCTTTAACAGTGAATTTATTATTACCTCTGTCAAAGCTGAAGTCTTTAACAGCATTTATTATAAATTTCAATGTAAAATAAATGGTCGGAGCACGCCTTAAACCTTAACACCCCCCCCCAGCAGAACCACGTGGAGTTCACGGGCTCAGCAGCCGCCCGAGACCACTGGGGCTGGTGATGGGGTCCCATGAACACGGGGAAGAAGCCACCGTGTGTCCCCTCCAAGGCCACTGCTGCCCTGTGGGGACCGGGGTCACGCGTCGCAGAGGGCTCAGAGCTGGAGGGGTCGTTGGGGTGGGGTGGAAGCAGCAGGGCTGGGGCAAAATTTGGGATGCAGCCCCAGGAAGGTGCAGGTGAGCCCCCACACATGGGGCAAAATGTGGGATGAAGCATTGAGGATGTGCGGATGGGGTGAAATTTGGGATGCAGCACCAGGGATGCACAGGTGAGCCCCTACAGTGGGGCAAAATTTGGGATGTGGCATCGGGTACGGGGCAAAATTTCGGATGCAGCACTGAGGATGTGTGGGTGAGCTCCCACGGATGGGGGGAAAAAACTGGGGTGCAGCATCAGGGAGGTGCGGGCGAGCCTCATGGATGGGGCAAAATTTGGGATGCAGCACCAGGGATGTGTGGGTGAGCCCCCAGGGATGGGGCAAAACCTGGGATGCAGCGCTGGGCATCGCCGGCGCTGCCTCCCCACTGCTCAGCCACCCTTTTGTCCTCGCCTGCGCTGGGTGTCCCCTCATTTATAAAAATTACCTGGGAGGAATGAGGCTGCCAGCGCCGGTTCTGGACGATTGGTTCCCGCTGGGGGGGCGAGGGGGCTGCCGGGGGACGGATGGGCTCCCACTTGAATTTGACCGGTGGGTGACCGTTGCCTTCCAGCTGACCCCGCTGTCCCACCCCATCCCTCCCAACGTCGGGAGCCTCCCAGAGGGGTTATTAATGGGAGCCCATCGTCACCGAGCCCTGGGGGCTCATCCCCGCAGCCCACCCCGCGCAGAGCCCACCGCCCGGCAGGCGGCTGCGCGCTGAGCCCCGACGGCACTCGTTACACGTGTGCTCCATCACCCACCCACCAGGTTCAGCGGACTGGGGGGCCGTGGCCCCAAATCCAGGCAAAATGCCACTAGATGTCACCACACGCCTTTTGCTCGGGGTCCGGGGTATGGGAATATGCTCCCCCCTTCTCCCCCCCGCTTTCACTGAAAGCAATTGAGAGAATTAACTTATCTGTTTTTATGGCCCGCTTGTCACATCCAACTAAGCCCACTTAAAATAGGAAGTCTCTCCGCATTCAAATAATTATCATAACATACAAATCACTCAGCCAGGGGACAAGGGATCCGTGTCAGGGAAAGGGATGCGACGCTGTGGTTCTGCTCCTTCCCCCTGCCCAAATTCCTTTTCCCCACATTCCCCACATGCACGGAGCCGGGTAGCGGCGTTTTGGGGTCCCTGCAAAGCGGGGTGATGAGCAGGGATGGGCTCTGCAACTCGGTCAGCTCTGGCTGTGACCCCCCCCAGTCCCCTTATCCCTGTGGCACTGGGGGTGCAGCAAGGAGCCTCCCGGGGGGACGAGAAGAAAAGGCCTCAACGGTGCCATTCCTGACAGGGCGGCAAAGGGATGCTCCGAGGATGCAGCGGGTGATGAGGGATGCTCCGAGGAGGGATGCAGCGGGTGATGATGCTGCCCTTGCCCCGAGCAGGACCGCGCATCCCCTCTGCCGCAGCATCCCCTCCATCCTCAGCCCCACGGCTGCCGAGTCCCCCCCAGCTCCCGGTGTCCACCAACCCCCAAATCACTTTTCCCTGCTGTTGATGCTCGAAATGTCAGACAGGACCCGAGCAGCAGCCGGCGTGTTTCAAACACACCAGATGGATTTTTATATTAGCTACTATTTCATGTTCAGACAGAGCGACCGCACCGCAAAAGCAGCAGCCTCGATGCTGCCGAGTTTGCTTCTGTGAGATTAATTCTGCGAAATTAATTGGGACAAGATTGAAAAGGAAATTAAAATGCAGCTGAGTGAACAGGCTTTTCAAACACCTTTCCCCCCCCCCTCCACCATCTCCCTCCTTTCCCCCCTCTTCGGCCCCACGTCGCCTCCGTTCTGCGGTGGCCGCGAGCATCCGTCGCACAAAGTAATTTACGGGGGAAAAGCTCTCAGGACCGATCGGTTACGTGTGAGGAAGCCAGCACAAGAGTTGCAATCTGGAGCCACTGAAGAGAGTGAAAACCCTGCCGTGACTCCAAGCTGTGTTCCCGAGCTGGTGCAAAGGGGGGGAACCCAACCCACTCGGCCATCGGCAGGATGGACCGAGGCTCCGGCGGTGGTTTGGGCACCAGGGGCTGCAGGTATCGCCCCCAGGGATGCTCCTGGTGCCACCCCCGTGGATAAATAAGGTGAGGAGCCAGGGCTGTGGGTCAGTGCCCGGAGCATGCCAGCTCCTTCCCAGGGGGCAGCGAGTTGCTAAATGCCGCCATAAAATGCTTGGAGATCCACAGATGGGGAATTCTCAGCCTTCCAGCAACGGCCTCAAAGCTCAGGCTTAAAGCTGCTCTCTGCTGCTGCCAGGGATGCAGCTGCTCCGCGAGGATGCGCAGGAGGCGGCTTCAAATACACCAACTAAGAACGTCTGCCGGGCTGGTTTAGACCTTTGGGTGGATATGCCCATGCCAAGCTCGGGGCAGACACAGCACCAACCTGGAGCCCCCCGGGACGAGCTGCTTCCCTGGCCCTGTGGGATCTGTGCTGGGGATCCGTCTTGGAGGGCTCTGATGGATGGACAAACCCTTCATCGGGAGGACTGGCAGTGCAGCTGCAACTCTGCTGCCCATCACCGTGGCGTCCGGTCACCTCTGTCCACCCTGGGGCATCCTGTGGCTACTGCCACCGTGCCAAACTAAATCTGATTCTTTTCTCAGCTATAAAAGGTGGCCTCGGTCTTAAAAAGCCTGAGATGAAGGTCCTCTTCACCTACAGAGCTCCATACCCATCACAGTGAAGCCACGGATGCACACATCACCCTTCCCTGCTGAGAGGGTTGGGGTTGTTCAGCCTGGAGGAGAGAAGGCTCTGAGAAGACCTTATAGCGACCTTCCAGCACCTGAAGGGGCTACAGGAAAGCTGGAGAGGGGCTGTTCATAAAGGCTGTGGGGACAGGATGAGGGGGAACGGGTACAAACTGGAGGGGGGTAGATTTAGACTGGACATTAGGAAGAATTTCTTCACCATGAGAGTGGTGAGGCACTGGAACAGGGAAGCTGTGGCTGCCCCATCCCTGGAGGGGTTCCAGGCCAGGTTGGATGGGGTTTGGAGCCCCTGATCCAGTGGGAGGTGTCCCTGCCCATGGCAGGGGTTGGAACTGGATGATCTTTAAGGTCCCTTCCAACCCAAACTATTCTATGATTCTATGACCTTCCCTGGGTGGGAGCCCACCAAAGGCAAACGGGTCCCAACCACCAAGTTTATCGCTGTTCCCATGCAAGTTCATAGAATCCTGGGATGGTTTGGGTTAGAAGGGACTTCAAAGCCCATCCAGTCCCACCCCTGCCATGGGCAGGGACACCTCCCACTGGCTCAAGGGCTCCAAGCCCCATCCAACCTGGCCTGGAACCCCTCCAGGGATGGGGCACCACCACTGCTCTGGGCAACCTGGGCCAGGGCCTCCCCACCCTCACAGCAAAACATTTCTGCCTAAGATCTCATCTCAATCTCCCCTCTTTCAGCTCAAAACCCTTCCCCCTCATCCTATCCCTGCACTCCCCAATCATGAACCCCTCCCCAGCTTTCCTGGAGCCCTTCTCAGTACTGGAAGCTGCTCTAATGTCTCCCCAGAGCCTTCTCTTCTCCAGGTGGATAACACCACCTTTCCCAGCCCATCAGACTGGTGTGCAAAGCGCATTGCAAAACCCCATCCACACCGTGCAACCCCCAGGTTCATCATCACCCTTGGGGCGCAAAGAGCATTCCAAACCAAAGCACAGCCCCACAAATGTTCCCGTGTCGGATTGGGATGCAAAGTGCTTTGCAAACCATCATCCATAAAATGCAACCACCTCAGCTCTTTGCTGCCAGCCGGGGCCACCGTGGTCCGGCAGGGACCGGCTTGGAGCCAGGCTGGAGCCCTGCAGGGATGAGCAAGGGTAGGAGAGGGTCACAGGCACCGCTGGCTCCGCTCTTGTCCCTGCAGACTCGCTAATGCAAACACTTAATTTATTCACCTGCGTGCGTTTGCCGAAGGGAGCCCTGGTCACACCCGGCTGAGCAACTCAATTACCCCTGTAATACCCGAGCAACAGCACGTACAGACTCCATTACTGGGGAAAAAAATAAACCCAAAATAATCTTGCTTTGGGGCATTGGAAATGTCGTGTGTTAAAGCAAGGAGTAGGGGCAGGAGTGGCACTGCTGGGGCAGTCACAGAGGTGAGAGAGGCATGCTGGGGTCCGGGTCCCGTTTCCTCCTCCTCCAAACTGCTAATTTATCTCTGTTTTAAACCTCAATTTTTAGCCATTTCACCAGTTTTTGACCTTGCGATTGAGCCTCATCCCCGTGATGGTGAACATGGGGCTGTCACCGATGTTCTTACCTTGCTTAGGATGTAGATGAGGTCTCCGCGGCGGAAGGAGAGCTCGTCGGGATGCTCGCTGCTGCAGTCCCACATGCCTTGGTAGTAATTAGCATAATCATGTTGGGAACCTCCTGGGGGAAAGGAAAGAGAGGTCAGGGTGATGGGAATTACATGGGGATATATTGGGGTGACGGGGCTGATGTTTGACGGGAGAAGAAAAGGAATGTTTGGGTTATTAATTGTGCATTTCAGTTCAAAGGCAGAGACCAAAGAGGGACTGCAAGAAGAAGGGGTTGGTCAATAAATAACTGCAGGATCTGTAAATACATACAAACACATCGATAAATGTTGCAGTTTTGGAATTAAAGCCGTTCACTACAAACCACAAAGGGAACTGAAGAGGCTTTCCCTCTCTCTCAAGTCCCTCATCTCCCCTTACGGCTCAAACCAAGCTGTCCTCGAGGTGGATGTCCATAACCTGGTCAAGAGGGGACACGTGGCACCAGTGCCGGCTCCCCAGCACGGTGACAGCTGGGCCAGAAGCCACGGAAGAGGAATATCGCTAATTAACAAGGGTATTTGCACAGGGCCTCTGAGGAGATGCTGCTGCGGAGGGTGACAGCTGAGTTTATTAATTAAAGAAGCCATGCAGGAGATTGCAGGCGATGGAGCAGGACCTGTGCAGCAAGGAAACAGCACCCAGAGCAGGAACAGGGAGAGCATGGAGCAAACACCTGCCTTCACACCCTGCTCCCAGGAGGGCAGAGAAGGTCCCAAACCTTCTATTGCATGAGAAAACCTGATAGCTTCGGTCTCCATCCTAGAATCACCGAATCATGGAATGGTTTGGGTTGGAAGGGACCTCAAAGCCCATCCAGTCCCACCCCTGCCATGGGCAGGGACACCTCCCACTGGATCAGGGGCTCCAAACCCCATCCAACCTGGCCTGGAACCCCTCCAGGGATGGGGCACCACCACTGCTCTGGGCAACCTGGGCCAGGGCCTCCCCACCCTCACAGGAGAACATTTCTGCCTAAGATCTCATCTCAATCTCTCCTCTTTCAGCTGAAAACTGAAACAGCTGTTCCCCTTTGTCCTGGTTTCATGGTTTTCCACGATCTTCCCATCAGCCTGCGAGTTCGAGGTGATCACAGTCTGCTGCAGGAAGGCAACGTAAGTTGGAAAACTCTGTTTTTCTCCTTTTTTTTCGAGGGAAGGCAAAGGATCCGTTTGCTGAAAGCCATGCGTTTGGGCTGACCAGGCTGTGGGCAAGCAGTGCCGAGGCTGGGGAACCCCCTGGGCTGAACGCGCACTTGGGTTTTCTGGAATACATTGCAGCAGCGCTTCCAGAACAAAACACTTCCATCTTTGCCATCTCAGAATAGCATTTCCCACCCCAAAGTCTGGCTCAGAGACCAGAGCCACCATGAAAGGAGCGTCCCTGCCACGGCAGCAGAGAGCATCTCACCGTGCAACGGGATCAGCTGGGCCTGCTGCCAAGGGAGATGCCCAGTGTGCACACTGGGGAAGCGACTTTTCCCAACGCATCCAACAGAAATTTCCCAGCATGAATAAAACACCCAAAAAAATCCCAGATTCCCTGTTTCTAAGCATACAAGATGACTGTTAAAACGTACTCCTGGACCAAAGGTGTCAGGCAGGAGCCTGTTCTGACGGCACAGCACCAAAGTGGGGGTGAATCCAGATGTCACGACACGGATATCTCCATGATGTGACCCCTATGGATAATTAAACCCAGTAAAACCGCATTCTGCAGGGGGAGGATTCGAGCAGCGGGGCTGTACCAGCGACCTGCGCTGCTCTGCCGTGCGGCTGAACCGAGCCCAGAAAGCATAAATAGAAAATATTGAGCACATGTTGGAGGAAATGTTTCTAATATGGTATAAGGGACCGAGTGATAAGGGTGCATCTGGAGTGCTGTGCCCAGATTTGATCACCTAAATATGAAAAAGGACATTACAGCGATGGATAACGGCACAGCAGGGAGCAGCCGGAATGACTCAGGGACTTGGGGAACTTAAATAGAAAGGCTGGGGGAAAAAAAAAGTAGGTCTGCATCCTTTGGAAAGTATTAAAGGGGGAGCACACAGTGGTGAGGAAAAGATTGTGAAGGGAATAGAAGGAGTAGGAGCTACTGAGTTATTTAAGCTTGTGCTAAGTGCGGGAATCAGAGGTTATGAACCAGAGGCAGAGGAAATATCAGGGCGTGTGGGTGCCGAGCGGGAGGATGTGGCGAGCAGCAGCTTTGGTAGGAGCCAGCAAATCAGGTAATTAACACAAAAGATCATTACGAGAGTGTGTGAGGAGGATCTGAATGCAGAGACCAACCAAGGATGGGACAGCCCTTGGCACTGACCTGCTGGTGTTCCCTGTGAGACACAGCCGGGGAAAGGCTGCTCCGGAGGTATCGAAAACACCAGGAGTTATCATGGAATCCTGGAATGGTTTGGGTTGGAAGGGACCTCAAAGCCCATCCAATTCCCCACCATGGGCGGGGACACCTCCCACTGGATCAGGGTGCTCCAAGCCCCATCCAACCTGGCCTTGGACACCTCAAATGCTACAGAACATCGTCAGGTGTTTAAGGAACGGGTGGATGAAGTGCTGAGGGACATGGTTTAAGGGAGTGTTAGGAACGGTTGGACTCGATGATCCAGTGGGTCTTTTCCAACCTGGTGATTCTATGATTCTATGATTCTATGAACTTGCCGGCAAAGCGATTGAAACAGTGATCTCTCTGCTCCTCAGACAGAGCTCTGCTCTCATGCACTGGGAGGCGAAGTGGGTTTGGATTGAGATTGAAAACACAACTTCCTACAAGATTTTTCCAGAGCCAAAAGTGCTCATTTACCCCCCAGCGCTCCCCCAGGACCGGGACCCCGGCATCTTCCTGCCCGCAGGGAGGATGCTGGAGTCAGCCTTGTCCCACTTGCCCCAGGAACACTTGGGAGGTGCCTCCTTATCCCACATCTGCTCTTTCCTGCTTATCAGATGAACAAGAAGACCTCAAAGGCATCTCGCCACCTTGTCAAGGAGCGGAGAAAGGAGAAGCCATTGGTAAAACAGAGGTTGTAGACATGAGCCTGGACTGGATCCTCTGCGAGTAGAAAAGGAGGTGATTTTCCAGCCCACAGGAAGGTTTGTGCTTCCAACAGTTTGGGTGTTTTTTTTTTTCCAGCTCTGTCAGCTGCGTGGACTGAAGGTCTCAGCCCTCCCTCCAGCCCTGCCTTCAAAAGGTCAGCATGAATTGCGCCAGGCGAGGAAGATGCCTCGCGATGAAAGCGTGGCTGCGCTCTGCGCTTGCTTCCCAGCTGCAGCTTCAAAAGCAACAGAGAGTTTTGTGCCAGCTACCCGGAATAGCTTGTGAAAATCCAGACCGTTTGCAGAAAACGGATCCTGCATCATATTTTAGCACTTAAATACAAGGGAGAGCTTCACTCTGCAGCCTCCACGTGAGACGGTGAATGTCTGTGATCCTCCTGACCTGCCGGCTCCAGGCTGGTGGGATGCAGGCTGGATCCAGACAAGGCATCCCAGGATTCCTGCATCCCCCCTGCGCTAATCCTCCTGGCTTTTCCAGCAAAGAGGTTTTGTTTAAAAAGCCCCAATGCCCCGTCTAGACATTCCAATCTGCGTTCAGGGCAGAGCCGTGATTTCAGCGCAGCTGATTTACACTGATGTAAGTGGGACGAGAGCCCGCTCCCGTGTTTATGGGCCTTGGGGTCATTAACAAAACCAGCCAAATGTGACAACCGCATCATTTTCTTCTGCAGCCTGTGCGGCCCGAAGCCGGGGCTGGGGGAGCGGCAGGATCCTCCCCAGCCCCTTGCCTTCGGGCACGTTGCTTTCGAAGCCTGTTGATGCTGAAACCTAATGACAACCGTCTGCAGCTCAGGGGTGTTCACTGCTGCGCTCGTGCTGGGTGGAACCTCCCGCCACGCCGAGCGCGGCGCCCCGCGACAGAAGGCAGCCTGCCAGGCTTTTTGATTTTCCGAGTTGAGGAATTTTTGCTCTGTTTGTGTGCAACCGGTAAGCTCGCACGGCGGCAGCAGCCCCGCAGCCCATCCAGTGCAGAAGGCAGGGATTAAGCAGCCTTGAGCGGAGCAAATGTGTGTCTTGGCAGGAGCAGCCTGCAGCTCTCAGCTGGATTTGTTGGGCTGCTCTGGCATCGTGGCATCCTCGTGGTTCTTAGAAATTAGAAGCAATCGTTTTCCATTAGCCAAATGCTCATCTGGCACTTTGGCCGCGTGATATAATTAAGAAATAGCCCCGTCCCTCCTCCCCACAGCCTGGTCCTCTGCTCAAGGACTCCCATCATCTCCTCTTCGCCCTTGGTCCAGTTGGACGGGAGCACAAAAGCCAAGAGGCACAAGGGCTGGCGTTCCCGGCACTGCGATAACCTCTCCCTCTTGAAACACAGCCCAGCTTTGCAGAGGCGAGAGTCTACTCTATTAAAGAGCGTAAAAACAGACACAGGCCTTAAAGCAATCACGACAACACTAATAACGAACTCAGTTATAACGATTAACAACAATTACAACCGCCAGGCAGATGCTAATGAGCACGAGCAGGGTGGTTAGACGGCTGGCAGGGCTGTGAGAGGCGCGAGCCAACCTCCTCGAGGTGGCCTTGGGGTGTGGGTTCACCATCACCTCTGGCACAACCCGCCACGAAGCCGCGCTCTGCTCCCCGCTGAGCCCCACTTCCAGCTGGAAAACCCACGGGGCAGCTGCTTTCCTGTCGCCTGGTCCTTTGGATGTTGAAATGCTGGGGCCGTTGTGAAAGGCGAAGAAAAATATATGTGTGTGTGCGTGCACGTCCCATCGCCTTCTGCTTTCCTTACCCCGCTCCGAGGCATGTCCGTGGAGGAATGCACAGCCCTGCTTAGGACCACAGGACAGTTTCTAAAGAGCAGCACATCATTTGTTCCAAGCTCTGGGTGTTGGTCCCGGCGGCCTCTGCCTCACACTCCAGTGGCCAAATAAGTCCCCGTGCTATGGTTGGGGGGAAACAAGCTCTGCAAAACCACAAGGAGTGGTCAAACGTTGACTTACTGTGGTCTCTGCAAGCAGCAAGGACTCAACCCTGGCGGTGCTACCAAGATTTTGGTAGAAATAGGTCTAAGCACCCTCCTGGGCTGGTGGCAAAGGCACAGGAAACATCCACAGGGTGGTTGATGTTGGCCAAAGGGAACTGTTGGATCAGGCTCTCCAGAAATGTCAGGAATCACAGACTCATGAATCATTTAGGTTGGAAAATACCTTTAAAATTATCGAGTCCAACCACCACAAACCCCACGCTGCCAAGTCCACCACTAAACCATGTCCCCAAGCACCACATCCACAGGGCTTTCAACCGCGTACTCCACCCTTCCCTGGGCAGCCTGTTCCAAAGCCTGGCAACCCTTTCAGTGAGGAAAGTTTTCCTAATATCCAGTTTAAGCCTCTCCTGTCACAACTTGCTGTCATTTCCTCTCACGCTATCACTTGTTCCTGGGCAAGGTTGGCCATGGGGGCTGCGGGGAGGCATAAATCAGCTGAGCAATGCTTGGGCTGCTCCTGCATTCAGGAGGGCACAAGCAGGCGTGAAGCTGGTTTGGCCACCCACCATCCACAGCATCCAAACCCTCCGGTCTCCATCTCCCAACGAGCAGGATGGCTGCTGCGGGTTCCCAGCCGGGCAGGCACTCTGTGAGCCCAGCAAGAGCATCCCCTCCAAGCTCTGGAGCAGGAGGATGGTGCAGGAAGCTCTCCAGAGCTGGGCTTTGCCAGGAGGAGGCGTTTTCCCATGTGGTGAGGAGCGAGACGGGATGCAGGAAACCCCCAGCCGGTCCAACCCCGGCCGCTCGGACAGAAGCGCTGCTTTCCTGTGTCAGGGAGGAAGCGGCGATGGAAAGTGAAGCAGGTGGGACTGGGGAGGAAACAGATCTTCCGCTCCCATCCCATGGTGCAGGTCCTTAAGGAAAAAGCAGGGGTGGGGGCTCTGGTGACCATGGCAGGCTCTTGGGCCGCCGGCTCCGAGCGGACGGCATGGGTTGCTGGGGTGGTGGTGCGTGTCCTTCCGGCTTCCCGTGCCAAGATTCCTCCCTGCGGTGGCTTCCTTTGGGCCGCAACTCGCTTCCTGCCCTCTCTCCAGGCTGCTTCTGCCTCAGCACCTCTCCCCGGCCCCTTGGGATGCTCCCTCTCCATGGTCCAGGATGGGATGAAGGACAGCGATGGGGGTGCCTCCGTGGAGATCTATCAGCACGCAGATCTCATCAGGCAAGACGGGGGATGGATGTTGGGGCTCCTCCATGGAGAGCTCACTAAGGCCACTCCTCATGGAGTGCCTGTCCAAAAGGGAGACACCCCCCTATGCCTGAAGCATGGAGAAGATGGGGGAGATCCCCAAACTTGTTTTATTTGTACCTCACCAGCTGCAGAGTCTCCTCTGGGGGTCTCTCCTGTCCTCCGCACACCCCTCCATGCACCCCACAACTCTCAAATGTGACCACGCTCAGACTCCTCAACCATGACCTGGAGGTCCTTTGCATTGGCCACAGGGTGGACTCTTACCTCTCCTCTGCCTCCTTCCAGCATCCTCGGGCTCCTCTGGGAAGGGGGGCTCCAGCTCCTCCTCTGGGGGTGGAAAACAGAGCAGAGAAGTCAGAGGAAGGGCTATGAGTGTTCGTGCTGCACCGAACCCCCCGGCAAGGAGAGGGCTGCGAGAGCATCCGACTGTCAGAATAATAAATCTCTGGCTTTAATTGTGAAGAGTGGAAGGGAGGAAGTCACAGATAATATTTTAAAACGTGTTGCATGAAAATATGAATTGTTGTTAACAGTGGTAAAAACAAATCACTTATTATAGCCTCATAAATTCAGGCAGCACTTTGCCGAGTGCCCTATAGGAAGAGACGGTTCCTGCGCAGGACGTGCAGCCCAGGGAAAATGAGAAAGGCCAGGACAGAAATGGGAGAAGGATGGGGGACAGAAGCAGAAAGGAGAGAGAAAGAGGACCCCAGGCAGCGGAGGGCGGGCAGGGCGGCACGGCTGCTGAGGACACGGAAAGAGGATGCAAGAAAACAGTAAGCCGTGATGCCATGGAAAAGGTTAAGGAGAGAGGAGCTGGAAGTCATAGAATCATCATAGAACCATGGAACGGTTTGGGTTGGAAGGGACCTCAAAGCATATCCAGTCCCACCCCTGCCATGGGCAGGGACACCTCCCACTGGATCAGGGGCTCCAAACCCCATCCAACCTGGCCTGGAACCCCTCCAGGGATGGGGCACCACCACTGCTCTGGGCAACCTGGGCCAGGGCCAACCCACCCTCACAGGGAAACATTTCTTCCTAAGGGAAGCTTTGCAAGAATGGCCAGCGAGTGATGGGGCAAGGATCTGTACAGAAATAAGTTTAAATAAGTTTATTCAACCCCAAGCCAGGTCCCACCTGCCCAGCCTGAGCTGCTGGGGGTGCTGGGCAAAGCGGGTGCACAGCACCCACAGCAGCTGCCGTCACAGCTATAAAGACTAGAAGCAACCTAATAAAATAATACAAATAAACCCCAATTCTGAAACCTCTCAGCACGTCAAATCGCTCATCCACACCTCTCGCATTGCCGCTGGCTGTGCGGTGCAGGAGAGGCATCCCTGCTGCATCCCAGGGCACGCGGCTTTGCTGTCACCTTTAGGCAGAGTCAACACACAGAGCACTGGGTCTCCTGCCGCTCCCACAGCTCCGGATCGCCCGGCACTTCCCGAGGACGCGGGGCCATGTATCCCACCTGGCACTGATCAATGCAAACCAGGTCCGAGCTCCGCTGCCAATTACAAATTGCATCCCAGGCTGGAGGGTCACCGCCGCTTCCTCCCCGTTAGATGGGAAGCGGCACTGAAGATCTTTTCTAAATAAATCAGACTTTATTGTAAAACTCGGCCGCTGACGAGACAGAACCTCGTTAGCATTGATTTTAAAATAAATTATTGAAAGCGGCTTTTGCCTGCTCTTTGCATTTGTAAAAGAGAATATAAATGTAGTTGTAACAGCACTCTCCCCACATCATTCCCACGCATGCACCCCAAATCCTTGCATCTGGGTTCCTTTACACTTTAACCAATGGCACCAAGTGCCCCAATTCCATCTTGGCACGCGATGTGCCACCAGCTCCCGCGCCTGTGTGCCATGGAAATCCCAGAGCCGTTCTCCAAACCAGCAGCGCCGGGAGGACGGGACCGGGACCCCTGAGTGCTCAGCGTGACGGGGCCGTGCGTTTGGGGAGATGCTACAGCAACGCGCCCACCCCCGTCCTGTCTGCTGGACACACGTGGCTCTGCCAAGCACCCACTCCCCCACCGCTGTGGGTGACACGGGCACCCGAGGGCTCCCCACAGCCACCCCCTCCTCTCCTCCGTGCTGTGCACCCCGCTGGCTCGCCTCCACGCCTGCATCCTGCAGGCACCGCTTCCATCCCGGAGCTGGGCTGTCCTCAGGAAACCTCTTCCCGGAGCCCTTCTCGCACCTCTTGGCACACACAGGCTCCTTGGGAAGTGTCAGCCAGCAGCAGCACAGGAAAACGCATGCCGTGGAGGAAACGCTGCCGCTGGCTTTCCAAGATGAGCAAAGCTGCACAAATCCTGCGCACGGAGGGGACTGGCACTGCTGGCTCCCTCCCGGCTCTGCCCAGACAGGGTGCTGGGCATCTGGGGGTGCCTCAAGGATCCCCGGAAGATCCACCTGTCCTGCCTCCTCCTCGCTCTGCTGGGAGCCCCCCAGACTGCAGAGATGCTGCCCTTTGCTGATAGAGCTCATGGGGAGCCACATTTATGGCCCTAAAGAGCTCAGGCTGCACCGCGGGTCCTGGCCCCGTAGGGAGACGCTGCTCCCACACATTTTGCTCTCCAGGAGCGTGTGAGGCTGCCGGGGAGGGGCTACGGAGCTTCTCCAGAACAGATCTCTTTCCTTGTCCCACCTTGAGCCATCTTAGTCCCTATTTGATGGAACGAGGCACGTTCTAACCAGAAATCAAAGCCATGGACCCCATCCCTGTTTCTATCGCCTACTGGAGCCATCAGCTGGGCAGCTGACCGCCCTACAGCTTAGACAAGGTGCCCTCTTTTGTTTCAGTCCTCTGTGCCTCAGTTTCCCTTTCTTCTCAAAGCCTCTGCTAACCATTCACTCTGCAAAAGATGCTCAGAGGATAACCCTGGGCGATGCTCGGTCCCGTCTCTGCCCAGCGTGCTCAAAGCTGGCCACGCCGCAGCGAGCTCCTCGGAGGGCTGCGATGGACGGACGCTTTGAGGAAGGAAGGGAGGAAACTTGCAAGGGACTTTTCTCAGGAAAACGCGGTGGGGAGGGGCCTTACCCTCTGCTGACAGCATCCAAGCCCCTTCGCTTGCCCTCCTGCACCCCCTCCTCTCCTGCAAGGCAGCAGCAGGGCCAGCTGCTCCCAACCCGCAGCCCGGCACGGATGCCTTGGGATGGCCACGGTGATCCTGGGGTGCTGCTGAGCACCACGGCTCGGGCACGCCTGGCTCCAGGCACAGCCCTTGCTGCTTTTGAGCCGTGCAATTCATGAACAGGGCCCGTGGCGATGCGAGCAGCTCCCCTCCACGCCACAGCCCTGCAGCCTGTTGCACCCAGGTGCTTTCCGAGTCAAGGCTGGAAGCGACGCTTTGCCTTCCCAGGGCTTGGCTGCTTGGCCTCACCCAATATCTGCATTTTATGGTGGTGAATCAGAGAGAAACGCTGAAAAATGCATCACCTGGGGGCTGTTCTGCTTCTCCCCTGTGCTGCCTCCCTATGCAGAGCATCACGTTACCCTCCGGAAAACGCCTTTCCATCCCCATGGGCAGCCCTGGGCACCCACACCAGGTTCCAGAGCCCCACGGCAGCGCCAGCCCCACGCACGGCTGTGGGGCGGACGAGCCACGCGCCCCACCGCCTCACCGGAGCAGCCCGGGCATCGGGCGGATTCTCAGAGGAGCTGTGTTTTAATGTAGCAATTTGATTCAATTTTCCACTCTATAAAATTACCCATCACTGCTCGTTGCTTCCTAACAGACACCTTCACTCTTAATTTAACAATCCTATCGAATTCTGCCAGGGAAATTGGAAAAATTTATCACCTGTGAAATTTTATTTTTCCTTGGTTGTATCTGTTTTTGTAAAACTTCATTAACGACGATGACTTGCTGAGGAAATTATCTCTTCATCTCCCTCCCTTTCTTTTTTTTCTCTCTCTCTCTCTCCCTCTTTCTCTGTTTCCACTCGGGACACGAGGGAGGCAGTCAGGCCCACAGGAGATGGAGACTTTGCTTGCTGGGGGTTCCCAGGGGTGCGAAGGGTTGGGGGGATGAGCTCAGGGCAAAGCAGACCCCCCTCCGTGCCCCTGAGCCCCCACGCACTGAGCATCCGCCTCTCCAGCCGCGGGCCACCAGCACCCTCCAGGCAGGGAACTGGGGTGTACCAGGGCTGAGGATCTTGCCCAGACGGGAGAGCTGTGGCTCTGCTTCCCACCAGCAGCTCCGGGCACGGCGTCCGAGCTGCGTCCTCGCCCGTCAGCGCGATTCCAGCCATGGGCTGCAGGAAGGATGCTGGATGGCCAGGAAGCAGAAGGGGGGTGAGGGGAGGCAGCGGTCCTGAACCGCGGCTCAGCGCAGCCCGGACCTGGGTGCAGGATGATGGCCAAACCCCAGCAGGCTCTGCACAGCAGCAAAGCGCCCGGGATGCCCACGTGCTGGGGCTGGAGGATGCTCCAAAAGCCCTGCTACAAAGGGGCTTCGACCTCGCTGTTTGCAACATCTGGGCTGGTGAGCAGCTGGAGAACAACCCTTCGGCTGCCCAAGGAACCTCAGCGCAAGCTTTAGAGAAGCTGGAAGGAGCAGGACAGAAATCCAGTAAAAGCCCATAATTAAAGGCATGGTTTGGCTGGGATGTTCCCTCCTCCACCACGATGCTGTGCAGCCCCAGCACCATGGTCCTGATCCATGCGTGGGAGCAGAGCAGCAGCATCCATGGGGACCACGGGCGAAGCTGGCTGGCGGGGTCGGCTGCGGCTCTTTTGAGCCACTCTGCATCCCAGAGCCGGAGCAACAGAGGAGTCTGCTCCTAAATCCACACTGCACAAGCTCCCAGCAGCATCACCATCTGCCACGTGAAACCAACCTCATGTCTGATACCTGCTCTGAACTCAGCGCGGGCAGCCTCAAGGCAGCGAGGAGTCGGACACAGCTGCCGAAGCAGCCGGGGATGCTGAGAGCCCCTCAGCCCCACGGGCACAGGGACCACCGCGCGGAGCCTCCCCGAAGCTCAGGGATCACCGTGGGTACACCCAGAGGGACAAAACCCCACTGCCCAAATTGCTGAGGATGTCAACAGTGAAAGCGAAGGTCAGGAAGGAAAGATGAGAGACCGAGGGAGGCTGAGGGTTTGTTCAGGCAGCCCTGGAGCCACAGCTCTGCTCCCGGTAGCTGTCTGGATGCAAAGTGCCGAGCAGAGATTTCCTTTGGCAGCAGTAACGAGACAAAGATCTCAAGCACCATAAAACTTTCTGGTGCATTGAATATTTTTTTTAATCACTACAAATATAAAGTTCTGAAATAAATAATAAGAAACAAGGGCCTCTTTTGCATCTCTGAATGCAGACACCGAGGTACTCTGCTCCTGGGGTGCAGAGAGCTGGGTGACGCCAGCCTCGGCGCTGAGGCAGAAGAGTACATGGGGTTGAATAAGGCTCAGGTGACCCTTTCCCCAAGCCCTGGGCATGTCACACTGTGGTAAGAAACGTTGCAGACCGTGTCACCCATGCAGGCTGTTTGGTTCTGTGATAGGAAGATTGCTCCTGGCTCCTTTAACCGGCAGCCGCTGCCCTGCTGCCTCCAGACCTTGTGCACTGTTAGTGAACGAGCCCTAGTCTTTAATGCAGTTATTTTATCATCTCTTGGAAGGCCCATAATTGTGTTACAGCCATGACTGCATGCCCAGGAGGGAGCATTTTCATCATCTAAAGTCTGATTTTCCAGGTAACACAGCCCAGAGATTCCACTCTCACCAAAATTAATGTTACTCGAGCTGAATGGAGCAGAACCACTAAAAGCTGCCCCACCTGAATTTACAAACCTCTCCAAACCAGAAAGGGTTTGCTCTTGTGGTCCATCAACCAGTCCGAACAAAGAAACGGAGTCAAACCTTTGAGTTATGGGTCTGTTAAACTCAGCAGAGCCCTAGAAGTTCATTCCCATCCATGTGTGATGCAGCCCAGGTCTCTTGCCGTGTTTGCAGGGCTCAAGCTAGACGACGTTTCAGGTTCTAATCTGCTTATTTGGCTGCTTACCTGGCAGAACCTCGTAGATGTCCTCCTCTTTCATCTCCATGTTTGTCTCATCCTGATTCAGCGTCGTATTATAGGATGCTGTGTTCACAGAGTCAGAACTGTCCACGTCATTGTAGAGCTCTTCGTCCTCCTCATCGCATGGGATAGTGAGGGAGCTCAGGTCTGGCCGGAGAGAGAAAAAGCACAATGAGAAAAGAGCAAACGGAAGTACCAGCTGCGGGCTGGTCCTTTCAGAAAGTTGAAATCAAGTAACAAAGCCTGTGCCACCGTACTCTGTGCTCACTATGGACCTTGCAGGGGGTGAACCATCCCCTTCCTTGACCCATGAGCGCCTGGTGGAAAGAAAATGAGACAGGAGCTGAGAACAGGCTAAAACAAAGGGAAAGCCCAAGAAAGGACAGCGAATGCCAGAGAACAAAGCCAATTTCAACAAATGCTTCAAGGAACTGAGCCTGACACGGTTCCAGAGGGTTTCCACTAGCAGGGCTGGAGTCTTGCCTCAGTACTGCTGGTTTCAAACTGGAGCAACTCCAGTGGAGCCAAACCCCATCCTTCATCAGCCAAGGATGGAGCAGCTGATCTGCAACCCTAGCAGTGAGGAGGTTTCCTTTTCTTGTCTCACTTGATGATACCTGCAGCCTTGGAGAGATCACACAACTCTATTCTCCAAAAGCAGCCAAAAGCTCTCAAGCTGAAATCAAATGCCTGTGGGCTTCAACCAACCATTTCTTTTTAACGACCTGCTCAAAACAGCAAAGCCCCAGAATCTCTCTTTTTCGCTAAGAGGGGATGCAGGGACCCCAGCAAGGTCTCAGCAATGAGCATAAGACCACTTGCTGCTGGAGGAAATGGCCCAGGCTGGGTGGGGAGATGCTGCCAAGATCTGCCCAAATAAACAGGACGTGCCGGCTCAGACCAAGCTGCCAGACTCACCCTTCAGGAGGAACTGGATCTGATCCACCCAGTCTTCAGCCTCTGCTGGGCTTGGGGCTGTGAACTGGAGAGAAGTTCACCTGTTACTGTGGTTGTCCTTGTATGCAGGAAGGGGGAAAAGATTTGCGGCTGAAATAGGAGATAGAGACCCTGGATCTGCCATTGTCTACCTCGTGACTTTGGGAAAGCCATTTCACTTCTTTATCTCCATGTTCCAAACAGGGAAGCAAGCGGAACAAAGCTCGACTGTCCCAGAGGAAGGCTGTCAAGCTTAATTCATTAAAATAATTCAGATGAAAACCACAATCCCCACTGATTCTGAACCAAGACTCTACATCCAAAATCTCCTGAAGCTCGGGAAGGCTCTCAAGCACTCTTTGTGGATTGGGCCGGCTTTTTCATTTAACCACTTTTAGGCTCCATCCTGGATGCTCAACAAATTGAAGGTTTAAATTTAACCTGGCTCTGAACTGCTGATGCAAAAATGGGCTTTCCAAACCCCATCCTCTGTTGCTTCTAACCACGGTCCTTCTCAACCCTCGTGCCCCGCAAGCACAAAGAGAGCCCAGGACCACTCTTGTGCCAAGGGAAGGTCCATGCTGAGATGACCTGCCACGAAGGAGAATCATCAGGACCTTCTGCTGTGCCTTTTGGTTTGTTTTACCGGGGGTGGGGGTTCCCAGCCTCCCTGACCCTACACGTCCAGCCTGCACCTCTGCCCCAGGACCTGCGACCGTGTGTTTTCATGCCCAGTGTTTGAACCAGCACAGAAGGTCCATTTCTTCACCCAATTCCTACCTCATAGGTGCGTTTGCCAGGGCAGATTAACTCAAAACAGCATCTTTTCCGAGAGTCTTTGCGGAGATGGAAAGCCAGCCGGGCGCTATAGTTCTCGGTGAGGAAGGTTCCTTTAGGTTGCTTGCCTGGAAGAAGAGAAATGAGCGAAATCTGGAGTTTGCACCTTTTTATCAAGCACTGCTGGGTGGTGCAAACGTCTGCTACCCACACAGGGAAACCGAGGCACAGTCCATGGGAAATGGCAAAACCCCCTTCAGCTGAAGCACATCCACTCCCAGGAAATCCGAAGGGAATATTATAATATCTTCATAAAGACACAGTAAAGAGGATGCCCTTTTGAGCCTCAGGAGACTGCGAGCAGCCAGCGGAAGGCTGCCAGGGTCAGAAGGCTGCGTGAGATGAGGCGGTTGTAATGAAGCAGAGACCACTGTAACTCGGGGAAACAGGAGACTGATGATTATTCTGCTGGTAAGGAATTATCCAGCTGGTGTACAGAAAGAAAAACTTAGTGGGGCCTTTGGGAATTGGCCTACAGATCTTGTTGATGCACACATATGGCCGGTGTGAGCCAGGGCGGAGAGAGAGAACCTCACTGCAGTCATCTGAGCCATCTTTCTTTAGCCCAGTTCATTATTTCCTTATGAATCTTCTCGAGGAAGCATGGGATGCCATGCAGGCAGTTGCTATTAACCTTTTTTTTTTGATTTGCAGATCCTTAAAAGCCTTCCAGAGGTGAGGTCAAGCCCTAGAATTGGATTTCAGCCCATCGATAACAGGTTTGCTCTACTCTGTTGCCTTCTGAAGACCATTTGGAAGGTGACAACCACTCATCCACTCCAGGAACAACCAAGAATGAGCCCTCGGCTATCAACCCAACAACCAAACATAAACCCAACAGCCAAACACTGCCCCTTGGCTATCAACCCAACAGGCAAATATTAACCCCACAACCAAATATCAACCAAGCAACCTAACAGCAACCCATCTACCTCCACAAGGAAAGCCCAAGCAGCCCATGGCCCTGCACGCGCCCTGCCAGGGTGAGAGGAGCTGGGCGGCTTCTTTGGAAATAAAAGGTGCTCAAGAACCTCAGACAAAAGATGTGGAGGAAGGACAGAGACCCAGCTTCATCCCCACGACCAGTCGGAGTTTAATCTTGTCCTAGCTGCCAACTCGGTCATCGAAAACCAAGGATGTCCATGTGTGTTCTGTAAGCCGTTGGCATACTGTGTTTCTGGATGTGTGGAAGAGAGGAAGGCCGTATATCTAATCATGCCAAACTCTGCTGGAGATATTAGCTGTCTGTTTATGTGTACCTGATGGAGCATGACTGCAAAATATTTATATACGCTGACACACGGATTATATATGGTCACATAGGGGGTTGGAGCCCAGCTGATGGCTAATGGAAAACTTGGTACAGCATTTGATTTACATACAGCTCTCTTCCTGTGTCTCTGTTGTCTTGTTCCACACCTATGAAGGTGTTTGGGGGGAAAAAAAACCAAGCCAACAAGACCAAAGTAAGCTGAGATCAACCTTTCCAGGAGAACCTGTGTGTTATGCCTTGGTAGGGAATTACAACCATCCCATGGTACGTGCTTTTCTCTTGTCGGGTATGAGCCCGTCCTGCAGCAAGGGCTCTCCCACTCTTTTCCAGCCCTGTCCGTGCCCTCAGCCACCACCCACAGTTCGGGGATTTGGAGGCAGACACCTCTCCACTTACTTTTCTCGTTGGCGTAGTAATAAAAGGTCCTTCTGGTGAGGACGCACCACCGCTTCTGCCACTCTGACCCGAAGAAGCTGTGCTCTAGAAAGGAAAGGACAGCGAAAGAGTGAAAAATACCAATGTCTGTTCTTTCAGAACATGCTTCAGGTGACTATTTAGAGGAAAAAAGACTTTTTTTCCCCATCAAAATCCTGCAGATTTCTGGCACAAAATTCAAGCAAGCGAATTTAGATAAAGAACCTCAACCGAGGAAGGAAGACTCAGCCCGTCCTGCATGGCTGGAGCCCCTGCAAGGCTCCTCCACCTCTCCAGCAGGGCTGAGCTGAGCTGAACTGCTCTGACCCTTAGTCCTGTAACTGGAAGGGAACACAGCTTTGGGTTAAACCCCCCTCGCTGAGGTTTAAGCAAATGTCTGTAATTGGAGCAAGCTCAAACACGCACAGGGCTGCTTATACAGCTCTGCCGATGGCCCTGAGGAAACCAGCGCTGTTCTCACCTCCTACCCTCTACCACACAGAAAATAAATCAAGATAAAATCTGAGTGATGAGCAAATAATTTGTAGCTTTCACAAGAGTCAGTGAAATCAAGATAAACCTGCGGCTGACTCACAGTCCTTATCTCAACTCGCTAATGTGCGCGATGTCCGGACTACCTTGTCTTCACTGGGGTTTTATCCTCATTAGGTAATGCTCGTTAGAAGGGCATATCTTGCTTCACAGGACTGGGCTGCTGCTTAATCCAATCTCTGGGGTTTAAACTTTGTGCATTTTGATGATCGGCAAAAGGGAATAAATAAAGGCTGTGCCCTCCCTGTGTGTGATGCCTCAAAAAAGCCTGCAAGGTTCTGGATGCGCCTACAGATAAACTTGCAGGAAAGATGGGTTTTCCTCTTTGTTCTTCATCTGAACGTCTGTATTCTTGGTAATCCCGAGGCGACATCCCCAAACCTTTCCTTATGATGTACCTATCAGGCCTTACCTCGAGACCTCTTCTCCAGATATCCTTGCTTCAAAATGTTCCCGGTGTCTTGAACGGGCTTCGGTGCTATCTCCTCCAACCCTACGGACAGCAAAGCGAAGGAAAGCTTTGGGATTTCCCATTCACACAACCCCTCAGCCCAAGGTTCTCAGCCTTGAGGACGCCCGGGAAGGCAGATCAGCGCCTGGAGGTGAAAATCACGGTCTATCACAATCTCACCAGCCATTCCCAATCCTGGCTGCTGGCTCCCAGAAGTCCTCAAGGAAACCAGGGCCACAATTCACACAGCTACACAAACTCAGTGGGCTGAGGCTGGTCCAGGGGATGATCCAGAGCCCCTCCCCAGCTTTCCTGGAGCCCATTTCAGTCCTGGAAGCTGCTCTAAGGTCTCCCCGCAGCCTTCTCTTCTCCAGGCTGAACAACCCCAACTCTCAGCCTGTCCTCGCACAGGAGGTGCTCCAGCCCTCAGATCATCATTATAAATGCCACGAATCCCCTCTCCAGTGCCCAGCCTTGGCAGCTCTCTCAGCGGGAAGAACTTCCAGAACCCCGGGTCACAAGAGCTTCTCTTGTGTCCTTAGCGTGTCTCACTAACTTAGCTCTCGTCCCAGTCCACCTCCCCATCACCTCCCTCATTCATAGCCCGTTCTCATTTCTGTGTTTTATAGTCTGCAAACTCTGATCTCGCTATAAATCCTCCTCAAATGGGTCTCGGGGTGAAGGGCAGGTGCAGACACGCAATGTTTGGGTTGGTGGAAAGGCTCCCCTCCATCTGCCTCCTCCGCTGGCTGGAAGCCGGATCCTTCGAAGACCAAATCCTCGGCTCGTGCAAAGCTGTCCCAGGTGATTCAGACTGGGGGAAGCCCGGGGTGCTGTGGGGTTGCCCTGCTGCAGCTCCTGGAGGACACAGGCAGCCCCTTCCCACACAGAAGTCTCACTGCTCCCCAGCACCCGCCCAGCACCACTCAGGCTTTTCCCCTGCAATGCCGAGCATCTGACTTGCAAAAATGCGCACTGACTTCTTGAATCCAAACCCCAACCCCTTTTGTGAATGCAAATCTAAATGTCATTTTATGGGACATCTATAATTATGAAAATGGGACAGTGCTGCCGGACGCACGGGGAGAGCCCATGAGTATGAATATTACATTAATGTGCCCAACGCCAGCACGCTGATCCCGCTGGCAGGAGCATAAAAAATGCTTGAGTGAAACTTTTATTTCAACGTTAAGAATCCAGACCCCAGCGGGGTGACGGAGGCAGCCCCGGCGAGATCCCATCAGCGCCAGCGCTCGAATTGAATTACCCAGGGGGGAAGGCAGGAGCTGCGAGTGCTGCTTCGCTTATTTAATTTCATTTACTTTCAGTCCATTATCAGCATGGGGCTTCCCTCTGCCCCCGCTCCCCCAACAGATCCGGCTGTGGAAGTCGCCGGCGTGCAGGATGCTGCTGTCGCTTTAGCCAAGGCAGGGATGTGTCCGGCCACCCTGGTCCACCTCCTCGGGATGCACTTTCTGCTCTTTCCTCGGTTATCGAGAGAGACTGAGGGGAGCACAAGGGACCTTTCAGACACCACAAAGAGCAACCAAAGCGGGGAAGCAGCAGGGATGCAATGGGCGGCACCAACAACCTCTTCCAGCCCTACATCTTCTCCCTTCACCCATCATTTCTCGGAGCTCGCCTGTGGCCGTGGCTCCCCAGGGCTGGATCTCCACTGCAGTGCCTCTGCGGCACCACCTCTGCAGCCCTGTCAGGAGCCCACAGCTCTCCTGCACTGCAAGGGCCACCATGCCTCAGTTTCCCAACAAGAAAAAAGAAGAGTGCAGGGAGACTCCCTTCCTCTTAAATACTCGGTGGCCGCTCAGACAAACTAATACAATTAAGGAGGGGTTGCAAGGGCTGATTCGATTGCAAAGGGCTCTGGCAATTTTAAGTTTTACAGCCTATGACATGAAGATGGCAGCTGTAACCCATGCGCTGCACGTGGCCCCTCTAATGCAGCCCTGCGAACGCCGGGCTGGGAAGATTAAATCTGTGCGAGGTGGGCGAGTGCAGGAGACACAGCGCTCAGGGCTCTGCCTGGCTGCAGCCGGGACTGGGTCTCCATGGGGCACCCCTGTCCCTCCCCACAGCCCCAGCCTGCCCCTAACGACAATCCAGATGGCTTTTGCTGGCAGCAAATAGCTGAATTAACCTGCAAATACAGTCCCTGGGGGGAGTTACTTCTTTCAACCACCTTAATAGACACCTAGAAGATGCAGAGGTGGGAGCTCAGCCCAGAAAGCTCTCCGGTCTCTGAGGGCAGAGGATTTATTTGCCCAGGCAGCCTCTGCCAGATGTCTCTGCCCCAGGAGCACACAGCTGGCAGGTAAATCGCAGCTCACCACATCTTCTAGGGCTCTAAGTGATGGTAAAGCCAGCCCATCACCTGGTCATCTGCTCCAACCACTAACGGCCATTCACCATTTATAAAAACAGAGGAAGAAAAGGTCTTAAATTCATCCGAGAGAGACCTCCGTGCTCTCCCAGACACAGAGCCCCTCTCCGGTTGCTCCCAGCACAGCGTTGCAGGGCTATGGCTGTGTTTGGACAGTCTCAGCGGTCCCTTTCCACCCTGGCATCTCCCTGACCCACCCTTTCCCCAGCAGATGATTGGTCCCGGCAGTGCTGCTCCCTCCACGTGCTGTGTGCTCCGAGGCTGAGCCCGATGAGCCCCTCGAGCTCCCCCAGACCCCTCCCAGTGCTACCAGCACCCCAAACCCCCCGTGGCTTCTCCTCCACCCTCTGCAGCCTCAAGCCTGGGTCCCGAGGGAGCCACTCATCCCCAAGGGTTTTCCCACAGATGAATTTCCCAATCCCCGACCCGCATCGCTCCACCTGGAGCTCCTGCGGAAGGGCTGCACATCGGCAGCACCGGGAATAGCTCTGGTCTGTGAGCCTGGAGAGACATTTCTGCAGAGGAAACAAAGATGCAGCATTTCAGGAGTGGGAGAAAAACAGAGCCGGAGCCCCACATCCACGGATGCAGGAGCAGACAGCAGCTCTTTCCTTTCCCCTCTTCATTGCATCTCAACCTTTACTGCAATTCCCACCCCCCGGTGCTGCTGAAGGATGCTCTGAGCCTCCCAGGCTTCACTCCTGCACCAGGCTGAACCCCGGTCCGCGACTGAGCGTTTGGCTTTGCTGACTACACGGCATCTTTTGGGCAAAGTTTCCAGGAGTTTGGCTGCTGAGCGCCGTGACCGTTCCACCCCATCCTCGCCGTGTCCTCAAGGACCTCTGAGTTTCAGCTCTCGCCCCTGTGGGCTCTGACTCATCCACAGCAGCTGCACAGAATGTCACAGTCGCTGCAGCCAAACACGCCCGGGGGCTGTGTCGGTGCCCACGCTGTCACATCAACCGACTGTTCAAAGGGATGGAGCACAGAGGCAAGACGGTTACAGCTAATTCCCCACCCTCCAGTTTATTCACCAGGCTCAAATGCGCCAAGAGCAGCTTCTGCTCCCGGAGACTTCGCAGGGAACACCCAAATACATTTCAAAGCAGAGCACAAGCGGCTGTCATTTCCCCGAGCTCGCCGTGGTGGCCGCGCTCTTTTCCCGTTGAAGCTAATGAGAACAAAAACAATCAGAAAGAGACAAACAACGCCTCCCGCCAGCTTCAAAGCGAGATGGACTCGGGAAATGCTGAAAGCTTTCAGAAATCTCCCCCACCACCAAGGTCTGCCACCGCAACCGGGTCCAGGACGTGGGGCTGACGGCACTAACGGCCGGGTGGCATTTGTGGGTCCATTCAAACACAAGATTCCTCCATGCAAAGCCGAAGAGCTGTTCGTGAGCCACGCTCCGTTTGGTTTCTGATGGGACAATGATGCTTTCCATATCGAAGCCTCTACCTTCTTCTAAGATCCTGAGGATCTTGAAAGCATCTTCGCTGTCTCCCATCACAATTGGTACAGTACGATTGGACTCAATGATCCCAAAAGGTCTTTTACAACCAAATGATTCTACGACCACGCAAGTACAGTTTCTCCCCCAAAATCCTCCATAACAGAGCTCCCAGCCAGATCTACCCCACGGTCCAGTCCCTGTGGGAGAAGGAGAGCGAGCTGAGCTGCTCAGCTCCAGGCTGACAGAATCATAGAATAGTTTGGGTTGGAAGAGACCTTAAGGATCATCTAATTCCAACCCCCCTGCAATGGGCAGGGACATCCCCCTGGATCCGGTTGCTCCAAGCCCCATCCAACCTGGCCTTGAACACCTCCAGGGATGGAGCAGCCACAGCTTCCCTGGGCAACCTGTTCCAGTGCTGGAACTTGTATCCAGAAGCTGGATACCTCCGGCACAGCTGGGCAGGACCTTCTCAGTGCCCTGCAGCCTGGGGAAGAAGCCAGCAACGGGCACAGACTGATGCCCCTACCAGATGGAGCAGGAGGAGAAAGACCATGGTGGGAGGTGAGCCACCATCCATCAGAGCGGCCCTTCCAGTCCCTGTCTCTTCATCCCCCTGCTCCAGGTCACAGCACATCGCCTCAGTGCCTCCCAAGCCCTCGGTGCCCCTCGGACACGCTCCCCTCTGCACTTTGGGAGCATCGACGAACCTTTCAGCGCCTTGGAAACGGCTGAGGATCATTTATAGCGACGGGAGCAAAATGAGCAACTACTTCCAAGAAAATGGGGAACTAAACAATTGTCAACATGGATCACGTGAAATGGATCTGCCAGACTAATTTTATTGCATTTTTTGAGCAGGAAAATAAGAAAGTAGATGAAGGAAAGGCGAAGCACAGCAGAGAAGATTTATTCAGGCTTCAGCTTGACTTTTCAAAAGAGGCCAGTAAGCAAAATTCAGGGTGTATCCACCCCAGGATAACTACCTCGATTGAAAACCAGTCAGCAAGCAGAAAGCAGCTAAAAATCAATGGCAACAAATCATCGAGAGGAAATTATCAACTGAAATATCCCTGTGTTCAGCTTCAGGAGCAGTTGTTCTCAGGCTCAGGAGCCTTTAGAAGTTACAAGTCATCCCAAACCAAACAGACCATCGAAAACCTCCAGCTAAACCCAGAGCTTCATAGAATCATGGAATGGGTTCAGTTGGAAGGGACCTCAAAGCCCATTGAGTCCCACCCCCTGCCATGGGCACACCTCTCACTGGACCAGGTTGCCCCAAGCCCCATCCAACCCGGCCTTGAACACCTCAAAGCCATTCCCCCTCATCCTGTCCCTGCACTCCCTGATCCAGAGCCCCTCCCCAGCTTTCCTGGAGCCCCTTTCAGCACTGGAAGCTGCTCTAAGGTCTCCCCACAGCCTTCTCCTCTCCAGGCTGAACAACCCCAACTCTCTCAGCCTGTCCTCATACAGGAGGTTCTCCAGCCCTTGGATCATCTCCGTGGCCTCCTCTGGACTCGCTCCAATAGCTCCATGTTATTCCTCTGCTGAGGACTCCAGAACGGGATGCAGGATCCAGGTGGGGTCTCACCAGAGAGAAGCAGAGGGGCAGAATCCCCTCCTCTCCCTGCTGGTCCCAAGGCTTTGGATGCAGCCCTGGATCCTTGGAGGCAGGTGGGGAACTGCTGAATGCTCCCTTATAGCAGCCAGTATAGACCAGTATTGAAGGCAGGATCCAAGATGAACTGGTCCTGGGCTACAGTAGAGGCTTTTGACAAGTGCTGACAGTCAGGAGCAAAGACAAAATCCATGGAAGTCACTCAAGAAAACCACAATTCTCACCTGGGATTGAACGATGCCTAATTAACTGCATTGCCCCGATGTCCTTGTTGGACTGCAATTAATTACCAAACACTGATAAATAGGGGCCGTACAGATGGACCTTTGTGAGACGTCGAGTTAGTGTTGGATTCATCGCTGTTTTTCCAGAGGAGCCCATGGCAGTGGGTTGATGATTGATCAGCAAACAAGAGAAGAGACAGTCAACGGCAAGGAGTTGACTGGAGATCGTGCTGGGATTCAGCCCAAGAGGGTGGAAAACAGCCTCTGACTTTTATTGGTGTTTTGAATTCTGTCTGGAAAATTAAACAGCAAAGTCTGAAGTTCAACCAACTTTGCCACGAGAAAGAAAAAAAGAAAACAAGAAAAGAGAATTCAAAGCGGAGGCAGAGCCTTTGGCCCAAAAGTTTCCTTCCAAATCACTAAGTCTATAATTGCAAAATAAAAACCACTAAATCTCAATATCTATTTGCACAGCTCATTAGCCAAGGGCTCGCACTCAGCAAAGAAGGAAGGGAAAAAAAAACCCTTCAGCACCAAGCGGATTTGGGGAGTTGCCATGGAAACCAGCCCTTCGCAGCCGCATCTCGCAGCTCCGACGGGGCTGTGCGTCCCCCGGCCGCCTGTCCAACTGCTTCCCCAGGATGCGATTTTTTTAAAGTCCCCTTAAAAAAAAAAAAAAAGGCATAATGTATGAAATATATAAATATATAATCCATGTAACTCATTCCCCTGTTATTTCTCTCCCCCAAACATAACATTATGTCAGCCATTCGACCTGCTGTGCTACCGGGACAACATGATTTACAGCGCGAAAAGGGAAAACCTAAATCATCACGTAATGAAAACATTAAAGTTAATGCATCACAAGTGAGGAATTTATTACCATTAACTCCAATAAACAGTTATAAACCACCCGTCCTTTCCTGTCCACGCGCAGGGACACGGGCGCGGGGACTTCATTAAGCTCAACTTTCTTTTCTTCTTCACGAGGCCGCTCATGTGTGCCCCACTCAGCCACCATTTATTGTTAACTGGAATGGCTCATTTTCCGGGGACTGGTGGAGCTTTGAAGGCCTCATCCATTTCCTTCCATGGGTGGTTCGGCGCAGACAGATGGAATAGGAAAGTTCACGAGACGTGCAGCTCGATGAGTTTATTTAAACGCCGCTGAAATATATGCTTTGACAAAAGCCAACCCTCACCCTGGCCCTGTACGTCGTTACTCAAAGAGGCTGATGGATAAGTAATAACATATGGGCACGCTGTGCGGTTCCACCGGACACCATCCCACCTCAGGGTGCACTTGGCCAAATATTTGCTTCTCGCTGATGTTACACCACCACCTTGGAAACCTAAGCTCGACATCCGAAGCCTTATCGAAACCCCCGCTGGCACCGGGGAGCACGGTGCACCCTGGCTGGTCCTGGTGTGGGATCATCTCTCCATCCCTCTTTCACCTCATAGCGGGTTCCAGGAGGGGTCCTGGCGGGAGTTTGGATGGGAGCCGTGGGGATGCAATAACAGGCACAGCCATTCGGTTATTAATTACTGCCTCAATCCAGACATCCTTGCATAAAAACACCCCTGGCTTCAACGGCAGCTGCGGATCTGATCCACTAATGGTGCTGATGGGTTTGTTAGTGCACGGCTGCTGGCAGGGATGTGCTTGAGCCACAGTGCACAAACGGGACTCGCCCACCCATGTCCCTCAAGCCCAGAGCCCACCACAGCTGTACGAGCAAAGAGAGGTCCCTGGCAATGACCAGTGCCACACAGGTCCCCTCGCTGCTTGTTCAAGATGCCTTTAGAGATGCTTCTCCTTTGCAGTGAGCTAAAAGCAAAGGAGTGGAAGAGCAGGGATGGGATGCGGTGTTGCAGGGCGCACCTCGGAGCCGGCAGGAGACGCAGCCCTGCTGCTGCATGCTCAAGCGGGAGCCCTTCTCCTCCCTGCTGCTCCTCAAGCAAAGGCACCGGTGATTATCGATGCAGGGTGCAGCTAAGCAACGTCGGCTCCTTCTGCCAGAAGGAAGGTTGCTCAGCCGTTCTCCGGCTTCATTAAACACCCACTTGTGGAGCTAGCAGGACTGAATACAGAGATCCGAGGCGTTTGCAACATCCATTTTTCCTCATTCCCAGCAGATGTGGGTATCCTACCAAGGAGTTTCCCACTGGAAATATTTCACCCACTTTAATTTTTCTGGAGTTTTGGACTGTTGTCATGTCCACCTTGTGCTGCGATAGGACATCAGTCCAGATGGGAGCACAGTGGTTTGGGTTCAGCCCCAGAAATCCCTCTCGGCCTTCCTCCCCAGTGGGTACCAGAAAGGGCTCAGCTGCTCTACAGAGGCATCACAAAGCTGTGACACCTCAAAAAACACCAAGCCCGGCAAGCCTGAGCCCTCCTGTCCTCCAATACCACAGTCCCCTCCACATTTTTCATCTGTGACCCTTTCTGCCAGGAAGAAATGATGAGAATAAAGGAAATAAGAGAAACAGTCAGAGATGGGAACACCAGAAAAGAGGGACCCAAGCAGCAAACACCAATTCTCAGTGCCCGCAGCAGCACATTGAGCTGCTGGGATGTCTGCCTGGGCTTCGAGTGGGAATCTGGCTTTGGGGGTCCAAGGCACATCGTGTTTCGAGGCCCCGCCGTCCCTCCCTGCTGTGCTCTGCCACCCAGCATCGCGCCACCATGCCCAGGAGCCGCTCAACCCAAGCCCCTCGACACAGCCAAAAATCAGAATTCCCAAAGGGAAGATGTGATTTCAGTTCCCAGGGGCTCGATGAGGCTGTGGAAGGACCAGGCACCTGTTGGCTGAAGCCCCATCTCACAGCACAGCCCTTTCATTCCGATAAAAATTCTGAACCACATCATCGTCAGCCTTGACAGAAACGATTCCTATAGATCAGCGCGGAAAATCGAGAGGATTTAAGGAGAGAGGAGGGTTAGGAAAAAGTAAAACAAACGACGTGCAATTTTTCAAGCGGAAACAATGGCAATATGAAGATATATAGGTGTCAGCCGTTCTGTAGGAGGCAGGAGGCTGTGCTCTTTTACCTCTTACAGTGTCACTCTCATGACCTCTACCATTTGAAATGCTTTGATTCCACCTTGCCCAAGGGATCTCTGAGCGCCAGGGAAGAGATGAGGAATGCCCGCGCCTGACCTCACCTCCACATTGTCTAACGACTGATGGCATAAATCAGTTTTTCCCCTCCACAGACCCGAGTGTCAAGAACCTGTGTGAGAAGGCTGGAAATATTAAATGATTTCCCTGAGGGTTTTTCACTGCTCCTTGGTTTCTCTCCTGTAACTGCAGAGCTGTGTTTCACGTGAAGACCAACTTTCCCGTGAGACCTCAATTTGTGTTGGAAATGGACGGGAGGCGGTGGGGAAGAGGGATGCTGGCGGCCAGCGGCCACCCGGGAGGGGAGCAGGAGGGGCACGGCGAAGTCCGCAGCCCAAACTTGCCGTGCTTGTCCTTCCTGGCATTGAGCAAATAAGAACCAGTCCAGTAAAGAGATAGAAAGGAGAGGTCGGTGAGGCTGCTGAGGTGAGGGGTAGGAGAGACAGGAACCATCCTGTTGCTGGGGTCAAGAGGAATGAGCAAATCCCAGAGAATGAATAGAAAAAGCCAAGTTTTCCCGGTGTTCCTCAGCCTGCAACCACCTCAAGAAGATGCCCAACTCGTGGGATGCAGAGGGATCACAGACCTCACAGAGGGTCCTGGAAGCTGCAGCCATCCCAGATGGTGGGGATGCACCTGCACAGGATGGAGAAGCAGAACCGACGTGCAGGTATAGTGAATGCACCCGTGAGCTGCTTCCCCCCGGACCTTCCCAACGGGATTGTCCTGTTTCTCTAACCCTGACGCTGGCACGCTGCCACCCTCTCCCCAGTCACTGAACAGGCAGAGCCATTTCGCTGCCTCCTCCTGAATTTGGAGCATTCAGTGCCTGGTGTGGTCACCCCAAGAAAACTGGCAGGAGCTACTCCTGATGACAAATGGATTTATTCCTCCCCGGCAGTGGTCAGTCTGTAAGAAGCCCCTTCCCTGTCCTCAAACTTGGACCCAAGCACTGGAAATGGCAGAGGGAGATTTTAAGAGAAAGCCAGGTACGAGTAGGGCAGGCAGCTGCCAGGAACTGAGGGTGATCAAGTTCTGAGCCCTGGGTTTGACTCTGCACACCCAGAATGGGCAGCAGAACAGCTTAAACCCTGTCCTGAGCCCAGGATTGGCATCCCTGCCTGGTCCTGCCCAGTTGGGATGGGCTGAGGGCAGACAGCTGCACCCACCAGGGGTTGAGCCATCCTCACTGGTTTCAGTCTGGCTTTCAAGTCCACAGCAAGCTAGCAAGAAGACTTGGGCAATCGGATCAGCTTGTTTTACGCATATTTAACCAAGCTTTTTGCAGCCTTTCTCTCCAAAGCAGGCAGCCCACCTCTACCTGCCCGATAATGCATCATTAGCTGCTATTTGCACAGCGCTTCCCAAGCCTAAAGCCCTACTGAAGCGCTAAGCAGGATCATTATTCCATCATTCAACCCCAGCATCACTCCTTAAAAACAAATTTTGCAGCTAATTAGTCCTCGCTGCTATTTACAGCTTAGCCACTGGTTTGGCTCATCTCCAAAGTCAGATTGAGGCACCTTGGTGGTGGGTTCCTCTGCAAGACCTCCCCTTGCATCTCCACACGGAGCTGCTGGACCACACTGGCCACATCCTTGGGTCACACAAGAGCTGTGGTGGTCTCACCGGCACGAGAAGCACCGCAATGGCCCCACAAACACCGCTTGTGATGGCTGTGGGTTAGGACTGCATCCAAGTAAACCAAAGGCAAGCCAGATTCCTGAGCTTCCTGGCATGGTTTAAAGGTCCCAGTTTGATACTGGAAATCGTTATCTCATCCGTGTGACTCCTGCAATGATAAGGAAGGCCCTTGCTGGCGCTCTGGGCAGTGGGCAGGAGGAAACCACCCTTCCCGTAGTTATTAAACCCTCGCATTTCAAACGAGCAGCCTGGGTCTCCCGTTTCCCTTTCATCCAGGCTCAGGTCTATTTTTTCCTTGCTTTTCCTACTTCTGAGTAATTGTTAGAAAAGTAAAATCAACAGGTCGTAAAATGATAAAAGCGCCTTCTCTGGTAAATCCCCCCCTTGGGCTCACTTCTCCTCTCGCTTTACACTGATAAAATGCCCCTGCCTTCCCTGGAGCCCTTTTGATTTACATCACATACCTCAGATTACGAAAGAAACGTTGATTTTCTGATATCAACACACCATGAATCTAGACACACCCAGCCTAGCTCTGTGCGTCAAATAAATCAGGAGCAGAGCCAGGAATAGCTTATATACGAGCAATAGAGCTTCAACTACACCGTACTGATACGGGGAGAGCAATCCAGCCTCCTTAATGTAGATGGTTATATCCAAATAAAGGTGCTTTATGTCAGTATAAATTATTCTCTTCCCATTTAGGGATGCCTTTCTACAAAATGAATGTGTGGGAGTAACTGCCAATCCGGATACAGATAGATTGTTTAGGAAAAAACTAAACCCACCGGGAAAGCCTCATGGAAAAGTAAAGCTTCTGATGGCTTCTTCCCCTGGACCTGAAACCTTGGGGTCCCTTCAGTCCCACGGGGCTTTCTCGCTCAGCTCCCTCCCGTGCAGATCAGGTGGGGACTCCTGATGTGTCCCCCCGAGGTCTGAGCAGATCTGGACCCCCACTTCAAAGAGGCACTGAGTGCTTCACACCATGGGAGGGCAACCAAGAGGAGATGGGAACAGGGGCGCCTTTGGGAGCCACCACCAGCTGGAGAGATGATGGGGACAGGGTTTTTAGCAGGGCGTGGTGCAATGGGACAAGGGGGGAATGATTTTCAGCTGCAAGAGGGGAGATTGAGATGAGATCTTGGGGAGAAATGTTCTCCTGTGAGGGTAGGGAGCCCCTGGCCCAGGGTGCCCAGAGCAGTGGTGGTGCCCCATCCCTGGAGGGGTTCCAGGCCAGGTTGGATGGGTTGGATGGAGCACCTGGATCCAGTGGGAGGTGTCCCTGCCCATGGCAGGGGTGGCACTGGATGGGCTTTGAGGTCCCTTTTAAGGGACACCCTGCATGGTATCAGGGTGCATTTTAACGGTGTTCTGCATTTGAACTTCTTACTCACTTTCATAGGGAAAGCTGGGAACTATTCAAACAGCTTGATAAAGTTTGCTTTTACACTAAATTAAACACTTCTCTTCGCTAACCAGCAGAATACACTGCTTTTATGCAAAAATATTTCAATCATTATGTAGCTTGACAAACATTTATTTGGGTACTTAAAATTTGTGTTATGTCACAAATGGTGAAAGATGTGGGTTTTAGGAAGTGATTATTAACTTTTATTCACAGCGAATGTTCAGCACTCTATGGCCCAAGACTGAAATTCAGATAAAAATATACCAATTTGGATTTGGATTTTATTGGTAAAATAAATTTACTTTTAATGTGATGGATATATGAAGGGGAAAATAATTAAACCCTATTCAATTGAAAACTGATTTATTTAACAAAGGAAGCATTATCAGTAGTGACGGGAAGGGGTTTAAGGTTCCTGGTTATCACATCCTTCCAGCTGGCAGATCTCATACTCCCAGATCTCATCTCCTTTTCTAAAGTCTGAACAAAACGAGAAGTTGCCCTGCTCAGCCTTCCAGGTTTTGGGTCTCCATGAGAACAGGAACTCAGCCGCTGTAGCGTATCATCGAACCATGGAATGGTTTGTGGGAAGGGACCTCAAAGCCCAACCAGTCCCACTCCTGCCATGGGCAGGGACACCTCCCACTGGATCAGGGGCTCCAAACCCCATCCAATCTGGCCTGGAACCCCTCCAGGGATGGGGCACCACCGCTGCTCTGGGCAACGTGGGCCAGGGCCTCCCCACCCTTACAGCAAAACATTTCTCCCAAAGATCTCATCTCAATCACCCTCATTCAGATGAAAACCATTCCCCCTCATCCTATCCCTGCACTCCCTGATCCAGAGCCCCTCCTCAGCTTTCCTGGAGCCCCTTTCAGTCCTGGAAGCTGCTCTAAGGTCTCCCCAGCGCCTTCTCCAGGCTGAACAACCCCAACTCTCAGCCTGTCCTCGTACAGGAGGTTCTCCAGCCCTCGGATCATCTCCGTGTCCTCCTCTGGACTCGCTCCCATAGCTCCATGTCCTTCCTGTGCTGAAGACTCCAGAAGTGGACTCAGGGCTCCAGGAGGGGTCTCACCAGAGCAGAGCAGAGGGGCAGAATCCCCTCCTCTCCCTGCTGGTCCCACAGCTGTGGATGCAGCCCAGGATATCAAATCAAAGAACACCTTCTCCCTGTGCCTCTGTTGTTAACATCTGGCTCAGGACCTTCCAGAAGTCCTGGTACTAAGGGGACTCTCCTGGGTGCAAGGACTCACCGAAGGCTTTGGCGATCAACAGGTCTGGGGCTTTGTATTTTTATTGCTGAGCATCACCTTCCTTCGCCCTCACTGAGCTGTGAGCACTGGACCAGCAAAGAGCTGGAGCTCCCTGCCGCCAGCATAACCCGGGATTTCACACTTCATTTTTTCCCAACCCTGCACTGTTATTCCAGCAACTTCCACCTCCCGACCACTCTGGTTTAACCCTCCCTTTGCATTTCCTGCTTCCCAACTCTTTCCGGGGTCTGGCACCCCGAGGTGAGGCTGACACGAGTAAATCTGGTGTCAATGAGTCCTCCCAGGCTCCCATGGTCCCGGCTTGGCTGGGCACGGAGCCATGCAGGAACTGGGATGTGGGGAAGCATCCCCGCAAGCCGGGGCTCCCCGTGGCAGGGAGGAGCGCTCTGCCTGCCCCGCCATGGGAGGAGGATGCTGGGGGCTCCGGTGTTGGGTGATACGGGGCAATTAGATTAAAGGATCTTCCATTAGTGAAGAGTGAGAGTTTGCTAAGTGCGGTATCTGTTAGCGCAGAGTCATAACAAATCCGCAGATAAATGAAGTGCCAGTTACCTCCTTCAGAAAAAAAACCCAACCCAGCAAAAAAAAGAGCAAGCTGCTTCCTCTCGGAAAGCTCCGGGCTCCCGAATCCCTGCCTGAAATCCAAGTATCAGCGAGGTCCATCCATGCAAACCCATTTCTAGAAAATGAGCTTGCTTAATAAAAAAATTAAGGATGTGTAGTGATGGGAAACAGCTGGGAATGCTGAAGGTGGGGCAAGATTTTAGGGAGCACTGAATCGCAATGATGATGCCTCACACGTGGGTTTGGCTGTTTCGGGAGCTGGGCATCACCAGACTGGGCACCAGGGGACACAGCAGCCCTGCACGGCATCCACGCCACAAGTTCAGACAACTCTCTGCAGGACATGAGGGAATTCTCTGGAAAGAGACCATCATCCCATGGAAAACTCAATTGGCCTCACCGTCCCTCATCTGTCAACTCATTTGACTGAAAATTCTATGCCACTTTGCTCACACGGGTCCAGCTCAGCAGCGACGTGAGTCGTTCCACGCCCGTGATGAGCTCTGCTCCATCCTCCACCCCCTCCACCCTGCCCCGCACCCACAGGGCACCCACGGGGGAGGCCAGAAACGCCCTAAACAGCACCGAGGCAGAGCCCCGAGGGCTGGGAGCACGTAGGGAGCAGCTGGAATGGCAGCACTTGCAACCGCTCCAAGAGCAGGAGCTGAGGTCGCTCTCGGGCTTCCCATTTTGGGGGCACTTCCATTACTATTTTCCCATTTGGGGCACATGTGATCCCAAGGCAGCTCCTCGAGGCACCACATCGCAGCAGGGACGGGGCAGGTCCTGCTTGGCAAGGAGGAGCTGCCAACCCTGCCACCAGGTGATAGGGATGCTGGAGGCAACCAACCTGGACCAACTCTCTGCAACGGGGCAAAACAGGGAGGAAATTCCCTGTTCCTTGCTCTTTACACCAGGGATCAGCCCGTGGGCTCTGTGCCGAGCTGGTTATGTGCTCTCCTTAAAGCCTCCAGCCATCCCTGCACGCCGGGCAAAGCCGAGCACGGCGGCATCACCCCACTGCCCCGAGCATCCGGGCGGGAAGCGGAGATGAAACTTGGCCACTGCTTTTCCTTGTTCCAGATAAGAAAATCATTTGTCACAGTGGGGTGGGTGTCGGGGTAGGAGAAAGCGGGGGCTTTTATCGGGAAAGTGTCAGTCTGTCCACACGACCTGGAGAACAAATGGGTGTTTTATCACCCACCCAGCCAACGCCGCCCAACACCTGCAGCAGGCGTGTGCCCCGGCCGCGCTCGCCCCATCGCCGCGGAGGGAGAAAGTCACAGTGATGGATTTGCCCATCTTAATTAATGTAAACAAACAAAAGAGGAACATCAAATAATGCCCTTGACAGCCTGAAAACGGAGCCGGGAGAGCAGAGAGCGCTTTATAAAAGAAGGCCTTTTGATGTGCGGGCCACAGGATCAAGGTTTGTAAAGAGCAGCAGCTCCGTATCACGGCTTATCCAAATATTTTCATTTCCCATCACAAGCTGAGAGCCAGGGGTTGATGGTTTTGGACTCTTCAACTTTCAGCTTTCACCCTGCAGCCCCAGAGCGAGCAAGTGGAGGAGGGCGGCGAGGGGTCACCCGCTCCCCATCCCTCCCGGCTGCGCTGGGCTTCCTAATGTCCCCATGGAAAAGAGCCCAGCGGTGACACGGGACACCTGGGCGACCCAGCCTGGAGCCACCAGCACTGCTCTCCCCGGCATGGCCGGGCACCCAGGGGATGTCCTTGCTAGTTCCATCCTCCTCTCCCGACAGATACGAGCGGAGGAATGGATCTGGGGGTTAGGGTGGTCCACGAGCCCGACATGAGTCAGCGGTGTCACACCGGCGGGATGAAGCATTACCCAGCGATGTATAAACAGGATTAGCATTGCTGAGACGTGTGAGCAAATCCTTCCCCTCCACTCGGCTCCAGGCAGGACCCAGGACCTCGGATCCCAGGGGGATTCCTCCTGCTTGGCCACTTCTTTCTCCTTGACCCCTCCGTGGGGTCTCCTCAGGGAGAAGAGCCATGTGCCATCCCCAAGGCCGCTGCGGGGGGCACAGCAGGGCGATACCCCCGATGTTGGGGGGCAGAGAGGTGGGTAACGGCTGTGGGTGCCAGAGGGGAAGGGGAAGCCTATGTTTCAGCCTGAGCAATAACGGCACTAAAATTAGGGAGAAAAGGAAGGGAGAAAAAAACCTTTGCATCATAAATATCCCGTGAATTCCCATCGTGACACCAGGGTTACATTTCGGGTCTTTAAAAACACATACGACTGAAATCGAGTGCTCCCCTCAGCTTCTCTGGCATATTTACAGTCTCCGGGAAGGGCTTCCAGACACAAATCCCACTTTGACTCATAAAGGACCCGTCAAAGGTCAGCGCAGGGACGGCCAAGGGTGAAGTGCTCCTCTCCTGCGGCCGCAGCGGGGGGAGCGCCGCCGGTACCCAGGGGATGCTGCGCTCGGGGGTCCCCGGCTCAGAGCCCCCGTGCCCGGGCAGGGCTGGGGGAGGACGGAGCCGGGGAAGGACTGTGTCGTTCCAAGGCTTCGCCACAAGGAAGCAGCAGAAGCCCAGGATTGAAGGCAGAGCCGAGAGCATCGCGGTCCAACAGCAGCGGGACAGCAGCAAGGTGGGACCCCCCCCGCCCAGTGCGCTCCCCCCAAAGAGGGGCTGTGCTGAGCCCCCCCTAAGGGAACACCCGTCACCCGGAATCAGAGAATGGTTTGGGTTGGAAGGGACCTCAAAGCCCATCCAGTCCCACCCCTGCCATGGGCAGGGACACCTCCCACTGGATCAGGGGCTTCAAACCCCATCCAACCTGGCCTGGAACCCCTCCAGGGATGGGGCACCACCGCTGCTCTGGGCACCCTGGGCCAGGGCCTCCCCACCCTCACAGGGAAACATTTCCCCCTAAGATCTCATCTCAACCTCCCCTCTTTCAGCTGAAAACCGTTCCCCTCATCCTCTCCCTGCCCTCCCTGGTAAGGACCCCCCTCCAGCTTTCCTGAACCCTCATTCAGTCCTGGAAGCTGCTCTGAGGTCTCCCCAGAGCCTTCTCTTCTCCAGGCTGAACAACCCCAACTCTTTCAGACTGTCCTCAAAGGGGAGATGCTTCAGCCTTTAGTCCCAATCCTGGAGCTTTTTTTTTTTTCCTAAAAATCCTGGAGAGAAGAGGACAGGGAAGGAAATAGCCTTGGGCAGAGTCAAAGAGGTACTAAAACAAGATCTGGGGGTAAAACTGGGTTCTCCCAGCTCCCAGTCTGGTGTCTTAAAGGTTAGCCTGGCCAGGAGGACTTAGACCTCTCCCAGCCTGGTCCCACATCCTTTCCACCCATCCTCAGCCCAGCCTGGGGACACAGGAGGACTGGCAGGGGGGCAGCCTGTCCCCAGCCCCGTCCCACCAGGACTCAGGGGGCTCCGATACTCCCGGACGATGGGGAACAGCACACTCTGCTGCAGCTTTTGGAGCAGCTGTACCTTCCTGCCCCATTTCTGCTCATGATGGAGATGCCAAGGCAAGCGGCCGTCCCAGCACGCTCCTGCCCTTCCCTTCTCCTGACTTCATCGCTTTTCCTCGGCAGACTTTGCTAAAAAGTGCTGAATGCGGCACTGCTTCACTGTAATTATTTATCCAAAGGTGGGGGATGAGGGAAACACACTGTGATTAAAAAAATTATTGGTAAAAGGAGATAAAATAAAGTATTGATCGGGTTGGCTGGATCCCACCTCTGGAAATATAAGAAAAGTGACAGGGTTGTATAAAGAATGCCAGGTCCGAAAAAAGAAGCTGCTGCTTATTACATCTGAGATACCCACCGAGTGATAAATCCAGGATGCTATAGATCAGGAGTTTATTATAAAAAGCACCAAATGTGGTTAATCAGATGTGCCCTTGGCTGCAAATCCAGGCTGACTTGGTGACTCAGGACCCAGGGATGACATTCTGCCCAGAGCAGTGGTGGTGCCCCATCCCTGGAGGGGTTCCAGGCCAGGTTGGATGGGGTTTGGAGCCCCTGATCCAGTGGGAGGTGTCCCTGCCCATGGCAGAGGGTGGAACTGGATGGGCTTTGAGGTCCCTTCCAACCCAAACCACTCCACGATTCCATGGTTCTATGATTCAGCCCTTCACTCAACCTCCAGCACCGCAGGGGTAACGGCTCCAATTAGGGATTTGGCATTAACCACATGGACCCTGCTCCATGAAAATGAGGAGAAAAAGGTCAATTTCAGTGCCCGTTCTGCACCCCTTTCATACTAAACCTTACGATTACTGCCTGGCAGAGGGAGTGATGGGGAACAGCAGGGCTGGGCTCTGCAATCCCAATTCCTGGCATAAAGACAGGGCTGCAATGTTTAGGCAAAGGTGAGAGAGACACTGAGACCCTTGAAATGTCTCTCATCAAATCAAAACACTGAGCTTAATGGCTCTGGCTACCTTGGAGACCAATAAAAGCCCCAAAACCGGTTATGAGCCTGTGATCTGAGGTTAGAGGAAACCTGGCAGAGTGCTGACTGATTGGAGAGTTATTGGAAATAAATAAAAAGGTTGCATTAAACCTAACGGAAGGTCACAACACGAGCGTATCTCATGGAAGGTGACTGCCCTCATTACCCGGCCCGGGTACCCCCCTGTGCCTTGGGGATGGGGATGGTGGTTTCAAGTCTCTTTGTGGAAAAGAGATTTATCTAAAACTGATTATTGTTATTTTTGCAGCGGAGGAACAGCGCGTTCATCAGGCCGCTCCGCCTTCCCCTGCTTTTGGTCACTTCACTTGAGGCACCTGCAGCCGATCCCCTTTTCCAGCCCTGGATTTGTCCAGGGATTTAAAAGTAACATAAAACCCCACAACTAACAGCCTTTGAAGGGCAATGCAGTGGCGCTGATCAGTTCTTCCCCACCAGGAGCTGCTCCAAACACCCCTCATCCTGCCTGACGTGGCTATTCAGCATCGCTCCCTCCTCTCTCCACCTCCAGGGCGTGCGGAGCCTTTAGCACCAGCATTTCTGCTCCCCCTACAATTTGCAGAATCATAGAATCATGGAATGGTTTGGGATGGAAAGGACCTCAAAGCCCATCCAGTCCCACCCCTGCCACGGGCAGGGACACCTCCCACTGGATCAGGGGCTCCAAACCCCATCCAACCTGGCCTGGAACCCCTCCAGGGATGGGGCAGCCACCACTGCTCTCGGCAACCTGGGCCAGGGCCTCCCCACCCTCACAGCAAAACATTTTTTCCTAAGATCTCATCTCGGTCTCCTCTCTTGCAGCTGAAAACTATTCCTCCTAAAACCATTCCTCCTCGTCCTATCACTACGCTCACTGAGAACGTAGGCTGTATCCTCCTGAAAGCCAGCGAGGTAAGACACAAAGGGCTTATCTCCACCAGAGATACCTTATCTCTCACTTTTTTAGCCTCCTTTGAAAACCTCGGCTTTCTAGACTGAGGAGGAAACCCAGACAGGGCAGATGATGGAGGCATTAAACAAACCACAGACCCAAAAATATGAGCGCGGCGCAACAAGGGTTTGCATAGTTTCATGTACCACTTCACGTAACTTCAGAGACCACCACCCTGCATTTCTCCCTTGACATCCCTGTTAAAATGCAGCTTCCCTTCAGACCTTTGCCCCAAAAGTACCAAGTTCTCACAGGAAAAAAGCATTAAAAATAGAATTCCAACCAGTGGAGTTGAACTGGAAGCTCCTGAGAGCTCAACTCCAAACAACCATGGGCTGTGGCAAGCTCGATAATTTGCCCCAGAATCTCTGAATCTGAAACTACACGACATATCAACTCTGTAACCTCTGTCCTTCTGTCCCCAAGAGAGCTCTCCCATGGGAAGGAAACATCTTTCCATCTTTACGGCGCAAAACTGAGCTGGGATGGGTTCACCACCAACTTTCTCCTCCAGGAAGGGAGACGGTGTGTGTTCCTCCATCCCTGAGGACCCTCTCGGTGTTGAGGGGAGGGAGAGGAGCACCGTGAAGAATTTGTAACTGTGCATGTAGAGATGACATTTATAGGGCTCTCAAATTGGAAACTGTACATTTTATTGCACTCTCTGTCAAAAAATGCAGTTCCATCAGAGGCGAGAACGACAAGGGAAACAACCAATCAATATCTGGGCCTCTAATATCTGGACTGAAAAAAATCATTATCCTGTTACTTTTATTATGGCGTTATGCTTGAAATATGATAGTTTGAGGTTATTTCCATTACCTAGACAATTTTTAAGGGGTCTTTCCCTCCCCTCCACCTCTGGCTCAACTCCCTTTGGGCTGAAAATGAGAACAAATCCCTTGAGGAGGAGATCTGCAGGTCCTGGATCCCCCCAGCCCTGGGATGGGTATGTTGGGAACCCCAGAGATCCCAGCCACCTCCGGAGACACCAAGAGGCAGAGGGAGCCCTTGTCCAAGAGCACGCGCTCAAGCCAGGTGAGGTAGATCTGTGTCCCCCAGGTGAAATGCTGAACCTGAGGGCTCTTGCTTCTCCACTGCCCTCACGCAAGCCCTGCAAGCTGCCCCAGCTCCCATTCCAGGATCTCTGGTGGCTTTCCAGAGAGCTACGTTGTCACCAGCGCACCCAAAGCACCAGTGGCAGCTGGGAGGGAGGAAAGGTCCTCTGAGCCATCACCCCCAGCGTGTGGTCCTCATCCCTAAGAGTTCATCTGCTCATATCCACACAGTGCCGTTAAGGACACAGCTGAACAAACTCACCCTCCCTGAGTACAAGGAGACTTTCTGTCCTAATCTTGCAGGTTTTTCTCTCTTTGGGGGCAGTTTGGGGAGCACTAGGTTTGTATTTAAGTTCTGGGTTTGCATTTGGAAGATTATTGATGCCGTTTCGCATTACCCAGGCTAAAAGCCCTGCGCTGCTTCTCTCCTCCAGACTGTCTCTCGCTTCAGTCCCACAGAGCACTAAGTGGGCCCTTAATGAACAAGAGAAAGGTTATCAGGACCCGCATGGGGCTCCACCGTCTGCTTCGGCTGAAATCAGGAGACGCCACAGATAAGAGTTCAAAGCAATGCAGAGAGACAGCCCGGGCTGGCTGCCACTCACGCCACGGGCGCCCAGGGAGCCGATTCCCAGCACCGAGCAAGGTAAACAGCCGTCCTCCTGCATCTCCAGCGCTGCGGCAGCGGGCAGGGGAGATGCACCAGGGAGGAGGCCCCCAGGCTCTGCTGCACAACAGCTCCGAGTCCCACCACGCGTCCTGCAGAGGATGCTGGTACCCAGCACCTCTTAAGGGACCCCTTAAAACATCCACAGTTTGCCACAGAACGCTCAGAACAGCAGGGATGTGATGCCAGGAGCTACTAGGGGTCCCTGATGGAGGGACACAGAGCCTCCAGTCTTGGTTGGAGGAGGCTGTGTGATGCATTCAGGCAGTATCCGCAGCGTTTCCACCAGGCTTTAGCAACTGAGGCAGGGCAAGAGAGTATTCCAGAGCGTAGCTCAGTGAATGAGCAAAATGGGGATTGGAAGCTGTCTGCTCCAGGACGGCCCTGGAGAACACAGCTGGAACAAAGCCCATGGATGTAGAACAGAATTCAACAAGGCCAAAGGTTTGTAGAATGGAGTCGAAAATGCCCATCAGCATCTCTCACTCCACCGGTACAGACAGTTCCTCTTTTGAAGGACAATCCAAACCGTGCTGTGGGACTCATCCATCAGAGGGACAATCAGGAGACTCTGCCCAGCTCTATTTACACCGCTGACGGGGCCACAGACAACAGAGCAAATTGCAATAGGAGGTAAAAGCTGGTGGGTCCTTGGGAGGGAGGGTTGGGATGCTGCCGGGGATGCTGGCGGTACAGCTCCTCACCAGGACCCAACCCACAACCCATGAGAGGATGTCATGGGCAGATGTAGGATGCACACCATCATCAGGCCCACTGTCACAGCATCCTGATGAGCCATCAACAGACATCCAGCGATTCCCGAAAGCTGCAAGGGATAATGACTGCTAAGCAGAGGAGGGGAAACGTTCCCAGAAAGTATTTTGTGCTGCAGCCTCCCAGGGCTGCAACAAGCACTGGGTTTAGTAGAAACACACTGGCTTCTTGACCCTTTTTGAAGCAGTCATGCACTGTGGATCACCAAGAGAGCGATGCTGTGGCGAAGCCATTTCCTCCCAGCTGTCACCTCTCCCCAGAGCTACCTGCCCTTCCCTGCCACCCCACCTCGGTCTCTCTTTCTCTCCAAGAAATGATATCACAGCCTATGGATTCTTCAGCGCCGTCTTTTACAGGCCAGAGTTGTTTAAGCAGGACATCCTAGAAGGTGCTAACCTTTAAAGGATTTGTGGTTGAAGAGCAGAGAGAGTTGAGAAAGACAGGGCAAGGAGCGAAAGCGAAGAAAAGACAGATCAATCCCAACGATTCATCATGCCAAGAGCTGTCCAAATAATCAAAGGCATCAGCCAGGTTGATGTATAGCTGATGTCACTGCGAGAGACCCTTAACAAGGCAGCCAGTGCAGCAGCTGCTGGTCAGGGAGTGTCTCAGCACACGCCGGGCTGGGGCACAGCAACGCAGCCCATCCATCACTGACCCACCTTAATGGCCAACCTTATTAGTAAGCATTCGCCAGGGCTGACAGCCCACAGCAGCCGCCCTTGCGCTCCCCAAAATGGGCTGGCCCACCTGGCAGGAGAGGATGCTGGGGACGGGACGCACGCCGGCCAGGCTTGGTGGGCTCAGCCCCATAGACGGGTGGGCACCAGCGAGGATTGTGAGTGACCATCGGGGCTGGCTCCAGCGTGGCTGAGAGCTCTGGGTGCATCCGTAAAGTCCCGCCAGCCATGGCAGGACAGTGCTCTGGGAGCAAGGACCATTGATCTCCAAGGCATCCCCAATCTTTCTGCACATCCATCAGCAATGTAGGGTTGACCCAGCCGCTCTCCCAGCCCCACTGTCCCATCCCAACATCACAGGATGGGGCACAGGCCCACAGGGAGTCAGTTTGTAACAACACAGTGATTCCATAGGGCTGAGCTGGCACAGAGGCTCTCAGGGGATCCTGATCCACGGGCTCTCCCTGCCTCTGGCTCCACCACACCATTCACCTGAGCAGGGCTTGCACCCCTCAGCTCGTTTTTTCATGCTGTAGGTGCATTGAGCAGAAGCAACGACCACAGCCCAGCTACCATGGGGTTTCCCCTGAGCTCTGCCCTCCTGTGGGTCCACTCAAAGACCAAGCCCACGCATGAGGGTAAAACCTGCCTCGAGACCCCAAATTCCTGCTACAAACCCTTAGCTGGGCTCTCAGCCAAACTGTGGAAGTGACCCAACAGCTCCAGGGACTGCTGGACATCACCCAGGTGAGACATACTCCCCTCCCTGGCAGCCAGCAAGAGTGGAAGGGACAGTAAAAGATTTTGCTTCGTTTCTTCCTCTATTCCAATGTCCCCAAGGAGCTTCTGTCCCCTGCGTGCTCCCTCCAGGGTCAGCAAACCCTCCAGGACTCTAGTGCGGATGCGTCAGGGATGGGAGCAGACCCCCACACCATCCCATAGGAAAACACCAGCTTCACTCGCTGTGTTGGAAATCCCGGTGTGAGAACCCAGTGGATTTACCAGCAGATGGCACTGATCCCCCCCAGTACCCCCTGTTTCCCCACCACCTCCGCACAGCAGGAGGGGAAGAACCTACAACCTGTCCAAATCCTACACCACAAACAGCCCCTGGCGTGCGCATGCACACACATGCATTTTCACACATGTGCACGTAGTGGAGCCCTTTGCATGGAAAAATAATTGAAAAATCCCTTATTTTTCCTCATCTGGGGCAATGAGATACTCTAAGGGCTGTAATTAATTAAGAACGTTAATGCAGGGAACATATGTGAAGCTACAACACCTTAAAGACTCCTTAAAATGCGATTCCTGCAGCTGTGTACGTGGAAGGCTCAGCACCACAACCAAGCAGGCGCAAGCACAGCTCAAGCTCAGGCTTTCCTAAAACCCCCTCTTTCTGCCAGACCCCAAGTCAGGATCCCATTGGATTAACTGGAGTCCAGTTGATTGCCACAGTTTCAATAGCTTGTTCAGCCATCGATTGCCGTCATGTCACCGGGAGAAAAGGATTAATAATCGGGTGCTCAGGTTGGCTCAATACTGCTGATAGCGCCTGACAAAACGCCGTCAGGAGCACTCCCACTGGAGCACTAGCTGTGTAGGAAAGCTGCAAGGAACATCATTCAGGGTTTTGCGGAATAATGATTAACTCCAGATCTTCAGCCTAGAAAATCCAACAAATAGTTTCTATTATTTCCAGATAAATTCTCTCTCTTCTCCGGTTTCATTGCTGTTGCACACACAAACCTTGTCACTGAGACCCACCAGGGGAGATGCATCTCCTCCTGCCTCCCCCCGTCTCTTTCTCCCCCCACAACCCCTTTTATAATCCATCCCAGAGGAAACACACTTCTTCGTAACCCTCGCGTTGCTTCTGACCCTCAGCTAAGAAAAACACATCCCCTCGCAAGTCTCTGCCACCGCAGATGAGGAGCAGAGTCCCAGCAGGTTCCCGTATCAGGATGCAATGTCCTGCCTGGCCTTGGCACGTCACTTCTGCCTGCCACCACCTCCCTGCCATCGCTCGTGTCCGTCTGAGCCAAGGGACAGCCTCGCACGGGGCTCCTGGGCACCACGGAGCAGCGGCGCAGGCGGGGAGCCTCGGCATCCTCCCTCGTTTCCAACCTCTTTGTCATTATTAGCAACCAGGACCGTGAGCAGAGCAACAGCAGAGATGGTTCCTCGGCCACGGAGGGGCCAAACCCAACCCGCCAACCCATCTTCCAGACTCCGTGAGCCGGTGCTGAGTGTGGATCTGGTGACCTCCCTCCGAATAAAAAGAGGATGGGATTGGGGCAGTAAATCCCATCCCGGTGCACATCAGCCCGGCAGTAAATCGGAATCCTCTCCGTGCCCTCTTTATTATCACATTCACAGCATGAAGTTATGAGCTTCTCACAGCTCTTGCTATAAAAATGTGATGGATGGCAGGGGAACCTCGGGGAGTTAATCTATTCTCCCATTAAATTTTACTTTAATTGGTCTTTGAGTCAATCAGAAACTCACCAGACAGTGAATTAAGAAAAGAAAAAGGGAAAAAAAGAGAATGAAACGGGGTGGGGGGAGTGAAAGGAGGTGTCTTTTTGCTGTGACTGTATTGTAATGCTGGATTGAGCTTCAAGAGAAAGGCAGGAGGCTGGCAGGCCAGGCAGAGAGGCTTCCACCTGGCGTGAGGTATCGCTACAGAGGGAGAGAGGGAAGTAACGCCCCCAAAACCCCTCAGAAGACACAAGGGCATCGCTGCAATCCAGTCACCAGCAACAATAAAGCAGCAGCGAGCAGCCTCGTGCTGGTGACAGGGATACGAGAGGGAGGATGGGAACAGCATCACTAAATAACCCACATCAATAACATTAAGGTAGAGGCTACGGAACAGGACGGCGTTCCCGGTTCCTGGCAATCAGCGGTGTTATACGGCAGCAAAGCCTGCACCCGGAGCCGCTCTGGATCCCAGCATCATCCCTGTTCCCAGTTCTCATCGGCACCACCAGGAGCAAAGTGTACGGATTGGGAAGATGGGTTTGGTGGTTGTGTCACCCGGGCAGGGTTCAAGCCTTTAACGGGCTCCAGACCAAGGGATTCAGGGTCCATTAACGGTCTCCCAGGATTTCCCCTTTTATTACAAGAATGAGAAGCGTTATTAGTCTGCAGCTCAAATATCTGAGCAAAAATAAAAGCTGCAGCAGCAAGGATCAAAACAGAGGAAAATGGAAGACAAACCACGTTTGCCTTCACTGCGGAGCAGCGCGAGGGGCTGACGGCTGAAGTTTATGCCCTGGAATATATGATAATCAGGTTTTATGGGAGAGAGCCCTAGGGACGGGCATTGTCTCTGTAAACAACGGACTTGAGGGAAAAGCTGAGGTTTGAGTAATGTGCTCAACCTTCACTTATGATAATATATATATGCATATATGCATATGTGGAGATTTATGTGCATACACACATCTATGCACTCGTAGGGCAGCAAGTGCAGGGAATTATCACCCTGCTTTGCCTGCAGGACCCCCACCACCACCTGCGCCCATCGGGAGCAAAGCAACAGGCAGTGGGACTGGGAAACACCTTGGTCTGGGCTGGTGCAAGGGAGTGACACCAGTAGCAAGGGAGTGACACCAGTAACCGGGGCAGGCAGGACACAGTCCCAGGCACGGTGTGGCCCTAAACAGGCAGACGATGCCTCTGGGGGCTCTTTGGGGCAGAGCCAGACTCACAGGGATGGGCAGTGTGTGCACCTCTGTGGACCTGTGAGGGGTGCAGCACCCCCAGACTCTGATCCAGAGGGTAAAACCTCTTCCCCAGGAAAGGGCCAAGCTCCCAAAGCTCCCCCTTTGACTACCGGTAGCGGCAGCCAGCAGGTACTGGGCTGGAGGGGGAGTTCATGTCCCTTCTGCCTCAACAATCGCTTGTCAGTCGTGTGATTTCAACACGAGTATTGGGAACGGTTCCTTTAAAGCCCTGTGCTCCCAGGGTCCCAAGAACCCAGCACAAGTTCGTTCTCCTTGGAGCAAGAAAGCTCTGTGGAGACCTCAGAGCAACTTCCAGGACTGAAAGGGGCTCCAGGAAAGCTGAGGAGAGGCTCTGGGTCAGGGAGTGCAGGGACCGGATGGGGGTAGATGGTTTTCAGCTGAAAGATGGGAGGTAAATATGAGATCTTAGGCAGAAATGTTTTGCTGTTGTCCGGGTTGCCCAGAGCAGCCGTGGCTGCCCCATCCCTGGAAGGGTTCCAGGCCAGGTTGGATGGGGCTTGGAGCCCCTGATCCAGTGGGAGGTGTCCCTGCCCATGGCAGGGGGTGGGACTGGATATGCTTTGAAGTCCCTTCCAGCCCAAACCATTCCATGATTCCACAATTTGATGACAAGACAGACAACAAAGCCAGACCCCAAAGCATTTACGACATTTCCGATGTCAGGGAGGCACCATCTCGACCTGGAGGGCAGTGAGGGCTGCACCAGAATGACTACCACGGTGCACACACGACTCCATCAGCCCGAGCCCACCTTCCAGGCAGCACGTGCTCTGAGAGCCGAAAGCCATGATTTTTCATTTTGGGAAAGGAAGAGGAGGAAGAAGAGGAAGGGGATGAGCGTCGAAGGCTGCTTGGGCTTTTGCAGTGCTTAGAGCTGATAGTTTTGCATCCGGCTCCCGGCACAGGGAAGAAGCAGCCCTATCCAGGCTGCATTTGTGCGTTTCCATGCTTTCTCTCCAAAAGGACCAAGTGATGCTGCCGGCCCTGCCCTCCCAAACACACCTGCCCCAACCCGAGAGGCTGCAAAGCACCCCAGGCTGCCTGCGCCGGATCTGTGCCTGAGCCCGGGACGAAGCGCGCAGCCCGAGGCCCCCGGCAGTGTGCCCTTCAGTGCAGCTTTTGTGTGCAGAAAGGTGGCAGGAGGGGGAGAGGGAATGAGGCAGGTGGGAGCAGTCCTGCCTAATTACGAAAATGAGATCTTTTAAGCATGAGACTTCAGGCTCACTTTGGACGGAGAGCTCATCACCTGATGCCCTTAACAGGCAAACGGGTCCAGTGACTTTTTCACACACGCCGGTGTTGTGGCTGTCATGGGGAGGGTGGTTCAAGCCCAGATGTGCTGGAGGGGCTTTTAGGGACCACTCTGCATCAAACCACCAGCTCTGCTCCACAGGAACATGGAGCGAAGACATCACACACACTCGCTCCATTGCCTCTTGCACCCCTCCATGCCTGCAGGAACCCAGTGCTCAGCTCTCAGCCAGCTCAGGCTTTGCTTCTGCTGGGGAAAACCCCAGGCTAACGTGCCAACACCCATGAGAATTTGGCCCTACCCAAGGAATGAGTTCTCCTAACAACCCACCACCTATTCATCACCTTCACTTTGTACTTAATGTAGTTTACAATAAATCAGTGGGCAAAACCAAGAGCAGAACTTGGAAGCAATTGGGTCTCCATTCCAGGTCTTCTGGGAAGTCTCAGCCCAGGCACAATTTCTCATCAAGACATTCCCAGTGCAAAGTGTCCATTGCTGGAGATCCAGTGAGGAACAAGACATGAAGGCCACAGGGATGCGATTCCCCGTGGCGGCAGGTTTTCCTACCCCGCTGCTGTTGGTGACACTCTGTGGGACAGCAGGGACATCCCAGGGGACCGCACTTTGCCTGGGGCATCCTTAGGCGACACCTTTGGCCAACGAGCCCAAAATGCTTTTGTAGATCCCATGCAGGGCTGAAGGGGTTAACACACACCGGACCCCATCCTGAGCACGAGCAGGATCTGCCCTGGACGGACCAATTATTCTGTTCTCCCCTTTCCCCATCTCTCCCAAAAGTCAGAGGCGGAGGTGGAGCAGAATAAAACCACCCAGCGTTCGCCTTGCCCATCCCCTGCCGCCTTCCAGGCCTCGGCTGCGGCACGGCAACGAGCGCCGTCCATCAGCGCCAGAGCAGGAGCCTTCGGAAGGGTGTAATTCTGCCGAAGGAGAATGGACTTCCCAAGCACATGGACCTAAACTGCAGAGAAACAGAGCCCTAAATCTCTGGCTGTAGATTTACGGCCTCCATTCTCTTTCTTTACTGCAAATACAATCCGGCAGTAATGGTCTAACACAGGAACACCATCACCAACCGGCTGATGGCTCACATAAAAGCAATGTCAACCAAAAACTATGAGTTTATAAAAGGGAACAAACCCTCAACAGTGACAAGAACATGAAACCCATTAACAATTTAAACACTCTCCATTTTTTATTCCCCACCTTGAAGCTATTACGGCTGATAGAAGGCTTCACAGCTGAGTTAACCACTTCAAGGGAGGGCTGCGCGCTCGTACGCACGCTCACACGCATAAAGAGTTTGCCCAGGCCGCGAGGTGGGAGGTTACGTGGTAGAAAACCATTTAGGGCTCTGCTTCTGCAAGATGCTCAACCTCCCTCCCCTCCCTAGACCCGCTCAGCACCTGGCAGGATTTGGCCGTTTGCAATTTCCAAGGCTTTTGTAAGCTGCCTGGTAACCCCACGATACGGAAAGATTATTGCTATGGTTACTGGAGGAAAAAAAAAAATTGCAGGTGTGTTGTAATTGTTTTTCCTGGCGGTTTTCTTGCTGCTCTGGGTCTCTTTTGGCACCTTGTCATATTGTGGAGCAAATATTTGTGGAAGCTGTTGAGGAGTCCCAGAGCCGAGCTCAGAGCCAGCACAGAGAAGGGGGAGGGATTGCCTCCCCGGGGGAACTCGGATGACTTCTTCTATAGTGAGAAAAGCCCTACGTGTTTGGGGGCCCTCTAAAATCAGCCCCAATTCAGCACCCAAGCCATAAACGCCCCTGCACGAGGGCTCGGCACCTGGTGCCGGCTCCCAGCCAACTGCAGCTGCCCGGACACCGCTCCCAGCTCTCCGCTGACCCCAAACAACCATTTTACCTCACTGACCATCAATTTTCTCCAGCTGCAAACCAGGGCTAAAACCACTCAACCTCTACTGTAAAGTGCTTGATGATCTTTGCTGTAAGGTGCTTTGTCCTTACAGGAAAATGACAGTAATTTTTCCCTGTTATTGGAGGAACCAAGAAGGGGCCAATCCTCGTCCATCCTGGTTTAGATACTCTTGCACGAGCTGCCCCACGAGCAGCTTTGGCTCCTCCAGGGCTAAAACCCAGCAGCTCCATGCAAGGTCTGCGGAGGGGATATCATTGATCATTGAGGCTATCAGTGATCATTGATAAAACCAGGTGACTAAGAAAGAGCGGTGGAGAAGCTCACGGGGCAGGCGGCCGCGTAGCTCCCCAATTCCCACACCGATGCCTCTGGAGCCCATTTTTCCGGGCTGGCCGCGTCATCCTGAATTCAAGGCCGTGGGTGCGACCCATGCCCACAGACCCCACCAGGTCCCTGCAGCATCGCTGCCTCCTCCCTTCCTTCCTTCCTGCCCCGGCGCAAACAGCGGGGCAAACAGCGGGAACACCGGGAACAGCTTGAAATCAGATCCTGGTCCCCAAATGGAAGGAAGTGGCACTGGAGGCTCCTGCCATAAAGCCGGTCCCATCCTATTGAAACGCCGGCAGATGGGGCCATAAATGTTTCCTCCTCCCCTCGCTAACAGCCACCGATGCTTCAGATTCATCTTTATCTTTATCTCGCTGTCGGGTTGTAAATGCCTCTCGCTCCGTCTCTCGCAGCTGGGCTGGGCCTCGCCAGTCCGCTTCCTCCCAAGGTTCATTTGAACCAACAACAGAGAGCAAAGGAGAGGGTACGGGTGAAATGGAAACGGGATCTGTGGGGCGAAAGGAAAGAAATGCACACCTGTCTCATGCCTGGGTTTTGGGAGCGTGTGAGATGCCCGTGGGATGGAAGCAGGACCAGGAGGACCCACCAGCAGCTCTGATGGGGCCAAAATCAAAACCACATACAGATCTGGGTACCCTCCTGTCAATGTACGTAAATCACAGGGGCTGTGGCGAGGATTAACGTCCCCTCTTGTTTACCTGCACCGCTACGTGTTAGATATTTACACGAATAGCACGAACATCTGCAGCTTCATTAGGCAAGATAAAAGTTAAGGACTATAAACCTTTATGCTTCAAGTCGTAAAGCACTAAGGGTCAGGAGGGAATTTCTAAATATAGGCACGTTATTCCATCACTGCCCATTATCCGGTTTTCTCGTCACACTCCAAAGCAGATAATGCTGGTCACTTGTAGCCATCGGCTACCGGACAACTGGACAAGGTGGGCCACAAGTCTGATGGGAGCTGGCACATCCCACACTTCCTCCGTCTTCATTTGATGTTGCAACAGCACACAAGGACCCCAAATAAGATCTGGCTTTGCTGTATTACTGGCATAGAAAGAGAGAGAGCGCCTCTGGTTTGAAGACCTTATACTGGAAAAGCTTCAGGGTCCCTAATTCCTGTTCCCTCGACCAGGATGGGGAAGACTGCCACCTTTTTGACCTAGTTTTCCTACTTGTTCAAAGGTTTGGGCAGACTGGTTGTACCACATCAGATACTCTCTGGCTCACAATGTCGACTCTGGACCAGGAGGGACACAGTTATTTCTGCAGGAAAAGTTTATTCAGAGACTGCTGGATCTCGCCCACCCTCAGCTGTGCACATGGTCATTCCGAGGGCTGATCCTTTCTCACTCTTATTAAGCCACAATACCTTGAGCCTGAATTCCACAGCCTAATCCCCTGGTTTTCAAATGCCAAGCACTCATTTGCCTTCCAAGCCTGCTGCCATATCCACCTTCTTGTGCCATAAAACCAGAAACGCACGCAGCCATCGCTCCACACCCTCCTGGAGGAACCAGGTCAGAGCAGGCAGCCTCGTACAGGGTCATAAATCAAACCACAGCTGAGTCGGGACCGGGGCCAGTAACCCCTACCCCAAACACCGCATTTCCGCAGTCACCAACAAACTAAACAGGAAAGGAAGCCTGGGCAGCATACGGAGACGTTCAGCCTCCACCATCCCACGGGCAGGAGAAGCCTGACAAGGCGACGGCGCTTTTGACCCCTGCGATATGTGCAGCAAGGAGGAGATCCTCTACAACAAAGCTGCAATCAGATGGGAGACACTGTGCTTCAAAGAACAAATTCTGGGCAGAGCAGTTAAAACCCCCTAACTAATAATAACAGTGACAGGCTGACGCTAATTAGGACAAGTGGACTCTTGTTCAAACAGTTTACTAAATGTTGCTCCATCCTGCCTGGGGAATGGATGCTCTGGGCTGTTTTATTACACCAGATCCCGACCTTTGATAGCAGGAACAGTGTGTTTTGGAGGTATCTTGGCTAACAGAGTGAAAGTTTTGTAGGAGGAAATGAGCTGACAACACTCCTCCGCTGAAGCCCTGACACAGGATGCTCCAGCTCAGCCCTGCATCTTGGCTCCTACTGCACACTCGTAGGGAATCCAAGCCTCCACAAGAGCAAAGCTCTGGCCCCACCAGCCATTTTTGCCAGGATAAAATGAGTTTTAAGGCCCTAGGGACTGGCTGGGTCTCACAAGAGCACACCTGCGTTTTAAGGTCCCTTCTATCTGCCCCCCCTTGGGCTTGGGGAGCTGCAGGAGCTGCTCCAGGAGATCCTGTCAGAGCACTCAGGCTTCTCCCTTGCTCCATCGACAGACACATCAAGGGGGTTTATGCTGATATTTCCCATACTGACTCCCTTTGGCTTCAAATCTGCTCCATAAATGACCGATATTTTTATATCCAGCCATTTCCCCCTATATTTTATGCGAAGCAATAAAGCCCAGGTCTGCTTCTGCCACAGCGGTGCCTGGAAGGGTTACCCATCATGTGTGGGGTCATCCTGCACCAGGACAGCTCAGAGGCAATGGGGATCATTCAATAAATACCTTTTTTAGAGGACTGAGGCGCTCTGATCAGTTTTTCTTACAACAGGCTGGAAACATGACAAAGGCAAACCCCTCTCTGCTGGGAAGGTTTGTGGACTTGTCCCCGTGAATGTTTAATAAAGATGTTTTTTAAGGAAAGAGTGTAAACATGAAGGAATTTATTTTTATCTTTTTAATTGTGGGAGCCTGCCCCGTGTTTGCGTTTTCCAGGATTAACAGCTAGAGCCAGAGCTCTCCGTTTTCTAAGTCTTCTAATTCCACTAAACATCCGCTACCCTGAAAGGACTCCACAGAATCCCATAAAACATTATTTATCTGTGTGCGTTAGCTGCACGATACTGTAATTTCCAGAATAAATGCTGGGTGTAAATTGTTGTTTATGTTGGAGTCTGACTGTCTTTACGAGAAACAAAGTGAAAACTGAATCTTCACAGCTTTATTTCTTCCGCTGAAACCTCTTCTGCAGAAGGAGAAATGCCTGGTGGAGCGCCTTAATGGATGGCTGTAAAGACTGTTGGGTTAAAACAAAGTACAGGGAATCACCTTCATCCCCCTCTTTTACTGCCGAATCCTCAGCTGGTGTAAATTGGTGTAGCTCCAGTGACTTTGGTTCATCTGGCCCACGAGTGTCATTTAAATCAAGCTAAATTAAAGTGAAAGCAGCGCCATTCACATGGTTCTAATTAAAGGCCCATCAATGTTTCTATCGCAAACCCTGCCTGGTTAAAAACCCTGATTTCCACACCGGTGTCCATCCCCGAGCCGTGGGCACAGCGCCCTGAGCACCTCCTGGGTGCCTGCACCCCAGCCCTGCAAGGGCTATGAGGATGCTCTAAGGTACCACGTCTCGAAACAGGTCCCACAATGGGTTCTCTTTGTGGATCAGCATCTTTGGAATGATGATGCTGATGAATGATGGAATGATGACCAGGCTCCAAGAAGGGCTCTGGAGCAGGACCTGCCCTCACAGCTCCCCAGGCAGCGGCTCGCGAGGGCCAGCCCTGCGCTGCCTAACGGCCGGGCTCACCCCGCTGAACCTTCCATACCCAGGTGAGAGGTCTCCGCTAGCAAAAACGCCTCCTCCTCTTGCCAGACGCAAACTTCTCCCTGGGGACGCCTCGCTCTGCCCTAGGGTCCCAGGATCTTCACCCGGGCTCCTGTCCGATGACCCAAAATCAGGGAATCTGACCCACCTGTCAACCACAGGAACAGAGCAGCTTGGGTTTCATCTGGACTTCCCTCTCTGATGGATGCTTTATTTTAGTCCCCTCCGTGTGAAAAGCAATAGGATGGTGTGAACTCAGGTGGGATGGGGCTTAGTTGGGAGGACCCAGTGTGGGACAGGAGCTCGGGGACAGGACCGGTGTGGGACAGAGCTCGTCATGCTCCCAGCTCCCAAAAACTTTGTCCTTCAGCATCATCAGTGAGCACCTGCTGTTAATGGTGTGCAAGGAGAGAAGAGGGGGACCAGAGGCTCTGCCCCGAGCTCCTCACACCCGGGCTGGGTCACCCACACAAGCTCCGCGCTACCCCATGCGAGAAGGTGGAGCCCAACATCTTGGGTGACACAGAACCAACCTGGACCCTGGCAGGTCCTTCCCAGAGGACATTGGGTCTCTGCTCATCCATCCTCTGCTTTGAGAAGCAGCCCCAGGAGGGACACGAGTCCCCCTCCATCCCTGTCCCCAGGGTGCTGCCAAAACAGCCACCACCGCTCCACCACGAGCAGCAAAAGATCAGGGAAACTTTTGATGAAGAGTTCTGGCAGCCCCGTCATCGGGAAGCAAGAAAGGTCAGGGAGTGGAAAAAATAATAAGAAAATATAACTGCTTTCTTATGAGGAAAATATTATGAGTTCTTCCCCTTTTTCAGCTTTTATGGAAGGAGATTCTGCCAGTTCCTTCAGAAAAAAAGAAGAAAAAGTAGTTTTAAAATGAGATTATGCACCTTCAGGGTGCCATTAGGAAGTTTTACTGTACTGAGATGACATGAAAGCTCTGGAATTAATATCCCTGAGATGCTTCAAACCTGCAATAGCAATTATTGTACTACGTGTCCCTGGATAAATAATAGGGCCATTCAGCTAATTAGCTTCAATGATTTCAGCTCCCTGTAAATTCTCTCGCACTTGGCTATAAAAATAACACTAGGCAAACTTTTGGTAACAGAAACTTCTTTCAGGGAAAAAAAAAAAATCAGGGGGTTCCCCCAGCTCCTAATTCATAGCGGCTGTCACGGCAGCGGTGCGGTTCCGAGGACGGGAAATATTAATAGGCTATAATAGAAAATATAAAAGGAGAACCGTTATTAATTGCCATTTACTGGTAATAAACCTATCGCACCGATTCCTGCCCACGCACATGTGCAACCCCATTAATTTCGCTGGGGCTGCATGTGTTAATTGAGAGCAGAATTTAGTCCACCCGTTGTAATTAATTAATCAAGTTTTCAGTATGGTTTGCATACTTAAATTCTTTTTTTTTTTTCTTAATTATTCCATGTCTTCCCATCTCTCCGGGTCTGACTGACGCACCAGGGGCTCCGTCCTCGGCCACCTCGCGATTTACTCTGGGGAAGGGTGGGTTTTATCCTGCCAGTGCTCTCTCTGCATGGGGTAAATTCACCACCGTGGGTCAGACCATCGTCCACCCACCTGCCCCGAACGCTGCTCTGGATTCTCTGGGCCACATTCTGACCTGCGCCAGTACCCCTTGATCCCCAACATCCCCTGGGACTGCCCCACCATACCAACATCCATCAGTTTTTGGCTGCTTGAGGCAGTAAAGCACCACTTTGTACAAGCGGCACCACTGCCTGTACCTGCTTCTAAGCTTTAATGCCCTTCGAAATTTAAAGTACTGACAAATTCCCATCTAATTTCATGCACGCAATTAAGAATTTCCTTTAGAGCCCGTAGAGTTCTGCCTGTAAAAGCCAACGTCGCGCCAGCGCTGCGGTGTGGGGGTTTTAAGGCTGAAATACGGAACAAGCTTTAAAGGACAAATCTCAACAGGGACCGTCACAGGTGCTCACAAGGGCGCGTGGTCGTTGCTTCTTTCCGAAGACCGCGGAATATAAAATGGGATGAAAATTCTTGGTGTTTCTGAGTTGACTCAAATATGATTTCCGACGAAGCAACTGAGTCAAACAAAGCAAAGGAACAGGGAGTTTTAGGATGGAAAAGAAAAAAATAAGGAAGCATCCCAAGCGGTTTCCCAGACCAGGTTGGTTTTGTGTGACTCAAACCAAGCCAGGATTCAATCTTTCAGAAAACAGATGAGCTCAGCCCCCTCATGGTGGGACCCTGGGAAGGTCCTGACTGCTGAGCACCTCCCGGGATCCGAAAGGACCCAGCAAAGCCAGGTGATGAGCAGATTCCAGCAGAATCCAGCCCAAAAGGCTTGACTGCCCCATGCCGGAGTCTGGAAACCCTGAAGGCTCCTGCAAAAGCCCAGGGGAAAGCGAGGAGCCCTGAAACCGGTGTTGGGGCTGCGGGAACCACCGTGTCCCCTCGTCCCAGGGGGGCAGAGCCGCTCGTCCCCACGCTCCGCGCTGCCCGGGCCGGGCTGGGCGAGGGAAGAAACCCAAAGCGATTCCTCCAAACAGAAACTTATCTCCGGCGTCCCCTGCGTTAAGTGCGGCAACACTTTCCATCTCGACATGACGGCCTTTGGTGGTGAGATTAATACTGATCCTCTGATCAGACCCACACGATCCTTACAGAACTGACCCGATGTTGTTTTCACTCTCTCAAACCCCTTTCTCCATGCTCCCCCGGTCGCTGCGCCACTGCCTGCGAACGCACTTCACTTTCGGTGGGGTCTACAGGCTCAGCTGATGAAATACCCAAGCGCTGCGCTCGCCGAGGACGGAGAGCCGTAACATTTGGTTTGGAAATTTATTTTCGCCAATATTTCTCAATAAAATAAATTGTATAAATGAAATCAGACTGACACCGCGATATTTCCTCACTAGCTGGCATCTCCCACAGCACTCAGGGGCTGTCAGGAATTTTTCCCTGAGGTTTTCCCCGTTTATTTTATTTATTTTCCTAAAGCAGGGGGACGTGCAAAGGTTCTGGCGCAGCCGATTTTTCAAATCATTGCAAAGCCCGTTACCTAACGAGCTGTTTTTGTATGTTTCCCCATCTCCCGTTTGGGGAATCTGGTACCGGTTTGACTAGTACGACAGGTAAAAAAAAAATTAAAACCCAATCCTGAAGATAATCGATTTGTTACCTTCAGCACTGGGGAATTCAAAATTATTTTTAAGCCCGATATTGAGTTCTGGCCACTGCAACGAAGATCAGGAGAGATTTTTGCATGGCGACATTCTCTTTTATATGCATTGCAAAAATAATTGCTGTAAGAAAGAAAGAAAATGGAGACGGCAATGACATAGAAAAAAATCTGTACGGATCAACATCACCAACAGGGACTGAAAGCAGCCAAGCCCTGGGACCAGACACCAGCAGAGCACTTGAGTTGAAGAAACACTAAAAAACGGATTTAATCTACCATGGCAGGAACCAAGACCTTCATTTCGCACATGTTCATCAGCACATGGGAGGCAAGAAGACTTCAGTGCCCATTTGCTGAGCTGGGACCCGCCTACAGCCCAGGGCTGCTGAGGAACAAGCTGTTGGTTAAATCACACAGCAGAAGGAGGAATGTGCTTTTCTCCTTTATTTTGCAGAGAAGTAAACAAAAGCCCAGTGAGTTTGGGGTCACATAAACCAGGTCTGCACTGGGCTTTGGTGGCACAAGAGCCTGGGCTGCTCTACCATCACTTGGTCTCCCCAAGGTCTGGGCAGGAGCATCCCCAGGATCCATCAGAGCTGCTCTGTCTTCCTCTACCATGTCTGGAAAGGGAATATCAGGTTGGGAGACAGGTTGGGAGAGTTGGGATCGTTCAGCCTGGAGAAGAGAAGGCTGCGGGGAGACCTTAGAGCAGCTTCCAGGACTGAACGGGACTCCAGGAAAGCTGGAGAGGGGCTCTGGATTAGGGAGTGAAGGGACAGGACAAGGGGGAAAGGTTTTGAGCTGAAAGAGTGGAGATGGAGATGAGATCTTGGGGAGAAATGTTTGCTGTGAGGGTGGGGGGGCCCTGGCCCAGGTTGCCCAGAGCAGTGGTGGTGCCCCATCCCTGGAGGGGTTCCAGGCCAGGTTGGATGGGGTTTGGAGCCCCTGATCCAGTGGGAGGTGTCCCTGCCCATGGCAGGGGTGGGACTGGATGGGCTTTGAGGTCCCTTCCAACCCAAATCATTCTGTGACTCTACGAAAAGGGAACACGCAGGAAAGGGAACTTCCAGAAACAGGGACATCCAGACCACAATATTGCTCACTACAAGGTCTCTCCTCTACTCCCAAGGACCGTCCCATTCCCATCCTCCCTATGACTCCGGCTCCAGCCACGTGAAGCTCAAGGCATAAACCTGGAGGACAATCGCGGCGCGGCAGCTGTGCGGCCGGCAGCAGGCGGAGCGCTCGGCAGCGTGAGAAACGAGCAGGCTGTGCAGCGAGAAGCAAGTGCTGGAAAAACGTGACAAATTTAGCCCTAATTCCTCAAAGGCTTAAATTTGTCACTATTGGGGTTAAATTGCTTTCAAGGGGTTCCATTATGTGGATGGAGCTTTCAAAAAGCAGGACAGGCTGAAATGCCTCATGTTGACCCATTCATGTACCCATGGCCTTAATCTAAACTTCCCCGGATCTCATTCGATGAATAATTATACACACAGGAGGGCAGCTCATCAGCTGGCGTAAACTGGCTTAACTCCACCGCAGTAATTGGAGAACAGGCCAGAATGCCATTTCCAGACATGGTACGATGCCACTGGGGGTGAGCAGGCAGCGCCAGGGCTGCAGGCAGGACGCCGGGCTTTTATCGCCACTCTGGGATCAGCTCTGGTCCAATGCATTACGAGCCAAGACGCCCGCACTCTTTTGCCAGCTCCGTGTGTTTTTTGAGCTCTCTTAATTCCCTTCACTTGTCTTTACCTTTGGTCTCCCTTTTTCTTTACAAAATAACACTATCGTAACCTTGAAAAGGCAGCTGGAATTGTGTGGTTAAAAATAAAAAGCCCGACTCTCTGAGCATCGCTGCGTAGCACTATTTGTTCCTTACTTTAAGACATAACACGTGGCCAGTTCTGCTCCCAGGCACCTACCCTTTGCCTCCCCAAACCCACTTTCAGCCTCAGTTTCTCGTACTCACACTGTCCTGACCCACCAAACCCCACAACAACACTCCTGACTCCGATTTCCAAACAGCATCTTCCCAGATCAAGTTCCAGGTGCCCTCCACAAGAGCTGCACCCCCGCGAGACCTCAGCGTTGGGTCCTGCGCGAGGCAGACAGCATGGATGTCAACAATATCTGTGTGTGTGTGGAGGGGATCCTCGTGGAGGGATGCAGGGGGAGCAGAGCTGGGCTCTCTGCATCCCTCCTCTGCTCCACTCGGATGGACGGATTCAGTCCCACAGCCAGAGGATCGCAGACTGCTCATCTCACCAATCAATTTTTACGGCTGGAGAGGATAATAATGGTAATATCAGTATAAAAAAACCCCGCAATGACCCATAACAGTAACATATTACAGCTCCTTTTAAATAACTGTGCTAGCTGCAGTCTCTTTGTTTCTCTGGCAGCAGACGGCCGAGGCGCTGGGACTGCCTCTGCGTCTCCAGCACCTGCAAACGCTCCCAAACCGAGGAGGATATGGGATGGGCGCGTGGGGACGAGCGCCCTGGTGGCTGTGGGAGAAGGGCTGGGAGTGGAGGGTGGGATTACAGAGGGCAGCGCTTTCCCCCCCTCCCGTCCGAGGCAACGCCAACACAACCTGGAAAAATTGAGGCTGAGGTTTAATTCCCTCCCGGCTCCCCCGGCCCAGCGGAGGAGCCCTCTGCCGTGGGGTCCTTTTGATACAGAAGGCGCCGTGTGCCCAAGCCCAGCTGCAAGGCAATGGAGCAGAATGCACAGCTCCATTTCCAGCCCCCCCCCCGCAACCATATGCTCCATCGGGAAAACCTGAAGATTGAGCATTTTTACTGTAACACCGGGCTCCGAAAGCGACTGCTTTCCCTAGAGTTAACAGACATTTACTGCGCTTTATGGGTACCGCAGGAAGGAAAGTTCTCACTTGCCAGATGCGAGACAAAAAGTTAAAACACAAAACTCCCCCCGCACCTTCGCTGCCGAAAGCCTGGGGGGAGGACAGGACGGATTTTACAGTGGGATGTTCTTTACCCCACTGAAGGGAGCAACGAGGAAAGGCTCAGCAGGTTTTTATTCCAGCCATTTGATAAAAGGAAGGAGAACTACGTACGCAGGATTAGGTTCGTTGGGATGGGGGGAGAACATTTAAGCCACTGCTCCTTTCTTCGCCTGATATTACTCTGAAACAAGCGTCTGGTCAAATCTCCACAAAAAAAAAAAGCTCCTTAAAATTCTGGACTTGACTTCTAAGTATAAAAAGCACCTTTTTGCTTTCATGTAAAATTACCCTACAGCTGCCCTGAATCCGAAGCGCATCATTAGCCCCAGGGTTCCTGGTACCTAACACTCCTGTGCCTCCCGTGCAGCATCGCCTCCTCCAAAGGGCTGGGTTCTTCCATCACTATTCCATACAAATACCACTAAAATTTCTAAAAATGCTGTTTAGAGAGGTGAAGCCTTTCCTTTTTCATTTCAAAACGGGGCCACATCCAGCGTACTGCCATTTACCTCCTCAGTGATGCTTCAGATTTACGTTTGTGCAACAGCAGAGCTGAGTCCAAACTGCACCAAAGAGATTTACAAACAAACGTCAAACAAACATGAGAATGTGAGGAGACACACAAACATACCTAAAAACATACACACAAACATACAGTGCCTGGAGCTTCTGCTCCTCTCTTCAAACCCAACGAACACAGTAATTCGCCATGGATATTCTTTTAAACGGTGCTTCCGAGTGACCCTCAGATCTGCACACACAATGAAGCCTAATCTGCATCTGCAGGCTGAGCTGAGCAATGGTGTGAGGACGCTGGGGTGTTCGCTTCCTGCGATCCCCCGTCCATGCGCGCACCGTTTCTCAGAGAACAATTCTGGCGCCTGTTTCCAACAGAGAATTCTCCTCTTTGCTTTCCGAAACCCGGAGACAGAACCAGGCAGAAGGGGCTGCTTCGGCACCGGCAATCGGGCTGAGCAGGAGAGATGAGAACATAAAGAGTAGGGATCCTAAACCAGCCCTGAGGATGGACTTGATCTCCGCACGGGCTATTTTCAATCCCGCATCCTGTTCCCCTGGTTCCCATATCCCAGCCCCTCACTGCTCTTTCTCTCTCTCATCGTATTTACTTAATTTGGGGATATTTCCCCAGTCCTATTTTGGCAGAGAACAACTTCCCCGCTGCCCCGAACCTCCAAGAAATCCTGCAAAGAGGGGTATTTTACTTCCCTCAAATTCCCCCAAACTCATCAGCGTCTCAGCCCCTGAGCCCGTTCAGAGCCGCCACTCAGGATCCGACCCCCTTTCTCTTCCCCTTCCATCCCACCAGGACAAGGACACGGGGTCCAACTCTTCCCCGGAGCCTCCTTTGCTCCAGGTGGATTCCCGGGATCATTCTGAGGACTTAATTCCTAACAAATAACGAAGCCGGAGGGTTTCATTAGTGCGGAGGAGTGGATGCTGCTTCGTTCCATCACCTCCACCGAGCTCAGATTCCCCATAAACCACCAAATGCTGGCGGGGACGAATCAGGGAGGGATTGAAATGAAAAAGCAAACGTGCCACAAAGCCAGGTATTAAATATATAAGCAGACGATTTAAACCCATCTCCCAAATACCCTGGGAACTTGCAGCGCAGGTACATTGCAGCGTGGTGAATAACAACCCAGTTTTACACAGAAAGATCTTACTCAAAAATTCCCTTATTCCAAATTTTAAAGTGGGAAAAAAAAAGTTCCTTTCATTTCTGTATTAATTCTCCAATGATTCTATGTGAGAGAGAAGGGGGAAAGTGTTTATTTTAATCAAACCCAGAATATTTAAGCAGCTGAAATGGGTTTATTTTTCATGTTAAAAAGGGACATTCTGAAAACACTCCGTGAAACAAACAAAAAAAAAATCAACTCAAAATGCCTTGATCACAAAATAAATTATTTAGCCCTTATATAAACCCCGGCGTGAAACGACAAACATTTTTGTCACTTTTGCATGGCCCTGATTACGGTGCATTATGCTTCCTAACAGCTTTCCCCAGCATCATCACTAATGGGTTTTATAACATGCTTTATAACAGGTTATTAAGGAATATGGCTATAGCTGGTAATCGCTGTATAATATGAATAAAGCATTTAAGAAACGGCCCCTTCATTTAAACTGTTAACTGGGAAAACTGTCGCGTTATAAATAACCAAAGTGCGAGGCATTTCTGGGGAGGATTTCCATCTCCAGTCCAGCAAAAATCTCTATTTCCACATTTCTTCCTTCCTTTCTATTTTTTTTTTTTAAGCTTAAAACCTCTTCATTCATCATTATTCTCAAACCCTCCTCTGGCTGCGATGCCCACAAGAAGCGAACCCCTCGAGACGATTTTCCTTTATATGATGAGTCATTTATTTCATACAATGGTACCATAAATTCTGCAAAAGTTCAAGCGCGCTGTGCATGGGCCATTGCCAAAGAACCGTGTCAGCGTGCGCCTGTGTTTACGGTCTCTCCTTCCCCACACCTCACTGTTTTGTCATCCCGTCACTGAATCATCGCGGGCTTGATCCTGCTCCCAGTTAAGTCAATGGCAAAATTCCCATTGACGTCAATAGGAACAAGCAACTAGCTCGCTGGGAGCGGGATGAAATATGAATGTCAACGTATATATCAAACCCTGGCCCGATGGTGAGCATCTAACTAATAATAAAAAATTATAGTCTGCTCTGATAGTAGGGGAATAGTAGGTGGGCTGAGGAAGCGGGGAATAAAATTAACATCATAATTGGGCAGGTATTTATAAATCTGTGTCCTGGAGGCATTTTTAGATGCCACTTAAAAATAAAAAAATACCGACACCCCCCAGCTAAGAGAGCGGGTGTGGGATTCTGCGGAGAACCCACCCCGGCCCCGCAGGTGCTTCAGCATCCTGCATCCCACACCCTTTATCCCACATCCCACACCCTGCATCTCACATCCTGCAGCCTGCATCCGGCATCCCACTCCTTGCACTCCGCATCATCCCACACCCTTCATCTCACATCCCGCACTCTGCATCCCTGCATCCCACTTCTTGCACCCTGCACCTTCCATCCCGCATCCCACACCCTGCATCCCGCATCCCACACCCTGCATCCCGCACCCCACACCCTTCATCTCACATCCCGCACTCTGCATCCCTGCATCCCACTTCTTGCACCCTGCACCTTCCATCCCACATCCCACACCCTGCATCCCGCATCCCACACCCTTCATCTCACATCCCGCACTCTGCATCCCTGCATCCCACTTCTTGCACCCTGCACCTTCCATCCCGCATCCCACACCCTGCATCCCGCATCCCACACCCTTCATCTCACATCCCGCACTCTGCATCCCTGCATCCCACTTCTTGCACCCTGCACCTTCCATCCCACATCCCACACCCTGCATCCCGCATCCCACACCCTTCATCTCACATCCCGCACTCTGCATCCCTGCATCCCACTTCTTGCACCCTGCACCTTCCATCCCGCATCCCACACCCTGCATCCCGCATCCCACACCCTTCATCTCACATCCCGCACTCTGCATCCCTGCATCCCACTTCTTGCACCCTGCACCTTCCATCCCACATCCCACACCCTGCATCCCGCATCCCACACCCTTCATCTCACATCCCGCACTCTGCATCCCTGCATCCCACTTCTTGCACCCTGCACCTTCCATCCCGCATCCCACACCCTGCATCCCGCATCCCACACCCTGCATCCTGCTCCTTGCACCCTGCACTCCACATCCCGCACCCTGCATCCCTGCATCCCACTCCTTGCATCCTGCACCCTGGATCCCACATTCCACTCCCTGCACCCTACATCCCACATCCCAAATCCCACACCCTGGCGGGTCCGTGTCAGTCCCAGCTCTGCAAGCAGGTGGCAGTGGCGACATTTCCCGACGAGGCTTCTCAGCTGGAAATGTCCAAAGCGGGGAGAGGAGGGGGGAGAATAACCCTCACCCAGGAACAAACACACCAAAATAAATAACATCGCGAAACGTTAACTCCTTTCCCTCTATCAGATCATTGTTAACAGCTAATAAAATATCAGTCTGCAGGGACACGAGATATAACCAATATCCTAATAAAGAGAGTCAAAGAAAGGAAATTAGATCTGCCGGGTTTTTAGACCATTCGAATATAGTGATAGATCAGAAGATTTGGACAATCGTTTCCTAAAAAATGAAACGCGAAGCCCGTGCGTGCCAGCAGGTTGCTGCGCGCCGAGAGCCGGGATGCGTCGCGGCCACCGAGCACGTTCCCTCCTGTTCTAACTATTGGTTAATGCTTTTGAAAAGGGCCCATTAGCAAACGCCACACGGAAAATGATTCATTGGTGGAAACCCATATGAAAAAGTATTACGGTCTCCGTTCCTCTATTGCAGGGTAATTAATATCAATTGAATTAATCATAGCGAGTTAAGTGAAATGTTATTAAACAATGCGCACGCACAAACATCACGGCATCTCCCCTTCCCACCAAATGTAACGTTTTCAATATTTGCCTGCAGCTGACGACAATAAATCCTCTTAAATTTGCCTTCCAAGGTCAGCGAGTGCGGGAGATGCATGTATATGATTTTCTAGTTTACCTGCTAAGGAGAGAGAGGGGTCAGTGAATTATACTCCCAATGCAGCCTAATTGAATAGACCAGTGGCCGTCAGGCTCGGGACTGGAGGAAGCATGAGGACACACTTGACAACATCTATCTGTCACCAGAGACAAGAAGAGACAGGTAAATGGACTGACAGAGGGGAAAGATATACCACACGTATAATAACCACCATGTGATGAGGAGAACAAGTGTTAAAGGAAGAATAACAGAGCCACCTCCATTATCTGGAAAGCAACTTCCTTCATTTTTTTAATTAGTGGAACCTGCGGCTGACAAGGGAGGGCAAGATTGAAGGCTCACTGGAAGCTCATTACGTATTCTCATCCTGAAATGGGTGGCGAGAGGCGATGTTTTTAAGCAAAGCCAGTTGTGTTTCTCTGGAGGAGGACAACTTCCAGCGTTTGCCAAATGGGCAAAGAATGACAGGTTGATGTTTTCAAGAAAAAAAGGATTCCCACCGCAAATCTGATAGAGCAGCCAAAGCAGCAACCCAGGGACCACACAGTGTTTGCTCTTGTATGGGGCTGTTATGCGTGGGTTTCGAGGGTCTTTGTATGAGAGGGCTTAATGACATTAATCCCGTTTCACAGACAGAGAAAGCGAGGCAAAGCCATTTGCTCAAAACGACTCAGTAGAGACCAGTAACCAATTGCTGTGATTTGCACTCCCGAGCCTGAACCAGAAGGATGAGCTGAGATGGAGTACAGCGAGAAACAGACTGACAAGCGAGAAGGGGAAGCGAGGCATTTGTCGGAGAAGTCCGAGTTGGGGCTCTTCACAAGACTGATCCAACGATCCCAAAATTGCTGTAGCAGACCTTGAGAAAAGTAATACCGCAATGACGGTGTGGGGATCGAGGAGACGAAGGAAAAGCAGGAACCACAGAACTAAGTATCCTATTATATTAACGCAGCAGTGCAGGAATCTAACAAATGTAGGTCTCCTTTTAGAAGAGGGGGCAGGAAATGTTGGGTGGGTCTTCAGAGACAAGCCTGTTTTCCACAGCACAGCCTCTCTACTCAGGAATTTTTCCTTACATTGAGCAGCTCCTGCCAGAGCACATCAAAACATGGGAGAAATGTTAACAAGTTACTCCTGAGAAAAGGGAGGAGAGGAACGTTGAACACTGTCATCCAGTTTAATCAATGAGCAAACCAAGGCAAAACACGTTCCACTCTCGTCTCAAACTCACCAGCAGAGTTCAACAGAAAACAGCAATCTTAACTATTAACCTCTTTTTAAGCCACAAGAAAATGTATCTGCTTGCAGCACTGCACAGCTCCCTGGGACGGAGCCCATCACCTTCAGACCTTTCACTGCACCATTAACAGTAGGGTCCAAACTAATATTTCTAACGTTCTGCTGACCAGCTGATAAAGTATCTTTGCACCGACATTCTTGCACCCTTCCCAAAATAGCATGGTCAGAACAAAATGTTGGACACCCTCGTAGAAAAAGCATGTCCTTAAATGGACAGTGATGGTTGACAGTCAATGTAATTTTGAATATCAAGAGTAGAAGATCAGAAATCTGCTGATGGGACAACAGGACGTTCAGGCCCTCGCAGGAGATGGCAGAATGCAGTCTGAAATCAAGCTGCAAAGTATCTTCAAATCCAAGCATCCCAGGAAAGTCCCCCTGGCTAGGTACGGATCAAGTTAAAACAGTGGTGCCCCATCTTCCTGCAACTGCATCGTTCTTCATGACCAAAAGGCTACGCTGTTCAAGAAAGATCCTTCCTCACCCTTCGACCTCAGTCTCTGGTGCTGGTGAAGAGTCTTGACCACAAAACACGGCAATTCTTCCACCTGGCTGAGGGCAAGACCTGGGGCTGGTCTGTTCCTCCCTGTCCTTCACAACAGGGAGAGCTTCAGAGAAGCTCTTGCAAGTAGTGTCTCACACCATCCTTGAGAAGTTCCCTAGGCACCTGGAGAGGGCAAGCAGCACCAGCAGCTCAGCATGTTTGGCTTTTGCTATCTTCAGAGTCCCAACTCCTGAAGTTACAAGACCACCTGAGGATCTTGGACGTCATTTAAATGATGGTCTAGCAGTGATGGTTGAAAAGAAAGTTGGAAAGCAACACTTCTCAGTTCTACAGAGGAGAAAAAGCCTGAGTAGCAAGACAACCTGCCCTTTTAAGCCCATGTCCACTTCAGCGGCTTGTCTTGTGGTACCAGGAGATGAGAGAGGGCTGATGCTAAAAATGTGAGGGTGGCACAGCCATTAAAGCTCACTTACAATGTGGAATAGGAAGCAGGGAACATCCTATGGTTAAAACCTCACAACTTGATGAAGAGAAGGTACCTAAGGCCGCTCTGACGGATGTGAGTCTGAGGCTTAAGCTATTCATAACCTGGGGCAGATCTGGGACACCACTACCCCACCCCGGCTTTGGACTCTGCATGTGACATGGAGAATGGGGACACAGGAATTACTAAAATCACAGCATTTATGGACAACTTCCATTTCTGTAGTGCTTTGGAAGGACATTTCAAGAGCCCACAAGGTACCATGGGAATACATGTAAGGCATGAGAGGAGATCAAGCGTTGCTATTACCACTCTGGGACTTTCTTCTATGTGATTCCAGTGTAGTCAGTCATTCAATTTTAATCATAACTAATGCAATGCCTTTTACAAGAAGAGGTCGTGCTATATTCTAATCCATTTTGTAATTAAGCATAAATTTTAAAGAATCAATTGAACACGGCGATGAACTCACAGTTTACCCAACGCCTTTGCTGCCAAAGGGTGTCCCAGCGCAATTAACAGACTTAAAAGACCTGGCTAGAGGATGGAAAATGCTCCCAACCTCCAGCACGCGGTCTTATCTGGGAAACAATGTGAGGAATAAAGTAGCAATGCCATCAAGATAAGGTGGAGAGGCAGGAGGGGTTTTATTTAAGGAAATATTTAAGAATAGAGAAAAAGAACGACCTGATTTAGAACTGAGCAGGAAGGGGAGGGTTTGACCCCTAAGAGGAAAATCTTGTGAGGTGCTTGGACGAGACGCTGTCGGAACTTGAGCATTATCTTTAGCTTTCATCCTGGGCATCTTCCAGTTCCTCCTGTTAACGCCTTGCCTTTTCCCCTGGCCAGAGCCAGGAGGGACCTGATCCTGCACATATTGGTGGGAATGGTCCTTCCCATCATCCAGTTTAAAGTACTGGGACTGGCCTGTGGTAGGAGGTATCGGCAGGATCGGGACAGTGATGTGCTTGTCTGATTTTGATGAAGTAGTGAGAGGAGCACAATGAGTCCCTCAGGTCCGACTCTCTTCCCTGTCCGGGGAAAAATAATTCAGCCTGAGAACTTGAAATTGGAATCGGGAGAAGATGAGATGTCCCTCTCTGCAGTTTTGTTAATTTAAACTGGACTTTATTAGAGATTATTTTAAAATATAAACACTTTTAAGCGGAGCCAGGATTTTAAATGCACGGAGCAGTCTGGCTGCAGGAGCTTGGATGCTGCAGAAATTGCTGCCATTTGCACCATTTGGACACAGCCACTGGGATGAGTTCAAGCATCTCCACCCCCCAGGATGAGCCTCGCATCCTGGCTGCGCGCTCGGCTCCAGCTCCACCACCTGCATCCGTCGGAGGCTCCGCGACCCAGCCGGCCTCTGCGCCGCTGTCGGCAGAGGGCAATGAAGGCCACGCAGAAAACCCCATGCCAGCACCACCCAGAACCCAGCGGCCCCCAAATCCATCTCCCTTCCTAAATCTAGGATCAGATTTCTTCCTCATCTGACAACAGAGCGTTTCTGTTCGTGTTCGCATAGAGCAGAGCAAAGGCCCTCTTCCCATAGAAATGCTCCCTTTGGACCCAACACTCCCTTCATACACATGAGCGCAGACCTTCCCCACCTCCCCCTGCGCCCACGCCGGCCCTCGGGTCAGGATCCATCCCAATTTCTATTTATCAGTGTGGAATTCAGGGAGATTTAATTTTCCTCCTTCCTTTCTAAACCAAAGACGAATACCACACGTGCTCCAGACGCTCGCAGCCCGCTCCTCAACAGCAAGACGCTATGCAAATACAGTTGCTAAGGAGAAAACATCGCCCTCCCCATGTCCTCCTCCAAATCCTCATTAAACCCAACCTCGCTCACTCTCACAGGGTACCAAAGCGACGCGAGGCAGTGAACTCCACGCAGCCCAGCCAGCGGCACCGGGAACAGGCTGGAATGATTTGGTTTTGACCGCCAGATGACCTCGAGGGCTGCCCGGCCTGATGGACAGTCGGACCATTAGTCCTTTTAACACACATTCTTTCCCCGAAACGCAGACATCACTCCGCTGGTTCGCAGAGCGAGCGAGCACCATCTAAACCAGCCATGACCCTGCCCGCTGGGTTATGGGCCCTAAGGCGAGGGGGAATTCATTCGGGGAAGGACGGCGACAGCTCGCCTTTCACAAAGAGCCCCCAAAAGCCCAAGCATTCTCCCCAAGCCTGAGAAACCCATGACACAGCCCAGCGGCCCCGGAAAAGAAGGGTGCAGAGCTCCGCATTCCCAGCCCCGCGCCCCGCAACAAAAGGGAAGAGGCAAATCTCTGTTCTCTTTGTGTTTCCCGGTGCTGGAGTTGGGGTTTTTTTTTTCTAACCCAAAGAAACACTGGACATCCCTCACGGCACCGTTTGGGAATGGCCATGCTGTTCTGTGCTCTCTTCTCAGAGGATAAATCCCAACTCCTTTTATTTGCCCCCCTCTCTTCTGCCGAGGCGTATTTTTTTTGATCTTATTATTCTAAGGAAAATGAGGCAAGAGCGAACGAGCCCTGCTGCTAATAGAGCAGAACAACCTATTAATCCAGAGCAAAATTAAGCAGCGCAAAGGTTAGGGAAACGAGAGCCTTGCTGGTTTTTAACCTCATAACCGCGGCCCGAGCCGAAAGCCTACAGCTGGCGAGAGGTTTTCCTACTGACTTTAATGAGCTTTGAGCCAGGAGATTTAGGTGCAGTCAAGGTTCTGGAGATACCTGGAGGGGTCTTTCTTAAACAGAATCAGAATTTCAGCAATATCTCCATTTCTCTGTCACCTTGCTGCAAGACTGAGAACAAACCAGTGATGCCAAGAGCTGCCTCAGTTTCCCCAACCGGAAAATGAAGATAATAATTAATCCTCCTCTATCAGGTTTATCACGAAGAATACCTATTAAGTGCTCCAAGACTGTCAGATGGAAGAGAAGAAACTCCACAAATTGCAAATACGCTGTTATTATCCACAGATACTCTGCCTCAACCAGTGGCTTAGAAAGACACTGAATTCCGCTGGCAAAATTAACACAATACAACAAAGTATGCTTTGAGGAGGAAGGGGCAGCGGGGAGAGGGATTCTCTGCCTCCTACCCCAAAGAGATGATTCACTCCATCTAAAAATAAAATGGGTAAATAAATACAGATGCCAAACCCACAACACAGGGGCAAAAAATAAAGCTTTTCATCTCCCTTTCCAGCGGCTGCAGCAGACAGAGCCCTGCCTGTCCCGAACCCAAATTCATTTCCCTCTTGGGATGAGCGGCAAGCAATGCTGAGCTAAATGAGGAAACAGCTGTTTGACTTTCCCAAAGCTGGCACCGGGTGCGAAGCCCGAATGCCACTTCCACAACCCCCAGCCCTCTCCCGCTGGATCCAGCCCAGCAGCGCCGGGGTCTGAGCCTTCGGACCTCGTTCCTCGAGATCTCAGCTCAGAAAGGAGGCTGAAACGCAAGTGCTCAGCCTGTTTTCCCCACGCTAGGAGAGAAATCGAACTGCACAGGGCAACCTGAGCCCCATTTCCCAACACAACCCTTCCCACTGCGGCGTGCTGGAAGACCAAGGACACGGGGAGAATTAGAACTCCTCTTAACAGGAGGCAGAGAGAAACTCTGGCTGCCTCCAGGCTGTTCCTTGTCCAGGAAAACCTTACAGGGGCCTTTAATTGTTTTTTTAAAGCTGCTTCCCACAGTCCCTGACATTCTGCAGGCTGCTGGCTGTTTGTTTTCCCTCGCACGGTGGCTGTACAGTAGAGCGTGCCTGACCCCTGCGCTCCAGCGCAAAGTGTGGCGAATACTCCTACAAGGTAACCTTTTCACTGGAGTTTTCTTGGGTGACCCCAGAGTCCCATCTGTCCGAAGAGTAACTCCTACGGCATGTGGAAAATGCAGCTGGCTTGGCTCCAGAATCCCTCCTGCAAGACCGACCCATCTGCATCTCTTCTGCTTTATCCCACTTTGCAGTATGGCACATTTCCCCCTTCTCCTTCTGTACGAGCTCAAAAATTAACTCTTTCTGCCCAGAGAGAGCAGTTTGTTTAAGCAAAATGAACTGGTTATTAGGAGCAAGTTTAGACTGACTTGAAGCCGCACAAATCCACAGTGACTTAAACTAAATTACGCTCTGAATTTACTTGGTAGTGGTTAAGAAAATAATCCAGCCCTTTATTCCCTCCCTTCCCCCAGGAGGGTTCATCCATCTCAGCTCATCCCTGGTCCCTGCTCAGCAGTTGGCAGAGCCGACACTGCCATGGGGACCATAAGATGCTGCTGGGGTTTATTAAGGGGCGAGGTAAGGATGGAGAGCTGCCCGATGGCAGCGATTACTGGAAAACTGCAGCCGCAAGGGATTCCAGGCAAACGACCGTTTTGGGTGGGGGCTGCACCACATTCCCACTTGGATGAAAACAACAACATGCCTTGATTCTATAGGGAATCTGCTTAATCAGGAAGTAGTGGCTGAAGATCTCCGGAGCACGACCAGAGGGATGCTGGAGCCAGGAGCGTGCAGATTGTCACATCAGCTGCTGGTTGGGTTTCTCCACGTTGGAGCAATTGGGCAGTGAACCGCAGAGAAATCCTCAGCCCTGAGCTGGGCACAAGCCAGTGCTGTTCAATGATGGGCCTGGCACCCCAAACTGACTTCAAATAAAGGAGGAAAATGGCAAAACAAAGCTTCCAACAGCTCTTTGCCACCCTGTCCTAGAGCTGCCTCCCCAGGCAACCCTGGCTAGCCCAAAGAACAAGGTTTGACATTCAACTACGTTTGGCCACACTTGGGGAATTCCTGGGTTTCTGCTCCATTAGGATGAGTAACATTTCAAAACAAACGCCGGCACTGACTGCCGGTGCCCCCAAAGCCGCCCCCAAAGCTGCCCCCAAAGCTGCCCTTGCAGCGCAGGGCGGTGGCAGCAGCTCCTCTGCAGGCTGAGCGCACCTCAGCGCATCAGGAAACCTCCCATTGCTTCATTTTAACAGGGCTAGAATCGCTTTTGACAGCGAAGGTGCAGAATCCGACTCCAAATTACCTGGGATCCAACACCCGCAGGCACCTTTGAGAAATTCTACCTTTCATTAACAAATTACAACTGAGCTTTGGTTCCCACAGGCAAAACCACATAATAACCCAAGAATTAACTTCATCGCATTCGCAGGATTTTAACGCCGTACCAAGGGTTGGTAATTAAAAGAATTCTGATAAAGACTCCGCCAAACACTAATTAATAAAAAGAGAAATAACGTTGTAACATGAGATCTGTGGGTTTGATGCTTCAGCTCGCGCAGTTAAACAAATCCCTTCCTCTCACCGAAAACCTAGCGCTTAAGGGATATAAAAACTTTGGGAGGGGCAGCGAGCGCGGCAGGGTTACAAACGCAGAGCTTTGTTGGCCCGAGTCGGCTCTGACACTGGAAATCCCAGGCAGCTGCTCCGTTTTGCTCGACCTCGCTCCATCCCTCTCTCCCGACAGCCCCGTGCTCCCTCCTTGTTCTTCAAACTTCCAAGTTTTTGCAATGAGGGGAAAAAAATGGCAGCCATTAGAGCCACGAGTTACAGACTTGGTCCAAAATCAATTTTAATTAAAAACACACTGCTCTAATGTTGAACACGGTCATTTTTAGCGTTGCTGTTGGTCAGACGCTCCTCGCAGCTACGCCACCATCTACATGCACGGAAGGACCTTCTACCAGGAACAACCCTGGTTATTGGCATGGAAGGCTGGATGTGCAGCCCAGGGAACCGGTGGGACCCTTTGATGGCTCTCGGCCACCTCTGAACAATGTTCGGATTGTTGGCCAGCCAATCCACACAGCTCGGCCACCGTTTACACGCAAGGAAGGACTTTCCACCAGGAACAACTTGGGGGGCTGGATGTGAAGCCCTGGGGGTCGGAGGAAGCCTCTGATGGCTCTCGGCTGTCTCTAAATGACATTAAGGCCACAGCATCTAACGAGTGGGTGTATTTCATTTTGGGGAGGGGGGGACATGGGTGAGAAGGGGCCGGCGAGGCAGGGGTGGGGGGAAAATAGCCTGGAGAGAGGAGCGCCGTGGTTTTATGAGAGCCGCTGTGACCCAGAGTCAGTTGGTCACATGCAGCCAGTGCCCATTACCAAATCAATAAGCATTAAATCAACCTCATTTTCTACTATTTAAATTAACTATAGCTGTTTTAATTGCAGATTCATAGCCTGCAAACTGCTTATTACGCTTTACATTATAGCTGAGATTTGCTTGCACGTTACAGACCATTGAGAGCACTCTGCAAACCCAGCCCTGCTGAAACCTTCTCCCGCCAGCCTTCGGCGGGCAGGAGGAGATGCATTAAAAGCAAGGGAAGCAGAGAAGGGGAGGGAGTGCTGGGAACACACAGCGTGGGAGCTCGGCACCGGGTAATGGTCACCACAGAGTGGCAGGAGGCTGGAAATTAAGGGCTCGTTCTTGCTCCCACAGAAGATGCTGCTGTGCCTGGCAGTGCCCGGGGTCCCAGCCCGAGGGGCTGTGGCTGGAAGGGGGTTGTTATGGGGGTGTCACATCGTGTGGGGTGCAGCTCCAGGGGCTCGGAAGCAGAGCCCCTTAGCACTTGGAGGAGGTTCTGGGGTTATAAATGCTAAAGAAGAGCCGGCATGCAAACTGGCAGTGACCTTCAGCAGCGCTGGGCAGGGTGGGGAGAGGGGCTGAGAGACCCCAAAGGGCAGCAGCAGGCCATGGGTGAGCCTGGGCAGCCCCTGGTAGGGCTAAACTCTTGGAGGCAGGAAATGAGCCCGAGGGAAAGCAGCATCAGAGCCAGATCCTCTAAACGCCAGCAGGATGGAACCCACCTGCCCACAAAGAGCTGTAAGGTCTGGGGCATCACTGCCCAACGGTGCCCTCGCTCTGGTCTTTATCCTTCTCTTCCTAATTTCCAGAACGCTCTCCAGCAAAGCACAGACACGCTTGATTACAAAAACAAGTCAAAATCCCATCCCATCGTTAAACTCCTTAAACAATCTTTGAAAGTTCTTGTCTCTCCGAGGGCGCACTCGCCCTGGTGTTGGCCCTCGGCATCATTCCGGCATTTTGCTTCTGCTGCCCTTGTCTTCTTCTTCCCATCCTGCCTCAGACAAGGAATCGTCTGTAGGTAAACGGGAGTTTGTTAATTTTTTATGGATGTCAGTCTCTTGACACCAGCACCAGATAGACTGGGCCCTGGGTCAGCGGCAATGACCCCCGCAGCACTAAAACATGCGCAGAGTAAACACTCAAGGGTGGGCAGCGAGGGGGTGATTCCACAGCGAGTTTGCTCGGCGTCGCCTGCAGCCTCCCCTCGCTCGGAGGCTCCGTGGGCGTAGGGACAAGCCCCACCTCAGAGAGGTGGCATGGGACCGAGTCCCCCTGGCATGGGCATCGGGATACAGTCAGTGAGGGGCGTCCCCGAGGAACCTTGTGGAGTTTTGAGAGCCATGAACTCTACGTGATAGACTGGGCATCACTGCAGAGATGCCACCTCCCCAGCAGTGAAGGTTTACACCTGCCTTTCTTCCCCAGCTCTCCAAGGGACAACTTTGTCCCCACCATTTGTCACCTGCTTGTTTCTCCATCTCAGCTCCGCACCACAGCAAACGGATCATACACTGCAGGGTAAGAATGATCTCTGCCGAAGCCCCTGGTTCTTGTACAACCAGCCAGTGGCACTGGGGACAAAGCTGCGATCAAGACTATGTAGAAGGAAGAATTTTTTTGTAATGAGGGTGGTGAAACCCTGGAAAAAGTTGCATAGAGAGGTGGTAGGAGCTCCATCCCTGGAAACATTGAAGATTATGTTGGATGGAGCTCTGAGCAACCTTATCGAGTTGAATGTGTCCCTGCCCATGGCAGGGGGGATGGACTGGATGACCATTAAAGGTCTCTTCCAACCCAAACTGTTCTATTATTCTATAAATACTTCCACCTAATGTCCTGGCTACTCTTGAATAAAGCAGCCTCAAGTATTTCCACAAGCATCTTCCAACCTCCCAGAGAGGATAGGGCAAGAACAAGAGAAAAAACCCTATCTGTGGATGCTGTCAAAAAAGGAGACTGAGGAGCAGAGGGGCACACCCTTTCTCCACTCCCACAACGACCGGCGCTGCGGGCACATAGGAGTCCACATGGCTCCAAGATCTTCAATTCGCCATCTCCTGAAGCACCTTCCTCGTGTCTCTATCCTCCCCTTTGCAATCCCAGAGCACGAAGCTCCTGGCTCAGCAACTGAACTGAACCCCCAGCTCCCTAACAAGGTTTGCTCAGCATCACCAGATCTGTCTTTTCTTTTCCCCCCCAGGCCAGAGCCTCCAGGGAAAGATCAGGCGCTCCATGCTGGCGTGCAGGCTGCCCTTCACGGAGAAGGCTGTTTACAGGATCTTGGTCCAATCTCTGGGGTCTGAATGAGAAATTTAATTCCGGGCTCCCAGATTTTCTCTCTGCACAGCTGGCTCCATAACAGGAATTCTGCACGCATGCTGGGTATAAGCCGGGACTACTTTAACATCTAATTTCAGCACAGCAAGAATTAGCTCATCCATAAATGACAGCAGGCCTGCAGCTCCTCTGTCCTCTCAAATGCCCAAAGCACAGATTAGCGATAAAAATATCCGATTTTCTAGATGCTGTAGTTGATAATAAGCTCGTGAATTCCCCTGCATGGGTTTCTTAAACAGTCCCTTTTACTCAACAACCTGCCCTCCCCAAGAGCTGTAGTTTCCAAGGCTACAACCAGTGGACAACCGCCCCATCTGTCCCCCCCAGACCTCAAGGTACGGCTCCACTGGGACAGTTAATAGCAAGGATTAGTGAGCTAACCAATATCATGACTCTCTCCTGAGTATTTCCCTGGTCTCCATTACTGCCCAGAGCGCTGCCGGAGCCGTCTGAGCACTTTGCAGTCATTAACATCCCCCAGAGCGCAAGGGGCCATTTTCCCCATCCTACACATGCCAGGCTCTGGCTCAGCTTCCCAAGAACCCGTGAAGAATATTCCAGTGAGGGAACTGCCTGCTGGGCTGGGCAGCCCATCTCCCTGCATATCCCTCCATCTTCTTTCTCGAGAATGGAAGAAAAGATGTTAAAAGGAACGCGTAAATAATTATAACCAGACTTCGAAGCCAAGGAGACATCACAATGTGCCAACACTGTTCCACAGAGGAGGTTCCTATCCCATTCTCCGGGGCTCAAGGAGAAGACTCTGAAGATGACCCTGCAAGCAGCCTCCTGCAAAAGTCCTTCTCCCATCATGCAACGTTGCTCAAACACCATCCTCAGGTTTAGGTCCAAGGGAAAGGCATCGAACATGCTGGGCTGCACCCCAAGCTCGCTGGGAAACCTGCTCCCAGGAGTGCCGCTGGGCACGGTGGGGAGCTCAGCAGGTAAATGCTCAACTCATCACGCTCCCAGCCTGAGCAACGGTGAATAACGCACAGGACACCAGAGGAAGCGGAGAAAAATGAGAGGATGCCCAGGGCTCTAATGGAGAGGCAAAGGTCCCCGCCCAGGTAGGAGAAAATGTGCAATAAAATTGGCCGATTTGGCTTAGCAGGTAATTACAGAGTTAATAAAACCAGGCTCCTTGACACGATAGGTCCTAACGATACAGGCTGTGTCATGGGCACTAAGTGACTTTTTGCGTTGCTGCTCATTGATCCAGCAGACAGTAACGGCTCCGGGTTGGATCGATGCAGCCGTCGCAGGCTGGCAGCGGGGCCACGCGCTCGCAGACCACAGGACATCTCACATGAAGAAGTTTCCTGCTCTTGCACTGTGACCTGCTTGGAAATGAAACATCTGGCCATTTACCTCTCCTGCTTTTAATACCAAGATTAATCCATGCTAGGAACGGTTGGCCAGAAAGACTCATTTTCTCTTCGAAAAAAGTAGCAGCGAATTCCATTGCAAAGGGAAGCAGCAGCTTTTCGTGCACGTAAAGTTTTATTTTAATTAAAAAGCTCTGGAGTTATAAAATAAACCCCAAACTCATACAACAAATTACTCTGGGTCAAGGACTACAATCTGGGATGGTCTCTGTCTGTTCTACGAATTTCCAAACCAAAGCTTTTTAGTTTTCCTTTTGAAAACCTGAATGGTTTTGCTGGAGACAATGTTCATGGCAGGAAAGGTTTGCTGTAGAGACCTTTCCAGCAGCTCCAGAACACACAGCACCCAAGGCCCGAGGGCCCAGAAGGAAAAGCAGGTGGGTTAAGCAGCCTGGAGGTGGCCAATGGATGCATGCCCATGGATGGGACCACAGCCCAAAGCTGTTCCCAAGGCTGAGGCACATGGGGTCGAGCCACCCTGGGGTTCTACAAGACCCAAGGCCAATGGCCATGGTCCCCGAGCTAAGGCAGCACTCTTACTCCTTCCCTCTTCTCCATCAGACACGGCTTTCCATAGAAATTGTAAGAGATTAAAACAACTTCCATTAAATTCAGCTGAAATTGGCCAACAGGTGGGAAAAGAAAGAGTGAAAACAGTAACCCCCAAGCAGGTGGGGTGAGCTCTGAACTCCCCCCACGGCTCAGAAAACCTGGATAAGGGCAAAAATTAGAGCAGTGATGTTCTGGCAGGAAGCGAAGGGTGCAGTGAACATTCCTGCTGGTTTGATCTGCCCAGGTATAAACACCTTCAGGGCAACGAGCATGAGCAAACCTGGGAGCCAGTCGCCCCCGGACGGGGACAGGAATGTCACCACAGCTCAGTGCCTCGTTTTTCACTGCCTGCGCAGCGCACCTGCGGCTGCAGCCCTCGCCGTTGGCCGCAACAAAGAAATTCAGCTGGATTAATATTTAACAGTGCCACCCAGGCATCTTTAAACATTACACGGGATCTATTTACAGTGTGGTTTAGAGTCACTCAAGCTCTAGAAAGTTTCCACTAAACCAGTCACCCGTGCTCCGCCGAAGCGTGTGCTTTGTGTTGCTGGGAAGAAAGCGATTCATCAGGAGCTGGAATTCAGCGTGGCCTCGCATGAGCAGCTCCAACCCACGGGATAGGAAGCACGGTCTGCTGGGGCCAGCACCAGACTGGAACTGGGGCGACTGGGCTCCAACATCTGCATGGCCACCAAGTCCCCAACAGCCCTGGGCACAGCACTGAGCCTCGGCTCCCTGACCAGCACACGGGGAATGGCTGGTATGATGAGACAGGACTTAAAATAAAAGGAGAGAGGTTCGTGCAGTCTATATAACTGTGGAGTGTGTTGGGGAAAAGGGGGAGCTGGAAGAACTGCACCCTGGCCGTTGCATGGGAGGTTGATAGGGAAGAGATCCCCAACGTTGGCTGACTTGCCCATCACTCTGATCTCCTAGCAATTAAATCCCTTTAATTGTGCAGAGCTGGTGCAGTCTCACAAAACATCTTTGGTAAAAATAGGAGAGGGCTCAGCCCCGGTATAAGGAAAGAATTGCCCTTGCTCTTAACTGGGTGCCAGTACCAGCCCTCGTGCGAGGTGAGGTCCAGCCGCTGCCTCGATGATGCAGCTCTTAAGACGTCCAGGCACGTGTTTCTTCTGCTGGGACTTAGGGTTTACAGGACAGCTGGGGAGGGGCTCAGGGGGGGCAGGGATAGGACGAGGGGAATGGTTTTGAGCTGAAAGAAGGGAGATTGAGATGAGATCTTAGGAAGAAATGTTTTCCTGGGAGGGTGGGGAGGCCCCGGCATGGGTTGCCCAGAGCAGTCACGGATGCCCCATCCCTGGAGGGGTTCGAGGCTGCCAGGGGCTTGGAACTGGATGGGCTTTAAGGTCAATTCCATGATTCTATGACAGCTGGGATACTTTGTTGGTTATGAGAATTCAGGTCTCCCAAAGACAGCGCAGCACCCATCCCCAATGACGGGACAAGCACCAAGTTATCTCCTGTGACCCAGAACCGGCAATGTTGCACTGAGGCCAAAATGCAAAGTGTTTCAGTGCGAAGCTGCAGTCTGCAACTTATTGCTAACTGGGAGAGTCGAGGAAAAAGTATTTAGCATCCTTTGCAGAATAAGCTCATGAAGTTAAACACGCGCTTGATAAACACATCTCCCTGGACCAGACACATCTGTCTGGCTCCTGAATTAACAGTTTCTGAGCCTGGCTGGGATAGGCGACTGCCTCTTAGCCGTGACATCAACTCTTTCTCTATAAGAAGATGAGCCTGTCCAGTTTTTACAGCCTCGTATGCAGAGAGCAGATATCTACGCATTGTGGGACAAGAGAAATGAAAAAACATCCAGTTGCTTTTTTACAAGTATTCCCAGTTTAACTAAATATTTGCCCTGTGTTTATACAGAGGGAGCCACATGGCCTTTTATAGAGCGAGCCGAGCAAGCGTCAGCTCCCCAGCCCTCCCCAGTCCTAGGAACCCTGTTAAAAACCCAGTAATTATCCTCCCTCCCCCTTGTTTTATTGATGAAGGAAAGGCAATGACTGCTCTTTCAAAAACATTGCCAAGGATTAATCTAAGTTGTCATTTTTTCCCCTGACTAAAAGATTTCTGAGAGGCAAAATAAAGCGCAATACAAATACCAAAAAGCTTTCAAACACTAATTATTAACCGTGAGCATTACATGAGGCACTGCGGGCTCCAACCAGGCATGGGCACGAGATCAGATGTAGTTAACAGGGACGGTTAACCTCGATCTGATACCAAACCGGTTTACGACCAGCCAAGCGAGCCCCCGTGTAGCGCTGCCTTTCTGTACCTTTTGCATACAAAAGCACATCATTAAAGGGCACCCATCCATGGGCGATGGCACCCACTGAGGTTTAGAAACTGGATTCAAACACTCTGGCTCTGAGGCTGGGCGCAAGTGCTAATTCAGGGTTGTGCAGCCTTGCACTTGGACCCTCTGGTCTTGGAGAATTGATGCCATTTCCCCTTACAGGAGCATCCCCTTCAGAGCCAAAGAGCAGTCCTTGGTAGGTTTGCCTTGCTGTTGACACGGCCCTTGCTCACCGAGACCTCGGGGACTGTCCCCATGCTGCGTGGCAGAAAACGCAATATCAGGTATCGCACAAAAGGATGGTTAATCCCTACAGTCCTTCAAATGCCTTATAAAAACTCCCGTGTATAAATAATCTCGGCGTGGAAGCAGAGGTCCCTGCAGAGATCAGGGCCCTATCACGCAGGGTGTTTTATGTACACGTTGTGAAAGGCTGTCTGTATTCAGTGGAGATTATATTTTAAGCAGAAGATAATGAACCTCATTTTGCAGGTGGGGACAAAGACATAAAGATAATTTGCACACACAGAATCCGTTGTTAAGCCAGACGCTGCGCTCGGATCCTCTTACAGGTCCTGTCCACCGCCACAGCCACCAAAGCATCCTTTTCCTCCCTCACTCAATGCTGTCATGTAACGTCGCCGAGTTCCTCTGGAAAATAAGTCACGCTGTTATGTAGCTAAACTGCTATTCGGGGGCAAATTCTCTGCTCAGTGGTATTGGTGCAACCCTGCTCACCTCGGTCTGGCTGCAGAATAAAGCCAGGCTAAACCTGGCCCTCGGGCACCTCCCAAAATAACCGGAGGTGAGAAAACCACGACAACAACACGCAGCTTTTAAAAGTATACATAAAATATTTAAATAAAAAGAGATAAATTATGTATGTGTATACAATGCCCAGAGATGCCTCGATTTATACGATACGGTTTCCTGAGAGCAGTTCAGCTCCAGGCAACAGAAACGAGAAGTCAACGCTGAATCCCAGAGCCGTGACATCCTATAGCGGGGAACAGAGGTGCCCCTGGGGCGCCCCGTAAAAATTATTACTGAGCAGAAAAACAACAATGTAAGTTAATTTCATTGAAATTAACAGTAGTTTCCTCCCCTTGAGCGCGCAGAGAGGTAGAATCGGAGCGAAAAGGGGGAGGCGTGTGTACAGAGCCAAGCAGCCCGAGTGGCTGAACCGCACAAATGCTTTGGAGAGACTTAGAACCAACCAAAACTATTGCAGGATTCCAGACTGATGGGGTCAGGAAAACAATATAACTGTTTCAATGATTGCTCCGTGTTGCCTTTGAAAGCTTTAAAAAAGAAACCCAGCTTCTTCTTTAACTACATTTCCCTCCGCTGAGCCCAAATGTGACAGCAGGGCTGCTCGCTGCTGGGGGAGCCGCTCGGGTTTCCTGGCAGTAAGGAGATAGCAGCGCCTTTGCAGTATTTCCAACAGCCACAGGATTTCACACGCATCTAATCTATCAGTGAGCCCCAGCCTGGAACAAACTTTGGGCCAGAAAGGGATTTTTGCCTGCTGTAACCCCCGCCGTGATTTATCTGAAATGGATTACAGTAATTATATTAGTACATACTTCTAAAGTAAGCACGGTTCGAGCAGAACGGATCTGGTTTATGTTGGTACAACTTGTTTACTTCCTCTGGAAGCATCCTGGTACCAGTGACTCCACGTGAATGGGTCGGATGTCTCACCGCATTGTTCCAGCAGCACGGATGCCTTTAAGAGATGGAGGCTCTGACTCTTTAAAAAGACAATCCCCATTCAAAAAGTACTTACACACATGGTTAAGCCCCGCTGACTTAATCTGTTAAGTAAAGGCTGGTTTAAGCATATGCTTAAAGATTTTGCTGCAATTGAGGCCACGGAACTGGAGCTGCTTTGCCAAGGACCAACCGCACCAGCGAGGACCACGTATAGGATGGCTGCGTGGACCACACTCCATGCTTGAGGAGCAATGTCTTATTAACACAGTGTGCAATTGAAAAGAACTTGGATAATTGTTTAAAGAAGGGAAAAGTTACTGAGGATGAAATATTATAACTTTGAGAGCAACTAAAGGCAGTTTGGTTTTGCTCTACATCCGCGGCGTGGCTGGCTGCTCCGGCCTCAGTTTACTCCCACCCCAAGGTGGTGGGAATCACAACCCTGTTGTTTTCTTCTAACCATCACCCTAAAAATCACTTTGTTGCAAACTCTCCTCCTTTAAACACAAGGATAAGAGACAAAACATCCTCTGGTGATAATGAAACAAAAGGGAAATTCAAGATGAAGACCAGAGAGCCTTTCGTCACGTCCTCCCGCTGAAGTTCCATAATATATGAGGCAAATCGGGTAACATATCACAGGCACCCAGGACATTTGTAATGCCAGGGTCAAAATGCCATGCACGGAATTGTGCCTTCTCCCTCCGGGCAAAACCTCTCCCAGGCAGATTTTCCATTGGTGTAAATTGTCCAAAGCCCCTAATGAAGTTATGACAATTTACCGCAGCTGAGGATCTGTTCCTCTAATGAAGAGAAATACTGGGAGGAGGGAATGAATTAGTTTTAAGTGAAGAGCTCATTGCAGAGCACACACAAACATCTCTAAGAGATCCCTAAGAACCATCCCCTAATATAAAGAAAGGAGAAAGAACAACGCCGTCCCTTCCTGAGCAACGGGGTTTTTCTTCTCCCCTTCAGCTGAAGGATGGGATTCAATAAAAGCTCCTCAGACAAGCAGGGAAAAAATGATCCTCAAGTAAGCAAAGATGTAAATAGTATTAAAAAAGGGGCTTCACTTTTCTCCCGGGCTGTGGGTTGTTTTTTTTCCTGTTTCCCTCAAACAGGAAAGCCAGCCATGCTGCCCATATTTCACTCCTGACAGTCCCTTCCATCACTGGAACAATAGCCCCGCGCGGCTGACCAGGGTCACAACCACGCCGGCGCTTTCCCAACACTGCCGTATCGACAGAAACCATCAGTCTCGAGCTCCGATTCCCTTCCTGCGATTCTCTCGCCCGAGCCCTCTCTCCCCAAGCCCTGCCTATTCCACCGAATATCTACAAAATCCAGGCAAAAAGAGATCCGAACAAAGAGCGCGGATGTAAACCCTGTCATCCGGAGCCGGGCTGGGCAGCGGGAATTTGCTGCATCACAGCCGAGATCCTATACTGATCCACAGATAAACTATCCGGGAAGTGGCTCCTTCCTCATAACCCACCCGCTATAAAAATAAAATACATCGTCTCCGGGTATGGAGCACAGATGTCCTTTCCACATGGGAGCCCCGCTCCCTGCCACAGGTGTCCCAAGGACACTTGTGATAAATACAAGTATTTCAGATGCACAAGGAATAGCAGAACAACGTAGTCGGATCAACTCGGAGCAGGAGAACGCGGCAATTGAATTTCAATTAATTACACCCCTAGTTGACTGTGCACAAGGTACGAAATGCTCAGAGAGTAACGGGTGGGCGATATTTCAGCCACCCAAGGTAGGAAAGAGCAGGAGATTTGAGTTGGTGGTTTCAGACATGAGAGCAAAATCTTTTGAGGCAGAGGAAAAAGCCAGAAAAAAGGGTTTTGAGAGGCAAAAGATAAAGAGAAATAAAATAACCCCTTCATATTCCCTCTCTGCAAAGCCCCACGTGCTTAAAAGCCCAGAAAAAAACAGCAAGGTTAAAATACATTAAAATAAAAGCCATGCGATACAAAACCCAACCCACCCAGCTTGAATTCAGCGCCGCTGAATTTACTGACAGTTTTACGTCTTGATTTTTTAGCGCTCAATTTTTTCAGCTAATGTAAGTTTTTGAACATTCGCCTTTTGTATTTTTGTAAAGGAAGGAAGGAAGGAAAAAAGTCCAAAGCTCTTCAGCCGAAAGGACTTTTAAACCATCTGTCAGTGCAAATGTGTAAAACAAACGCAGGCAGCAGGGAATTCTCTGCCTTTATTCACTGTGCTGCCCGGCAGGGGCAGAATCCACACTTTCTAAGTTTTTCTGGGAAGCGGCTGGTGCAGAAAATTTGTTTGTTTGGTTTTTTTAATTAAAAATATCGTTTCAATTAAACACAGACAAGAGAAAATAAAACGAGCGAGAGGGACTAAGGTGAGGATAAGCCTGAAAAACGTCTCTGCTTAGCAGACTTCAAGCGTTTTATCCAAACAGAAACTCAGGTTGCAGCGATGGGATGAGGGAAGGGGATGCAGAGAGAACACCTGAAAGATCCGCTGCCAGCGCCGGTGTCGGAGGTGCTCGATGGCTGTTTACACCGAGTGCCATCTGGCTCGATAGATATAATAACAATTATTCCATCGAGGTATGCAGCTCTCTAAATCATATTAATATACAATGATTCCGCCGGTCTTATAGGACTTGCTGTTTCGGCGTGCTCCCATTTAACCTGGGTAATGCGCTAAAACAAGCCTGCCTCATCATTAAGAATTGATTTTTTATTTATGTGGGTGTCGCTGGCAATCCCATGATATCCCTTTGTGATTCAGGAGGACGGGGGCTGCAGCCCAGCGTTAATCTCGTTTTATGGCGTATCTTTAAAAATTCGCAGCATCTTGCTGCATTTGGATATTTATGTCGAGATTTGTGTCCTCGCACGAGGCTGCCGTTTCACTGCGGAGATCTATCTCACCCGGCACCGGCGCAAAGTATCTAATGTACTTCATTAGCTGTATTATATCAGATAAGGGTTTTATTTCTTTAAATTATTTAACCTTGGTGGAGCCCACTGGGACCACATAAATTACAGCCCCACTAATGAAAATCATTAGTTAGGCTATTCAAAAAGACAACAGGAAAAGAATTAAATATCTTTTAAAATCAACTCTTTTTTATATTTGAAATCCAAGATATTTGATAATTCAGCACAATCGTCCGGTTTCCCACATCGGTGCTGATTAGAGCCCAATATAGAAGCATCCGAGACAGCTATACAACATTTTTGCAGGATATACTCATCTGCCCCCTGCCCTCTGATTTCTGGAGCCCTTTGGAAAGCTTCTCTGCTCCTTCTGAAGGAAAGCAGCCCATTAAACACCTTTTTATCATCATCAGTAGAGGCAGAATTTAGTTCCTAATTACAGAAATAAATGTCAAACACTCTGCGTGGCTTTCCTTAAAGCTGGAAGATGTCATCCAGCCATGGAAAACTGAGATAGTGGAGCTCAGCCCCCAAGGATGGGCCATGCCTGCTCCTCCCGGAGAAGACCCCTGGGCTGGAAACCCAATGGGGTCTGCATGGAGCAGAGAGAAAAAGGGGGAGGAAGCCAAATTAACTACATTTGCTTCAAGTTGTTTTCTAAGCATTAAGTAATAAACCCAGAACATTTAATTTAGGCTCTCCTCCACTAAGTATCTCATGGGGGACATCTTTAATATCCACTTCACTGTTAGGATAAACATTGCTGCGGTGGTTCAAGTTATTCATTTTCTGTCTGTCTTTTGTAAAGCAAGGTCATGCAATTCACTGTTTGGGGCAGGAGGTTTATCATAGAATAGCTTGGGTTGGAAGAGACCTTAAAAATCATCCAACCTCTCTGCCATGGGCAGTGACACCTCGCTCTAGAACATGGAAGGTCAAACTAGGTTTGGTCAAGTTTCACACATGCTGATCATCGCGATGTTTTGGGAGGGTACGAGGAAAGCCAACAGGATATTAGATGGACTCTCAAGAATAAAGGCCACAGAAGCATAACCTCCCCTCTTTTCTTTCTTTTTTTTTTTTCTTTCTTTCTAAGCAATTGAGAAGACTCAAACCAACCCCACAAGTCACTAAACTGACTTTAACAGGGTCAGGAGCACAAGGACTTGGGCACAGAGTACGTCCTGACCTATACAGTGGTACCCTCCAAGGGCTCTTGTTCACATCCATCCCCATCCTTAGAAGAAACCATTAGAGAAAAGAGAGTGGGAACCACAAGCACCCTCCTCCTCTTCACTCCCAGCAATCAATCCAAGCCACCTTTGGAAAGCCACAGCAAAAATAAACAGGGATGAATTGGAGATGAAAACCATCCCACGCTTGTAGTGCCCTGGAAGTGGAACCACTTCCCCAAAAGATAAGCTGGATCTGTGAAGCTACAGAAGTTTCTTGTGGTCCCCAAGGAGGCATCAGAGCAGCTCTGTGGGACCACACAACACTTGGTTCTCTTGGGCCACTGGTGGCCTCCTCCAGCACTTGTGAGCATCAGACCGAGCAGCCCTGGGGTGAACACAAAACCCCAAATCCAAGAACTCCATAGCCTTTCAAAAGTGTCAGATAAATGTATTTTAGAAGTGACTGGAGTTTGCTCTGCCCTCCTGGGCTTTGCTCAAATCCGGAGCAAACTTACTGGAATAAACCTGGAGCCAAGGGAGACTTTATCCAACAGCTCCAGGGACGAAATCCAAGGCGGATGGACCCTCATCTCTAACCAGGCTTCGGATCATACTTGCACGGAGCCTCTGTGACCCCTATAAAACTTCAGGTTTCAAATGGTGATTTAAGAATGGCAGCTCAATTTCCCAGCTCCTACAGATTTAAACTCAGAACCCAGCAGAAGCCAAATGCGTTTCTCCGCTTTAATTACTGCACCTTAGTTTGTTTCAAAGGGCTTTCATTTTTTTTGTGTGTGTTTTTTTTTGTTGTTGTTGTTAAACCTGTAAAATAGAGTTAATTTTAGCATTCAGCTGATAAACCATGAAAAACATGGGGTTTGCAATGAAAGTGCTGACAGCAACAGTAAAGACAGAGCGCTGCCATTGGGTGCTGCTGCAATTTGCCTGCCAGGGCTGTCTCTGAAACAAAAAAGCTCCACATGCAGCATGCAAAGAAGTTACAAGTGTGTTCAGGGCTCAGGGAGGGGGGAAGCACATGGAAGACGAGAAGGGCGGGCGGCGATGGGAGTAAGGGGAAAACTGCAGATCAATCATTTATAATTAACAAAAATCCGATTGGTGCTTTAAATAGAGATCAATGTGTTGCAGGCTGAGTGGATTGCGAGGATGTATTCACCTTCTCGTAACTCTCCTCGCGAGCTGTCACACCTCCCGAATCCCCATTTGTTTTGTTAACAAAGCTTCAGGGGGCGCCAGGCTCTCATTGAAATTTCATTAATCTAATGGAGTAAAGTCCTATAGAAAAAAATCAAATTCTCGTTGGGCGAGATGGTACCTGGGAAAGATAACCTCTGGTTGAACTCCCCGACTCCGATCGCTCTGCTATTAGTCTGAGGAAATAGACAGCAACTCGGATGATTACAGCCACCGGCCTCAACATCTCCCCCCGCTTCTTCTCCCACCACCCCCTTTCCTCACCGGCGCTTGCCAGCACCGCTGGCTCGGCGCTTAAACCGTGCGGCAGCGGAGGGAGGTCGGTCCTCGCAAGCTGGGGTGGGAAGGGGGCAAGGAGTGGGGTATGGAGCTCTGGACGCATGGACACATCCCTCCCAGGTGGATGAGACGGCAGACGCACAACACTGATCTCTTTAAAAGTTATTTGGGGTGAAAGTGGCAGAAAAGGGCAAGAGCAGGACTGTGGGGGACAATGCTGTGTCAGGTCCTGAGCACAGTACGTGGTACTGAGGACCTTAAGGAACGGGGTGATCTTTAAGGTCCCTTCCAACCCAAACCATTCCATGATTCTATGATACTGGCATTGGGTGTCCTCTTGGCTGATGCCCACCACCTTCAAACCACGCGGTGTCATCGCTCCTACCTCTAATTGAAAACAAAATCCCACACTCATTTCTCTTCCCCGCGCCAGTCCACTCCTCAACTTCTCATTCCTCACACCCTTAAAGATTTAACTAGAGGTTTCCAAGGGAAATCCACTGCATTTTTCCCACTGCTGGATGCTTGACCTTCACAGGCAGGACAAGCAGCTCTCGCTAATTTTTTGAAGATGTTGTATTTGGAATATTCCAGGAATCCTAACAACTGGAGTAACACAATCGCAGGAGATTCTCAACTTTCAGTTCACACTCCTCCCAAATTCCTCATCCCCTTGTTTGTGGGAAAGAGCAGGAAACTTGAATCCAAGGGAGGAAAGACCATTAAAAAACAAACCAGTCACACAGTTTTCCGAATGCCTGGGATTGCAGCGACGGCAGGATTTTCAGAGGAACTCAGCACCAGGTTCAACAGGATTCCAAGTGAGTGGTTATAACGATGCCACCGAGCACAGGCATGGGCAGAGCTCAATTTTGGTGCCCAAGGCGCAATTATTTTACAAATTATTGTAAATTTATTGGAAAAATGAGCTGTTCCACCCCTCCCATCTCAAACCCCTCATCCAGGTGGCTTATAAAATCCAGCTGCAATTTTTATTCCGGAGGACTTGTACAATCCAAGACAACGCTATGCTTGCCATCTGCAGCACGCAGCTCCGAGTCCTCGGCCAACTGTCAGCGTGCAAACAATAAAATAAAAATCATGCCATTATTTCAAATTAACCGACTCCCACGATAAAGAGAACTTTAAACAGATAGAATGTGGAAATCAAAACTTGAAAGATTTCATTTGAGTGAGCGTAAATTTAACGGCATCGGATAAAGCATTTGTGCCTCTTTGCCCACATCACTGGATGTGGCTATTTAAAAAACAAAGTGTATTTGCTTTCTGTTTCCAGGCTGAATACAGGGTGCGCTTTAGTGCCTCCATCTGACACTGTCACAGGTCTTTACGGGAAGCTGCTCCAGTCTCCACTCTTCCAGGAAGGGCACTTATTCCCTTGTTGCAGACGGAGAAGCCGAGGCAGCCATTGCCACTGTGGGCAGAGGTCCACAACCACTCGATGCCCTCTGCTCCAGGGAGCTGAAGGCTGCACACACAAAACTCTGCCACAGAAAGGCGACAGGTCCCACCTCACCCTTAAACCAGTCCCACCACTGTGACACAGGGGGGCTGAGGGCTTGGCTCCCCCTTCTACACCATGTTCTGGTGTTTTCAAGGTCTGTGCAGCACCCACCTCCCCCAGTGCTGAGACACCTCCCCAGCTCTGCCTTTCCCAACCCTGGTAACCTCACCAAGCTTTGCACGTGGTCAGTGGAGAAGGACAGATACTCCTTGTTCCTGGAAAACAGGGACTGGTGGTACCATAGAATCATCATAGAGCCCTAGAATGGTTTGGGTCAGAACGGACTACAAAGCCCGTCCAGTTCCAAACCCCTGCCATGGGCAGGGACACCTCCCACTGGATCCGGTTGCTCCGAGCCCCATCCAACCTGGCCTTGAGCACCTCCAGGGATGGGGCAGCCTTGACTTCTCTGGGCAACCTGTTCCAGTACCATGGAAGCACCCATCTCCTACTACCAACCGCACAGCCCACCGCACGACACAGCAGCAGACACGGGTGCAATCAGATGAGCTCCACCTCATGATGGGACTTTGCACTTCAGCTTAAGCAACCCAATGCCCTCCTGCTTTTAGCAGGTAAGAGTGAACCAGCTCAGACCGGGTTCCCCAGCCCGTGATGCTACATCACCTCAATGGGACAACGTGAAAAATACAGTGATGAAAAAACGGCAACTTGAGATGGGGAGAAGCAAGAGGGCATCAGGCTGGCGCCGAGTGACCTTGCAGGATGGGCCACAGCAGCGGGAAGGGATGCACTCAGCCCAGGAGGGGAAGGCAAGGTGAGCTGAGCCAGCAGAACCCCAGACTGCAAACGGAGATGGTGTTTATGGGGAATACGGCGTGCCAGGGCTGGAAGCTGAACATAAGGACGCTGATGGAGACAGGGAGGCAGGCAGGGATTCAAGGACAGGGCAACATTGAGAGAAAAGAGGAGCGGACTGCCGTTTTGGCAACACGCACGTTACCATCCCCGTTGTCCCCAACTGGCACTGCTTCTCTCCTTGATGGGTCTTTTCTCCACATATGCCCTGCACGCCCAAACCCCGCTCCTTTCACAGGACCTTGTTTGTTCCCTCCTGGCTCTCTCATACACACACAGGAGCTTCCTACCATGGATCCACCTGTGGAATCCACTTCCCGTCCTCCATCCCTGACCCCTGTTTATTCACTTACGCTGTTTTAAGCGACGCGCTGGAAGTGCCTTTACCTTTCTGAGCCAAAAGCTATAAAGGACAAGCAGGGGTGGGAGAGGAGGAAGGGCGCTCCCAAGGATTCTTCCAAGGAGGGAAAAAAGTAACCTTTGTTTAAAGTACAGCACCTTTCTGGGCATCTGTCTCTTAGCAGAAAGCGAGTCTGGGAGTGAGAGAGATGTGCACACACACACACCATTGCAAACACACACACACAGATGAGCCTTCAGGGAATTGTATGAACTTTTGAACCAGAGATGCAGAGACAGAGCCTAGCCTGTTCCCACTTTAATAAACAATTTTTTTTTCTTCAATTAATTAAGGTTTGGAAAGAAAAAAAATTGCAGAAGAGAAGTAATTTAGCATGCAGCGCGCACTTTACAGATGGATCCTACCTTTGGATGCTTATTAAATCTATGCATGATTGCGCTAGAGAAAATTAATCGCATTGTTTTTCACTATTCAGAGGGGTTTGCAAACAACACAGAAAATGATGCAGAGCTCCGATTCCCTACCCCCAGCCAGCTCCCCCCATTCCCACACTAACAATAAGGGCAGAAACCGACTTCACGTCCTACCCACGCCCTGCCAGAAGGAGTGGGGTTTGTGCTTGGGGTGTCAGCCCGAGTCAGACCAAGACTCGCTGCAGGACCCACTGATGTGCAAACGTGTATTTTCAAGACTCAAAAGCCCTGCTCCCCATATTTCTCTCTCCGTGGCCTCTGAACTGAGCTGAACAGTTAAAGAGCGAGGGGTTTTACCCGGCCCCTGCTGGGAAGAAAGAGACGGCTGCTTGTTGGGGGTGTACTCCGGAGTCAAACTGCTGAATTCCGGCTTCCTGAGCAAACCCCAAGCCTCCAGTCCTTTGACAATCTAAAACATAGCTGACAACAGAGAAGAGATTGAGAGAAACGCCCACAGAGCCATGACAGATTTGCATCTCATCGGCCTTAATAGAGGACCGTCACACTGTAGAGATGGAGCCCACCTCCAGCCTCCTCCTCCAACTGCAACCTCACCCAGGCTGCCCCAAAACTGGCCTTGTGCTTGGCTCACAAGGACCACATTCATCTAAAGGAGTTGAGAACAATCACCAGGTTTTCTGCCCCTTGAGGTTCCTCCTAAAACAGACCCTCCCAAGCTCCACTCAGCTCGGTTTTTATCAGGACTCGCCCTCCATTATAGGCAAACCCAACACATTTGATTAAAAAAAACAGAACACATCTGGACCTGGATCTCAAGAGCTCAAAAAGATCATAGGAACTTCTCCTGATCTCAATCTCCCTCTTTCAGCTGAAAACCATTCCCCCTCGCCCTATCCCTGCACTCCCTGACGAAAGTCTGAAAGTCAGAGATTTTGTGCCATGTGTTTGGCTGTATCCGAAGCAGCTTCAGGAAAGCCTCATGCTCCAGCCTTGTCCCAACAATCCACCTTCCCACTCAGCAACAGCTGAAGATGCAGAAAAACAGCCACTACAGGACAAAAAGATGACTAAGGGGACGGAGCAGCTCCGCTCCTTTGCTAAGAGCCCATTTCTGACACGAATCCAGCTGAGAGGAAAGCAGGAAAGGCTTTTCTTAGTGTGAAGGATCTACAAAGGGAGTTTGAGCAAAACACAGTGCTGGCACTTTACAACCTGCATCCCAGCCTGCTTTACAACAGCTTCCCGGCATAGTTATGTCCTTATTATGACATTTCAGTGCATTAAAAATACATCGGGCAAAGCAAATAACTTTAAAAAAACCAATTTCACTGACACGGAGCCATAACACTAATCACTGGGATGGTTCTAAGTCCGCTGCTTCCCTCTGGGCTCTCCCATCGCCAGTTGTAGAGGTAGAGGACAAAACAAACACTGAGGGTTCTGCACCCCCGCGGTACCCTCTCACGCAGCTCTGCGAGCAGCACACACCGAGAGAACATCGCTACCGACGTCCTGCATCCGACTGTTCTTGCGGAAGCCTTGAAGTCCTTCAAACACAACGCGCTTCACTGAGTGTGTTTGCGTTTCTCTGCATGGCAGTGGGCGAGGGCTTGGCTAGAACAGCTACGAGAGGAGAGAACATCACCAAGGTGGGGAGGTCCTGGCCCAGGTTGCCCAGAGCAGTGGTGGTGCCCCATCCCTGCAGGGGTTCCAGGCCAGGTTGGATGGGGCTCAGAGCCCCTGATCCAGTGGGAGGTGTCCCTGCCCATGGCAGGGGTGGAACTGGATGGGCTTTGAGGTCCCTTCCAACGCAAACCATTTCATGATTCTCTGCTATATCCCACGCCTGCAGAGATACAAGCACCACCTTCACCAACCCCACACGGCGACAGACATCAGCACGCAACCGGCAGCCCCTTACGGTGCTCCTACGGGTTCAGTCACGGAGATTGCAGCTGATTTGCAAAAGTTGCTTTACATTACGTCTACGGCGCGAGATCCATTAGCTTATAATAATAGGGATATAACAACAATTTTTAAAAATAAGACAATGAAGTCATACTGATAAAATAGGCCATAAACAGGGATCTATAGCCTGCTTATTGCTACGTAACGATGAAAAACGGCCTGCTCTCAGTTAGCTGGAAGAAGGAATATATTTTTTTAGTACCACATCTATTAAATAAATTATCGGTAAGTTCTGGTGTCTGGTAGACAGCACACATCACTGGAACTTCGCAATATGGCCCAGGTGGGGAACAGAAGTAAATAAATCCCCGTACCGCTTTCCACCCAAAGTTCTCAGAGTATTTCAGACACTGTGAGGCTTTAAATCGTTACAGCACCATATCCACAGGTGAACAAATGGGATGCAGAGGGAAGATGAAAAGAGATTCTCTTGTGGGTCAAGCAGAATCATATAAAAGGTCAAAAAAAAAGACACTCTACAACTTAATTCCCATTCTACATCCAGAACCTCTTGGGCGTGTGTCTTCCGCAGGGTCCCCTGGGATCCCCCCTTCCCTGGGATCTCCCCGAGGTTGTGGCAGGATGAAGGAATGGTCCATGTCTAAAAAGGCATCAGCACAGCCACAGAAGCCCAGTTGTCCCGAGACAACTGTGCGTCTGGGATGAGGATCAACACTATCCCCAAGGCCTTTGGTCGAGTAGACAATGCCGCTAGTATTTGTACTTTCATTGTTCAGAGCAAGTGAGTATTTTCCCAGCTGTTCCGAGGACTTTGGAAGTTGCAGTCAAGCCCTTTAGACACCTAAACTCAGGAAAGCAATTAAGCATATGCTTACGTGTGGTGCTGATGACAAATCATTTTCTGTTCTGGAGCTCAGAGAGGGGGCGAGCACATAATTGTTTTCCAAATAACTTCAACAGCAAATGCCAGCATTTCTCAAGTCGAACAAAGCCGGAGCAAGACCTCTCTTGGGACACATGGAGACTGGGAGTTCACCAGAATCTCAGTCATGGAATGGTTTGGGTTGGAAGGGACCTCAAAGCCCATCCAGTTTCCCTACCTGCCATGGGCAGGGACACCTCCCACTGGATCAGGGGCTCCAAGCCCCATCCAACCTGGCCTGGAACCCCTCCAGGGATGGGGCACCACCACTGCTCTGGGCAACCTGGGCCAGGGCCTCCCCACCCTCAGGAAAACATTTCTCCCTAAGGTCTCATCTCAATCTCCCCTCTTCCAGCTTAAATATCCTGGCGGTTTTGAGGGGCAGGGGGGAAGGGGAGGATGGAGGAGGCCTGGACTATCTTTGGGGGTTGCCATGGCTGCAAGGTCATCCTTCCAGACTTGGCTCTACCAGCAGAGTTCAGACAGGTCAGCGTGTGACCGGCTCAAACCCCGAGGTTAAAAGTTCAAGCAGCGAAGGAAAAACCAATATGTCCAGGCCGAGTATGCTGTACAATTTATTTCAATTTACATCAAGCCATGCATATAAAATTTAGATAAATTCTATTCAGATCCGATGTTGCCTGACACACAATGTATGCAAACAGATGTCTTTGGGGCTTTCACTCAGCTTTGGGGAGGAGACAGGGTGCTAAGTTAATATATATTAATAATATTTATAAATGCTTTTTTTTGCGGGGGAGGTCCTTTTATTGTTTTACAGCAAAGCAGGACAGAGATTTTAGGTTTAAAAACGGTGGATTCTGGTCTCCTAGTTTTAGTTTTCCCCCCTCTCCGTAATTTCCCGAGCTCTCCCAATCCACCCGGTGTCATATTAAGAAAGATAATGAGTATTTACAACTGCAGCCCCGCTTGTCACTGCAGTTATAGCCTCTATTTATATCTCGTGCCACTTTCGCCGGATTCGCGGTGACTGATGGGTTTGATTTATATTTGAACGCCATTCCCCCCTTTCTCGCCTCTCCTTGAGGTCCCAACCTTCGGAGCCAAGCGGGGTGGCTGCGGCTCGGCACCGTGGCCACGAGATGGCTCCTGGACCCCTTCTCCATCTCCTGGACCCCTTCTCCGGTCACCACCGGGGTCTGCACAGAGTCCAGAAATGCACCAGGATCCCGAGGGGCCAAGGCTGCCACGAGCCAGGGTACGGCACCGGGCAGGAGGGAGAGCCCCCACAGCATCTGAGCATCAACACTACTGAAATGTACACCCAAAACTCCCCCATAACTGCCTTTTGCCGCTTGTAAGAAATAATAGAAGGGGAAAAAAAAGATGGAATGTTATTGAAAAATTTAAAAATAGCATGGCACCTGAAATGTTGAAGAACAAAGGTTTTCCATGACTGCACAGCAGAAAAATTCCAATAATTTGGTTTTTCCTGCTTGTTCGCTCGCCTGGGTGGGTTTGGGGAGGATGGTAGGCAGGAAAAAGAGGAGAGATGGGGGGAAAAAAAGGAGTTAGAGGATGCTTACGGGTGCCCTTTTTCCTGAGGGGCTGGATCAGACCCCCACCTGGGCTGATATTAAACACCGGTGCCCGCACAGACCCACAGGGATAGGTCCCACCGAGCGAGGGGCTCGAGCTTCACCCGGACTGGGACCACCAGGATGGTGCTGTACTAATAAAATCAGAGGGTTCTGGAACCACACTGCAGCCTTTTAGGGAAAATTAACCAGACTGACCCTCTAACTTGGTTAATGGGAAGCAGCCCCACTTTGCGGGTGCTCGAGCAGTAACCAGGAGCTGCTGCTTTTCGGTCGCACGCCGATGTTATTTTGCGACAGGCGCCCATCTGCACTACGGACACATGTACTCCTGCACCCAGCAGCACCTCCCAGCTTCCCAAAATTGTATATTCTGTTTTAAATAAAATAGCCTGACATATAAAAAGCTCCTTTAGTTCCTCTCCCAGCAAGCTGCAAAGTGCACTTTGATAAGGCAGCAATTAATAAAATCAACTTGCTTGAAATAAAGTTGTTTTTTTTTCCTTCTGTTCTCTTTTAAACCAGTCTTCTTTAAGGTGCCTTTAGTGGTAAAAACTCTGCTTTCAGATGACCAATAATTTTCTAGAAGTCAGCCTTAGCGTTCCTTCCTCCAGAAAATAATGAAAAAAAAAAAAATCATTTACAAATTCTTTAGTTGGCCCCATAAATTTGAACAACCCTACAGCCAGGTTTCTGTTGAAGTCAGACGACCAGAATTTCATACATCAGAATATAAATCCAATTCTCTTTACCTGCCAGAATTTCCTCGGAGAGCAATTGCAAGGTCACAAAGAATGGGCCAAATCCTCAAGTCTTTATTCAGTTTTATTTAGTAATTATTCTGACTCGGCTGCGGGTTTTGCCTGTGACCCGTGCTCCGCACCGGTAACGCCTAAGTGATGGGTTAATAAAGACCTTGGAGCATTAAGGTAGGAATACCGGGTCAGACGGCGACCGCCCGGCCGTGAGCAGCAGCGCGCGCTCGTGTTACAGATGGACAGACGGAACCTTCCACATGGTCAACGCGGTTCCTTATCCCAGGACAGGAAATTAATGACCGATCCGCTTTCCAATGACTAAAAACAAGGGAATAAAACCATTTCAGAAGCCCTCAATTTCTCCATCTGTACAAAGTGCCTTATTTTCATCACCCCTGTCAGTTATGACAAGCGCCGACCGGACAAATACCAGCTCCGATTCTGCCCATTCATTTCTATTCATGATGATTCGAGCAGAGGCTCAATTGCCTAAAAATATATATGGGTTCCGTTGTTTTATTTTTTCCCCTCCACGGTAGGAACAATAAACTATAAAAACAAGACAGAAAGACTTCAAAATGCTTTGCAGTGCTCACAGCTTCTGCATTTTGGTCTCCGCTTCTACAAAATGGACATTATTAAAAAAATAAAAAGCATTTGCCCTCTCAGCCTCCCCCCCCCCCCGCCCTCCTCTCCCAAGATTTGCTGGAAGCCGAGTTGCGAGGAATAAGATTTACTGCAGCAAGGAGCTTTTACTATATTTGTAGCGAGTGTTTCTTTTCTATCAGTTCCAGACTCCGGCTCACAGCATCCCTGGCAGAACAGATGTCCTGGGGCCGCGGGACCATTCATCCTCCCTGCAGTTTGGGGGGTCAGTCCCGCAGGAGCCGGCAGCCAAGAGGGCTCTACAATTGGCATGAGAAATCTCCTTTTTCTGATGAGCTGAAGAATAATATAAAAAGGGAGCATTGCTGTGAGCAAAAGACGCTAATTTGCTACACTACTGGATGTGGCTGGGGAGAGGCGGCGGGGGGGAAGAGAGAGGGAGGTGGGAGGGAAAGAGGGGCTGGAGGAATAAAATTCCACCCAGTTACAGCCTCACTGTTCAAACCTGCTCCCAGTTCTTCATCAGCGTGAAAAATTACAACTGTAACCAGATTTTTCTCTGTCACCAGCGTAAATGTGCGATTACAGCTGTTCATATTTTCACTCTAATGAAGGGTTGCGCATTTAAATGGTGAGATTTATTATATATTGTATGCCGCCTCTGTACATGCAAAACTGTTAACCGACGCCTAAAACGCCGCTTGTTTATTCTGGCATCAATTATCATTTTTCTCAATTTTTAAATAATAAAAAAGCCCATTTTGACACAGATGGGGTTTCTGTTTCTTCCGAAGAAATAAGCAAAATACAAAGCCGGGGGGGAGGAGGGAGAAAATGCAATGATGTGGACAGTGGGATCAAATAAAAGAGAAAGAAACCCCATCGGAGAGCGGGACCCATCCTCGTCCTAGCAGAAACAAGGAGCCGATAGCCTGCGCTTGCTCGCTTTTGTGCGGGGAAACCGGTACGAGGTTGGGTTCATAAACAGGTGAAATGATGGAGTTTATTGCAACCAACATCAACACTGAAACTAAATAACTGTGTTGCCATCTCGGTCCCGCTAAAAGACGGATGGTAAACTTGACCTGCCGCTGGTACTATCCGAGTGCCATTTTTTATCGCCCTTGGCCGCCCCCCCGGCTGAGCGCGCTGGGTAAATGCCTGTGCGTGGTCAGGTCAGGCGCGGGCGCGGGTGAAACTCCGTTCACATTTGCATACAGGCGGGCTTTCACAATGAAGACCCATCTGTTCCCGTCACCGAGTACAAATCGAGTGTCACCCAACTCGCTGCAAACGACAGCCGTGCGGCCATTAGATGGAGGAACACTTAGCTCAGGTTACGGATATGGAACTGCTGATTTGGGTTTAAATACCTGATAACTGAAGACTTTTTATTACATGCGAACAAAGAGTGAACCTTGAACTGATCGCGAGAGCACCCTGCTCCCCCACGGACCCTCCACTCCGACATCCTCTCGCTCCCACCCTTCACCCTCCATTATCCACACAAAACCACTGTTTATTTTTCCGGGTTAAAAAGAAAAAAGCCCTTCAGCAGATTGAAATGTCACAAACCAGATCTGAGCAGTGCCCGATGACATCGAATTTACACAGAGGACAGGACGGGGGCAATAGGAAGAGGGAGAAGAGCACCAGTGGTGTAAGCAGAAGGCAAACTGTGAACTTCACGTGCCTTTCCAGGTCATTAGTATTGTTCCAATGTTGTTCCTTGAACTTCTACTGAATTTTGCCAGGGTGGAAATGTTTGCTGCTGGGGTTCAGCAGAGGTGAGGTTCTGCCCCCCGTGCCCCTCCAGCCCCGGCTCTGGTCACCAGCCCATCGGTGCTGACCATGCCGAGCAGGAATGGGTCAGGACCTACACATCACCTGTGTCCCCGCACCCTCCTCCTGTCCCCAAAGCCAGACACCAGCACTGTGCGAGGCCAAGGCCAGCAGGATCTCAGACCAAGTTCACAGCAAGCTTTACCAACCACATAAGATGTCTGAGGACTGACCTCCAACTCTATCCAATTTAGAGGTTTCCAGGGAAGCACTAAACTTCCAGGGCTTACTTTCAAGACAAGGTCAAATGACATTGTTTTGTGCTTAGACTGAGCTTCCAGTCCCACGTCTAAACCATTGGGGAAAAACAGCAGTAAGGCTCAACATCCATAGGAGAAAAACAGTATGAACATCACTACCAGGAACCCCTCCTTGTTTCCGCAGAGAAAAGGGGACACCAAGCACACCCTTGTCCTCCTGCAGAGCCACTTCCAAGCAACAGTCACAAGCTCTTTGGGCCCAACCATCAGCGCTGCACGTTCACAGCCCAGCAAGGCACCCTGGAAGCCTGGCACAGCCAGAGCAAGGACCAGAGCTCCAGCCCCCCAGAACTGATGCCCTGCTGGTTTACACCTCATGTTTGGTGCCACAGACAAAGCTATTTCCAAGATCACATAACGATGCTGCAAGGAAGAGGCCAGAGATCTTGATTTGTGTCCTACCAGCCCATCTTTCCACACCTACGCATATAAGTTTAAAACCAGTGCTTGAAGCCCTGACTATTTATTCTCATGCTCTTTTCTTCCAGGTCCAAGAGCATCCAAGCGCTCCCCAGCCAGGCTACAGGGCAGTTCGCTCCTGCCCTCCATCACCCCACCAACACCCAACAGAAGTCACATATTTACTGGGAGGAAAACAGCCGATTCAGAAGCGTGAATAGGAACGCACTTTTGTTCCGAAGACATTTATGGGAAGCTGAAATCCTATTAAATCCCTCAAGATGGGCACTTTTCCCCCTCTGTTCATGGCCCAGCTGCCTTCCCCTCTCTTGAAAAGTTCCTGTAAACAAAGTGGGTATTTGCATATCACAGGCAAAGCCCAGCCCGGGATGGCACCGATTTGCATTCAAGGTGGCTGCACTAGGCAGCGCGCTCCGAAGGGAAGAATAAACCCTCTAGGAAAAAAACCCATTACCCAAGGTTTACCCTTCTGTTGGCTCCTAAAGAAAGAAAGCCCCATTAAAGAGCTGTCACTGTTTTAATTCCAGTTTTCCTACAGGGATACGATCCCATTCCCTTCTCCAAAAGATAAAGCAATTCGGCTGATAGAAATATTGGCTGCTCGGGGTGCGTGGGTGTTGTTTTCTCTTTTTTTTTGTTAGGAGTGAACAGGAACTGAACCTTGAACTTCATTTACCCTTTGAACTCGTTACCTTTAAACAAAATTCCCCATGCTTTCCCTCTTCAAACAAATTTCATCACAATTACAGTCCCTTCCACTTCGCTTAAAGATATATAATCATTGACTTGACCTAATTACCTGGTGCAGGCCTTTCTCTACAAGGTGAAAGCCATATTGGTGTGAACAGAAGCTGACCCCTGTATTCTCGATACCCCAATTTTATTCTAATTATTGTATAGGAGGTTTTCCATCTTCCTCTGTCCCCCTGTTCCCTCCCCCCGGTTGCTATTTTGTTGCTGGCGTGTTCGGTGATGCCCTTTGGGTTGCGAGCTGCCTGGAGACAGGCAGCAAAATAACATCTCACGTTGAAAGGCGCAGGGGTTTTTTCAAGCTCTTCCATTCAATAGGGAACCAGGACATCCAGCAAACGGCTGCCAAGAACCCTCTCCCGTGGAAGCGCGCCCCCGTCATCCACCACGGGCTTGAGGAGCAGCCTCAGACCCCCACTCAGCAACACCCCACATCACAGCCCCCCTCCAGGGAAGCCTGGGCTGTTTCTATACATGGATTAAAAGCTTTAGACTCCCAGGGAATGGGTATTTGGAGACTGTAGCCAATGTAATTCCAGAGCAAGTTGACTGCAATGAGAACGTAAGCACAAAGAATTGGGGTCTGGGTGGCCCCGCAGTCCCCTCTTCCTCCAAATCCAAGTGAAGAACACCTCACCTGAGAGCCAAGGTCACTCAACAGCCAAGAATCACCATTTTCAGCTAAATGATAATTTCAGCTTCAGCAGAGTCAGCATGGCAAACCCAGCTCTCACCTGCACATCACACTGCTGGGTTTTCATCCCATCATTCACCTTCCCAATCTCCAACGGGAAGTTGCAGGGTGCTGGGCTGATCCTAGCCCGACATTACCTCTGTGTTGGACTCAAATCACCTTATGCTCCTCTAACATCACCCCCTTGTCATCCTTTACCTCGTCTGTTTGCCTGCAAGATCTTCAGAGCCATAACTTGGTGCAAAACAGGTTTTGTATTGGGGCAGTACCACAAACTATCACTGCATTAAGATTTAAATTATCCTCCAGAAGAGTAGGACGGGAGTGTTGCACATTCTTCCGTGAGGCCGAGGTTTACTGTGGATCCCCACCTTCTTTGAGGAGAGATTTTCCCTTAAAAATAGGATTAATTTGCAATGAGAGGATGGAACTCCTCACCAGTATCCTTACCTCGCTCATATCTGATGGTGGTCAGAGACAGAAAAAGGCTTAAATTACTTCTACGGTTCAAGACGTTTCCCTCTTATTCTTTAAAACCACCAAGAAAAGTCTAACAAACGCAGCTCCAACATTAATAAAGAGTCCCAGCAATTGACAGGCAGGGTCAGTGAGAAATGGCACCTCCCTAACCTTCTCATTTGTCTTGGGCAATTGAAAAATAATTAGCAATTGCAAAAGGGTTCAATACCTAAGAGTAAACAAAGGGAAAAGGGTTACTCCGAGTTATGGTCCCATGGCCTGGGGCAGAGCAGTTTCTCATCCACAAGGTGAGCATCCCCCTCCCATGAAAAATGAGCCAAGGACTGGCCAGGAAGCCCCCCAGGAAAGGGAAGGCAGGTGGGGACAGTCAACCAGAGCTGCTCTTTGCATTCAAATCCCTTCCTGCTCCCTCTTCGGTTTTATGAGCACCACAACAAAAGAAGAAGCGGAGACAGAAAGAGCCAGCGCCGAATCGCACAGATAGGTGGTGCGCAAAGCTCGGTTCTGTGTCAAAGAGGTAGTGCATCCATTTGTTATGGTCTCTTGGCGAGAAAGGCCATGCTCAGATGCCCTGGAGCTCCACTGTAATAAATAGACACTGAAGATTAAAGGAGCAAATCCTACCACCTGCCCCAAGCCTGAACCCACAGATTTAGCATACTGGGGTACCCAGGAGGGATGGAGGCTTTGTAGACAGCAGAGCTATAGCCGTTTTATGGCAGTTTCTGCAACCTCAGGGCTTGCGCTGGTGCCCCTGGCTCAGACAGCTCAGCTCCCCTGCTGATCCGTGAATTCAGGGGTTGAACTGGAAGACCCAGGGGGAGGGGAGGAGAGCGGTGCTCAGCACCATCCCCAAGCCTACCCCAGCCATCATGAGATCAAACCAAGGAACCAAAATCCAAAGTCACCGCGATCCACACTATTGTCCTCTTCCTCCCAGAGTTCTTTGATCAGCAGCAAGTTTGCATATCAAAGAAAGGGCAGAAAAGGGAATATTCAAATACTGATATCATCTGGCTTGACTTTTTCCCTTGATAGGGCTGGTTAGTTTGCCATCATAAAAGTTCATGTGTTTTTCAATCGTCCTGCTTTGCTTTTCTGTTGTTGGGTTGTTTTATTTTCTTAAACAAAGCAAGAATAGCTTTGCAAGACCTTAAATGTAAAATCAAAGCATTTCTGATCAACTTATTCCAAGTGCGTTTGAAAAGAAAAGCTTATGGGTATCTTTTTGCCAACTAGATTGCTCCTAAATTGGAGGAAGGAAGGGTGAAAATAAAGCGACTTCAAATCAAATTTGGCAGAAAACAAACTGGAAACTCCATCTTAAGAGGAGCACCACCACCCTGACATCCACTAGATGACAAAGATAGCTAAATGTAGGCAGTGAGGATGTCTCACCCTCCTGGAAGAAGCCATCACAACTCAAGGGAGCCAAAGTCATGTTCTGCTCCTTGATGGCTACAGAGGTTACACTCAGGTAGCCATGGGCTTCCTAGACCAGAGCTAGGACAGGGGTGGGAGCACGGAAAGGGGTAGGCAAATACGCCCATTTATTCTTTTGTACTTCTATGGCTGTGCTTTCCTTCCCACTGATCTCCATTTGCACGAAGTCTTACAGGAATTACAATAACAAAGTTCTCAAAGTTGCCAAACCACTGCCCCTTTCTCCCAAGAGGACTCAGAAATACGGAGAGGGCGATAATCAAAGGTAGCACCAAAGTTTAAAAATACAATACCAAGGTGAAGCCAAAAAATGTTGTGGCAAATCTAATGGCACACTCGTAAAATAACAGAAGAGATTAAAAAAACAGGTGAAAAAAGGGACTAAACAACTTTATGAGCACCTAGTAATAATTGTCTTCTTAGCAACAAGCAGCCTTTGGGTTTGTGAAGAGCAAATGACCTTAGGCACACACGGTCAGCCTTTCTGATCAAGCTACAAAATTAGCAGAGCCAGAGTAATGGGGAAGATGCAATATATCTGGAGACTTTACTGAGCGTTTGATGTGGTGCCACAGCAAATCTCACTGAAAAAATTAATTTACCTCAAGCTCAGAGAGAAGCAATCGTCACAGCCTGAAAATTGGCCCAAGGGCCACAGACAAAAGCTGGTGATAAATGAGTTTCTGTCACGTGGGGGAGAAGCGTCTGTGTTGGGGTACTGCAGGGTATGAGTCCCTGTTTTATCTAAGGCGAGTAAACAGTCCATTAATTCAATGAGCAGGAAGATACTAAATTAGGTGGTAATGCAAATATCTAGTGAAAGCAGAGGAAATAATAGTGGGGGACACAGAGAGGTTAAGAATATGGATAGAATAATAAAATGAGATTCATCCTACTAAAGAATAAAGTGGGGCAACAAAAACAAACAACAAAAAAAAGGAATCTGGGGCACCTCCAGCATCAGGGAATGAGCTGGAGTAAAATGGGAGAAAATAAGAACTTGTGCAGTGTGGCTGAGGATCTCAAAAATAATCTGGTTGTATGGTACAAAGGGTGAGGGACCTTTGTTGTCAAGAGGAGGGGGGTCAGGATAACAGCAGTGATGCAACATCGATACAGGCTCAACCCCAACACCGGATCTGGCCCACAAGCTTGGCAACTCACACCGCAAGCACTGACCACACGAAGGGTACACAGGGGAACAGGATGGAAACCATTTCTCTCCAAGGTCCAGAGGCAGGGGATCTCTGAACTCATCCTGTAGTCCATGGCTCTCTGGAATAATCAGGTCTGCTTTGAAGCATAAGGATATGAATGAAGTTTAAGGAAGCAGAAATCAGGGTAGATTTGAAAGCTCCACTGAGCCAAAGAGCTCTCCTGCAGATGCCTACAGACCACAGCCTTTGGGGGACAGCAGAGTGCTGTCTTTTTAGGTAACCAAAAAGTGGGTAAAAGAGCAATACAAGCTATGGCGGATGGAGAGCATCACCCCATATATAAGTTCAAAGACTGACACCAACCGCGTGCCTGCTCCAAATCTTTAAGGAAAGTTCATCCCTATCACACATGTCTTCTCCACATACCTCATGCATCAGGTGTTTATCAAGAAAGGCAGAGTACTTCCAGGATTTGGAAGGAGTTCAGAGAGCACGGGGAGCTTCACTCCACTAAATTTTGTCCTCCCTTGGGTTTTGTGACTTCTTCACCCATTGTCAGCACAGCCCCTCTAAGCATCTCTTGGCAGCCTCTTGTTGCCCGCACCATAATACCGTCTCAGCACTGAATGCCTTTGCCCCACATACCATCAGTTTCAAGTTAAATAAACCTCCCATTTCTTCCCTCCAATTCCATCATTTTAATGCTTTGATCCTCAGCAGAGCGATACCAGACCTTTTTCATCTATAGCAGATGGCCAAGTCTCATTACCAAATGCAAAACAGTTCTTTGGCCAGAGAATCTGAACGAGGTGTTTGGGGCTTCGAGGCATTAAGATGCGACTGTCACCTACACCACCGGCTCCTCGCTGGACCTGGGTCAAACCACTCGCACTCCACATCAGCCCCAGCTCTAAGAGAATTATTTCCTCCACTCCAACAAATGAATCTGGTCTTCTCCTACTGCTCTTTGATTTGCCTACTGAGCTCTTTAGGGTCGCCCAGGCAAAGCCATCAAAGCCTCTCTCGCCAAAAGCCGCCCAAGTGCCAGCAGCATCTTTCAGTGCTTCATGCCAGGAAGGTGCCACTGCGAGGGCAACTCAGTTAAAAACTGGATCTGCAGAGACACGGCCCCGGGTGATGGGATGTTTCAAGGAATTGATCTATCTGCCGGAGCGTTTGTTCAAGCACAGGATGAGGGTGGAGAGAGGAACAGCAGCAATTCACCAATTTCAAAGAGCAGCCCCCACTTTAACCTATGAGCGCAGGAAAAAAAAATGGGGGTGAAGCTTTGTAACCAAATAAAGAGAGCTGTGAGCTCAATAAGAGGCATTATCCTATGGCAAAGATTTTGTTATTGTTGAGTACTGATTTCTTTATCTCTTGGAGACAATCAACCTTCAGCCAGAGGAGTCTAACCTTAAAACCCCATAACTCAATTTTACATAGTGTTAAAGTTTGGGGGGATATTTGTCAGTGCTGGAGCTGATACAATCAGTCTGGAGGACCCTAGAACAAAGAGCAGTAGGTGAAGAGCGTGTCACCTCTGCACACATTCGTTTCCTTGATGAACAAGGAGCTATTAGTTGGTGAGAAAGCATTATCAGGGTGAAGGATGATGCCGATTGTTTCGGCTGCTCTTCCCATGACACTGGATTAGAAGTCCCCGTGTTTGCTCAGTGCCCACCGGCTCTGCCCCCGCCGCACGGAGGTATGCGCCCGCGCACTCCCAGCCACCCTTCACCACGGACCAAAAATCAATCTGGACACCCCATCTCTTTCAACTGCCACCTCGCTCCGAGGGTTAAATAATAAAAGTTTAAGCTGGTTTAAGAAGTAGTTCATCACCGTAAGCCTTAAACAAAGCTACTCTATAAAATACACGTGTGTGCAGACACGCAAAATGCCTTCGTGCAGAGTGGCAACGACAGAACATCCAGAGTAGCCTCTCTGCTCGAGTAACCCCAACGGCAGCTACAACGACTCGAGGGAGAAGCCTGCTGAGTAAAGTTGTACTTGACTCCTTACATTTAGAGGAGAAATAAAAGCAATGAAAAGGAAAAAACAAAGAGGCCTTTTCTTCCCTCCAGTTGCCCTGCAACGCATTTCACTTTAAAACTTCTTATAACCAGTCTTTAAATTAAATTCTTCAGGACAGTGGCTTTATTTTTGCACACAGTGATTTTCAGCACTACATAACCCGAGTAATAATTCCATGTATTCCCTGTGGCTCACACTGAACCACGCACTTAAGCACATGCTTAAGCTGAAATGAAGTCGGTCGTAGTTCAGCACGTGTTAACGTATTTATAGCAGGGGCTTTTATTGCTGTCCCCACTATTTCTCCCAGCTGGGAATTTTGTATTTCAGGATTTGTTTCAAGATTGATCCTGCAAGATACAAGTCTAATCATGATTATTCCCAGGAGAAGTTCCACCCAGGTGAGCAGACAACACTCAGGACGTGTCTGTGGGATGAGGCTGTTTTTATTTAGAAGAGATTTTGCTTCTCCCCCAGGCGGAAGGGCCCCGAGGCTCTGCGTGCACGTCTACAAGGGAATAGCATATATTCTGTTTGCCTTTTTGTCCTTGAGCTGTAACACAAACGTGTCCCACAAAGGAATGAAGTTTACCCTGGTTGCAGACAGGTCATCTTGTCAGTCGAGCAGAGGAGTCTCCTTCACCTCCTCTGCTGTGGCCTCAGCACACTCAAAATTCTAATGTGAATAAACCAAACCCCAAATCTTTGCTATCACCCCAACATATTTCAGGCACATAATCCAGAGCATCTCTTCCCCTTGTTCCTGGAGGCACACAGAACCCACCAAACATTGTCTCACTATGCACGTATTTGGTGAAGGAACGTCCAATCTGGCTTTGCTGTAACCCTGCCACCGCTGCCACCAAGCACGCTCAACCACTGGCACCTCTGCAAGGGCGAAACCCCACTTCCCAAGGCACAGCGGGGTCCCTGGTGTCAGCCGGCGGCTCTGGGCATCCCGAGGCTGTTTCCGCTGATCCAAAATTGGGACCTGCCCAACCACCACACCTCGGCATCCTGTCCTCCGAGCACTCCTCCTCTGGAGAAAGTGCTGTGAGAAACAGAGACGGTATTGTGTGATAATTTAGGAAACTGGAATCACTTCCTTTTAAAAGAGGGCAGAAGAGAAGCTGTAATCAAGTTCCACCCCAGCACTTTGTTAACTTACATTTCCTGCATATTGATCCCTCTGCTGGGGAGAATTCGGAGACACAAAGCATTTATGCCCTGGATTTCCATCCTCATGAATAAACAAGCCTTCAGGAGGCGGGTGCATACGTTATCCCAGCCCCCCACACAACTGTAAGTTGCGCATTGATAATTCACGTGTGTTTGACACAACGAACATGCGATTCGCCACGAGAGGAAGCTCCATCCTGGCTCCTGACAGCTGTCACCCCAGCCAGGACCACGTACCCGAAAGCATCGGCGCAAAGGCGCCCGCATACAGAGCCCCCGCTGAAATAATTGACGGGCTGAGGGCATTCTCCACCACAATTAATTTTAAGTGGTGATCCTAAGCCAACGCTCATTTCCACGCACGCTCGCTGTTGTAAAGCCGCTTACTAAAAAATCTAAATAACACCTTGTCGTTAAAGACTTTCCTCAAGGTAGGAAAATAAATCTATTCATCTGATAGTGCACTTTGAAAGCAATACAAAGGAACTTTAATTACGCTTTTTCCCTGTCGGCAACCAGCAAAGAGGGCAGGATATTTGCTTCAGAAAAGCCACATTAATAAGTTATCGGCATTTCCCTGACTTCTAGGCGATTTGAGTTATATCTCCTGTCTGGGCCGCACAGAACTGCTGGGGTTTTACACCACATGTTTCATAACATTTTTGTTTTGCTTAAAAGCTCTTGCGATCAAGGAATTACTTGAGAATCTCATCTTGGAAACCAAATAAACATCCCAGTGGCTGGGCAGAAATCCCCTTCCAAACCACAAACCAAGGCGTGCGACACCCAAAGGCTGAATCCCAAACACACTATTTTGTGTAAAAGCAATTCGTGCTTTCAAAGCCAGCGGTTGAGTCCTGAGGTTGAGTCCTCCATCACAAATAACCACCAGGAATCCGCATCCCCTTTAGAGGCGTGAGCTATAGGGATGGGCTGGACCAAAACATTTTGGCTCCCAATCTGGTTTGTGTCGGGATTACGTCCCAAAACGCGCTAAGGAGCCACCAGGCAGCCCTATCCCTACAAGGTCCAGGCTGCCAGCCTGGATGGGTCTCACTCTCCGGTCCTCCCGCAGTTGGTGCCCATGTGTTACACTTCCTAATGAAGAACTGCTTTTTTTAGGGGGAGATAAGGGGGGAGACGAGACCAGCCACAAGGCGCTCGCAACCACCGCTCTTCCACACACCCTTAGCTCAAAACCAGCCTCAGTCCAACTTCCAGATGTCTCTGTTTGAGTCAAAATGAGCTCAAAACAGGTACCCACAAACCTGCGGGCTGGCCTTGCCCTCAGGACTGGCACCGTGCTTGAGGCCCAGGAAACGGGAGTGCAGCCGCGAGGCAGAGAGGATTTCAGAAGCAATTACTTGTGCTACAATTCGCTGTAGCTCCAAAATCCCAACTGAGAACAAGAAGCCACTTTGGGTTGGGGTTTTTTTTGCTTGTTTGTTTTAAATGAAAGCTGAAAACCTTGGTAGCGTTCCTCCCACTGCCGCTTGATCTCCACAAAGGCCTCTCCTATATAATTCATGCATCTATTTTCGGCAGCCCGCAAGCCACCCATCTTCCTCCTCTCCACCCCAAACAAATAATCCTTAATACGGAGGGGAACCGAGTTGCTGTGTGTAAAGCACAGCCAAACCTTTTGACCAGCCGGAGCTCCCTTCCAGGAACTCATTTGCACAACGCCAGAGACGTTATCACGCCAGGCTTGAAAGCGCTAATGTTTTGGTGCGTTTCCATTCAGAAAATGATAAATCAAAGAACACGAGCTCTGTGGCTTTCAGGGAGGTGATTTCTTTACAAATTCTCGTAGAGTATAAGTAGATATTCTTTAGAAATATGTTTTCTTACACACAGATTTGTGCTCGTTCTCCTCCCCTTGGCAAAACTCACACTGAACTGGTAGAACCTACTCGAGGCCATGGCAAGGAATGAGGAGAAATAACCGACCTCTGCTTTAACCTCTGGGCTCCTTCGGATGATGCCGGGGATGGGTAAGGAAAGGAGCCAGGTCACCCCTGGCAGCAATCGCACTCACCGCAAACCCCTGCCCCAAATGTTTACTGTGCTAGTTCATAAGCCTTAAAAGTCCATCAAGAGCAAGTTTCTAATAACCTCGTCAAAACAGCAAAAGCCATTTCGGAGCACCGAGGAGGCAGAGGTAATTGCTGCTAATGGCATTAGAAAAGAAAAATGTAAAGCTTTCAACTCCAGCACAAGAAGTATCTCCACTCATCTGCGGGCATCCAGGGTTTGATCTGTAGACACTCTCGAACTCAGCGTTTCTGAAACAGGTTCTTAGCCTGGATCTCATTTCACGCATTTTCTCATCACCCCTGAAATTTGGGCAGCGGCTCCTTCGGGCACAGCTGAGCGCTCCGGGCCACTGCCCTGCCTGCACCCGTCACTCAGCACCACAGCACATCCCAGCGCGGCGGACACGGGGCTGTCGGCGAGGCAGAAACCAGCAATTCCCATTTTTGGTTTGGAAAAACCAAAATTCAGGATTACTGAAGCCACGCGGGGGCTTAATTCAAGCCCACACTGAGCTGCCGAAGCTTCCGCGGTGGGAAGAAGGAATTCGCGGAAAATATTCGGTTACGAGGTTGGGGATTTGGGGAGGCGGGGGGGCGTTTGTTGGTCCTGGGAGTTTTAAGGATAAAAGTAACAAAAAAAGGGGAAAGCGCCCAACACGGGAGCTGCGGCTGCGCTGCCGCCCCGAACCACACGGGGGCGCTGCAGAACTCCGCTGCGCCAACACCGCTGCCCCCCCCCACACTGTGCAGCCCCCCCCCGCACTGTGCACCCTCTGCAGCCCCCCCACACCGTGCAGCCCCCACACACTGTGCACCCTGTGCAGCCCCCCAACTGTGCAGCCCCTCCCCACTGTACAGCCCCCCACACCGTGCAGCCCCCACACACTGTGCAGCCCTGCACCCCACACACACTCTGCACCCACTGCACCGCCCCGCACCCCCCAGAACATTGTGCATTCCCCTGCACCCCCTTCCCCACACCCTGTGAACCCCCCCATACCTCCTTGCACACTCTACGCCCCCCCGCGCTCCCCTCCCCGCACCCTGTACCTCCCCAGCAATAATACCAACCCACACCCCCTCCCTGCCCCCTCCGCACATTGTGCACCCCCCTTTTCCCCGCCCCGCACCCCTCTGCACACCGTGCATCCCCTGCACACACACAGTACAGCCCTGACACCCCCTCCTTGCATACTGTGCGCCCCCCCGCAGCCCCTCCTGGACATTGCCCACTGACACCTCCCAGCACCCATCCTGCACACCACCAGCACCTCCAAGGTTCACCCACCTGGACACCCACTCCCGCATCACCCACCCGATCTGCCCCCTCCCGCACCCCGCGTGCCCGCACTGTGCAGCGCACCTCCTCACACACCTATATTCACACCCCACACATTCCCTTCCCCATCCCCAGCTCCTCCAGGTGCCACTGGAAACGTTCCCACAGGCCGGATTTTCAAAGCAATTCAGTCCATGTTTAGGAAGTCATTCCTTAGAGTTTCGAAACTTGTAGGAAGCACCGGGGAAATAAAAGCAGAAGCTGTAGGTGTAGAAGTGAGGACCTCCTAAAAGCAGGGGCGCATCTGTCGTTCCGAACGCGAGAAAGGATTTGGTGCTCAAAAATACCACCAAGAGAGAAAACGGGACACACTCGAAGAGTGGGACTCAAGCTGTCCCACACAGCTGGAGTCTGCCAGGGACCAGGGCAGAAACTCCCAAAAGATGTTTACAGCCCTCTCCCCTGGAGTCGCGAGCCGGCTCACCAGCATCATCACAGAGCCACAAAGTGGTTTGGGTTGGAAGTGACCTCAAAGCCCATCCAGTTCTAAGCCCTGCCATGGGCAGGGACACCTCCCGCTGGATCTGGGCGCTCAAAGCTCCATCCAACCCGGCCTTGAACACTTCCAGGGATGGGGCAGCCACCACTGCTCTGGGCAGCCTGGGAAGATCAGTTGGAACTGGATGGGCTTTGAGATCTCTTCCAACCCAAAGCATTCCGTAACTCCATGATGTATTGTTGCTTGTGTTGCTGTGACTGACAGCAGCACAGCCGACAGCCCGGCGTGGGGCAGAGGCTACAGGGTCCCTCGCCCCTCAGCTCCATATGATCTTGCCATGACATGGAGCGAATCATTTGAATCTTGGCTCAGCATCCCTCAGCAAGAGCTCTAACGCTTTGGAATGATCATGGAAGCACCGCTCTGGAGCCAAGGGAAACCCCGACTGCTTAAGCAACAGCCAGAAGCACTGGATATTAAAGACGCACAACCCCTACCCCTTAGGACTCGGTGGTATCTGCCTTGTGCTCCAGTAAAACTAAATGAACAAACACCAGCAAATTAAGTGATCCACCAGATTAAGAGACAGAACATTTTTGAAGTCTTCAAGTGGTCTGGACAGAGTCCATTACCTGCAAAGTGTCTCCTAAGAAATACTTATCATTCTAACAGTACTGAGCACTTCCACAGCACTTCCCAGCCTTCCAGCCCTGTACAAACATTACCTTCCTAATCACTCATTAGGGACGATCTGATAGAGCAGGGCCATGCCTCATTGAGTAAAGTCATCCCCAATCCTCTCAGCCCTTCTCTCTCCCTCCAGAGACGACTCTGAAGGTTCTCCAATTCCCACAAGAAGTTCAGAGCAAGCAAGGAAAAGGTGGCTCAAAATGGACAGAGGTGGCATTCCCCCACCTCCAAACTCCTTTGGTTTCGTAGCAAGGAGAGGCAGATGCGAGCATCACCCCAACCAGAGACCTGCTGCCAGTAAAAAGAGAATCACTGGGCCTTCACCTTCTATAGAGAAAACGTAAGCACAAGAAAACAAGCAGGCAAAAAAATCCTCAAATAAACAAAAATCTGATCGAAGTCATCACAGAAATCCAAAAACTCAGAGGAAATCATAACTCTGCTCCAAACCCGTCCCACAGGCAGACACCCACAAACATTCCTTACGGTGATGCCCCTGGAAACCATGGCAGGGAATGGAAAATGGCCCAAAATCCTGTGTTCAGCTCTTTTTCTCTTTAATGTTACTGTTTGAGACTACCGACAGCCTGCATCTCATCAGCCAAAATTGCTCCACTTTCATCCCAAGCGAACACACACAGTCAAGCCCATGATTTGCTGTTACTCGGCACTCGTAGTTTCCAAGAACTAACACTTCATTTTAATGTAGCCGCTCTCCATGCCAGCCTTCCCTCCCCCTCTTTTTGTAGTATGTAATTTCTCTGTGTTATCAATCTCCTCGCCGTTCACTCCTTTGGGCACCCTTCCATCGAGGCTGGCATTTCATCTGTGTCTGAAAACTTCCAGCGGTGCCAAGTGTTTGCATACCTTGCAAGTGTTATGTCAAACTCTGCCCCGCAGAGCTGCCAAAAACCACCACTCAGAGTTAGCAAAGCAAATACCTCCTCAGACAAGCTTAATAAACACGCAAGGAGAAACCCTAGACTTCATAAAGACATCGCCCGCTTGACGAGGCCAAGCTTGAGGTCCTCAGCACCCTTTCATGTCCCATTTAGGCCAACATCCATTATCCTTGTCACACGTTCTCCATCTGCGCTCTGCGTAAGTGCATCGTATCTGAGCACACGGATTATTTAAAATAACCAATCCCAAGCTCCACGCCTCTTTTAATGCTGCAGTTACTATCAGATCAACCTTGTCTCTAATCAGTCTAAATGAAGCCATTTATTTTACAGCAGGAATCAACACGTACAGCCAATATATCAAGCGTTCTGCACCATGTGAAGAAGTTAACTTTGGTGCCCATGAACTCTTATGGCCTCATCCCAAATAAATCCTCATTTCTTTGTATCCTTGACTGATGACTACCAACAGAGAAGACGAGGGATGGGAGCAGAGAAAATGAAAGAGGAACGACAAGGCATGGGGGAAAAGTGCAAGGGAAGTGAAAGAGGAGGAGGAAACAAGATCTGTGGGGAGCGGGAGATTGAGAATCTGAGACCAAAGCAGTCAAGCTTTCACTAGGGCCCAAAGATAACCCCTGAGAAGATCAGAGCAATCACAGCTCTGTAGGCTGCAGTTTCAACAGCAGATCACAAATCCACCACTTCTAAACCAACGGTCACAAGCAGATGTGAGCATGGCAGCAACTCTTAACCCAGAAAGCCCCCAGCTGATGTTTAATGCTTCGGAAGGCGCCCTTGGTCTCAGACGCAAGCTCTCATCCACTGCTCAGCTAGAAGCCCTTCTACACTTGCAAGCACTAGAAGATCCTCAAGCACTAAGAAGTCCCCAAAACACCTCTCCAAATCAAGGCAATTTAAAGAGGTATAATCTTCAAAAGGGGTGGGAAGGACAGGATCTGAGAAGACACAGACTCTTTACAGTAAGAGAAATGCACCCAGATGTCACACGTTAACTTCGGGAAACGCAAGCCACTAGGCTGAATTCTGCTCTTTCCATCACTGTTGCAAATCCAAAATAGAACAACCAACTCGTTTGTACCAAGACAATCCAGAAATACATTTAACTTCAGCAGCGCTAAATTAAAAAGTCAGGACTGCCTGAACTTCTCAGGGTCATTGACAAAACAGGTACGAGCCAACAAAAAAAAAAATATTTTCTGCGTTATGAGATGGATGACAGACACCAAAGAAGTCATACTAGATCACACTCTTCTTTCTATCTTCTTCAACCAAGAACTTCAAAAAGCATCAGTGACTTACCGTCATCCTGGAGGTCCGATGGAAGTGAAGCATCAGATGCCATGGAAGGAGCCAAACTCCAACTCTGATTTTCATCAGAACTGTCCTGTCCAAAGATAGCATCATGTTGATCCTCTCCTAGAAAGGAGAGCACGACTTTAGCGAAGAGAACACGTTTCTAAATTCAAATCTTATTGCCTACAGTGTAAGATGTGTTTCCTCCTGGTTCCCACCTTCCACTGACGTTGTCTACAAAACCCAAACCCACTTTCGTGTGATTAAGGCCAGACTTCTCATTTAGGGGCAAGGCAGCACATTCCTGCTGCAAGAACACTTGTGCTGGATACATACAGATTTCACACCTGGAGGACATCCAAGGATGAGGCTGGAAACACCGGCCACACTGAGGCCACACTACCACAGCTACATCCAACTCCTTGTTCTCGCCCTCAGTTCATGACCTCTGCATAAATCATCTACCTGTGAAATGAAGGACTCTACCTGCTTCACTAGAACGAAGAATCTTCCTTTATGGTAGGAAAAAAACCTTCGAGATCCTCAATTGAAGGATGGTAGGGGAATAAAGATTGACTCTCTTAACAGAGCACTGTGTCTGTGTACAGAGGCAGGAGCTCTTCCCTCCCCATACTCAACATTGCATCAAATCTCTCTGGAGGCAGACATTTCGCTGGGGAATTTGCGACCAAGATTGGATTTTATGCAGAAGGTACTTAGACACCACAGTGACAGATGTTAATATCAACCTTTAATATCAATGGAAGGCAGCTGGCCTACCTGTAGAAGAAAATACTGCTCAGCCCAAACAAAGCAAACCCCAAAAAGTGGTCTTTCAAGCTTTTCCCTTACATTTCCTGAACACACATACACAACCCAGGCTGCTGATAAGAGAGGCAAAGACAGCTGCTTATTCATTCAACACACAACAAACAGCAAGAAAGGTGAGTTTTCAGCTGATGCTGATTGTGTTCACACACTAAAGCCAAGTTTTAGCTCAGCAAACAGAGGAGCTGTGCCCCAGGGTTTAAATCAAGCGCTGATGAAAGGGTACCAAGGCCTGGAACGGAGGGTTACGTGCTCTTCCTTCCACTGAGAAACGCAGTGGAGACGCCGTTGAGTCTCCAGCTGCAGAAAGACACGACACAACATTTTCAATAGGTTTAACTTTCAGCATCCCAGGTTGCAACCTTCCCTCTCTTGCTCTGAGCACGAAGCTCTCCGAGACTCCACGGTCCCACAGTCAAGGGTACATTTTCAAGAAAACTTCAACTCTTCACCAAAAAGGAACAATGTGGCTGTGAAGAACACAACGCACACAGGATTGTCCTCTCACAGAGCAGTTCTTTGGAAAACAAAGCACACCAGGTGCCAGACACCACAACGGCGTTGCTGATGCTATAAGCTCAAAGGTCTTAAAAAAAAAAAACCACAATGGAGATTTGACTTTGCAATTTAACAGAGGCGTATGGAGTTAATGACAGGACAGAGGGGGCCCTGGCCACCCACCCTTTAAGCCATTACAACTTTCCTAACAGGGGAAGAGGCCAAGGAGTAATCAAATCCTCTCCCAGCTCTATGGTCTATGCTTCCAGCAACCATCCCAGCACACAGTGTGGAACATTGGATTCAGGAGAAAAAGGAAATTCAAGAAAACAGCTTTCCTCCTTTTGGGAGGCACATTATTCAGCATCCGCCTTACTGATCTCTCCTGCCAAGAAGAAAGCTGTGGTCCCCGGCCCAAAAGAGCGGGCTCTGATCCCTCCTGCGGGATCAGACATCAGGAGAGCTGGTACTGCAGTTGTCTTCCACCCACGGATTACTCCTCAGTCACGATGAGGAAACAAAGCATGTTCCTCTATGCTACAACAAACTGAAACTCATGCGTGCACCCCTGTGAGGAAAAAAACAACAACTAGGGGTTAAAAAGCAGAGCCTGAATCCCCCTCGCTCCACTGGGCAGACTCCGGGAAGCGGAGAGCATCCGTGAGCGCACCACTGCCCGCCTGACCTTGGAGAAGTCATTTCAGTGCTCTGCTCGGTTGTGTGTGACAAGGTGATGTTTCTTCCTTATTTTACTGGAGAGTTTCGAGATCCTCAAATAAAAAGGCTCTAAAAAGCCTCTATAAAACCCAGCTACCAAACAGCAACTCCGCGTTGTAGGAAAACACGGCGTTCATCCTAATGAGGAGCCGTTCTCCGTGCCGTGCCGCAGCGCAGCGGGCGCCACTATCCGCAGCGATGCGAAGATGCCAGCGTTCTAAGACACTTTCCATAAGCTCGTTCAGCCCCTTAAAAGGAACATTTTCTTCCGACTGAACCACATGGTATCAATCCCGGCGTTTCAAACACACAAGGTACCAGGTGGTCCCTTATAACGAGATACAGGTGCAGGATTATGGTGATAACGAGCAAACTGTTTCCAGTTTCCGCCTCGCAGGAGGCAGCGCGGGGACGCACGGCTCACGCCTCGCTGCACGCCTGCACTAAACCATTTGGAACCAGAACACGGGCCCAGTCAGGAAAGTCACTTGCAAGAATAAGTCACTGGTTTTAATGGCAGGAGAAGCTGGGGACCATGGGGAAGAATCAAGCCACAGGTCTGTGCTGGCAGAACCCTTTCCAGGCATGAAGTATCATATCAGGGCTGTCACCAAAAGTGTGTTCAGTCTCGCCGTGCCCGTGCAAGAGTGGAACCCAGGGTTTCACGTGTTCCTGTGAGCCCCTCCGACTCACACTCGGCTGTGGTGTGTACACACACGCGTCACACCAAGCACAACGGGACTGCAAACTGCGTGAGCAGCTGCAACACAAATCAATACAAAGGCGTTTCGTTTGGTTTTGTATTAGGAATAGATCAGGGAGTGCCGGGATGGGATGAAGGGGAATGGTTTTGAGCTGCAAGAGGAGAGATTGAGATGAGAACTTGGGCAGAAATGTTTCCCTGTGAGGGTGGGGAGGCCCTGGCCCAGGTTGCCCAGAGAAGTGGTGGTGCCCCATCCCTGGAGGGGTTCCAGGCCAGGTTGGATGGGGTTTGGAGCCCCTGATCCAGTGGAAGGTATCTCTGCCCATGGCAGGGGTGGAACTGGATGGGCTTTGAGGTCCCTTCTCACCCAAACCATTATGTGATTCTATGATTTCTATTCCATGATTTTCAAACACAGTTTCAGTACCAAAAATGAACTACAAATGCTCTGCAAGCACAGCTACTTAAAACAAATCCCATTTCCTTTCCATTTGGATTCGCATTACGAGAACTTCTTGTGCTTTAATCCGCTTCTCCATAAAGTTTATGGAGCAGCAACAGCCAGTTGAGTCCAAGCAGAAAAAACAACCAACTTGTCAGGGGCCAGGCTATTGTTCTGAATGAAGAAAAAACTCATTAGCTTTTAATGAAAACACAGGGAATAAAAACCAAATAGCACAGAACCCCAGCAAATAATGACTCTGCACCTGACGCAAAGCTGCTCTATCTTCCTACTCAAATCCTCAGCAAAATTCCCCAACTTATCACTCTTTGGAGCATGAACAAAAGCAAGATTGACTCTAAGGGAAAGAGCAAGAGGTTTCCTGGGCTTACACCTCATCCAGGGGGCTCCCTTGGCACTGTTTGGGTACCGCCGAGTGTGCTCAATACGCGGCTTTCGTGCTTTGTGACAGTTGTGGCAAGAAAAAAAATGAAATTGTGCCATCTTTCAGCTGCCTGACATTTTGCGCAGAAACAGTTTCTTGCACAGCAGCAGAGAGAGGGGCTTGGAGGCATCTGCGTAATCAACAGATATCACGCTTTATGTGCAAACTGCAGAGGGGACAGCTTGTGTCTCTGGTGATGGGGGTGTCCCCAGAAGAGGGGGTGGCAGTTCAGCAGCATCAGGCGGGTCACAGCAGTCACACCAGGTCCTCACAGGACCCAGAGACCTCGCACAGACCCGGCATCAGGCAGAGCCACAGCCTCTGACAAACTCCCTGCATCCGAGGAGAAGAAACTTCCCGAGGAGAGCATGAAAAGAACCCAGTTAAGCATTAACAAGGCTCCGAGTGGGCTGCACACGCAGGACCTACAGGAGAAAGTCAAGCAGGGAATGCGCTGTTGCTTTCTTCTCCGTAACCTCAACAGCACAGACGCTGCTGCCTGAGAGGAAGGGAATGGTCCCAACCCGTCCTTCCTATTTGCTTTGGGGCTTGTGATGCTGGAGGCTAAAAGCACAAGTCCTCCCTCTGCTCTGGCTTCGGTGCAGGGTCTGGCAGAAGACAGGTCCTGGGGCAAACACTGGGAAAACCTCAGCACAGGTTCTGGTTTGGCTGCCGTTCTGCTGTACAGGGTCAGAGCGCATCTCCACGCCTGGCTCCCCTTCTGCAGAGGTGGGAGAGGGACATTTACTCTCTTTGAAGACTAAAACCTCCGATCGAGACCTCAAAAATCAAGTTCCCCAAGACTGAACTTTATTCCACACGTGAACCGGCAAAGAAGTTTTCTTTTCTTTAAGCTGTAGTTTGCCTCTCACAGGGGGAAATAAAAAAGGAGGGAGGAAAAAGCTGAATTAATGCATCCTGGCGCACACAGGAAGAGAAACAATCAGAATAGGTGAAAGGGCTTTGTAGGAGGAAAAAAATTCATCTCCAGTAGCTTGTTAAGGGAACTGCAATTAAGCTTACTTTGCATTCGGTGAAGGGCTTTATCTAGGTACCCAGAGTTTCATTAAGCATCTTTTTAGAGCGTAAGAAAAATCAATACTGAGTGAGTTCCATTTACGCTTTTATGATAAGCTTGTTCATGCCAAAGCGGAAGTAAAATCCCCAACTCGAGTTAATAGTCAAGGAAACGAAGTTCCTGCTTTAAAGTAATGACTCCTTAGCATCACGCTACAAATAAAGGTCTCTGATCCAAATCCCATCTGCCTTCATGCTCGGCAGTGTTAATATCTCTAGATTTTCAGAGACTAATTTAGCAGTAATGCATTTCCCCAAGCAGAGCTGTAAAAGTATTATCAATACTATGGTTTAATATCCCTCACTACAATCACTCGCTGAAATTATGGAGAATCACATGGAAACACATCAACAGAGACGCACCCACACAGTAAGTACTGCTCACATGTAAATAGATTACAGTTTAGCTTCTGTAATGTGGTTAAAGCTCTGTCAACATTGCTATTATAAATTATATACCTTTTTAAACACATTTATGTGCTAGAAAATGTATGATGTTTCTTTTTTTTGAATGCCTTAAAGGCTTCATCGGCTCCTAAGCACCCATTTGGATCTGTGTGGTTAAGACCCCGTGATTAATAGGTGAAGAGCTGAGGTTTGGGTGGATGCAGATTTGCTGCACCTTCTTCATAGCCTATTGACTCCCTTATAGCGCCAGTGCCCAGATAATGTTACGTTTGCCTTAAAATCCCATGTTTCCTATTGCACATCACTGCGATAGACATACATATCCATCCTCTGCTCCCCGAGCTGTACAAATACACCACTATTACTAACAAACTACATGAGAAATATCTTTATCTGCTCCGAGTGTTTATCCTGCTTAATAAATATTTTCTTGGATGCGGAGGTCACGCACAGAAGGAAAATAACTTTGTCCCTGGCTTGCGAGGAGAACAAGGGCACGGTGAGACCAGGACCTGTGTCTGTGTATGCTGTGTTTTATCAGTGGGACAGGTCCACCTCACCCCAACAGGGTCAAAAGTGAAACAAGGGACCTCCTCGCACGCAGAGGAGCCGATTTATCATTGTTTTAGAAACGTCGACCCAAACAGGTCTTGGCTGGCTGACAAGTGAATCCAATCCAAGCCTAATTTCCTTCACTCAGTATCCAGTTTTTTGCTAATTACACGTAGTAAAGCAAATTAATGGTCCACTCAAAACGCCACTTATGTTAAAAACCAACTCGAAAGCAGAAAGCCCTTTGCAGGAGGCTCTCCTGGTGCACATTCTGGGATGCAATGATCCCGTGTGCCCAGCAGGTCGGGCTGCAGCGCGCAGCATCAGCCAGGGATGCAGGCAGGGATGCAGGCAGGGATGCAGGCAGGGATGCAGGCAGGGACCCCGCACCCTGCTGGGGAGGGGAAGGCCAGGGCTTCCCAGGACCCCAGTCCAGCAGGAGAAGCCAGGCCACGCAACAGGAGGCTTTCTAAAGCTTTCTGAGGTGCAAAACCTGCTCCTGTTGTCAGAAGGGGAAATCAAAGCCCTACAAAGTGTCCCAGTATTTGATTGCACCGAAAGAAATTCAGCAGCTCTCGGCTTCAAAAAAACTCAACCCAAAGGGGGCTGAGAAGCTCCAAGCAGGCTGGGGTTAAAATATTTTCTCTCCCTGCCACCGGACAAAGGAACCTCATGATTTTACAAGAGAAAATAAACTGAAAGTTATTAATTCATAGATCTTTAATCTGATGTGCAGGTATTCAAACCAAAGCCTTCCCACAACTGATTGTGGGTTTATTCCCATAAAAGAAAAACAAAGAAGCAACAACAATAGAAGACTCAAGGACTTGAGTCCTGCTAATGCACAAAAAAAGCCACCCCACAAACGACGCTCAAGAAGTTCACAAGTTGCGAGCCCTGCCCAACAGAAGATTTTGGCAGAGCTGCTCAGTCAGACAGCAAAGCTCATTCTCACGAACTCAAAGAGCTGACGAGGCTGGCCGCCCAGATGTCCCCCCCAAACTCATGAAGACACAAAGAAGCTGCTGAGCTCACATTGCATGTCTTCCACTACTCTCTATTTTCTAACCCTCTGTCAGCCCCTTGGGTCACTTCTTAGCTGAGCTCTCTCTCGTCTCCCCTTTTCCCTTCCTTTTCTCACTGTGTGTGCTCTCTCCTTCCCTCCCCCTCGAACTTCCTCCCCTCCGCCTCCTCTCTCGCAATCCTTGGCACCCTTTCAGTAAAGGCGCTGCTATTCTGCCTCTCGAGTGGGCAGCAGCTACGCAGAGCAGCTGCCTGACAGGGGAAGCACAGCCCATCGCAGTCTGGCGACAAACAAGCCTGAAACCCAGCGCAACAGAAGATTCCCACGGGATGTAAACAAGTAAACAAGATTTATTCTCTCTTTTATGACCTGGTAACACATCACTGAAATACAAAGCCCATCCAACGCGAGCAAAGCCAGCCTAAAGCGATCAACAGTTTGCATCGCTGTCCGTTAATAAATTGTTCCTCTTTGAACGGAGAAGGGCTTTATTTAAAGCATGGAGATGCAGAGGAAGATCACAAATCTGTGCTTTGGTTCATCCTCTGAGGTACCAGCTCTGCTAGGAACACAGCAGAACCCCACGCCAGACCCCACGCAATAATTAGCAAACAGCTCGGCAAGCCAAGTCTGCGAGCTAAAAAAAGACGAACATCATCAGTATTAAAGAGGAGCCAACAGGCCAAAGACTTTTGAGCGATGTCCATCGCAGTGTCAGTAGGTTCAGCACATTTTCTTAGCTGAAAGCCTTCCAAGCCAACAAGGAATAAACAGAACCAACCCACGAGGGAGCTGGGGTTTAGCGAGCATATTCCAATGACAAGACACAAGGAGGCTGTCTTGCCCGTATCTACAGCAATTTTCACTGTTCAGAAAAAAATAAGTACAGGCAGAGAATGCAAAGACAGGAATGATCGTCACTCTGGGGGCTGGAGAAGACGCTCATTATGTGTTTATGGTAATGTGAAGAATGATTTTACAGTTGTGGTTCAGGATGGAGTCCAACTAAAGGGCAGAATTACTACTTTGTAGGTGATGTGAACGGCGTTACTGCTCTACAAACCAAAGCAATACAGAATTCAAAAAGGGTGGGGGGAGGGACAGGACTGAAAACTCCAGATCTGAACCAGCTGAAGGCTTGGAAGACCGAAGAGTCGGGACCCAGTGCTGCACTCCCAGCCTTGCTCCTGCTGAGCGAGGACTTTGGACACAGAGGGCACTGGTTTCCCTGCTCCCAGCGAGGCTCTAAGGCACACAAGAGGGCACTCCTTTTCCTAAGGGCCCCAAAACATCACAATGGCCAAACCTGAGGATTTACATCTTTTTTCCCCATTTTTCTGGAGCAGGGAGGTCTATTACCCACTGTGAGAGCCCTCAGGTGATGGTGTACGTGAACACTCTTGTGCTCTATCCCCAATGGGGCAATTTCTTGAACGTTTTTCTGTTCTCCATGAGCACAGAGCAGCGCTCGGGCTGGGTGGTATCCGAGCACATTACAGCAACCCCTGAGATTTCCTTATATAAAGAAAGCTGCAGCTCATTTCTATTAGACAAACAAGTTCAGAAAGCACAGAACGTTCATTTGAAAAGGCTCTCTATCACCAAAGCTGCACATTAGGCAATTTAGACAATCTAATAATTAGAGTATTTTATTAACTGGCCAAAGGGAGAGCAATAGAACTTGTTAATATTTAACTTACTGGGGTTCCCCAAACTGCTGTATATTTAGCGTCTTTACTGACACTTTTATACCTTTTCTTACAACTGGGATGGGTTTCAAAGGACCATGGGTGACTCGGTAACATGAACGCTTTGATTAATGAAGGAGAGATCTCCAAGCAGCACCCAGTAATCCAAACCAGGAAACCTTCCTCAAGTTTGTAAGAAGTTTTAAATCAATGGGCTCGTTTAAAGAGAGTTCAAAGCCCTCCTCATTAACCTCATTCTTCTCAATAAAGTCATGATAGTTTTGACATCAACTCTAGAATAACGCAGCCCAACTGCAAGCGGCTCTTAACTGCTCTTTCAATCCTGTTATGAATTGTGCGAGTTCTTCATTTGCTGGCTCCAAACAGAGATTCTTAAGAGTAAACCCAGTTGTTTGGGATTTTTTTAATCAAATGACATTTATTTTTGGAGGCTCTTCCTTTTTCCTCCCCTCGTTTCTTGCAACAAACACACCCAAAAAGAAGAAATTTCAAGAAATGCAGGAGAGGGCTTTTGTATTTCCTTGTGCCACAGCAACTGGAGTTTCAGTACAGGGCAAACGTCTCCCATTTGATTACTGTGCTCTCACACCCAGCTAAACCTATTTCTACACTCCAGAACCACATTCAAGGTGCTCACTGGAGCAGTCTGGGTCAAGAGACTCTGTCCCAACCCCACCGTGGGACACCTCGGGTGTCAGCACCCTCGAAGTTCCTCCTCTCCTCGGCTGAAGAGCCCTTGGCCTGGACTCCCAGGCTTGCAAAAGATTTCAAAGCATCGTAATAAGAGGGGAGCTTGCTTTCTGGTTTGAACACTCAAAATGCAACAACAACAGTTTCAAAGTTACCCATTCCTCTTGGTTTTCTATGTATATATGCAAATAAAAATGCAAATCCACCTCCTTGCAGCCCCAGAGCACAGATGCCCAACTCCTGCTGCTGACGTCTTTCCAAGCGGCACATTCCACTTCCTCCTATAACCGCTACTCGCCTCCAAAATTTGCACACAATACCTTAGGTAACAGAATAATTTATAAGGCCTTGTAAAAGCAAAGCTGCGCAGCTGCTCCCGGTTTGCAGAACTATGAAACGGGAGGGATTTCAGCGCAAAAACCACTGTTTCTCCACAATGAGTTTACTCAGAATGTAACACACACAGAGGGAGAACTGCACGCTCAGAGCTGCAGGAAGCAAAGCTTCAGCGCTGATAGAGGGAGCTGTCACAAGTGTTGATATTAAAGCTTTTCTTTTTTAAGTTAAAGAACACACGCCCTGTGTGTATATTTGATTTTTCATTAATTAACTCCCTGTTCCACATGCCAACCAAACACATCACAGACCTTCGAAGGCATTCTAACAAAAGTTGTTTTGTTTTCTTTCTGTCTCTGTGTTATGACAGCTCCGGGGTTGTAGCTGGCATCCGTGTTTATAAAGCCGGGGAATTCCACGCATGGCGACAGAATGGATATTTTAACAATATGTTACAAATATTGTCGATCCGATATTTTTTCCCTTGCGTTTCCAAACACATCATAAATCTGGGCTGGGTTTCTGTGCATGAACCCTGCTTACCACTGAGCCGGAGACTCCTGGCAGGAACGCAAAGAGGAGGTTTTATAAATAAAACTTAGTAAAATCACCGTGCACTCCATTAATTCAGGAACACTCGGCCTCGGCTTCAAAGGGGAGCTGTACAGTAAAGACGGCGCTTTTGCTGCTTTAATGATTTGCTACTTGTACTTGTCATAACTACACAAACCAAATATGCAATACCAGGGAGTAGCAGTTCAGGGAAATGCCCAATTCCGTCTCCCAGCCAGCTCCACTTCAGCCCAATTCAATAGAGTTGGGGCTTTATATAGAAAACCTACTCCATAAATCTAACACTTGAGGCCTTTGTACAGCGCCACTTAACGAAAGAAAACTACACGTGTGCCTCGGGTACGTGCGTGCCTCGTGCACTGCTACAACTCCAACCCCAACAGGCAGTGACCCACATGGCATCCAAACCAATTTAAGAGGGACCAATAGAGGTAAAACGATACCCACTTCATCTAAACAGCATATGTTCCCTACAAAGACTTTCCACAGTGTTAGTTATTTAATCCTTTTAGGGAACATAAAGGTTCCCAATTTTGAAGCTATGTTTTCTCCCAGTTTGTCCCTTACCCCACCTCCCTACCAGGCGGTTGAATTCATTGCTCCTGACTTCAGGGAGACGACAATTTCGGGCGTTAAAGCATTAGGAGAAGCTAATCTGGACTCAACTCCTGGACACGCCTGGGGATGCTTTGATACCTTAAGCACATTTCTTGAGCCCCAGTTTGGCTAAATTTCATAAATGGAAACAACTATCCTCATTCTCTCACGTTTTGACAACTTATGAATATTTTAAAAAACGCCGCTATTCAGAGAAAACCACATGGGAGGAATTTTTGATGGAAAAACAGAAGTGTTATCATATGCTCAATGAAATAAATCCAGTTTTATTCATCTATTTGGGGTTGTTTTCTTCAAAATAAAATAAAAAATCATTGCCTACAACTGCATCCACTGTGAGGTTTTTACAGCAGGAATGAGTACGTGGAAACCGTGAGTTCTTCATACAGCGGTAGGAGAAGGGGACACCACCCAGCAGGAGGCCCAGGAACCCCACAGGAGGGACAATTCCTTGCCTGCCCCAGGCTGAAGCCCTTTGCTGGGAGGGCAAAGCCATGTTTTCTCCATCTCCGAAGGTCCGGTTCTTCAAGCGGAGCGCTACAGAGCGACTCGTGCTCCCAAGTATCTCGAAATACTGTACAGACATCAATTATTTAATCTAACTCACTTCTACCAGAGGTCATCTTGTCTTTTCACACTTTCCCATCTTTGCACGCCTTTGGGGTGTGGGAATGGAGAAGCCAAAACATATCAGTGGCAACAGTTTAGTGCCAAGTCCTATCCCAGCAAAGCCAAACTTCCAGTCTTGGCCCAACAGCTCTTACGTAGCCACACAGGCACCTTTTTCTTCTTTAATCGTTCCTTCAGCATTGCTCCCCGTCCCTCCATCCTCTTCCCAATGTGCATCCCTTTCCTCCCATGCAAGGCTGGACTCCCTTGCAGTACCCCGGAACGGCCTCTCGCTGCTCCCTCAGACCATTTGTTTCTTCTAAATCAAAGCTGTTGCAGAACGTTTCCCCTGCGCTGAGTTGTAAGAAGAGATGGAAACAGCAGAGAGGAACTGCGGAAGGGCTACAGCTGAGACAGGTCCCCTCCAGATTTTTCTTTGCCAATTTTCCTTAGCTCTCTCTCCACAAAAGGGGAGGCTGTGAGACAGCAAGGGCATGCATGCGTAGAATATATTGAGTGTATAAAATGCTTCACGTCAGCAGTCAGTCCTCTTCCAAAAGGAAATCTGAGTCACCCTGAGGCTCCGTTCAAAGAGCACCTAAGGGACAGGCAAAAATAATTTGCAGCTACACACTATGGTCAACAGCATCGTTTGGTGCCTGCGAACTGGGCACAGCACCTCATGGTGCATCTGAAGCTCTGTTCAGCTCCATCTCTCTGAAACTGCACTGGACCACAAAACCCATCCCCAGGATGAGACCCACACTCCTGTTTCACAGACATTGCTGCTTGCTGGGAGACATGAAGTGTGATTGCATTAATTTCACCCAGTACTGGAAACCAGCAGGTTGGGAGAGTTGGAATCCCTGAGGTTTTGGTCTTCAGAGGGATTTCAGCACGGCTCCGAGTTCACGGAGCTCAACTGTCTTTACCAGGTATGGTCACAAGCTGTTTACTAGATATTACTAAGCAAATCCCAAACCTTCTTAGAAGCTACCCTTTCTTTCCCTACGTCAGCCTGTTCTTTAAATGCACTGGCAGTGCAGGTACGCAGCTCATTTCTGCCTGCGCTCCTCTTACCAATACATCCAGGCACATAGGAATCATTTTTTCCTTTAAAGCCAAGCCCCCCGCTGTAGTTCTCAGGCTCTTTTCCGTTCAGCGTGCACCATGTTCTCATCACCACCTTTCCTTCCCCCATCACTACATCACAGCCTGGAGCTGATGCTCTCAAGGTGATGCCTGAGCCCAGGTTTTAACTCTCAAGCTGTTTCCTTAATACATTTTTTCTTAGCTCAAGATGACAGGGGCACGTTTGAAAATATCTGCACACCTGAAGACAAGACTCAAACGCTTGTACCAACGTTCCTAGCGGGCATTTAAATGAGCAAAGCATTTCACTTACAAATCCATACACCATTCTACAAACCAACCTTCTTAGTATTACTCAGGCTTCCAACTCTATAAAAGAATAAAGAATATTCCAAAGAATAAAAGCACCCCTCCTCCACCCTTTGAATTGCATGAACTTTCAAAATTTGAAAAAAAAAAATCTCATTTTGAGCCCTTTTATGTGTTCTAATCCTCTCTTACTCTTTTTTTTCTTTTAATTTTGAACACAGCTGTCTGTTGTACTTTCTCAAATGATGCCAGATGCTGGGTTCATCAACCAAACGCATGAAAACAATGGTTTGAAAGCAATTAGAAGCACCGAGGCTGCACCGAGGCTCATATTAAAATGTGATAACACTGTTCTAGTGGGAATTGCAACGCTGCTGCATTTCTGACATTTCTGTGCTGCCAGGCAGCCAGGATGGGCTGGAAGTGGGCCCTGCTCGAGGAGGTAACATACGGGAATTTATTCCTGGAGTAAATGAAGGATTAGCCGCCTTGGAACACTCGCAAGGAATTATATTACGGCCCCAGCACTCATCTTGTTTGAACACTGGCAGATCCTTCCGTCTGCACTTCCCTGGCACAAACATTGATTGAGGAAAAGGACGAACTCGACGAACCACACACTTCAGCTGCACTCAATGCTCTAAATCCAGGACTGGAGCTGAGCCCCACCGAGCCAATACAGAGCCGAAGGAGCTCCAGGTCAGCTCTGAGCAAATCCCTATCCATCAATTTCCCTGAATATGCAGAAGCACCCACTGACACAGCTTATGACCTGCAGGCACCCTGGAAAGTTTAAATCATCACCCGCATTATTGCGGAAATGAAGATCAAAGTCCCGATCAGAATCTCCCAGCTTGTTAACAGACATAACAAGAGATGGTCACGGTCCGGAAAAATTTACAGCCTGGCCATTTGTCTACACCTGGAGGTTGATTCAATTTCAAGTTCGGGTTAACGTGAAGTAATGAGACGGGAGGAAACTTGAAGGTTACCCAACAGTCCTTGCTCCAAAGTCAACGGTTCATGGGAATATTCTGCCCTTTCTGATGGTTTTTTCAGAGACAGAAGTTTCGCAGAAAATCTCCTGCGCTTGCCCAAGACAATGAGTTTACGACAGCACTGCACAGCTTTGTATTATTTGTTCTCAAGGGTAAGGAGAAATGGACCAAGAATGCCAACCCAAGCTCCTGCTAGAGCCCACACTACAGCTTTGCCCCTTTCCACCCCCAAGAACTGCCACACGGCTCATGGAACCACAGAATGCTTTGGGCTGGAAGGGACCTTTACAGGTCATCCAATCCAACTCCCCTGTAAGAACACCTTTAACTCAATCAGGTTGCTCAGAGTCTCATCCAACCTGACCTTGAATGTTTCCAGGGATGCAGCTTCAGTTTAAGCTCTTCTCTTTGTTGACTTTGCATAGAAAACACCACTCACATCCAACACTTCCCTGCTCCCCAAGCTCATAACCAGGAGAAACCACCCCTCCTTCCCCACCAGCTGTACTCACCTCTGAGCAGGAATTCCAAGTGGTACCTAAAAGACCAAAAGAAAAAAAAAAAAAGAGACAGACATAAGCATCCGTTATTTTCTTAATGATTTGTTCCAGCCTGATGAGAAAGTGACAGATGGGAGAATTATGCCAGAAATGCTGCCAGGAATCCAGTGAATGGGCAATGCACACATTGTGCAAGAAGCTTCAAGAGGAATTGTGAATCTTGTGGACACTTCCTGGCCCCTGCGACATCCTCAGCCCAAGTACCCTCCTTCACCAGCCAGACCTCCTTCCCTTCAAGGGTTTAAATGCTCCCAACTTCCTTCCACGAGAACACATCTCTCTCCAAATGCAAAGAATTACAAGACTTTTTGCTTTGCAGCCTTAGAATCCTGCAATGGTTTGGTTTGGAAGGGACCTCAAAGCCCATCCAGTTCCACCCCTGCCATGGGCAGGGACAATTCCCACTGGACCAGTTGCTCCAAGCCCCATCCAACCTGGCCTGGAACCCCTCCAGGGATGGGGCACCACCACTGCTCTGGGCACCCTGTTCCAGGGCCTCCCCACCCTCACAGCAAAACATATCTCCCTAAGGTCTCATCTCAATCTCTCCTCTTTCAGACGAAAACTGTTCCCCCCACCCTCTCCCTGCCCTCCCTGATCCAGAGCCCCTCCCCAGCTTTCCTGGAGCCCCTTTCAGCGCTGGAAGCTGCTCTAAGGTCTCTCCGCAGCCTTCTCTTCTCCAGGCTGAAGAACTCCAACTCTCTCAGCCTGTCCTCGTATAGGAGGTGCTCCAGCCCCTCTGAGCATCTCCATGGCCTCCTCTGGCCTTGCTTCGACAGATCCATACCCTTAATTAACCTCATGTCACACCTTCCCTTCCAGCAGCAGCACAGAGGACGGTACGCACGCTGCCCACTTTTGGCCACTCCAAAAATATCCTCAGTGATTTCTTCCTCTTTCACATTTGAGCGCATCTTGGGTTGACATCCAAGTCATTTTAATAAGGGAATAGCACTCATGAGCTTTGGAAATGGATCAAGGATTGGGGATAGACAACAAAGTGACCCATTCCCAGGCAAGCTGCGTAACAAAGGGCTGCTCTATAGGCATCGGTGGCAAGAATCCAGTACGTAAAAATCCAATCAATTTGTTTCCTCATTAAAAGCTTTCATGAAGAAAATGATTTAACACAAACATTCAAGCTACTGACACAGATTAATTAGAAAACAACACCAGAATTCTGATTAAGGGCATAATATTTATTTGACTTGGTTTGGACAAATAAATAAAGAATGTGCACAGACAGAAAAAAAATCTTCCCTGGTAGAACGGGCTTGGGGTAAAACCAGCCATGTCCTGTTGGAAAGAGCCACACCGCTGTGCTTTGTGGTCAGAAAGGGCTGTGAATTTCTCCAGGCCTTTGGATGCTCCTGGCAGTGGTCCTCATTTTCACACTGAGCTCTTCCCTCTCCATCCTACGAGAGCTCCATCTTATCTCTCCAGCCCAGGGAAGCGACACTGCCTGCCCAGGGTCAGGGAACCATCAGAGCAGCCCCATCCTTTTGTTTCCAATCAGCATTAACTCTGCCTCAATGTTCGCTTTGAGAATTCAAACATTTTTTGACATTTGATCTGCAAAACCTCCCCTCCCCGGGCTCAGCCTCTGCTCCGCGAGCGGAACCTGCGTTCCCCCAAGCCCAGCATCCCCGAGAGCTAAAATACTTTTGTCTCCTGACCAGACGACTGCGAGACAAGGACAGCAAAATCACTTCTTGTTTTGTGAACTTTTGTCTCTTGCGCTTGAGAGGCTGTCCTAATCTCCCCTGAACATGTTTTAGTGATAACATTTACTGCACTAGGACCAAAATGATTTTCTGTCACTTCTCATTCCAGTTCAATAAAAGTATAAGAGCTTTGTTTCTAACCTCTGTCATTTTTAATACAGTAAAATGGTTTAAAAAAATGTAAAATTGAGTTCCAGTTCCTACCGGACCAGTGAGACTGTGTTGGCTTCGCTCTGATCAAATCAAAATGAGGGGAAATACCAAAAAGATGCTTTGCCTTTTTTTTTTTTTTTGGAAAGCATAAGGAAACAGTCAAAAGTTGTAATCTCTTCAGATCAGGATGTGTCTTTAATCTCATGCTTTGATCATTTTCACTCTGGAAAGACTTAGAGAACGAAAGTTAGTTTCAAATGTACATGGGAGTGGGGGAAGGTGGGCTTGTTCTTAGGGAAGACGAAAGAGGAATGATGTAATTCCTTCGTCTGCCACTGCCCGCATGAAAATCTTGAATACATGGACTTATCTTGAGGGCTTAAAAGGCACACATATACAATGCCATAGTATTCACAGTGTATTCTTATCAGCATGAGAGAAAGAAATTCTGTTTCATCCATATCAAAGACAGGGTGAGGGGAAGCAGGACTTCACATCTGTGTCTCCCCATCCTTCCTGCAGGTAACCCCAGCCTGAGTTACACCGCTTTCAGGTGGCCAGAATATTGCTTTTTTATTCCTGCATTACCCAAGAAATGCAATTATTTGGCCCGAATGCCCATTTTTGACAACAACATAGGCAGCAAACAGGGCCAGTTCTAATACGCCTCTAACCGCAAGTCACGTGTGGTTACAGATGGAGAATAAGGCCCATTCGTGGAGCAGAGGAGGAGCAGCTCAGCCAGCAGAAGCACATCAGTCATCCTGGGCCGTTCTCCAAAGCACAGAGCTCGAGGCCAATTCCAATTGTTGTTCCCGGTTAAGACAGTACTGACAAGCCTGTTATGCCTTTAACACGCCCAGTCTCTGGGTAACAGGCATTTACGCATTGTTTTCTTCTGCAGCTTCACATGAGCTTTTCCCTAAGTTACAGCCCAATAATTTCTCACAGCACATAATTATTAATTAAAAAATATTATAATTGCTCCACACGGATCCTCTCTTGAGCCAGACAAGGGAGGTTAGAAACCAGAGGCCAAATCCTTACTGAACCACATCTCTATTTTCATAGAATCATAGAACGGTTTGGGTTAGAAGAGACCTCAAAACCCATCCAGTTGTGCAGGGACACCTCTCACTGGATCAGGGGCTCCAAGCCCCATCCAACCTGGCCTGGAACCCCTCCAGGGATGGGGCATCACCACTACTCTGGGCAACCTGGGCCAGGGGCTCCCCACTCACACCAGGAAACACTTTGGAGGGTTTTTGATTTGGGTTCAGGTTTGATATTTTCTTCCTTAATAAACAACTTTCAGATCTCACAAACAGCAAGAGTAAAGCTTCTTATCTGTTTTCTTAAACAGAAAGTTTGCCAATAGGAGATGTATTTGGTCTCATCTTAGCTGTTCCTTTTAAGCACTCTATTAACAAAGCTCCTGTCCACCAGCTGTGGGTGCAATCCCCCAGGAAAAGAATCGGTTAAGGCAAAGCACAGCAAAGATTTTTCAGCCAAACAGAAAGTCCCAACTTACATCAGACCCCAAGAAATTAGAAGGAGACAGGGAAAACTCTTGTCAAATGATTAAGCAGTTTCAGAAACTGAGCTCACAAAGGAATTCATTGAGATATTTGATGCAATATGGAACGTGAGGAACGAACCCAAAAAAATATCTGATTTCCATTACAAAGGCAAAGATCGAGTGTTGCGCTGCCAATACTGTAACGAAAGACATCCTATAAGCACTTCCCCTGCACGCTTTGCAGCATAACATTCACCTCTCTCACCTCATCGGTGCATATTCTGAGCCAGACAGGAAGAAGCCCCAGATTTGTTCTGTTCAAAACACGAACTGTTTCTCATGATCGTACAGCCTTTGAGGTTTTGCACACAACAAGCAAACAGAGGGGCTCCCTTTTCTGGAAATGTTTATGTTCTTTGCTCCTGAACACCATCCCAGTTCCAATTCATCAGCCTCCCAATAGCAGTGGCTCCAGCTGGACCCAATCAAAATCGCAACTCAGGTCTGCAAGCAGTCCTCAAAGCGTGAATTACCATGAGAAAGAGTAAAAGAAAATGCTCTTGTAACATACAACAGGGAAATTGAGTCACAGAGCAGGTAAGTTTGACAGAAATCATTGTTCCCAACAGGAATGCATTTGTTCTTACAGTCTTGAGCCAGAACTGGTGGTCTGTAAAGACCAGAGCCTTCTACTGCCTCCCACAAAGCCAGGACTTGGTCTTCAAAAGTGAAAAATGCTTCCAGGACTCTCCAGGACTTTGAGCACAGTTTTTACCCCGCAGTGGTTTATTACAGATGCAAGATAAGAAGCCACCCCAAGAGCATCAGTTAGGCACCAGTGAGGTTTGAAAATAAGTTTGCCAGATCCTACCCTTCCCAGCTGTACTATGCAATGGATTCACCTCCAGGAGAGTAAAGTTAGCTTTTTATAGCTCTTTTACTCCAGAGCAGTCACCCCAGTACAGTGACGCTTCCAGGTCTGATCAAGCAGGTCTACTAGCACAGAATTCATCTCACACCGTCACCTTAGCGGATGGGAACCCAGAAATATCCCCCATGTTGTTACAAAAGGGACAGCAGATTAAGCTCTGGGATACACAAAGATTAAACTCCTCACCAGTCACTGTTATTCCTGCCACCCTAGATTTAGATTTGCCCTTTGGTGTGAGCACAGGACTTGTTTTCTTGGAGCACCAATATAATTTGGTTTTATTCCTCCATTTCCAAGCTTTCCACAAATCTCCAGCACAGACCCACCCCAGCTTGTCCTCCACTGCAGGGGGAAGGCAGTCATGAATCCCATCAATGCACAGAAATCCAGTAAAACACGATTAACACACCCTCAACTCTAGTTTCCTGACCAGCATCCAAGCTTGCAGCGGTTCCCAGAGCTGAAGGAGCCAAACCAGAGCCATTTGGGGGTAGAGACAAAAACTATTGTCTGAAATCTTACAGTCTGTGCTGTGCAGGGGGTCAGACTTGATGGGTATAAATGGTCTCTTTGCAGCCCTAACACCTATAAAAGTCTAAACCCCACTTTCCTCCCAGACTCAATTTCACCGGGAACCATAAAATAAAGTCAGGTTTCAATCAAATTTCCTGTATTTTTCTGTCCAATTAAGAACACTAATATCACCACAGATGTTATTAAATTAGATATTTCAAGACAGTCCAATTGCTTGGTGCGCTGTATTCATTGGGTTTTAATGTTTGCAAAAAAGAAAAAAAACTTTAAAAATCAATACTGTACAAGATTTCAAACAGGAAAAAAAAATGAGAATGGGGTTGGGGAGCTCACCATTAGCCAAGTCGGTTACAAACCACTTCAAATGCATTTCTCGGTTAAATGTTACAGGAGCAGCAGCAGCAGCAATGCAAAGACTCTGGTTACACCATTTCAATCATTTACAGTCCTCAGGTTTCAGATTAACAATGCATTCACAAGGAAATGGATGGGGAAACAGGGGTAATTTTATCAGCTAGGATGGAAAATGATGGAAATTACTGAAAGGAACCTAACCCAGAAGGCACCAAACTGCATTACTGGCAGAGAGAATGGCCACGTTCACACCAGGTATAAAAGCAGGTAGAACACGATAACAGCTGAATTGAATTCGTGCCCCTGCCATGCTGTACATTAACACAGGAGGATCCCTACCTCAGCACTACCCAAAAGGAGGGGGAAAAACACTCCCCTACTGAGATTACGGAATAAATTGGGAACATCCTAACAGAAACTTTCCCAGGCGGTAGAAAAGGAAAGCAACGCCTGCGCTCACACACCCCAGCCCAGGGTGGAGAGGCTTCGGATCCCCATTAACACACCCTTCTGCATCCCCAAACCTATGCTCGACACCCTCTCCCCGACAAAATGGGGAAAAAAACCCCAAAATCTCAGGGAGCTCCTTTTTAGGACAGAAAACACAAATTCCAAACCTGTCTTGAAGTGACAGGGACTTGGCTTTTATTCTTTGCCCAATGAATCTGTATTTAACAGCCAAAGTAAGTGTGAACAAAATCCTGCTCAGCGAGATTGTCTCCTTGCTGAGCAAATACATTCCAGCTCTCTGAAGAGCCCAAAGGGGGAGAACAGCACTTTGCTAATTAAGGACAATGTGGTGGGGCTGTAGTCCAGCCCTGGCATTAATGTGCTGAGCTCAATTATCTGCCCATCAGGTCACATTTTTAAACTCCTTTTTATCTTGGTATCACACGTTATTCAACATAATGAGTTTCATATTGGTAGGAATTACAGGCAGTGCATTTCCACTAATGAAGCAAAATTACCCTGAAATTGCATTTTCTTTAATTTCAATCTTACATCTTTAAAATAAGGTTGAAAATTGAAGTAATAAATGTAGTTAATACAGTTAGGAGTTTATTAAAACAGGCCAAACACACTGCTTGAGACACATTCTTGGATGTATTTTCATTAGGGAATCTTTTTACAATCCCACCATAATACCTTGCCACAGAAAGGATGTTCAACCCAATAATTAGGTGAAGTTCTCCTGGTGTTGTAATATCTACAGTTCAGTTACACCCGTAAACTAATAAAACCAGTAGCTTACTGGTTTTTGACAGAGTACATGAAACCACATCCTACAACAGCTTGCCGAGATTTGGAGCACAACCCCAAGTATGCCCAAACCAGAAGCACTCACGATGCGTTGTCTTTGCCCTTATGCTTCCATTGGGGCTCAAACCATCCCGTTCCAGCTCCAGTAGCAAACGCACCAGGAGTGGTTTAGATTGGATATTAGGAAATATTTCTTTCACTGAAAAGGTTGTCAAGCACTGGAAGAGGTTGCCCATGGGAAGGGTTGAGTCACCATCCCTGAAGGAGTTTAAAATACCAGTACATGTGGTATCTAAGGACATGGCTTAGTGGTAGAGTTGGCAGCGTTGGGTTAAAGGTTGAACTTGATTTTAAAGGTCCTTTCCGACCTAAAGGATACTGCGATGATGTGGTTATGAACAAGACTGACTGTAGCAGAGCCCACCCTGTGCTTGGAGAGGGAGGACAGCTACGCTGTGTCACTACAAACATTTAAACCTCACCCCAGACTTACAATGGAGGTCTAAATTGCAAGGAGCACATCTGCTGTCCCAGCTGGGAATCCAAGCATGCCGCCAGCCACAGCGCTCTTGTATTTGTGACACCGCACAGCACAGCCATTGTGGAGGTCCAGGACAGACCTTGGCTTCTGCAGGCTCTCCTTAGAGGGCAGGACATCACCTGGAGATGTCCAATCCATGAGAAGCTTCATGGCAGAGTTAAAAGACCACATGCAGACTTTCCCTCAACAATAGCACATTGGGAACCTCACCATAAACTTTAAGGGTTAGACAACAAGGCACTAAAATGAGGTTGGGGGCTTGCTACCCAGAGCTGAAGATCCTGGTCTACGCTGGGGCTCCCGCTGCAGGTAGAAATGCTGGGAAATGGTCCTGTGGTTTAGTTACAAATAGCAGGATTAGGCCTCGGGTTTATGCCATTGTTTTCATCACAGTGAAGCAAATTAAAGGCAGAGGTTCAGCGTCTATTTTGGATTTCCTAGTGGGTGTATGTGACAAACATTAATTAAGCCCCTTTCTCTTCATTCCTGCTTTGAAATACAGCAGCTCTGCCCTGCTCTCCTTTTAGTGCTATTACATTTCACCTCAGGGAGAGGAAAAAAAATACTAAGCATTTGTTTCCATCAGTGCAAACTTGCCTTCCAACAGGGAGTTTAAATGACCGGCCGACTCCAAGGAGAGGGAGGAACTATTTATCTCCATATTTTTAAATAAATCCCATTCTCCCATCTCACCCCCTGCCACTGTAACGGCTCTAGCAATGTCGAAACGCTGAGGTGAGGTCATTTAACAGCAAGACGACTTTTTTTTTGGGTTGCTGCTCTTGCCAAAGGACAAGAATGGGCTTGTGTTCCTGAGTGGAGTCATGTATCCGCTCCATCCCAGGTGTCAGACAGCTGCTGGCTCCACAGCCGAATTTGTCAGGACACCAGAAACAGCAGCAATGTTCCCAAGGAGTAACTTGAAACAAACCTTCAGCACCAACAGACCTAAAACAGAAGCAAGTGACAACCGTAGGGGTTTCTAGGAGACAAGCAGAGCTCTCCCCCAGCACCGCATCCTCCCCCAAACCAAAGCTGCTCTTTAAGTATGTTTTATCCATTGTAAACACTTTGATTTCCCATTCAGGACAGGAGCAGTGTCCTCACCCCACAGCCAGGACACAGGTAACTGCACAGGCTGCTGTGCTGCAAGAGCCTCATCCCTCAACACAAATGATTCCTGGGGACCAAGCCTGCTGGGTTCCGTGGTTTGTTCTCCTGAATGCCAAACAAAGCAATCAGGGAAAGCAATTAAAAAGAGATTATCAACAAAACCAAAGAGACAATTAGGAAAAAAATTGCCAGGCCAGGATTTAGATAGAAGATATCAGAAAGTGGAATGTGATCTGAGTTAGTAAGGAGGGGGAAAAAAGAAAGAAAAGAGAACTGTTTCAACACAACAGTGCACTTTAAATAACCAAATGAATTCTGAAAGTAAAACAGTACAGAGACTCATAAGTCAGGCAGATGGTGACAGCCCCCCCCCACAGCCACTGCCTGCGCCACCTCCGACGCGGCTCCTCTGGCAAAACTGCCCCAGACTGCCTTGGAGAAAATTATAACCTGCGAACACGATCCACTCCCTACCTACCGCACTTCTTGCGGCGAGACGGGAACAATATATCCTCACAGGTAGCACACGGAGACATAAAGCCCAACCACTTGCTCACATTATAGTCATCAGCAAACCTCCTGGTGGGGAATGTTATGAGGCCATGGGGAGAGCAGCAATGTAAAGACCTGACGGCCAAGTTACAGGAGCAGTTATTGAGCCTGGCTCAGGATAACCATACCAGATGAAGCTCTTCCCTTTCAGACACATGTGTCTCTCCCCAGTAGCTGAGCAGTTTACTTATGTCTATTAAGAAGGCAAATAATGAAACCTTGCACGCCGTGTTGTGTTTCGCCCTGCGGAGGTGGAATGCAGCGAGTGGGGCTGTCGAGGGCAGGCAGGAGCTTCCTGAAGACAAAGGCTGATGATTTCCTGAATGCCCACCACAGAAGCCACAGGAAGCTCCCCAAAGAGACAAACCCACGCCTCATCCCCAAGAGCAAGACCTGCCTAGATCCTTTCAGGTAAAGAGATACAGTCATCATTACAGTAATCTCCCACCACAAATCATTGTGTTAATGGCTCAGGTCAGACCCAGGACATCCATATACTCTGTTCTTCTCACCCTTCCCAAATGCCACCAAGCAATAAAACACAAGTAGGAAATCAGCCATGCCCTGTAGTCTTTGCTCAAGGGTCTCGCTTCCCCTCACGGAAGTGTCTGTCGCTTATTGACATAAATTGCAGGATTGAGGCCCACCTATTAACCTGAGCTTCCAGGATGAATTTGCATATCACCTCTGCTCCCGATACAAAGGATGCTTCACTAGATCTCCTGACTTTGTTCTAAAAAGCTTTATCTCAAATTGCATTCTTGGGCTGAGAAAGAGCTAAGAGCCAAGGCTGAGTTCTACATCACAGCATCAGCATTTGTCCCAGGACCCTAAAGGCTGCTCCTTTTTGAGCAAATCAAACCCACACACAGCCAGAGGTCCACAGGACGATGGCCATAGCAGCATCTTCCCCCACTGCTCAAGCACCGTTCACAACTAACAGGACATGAAGACAGCCCATCTACTGCAGGAAGCAAGAATAACCCCTATTTCCAAGTCTGCCAGCTGCCTTACATTTATCCAAGTCATTGGTTTTTAGCTCATTAAAAACAGAGCTAGAGCTGCCTTACACGAAGACAGAGTTGTCACTTTTAAAGTTGCACGCTCACAGGACAGTTGAAAATAGCTTGAGTTGATGTCTGAATACTTCAGGTTCAGAGTTCTGCTTACTTGACACTTTCTGCCCAAGATCAATACCTGCCAATGAGTGGGAATTTTTCAGAGTAACCACACCAATCTGTTAGAAACGTGCAATCAAGCCCTTTCTTCTGCAAGATTACAGGACACCATCACACACACACCCCTCCCCCTCCATTCTTCTCTTAGATGTGCTACAGCCCCATTTTCCAAAGGCTTCCATCTTCTGCATTCAGCTTGTTTCAATTATTCAGGGCAACCCAGGCTGATAATTACACAGTCCCGAGTTGCTGAGTAAAACTGATGCTTAATTAGCCAGCAGGAAAGATCGATTAAGATACAGCAGGGCATCTTGCAAAGTTCTTCAGTGGGACTGCAGGGAATAGAGTCTGGCTGTGCCCTTCCGAAGGATAAAATTCTCTGCTTCTCAGGGACTCGACAGCAGTTTTATTTAAACTCAATGCTTACATCAGTCAGCCACCCTGAGTTTTATTGTCAGGTCTTAACTTCAAGTGACACAACTCATATCTTCTAACTAGAGCATTAACAGCAAGCTCTGGATCACATTCATAGCCAAAAACGTGAGGTAGCAGAGGCTGAACGTTTTGTTTAAACCTCCAGCAATGCATTTTCTGTTTATGTTCCCCGATTTGCCCCTAGCACAACAGAATAACCTTCTTTGCTTCACTCCCTTATGCAGATGATGCAGCTCATGTTCCCACTCAGGACTTCAACAGTCCTGAGGATGCAAGATTTTGGAAGCCAGGTCAGACCCGAGTTTGATTAAGTCCTGTTCATTCCTTTTTAACTGTATCAAAGTCCAGACAACACATCTGAGAGTTCAGGAGCCACTTGTGAAACAGATACTTCCAGCAGCAAGCCAACAGCATGAATCTGTTCTCCCTGTATTGATTTACCCACAAGCCTAAGTACCAAGTGATGGACTTTTTTCTTTCCACAAAATCCTCTCTGCCACAAGGGAGAAGGAAGAACAGAACAGGATCAGAGTCCCAAATGCAAAGAGCTGTGCAGACGTTTTCTACTTTGAAACACAAAGCAAGTTTCCAAACAGAAATCATGACAACTTGGCAGACAACCATTTAACTGGTTAAATAGGAGAGCACACAAACCAGCACGCAGTGCTCGCCCACGTTATACCAAGCCCTGAACGTCCATTAACTTTCAAAGCATTGCCCAGTTGTCCCTCTAGTGCAGTATCCAAGGCATGAGGCTGTTCTGAAGCACTTTCATTAGAAAGTAATGCAGACAACACAAACCTGGCTTTGACTTGCTGGAAGCCAAAGAGAATTGCGTCCCTCCGTTCCCTTGCTTTAGCACTGAGGTTTTCATTCTGCAGCCCATCTGACAGGTAGCCTTCAGCATCTGGGAAAGAGAGAATTCCAGGTTAAAACCCAGATACCTGTTCTTGGCTAAGAAAACTGGACCTGGCTGTGCACTGTGATGCCCTTGAGGTACCAAATCAAGAGTCTGATCTAGAGATTCAAGTCGGTCTGAAGACTTCATTTGGAGAAGTTGAGACATTGAAGTGATTGCAGATAGAAGAGAGTCTAAATATTGCATGTGATTATGGAGCTTCTCTCTCACTGTAATAGGATGAAGCCAACAGGCAACTGCAAAGAAACCACCAAGCAAAAGAAAGGAAGAGGAAAGTGAAGGCAAAATGGAGAAGTCTGTCGGACCATGTGCAATTCCACCAGCCTCTTTGCTACCCCATGCCCTAAAACCCTGCCATTGTGAAAGGCTCTTGGCATCAAACAAGAATACAGAAGTGCACTCCATCCCTCAAGGAGTTTGAGGCCAGGTCAGCTGAGGTTTTGAGCGACCTCATCCAGTGGAAGGTGTCCCTGTCCGTGGCAGGGGGGTTGTAAGTAGATGAGCTTTGAGGTCCCTTCCAATTCAAACCATTCTGTGATTCTATTCTAAGTGGTTATCCCGTTCAGAGGAGGATCCAAAACATTTCTAAACTCCAGTGCAAGATACCCAGATACTTCAAGGAAACCCTATCCTGTGGTATTCATAAGGATGACCTTTGGAAAGGGCAGGCACTGAAGGGCAGGTTGGTGGTGCACCAGCCTACACGTGCTCATATCACAGCATGGGTTCTCCTGGAAGGTTATTGCATAAATACTACACCCTGTCCTTGCCCAATAGGGACAGCTAGACAACAGTAAGTAGTGTTGTCTCACCTGGAAAATACATCTACATGCAGAAATTTATCCTGAATTGGAAGATAAAACGGTTGAGCATCTTCTATTTGCATAAATATTTATGTTCTTTACAGAAATATCCAAAAAAGTCTCATAGAAAACAAAACCATTCCAAGCCCACTGCTCTGTGTGGGACAATATAATCCTTGTGTTTCAGCAGCATCGCTGCTAGTGTCCCCTTGCAGAGAAAACATTGGCTCCAAAGCAGTGGTGTTGTACATCCACAGGCCTCTCCAACCTTTAACTCACGCCGCATGCTGTGACATTAATGTCGATTTAATATCCTGCTTGCAAGACTTTCAGCTCCTTCTGCTTCTGCTGCTGGTACAGCAGCCAGCGCTGTTTAGCACACCCCAGGAATCTGCACAGCTCCTTCAAAACAGCCTCTCCATCTGCAAGCACATCTCAAGATCAAAATACCACAAGAGAAATTGATACCCTTCTCCGTTAAAGTCATGAGCCCTCGTTTCTTTTTATTGTCTGCTCATGACACTCAGGGAAGGGGGAAAGGAGCTCTTTAAAGTGAGAAGCATAAGGAAGGACATGGAAGGGAACAAAGCTGTTGCTCAGGCATCCCCCAGGAACAAGGGGACCTCTTCCCACCTCCTCTTCAGAGTAGTGGAGGGGCTAAGACCAGGGAGACCCAACTCCAACCGCAGCAGCCTGGGAAGGAGGAGTGAATCTGGATCATAACACTTGTCTCCATGACAGTTCATTTCTTCTTTTCTTGATTTATTCAGCTGGAAGCATCAGTTTCCATGGAAGCCCTAACACGCACAATTCAGCAAAATGCAGGCTCTCCCCAGGTCCTCACCAGCTCCTTCCTGTCCCCTTGAACTACAAGAACCAGTCCGAGCAAGCGGTGCCTCATACCAGCAGTCCCACTCGGTAGCCACCAGTTCAGAGCTGAGAACAGAAGTTAAACCCTGAACACAGCATTGAGATATCAAAGCGTCCTAGCAAAGGTGCCACACCTCAGGAGATGGGCACTAATACTACCTCACAGCATCACTCAAACCCACACCTATATCCAGCAGCAACTTTGAAAGCTCCAGGAGTGCAGAGGTGTCAGACAAAAATGCGTATTGACATGAAGTTCACCGCCCATCGTTTGACCCGCGGTGGCCTGCCTGGAATAACACAAAGGCTTTGCCAGAGCAGCTGAGTGAAGCTTTTTAAATCCCAGGCCAATCCTGTAATCCTTAGGCTAAGTTTCGTTTTCCCTATATCTCTATTCAGTTTTAATCGTACATCCAAGATACGGGACCAGCCTGTGACAAGGCTAACAACGCTGAGCCTTACGCCGCTTACAAATTGCGCAGAAAGCACCCAAGCCCAGAGATTAAGCACAGAGGATATATCGTGCTCTGAGGAGCTCACTGCTTAAGAATAGATGAGGCCAAAGGGACAATTTATTATATACAAACCAGCACAGCAGAAATGGGTCAGCAAGAGAAACTGCATACAAGCTGGATTTCCACAGCGAAAGAGAACAAGCAAGGAAAACAAACTGCTCCCAGAACTCATGCAAGTATCAGCTGCATCCCTCTGTCATTTTTAAGCGCAGATTAGTTCCATGAGTATGCAATTAGCTCTAATACGGTATTTACTTACTGGGATGTCAGCACAGATCAGCTGCTGGGTAAGTTATAGTAAAACCAGGGTCACTTCTGCAAAGCAGGCAGAGCCCCTTTCAGAGCCAGCTCCGATGTTTATGGCACCAGGAAATGAAAAAGAAAGCCTACCCATAAACTCTCAAAGTGGATCAGGAAGAGCAATATGTAAGCAGCTCTAGAGTAAATCACCCTAATGTTAGTTTTACTGCTTGTCAGTAACATTATATTCTTGATGTTTATAGATTGCTCTCTGCGATCCACTCTGAAAGTTTACAGGACTTTCCTTTTCATTTCCTGCAGCTAAAAAGGTAAGAGGGGGGGAAAAAACAGTTGAGATTTCATCAAGTGTTTCAGGGGAGTTTCTAAAGGCAATTGCAGTTATCCACTTCAATCCTGCAGGAGACGCACAGCATCAGAATTATGTCTCAACCACTGAAGCCCAGGTAGTAAAGAACCTTTTAACGGCAGCACTAAATTCCAGGAGTTAATCAGCACTCAATGATTAGAGCTGAAAGGTATTAAAATGCCATGTGAAGTCTCTTTATGCACATACACAGTCACTTTTTTTTTCCCCCCCTCCTCTTTTCTACTCCTCTGCCATCAAACACCACCAACAGAAATCATGTGCTCCATGCACAGCGGAACCGGTCCCACAGAACCACATTTCAGCTCTGCAAGCTAATGCTGAATCAGCCAGTCGGCTCCAACCCTTATTTGAAGCTTCACACAGTCCCTCCTGCAGTTCATCATTCCAGCTGCCTGGGAAAAATGAGTTTAAACAAGGAGTTTAGGCCACCTATCAACAGAGAGAGTGCAGATACCTTAAGCTTCCCCGGGACTGTATTAATATTTCCAGGATGCATCCCAAGACAGCCAGGGGTTTGGAAGGCTGGGTGTATCAACCCCAATCTCACTTTTCAAAAGAAAAGCTGTGATCTATCACATGCTGTTTCTCGACATCTCTGCAAGCTCAAGGAAGGATGGTTTAGTTGTGAAACAACATTTTTCAGATGAGCCTTGCTGCTTTTGTGGGGCTGAGTCAGGGGAAACCTTGAGCACCAGAGCAACCTTCATCCATCCTCCAGGAATGGCCTGAATGGGATATTCTCTCTTATACAATGGGCAACAGGAGAACCCAGAACAGCTTTTAAGCCTCTACCCTGAATTCCCAGAGCTACTCATGGTGCTACATCAATGCTGACTGTGGCTTATTAGCCCTCACAAACTGGACTGTTTTATTGTTTATTTTTAAAACAGCACCAAGGCTGTGCAGGTGCAGCCGCAGGCTCCCACCACAGCACCTGCTCAGTCCCTCCTGTTGCCTAAACTCCATCAAGAAAACAGCTTTCCCAACCCACCATCTGAAGAGGATCAAGCAAGGCAGGTGAAGGGCAGGATAATCAGACTGCCAAACTGCTTTTGCTTCCACAAACACAAGCAGCAGCTCTGGGTTTGGCAGAGATGTATCGCATTTTTCAGAACCACTGTTTCAGCCTTCAGGAGAAATATGTGCTCAACAAACCTGAGATACCCTCAAGCAAAAGCAGTTTTAAAAGGGACCTGACTGAGCCAAAAGTGAAACCCTGGGCAATTAACTGATAACACAGTGCTAATGAGAACTTGGGCTGCTAATTTGCAAGGTGGAAATTAAAGTAACATAATCTCTGCACCCACTTTAGTCAAATAGAAAATAACAAGCTTTCCCAAGTATTGCAGGACTGCAAGGTAAAATGTCCACAGCGGGTTGACAGTCAAGCACTGCAGTCACAGACCACAGAATGGTTTGGGGTGGAAGGGACCTCAAAGCCCATCCAGTTCCATCCCCTGCCATGGGCAGGGACACCTCCCACTGGATCGGGGTGCTCAAAGCCACATCCAAGCTGGCCTTGAAAACCTTCACGCCTAGAGAGCCATTCCCTACCTACTTCTGTGCATCTTATCCTGCACCATGGACCACGCTTTAACATAAGGAAGCTGATGTTATTGCCTATACATCACTATCTCTTTCATCCTCTAATTGTATTTTCTGCATTAAATACAGAAACTCCTATAGTAACACAGTTTGCAAACCCTGTAACAGCTTGAGCTCCTTCATTTCCAGCCTGCGGAGTTAGAAACCTCCTCAGCCACTGGAAGGCCTCAAGACCATAGAGATTGTTAAGACACAGCAAGTTTGATACCGAGGTGTGTGACACGCAATTAATCTCCATTCATAGCCTGCTCTACTTGTCAGCAAACAAAGGCTGTGCTTTAGAAGGAGATCTGAAGCCTTCAATTAAAAACAGTCAGCTAACAAGAAAATAATCTCAGTTAAAAGGAGGTGGCAGGTGCAGAAATGAGTTGTTTACTGAAGTGTCAGCACTGAACAATAAAGCGCTGCACATCAAAAATGTGAAAGGGTGAACTGCACGAAAACCCCCATGATTAAAAACCAGAGGAGAAAATTCACACCTACATCTGGGGGAAGACACAAAGCATTTGGAAGAGAGCTTTGACAGGCTTAGAAGCGGTGCACTTGTGCTCTGACTGACAGATGCCAGGACTGGAAGCCATCCCAGAACTCAAGAGGGGAAGGGGCAAGTGCTCTGTGCTGCCAGGAGCCATTGCAACAGGAAACTAAAGGTCACAAAGCCTTGTGGCAGCCAGGGGCCAACCCTGAACACAACCGCTCCGAGTGGTGAGCAGCAAGATGCTAACGACTCTTCCCCCAGCAGCCACCCACATCTGTGGGAGCAGGATGTGTCGGTAGCACGTGCACACATTGTTCAGTGATGGACTGACACTGTCGTTCTGGACTGCAACACTGCTGCTCGGGTTTTGTTTATCAGGAGGTTATAACGTGGTCACCTCCGGACAGCACTTCTCTCTCCCAGCCTTCGCTCCACACTACGGGGTCAGCAATGATTGCACAGGTCCATATGGAATTTCAGAAACACCGAATGGTTTGGAAGGGACCTTAAAGCCCACCCAGTCCCACTCCTGCCATGGGCAGGGACACCTCCCCCTGGATGAGGGGCTCCCATCCCCATCCAGCCTAGCCTGGAACCCCTCCAGGGATAGGGCAGCCACAATTTCTCTGGGTGACTGTAGTACACCACAGAAAGAACTGGTCTAGAACTGGTCTGTGTCAACATCACACCTAACCTGAAGATCCCATCACCCTCATCAACTGCAGGTGGACTGCAGCGCTGAGCAGGAGGAGTTTGCAGGGTCCACACTGATAACAGACACAGCTCCCAGACACAGCAACTGTCAGGAGCTGGACATGCCCCAACAGGTGCACCGTTTTGGTGAGGAAAATATGGGGCAGAGTCAGTGAGATGAGCTCATTAGCAAAGCATGACCCTGAGCACACAAAGGAGCAAAGCAAAGGTGATGTTTTGAGAATGTTCTCCCATAAGACAGAGCAACTGGACTGACACGATGCTGCATCACCATGGGGATAGCTATCTTTCTCTCTCTCTCCCTCTCTTTCTAGCTTTCCTTCTCTTCCCTCTTTCAATGCATGCCTCATCCAAATAAGCAGTGACATATGACCACACTCAAGTCTTAATTCTGCGTCCCAGTATCCAACCTAAATGTACCCATATCTTTATGGCACATTTCAGCAGCTTGGGCCAGGGCCGCCCCACCCTTACAACTAAACATTGCTTCCTAAGATCTCATCTCAATCTCCCCTCTTTCAGCTGAAAACCATTCCTTCCAGTCCTATATTTGCAAAGCGTATTTTGACAGAGTTTAGCATGGTTTCTGCTTGGCTGACCCACCGCTCCAGTGAGTGGAGGTGCAACACTTAAGGTTTGTTAAACTCAGGAAAAGTAAATTAAGGAGCTCCCATTTGGCATCTTACACACATGCAGAAGTAAACGCTGTCAGCTCCCACCACAGCTCATTCATTCACATGCTGACACCTCAGGTCACATCCCAATTATCAATCAGAAGGAGGCCCTGAAGCCAGCACTGCTCTCTCAGCTGTACCCACACTTTCAACAGGATTGAAGCTTTCCTGAGGATGCACTCCCTGAGCCATCTTGTTCACTGCATCCCCAGAGCGACATGCAACACTTGCACAGCTTCTAAAGCCTGGAGACACCATAATCATAACCACAACAAAACCCTGCTGAAAGGGCTCACTGCAGCACACAAGCGTCTTTAACTCTGTACCTGCTCCCTTGTCTCACCTCAGTGATGCTCAACCAGCAAAGACACTCAGTACCTGGAAACACTCTGTGAGGACAGACTCCGGCCCAGAAGATGCTCCTTAATCTTGTATACATTCTCCTCTTACAAAGAGTCTGGGATCACCAGAGAACTTCCCCATTCCTAACGCATCCATGAACACACCTGCCAGCTCCTGAGCAGCAGGAGGACAGCCCCAAAACCACCAGGACAGGCAACCACATCCCTTACGCTCTCACTGGAGTTAGAGACAGTGAAGGCAGATGTAACCCGAGGACCCCAAAGCTATCAGCCTTAACACAGAAGTAGCTCCCATAGCCTTTTCTCTCCCATCTCTGTCTCATCACACTGAGGTGCAAAAAGCCTTCCAGCTTCTCCCTCTGAAGCCACAGCCCTCTTAAGCAGAAGAAGAGCAAGGAGAAATTCCTTGTTACCTTCTAGGAGTCTCCGAATGTCCTCTGGGATCATGATACCTGCCACCACCTCTCCACAGGAATCAACGGCTGCTTCTGCAGTCCCCAAGGGGCAGGGACAGAGCGAGAAAGGAAGCGGGGAGGGCGGAGACACCCCAAAAGAGGTAAGAGGAAGCTCCGGGCTCTGCTCAGACACCTCCTCCCGCAGCCCCGGTCAGTTCTCCTTGCGGGCAGGTGGCATTCCCAGCTCCCCTGGACACTGAGCACCTCAACCCTGCCAAGAGCCCCCGCTCCAGCCAACGAGCTGCAAAACCGCCTGACACCACCCCAGCAACAGCTCAGCTGCCCCTGTGCTCCTGCAATTAGTGTTTTCACCTGGTGGCAATTAGGGGTGCACCGCTTTAATTCTCACACAAGGCAGCACACCTGTGGGCAGGGCCCTGCGAGGCTGGAGGCACTGATTGAACCTCCTGTGCCTGTTCCTGGCACACCAGAGGGGGGATTAGAGCTCTTCCAGGCAAAGGCTGGCTCCCTCCTCTAATGCACAGGGGAAGACGATGGTGCTTGGATGTTCTGCAATAAAACTTCCCCTCTTCCTGCATCCTGCCTAGGAAGGGGGCTCGGTTGTAATAGCCATTCATATTTCTATGTCTTGCCCAGAGAAATAACAGGGTTGTGCACTTTAACTTGCTTTATGACAGGCAATAAATGCAAACTGCACTCTGCAAAACAAAAATGGCATTGCATTAGATTAACCCACAGCCCTGCATCTGCTCCTCTCCTGTATAAATGAATTAGCACAAGCCGACTATGGGGATAGCATTATTATTTCTCATTCTTGCATTCCCGAATTTTAGGCTCAATATTGACAAATACAAAGACAGCCTTCTTTATCTTGAGCAGCCTGGTCTAGTGGGAGATGTTGGATGATGTGGAACTGGATGGGCTTGAAAGTCCCTTCCAACACAAACCGTTCTGTGATTCTACAATTCCAAAGATGAATTTAAGGTTTCTATAGATGCAATGTACAGGATCCAGTCCTTACTTTGCAATATCCTGGTATTAAATATTTACTATTACAGCACACAAAAAAAGGTCGTTCTGAACTTATATGCCACTTTTACTTTTCTGGTGTTTTACGCCAGGCACATGATCTTTAATTGTTTTCCCCCAACATAGCGAATGTTAGAGATGACAAAAAAAGATGCAGTCCAGCTGTGCTGGCCACAAACAAAACCACAGAGCTTCACGGAAGTTTATGCTTGCTGCTTTCCACGGGGGCCCAACGCAGCTCCTGCCAGTGCAGAGCCGGGGCCGTGTGCCAAGCTGTGCCACGAGGTGATGAGGCAAGGCCAGTCTGAGCCCTCCAGAGAGGCCACCTAAAACTGCTCCTCTTGCTGCTTTGCTCTCCTGCTCTGGGCAAACCAGCCGGCCACAGTGGTTATCAGAAGCTGGCAAAGCAAAACGTGGAGGAGAGAAGGAAAAAAGAAGTGCACATTGGGCTCCCAGCCTGACAAGGGCTGAGATAGACAAACACGACAGTCCTTACTGCTCTCTGGATGTGTCACCTGGATGGAATAAAGTTTTCATTGTCTGGTGGCAGGCCTTGGATAAAGGAAACCTGGCACAGATTCCAGATTCACCCCAAGCCTCTTGCTTGGTTCTAGTCAAGGCAGTCCATGTGTTCCAGGCTTATCTCACATGTGTGATGTAAGGGTTATACTGGCACAGGCTCAGCTATGGGAGTGACGGACATATATAAGAGATGCTCCTCCATATGCTCTCAGCTGCTAAGATGTTTTCTGACGCACTTCTGGGATGAGTGGGGGACGCAAGTCTGCTATGCTTTTAGTTGATTCGTACAAATCAGATAAAGAACAGATATAAGATGAAGCACAGTGGTTTTTTTGTTTGGGGTGTGTGCCTGCAATTGCAGTGCATCCCCTCCACCATAGACAGTGGAGTGAAAGGGGAACACCCCAAAGCAGCTGCCAAATTCTGGGAGATTTTTTGGTTGAAATATGCACCTTTTTGCATGGAGACACCACCTCAATAACTAATGTATAAATAACGCTTGTCAAGAAGAGATGGCTTTAAAGGAGAAGTGAAGATACCGTGGCCAGGAACACATTTAGTATGTGCAGCTGATTTACCAGGGAAGTAACATTGCACTGTTTTCTGGGTATTGAGTCTCTCCTCATGGTAATGCTGAAGTGGCAGCTGCCATTTGGTGTTTAGTCACAGGGAAGAGGAGACAGTGTGTTTTCTCTCCTGCTCAGGGAGGCTCAATTGCTCTCCAGAGCTGGGAAAAGAAACACACCACCACTTCTGATTTGTCACTTGGCTGTGCTCTGCACGCACATGTATTTTCAGAACAACCTGGAGACACACTTCATGTCTGACATTACCAATCCAGACCTTGCAAGGTTCCCATTCAGAGTTAATAGACTCAGTTTCCGTCCTTGCCGCTTTACTTCATGCTCTGCTGCATGGGCTCGCCTGCATTGACAAAACCGCTGTTGCATATTCTGGATTTTAGGATAAGTAGAAGAAATCACTCTATAGCAGATGCAGAGGTCTTAAAGCACAGGAAATGTCGCTGCCGTTCAGAGGGCCTCACACTGGAGATTGCCTTGCTAGAAAGCATGTACAGTGTAGCAGCCTTCCCCTTTACATCTCCCAGTCAGGTAGGGTTTCATGAGTCAGGGTTTAGAAAATTGAGAATCTCCTCGAAATGTGAATCTCTGTCAGCTGCCTGAGGCTCCCGGGGCGTTTGAGTGGTTCTGATTGTATGCAAGAAACGGTAGCGCGTGTAGGTGGATGTGTACAGTAGATGGATCTGTGTACGTGTTCTCACCTCGAGTTGTTTAGGGATAAATATTTAAACACTTTTGTGTAGAAATCCCAGTCAGTTCATTACAGATTGCAAATAAAAAGCAGCTGCTTGCTGAGACTGACTAAATTTAAAAATGAGTTTATAAAGGAATGAACTAGGTCCCTTAGATGGAGGAAACTGCCTTCAGATATGCCAGAAAGATCAATAAAACCTGATCAATGCAAATCTCAGAGGAAGAAATGTTCATGCAGCTGCAAAGTAAAGGGTCATCTCACACGCTCTCTGCATTTCTGTAGCTCACATAGCAGTCTGAGAGCACAGCGTTGTAAAGAGTGAACTAGGAGACGTCTGGTCAGTGAGCCTGGCCCAGGAGTTAAACCAATTTATCATATTTAGGGTCTGGAAGAAATTCTCCCTTGTGTCAAACCAGCAGAGACTCATTTTGCAGGTGTTTTGTGTGGTTTTGCCTTCCTTTGCTGCTTCGGGTGTGATCACTGCTTGAGAGCATGCGAGGATTTCACCCCAAGAAATTTCCTGGTGCTGCAGCATTTGCAGCATCAGTAAAGCTCTAGCTCTTCTCTGCTGAACATCTGAGGTGGATTGCAGTTGTGATTTTTGGTCTTTTGCTACAGATCTTAAGGGTAGCATAGAGCATTGAAAGTAGCATCATATGTGGAACCTGTCACAGTTGCACCCTGGCTGCTCTTGGACCACATGTCCACCTCATGGTCCGGGCAGCTGGCAACAGCACCTACAATGTTCCTCTTAGGTCCTACAGGAAGATTTTGTTAAGACCAAGATGTCCATACAGCAGCTGCTGTTGTAATTAAATCCATTTTAGTGAGGAATACTGAGACACAGAGCCTCAGCTGCCTTGGAGACATGGGTGCTCTCACTCGAAGCCTTAGCACCAAGCCAACCCTTCCACTCAGCCTTATGGAGCTGCAAAGAGAGCCAGGCAGGCTGATTCCCAGGCAAATGACCTATTTTTCCTTGCCTTTTTCCTTCGCACTTTCATTTTTGAATGTGTGAATAGGTTACAAATTGAGCTTAGTGGTCAGCTGGGAAAGGGACCATGGAGTCTGGCAGTGACTGGCACCTTGCACTGCACCGATGTTGTGTAGCATCAAGCTTTATGGGCTCTAGATGTAAAACTACCTCCCTACATGATAAAAGCCCCACCTTAATCATTTTAGGTCCCAAGTTCAGCAAACAGGCTCTCCCCTAATGATATTCTGTTAAATGGACAAATTCCTTTGAAGGCTTGTCTTGCTTTGAAATCCAATTTCACAGGAAGCCAGATGCGATTGGGTGTAGCTATGGAAACAAAGCAGAGCAGTCTTAGAGAAGCTGAGGGATGCACGGTAAAATGTGAGAGTTAGATACCTTTACTGCGCTGACGGAAATATCAAAGGATCTGCAGAGGTTGGCAGGAGATGGGTCCTGTTGTGGGCTGTGCTGTGGGGCTGCGTCCCAGCGGCTGCCAGTGGAGGTAAGCAGCCCACTGCCCTGTCACCTAGCCTGAAGCAAAGCTGAAGGCACAAACCCAGAGAGGTGCAGACCTGCCAGTTCCCCTCTGCCCCCTCCCTGCTCCTGCTGCGCATCAGGATCTCAGTGTTTCCCTCGCTGCCATTCAGAAAGGTTACTAACAAAAGAGTAACAAGGTTGAACCACAAAGCCCTGGCTGATAACAGCCCTTTCAAGCAGCTGCACTGAAATTAATCAGAAACTTCTAGTAATTAGATAAGATAAGGATGTGTGCATGCTTGTGCAGGCACACGCTGACCCTGGGACACCCATTCCACAAAGGAGGTGGAGCAGCACAGGCATCATTAGGCTGGATCAGGTTATTTGTTCACCTACTCTAGTGAAAGTACGTTTCCAGCTGCTTTGTTCATTTTGCTGGATATCTCTGGGTAGTGCACTGACTTGCCCTTTTGTCCTCTCTTCCTGGCACTGTAGCTCCTGCCAATTCAGAGCAGGTTCTAATTCTTACTCTTTCCAAGCAGATGTTGGTCCATCCATTTCTGTACGGCAGCTCCTGCCATTCCAGGGCAAATTGTTGGGCCACTGGGTGTCGTTTGCTGCCTCTGACAGTGACCAACAACTCAGAAAAAAAGGCAACTTTCCAAGCGGGTAATGCACCTGACTGCTTGAGTGATGTCTCTTGGTTTACTAATCAGCTCTGCCATGCTAATGCTCGGCTCTAATCCCAGCATTTACACACTTGTGTCATTTTCATTGCCCAACAGCTCATGTGTCTTTCAGTGGGAGTGGGTCATTCAGTTAAAGCTTGGTTACAGTCCTCGTAAAACCTCTTTCATTTATTAAAGCTATATGGTCTTCTGTTGTCTTCATAATTCGATTCTGCACCTCCACTTCACAAGGGCTTGCAGGTTACTGTTCATCAGTTTCTGAAGCCAAAGAGAAACAAAACTATGTCAGCAGCTCTGAGTTATGGTAAACAGATCTGGTCCCAAAGCAAAGCTAAATGACTGGACCTTGCTCCTGGCTTAGACTGCCAGACTCTGCATTCATTTACCTTTCAGACATGGCATTTTCTCTGCTGTGAAGGCTTCTCAGAAGCAAGCGAGTGTGCTGAGATGCATTTGTTAGAGGAGCTGTGAATGTGTAGCAACTCTTTTTTTCCTCACACCAACACATTAGTTACAGCAGGACCCACCAAAATGTTCCACTCGCACACACAAAACCCTGAAAGAGTTGATAGTCCAGCCGAGCAAGATGAAGTGTGGGAGAGAAACACATCTTTGGAGAAGACCCTGGAAAAATAAAGACAGTTGGTGCCTAGACGAGTGTTCGGTAATCAAGGTCCCTGCTGCCACTGGCAGCAGCAGTGCTTTGTGCGCAGTGCCCCAGAGACAGAAAGATAGAGTCAGAGCAGTGATTAGCCAAGAGGGAGGAAGGAAGCTCCGAGGCTCAACCAGGAGTGGAGAGGCACAGGTTTCCTCCCCTGCCTCATTCTTCCTGTGCAGCTCTAGGCCTCAGCCCAGAGACCAGGTTCATCTGCACTTGTCACGTGGCGCATCACTGCAATCCGACGGACATAAGCCAGTGGAGACTGAGCACACATTGCTTTTTCATGTGGCAAACGCTGCCTCACCTGCAGGGTGAATGGACTCTACTGGTCCACTCACTCCTACATCTCCCTTGTGGAGATGGCATATGGCAAGGAGGTCCTTCTCTGGGAGAACCTATAGTGACCAGTCGGATGGAGGGGGTCTGTAGGAGGTGTCAACATAGAGGAGGCATCTCCCAACAGCATGTTCACAGCAAACATGTGATCCTGAAACTGGATGTGGGGAATGGATATCACCACTGAAATCCTAAGCAGAACACAGCTCTGAGACAGCATTTCTACAGCCTCCAGCAGAAGCTGGCCAACATCAAGGAGGGAAGAACACACTGTAAATGGAGGATTAGAAAGATAGGAAGCTAGAAATGAGCGGTGAGCTGAGCTCCTGTGGAGACTTCTATTCCTCAGGCTGACGAATGGTCTTCAGTTTAATGCGAAGGTGATATTGATCCCTCGCTGTTTGGTTACAATGTGTGACAGAGCTGCCCTCTGCCCTGTAGATGTGTTGCAGCACCTCTTCTCTTTCTCCCAATCCTCATCAAACTACTTTAATGACTCTTTTATCGACAACACTGAGTCTTAATGAGGAGGACTGCCACACACTTCATTAAGGCTGCAGAGGGGACACTTTCTATAAATGGCTGGGACCAAGGGCTGCCATCAAGGCTAAGGGAGAAGGATGGAGCTGAGGGAGGATCCAGAGTTGTCTAGAGGAAGAAGAGCTCCCTGCCTGCTCCTGAGAGAGAGAGCAAACACTTAGGACAAAAGTCCAGGTGATCTGAGAAGCCATGGTTTGAGTTTGTATTCTGACTGAACAAGGTGGAGTATAGGAGAGAAACTCTGAGGATTGAGGAAGAAGTGACCAGCCCTGGAGAAGGGTCTTGGTGGACGCAGAGGACATGACATGAGAGCTCCTTGGATATGTCAGTTCAGGATGAAGATGAGAGATGAAAAAAATTTGAGTGACTAATGGCTAAATTTAGCCTCGATTTTCTTAGTCAGTATAATAATAGCACACTACTATGTATACGCTGCTATGGAAGGTGGTGATGCCAGGGTGTGTCGGACATTGACGGACAGGAATACAGGCAGTGATGTAGTTCTGGCTTTGGGACTGTCTGCCAGACCCGCATGACGTGTTTGGCTCCCCTGCAGTGAGATCCGGGCTGTTTAAAGCCAGCTCAGAGATGTCTATGAAAACATCAATCACATCATGGCACTGGATGGTCCTGTGGTGTCATGGAGAGCTCAGTGACATTTCAGACTAGAACTGGACCAGCCATGCTGTGAGGTTTTCTTCACTCTGGAAAAGAATCTAAAAGCAGCAAAAAAGACAGATTCAAACTCGAGGGTCTGGATTCCAAAGAGACTCAGATATGATGTTCTAATGTAGCCCTGCTTCTGCATTAACATCCATAAATCTCCATCCATCACACAGTTCTATTTCAATTATTGAGCCAATTTCCAGACACTTTTATGATGTATTGTTTGATTTTATTAACTGGAGTGAAAGTTTAAACTCACTGAATTCCCATAGTAATCTTGCCCTGTAACCCTACCCACCTTATCAAATCTTGCTTAATGAAATGCAGGCATCTGTCTTAATGGCTTTCAAACTATGCGATGTAGACTGACCCAGATGTTAGTTCATAAATAGGAATATTTGGAGGTGTTAAGCAGGGTAGCTGGAGACAGAGGTAGGTCCCTGAAGTGATCTTTTCTCTTATGGAGAAATCAGTTATATTGGATAAATTACTATAAATCTTCATGAAGAAAAATGAGAGCCAGAGGCCTGAGGGATGGGCATGCAGTCCTGCAGCCAGCACGGCAATGGAGCTGGTCTGTAACAATTTTCTGGAGAAACTGATTGTTTTGGTAAGAATTTAAAACTCAAGCTTGTTTTACTGAGGAGCAAAATATTCTTTGGAAGTATTTTGCCTAGGAACCATGGTTGTTCTGCTACATGGAAGTGAGAACTGGAGTGTTCCAGGCTCTGTGAACAGGATCCTTAATCAGGCTGCCTTCCTTGGGCTGTTGGACCTGTCCTCAGGGTCATGGCACATCCTAGAGAAGCAGCCGAAGGCTGGAAAGGGGAGTGCAGCATCCGTATAAATGATTACAGAGAGCACTGGGATTATATCCAATGCAATATGCCATGGAAGCATATTTGCAAGTTGAAACAAGCTCCATTCCAGGGAACTGAGAGCAATTCATTGTTGAAGAAGGAACAAAAACTTTAGAAAACAAACATTTTTATGGAATAAAACCCTCATTCTTATTTGAATTTTTTAAATAGCAAAAATAATCCCAGTGTTGGAAGCGGCGCTGCAGTGTGACGGACACAACACCAGGGGCTGGCTGCGAGTGCTTGCTGCCTCCCTCTTTCTTCCAAGCTGCAATGGTGAATAAGCCATGATTTTTGTCCCTCAAGGGTTTTTTACTGCCACACTGCATCATCTCAGCTCTCCAGCTTCTCCTTCCCCACAGCTGCTCTTGTTCCATACTCATGAGAAAGGAAGAAAGAAAAACTGACAAGGCTGCACGACAAGCTGGTATTTAGTGTGACAGTTAAACTTAATGATATGGGAGGCATGTTCGGCTGTATTACAAGCCCATTATCCGCAAGCTTGGATATTGGATGCATTACATTATTAATTAAACACAAAAATTACTACCGTTAGTCGGCGATCTTATCTGCTAAAAGAACGGGAAGGAAGAAATATTCCCTAAATTCAAGAGCTTATTGTTTCGTTCCTGTCATTTTATAAAACAGTTACCCTTCCGTTTCATGCTTGTCAAGCAATCAATGAATGTTTGTAAACTGCTTTGAGATCTTCCAATGAATGATGCTGCGGTTTATAAACACAAAGTGTTCCTACGGTTCATTCATTATGAAATTAAAGGATAAAACTTGCAGATGCAAAAGAATTCGGCTTGAAAAATACCCCAAACATTTGTGCAGCTGTTATTATGTTGCCCCCTTCTGCCAGATGCTTTAAACACTCGGATGTGAGGGAGGAATTTAGACACCGCAAAGCTGCTCTCAAGGTGAAGCCCTAGAGACATGGTTTAGCTAACAGTGCTGATGCTTTGCTCTCACACTCCTCCTGCACAGATATCAGAACATTTTGAGTGCAAAAATGCATCCCCATTTCATGAAGGAGGAAACTGAGGCTGAAAGGAAGGAAGCATCTTGGCTGAACAGCACCTTGAACCCACAAAAGAATGAGGAGCAGAGCCCACATCCTCTGAGATTCAACCCAGCGCCCTTACCATTAGCTCAATTCTTTCTAAAGTTTAAAACCAGAGTCTTTCTCTGGTGAGTCCTGCTGCTATGGGAATCCTCCAAGGGTGCAGTTCTGGGCACTTTGGTCTTCTTCCGGTGAAGCACTTAAGTACCTGGTGAACTCCAAGCTTGTGAATTGTCTAATTGAAATCGTCTCAGAAATGGTACTTTAAAAAGAACATAGCACAGTTCCCCTAATTAGTGCTTCTCACCTTGGGAAAAGGCAGATTACAAAAGTCTCTGCACAAGGAGTGCTGTCACACCCGTCTCTGTCCGTTGGTGATGGAGAAGCAGACGGTGGCACTTCCACAGCCTCACTCCACTCATAATCTGAGCTATCCTCTGCAGCTGCCCGTTCCTTCCACTGTCCATAGAGGCCGGCCATGCTTGACTACATACGGACTCAGCAAGCACAGCCTCTCTGGATGCTATGTGGGCACAGCACAAGCTCTCTGCAGGTGAGTATTGAACCAAACAATGACCCAGATCTAGAACTGGATTACCAGTAAACTGTGCTCAGAGCTTGCTGCCATCTCACACGTGGATGGTCTCCTATGTTGCTAGGGAAGGAGCACATTTCTAACATCTTTCCCCGCAGCTGTTGCCATTCCCTGCTCTGGGAAACATTCCCTGCTCTGCTATAGTTCCAGCCATGAAGAAGCACCTGGCAGTCCTACTGGTCTGACCTGACTCTTCTGAGTCTTCGTGGGTGAAATTACAGAGCAGAGCTCAGCGAAGTTAACCAAGTTCCCCATGGCAGCTATAGCAGCCATACAGGAGAAGTACCAACCTCTGCAGCAGTAGGACAACCTAGATAAATATTACAACTCATTGTCTGGATCCAGCCTACTCCGCTGACTTGGTCAAAGTCTGTAGAATAGCTTGGAATCAAACTGGGTCTCCTAAATAAAGCATCACTCCTACGGCAGGGCTTCCTCTCTTTCATCCCCTTACCGCTTCCAAACTGATCCAGGCAGGCAGCAACAGTGCCTCTGCTGCTTCTGTTTCAGCTTGGAAGGGATGGTGGTAACTTGCAAGTCTGGCCTTTCTGAGTCACTGGTTGGTATCAACAAGGTGTGTGCCTTTTGGAGTGGTTGTTCACACTATAGCTCTTCAGACAACTAAGTGCCTGTTTATCCCACTAAGTCTGAAAATCTCTTTTCCTTCTCTACTTTTCACTTACCTCCTCTGTTGTAATTATCTGCTGCTTTGTGTTGCACTTCTCTAAACTTCTGCAACCCCCTGCTTTTAACCTCCACTCTCTGTTTCCCTCCTTGCACCCCAGAGCAAATGGAGATTATTCAAGGTGAAAGAGAGGGCAGTGGAGAAGTGCCCTGCATTGGTAGGGATGTCTGTGGTACTCCAGGGCTGCAGCCCTTTCTCTCTCACTCTGCATTTGCATGGCTTTGAGGGATGCACATATTAAAGGTATGGAGATGTAATCCACCAGGATTACAAGGGTTTACAATTTCAAATCAAAGCATTGCAGAGGTCAGATATCCAACCCAGAGCAAGCTGATCTGGGATTCCAGCTGATGCCTTTTCTTTCTCACCTCTTCCTGAACCAACTGCTCTCTTAGTCATGCCTCTGCATCCTCTGTATACAGCACTCACAGTAATCACTCTTGTGGTGCCTAAACAATGGATCTCTTACACTGAGCTGGGCTCCAGGGGCTCCTGAGCTGGTATGCAAACTCTTATTCTTTGTACCATGGTAGCTTTGTTGAATCCTTTCGTAGTGCAGATTTCTGCTGGGATAGGCAAGCAGGACTAAGAGATGCCCCAGAGACCTTAGGATAGATGCATAAGGCAGGAGACAAGAGAGGGAAACAAAGAGGTAGGACCTTACAGGGTGCAAGGATGAGAGTCTAGTGGAAAATTCAGATAGATACACGGGTCACTACTCAGTCCAGCTCCCTGGAAGCATCCCTGATTCCACGAAGTACACTTTATGTATCACTTTGTTTCTTGCTTCTAGGTCTTGAATCTGTCAGTCTTATTTCAACTCTCCTTGCCACGGTTCACACTTTGTTCCCTTCCTCTGGTTAGGTAAATCCATGACAGTCCCTCGTGATGGTTGAATCGTAATCAGGATGGCTCTTTTCTTTGTACCTATACATTAAAATGTACGTGTCCAGCTCTTCTTCCTGCTGTCTGTGGACCAAGCTTGGATAACTACTTGCAAACCAAACTTGCAGAAACTAATTTTCAGGAAGAAGCAGCTCACTTTAACTGGCCCACTTGAGATCATGCAGTTCTGAATCACAGAAGAATCTGTGGAACTGAAACAAGCTCATCTGTGATCCCAACAAATGCTTTAGCTACAAACTTCCCATTCTGTGGGGCACTGTGCTGGTTCCCAGCTACTTGCCCTCATCACCACAAGCAGTTTTCTCCTGTAGTTTATCTCCTTTCATCCTGCCTCCATCAGCCAGTCCCCAGCTCCCAGCTCTCCTCTGTCTTCTGCCAAACGATCAGAGAATCACATCTGCGAGAGGAGCAGAGAGAGAGCAGTGCCTGGGTCCTGTGTCAGTTTTATTTACCTTCATTGCGCTGCCTTCCATTGCTTAACAGAATAGTTTTATACCAGAGAAAATTGGAAGCTAAGTAGTTGCCTGTCAGGTAGTGTCTGTCGCCTGTGTGAGAAGCTGACATCGTAGTCAGCTACACTGTCAGCCATCTCCGTGCTGAGCATCAGCCCTGGCCCCCGAGTCCTCCTGCTCATGCTCTCTCTCTGCCGTGGTATTTGTAGCAGTGCCACTGGGGACTCCCCTTGCACAGCAGCTTCTGCAGTTTCCACTTAGATCCATGTGCACTGCACAAGCGGCAAGTGAGCTAACAAGGAGTTGAAGCTGCTGAGATACAGAGCCCAGTGCTGAAGAAGTCCGTTTTCTCAGAGACCAAGGATCCCACCCATCTCCAGAGCAACATTCCCAATTTCACAGAATATCAGGAAATTATACCCAGGGTACATTCAGTTCCAAATACGTAGGAGAGAGGGGCATAGAAGAAAATTAAAAGATCATTTTGCATCAAGGCAGACTGGGAGTAAGAGTATGTTTGGCACAGGAGAGACATGGGCTGGATGCAAATCCTGTTTTGGAAGGGGGAACAGAAGGGGAAGGCTGCTTTGGTGGATCAGAAAAGCACAGTGTTTCATAATGAGATTATTAGACAAATTCCCTTCCCTGTGCAGGAGAATTGTGTGATAAAGATGAGGAAATTCTCTCCCTCCTCCCCCTTTTCTTCTTCTTCTCTTCTTCCTTTCTCCTTTTCTTTCTCTACCACCTTCTCAGCGTCTCCTTGAATTGCCAGTTAAGATTACAAGGTGTCAAAGGGAGTGAAATGAATTTTGCCACTTGGCTGCTCGTAAACTTGGTGCCCTGGCTTTTGATATTACAGTGCCATAGCCTCTACCTTTAAATATCAGCCACCCACAGAAACAACCTGACTGTACATCGGCAGCAGGAGAGGTTTCCATGGTGACAGGATGCAGGTCACAACCTCTGTAAATGTAATCAGAGCACTGGGACTGCTGTGTGGAGACAGGTTTAATTTCTCCGTTAGTGGGAGCTCTGTGGTCCAACATGTACATAAGCTCCTTGTATTGACAGACAACCTGTTATCTCCAGGATGGCGCTGCCTATTGCCAGTCCTCTTGCACACCTGCCATCTCACCTTAATTTCCAAGCACCAACAGAACAATTCCACCTGGGATCCAGCATGGCCGAACTGTCACTGCTCTGAGCTTCACAAAATCCTGTTCAGATCATTTCAGCTGTCCACCAACTTGTCTCATTTCTGCTCTCTATCCCACACTGGCTGCCTGTGCAGCTGGAAGGTTGGAGGCATAGCTTATTTCCCTCCACTCCACATCTATCAGGTCTCTCATTCCTTCTCCGTCTGGATACACAGGTATTGCATTGTAATGTGCCTGCCTACACGCCAAGTGCAACACAGCAGAACCGTGCGCCTCAACACTGCCTGAGAGTCAGACAACTCCACAGTAGGGCAGGAGCAGTTCTTATGAAATGTGCTGCAGAGGAGCTCTGTACTCAGGGGCTTTGACAGAGTGTAACAAAGATCAACAAGAAAGGCATATGCCAAGAGCTTATAGGACCTGGGCTGAGGTTATACCCTGAGACACAGAATTTCTGGCTATTTATGACAGATACAGAACCTGAATGTTTCCTGACTGTGGCATATGTTGAGTACTTACAATATTTCTCAGATTTATGCTTTTCCTTACCCTTCTTTTCCTGGCTATATATCTGTCTTGCATTGCAGGCCTATTTATCTGCTTCTAAGATGCAGAAAAACTGAATAGTTCCCATCTTCAAAGATAAAAGCAGCTGCCCGTGCCAGACTGTTGTAGCGATGTGCAATATTTAATAAGCTTTAATTACGGGCTTCTCCTCTCTTATTAAGTTAAGCCAAGAATATTTTAAGCTCAGCTTGTAATAGGATTGGAGATCTCCATTTTCTGAGTCAACAGATTGCACAGCTGATTGGAAGTCAAACAGCAATTACTGCTTTCTCTCCTGCATATTTGTGTGTTTGCATTCAAGAGACGCTAAAAGTGTTTCTCCAGTAGGAGCCACATGCATCCATGGTCAGTCTTTGAATACTGTCGTATCCACAGAGCAGCCCAACAGCAGCAAGTTTGACAGATACTGGAGAAGAGGAGTTAAAGGACATGTTCATCCAGAGGTCATCCAAAATTGCCACTCAGCTGTAGCTTTATAGCCTTTAATTTCAGATTAACTTTTGCATGCAGTCAAACCCATATTTGACTGGGCAGCTAATGTGGCGTTTACGGATTCCTTGAAACTATGCCTTGAACCTTTAGCTGGGAGAATACTCTGAAAGCATTTAGGATTTTCAGCTTGTGAGCAAGCGTCCTAACCACCGGTTCATGCTTCCCTTACCACAGGCAGCAGATACCAGCCCATTCTTCAGCCCTTTGCTTTCCCTACACCGTGCTGTACCAGGCTTTTCGAAGTGCCATCACTGTGCTCAGGAGGGAATTTGCTGAGTATATTCACACAAGTGCTCTTTGAGAGGAACTAATCGATTGCTAAAGACAAAGCTCGGGAGTAGAAATCTCTCTGCCTGTCATCTCTATTATCTTTTTTGCTTTGCCTTCCTCCACACTGTGCACTGACAGAGAATGGAAACTGCGCCAGGATCCTGTGCATCTCAGAGAACCCTGCCACCTGAAATATTAGCCTGTCTAGTTGTGTGCAGCAGATTTAGTGTTTCAGAGCAGCGGGCCTGAGCTGCCGGTCTTTCATGTGGATCGCTCTGTGCACATTCTGTTGGTAGCAAAAGGCACACACACTTGGGACAAACGTTAACCCAAAAGAGTGAGGTGAAACCAATAGGAAGAATAGTGTTTTCCTGGGTTCTCAGTATCTGGCTTGCAAAAGCCTTTTGAAAGTAAAGAGGGAGAAATAAAAGTAGATAGGGCTGGGCTAGGGGAGTTTTTTTCCACCTTTGATCCTGGGATTGTCCTGTTCAGCTGAGTGGAATACAAAGCAAGGGTGTCTCGGAGCTCACACTTCACCTCAGCGGTGCAATCGACGGGAGAAGCAGTGAGCGAGACCGACAGACTGTCACTGGCAAAATGAACTGTCACCTCCCATTTTTCAGAGGCGCGGTGGGATGAATTGCGGCTTTGAACCATGTGGCCCGTTGCTGATTGAGTTCCGCTGTCTCAGAACCCCACTGAACAAGGCAAGTTCATTTCAGTCTGACGTACCACTGCTTATCAATTTTGGAGCCAGTAAAATTAACTGCTTCAGAGCTGATTTCCCCTTTTCTTTCCCTCCTACTCCCACCTTCTTAGGTTTGTACCTGGAAAGGTCAATGAATAAATCTCACAAGGCCTCAAATAAGATCCATGGTGCCTAGAGAAGGCTTAACAGAGGTGCTGTTCTTAAACAGTGCTGGCTCTAAAAGACAGCTGTACCAGAGTCACCAGTCTCCAACAGACATTTGTCCACATCATAAAAAGCCAAGCAGGTCTTGCTGCTCAGGTCAGCACCATTCTGTGTGCTTGGCAGCCTCTGAAGAGCCAGGGGGAACCCATGTCCTGCAGTGACAGCTCTGCTGGAAATCAGGATTGAGAGGAATTGGAATGGCTGTGGGAGAGGCTGGTAGAGGAAAGGCAGGGGATGTTCAGGGTCCGAAACAGATCCCTCATAGAGCTGTGTGAGACCAACAGTGCTAAAATACCAAAGATACCATGAGCCAAGACTGCCTTCCCAGAGCTATGGAGAGAAAGGTGTCTGTGTCTCACTTGTTTGATCCAAACAGTATTTTCAGCCTCTTGCCAGTTCATTCCAGTCCTGCCCACACCATTTAGCTGTCTCTGGTGTTGTGTTTTCTGTCTCTTCATCCCCTCCAGAGTCAATCTTAGCTCCTTGGTCTCTCTTCTTGCAGAATTTACATAAACCTGCTCTTCTTTTGCTTTCACATCATCCTTATTTTCTGATATCACACCTCTCCTTTCAGATCTTTCTTCTTTCTCCCTCTATAATTACGCCTCTGCTTCCAAGCTAACAGTTTTGCCCTACGGAGCCTGTGAGGCAACATTGCCCCTGTCTTCATCTTCCCTCTTGAAGTCTGTTTTTCCTGTTTGACCTCAAAGGTTAGTCCTCATCTATTGCGCACCTCTGTATTTTTGCCACTATGCAATTGTCTCATGTCTTGTTATTAATTAAGGGTAAAGTCCTGAGGTCTGTAATAGTTAGCACACAGATGAAACTTGGTTTAGGATGGGGAAGCCCTGAGGAATCAGACCTTTCAGGGAAAGATTTTGGAGGACAAGGATTACTCTCCTCCTTTGTTGTTTGATGAGAGGTGGACACACAGCACTGAATAGTAGAGGTCTTCAACTGGTGTAAATCAGGATCACTCCACACTAAGAAGCCCAGACGGTCAAGTACGATACACTTCTGATTAAATTAATGACAGTTGTAATTCTATCGGTATCTGGAGAGAAATCTCTTTTGTCAAGCAACATCCATTGCCATGTTCCTACCTGCACAAACAACTCTAACACAGTATTTCACCAGAGACTTCCTAAGCTGTTCCAGCCCTAGAAGCGCTCACTATTTTTCCTCCGAATACTTTGTATTCTGTGTCCCAGACATTTTGGTAAGTGTGCAGAGCTGTAACAAGAGATGGATGGGCCACTGACAAAAGGGGCAGGAGAATTAGTTCCAATGGACATAATTTAAGAAAAGCTTTATTCAAGATGTCCATGAGTGGGAAGCTCTGGGCCCATGTCTCACCTTCTTACAGACTGAACAATTGGATGAAATATTAGCACTTTCCACATGTTAACACTACAGGAGATCATCCATCTTCCTCACCAGTGGGAAGTCTTAGCTAGCACGGGCCTTTATGAAGCTGATTTCTATATTCCCATATGCCAATCATGGCTTAGAAACTGTCGGGGTTTGCACTTTAGGAAAAGGAACTGTGAACCTGAGGAGGCAGCCCTTAGGCAAACGGCTGCCTCCCAGGCTTTCTTTAAAACGCACAGCTGTGCAATACCTCAACTGGCTCAAGAAACAGCAGCACAATATTCCCTCAATCTTCAGTGAAGGAGCTGCAAGGGCGGAGGGGCTGAGAAAACTTGCTGTGGTGAGTCTGAGCTTTGCGGGAGACTTAAAGCTACAGCAGCTGAGCATGGGAAGCCAATGATCTGGGCCAGGGAGTTGGTTGATTAGGAAAGTAGTCATGATGCTCTCTTGGGGAAATGCTGGCTGCAGAAGCCAGTCCACTTTGGTCTGTGTGAGTAGGCTTGGAGAGGACTGGTGATGGTTACCACCTGACACTGATCTCTAATCATGCAAGTCTCACGTTATTAGAAAGGGAAGACTTCTGTCAGAAATCCTTCTTTCCAACAGGAGTCAAGGGTTTGTTTGTACCAGAGAGGAAGATAATCTTTCCACTAGTACTTAGAATCTGAAACTTGATAGAACTATTACGCAGCACTCAGACTTCAGCAAAAGGAGCTGACAATACATGTACACCTGTCCATTTCACAGGGCTAAGTGGGAAGGTTGGTATAAAAGATGTTCTAGTGCTCATAGGAAACCAAGCAACCCAGCAATGTCAGCCTGAACAGTTTGCTGTGAGCTGTGGGGACATCTCCCAGCAATTCTTCAGTCACCCTGCAGGTCATCATACTTGGAAGCAGCACTTGGAGCACTGAAAAGCTGTGTGTAACTTTACAGCTATAGACTGGCACCTTTGCCCTCATGCAGCCTTTGTTAGAGATAAGAGATTGCTCCTCTGGGCTTTTAGTACTTTCTTTTACTCCTGCAGTGAAAGCAGGCTGAACACACATGCATAGAGCAAAATATAATTGATAGTCTCAGGAGGGCAGAAGTACATGGAGAGAAATTCCTCCATCCAGAGGAACAGCCACATCCCTGTCTCTTGTATTGCAGCAGTGATAAAAGTGCAGGCAGTAAACTGAGTCAGAGCACAAACCAGCCTGCTGAGCAGCAGCCTTGCCACGTTGCAGCTGGATGAATATTTAAAGTATGCAGACTCTTTCCATCCATCTTTCCTCAAGTAACCAAGTCCTCGGGTTCCCTGCTCATGAGGGACAGTTTGACTAATACAGCAATGGATAAAAGGTTTTTCCACGGTTTAAGTATTTATCCCTAATGCTACCAGCAAGTGCTTTTTTAAAGGCCAACCCTGGAAGGCAAGACGCTTTAATATGAATCTTCCATCCTCCAACCAAGAAGAGCCTGCAGGATCGATGCTTGTAGCACTTCTTCATAGAAATTAATGCCACCGTGTAAGGGCTTGTCTACACATGAGTTATCCCAGCGAGGCATTCCGCTTTACATTTGCACCTTAATTTGTTACAGAATAAGTTTCACAGAGGGACAAAAGCTGCCTTCGTAAGATCATCATGTCATTAGGGAAAAAATCATCTAAACTTTAAGAGCTCATGTGCATTTTCTGACCTTGTCCTAGTGCCCACTGGAGTCTACGCAAGGATTACACCAACTTTAATGGTCACTGTTCCAACCTTTGGGAAAGCCAAATTGATAAGCAAGGACAGAAGAAAGTGGAAAAGTAATTTCTCATATTAAAACCAATGGATGTTGTGAACTCTAGACTGTAAATAGTCCCAGGTCTAAGTGTTCCCACAGGTAGAGGTGTGTGGATGTGTCTGTAACACAGCGAGGGAAAGGAGAGCTGAATGGAGAGTAAAACAAGGCAGTTTTGGCATTTCAGTTTCCTGTGAATTTACAATTTCAGTAGAACAGATAAACATGCAGCAAAGAGAACAGAGAGACTGTCATCCTTCACTGAAGCGCGAAGGAAATCTGTGTCTGAGGCTTCCTCAAAGCTTAGTGTGTAACAGAATGAACTTGACTGTTGTTTTAATTAAGCTCCCATCAAAGCCTGATCCATACAGAGATTATAGAACGTGTGACTGAGAGGGCTGCCATTTTCCTGATGGAAATTACCCTGAAACAATCATCAGGATGAAAGCAGTGGTGAAATAAAATCCCAACCTGGCTCTGAATTTCCCTCAAATATGTTAGTTTATTTATAATTTAGTGAATAAAATGCCCCAAATTCAGTACCAGGGTTTGGGAGGAATGTTATCAAACCTTCAATCAGGTCAAATTCAGCCGTGTGAGCTGCGGTGACAGTCATGTGGTGTGCAGTGGGTGTGATGTCATCAATCTGTGTGGCAGATGTCACAGGCGGGAGCATCATTAGTCTCTGCAGGGCTGTATGATGCATGGTGACACCATGGCTGAGAGGGGTGTGATTGATACTTGGTGCATGGAGCCATATGAAAAATCTAGTGTGCAAATAACAGTTTTATAAATGCCTTTCTCATTCGATATGCAGACAGGGCCCTGGAAGGAATCTAGGAGATTGAATTAAGCTTTTAACCCTCTAGGCTCTCCTGTCGTTTATTGTTAGGGATTTAATAGGAACGCAGGAATGCAGATGGCCTGCCTGTCAATTCCAAGAGGTGATTTTTCTGATCTTCATGGACGTTTCCAGCATCTTTCATTAAACACTCATGTACCAATTTGTCATTTTAACTGGGCAGGAAAGAAACTCCCGTTGAACTCCTTAGCTCAGGTGCTGTAAGTTAAATTCAGAAGCAGAAAGCCTCGCTCTGTTACGTCTGCCAGACAAGCTTAGGGCTGATGAACAGCCTTCGATACCTGTTTAAGTGGGTGGAGGGATTCCAGTAGAATGCTCCAGACCTCTTCTCTCTGCTAACAGAATAAAAAGAGATGATTGAACAGAGAGGAGAGAAGCCTTATATAGCATCATTGAGATCCCTGAGCAAGTGACAACTTAGTGTTTTCAAAAGGAGAGAGACAAAAAAACAAAAGGAAACAGGGTCTAATACAGATCTTCCTTACTTTAGTATTCACATATAAGTGGAGATCTTCAGTGGGTATTCATTTCTTTATAAGTAGAACTGTGAGCCCAACTTTCCCAAGGCAGAACTATTCTTTGTAAATGGCCATTTAATAGATCAGGTCTGGAGCTTTGTAGAATAGATTTGCAAGTCGCTATAGCAGCCAGGTGCACAGCAGTGGGACCAAAGAGCAGAGCAAGACGCCCTGTGGGTTTGTGAACTGAGGGTTGTTTCAAGGTACCTTGGGATTTCAGCCCTGCCTGTGCTATGGATGTGCCATCAAGAGACAACTGAAATGGACACCTCAAGTCCTCGTGGCTGCAGAGGGCCCTGAGGTGGAAGGCAGCACTTTCTGGGAGCTCAGGAATGGTCAGACATGGTCAGATTTCTGTTCTGCCTGTTGCTGGTGTTGTAGGAGCAAAGCCTCGCAGTGAGGCCCACACGACACAGGAGGGTACTTAGAACAGCAGTAAAACGTGTCAGTAAGGGATGCCCATGCCTTGCTTTGGCTGTGATGGAGAAGACAAGTGCTAGATACACGTGCTGCAAGGACAGGGGATCTCTCTGGGCTTTGCCCACCAGGTTACAGCTCTTTCTGCTGAGGAGGGGGGCGCAGCAGCCATTGCAGACCGAACCCCAGCAGCCTTTTCAGCTCCAACCCCCAGGGCAGTGGCAGTAAGCAAAACTCAACTGCCCAAGACTCTCATCCTGAGGGAGTGATTTCTTTTCATTTCCAGGTTTCTTTTCATTTTTTTCATGAAAGAGTCAGAATTATCTACACCAAAATGAAGTATAAAGTTGCAGCTTGAACTGTACAGTTTGTAGGCCTTTTTTCACTTGAAGCAAATAATTTGACAGCTTCTCAACCTGCAAAGGCACTTTAAGCAGTTTTAGGCCCAATCAGAACAGATTTAGTGGCCACTAGTTTAGTCGTAGACCACCAAGACCAGAGTGGACTCTTCCTCTGACTCCGACAGGCACAAATCAGGCCATCCGAGCGAGTGATGTGTTGAACAAATGGAATCAAATTCAAACTCCAAGCAAAACTCAGGTGACAACTTCCTGAAAAAAAGAAGGCTCCCAGCATGGTGGAAACTCTCATCTCTGCTGCTGAGCCTTCCTGAGCCTTACAACGGCAGTGAGGCCTTGGTACCGTGGAAGATACCTTGTCCCCCTGAAGCCTCTCAGGTCCCCAAATGGAGGACACTGTGGGACAGCAAGCTGACTGCAAACGCCATTACCTGTGGGAAAGCTGTTTATTAAAATGATCTGTGGGGCTATTTCCGGGTGTAATTACTAAGCAAAAGGCAAGCTGCCATGCCCCTGGTGCTGAGGGGCCTAGCTTCACAGTAGGAGATGGAGCCCAGGGAGGAATGCAGCGGCGCTGGGCAGCGAGATGGGCTGAGGGAAGCTGGGAAATACAGCCTAGGAGTTAACACTGACTCTGAGGTGATGAAGCTGTGAAGCAACGAGGCTCTGAGGTGACACAGGCTCTGAGGTGATTTGGGTTCTGAGGTATCTTGGGCTCTGAGGCGACGCAGGCTGAGACAACGCAGGCTATGAGGCAACACAGGCTCTGAGGTGTTTTGGGTTCTGAGGCAATTTGGGGGCTCTGAGGTGACTGGAGCTCTCACTTGATTTAGGCTCTGAGACCACACAGATCCTGACACAATGCAGGCTGCGAGGAAATTTGAGCTCTGAAGCAACTTAGGCTGTGAGGCGACACCGGCTGTGAGGTGACTTGGGCTCCAAGGCTGAAGTGACCCAGGCTGGAAGGCCATGCAGGCTCTGAGGTGATTGGAGCTTTCAGGCAACCTGAGGCGACGCAGGCTGTGAGGCAACTTGGGCTCTGAAGCGATGAAGGATCTGAGGCAACACCAGCCGTGAGGTGATGCGGGCTCTGAGCCAGGGCCAGAGGTGTGGTGATGCCAGGCGCGAGGCAATGTCGGTTGTGAGGGAGAACCAGCAGTGAGCCAGCACCAGCGGTGTGGTGACACTGGCTGTGAGATGATGAGTCACCGGGAGGTGACTACTGGTTATGAGATGACGCTGGCCGTGAGATGACGCTGGCCATGAGGCAGCACCAGCAGCAAGCCAGCGTCAGCAGTGTGATGACACCAGCCACAAGGCGATGCCAGTTGTGAAGCAGCACCAACAGTGAGCCAGCACGAGCAGTGTGGTGATGCCAGCCACGAGGCCACCCCATCTGCCTCAGTCCACGAGGCAACTCAGGCTGTGGCGCAATGCTGGCTCTGGAGAGCAAGGCTTGGGCCACCATCCTGTGGCACCCACCCTGGCCAGGCATCTCAGGCTCTGCGAGGCTCCCTGTGGTGCAGGGGCAACACAGCCCACTGCAGCCTGAGGGGAGAGGAGCCCTCACCAGCTCGCCGGGAGACAGTTCAGACAGCAGAAGATGCAGGAGCAGGGAGCAGCACTGCTTGGTAAGTGTTACGCCAGCCTGCACTTCCTCGGGTGTTTCATCAGCCTGGGGGTAATGCAGGTGTCTACTCCATGCTTCCCCTTCATATGGGCCTGATCTGATAGCAGTAAAAGTCATTTTGATGGTTTACATGAGCTTGGGAGCTGCCTGTGGGAGAGGAAGAGAGCCTGGTGTTTCCAATATTCCCGTTTATGGCTTTTTGCTCCCATCATCTCATCCGCAGCCCAACGCTCTCCTGGCACCGGGAGCTGGTAGAGCAAAGAGTGCCTGGTGGAAATGATCAGCCGAGCCAGAAAAAATGAAGCAGGTTGACTTCATTACGTGCTCATTAAGAAATCTGTAGCTGTAGTTTGTTGCTGTGTGTGTGAGCTCTGGCTGTCATAAACCCTGACAGATGGACAGACAGACTGAATTATGGTCGTGGAGTATAGACTGGGCAGGATCCCCCATTAACGCTTATTGGAAATTGTCATCACTTCAAGCTGAATGGCCTCCAGATGTTGAAACTCTTGTAGGGAAATCTTGAAGGTGAAGGTTAGAGGCTCATGATTTTGCCTGTGTTGTATGAGCTGCAGCCGTTCCCTTTGATTTATTATTGTTTAAGTCAACAAGATTTCGTAGTAGAGGAGAAAACTGAAGAGAGCAACACATGGGTGAGTGTGCCTGCTTCTGAGCTGCTGGAGGAATCACTCTGCTTTTATTACCTGGGTGTGAGAGAAATATTAAGCAAATGACAGTTGAAAGTTTCACTGGCAAATTCAGTGCCTCAGTATTTTCTGCTTTTACAACAGGTAGTGCTTACATTGCTTTATTTGGGTTTATATAAATTTTCATTTACCTATTTCAAGGGCACTCGGAAGCCACAGTTGTAGAAACACAGAGGATAGAGGTATATCAGCTGATGTCTCCTTCAAAAGTGGGAACAGTTACTTCAGCCAGACATTTAACTTCTCTTGGATATAAAAATGTCCAGTGACGGGTATCCCACATGCCCTCAGGCAGTACCTGCTGCTACTGCACCGTCCTTACTGTCAGAAAGCTTCCATAATGCCTCATCTAAATCTCCCTGGGTGCAGTTTAAACTCATTACCCCTTGTCAAATCCTCAGTGAACACGAAGCGTGGTTTATTACCTTCCTTTTTCTGGCAGCTTTTAGTATGCGTGAAGATTGATAAATCTCCCCTCAGTCTCCTCCCTACATGCAGCCACTACTTTTGGGTTCTCCATGGAGGTCATGTTTTCTAGATCTGAAATTATTTTGTTATTCTCCCTCTAGACTCTCCTCCTGAGGTGTCCAACACCAGGCCAGCTGAGGCCCTTGTTAAGGCTGAGGAGAGTGAGGAGGTTTCTTTCTGCATCTTAAATCTGACATCCCTTTCATGCAGGCCAGCATACTTCTGTTCATGCCTCTTCAGTTTTGGCTCAATGATTGTCCCAGCTCTTTTCCTGCAAAACTGCTTCCTTGGCACTTATTTCCCAGCTTACATTTGTGTGGTTGATTATTGCTTCACAACTTTGGAATTTAGCACTCATCTTTATTATCTTTCTCCTTTCGGATTATTGCTCTTTCTGAGCTCAAACTCTGCTCCCTGGAGGGCTTGCAGCTCTGTCCCTCTTTCCCATCTTGGAATCATCTGCACAAATGCTCTGTTCAATTGTCAAAGTTATTAATAAAAATATGGAATAGTGTTGAATTCAGGAGCAGGGTTTCCGAGCACTAGTAGCACTTTGCAGGATCAAGACTTCTGGTTTGATTGAATAAATATTTACAGATACTAGAACCTTTGTATTGCTGGACACATACTTTGCTCTTGGAGGTCACATCTCTGGCTTGTTGTGCGTATGCACGTTTGCCTTCCACCACTCGCACTGCTGGGAATGACTTTTCCCTGCACTACAAACAGTCTTTTTTTTTTTTTTTTCTTTTTGACTGCTCAGGGTTCGTGAACTGCTCCCTGGGCTGGACCCACAATGGGGCCCGAGCCAGAGGAAGGGGCTGGGGCAGAGCCCTTAAGAATGGCCCTTACTCATCAATAACTGCTCCGTGACAGGGCCGGAGGATACACAAAGTGGCTCGACTGTTGTGCTGTCACTCCAGCTGGGGCACAGTGCACAGCAAGGCCCTTCCTCACTGGACTTTGCTGTCCAAAGCACCAGAGGAATATTTTCGCTCACATTTTAAATGTTTAAACTCCAGTATTTCTCTGGCGTCGTGTCTTGGGGGACAGGACTTCACTTGTCACCTTTGGGGCTTTGTTGGGATGATCTGCACCACTGGAACATGAGGGCAATGGCAGGCTCAGTTGCCATGGACTCAGAGCAGACACAGGCTTCAGCTGAGGGACTGAAGTTTCGTTTAAGCCAGTGAAGCAATGCTGATTTACACCAGCCAAAGAGGCAGCCACCAGGGATCCTGACCACCAGATGCATCCAGAGCTCTGTAGGATGGGTAGATGGGAGACAGCAAATTCCCTCCTGCAGTTCACATGCAAACATTCTCTTTCTTCTTTTAAGCAGCTCTTCTTTTCTCCTGCCTGACTTCATGTGGTGTAAATGAGGAGTAATTTGACTGAAAACTTTGTAGTGAAGTCACAGTTGAGATAGAGGGGAGCAGACACGTGATTTTGTTGTTTGCTATGGAGTTTGAAAACTGGTATTGGAAAAGTCGGTTAACCTGGGAAATGTCATATCCGATTTGACACAATGACTGAAACAGAAAGGAAGGCTTCAGTGTCTGCTATGTCAGAGACTTTATTTGGCAGCAACTTTAGAGCTGTGCTTGGAGGTAGTGGCTACTGCTTCTAAATCCTACATCTTTAATGACTTTAACAATTGAAAATCAAGAGTAACTCAAGTAAAATCAGGATAAAGGTGAGAAAATCAGATCTGATTGCTGAGAAGTACATTTTATATTATCCAGTATGAATGCACATTGAGTTAAATTCTAAAATTCTAATTTAGACCTCATTTCAGGCAAAAATCCTGTGGCAATTAATAGGGTATCCTGCAGTCAGCCAACGGTATGGCCGCCATCTTAAGCTTTGGTTCGCTTATTTTACTAATGCAATTCTATGAGCTGTAACAAGTTGTTCGGTATTTCCCCAAGCATGAGAGGAATCGGGCTGTAATGTTTACAGGCATTTTTTCATTAAGTCCATGTGTATGTGTTAAAAGAAATATGTGCAGCCTTTTGAACATACCACGGTGGTATCTAGAAACTTGCGTTAGAGAGTCTCTGTTACAAGAAGACCTGGGAAATACAGGAGGAAAAACCATTGTTATCCATGGAGTTTGCAATGTGGACAGATTTCATCCTCGTTAAATTAAAAGCCTTCTGACACTGACATCAAGAAGAGCAGGTTCAGCCTTAAGAAACTTTCATAAATGGAGGGAAAGGATCAATTAAAAAATGGGAATGATATCTGTAATTATATGGCATTAAATCATGCAAAAAAATGTTGTCTCAAATACCACACTGGCAGGGCATGGATTTTTTACTCAAGCTTTGCTAATTTCCATTGATTTATTTTTTTCTTGGAAGCATTTATTTTCTGCAGCGAGGATGACTGCTCTAGCTAAGGATTTGATGTTTATCCTTCAGTGTGGGCAGGGAGCCTAAGTGGATGGGAGAGATTTCACGGCTGAAAAGGATATTCCACTTTTTAGTGTTTCCTGTGTTTGAGACTATATAATTCCAGCAGAAAAGCAGAGAACAAGCAAGTGAGCTCTGAATAGAGCAACATCCTCTTAATCTGAAGACTTCTTAAGTTTAAAAGCCAAGTGTTTTCACTGCCTCTCTTCATAGCCTTGCGCATGGCATTTTGTGGGTGGTGGTATGAGGTGGAATAACTGCCAGGACTGTGTTTCCCTCTCAAACTCTTCTGCAGGGCAGACAGAGAATGACAGAACCCCTTTGGTGGTTTATCCCTTGGGGATGGATGGCTGTTGCTGGGATCTCTGGAGTCTGTGGTCTGTTGGCGAGCACAGGGTGTGGCTTTCGGAGTCTCATCATGGCTATCGGGATATTATCCTTCTGCCGTAATGACACATGGGCAAGGTCTTTGTCTGCCAGGATTAATACAGGGGGGTTAAAGGTCCTCAGAACCAGCAGGGTTTAAAACCTGTCTATAAAGAGTCTCTTTCTTGGTTCTTCTTAGCAGTAAATAAGGCTCGTGCTGCTTTTATGGGAGGTGGAGGTTTTTTTCTGCATTTTTTAATATATCCTATGAAAGAGTCACTGGGGCTGGGTGTGGGGCTTAAGGCAAGCAGTGTTTTGGAACAGGAACCAAGCCAACCTGTGTCTTCTCAAAGGGAGGGATCTGGAGAAGCTGTGTTTCTTACAACCCCTTCACCTCTGAATTATTTGCTGACACATGCACACCACATCTTGTCTGTAATTCTTAGGGGCTGAGGGGTTAAGTATCTTGTCACTCCAGTATAGACACCTCACTTGCAAATCCCAGACTTTTGACCAGCCCTCCCCAGCAGGAGCAGGGGATCCCTGCTGTCAAGCCAGGATGAAAGCTGAGGGCTCACTCTCAGCACCCCAGAATAGTCTCCGAATGCCAGGCAGTGTTGTCTAGGGGATAGAGGAATGGGAGAGCACTAAGCAGGAGGTCCAAGGAGTCAGACTCTACACCAGTTTCTGGCCCTGACCTGCTGGTTGATAGTGAGCAAATAAATCACAATCTATCCTGTGACTCAGTTTCTCCATTTGTTAAGAAGGAGGGAGTGATGCTGACCTCCATTACAAAGAGTTTTGTGCCCAAAGTGACCAAAACCAATCTGTAAGAGCTGGACGTTGCAGCAAAATGGATAGAAAAGCTGCAGAGTTGAGACTCTGTTGCAACTTCCCCTCCACAGAGCTGTTTCTCCTACTCCACATTCAGTTGCCCTGGCCATGCACACGTGCTGCATGCACACCTAGAAGTGATGGATAACAGCTAAGTTGCAGAGCTGCATGATGAATTGTTCACATCATGCACTTTTGACCATCTCACCTGTGTGCTCTGCGTGCTCATTTGACAACGTCTGGGCAGTGAGTGTGCTGACACCATGGCCTTACCCTGCTGACCAACAGTCTCATCACTTCCTTAGTCTCCCATCTCTCTGTATCCACCAGCTGTCTGTCTTATCCTTTGATTTTGAGCTCTTTAGGGGAGAAATGATCTGTGTGTGTTTGTAATCAGAATGAATGAGCATTAACAATTCATAACAGTCCACAGACCAGGGTTTGAAATTCATCAAGAGTAAGAATAATGGCACATAATTCATACAACCTTCATTGCCCCAAACTTCTGAGCACTTTCAAGTTGACAATGGCAAGTACCAAAAGCAGATTCCTTCAGCGGGAATCCTTACTCCTCAAAACTGAGAAACTGCAGGTGGTTTGTAGAAAGCCTCAAATGAGCAGCCATGAGGGTGGTTTGGAGCTCTCAATTTCTAGCTCTGCTTTGCCTCACAGCCACTCCTGACATCAAGATCTCAATGCTGAAAACATTCTCCCATCCTGTCCTGCACATTCTGTTGTTGAGCAATCCTTCGGAACACAATCTGGACTGAGCCCTTGACCCACTCAAATCAGTGGTGGGTTAGCAGAGTTGAGGGTGAGCAGAGCTCTGACTTCTCACCTTTTGTTCCTTCATCTCTCTGCTTTCTTGTAGCCAGAAGCTCACTTTTTGTGTCTTCACCCAAGGCTACCTGTAGTTGTGCTTATTAACAATCTGAACCAAATTGCACCAAAATCAATGGGAAGATGCTCGTTAACACTGGCAGTTTTTGATCAGCCCCTAAAATAAAGGCTTCTCATTGCCCTCATGCTGCGCTAACATTAACTACTTAATTTCCATGAGGCTTGCAGGCAGCTGAGCTGAGAGGCAGGGGAGACCCTCAGCCCTTGCCCAGAAGAATGTAGTGACTGAGAGAAGGGGAGCTTCTGTTTTCAGATCCATCACTCCTCCCTCTAGCCCCTTTTCCTCCTGCCCCAGACACAGCATTGGCTGCTTTGCTGTTGTTCATAAACAACATCTACATCTGTCCTGAGCCACAATATGTATTAATCAATTTGATGAGGATGTTAAAGCTTTCTCTTTGCAGCTAATTATGGGCTGATTTATAGTACTGGCCTTGTGTTTGATGGAGCTCTCCCCTTGGCAGTGATTTACATGGCATTGGCACCAACCTCTCCGTCTCTCCAATACTCTGTCATTTTCTCTGCCCCTCTTTCTCTTTCTTTCTCTCTCCCCTCACTGTCTCCCCGCTCCTCCCCACACCCCTCTGTTCTATGATCCCTCATGAGAGCCTAATGACACGTTGACAGACTCATGAAACATTGCTACTTCTTCACTGCATCTGTCTCTGGCTCAGTGGCTCCTAGTGCTCCCTGACATATCCAGATGGAAGGCCTGGCAGGCGAGGCAGAGGCTCTGGCCGTTGCCCCAATGCAAGCCCTGCAGCTCCACAAATTTCCTTCTGGAGGCAGTTGATGTAGAGCTCTAGATTCCCCTAGGGGACATCTCCACGCTGGCAGGGATCTGGGAACCCCTTCATCCTGGTTCTCTGGACTCCACTGAAATTCTCTAATGAAGTCATTAAATAGCAGTAATTCAGACTTCCACAGTGTGGTTCACCCAAAGACCTCCAAAATCTCCAGGAAAGGGGTGCAAGTTTTATTTCCTTTTAGTACCAATGAGGAAACTGAATTACAGAAACATTAGGGGTTGTGTTCCAGGTGCAACTGATACAGTCATCTCACTCCAGTCATTGCTGAGAAAAAAAACGTTATCGGGGAAAGTGGGAGGAGAATGAAGCAATTACACCAGTTTCACTCATCTCTGGGATTAGCTCTGCCCCAGAGCAGAACCTGTTCCATATGTTTGTCTTACTGTTCTGTTATTTTTGCTTTTTCTTTCTTTTCCTTTTCTTTTTTTCATTTTCAGAGCTGAGATTCTTAAAATAAAGTCAATGAGCTCACAAGATATTTGCAGACCTACCAAAGGAAGGATGTGTTTCGTGTAGGTCATTTATTATACTGGATCAAGCATTCGTGGTTACTGCTAATGCAGCTCCAACCTCAGCCCCCTCCTTTTGTACCTGGAAATGGAAAAATTCACTTTTCTAGGGGAAATACTGTTACTTTCCCTATGCGAGCAAAGAGAAGAGTCTGCGGGTAGAGGGGGTTCAGATACATTTTTTTTTTTTGCTAACTCTGAAATCCCTAACTTTGACTGCTTTCAGTTAGGAGGACTATAGTGAGGGGAAATGAGAGCAGTGACGAGTACTTGAGCTAAGGAGTTGTGCTTAAAATCTCTGGGAAACAGCGAACTATCAGAAGGCACATACTGACCCCAGGTCCTCCCTCTGGTGCACTCACTCCTTTTGGAGCTGTACAACCCCGTTCCCTATACACAGCTGCCTCTTTGCACAGCAGGTAGTTGGTTCTCCAGCTGCCAGATGTGCCCGTGAGACCAGATGTTTTGTGTGTTCAAAATCAGCTGCACATCCACAATGTATGGATTAATTCAGTGGTGGGTGCTGGAATAATCACAACAGCATAGGTGAAATCTTCTCTTCTTGCATTTCTAACACTGTAATGACAACTGAACCTCTCGTCTGTCCCTTCTCACAAGAGAAGTTTCTGTCAGGAAATTACAGGTAAAGCACTTCTTGCTCTGCTGTGATAAAACTGAAGCCTGTTTCCATTTTTCTGGGGTTGCGTCATCAAAATTCAACTCACAAACAGACTAATGACTTTAAAGAAATGAACTTTGGAGTTACAGCAAAGATAAACTTGGCCAGTTGTAACTATACCAAAGAAGTCAAGGGTCCCGATGTGGATATTACGATATATTCAGATGTAAACCACATTCATGTGTCACCACAGTTCATGAAAACTTGTCCATCTTGTGAAGACCAAGACCTTGGCGTGACAAGATGCCCTTTGCACGCAGGTGTGCATCCGCATAGAACTATGCTTTAGCCTGCAATTTGCACATGTTCCACTGCACTCTGTAAAATGTATATTAATGGTGATGAAGCTGGAGTCCTGTCCAAAGAAGCAGATGCTTGTTGATGGTGAAGCTGGCTGCACTGAACAGATGAAAAGACATCTTTGCTGCTGAGTGAATTCCATCAGACCAGGAGCAGCTGCTCTAAAGCTTCTGAAAGCAAAAATCCTCATGAATAAATATTAGGAGGGAAAAAAATGAGGCTTCTCGAGAACAAAAGGAAGCAGAGGAAGTTACTGAGAGATGCTGAGACCTTTCATCTCAGCAAAATATGCAATTAACACAACACGCACATCTTCCCCAGAAAGGCCTTGCATTTGTTCCAGCTGACTATAGGATCAGAGATAAGGTTTCTTTTGGTGAACAAGGAAGACCATAAACTGCTGTTTCTCTGCCTGTCAACACAGGAGTGCTTGCCATTAGGGATTTTACGAAGTTACTGAATCAGCCTCCTGGAAATGCTCAGCAATCATTTGACCTAAAGGGAAGCTGCTGGGATCTCAGGCTCAGAAATGCTTGGCATTCCCTTGTAAAAAGGTGCCCATATTCCAGGATGACCATACTTTGCAGTGGTGTTTCATTCCTCTGTGTCATTGCTTTCAGGTACCAGAGCAAATCTGCAGGACATGATTTCTAGTAGCCTAGTTTACCCCTGTGTGGTGCAGAAGTAAAGTGCTGCTGCATCAGCGTGCTGCACAAGGGGTTGTGGCAATGTGAGGAGTAATGCCAAGGAGGACTTGCAGCCTCAGCACTCTCCACCTTTATAAGGTATCTGGTGAAAAAGTGAGGCAGAAGGGGCTTCGTCTCTTCTGGGAAATGAAGGATGGGCTTGAGAGCAGATGTGACTCACACATTTTCCATCCATGCAACCATCTGGTAGGCCAGCTTTCGCTTAGACTCAGAGATCCACAGTGTACTTAGGAAGAGCTGACCTTAGACTTTCTGCTGACAGATTGGGCTATGGGACAGTTGGCTTTATGTAATGTATCTAATCCCTTTGCACTGCATGAAGGAGGACCTGGATGCATGCTCAGCTGGGCCTTTCCCTTTCCCACGAGCTTTAGAACCAGGGTTCAAGCAGCCTCTCAGTATGACCTTGAGACCTACACTGTGGTTAGCAGGCACAGGAGCTTTGGAAAAGTCCTGGAGCTGTGCTGGACTGGCAGTACAACGGGCCCACTGGAACACAGAATCTACTCTGTAGCTAAGAGATGAGATATCATTTTTCTAAGTTGCTTTCAAATCCATTGTTTGGTTATTAATGTGCACTGGAGTGAATTCTTCATTTCCACCAGCTCTGCCTGTCAGTGTCAACAGCCAAGAAGAAGGACAACAGTGCTGCATGACAGCACTAGCGTAGAAAGATGCCTAGACTGAATTTGATCCTGTTTGTTTTGGGAACCAGGAGATGCCTACGGGAGTAAGTAAAACCTTCCAGTAGGCAAATGTTTCCCTCACACCCTTGTCTTCACACCCTGCATGTACACACATTCACTGGAGTCTGTTGGTTCCAAACGTGCAGAAACTGCCTTCAAATGTGTCTTTTCCTTTCCCCCTCCCTGTAGCTCACATTGCTACCAGGAGATGACATGTCGCTGCCTTATTGCTGGGTGACTTGTTACAACGGCTGTCAGGAGCAGCCAGCTTCCTCCTTTCTTATTTGATCCATTCGAACCACTTCTTGATGGCAACCTAGAAATCTGTTTCTCTGCTTTGCAGTGCGCTCACCCCTTGGAGCTATCAATTTATTGCAGATAAAAAAAAAAATTAGGGATAACTACAGATGGCTCGCAGCTGGAAGAAAAAACAGACACAAATTTCTGCTGGCTGCAGTTTCAATTGAGCCCAGGATAATTCCCTCCTTCTGTTTCTTCTGGGTGAAGAGATGCAGCTCTTTCTCTTGCTGTAAGCAGTAATAGGTAGGCTGAATTGGTGCAAAACCAGTAACAGACTGAAGCAATCAAAAAAGTCCAGAATGACTTTGCAGAATAGAATTGAATAGAAAGCATCTATTTTAGTTGTCTTTCTTTCTTTTTCTTTCCCCTTTCCCCTCTCGCTTTCTTTCCCATTTCGCATCCATGAGGAGCAGGTACAATTCAGGACCTACACAGCTCCACGTATTCTGAAGCGAGTTGTGCAATAAATCCTTCTCAGCAGAGTGACAATTTCAGTTTGTCCTATCTCCATTAAATACCTCCCATTCTTCATCCTCATGTCTGTCTTTCTTCTTCCCTTCCTTTCCCTTTATTTTCTCCATCAGATTGTGGCTTCTGGTCAAAAATAGTCTGATAGAGGATTCTATGTTTAAAAAATAACAGTTAACAAGGCCCAAACCACTGGTATCTTCCACCAGACAAAGATCCAGATTTCATGCGTGCTTTCTTGGTGAGTATGGTGCATCTGGACTCTCTCCCTTATCTGTTAGATATGGGGAGTTATCTGATTTACAAATTCTGGAGAAGGTACAAAGAGCTATAAACTGATCAAAGGTACAGAGGGTCTTTTCCATGCTGATAGGCCAAGTGTTTAATCTCATGCAGTTTGGAGAAACTGAGATTACAGGGTGGGATGCTGTGTGTAGAGAAAGATATGAGGAAGAAAAGGCTGCTCCTGCTCTCACTGAAAGCAGATCTTGGAGACATGGATAAGAATGTGTCCAAACTGAGCAGCAACAGGGGAATATGCAGCTGCTTTGAGAGGTTTAAGTGCTGCTGTCAGATATTTTTACTCAGAATTTAGGTTTCATAATGCACTGTTTTCTGCCCATGACGAAGATGGAAGGTAACTCAAATTATCCAATGTGCCAGAGGGAATCCCAGGCCTGTTTGTGTTAGACAGATAATATAACCACAACAGCCTGGCGATTTTGGATTTTGTATTCGTCACTAAATGCTATGAAAGAGGCACTGCTGCTGGTCCTCTCTACCAGCAAAAACAACCTTTCTGTGTTAAAAAGGATGTAATTTAATAGTGCCTTTACTTCCCTTAAAAGAAGATCTGGCAGTCCAGACTCCACCCTAGTAGTACCACAAGAACTACTTGTTGACAGTGACCTTAATACAAGAGACGAGAGAAAGCCTTGCTTCCAGCATTTTGCTCCTTGGAGGTTAACCTTCTTGTAAGCATCCTTGTGGTTGTGGCCAGGCCACTGAAACGGTTTCTCCTTATCCAAGAAGAAAATACAGTATCTATGACCGCTTCTGTTCTTGCCCTCTCTGCTGTGAATATCTCCAATGCTGGCTTTTGCCAGTGTGTTTTGTGGACCATTCCTGGCAGGAAAGGACTAGGGATATTGGCACAGAGATGTTTCAGACATTTGGGAACTAGAACCAGCTTGGCTTTAATTTGAATTAAACTGCTCTTGATGAGAAGAGTTCATGAGCAGCTTCATATGTCTCTCCATTTTTGCTCTTCTGGGTACTTATTCTGATGATGTAAGTAGTTTCTGCCTTCGTCTCTCTCATTCTGACTCCCTAAGCGCAATCAGCTGCATTCAACTGGGTTTCAGATTCTCTGCCATTTTAGCCATCCAAACTGAAAGGCTTTGCTCAAGCTGTTCAGGGAGAAGTGCTTTATAACAAAACAATCTAATTTTATGTTTTCAAGTGCTTTTAATACTTGCTACATTAGTGTTTTAGCAGTGAGCTGCATTGGCAGTGCAGCCTCCTGGGTAAAGCACTGGACTGGGGCTCTGCAGACCTGAATTTTGTCCCCAAGTCAGCTTGCTGGGGAGTTATGAGAAACTCACTGTGCCTGGCTCCACATTGACAATCATAAAATCATAAAAATGTTGCTATCATTTCTGGAATCTACGAGAGCAAACTAGCACTGCTCTGTCACTTATCTTCTGATTGCCTTTTATCTTTGTATAATGCGGTATTCACTGACGAACGTGGTTAAATAAACATTATTTATGACCAGTGGCATGCGAGAAAGGGCTTTCCAATGCTAGCAGTGTGCCAGGGAATAGAAGCGCAGTAACAATACAGGTAGAGAGATGAAGAGTGTGGACATGGTAGGAGGGCTTTATCACACTATGTTTATAATGGCATATTTCTATTCTGGCATGTCTTCAGGGGGTACAGTTGCAGAAACTTTGTTTCCTTCAGTGGAATTGCAATTATTTGAATTAGCTGGGAAGAGATCCCAGTTCCTACAGTCAGCTTTTGCTACAAGAACAAGAGGAAAACCAGATCCTGAAAGGAATTTTGAAAGAGTGGTTTCTGCTCTGTGGATCTCCCTAGGTTGAAGCTGAGCTCATACAGCAGGTGGTTTTCCACCACTGAGTCATCAGCTGCCATGGTGCTTCCATCTCCTATTCATTCCTAGATGGTCGGTAGAGCTCCTTCTAGTGTGGATTTTAACTCAATCTGTATAGATTTCAGCATGATGGAAAACTGAAACAAACCCAAAGCCTATAGGACAACCAGCAATCACAAAAAACTTATTATCCCTTCTTTGCCTGAAACAAGAGGATAAGGTCCCTTAGGCTGGAAATGTGTCAAGGCCCAGGAAAAGCGCAGCATCAGTCAACGTTAAAAACAAAGTCCTGAGGAGCAGTTTTGCTGTTTGGGTAGGATCTAACACCAGTGGTGGGGCAAGTTTCCTTTGCCAGCTATGGATCTGCAATTCCTCATCAGGACTGAGATGGCTCTGTTGCTTTTGATCTGATTTCCCTTTGGGAAGGCGAGGGGGAGAAGGGACAGGTTAGCTGGGTCTAGGAAGGGTTGGAAGCGTTGATCCACTAGGGTGCATCTGTGGGCCGGATGCCTGCAGGGCGCTGGTTTCAGATGCCAGTTCTCAGGCTTTGGGGTTGCTTCCACTGTAACTATAATTAGGAAGGGGGTTCTTTGTTTATTTAGGCTGAGAGCTTTAAGATAAATGACAGCTCCAAAGATGCTTTTCAGCACTTCATAAATCAACTGCCAGCTGGCCAGTTTCACCTCTGAAATGTCTCCTGCTTTTTTTCTTTGTCTTTTTTTTCCTCCCAACTTTGGAAAGGTAGTATATGCAAAAGGACAAAATCTTCCAGACAAATATCTGTGATGAGGAATACGTGCATTTGGGGAGCAGGGAGGTGAAATTACTTCATCCTTAAAGACTCAAGGTGTTCAAAATCCCAGTCCATTGCAACTTCTAAACTCAAAGCCATCCTCATGGAGAGTTTGCAAAGGGCAGAGCCATCCAGCTGACAGAACAACACATCCTCACTGCCATGACAGGCAGTTTTCTGATTTAATTTAATGCCTCTTTTTGCTATCTCACTCAACACATCCAGAGATTAGAGATTTACTGGTGTTCTTTTTCCTTAGCTGAGTTGCTTTGATTCCTGCACAGCTCATGGGATTGTTTGTGCCAAGGACCCAGCATCCCCTTTCTCCAGAGTGAGGCGAGATTCCTGCCGAGAGGTTGTTGACAGCCATGCAGTCTCTGCAGGCAGAAGTGACCAGCGTTTGAACTCAAACACCATGCACACTTAGGAAAACTCTGAACTGTTCTCCAACTCTTGCCAAGCCTGGAATCACATTTTGTCCATGTACAAGGGTGGGGAATGATGCAAAACATAACTGGGGCCTTGGGATTCTCAGAAAAGTACTGACAAAATTGGTGGTGGTTGGATTTTACTATCCCATATTATAGGTCTGTGTGATAGAGTTGTTCTTTCATTTTGGAATAGAATTACAAACAGAACACTGTTCTTACAGCAGAGGAAGACAACATTATCAGCCTAATCCTGCTCTATATGGGTGTCTGAGCACCATTAACAGAAACATGAATTCTACCCCAGTGGGTAATACAGATACCCAGACAACGCAAGGGATACAACGAGAGAGGCACTGGCCCTGGCTCTGGGAACAGGGAAGAGGGCAATTTTGCCTACAGTAGTCACAAACAGCCTGAACAGAGTTCTGCCTTAGACACCTCCTTCCAAGAGTTCCTTTCCATGGTCAACACCGCTCCACACAGCGATGGCACACAGGCAGGTGGAAACTAATACCAAAAATGATGCAACAGTAGAGATTTGCCAGTTGTCCAGTTAAACCAGGGTGTCCAGGATGGTCTGGGGAGTTGGGGTGGGTCTATGCTCCCTAATCAGGGCTTGGCACTCTGTCAGCAGCCGCAGGATAACCCTGTCCTCCTGATCTACAAACACTCCCTGAGGCAGAATGCCAAAGAACTTTGGACGGGGTCCTAGATTGTTTGGATGGAGGCAAGGAAAGGGAATGAGCAGGCTGCCTGTGAAAGATCCTGCTGAAATAGGCCCTAGATCCTTCCTAGATGGGTGGTAAAACTTCCATGGCTGTGGGGCATGTTTCTCCTCTTTCAAGTGTGTTTTTCTGGGCATCTAAACTTAGCCGTGAACAGAGAAGCGAAGAGCAATGGCTACAGACCAACATAAATGCAACAGGGAGAAAAGGAAGAATCATAACGAGTAGGAAATCATGGAAAGAGGAGACAAAGGACTGACAAAGGTACATATGGCTTTTAGATAGATCTTCAGAGGCTGTAAAACTGCATGAATCTCAGAGGCATGTCACAACATTGCTGAGAAAACTGCACTTAAATTAACTGGATTCTGGGCTCATGTGAACTGGCCCTGCTCCACTGACCTCTTATAAACCGCAGAGGATAATAGGAAAAAGTTTCTTTTCAAATCAGAATTAAGAAGACTGAGATGTTTAACAAAGGGGCCTAAAAAAAAAAGCACTGGACAGTCTCCACCTGGTTGCATTAAACCAGTCTCTACATTTTTCAAAATCCATCCATGCTTTAATCTCTGCTCCATTTCACATTTCCTTATGATGTTGCCCAAAGAAATGCACTCATTGGCAAAAAGCTGCACAGTTCGCCACAAAGCTCAACAGGACCTTGATGTGGCTTTTAAAAACCCCAAGCCGTTAACTGCTGAGGCTCACGAATTTTTGTTCCTCAGCAGATGTTATAGCGGGACTGAAGCTTGGCAAACATTTGCAGACATGGATAATATTGAGACTGATGGCCTGATTCTCATTTATATGAAACTGCCTTTACAATTCTCTGGCTCAGAAAAAAAGTGCCTCTAAAGTCTGTGTGAAAGCAATTGATGTAAAGGGACCTTAGCAGAAATGAACATCAGACGGCTGGTCTCCCCAGGCAGACAAGGATTATAAATACTGTTAGCTTAGCTTTCTTGTTTAGAGTCCAAAACCCCTGATATTAACTTATCCCTATAAGTCTGTTATAAATGTCAGATTCTTTCACCAATGCCCTGGTGACAGCCACAGACTCTGTCTCCAGATTCCTGATTATCCTGATTGTTGGTCTGTGATAGCAACTAGAAACTTTTCCTGAGTCAGGACCTTATGTTCAAGCACGGAAGAGCAAAAAGAGGTTTAGTCCCGAATGTTTCTTACATTTCATGTTTCTTACATTTCTTACATCAGGGTAGTACAGCTTTGTCACTCTAAGTCCAGGTTGGGGTTTTCTTCCTCCCCTTTGCTCTATGGTGAAACAGCGTCTGTGACAGTACCAGCTTTGAGGCTCATGAAGCAGGAGTTGCTGTAGGATGCAGGACATTTTCAACCCCATGTTGTCTTTTCTTGTTTAGTGGCCGTAACTCAAGAGCATTTTTTACATACCCTGCTCTCGGGATTCTGTGGATTGATTAAAAAACACTGAACTCACTCGAGGCTTAACGGTTCTCTTTGCAGATGCTTATGGGAGGAAACATGTAGCGTAACACTCTTACATACACAGTCTGACATCCAGGAGTCCCACAGAGTGGTAAATCAGGAACACTTAACTACTTGATTAGAACTAACCTGCACTTGCGGAGACTGCCATAATTTTGCATTGGGCATCCTTATTGTATATGGGCAGATTAGGTGGAAGCAATCCCTTCATCTCTACTGGGTGTAAAAAGCATTGTAGAGAACTGGTTTCTAACTTCGGGAAGAGGAGGGTGAGAGGAGAATGTGTTTTTACAAGATTTGAGGCGTTTCCTCCTCTGGTGACACTGAAGCTGGGCACAACCTAAGTGGTGACAGTTTATCTGGAGATGTTGCTGTGTTCATTAAGAGGGGCTGTTGCTGTTTATCTGTGTCTTGTCTGCAAAATCAGGTGTTTGGAAAACAAATCCCCAATGTTGTCAGCATGCTGTAGTGTTTGTGTGGAGAGGGTGAATTTCCAGAGGTGATCTGAAGCTGGCCCCCTCCGGGAGATGCTGCTCCACCTTACAAAAGCTTTGGTAGTGTAAGGGAAACCGTCCCAGCTCTGAAAGAAAATCTCCTTTTTCACCCCAAAATTGACTCAGGAAAGGTCAGAAAGCATTTAAAGCTTTATAGCAACATTAAGATATCACCTTAGGCAGACAGAGCATCTATACAGGGAGCAATATGAACAACACTACAGGCGAGTCATCGTGGCCATGGTAGATGCCTGCCTCTGAGCAGGTGGTTTATACTTTCTCTATAATAACTCTAGGGCAGCGGACACTTTCAAAGTGCCGCTCATCTCCTGAGCCAGAGCTCAGCTGAACAGTGCAGGCAAAGCGCCTACTGCTCTCCACCAGCTCTAAAAGGAGTCTGGGTGGCTGGGTTGGATGAAAATATGCACATGGTAAGAATCTAAATTTAGCAGAGATGAGTCCCTCTGGTGAAATCTGCTGGTCAATTTGCTATTGCTGCTTGTTCTTATGTAAAAGCATTCAGCTGTTACCGTGATAGGAGGCAACTGAAAGTCCTAACCTAACACCAGACTGCCCTGTTGCTTTTCCCTCATTCGGTACACCACAGAAGAAATAGGCAGGCACTAAAGAGAGCAGCAGGTGGAATAAACAGCCCCACGGCTGATTTTTTTAGATCTTTTAAATCATGTTTTTGACTTGGAGAAATGAGTTCACACTAAAAATAGGAATGAGAAGATTTTACCTCCACAGAACTCCACGTCTCGAGCTGTCAGAACATTTTGTCCTCTGCCTGTAGCCACAGAGAACACCGTGCAGCCCTTGAGCTGTGGCTGCTGCTCCAGTGGCTCTCAGTGGGAGCAATCCCAGCCACTCTAGTTGTCCCACAACCCTAGCTCTGACAATGGCAATCATAATTTTCTGCTGAACTCCCTGCTGTGCCCACCTGTGTCTACAGCCAAGCCTGCCAGCTACCAGCAGTTCTTCCTCACACCAGTAACTCTTCTCCGTTTCAGCCCTTCTCCTTTCACCTCTCTTAGCCTCAGTAAATCCTGCTCTGCCTCTGTGTACAACTGAAGTCCAGCTGCTCAGTGCTTTGTGAAGTGACCTCACAGCTGGTCGAAAACATAACATTCATCTTTATGAACAAGATGAGCAGGCATTTTTGGGCTAGAAAGATGACCATGTTTGTCATCCTACTGACATAGCTTCTTTTTTTCAATCTAAGCAAACAGTCTGGGCTTGCTTTCCTGATTTGCCATTTTTCTCTCTATGAAATGCCGCCAACTGACACAATATATTAGTTACTCAGAGCTTTCAAAGCCTCAGCCAGCTTCTCAGCAGCCAAGAGCACTTGTTGAGAAAAGGAAAATCAATACGATGAGAGAAGCAGGCATGTGTGATTTAAAATAGACCATTTTAAAGCCATTGAGCCTGGTTTGCTGTTGCTTTGCCTGTTCTATGTGACCTGCACGTTCTATGCTTTCGCAATGGTGAAGGAGATTTGCACAGGTCGAAATGCTGTCAGCGAGGAAAAGACAGCGGAAAGCTGAGTCCTAAGGTGTGTGTGACTGGGGTTTATTGTTAAAAAGACGTCACACCCATTCCACCCCATTCCAGCCTATTTGGATAATTGTTCCATGGACATAGTGGCACCAGCCATGCCCCATAACAAACAGTGAGCTCCCAGTAATTGAAAATAGCTGTATCTGAGGCCAGCGCCCTGCTGTGGGGCTGCAACATCACACAATATCCTGGACAATATTCCACAGAACAAGCCTTCAATTCAAACTGAGCTTTCTCACCACCATCTGTCCACTGGTTTTCTTATAGCAGAGCATAGAAAAAGAGCAAATGTCTTATCTGAAATGAGGTACAGGATTTACAGTGTCATAAAACTGGAGCTGGATCTGAATATTGTTTCTTCTGGTTTGAGACTCTCTTCACAAGACACAGCACTAGCTGCCATACTGGGAGATACAAGAGACCTCTGCAAACGCAATTATCGAATCACCTACCCACAAGGGAACTTTCTTCCTGACACCCATTAGTTAAAGGCAAGATTATACCCCCTATAAACTATACAAAACTCTGTGTCTGAACAGCCCCTTTCTCTCTCTCCTTTCCTGCATGACCAGATATGGATGGTGTTTCTCAGTTGGACTGCTTCAAACAGCAATCCCTTTAAATGTCCATGTTAAAAAGCTGACCCATATGCTTACCCATTTGCTTTTGAAATCCTAAGCCCCTGCAAAAGCAAAAGACACCTTCTATCAGGGTTATGCCAGGGTTTAAATCAGCCTCAAGACATGAACAATTTCCTGTCATTCCAGCCTTTTTCCTGGAGGGGGCCAGAGAGAAATCCCCCCTCTTTAGTATCTATTGGTCCTTGGAACACAAGAACCACTTGACCCTTTTGCATAAACTCCTGTTAGCCCCTGCCAGCTGGATCCCGTGTCCTGCAGCACTCCGTACACCAGAGGTATCAAGCAAAGCACGGATCATCTGCTGACTGCTGGGCGGCTGCTCACCCACCGGAGAGCAGAGTGTGCTTATCAGGATGCTGCACCTCCAGACACCAACAGCACAATGACAGCGGGACCTGCCTGTGAAATGAGGCCAAGACAAATGATGTATTGCCCTCATCCCTAACAGTGTGGACCAGACAGAAACCAGGTGGAGGGGAGGGAGCCAGCACCTTCTGTAAACAATCCCCTGTCTCAGCTGGAACAGCTTTAGGCTGAAATGCTGGATTAAGAAAGTGATTCTTGCCCTGGACAGAAAGTTAAAGGGCAAGGGTGATAATGCACTGATGGCCAAAGGTGGCTGGGGGAACGTAGCCATTACTCAGCACTGGTTCGTTTGACCTGGCAGGAGAACATCTGATATCTAAACAGTCCCACTCATCCTGAAGCACTCAGAGACCTCTACACTAAATATTTGATGCCCTTGTTTGATAATGTTTATTTTGCTTTCTCCCCACCTGCGTGACGCTAATATGCTCTGAGTGGGGAAAACATGGGGTAGCACATACCAGAGATAAACCGCTAATGCATGATCTTTCTTAAACAGAGATTTATGAGACAGACTAGAAAGCTGACTGGGCAAAAGGTAGGGAATTTACTATAGGGACCAGCTCTGTGTTGGTCTAAATGCTATTGGCAGCATGTGATCTCCTAGATCTGCCCATTCTAAGAAACTCATGCAAATCATGACACACTCAGTTGACTCATGATTTAGCACCAGGATTTTGATACCTCATCTAGGTATCAGTTTCTCCACTTCTGCAAGGTTGGGACGGTAAGGGGAAAAGGTGAATTTCAGTCAGTCAGTCTCATTTCCCTGTGTCTGGGATAGTTCTATACCATCTTACCAACTCACTAGCAGTTAAAACAGTTGTGATACAGTCATGGTTCCTGAGTAGTCCTCTGAAGACTCTGCTCTTTCCTTCTGTGAGTTTGTAGTTGACCAGGTGATGCTAACTTACACCAAGGATCAGAGCATCTCAGTCTCCAAGGGGGCACCACTCCCTAGGTTGAAGCCGTCTTTATCTAAGCTGGTTGCCTAGAAACTCTTTGGCCAGCAGAGATGTGGTCAATGCAGTCAGTGAAATCCAGAGGGTGATGCACCTGAAAGAGATGGATGGTGCCCGAGGCTCCACTCTCTCTCCACACTACAGCACCAGTGATCAGAAAGGGAAGCCAGCCCAGACACAGGGGATGTTGTTGTGAACACCCACACTTAATAAAGTGAGTCCTGCCCTTGCTGTCTGAGGCTGCTAGAGACAACAGCTAGTGGGTTTGCCACTGGGTTTGTGAGTTGATTAGTTCTCAATTCAAGATGCCCTTATGGACCAGTTCCCAGAGGCTCTTTCACCCTGACAGCTCAAGGACAAGTTTAGAACAGTTTGAAAAAAGGCCTCCGGTCTCCTAAGGTTCTCCAAAATGCCACAAGGCCTGCTCAACATCTAAAGGAGAGGCACAGCATTCTCTTTTGTGTTATTTACAAACCAAGGCCCTCCCTTGCAGTTTTTAATATCAAGGCATTTTCCATGCATAAGGAGAAAACACTGTGTGAGCTGGATTCCTTCTCTACCTCATTTGAAAACATACTTGGCCATTTTTAGCTGTCATTTACCTGTTTTGACAGGAAGTCTTGGTCTCTGAGCCAATGAGTTTCCTTTCCAGATAGAAAGAACTATGATCTTCTAAGAACTAACATTGTCTAGTGGTTACATCAGAGAATGAGAAATCTTGGATTTTTTTTCCAGTTTTGCCTAAGTGCAGAAAAAAGAAAGCCACATTTGTGCCTTTTGCCTCAAATTCTTCTTTGGTCCCAGGTACAGTAAACCCCCTTTTGCACAGTTGCCCTGTTTCCTGTTTCACATTCTCAGATGTAGGTTTAAAAACTCTTTATTAAAAGAAAGAGCTGGCTGTCGCTTTATAACAAAAAGCAAATAACAGAGGTGATCCCGGTGATGTTTCTAATGCTCTTGATCTGAGATAAACCGTTTTTTATCTGCTGAGTTATTAGTAGCCCACCTTTACTTGTGAAAGTTCAGGTGAAATTGGGATAAAAGCTGGAAAGGATTCGAACTATAAGTATGTTTAAAATGTTATCTGTTCTTTCTCAAACATGTCTTTCCAGCTCAGGTATTTACATGCTGATAACCTTTTGGTCCCAACGGTGCTAGAGACTTCGTGGCTTGTATTTCAAAACTGATAAGAAATTGTGCCTCCAAGAAACATTATGAAAAACAATCCTCCTTTTCCCCGAGATCCTCAGGTTATTGTGCTACTTAAACACTGAATTTCTGGAAATTATTTGTTGTAGGAATTCTTTACCCCAAAGAACCGAGAAGGAGATACAAGTGTGAGGGCTGATGGAGAAGAGGAGACATCACTGCTTTGGTTATTCAGAGATTTGGCCTTTGTTCTCCCTTTGATCTGCCATTCTCATTGACTCCTTCCTATCAGCAGATCAAGGAGAATTTTTATCTTGCTGGGAGCCTTTGCGTGTGTGTAGTTATTTTTCATTAAAATCCTTCTGCAGTAACATCAGGAGAAGTTTTGCAACCAGCTCTGCCTGTTTTGTCTTGTAGGAACTGAACAGACCTCCATGTTTTTGATGTTTTAAATAAGCTAGTGAGTAAATGTCCTTGGAATGCAGCTCCCACCCCCCTTTTATTCAGAAATGTGGCCATACCATAGAAGAAGATTTAGCCAAAAAGTAGAAATTCAGCAATGTTGGACACATCTGAGAGCAGGAAAGCAGGGGAAGCTCATGCTGCTGCTGGACTTTCACCAAGCCAGTAGATACTGAGAATAAATTTGTTCTGATGTTTATGTAAAAAGAGCTCAGCAAATCTAAGGCCAAGCAGAAGCCTGAGTTTGCTGTAAAAAAATAAACAAACAAGCAAAACTCATTGCAGATGATATTGTCCAGCACAGACTGGAGCTCAAGTGAGTTACTGGCACTGGATTCCCATTCCTTGAGGTCAAGAAGGGAAGGCAACTTGGCAGGGTGAAACTTCCCCTGCCATTCCCCTCCTTATGGTTAAACACAGAGGCACATTCTCCCAGATGCTCCCTGGCACCTTGAACAGGCTCTCTAGTTAGTGACAACGAGAAACTCTGGGAAGATATGCAGCTCTGAATTCACCAGCAGTTTTGGCTTGATGCTGTTAACCTCTGATCACTGCATTAAGGTTTTATGTTCAAGTAGCTGGGACAAGGCCAATTTTATGAACTGAATTTTAAACTTGTGCAAAAGTCTTCAGAAAGAAGACAATTCAGCCTGTTAAGCTGTTGAAAACAGTGCTGTTTCTGGCCTGAAATGCTCTGATCTTGCAGGGAAAGAGACCAAAATAGTGAGATGCTTTGCATGTATCAAATCCATTCACTTAGTGACATGTATCCTCTTCCTGTGCTTCCCTGAGTGTTTCTGCTCACTGTAAGGTGATGACCACCAAAGTCAGTTAATACTGTGTGCTGCATCTGGAGTACAATCCAGCCCAGCAGGGTGCTGAGGCCTTGGCACAGAGACAGTTAAGCAAGCCAGATGAGGTTCCAGTCATACCTTTCATAGCCAAGACTGTGCAATTGATTTATGTCCAGTGCTGCTGATGATAGAAAAGTACAGGCTGGTTAAAACAGGGCTCTCAGTGTGTTTCACGTATGACTGGACAAAGCTTAACACAGCAGGTCAGAGACATTGCAAAAATTCAGGTCATTAATAGATACTTTTATTTGCATCTTGTTGCAAGGCTGCAGAGGCCATCATCTTATGGAGCTTGGCACTCGTCTGGCCCTCCAGGAGTGCTCAGAGCGCCCTTCCCTCAGACAAAGCTCACTCCCAGCAACAGCTGGACATCAATTCAACTGCCCTGCGCTCAGAAACAGCTTATGGGCTTGGTTCAAGACACCTGAGAAATGTCTTTGCCCTCCCAGACACAGGAGTAACAGCACAGGGCAAAAGCCACTTCAACTGTGGCATCTGGGATATCTGGCTGCAAGGTGCATGAAGCAGAAAGCATCTCCCCTTCACAGCAGAGTGAGAGCTTCACCCTCCTGGGAAATAGCGTGCACAGTACAGAATCCTATCTCAGCCTTTCCCTGCCTTCTTCCCCGTATTATCTTGAGAGAAAATAAAGATTTTGTGTTGGGATTGTATTATTTGTGGTTGGGGGGCAGCGGGGCGGGGGGGGAGGTGTGACGGAGCAGCAGAAATAATATTAAACACACAAAGAATGCCTGCTGATGTTCATGGCACTATCAATTTCCTCTCCCGTGTGGAGGAGAGGCAGGGTACGGGTCAAGGGAAAAAAGATTTACTTTTCCTTGATATGCACAGCCTTGGCAACACAGTTGTGAATGCACTGAATTCGTAATAAGCCATTCAAAAAAAGCTCCCCTGCAAGACTTCATAACTTTGCAGGCAGCCCCCATAATCAAGTCTTACAGCATAGCTCGCTACTTCATAAATTTGAAATAAATCATAAAAGGGGCATATTAAAATAATTTGTATCAGTAGGGACTGATTTAAAGCCCAGCTCCTCATCCATCACTGAGATGCTTTCATTTGCTAGTGTACTCCTCCAAACTACAGGAAAAGCTTCACCAAATCCATTAATAAAGAGAAGAGAAGCCTTCACAGAGCAAATGGACAGAGGGAAAGTGGAGAATGATTCTCAGAAACTTCTTTTTCTTTACAAGACTCCCTCCAAATATAATTGTGGTAGAGAAACGCTGCCACAACTTTTTTGATCTTTTATTGGAGAATAATTTAGGACAATTCCTAAGGCACGAAAATAACATTTCTTTGCTGTTCAGCTCAGAGGAGATAAAACCGAAAAGGGGAAAGAGATTGAGGAGAGAATTCTGGGAGGTAATAAACCTGTTTGACTGGGAGGAGTCCAGTGAGGAAAGGGTTTATCCTTTGGTAACTGCTAGAGACATGGGTAGCAGTGATGCAGGGGCAACTTCCACTTCCTTGAATCGTTTCGGTTGAGCCGCAGCAGCGATTTGCGGTGAGCGGGGAAGAGCCCGCACCTGCGGGGGGAACAGGGGGAGCGGGGGGAGCCGGGGCCGCCCCGGGCCCAAGAAAAGCCCGGCTTCCCCGGCTCCTCCGCCGGGATTCCCGCAAGCTGCGGCCCGGCCGACAGCGGCTCTGCCCCGTCCTCCTGGGGAGCCCCATCTTTAGAAGCATCGCTCCAAATACATTGTGTTTGCCCCCAAACCATGTTGTTTGCCCACGCGGGAGGGGTTTATCTCCAAAGGCATCGGCTTTGAAATACGAGAGCCCTCAAACTCCCGGCTGCCAGGAGCAGCTCTATTTTCACTCCTCTGCCAATCGGAGTTTAAATGTGAACTATCTCCAATCCTTCCGTCGGAAACACAATTAAAGTGTCATTAAGAAAGCGTTTTTCTCCTATCCTTTTCTGTATACGCTGCACTCGTGCCCATCTCACACGGCAGTGGAAGTAAAAGGGACCCAAGCCGAGGGCGGGGTTTCACCTCCTGCTCCTTTTCATCCCAGAAATGCCAATATTTTCAGGTGTGTCATGTTCGGAGTAACTCACACAGATAAATATTTTGTAGTAGGAACTAAAAAAAAAAAAAAAAATCCTTCCTCCGAGCCGTATCGATAGTATAGATGGAGGGAAAAATATTCTCACCTAAGTTACGGAAATTCTGTGGGAAAAGCTTTTTGTTGGTGGTTTTCATCTTTTAGCTTGACAAGGACAACTTAAACTCTTAATAAAAGTTAAAGACACGCTGGTTTTAAACGAGAAATGGTTTGTTTTGCCGCTTTTCCAGTGCCAGCTCTCTATCTGGAATAAGCAGTCCTTTGGTTTGGTTTTGCTAACATCGTTTCCCTGCTCTCTTCCCACGTGTAGCTCCGTGCTTTGCTGTCTCCAGCGAAAAGACAGGGAAGACGTGGACCAAAAAACTAAAAAAAAACCACAGGAGACTCCAAGCACCCCTGCTGAGCCGGGAAAGGTAAGGAAAATTATTCGGGCAGTGTTGATGAACGAAAGAAGCTAAATGAAGACAGAGCGAGGTAAAATCTCCACAGGGGAATATTCGCACAGAACTCACTCCTGAGGGAAAGACCAGGAGTTTCTCCACACTCCTCTTTTGTATTTCCTGTGCCCAAAGCGTTTGTGGTTTGCTACACCCCCCCCCCCCTCCCCCAGGTTCTTTAGGGACCATGCTAACCTGCCGAATTTTATAGCCGTTGACTAACCCGTGAAATCTCATCGGATTAGCGTTATGGCCACTAAACGGGAGCTCACCCTCCTCGTGCCTGATTTTAAGAGCTGCCTTAGGCACGATCGTTCGGCAATGCTGTGCGAAAGCGCTGTAGACTCACAATACGAACCGCAAGTGCCCCTGGTTCTCAGGGGTACTCTGCCAAGGTGTTACAAGGGTGCAAATGTTCCAGGCTGTAGATCCTCCAACAGCGGTTATTTCTTCTAGCTCTGGGGACAAACCCTACCCTCCCCGAGATCCATCAGCTCTCAGGTTGGAGCTCCCACCCAAGGCTCTGATCTCAAACCCTCTGGAAACTCCTACGGGCTTTTAGCCAAGCCCCAGACAGACGGCAAGTCCACAAAATAAAGCTCTTCCTGCCTTTACCAGAGACCCAGCTCCCAGGACAGGGGCAAATTCGGCACGCAACGTATCGCTGAGACACCCTAGGTCTCAGGGACCATTCCCAATTCCCTCAGACACCTCCCAGGTTTGGCCAGGGAGCTGCCCTGTGTATCAACCCAGCTCTTATTTCCTTTGGATTTGCCTTGTGGTTCTGTCTTCTCTCTTTTTATTGAGAACACATACGGGTTTTACAATAATCCCCTTTGCAGTATTTCTGTTCTGCATCTAATTTTGGTTTGCTCTTCTGCTGGAAGACTTTCAGAGAAGTCTTTATCGTTGCTGATGCAGATTTCAGTTTGCTGTTACCTACAGCCATCTCCCCTGGCATGGCTTTAGATAGAAATAAATTAGCCTTAATTATGCTCATTTTAGGTTTTAATCCTTTGTTGTTGGATATACTTTTGCATATTAAAATATAGATTTCGATAGTATCTGATATTATAATACACATGTGTGCATTTTATGCTTTATATAAATACATGTACGTGTATATATATATATATATATATACACACATTTTTCTGGTTGCACTGAGCTTGCAGGGTTGCTCCTTGTCACACAGCCCCCCGGGCAGAGTAAACCTCCATGAACTATCCACCCTCCCGGAAGGGCTGACCTGCACTCTCCCCACTGAAAAGCAGCTCCTGCCTTTCTTGGTGTGTCCTCCCTGGCCCAGAGCTTTTTCTTTTTTAACCCCAAATAATTTTTCAAAGCAGCCTCCTGGCCTGGAGTGCTGAGTGCTGGCCTTGCTGAGGGCTGGCTGGGATGTAGAGACCCGGGTTTGACCCCACCTCTGGTCCTCAGGCCAAGCTGGGCCCATCTTTGGGTGAATTTATTTCAGGCTGAACTCTGTGTGAACCGGGGCCCGAGGGGAAGGGAACCCGACAGAGCAAGGCTGACGGAGGCAAGTTCTGAGCAAACCCATCAGCCTGAGTAAATATTGAACAAGTCCATGTGAAGGTTGGGGTTGAAATGGAGCTGTCAGACCAGTGTAAACTGAAAGGATAGGTGAGGCCTCTGAAAAGCAAGGAAACATTTTGTACACTCACTTCTGCAATTGTTCCTCCCACCCAAGCCCTTTGCCCCAGACCTGATTTCACCTGCCTGAGAGGCTAAAACAACCCTGGGGCTGATCGATGCTGAAATATCTGTGTTGGTGGAAGTGAATGGCTGAGGGGCAGAGGGGTGAGCGAGGGGACAGCACCAAGAGGTGGCCCTTTCAGTGTAAGCAGGAGGCATTACAGCTGGAATCGGGCATGACACAGCAGATTGGAGGTCTCTCATCTTAAATCCAGGTGATCTATGAGCAGCAATCCTGGAAAATAAATATACTGTAAATTTGGTACAAATACAAGTGAAATACACTATCTATAAATACATGTAATCCAAATAAACACATATATGACCAGGTCCAAGAGCCCAGACTGACTGTGCTGAGGATGGGAAAGGGCCACTGGGTATGCAAGCTCTCCTGCCTGGTCTGGGTCTGAGGGCAGCTGCACTCACCCAGCGCTTCCCATGGCTGCAGGTCTTTTGCCCACCCCTCCAGGGATTTGAGTGACACCCAGAAATATGTTCATATCAAAATGTTGAGAAAAGATAGCAGGCATGAAAATCCCTCCTGATTTACCTGATTTGGGGCGCATCGACTCCCTTGGGAATGTTAGTGTGTAAGCAGGTGCGTGGGCACCTTGCTGCCTTGGAGCCATTGACAGATGAAACTCTGAGATCTGACTCATTCACTGTGTGATGAAAACATTTTGCTCTCATCCCACCCTGGTTTTGCCAGGAGCTGGGGAAGGGGTGGTCTCTGACTAATTTTTCTGTGTGAAACGAGTTTGGAGAAACCCAGGAGGCTTCCTGCCCTCTTCTTCTCCACTTCAAGGCATCAAAGGGCTTTAGGGGCTGGCAATAGCCCAACCTGGCCACAGTGTGGTCACTCGGGGGAAGGTTTTGTCCCCAGACTGAGACCCCCAGGAATATTTCACACCTTCAGAGCGATGAGGCTCTGGGAGCAGAGTTAATAGCAGCCAGCAAGGTGGAGTTGAAAGTAAGGAAGTCTTTGGGGTAGTATTATTATTATTATTTTTCAATAGAATGTGCTCTTCCAAGATCAAAAGGGCTTCATGTTGTGAGAACAAATGCTTTGAGGAAAGGAGAAACATTTCACACCAAGGGGTAAGGAACAGATGGCCCTGGAGGAGCAGCCATGCCAGGCCAGAGCGCCGGGTGCTCTCCTGGGGTCTCTGCTCTGGGAGCAGAACCAGAGACCAGGGACTCTGGGCATCCCTTCCCCGACCCCTACTCCCGCAGAGGGACGGCGGCTCCAGCACGGTGACTGCCATTAATAATTTACATGGTTCCATTTCTCTAACTGGGAATTTCCCCTTCCTTTGGGATATTAAAAGAATAAATCTCCATTAAGATGTGGCTTTGTGTGTGAGAGTACAGGGAGACTTGGCTAATTTTCCTGCTCATGAAAAATGCAATTCCAGGAACCCACAGACAGACACATAGGGAGTTATGGGAATATATCAGGTTACAAATAGCCCTGTCGTTGTGTATCTTTTATATAAAACAAAGGAGTATGTGTAGACCTCGTATTTGTCATAAAATCCTACTGTGATGGGGTGAAGTCGCGTATGCCTCTTGCTCTGCACCCTGTGCCAATGCAGTGTGGAAGGAGCACACGTCCACGTCCCGTATGGACTCATAGGTGCCTGTGTGGGTACTGAAGGGCCCATGCCTGCTCCTTCTCGGGGTGTGGGGCGGACATGAGTGTCCCTCACCACCTCACAGGAGCATCCGTGACCGGCCGCTGGTGTCCTGGCGTGGCCTTTCCAGAGGCTCTTGCTGCGCAGCAGTGGGTTTCGGGCTCTTGAGACAAAAGGGAGCGTGAGAAACTTGGAGGGAGAGCAGGGTGAGAAGAGATTAGCTGTGTGCGGTGGTCGTTGTTAGAGAAACACGACTTGGCAGCGAGGGGGCAACGGGAATGGGGCGGGGTGAGCCCCTTACATATGTAAGGACGCATCGGCACCCTCTCTGGACTCTTCCGGAGGCTCCCTTTGAGTTTTAAATGGGAGCGGGAGCCTTTGTTGTGCCCGACACACTGACACATCGGTGCCCTCCTGTTTGTCCCGGCCTTTCCTCTCTTCCCAGTTCTGAGGGCGCTGCCTGGCTCAAGCGAGGGGGGCTGGCGGCCCGGAGACAGAACCGGAGGTGAATCCTACCCGTGGAAACCCACGGGCTTTCTGAAATACAACGCCCTGTTGCGATGAGATAGCTTAAATCACACAGATCCTTCGATGGTGTTGGTTCAACGAACAGGTTAGCCAAGCTGACTCACACCCAACAGGTTATGAAGTCGATCTGGCTACCTGGGCTTTCTTTTCCCTCTCCTGATGTTTTGCAGGCTGCTGATGTAAAGAAATCCTCGTTTTACCTCTTCCTCTTCTTTTTAGCCTTCCCCCCCCCTCTTTTTTTTTTCTTTTTTTTTTTTTTTTCTCCTTGTCTCTGAGCCAATTGGATACTCTAAACTCTTTTCTTCCGAGTAAGAGAGGGGCATTAGAAGCGGGAAGGTGGTACCGAGGGGGCAGAAGGATGCTCTGCCGCCCAGGCGCGCCGGGCCGTGTACCGGCCTCGGCCGCAGCTGCAGCAGCTCCTATGCTCATCCCTCACCCCAAGCCCTCCTCACCCAAAAGGTTTGCAGATCTGACGAAGCTAGAACAATAGTTTCTTCTGGCAGCCCCTATGTTTACTTGTTTAGAAACCCCAGAGGCGTTCCGAGGTAAAAAGGTCAGAGCTGCACCCGGGCCGCTGCCTCCCCCTCCCCGCCCGCCCCGGGGCGGCTCTGCCGGTACCGGCCCGTGGGCTCCGACCCCAGGAACTGCTGCCTGATACTGATGCTGTGTATCCCGCCTGGTACCGATCCTGTAGGGAACAGCCTTCGGGGATCGCCTTGGGAAGCGGAAGGGAGGAAACCGAATTGATGCTTCGTTTTGGTTTTGAGTCGGATCAGCCTCACAGAACTGTTCCGTACAAACGCGAAACCCGCTGTCCCCCCATCCCGGACCCCGGGTCCGTTCCCGTTAAGGTTGCTGCTTCAGTGATGCGGGATTCTCTTCCATGCCGGGGTGGTCATGCTGAGGACGACGATGATTTTCTGTTCTCATCAGGCCCCGTCGCGCTATACAATAATTCCACTCGGGGAATAATTCTACCCTGTCCTCTCCGAGCCAGCCCGATCCTGCCGGTGCCGAGGGGGTGTCGTAGGGTACCAGCCCGCAGGAAGCAGGACCGGGCGGTTTTCTGGGAGCTTTGGCAGCAGCTGGAGACCTTTTCCTTCCTCCTCCTCCCTCCGAGCCCAGGCTCCCCCCGCCCCGTGTCGCGCATTTCCCTGGATGCCAGAGATTTCCATTTGGCTCAAAGTCGAGAGGACTTACATGTGGAAAAAGTAAACTTTATTAGATTGAGGTAGTTTTAATTTCAAGATACAGAGCACGGGGAAGGGAGTGGAGGGGAAACAGGAGATTCCGATTAAGAAACTGCTAGTTTTTCTTGATGACGTTTTTCCCTTTAAAACAATCTTTAACAAAAGCTGCCGTGGTTTTCAGTCCGTCCTACCCTAAAGCTCCTCGTGGGGAAGGGAAACAATTTAGCCATGGTTAAATAACGTTTTTATGGGACTCCGATAAGCCTGAGAGGGTGGGGATATAAGGAACCGTGCTACTTCACTCCAAGACCTCAGGCTATCGAGACGTACAATAAATAGCAGCCAGTGCATCAGTGGCGGGGGTAGCCAAGCCCCGCGGCCCCCCCAGCCTTGTTCCTATCCACATTCACACCTCCTGCGACAGTGACCAAAGCACCCTGAGGTCAACCTTCTCTTAGTTCTCCGACAGCACAACCCTTCCTCCCCCAGGATTAGTCACAGCCACAGTCGCAGAGCGTGTAGAAAACCCTGTAAAAAAGCAGTAATAGTGCAAAATGGGAACAGAGGAGTTACTTCTTCTGCTTGGTATTGGCTTCGGTCTTTGTAGAGGCCTCGAGCATCTTGGGCACCTCAGATTTCATTCGAAGATATACATACAGTAAATAAAAAAGAAGCAAGCAAAAATACCCAAATTTTTTTTTTACAATCTCGCGGGGAGGAAAAATACATCAAACGAAGGATTCTTGCAGGCAAAAGCCATTGTGCACATTTTAAAAACGGGAGAAAACTAATTTCGTTTTAAAGTTCCTGTAGTTGAAAGTGCAGTTCCTATAGGGAAGGGAGAAGGGAGAGGGAGAGACTTCCCTGAGACCAACGCCTACTGCTAAGGGTGTACGAGGACACGGCTGCTCCTTTGGAGTCCGGTGTTGTACAGAGGGTCTATAAATTAAGAGAGAAAAATGCGGGTGGGAGGGTTGGTGTCGCACGTGTGGAGGCGGCCGGAGAGGGAAGAGGGCCTTGCTCCCGCGCCCGTGCGGGGCCGGGGCTGTGCGAGGGAGATGCGTGTTCGTGCGAGAGGGGCTGCAGGGGCTGCAGGGACCAGCTGCCCCTCGAGGAAAGCCCCGGGTCCATCTCTGTGCCCCGACCAGGCCGCCTCTCAGGAGGACCCCGAGCTGGGAGAGGCCTCAGGTGAGGTGCAGTTGGACTGATCCGAGGCTTCACTCGCTTCCTTGGCAGACCTGGAGGCAGCAGCCGGGGCGAGACCTTCCTTTTCCCTCTTCTTCTGCTTCATTCGCCTGTTCTGGAACCAGATCTTGACCTGGGTTTCGTTGAGCTCCAGGGTGGCAGCGATCTCCACCCGCCGGGCCCGGGTGAGGTACTTGTTGAAGTGAAACTCCTTCTCCAGCTCCGTCAGCTGCTTGGTAGTGAAGTTAGTGCGGATGGGGTTGGGCTGGCCCAGCAGTCCGTACTCCGACACTTTGGCTGTTGATAAGCAAACACCAACAGGGCAGGAGCAGACAGAGCAATTTCCTCTCTGGAACTGGGGGCTCTTCCCGCTCCCCTCTTCTCCTGGACATTTCTCCCCCACCTCCCTCTCCACCTCAACCGCTCTCCTCCACCACCCGGAGTTTCATGCTCCCTCCTGGGTTCTCAGCTATCCCTGGCTTCCCATCCCAGGGGTACAACCTGGATGGACAGACCTCTCCGGACCCTGCAGAGCTGCCCCCCTCCCTTTCAACTCTCCCCCGGATCCCTGCAAACTGCCATGATCCTTGAATGTGAGTGGGAAGGAGTGGAGGGGGAGGGCGAGGGTGATCGTGTGGGGAGAAGGGAAGGTTGTGGTTCAAGGAAGATTGTGGAGAAGGAAGTTGAACATTAGGGGAGATGGAAGCCACGACTTTGGAAGAAGCAGGAAGCCCGGAGGGTTTCCTATTCTGAGCTGGGCTGAAATCGCACTGGGCCTGCGTGAAACTGAGCTCAGAGACTCTTCCATCAGTCTGGAAATCTCTATTTCCTTAGCGATGAGGTGGTGTTTAAAACCAAAAACTCAAAGCAAAGCCAACCCGTGCTCCCCTGGAAGATGAGCCCGGTTACCTTGGGTGCAGACCCCGGGAAAGAAGCAACTTTTCCTTGCCGGACTGAGGTCTGCCCCTCTCTCCCTCCTCTCGAGGGTGGGAACCGTCCTGGCCCAGCTCCGCGCTCCCCAAACTCACCTGTCTTGGGCGGGTTCCTCTTCACCCTCATCCAGTCGAAGGTCTGCGCGGTGCCGGCGCCGGGGCACGGCTCGGAGGGGCAGGCAGGGTCTTTGTCCTCATTTGGAGAAGGCGAGAGGTTACCATAAACGCCGGGCAAGTAGCTGGGCTGATCCTGCCCGTAAAGGTGCTGCTGCGGGTACTGCCCAGCCGCCCCGGCCCCGCAGAAGCTTTCTGCCAGGGAGCCGAGGTTGGATCCCGCGCTGGAGGAGTACCCGGCCGCCTGGAAGTACACCCCATCCGCGTCCTGCTGGCCGAGGTAGAGCTGGTGGTGCTCGTAGCCGGGGCTGCAGGTCTGGGCCGGGTACCCGGCGGCTGGGGCAGCGCCCGCGAAGGGGATGGGGCGCCCGGAGGAGGGCGGGTGGAAGCCGGGGCTCTGCTGGGGCAGCGGGGCGGCCGCGCTGCCTCCCACGCCGAAGCGCCCGTCCCCGTTAAAACTGTCACTGGCGGGGCTACCTGAGCAGGAGGGGAAGGAAGGGGAGCTCTGCTCTAAATGGTGGTAGGCGCCCGTCCCACGGTTACAAATTGCATACTCTAAGAAGGAGTTCATCCTAGTATTGTCCATCTGCCACTGATGGAGGAGGGTCAGCCTGTTTTGGGGGGGATTCCGCCTGCCCTACAACCTTTAGATAGTATGTCAAAGCTGTAAAACTTCCTTCCATGCATCGCTGGCCCTCGAACCCCGCAGCCTTCGGCGGGGCCGGGGGGAGCAGGGGGGGCGGCCACGTGGTCCACCCCCAGCCCAATGGGCGAGGGGCTCCTGAAGTTTGTCCCATCTCCCAGCTCATCCATCACAGCCCTGGCATTTGCATGACAAAGAGGTTTCAATCAAACCCTGCCCATCAATCTGATAACAACACGAATACGTCAAAATCTTTCCTCAAAGACTTTAAAAGAGAGGAGGGAGGCGGGGTGCGGGGAGGGGAGGTGGAGGGGGGGGAAGAGGGGTTGGAGGAAGAATTAGAATTATCCAAGGCTGTTTTAAGTGCTAAAAAGGCCCCCAAGTTATGCCAATTTCAACAGAACTTGCCCCAACTTAAAAAGGAGCTTTTTCCCACGTTAGGTCCATGTGAGAAAAAAAGAAAGACAGAGGGAAAAGAGATAGGGAGATCTGACTCCTCTTCCCCCCAGCACAAAAGGATGCTCTTCTCTTCATTTCGAACATTTCCCTAGAAAGTGGCGTGAACGTTTGGCGTTTTCTGGGCTGAGGAGTCAATAAAACTCCAAAGAAAGATACGCTCCATGTGTTTCAGTTTTTCCACACTGGCTTTGTGTCTAGGACCAGGGTGGGTAAAAGCGATGTAATCAAATCAATATTCTAATGAGGCAACGAAATAAAGTTAGGAAGACAGAATGTCTTTTGTTGGAGAAATACCATGCCCAGCTTAGCTGTTAGAGGAATGGAACACAAAATGATCCATGTGTCTGTCTGTGTAGCTCCATCCATGCCCTCACCCATGCACCTATACATTCATTGCTGAAAACAGGAGATGGTTTACAAGCTTTAACCAATGCTGGAACTCAAAGCTCTGCTTTTCCATGGCAAACCCGGTTTGATCTTTCCCCGAATCCGTTGTCAGACTGGAGTTTTCCCTGGCAGAGTCCAGCTGATGAGTAGGTGGAAAGGCTCTGACTTCAGGCCGGCCACTCCACTACTCAGAGAATGGAAACATAGGTAGGCAACATTTATTTACTTGTTAGCAGAGGGAAGACAAGAGCACCCAACAATATGACGCCCACAGTCATTTGTTACTTGTCAGGATATTTACTGGTTATTCAGCCTCTAAGAAGAACCAGGAGGGCTCTTTTCTTTTTTTTTTTCTTTCCTCCAGGCCAAAAGTTCACTTTGAAAGACATAAACACGTCCTTTGGTTGGTGGGTTTGGCTGATGCAACACGTTAGGGTAACATTTGTTAAGAAACTACAACACAGGCAGCCACAGCATCCACCTTCCTCCCTTCTTTAACCCCCCTAGAGAAAACGTGTGGCTTAGCCCATGACAACTCTCGTCCTTCAGCGAAAAGAATAAGGAGAAAACAATTTCCAGAGCTGCGTTCCTATTTATTCATCTATTTTGCTGACTTTGCTGATGCTGAGATATTCAAGAAGAAAATATTTTACGTTACAAATATTCTCCGAAACTCGCTAGCTCTTTTTTTTTTGCATAAAACAACAGAAAGTGATTAGAAAGATTCAAAGCAACTCTCTTGTCATTCCCCTTGCAAGAGAAATAAGCTTCTAATTTGATTCCAGGAGTGCTTTTTATATTATGTTGCACTCGCGTTTAAATGGAATGTATTATATTTAAGCGATGCTTACAATAGATGATTTATGGTTGTAAAATGAAAAAAGAAAAGGATAGATGTTTATTTCGTCTTTGAATCAATTCTTTCGTATTGTCTGATAATTTTCCACCACGGTCTCACTCCGCTGTTGCATTAAGGGGATGGTTTATGTCATTAAAACCCAGCTGTCTCCTGGAGTTTCGGAATTAGCTCCGAGAGCTCTCGCTGCTGCGTAGTCTGGAGGGAAATGTTTTGCTTACGACTCCTTTTCGCGAAGGCTGAACCAAAGTTCAGACCTGAGGAGCTCTGAGGTGAAGCAGTTTCCTTGGCAGATGGAAAAGTCGGATAGGACGGGCTCACCCGTTTAGCCATGAAGTGCAGCGAATATCCCAACCAGAGCGGAGCCGCTTCAACCCCGGCTTTAGGGAAAGTGAAGATACAGATGAGCTGGGCTGTGAAAGTGAAGGTAGAGCCGAGGAGGGGATGTGCGAAGCTGAATCGCTTTGGCAAAGGTCGGGTTTGCCCCTTTATTGAGGTAGCTGGTGGATCATGGAAGATCGGGTGTTGGAGGCAAACGGGGCCGCTGCCCCCGGCTCCTCTCCGCCCCCGGGCGCTGCGGGGCCGCTCGCCACTCGCCATCTGCTCCTCCCTGGGCCCGCTCAGGCCCCTCACCTCCTACCCCTCACCTCTTACCTGCCGTGGCAGCCCAGGCAGCAAAAGAGTGGGCAGATTTCGGGGTGCGGCATGAGGGAAGGTGCTGGGATCCCCCTGCCCGGGGCCAGCACCCCGAGGCTCCCCTGGGCCCCCCTTCCCGGAGGAGCCACGCTGACGGCTCCAGGCAGGACGAGCTGCGCCTCAGCCCACGTTGCCCTCTGGCTCCGCTTACTCCTCCAAACTGTTTGGCTTGTGGCAACTGCGCGGTATTTTCGTAAGCCACAGAGCCAGCACGTACAGACACACTGGGAATCATCTACAAATTGCTTTCCCGAATTTCCTGCTTAGCCTCTTGCCCCGGATCCGTTGTCAACTCGTTGCTGTTACTATTATTGGTTTTAACTGTCCTTGTGGAGAAGGTGTGAGACCCAGTTTCGGTGCAGACCTTCGTAACCTGCGGGAGAAAGAGGTATCAGATTTTTGTTAACAAACAATGACAGGGTGAGCCTAACTCTCTCCCTTGCACATTTATTTATTTAAAACATCCTTTACGGGGAGTTGAGGGAGGGAGAATGGTCAAGGCCATCAAAGAAGAGGTCTAAATAGAGATTCTCAGATTATCAGAACTCTGTCCTCCCTCTCTCCTCCTCCCCCGAATATAGTTCATTAGCCTTTTATTGTATTTATTGCTTGTTTTTCATTCACGTATTGAGGAACACAGTAATTATTCCTACCCCCTACACAATACAACACATCGTTTGCAGTTGCTGCTGTCTTTAACTCAACAGGATTCAAACAAAATATCTGGAGATGGATGAAGATGGAGGGGGAGTGGGGAAATTTTAGCTCTTTGATTCCTGGAAAAAGAAACTGCCGCCCACGAGCGGGGTCGAATGGTCCATGGGAGGCGGAGGGGATCACTTCCTTGGTGGTGCAGATCCCTCGTGCAGAGCTCCGCACGGAGATGCTTTCCCCCTGCCTCCAGCTGATGCGGGCCGAAGCACTTCAGGAGGGACCGCCCCTGACCCCCAGGCATCAAGTGATGAGCAGATCAGAAACGAGGAGACCATCAGCAGGATAGCCTCGTTGTTTCGGGGAGCTCTTGGTGGCGGGGGACCTCTCATGCCCACCAAAGCCATACCGTGCCTTTGGCCCCTCCATCCGTCTCGGAGAGAGGGACTTGGTGGGACGAATTCCAGGACTCGCTGTCCCGGGTGGAAACGCACCCAAACCCCCTCGCTCCTGGATTAGCGAGATGTGGGGTTTATTCCCTGGGGAAAACCTCGCCTTTTGTTCCAACTCGATGAAGACACCTTGTTAAAATAAACCTTTTCTTGAGAGTAGTTTCTTCTTTTAGGGGCACAAAGCTGCTCCACGGACCTCGGGGCTGCAGCAGCCCGGGGAGGAGAGCAAGGGAACACCTCGCCTTTCCCTAGGAGCTGGGTTGTTTGCTTTGAAACAACTCCTGGCATGGGGATAGGGCCCTTCCAAGGCGGCTTGTGGGAAGAAATCTTCACTCGAGACAGACCGGCGAGGTTTCTGTGCGGGCGACACAGAAGGAATGAAGCATTTCTAAAGGCTCGAGAGCTCTCAGAGCCTTCAGATGCTTCGTTTTGGAGTTAAATATAACTCTCTGCGGAGAAAGTTTGTGTCGTGCGTAAGAAATGTCACTCCTGGCTCCGCGCGGGTTGATTTATAAGCGGCTCTGCTGGCGCAGGGGGTGCGTGCTTGGCTGCGGACTTCGTTATCGCCAAAAAGAACTTGTCCCTAGAAGTTGTCAGATAAATTTATAGCCCCGACGTGTGCCTTGGTTAGAGCATAGCCTGCTAAGCTATATTTGGGGGTAAAAACTAAAGAGGGGAAGATAAAATAGTATATGGAAAAATGCCTCAGAGTTTGGTGATACGAGAAGAAGCTACTATTGCAAAAAGTGGAATATTTTGATTTAAGCTAAAGTATTTTCGATATCATTGGGAGTCCAACTAAGTGCAGAAGGAATCCTTTTAATGAGTTACAAGCACAAGGCTATCTCCGAGCTGAAGACTAAATACGAGACAATTAAGATAAGATGTAATGACCGTTATCTGCCTCTTCGGAGCAGGGTGGGTGCGGCGGCTAGACCGGCCGATCAGTGTCCTCTCCGCCCAGGACGGGTCGGGTGGGACTTGGGACCAGGACCAGCTCCAGCACCGTGTCCTGCGGCTCCCTGTACCGGAATGGCCCACAGGCGGCTAGCATCTCCCGGAGGGAGGGATGGAGCCAGGGGGAGGGACGGGTTTAAAGTTCTCAGTCTCCTGTCCAACACTTTGTGAGGAAGATCTTGTGCGGAAGATGCTTCTTTTGGTATTTTTTCCTCTTCAGAGTGGAGCAAACCCCTCAAATCCCACTTTAGCCTGTGCCGAAAGATCACATTCCTCCGCCGATGGCTCTGGGGAACCTGTGCTGTTCCCTTGTGAATTACAACGGCTGTTTCTATGTGGTCTCCAGGGCAGAGGTGTGTCCGTAAGCTGGGTCGTGTCACTGACGAGGCTCGTTTAAGCCTTTCTACGGGGTGAGAGGGGAGGGGGAAGGGCTGTACCTGCTACTCCTGTGCTCTTGTTAGTAGCGGACAGACCCTGTGGGCTCTTCAGCCCCGCTCCCAGCGGTCCCTGTCTTCCCCCAGGACAGCTCGGCCGCCCCGAGGGACCCTCGCCAGGGCTCGGGCAGCTCCAGGAGGGCCGAGACTGAACCCGAGGGGTCCCAAAGTCTTCAGGTCTCATTCAGATCCAGCACTTGGCAGGCCCGACGGGCCTCCGCCTAAACCTGCCCTTTAAGTGCATTAATTTATTAACGTCTTCATCAATGTTGCTAATATAAGCATTATTAACAACCAGCGTTAGCTTAAACCGTATTCCACCGGGACTGAGGACTAGATTCCCCTAGACGAACTGCAGCGACTCTTTACTTAGTCTCTCCGCACCCTGCACTCTGTGTTTTCCCCTTCGATGTATATAAAGAGGGAAAAAATAAGCGTCAAGGCTGAGATAGATGCTGGAGGTGCCAGGATGGCGAGCAGAAGGTTCCCTCTGCCAGTTCCTTCCTTCGGTATTCCTCAAGCTCCAGCCGTTGAGGACTGGGATGCGTTGCAGTGCTGGGAAAGGATGCCACAGCTCAGCCGAGAAAGCGGTCACTGGAGAGATATTCCCGGAAAACCGAAGCCTGGCACCGGCAGCTCAGTACGAAGGTCGAGGTGATTCCCCAGGAGTTAACTCTTCCCATCTCGCACCAAAGACTCAACTCCTGCCTCGCTGTCTCTCCCGCGTTTCCTTCACAGCAGGCTTCCTCCCTGGAGCCTTCCCATGGCCCTGATGGGTTGGTTCAATATCTTCAGGCCTTCGAGTAGCTCTTTAGCAAACACATCCCCAGACTAGATCAGCACAAGATAAATATTACTTTAGCATCCCTACAACACGTGCAAGCCTATCTCATTTGCATATTTCTAGGTTAATAATCGTGAGGCAATTGCAGTGTTTTGACAACGATCAAGAGCTGAATACGCTTAATATGCTTAATATATGCCCTCCAGTTGCACAGAACAGAAGGGCAGGGTTGCAAATATACGTTCCTCATTTGTTTGACATTTTGAAGAAGGTAAAGAATGGCTGAACTAATGGCGAAATCTTACAGTCATTCAATAATTTAGATTTTATTGAATATTCTCCTTCTTTCCTCCGACATTTCAGTCTTGCTAATTAGGACAAATAAGAAGGGCCCTGCTGTTAGCAAGGATAATAACTGGCGAGGTTCCATTTATTAAGTCACTTTCCGTGGGTGTAGAATTGATCTGTGGCTGTGACTGGCATGCTTTCTAGACCTGCAGCAACTTTGAGGAGTCATTGTGATGTGCAGAAGGGCCCTCGTTAGAGATCCGTATTGATAAGGTGTCGAGGGGGGGGGTCGTGGAAATTCCTTCACCGCCCCCTTCCAGCCCCGAACGAGGGGGGAACCTGCAGAGGCCGGTGTCCCTCTTGTCCCCTCCCCTCCGCCTCTCCCTTCCCCTCCTCTCTTCCCCATGGAAAGGACGGGTGTGCTTGTGGAAATCCGCTGCGAGACCGATTTGCGGAAATGCATCCATGTGCACGTATTTTCAAGTTGTATAAGAAACTGCTTCCTTATTCAAATGGGATGGACAGATCCATGATCCAGAGCAGCAAGGAGCGGCCCCGGGAACCGGGCAGGGCTGAGAGACCCCGAGCAGGGCTGAGCATCCCTGGGGGGACCGGGCAGGGCTGAGCATCCCTGGGGGGACCGGGCAGGGCTGAGCATCCCTGAGGGACCGGACAGGACTGAGAGACCCCAGTGCAAGACTGAGCGGCCCTAGGCTGCCCATCGGCACTCGGGGTTCTTGGCGTGGGCCAGCCCGACCATCCTATTCCCTGCTCCTGCCGTCCCCCAACAAGCCTGTATTCAGCATTGCGAGGGGGGAGGAGGCGAGAGGAGAAATCTGTAAAGCACTGGAACAAATGGCGCTTTGATAGACAACGTCTGGCAGTGCCAACGCTGCCGCTGAGTGCGTTCCAGAAGCTGGAGATATTAAATAAACTTAAAGATAATGAATAGCCTTCTGTGGTACTTGGGCTGTGCCTGGGCTTTCTTTCCCCCCGCGTAGCTCTGGGACTTCCAGAGCGGAGAGGAGTCGGTGAGAGAGGGCAGAGCGATGGGGGAGGGATGTGATGACTCCCAGGCCAGGATGGGAAGGCGACTCGTTTGCAGGCGGTGCAAGCCATGCACTAAGCGCCTCCTTTTATTTATGAGAAGGTGTTAAGTAATGTTCTCTTCCATAATTGCAAGCTACTTCGATTTTCAGTATAAACCTACTCCTTTCCGAAGCGAGATGCCAGCAGTTTTGAAATGACTGCTCGTTTGGTAGTGAAGGAGGCTGGTAATATTATTAGGAATAAAAAGGTAGCCGTAAAATCACACACCCCCCCCCCTTTGTTGCAGCAGGAAGAGATAATCCAGATCTTCCAACAGCAATCTCGAAAACATCTGACGAGGGTTTTCTTTATTTCGTTTTATCTCTTTTTACATCCCGAAGTAGAAAGCGAGCCTGGGTCTGATGCTCTTAATTAGAAATAAAATACCAGACGATCACGCGGCGGTTTCCCGGGCCCCGCACTTTCTCTGGAGACTCCAGAGGGAATTTCACACCGTTCAGGCAAGCACCAGGCTCCCGTCACACCCGGCAGAGGCTCCGATTTCCCGGGCGGGGACAAGGGAAACCCGGGGGAGCCCCCATAGGCCGGGACCCCGAGGCAGCCCGGGCTGCGCCTTCCTCTCTCCAAACCCTGGAGAACAAGGCTGGTGGCAACGCCGCTCGCAGGGCTGCTCCGCTCCTCTCCGCGGCTCCCTGCGCCATTCTAAAGCCACCTCCGAGGGTCCGTGTGTCCCCCCTCCCCGAGCTCGCCTTTCCACTTTACTTTCGCACAAACCGCGCTTGAACGCCTCCCAAATTTCTCCCCGTGTCTGAGGAAACACCCGTGACTTAGCAAAGACGTAACATAATTTATTTTGGGTGTCACCGCGATTGATTCCTGAGCTGACCCCTTTCCATTCACCAGCCTCCCCACCCCCGCCGCCTCCCCCTCCTTCCCTGAGATATGAGTTTTGGATTTAAAATCACACGTTGCGGAGAAGCTTTCCGAAAGGGATCCGCCAGCCGGGACCGAGCAGCGCAAAGCGCCCTGGAAGATCCCTGATTTACGAAGGAGATTCCGGATTAATGGAGGAGATCCCACATTTGCGAAAGAGATTCCATATTTATAAGGCCGAGGGAGTTCTGGTTTGTGCTGCTGAAAAAAAGAGGAGAGGAAAAAAGAAAGCCCTCTTTCAGGCTCATCTTTCTCCCTTCTGTAGGATTTATTTGTTGGCGACAATGCCAGCACGCACCAACCTCCCTGGATGGATTTTTTTTGCACTTACTCAAAATCCTCCCTTTCTCCTTTTTTTTTTTTTTTTTTGTTTGTTTCCATTCCGGGACGTTTCAAATACCAATAATCGCGACATGGCACGTTTGTGTTTGCTGCTGCAAGAGATGAGAGGCGGAAGAGGAGGGGGCTGAAGGCCGGGCTGGGGAGAGGGGGTCGCTGCGGGGAAGGGGCCGTGGAATGTGCGGGGGCTCCGCGCAGCGGCCCCAGCGCCGCCTTTGTGTCGCTTCCCATCCCTTTATTCAGATATTTCCTTGGGGGGGGGGGTTTAGTTGCAAAAAAAAAAAAAGGCAAATGTTAAAATTATAAATAAGTTTTCCGCTTTGATTTAGTACAAAATAAAATAAATGAAACCCAAACTGAAAGAAAATGCAGGCAGAACTGAATAGAGCAGAGATTTCTGACTCGCGAAGCCTCTGGAATTGTTAGTTGGGAGCAAATCCCTTTGTCTCCTCTCTCAATGCGCAAGAGGAGATTATTAGGACATCATTTCTGCAAAGCAGGACAGAAGAAGGCGAATGATTCAGGGGGAAAATAGGACGTTCTCGAGCGAAATATGCTGCAACACACGTTTCTTGGTTTTATAAAGACATTTATTTACTCTATGAAAATAATGTACAATAAATAATTTGCCATTTACTATTAAAGGATTTGAATAAATAATCTACATCTAAAACGTAAAAAGAGGAAGGAAAATTCCTCTGATTTTTAATTTATTTTATTTTATTAAGAAATCTAAAAGTCTCGTTCTGATTCCTGAGAAAGTCCTTGGAAGGATTTACAAAGGTTTTCTCTTGGGGATGACATCTCTGCTGTGTATAAGAACCACCGGCTGCTTTCTTCAAAATAAATTAGGGAGGGAAATAAAACTATCCTTAAATACCTGCATTTAAGCAAAACTCGGGCCGATCTTTCATGTGAGCCTTCTAGAATAAATATTGGAAGGGGGAATTCTGGTCCCGCAGTGTGAGGAGCTTTAAAAGAAATGGGAGGAGGGCGCTTGAGTGGGAGATGGTTCGTTGTGGGTTTATTTCGGGGGTGCTCCCTCCTATTGCAGGGAGCTGGCAGTGGCTCGGAATGGGGCTGGTGAGCCTGGAAGGGGCAGAAACGGCGAAGGAAGGGGGGCTGGAGGGGGAAAGAAGGGGTCGCTACTGGAAATTTAAATGTTGCAAATCTATCGTACAAAGTGCGCTTGTAAAAAAGTCCAGGTCTTCCTCGGAGAAGTGGACGGGGCTCTCCAAGCCCTGGAGAGCGGGGGAAAGCCCCTCCGCCAGCTGCAGGCAGGACTCGGCCGAGAAGATGCTCAGCTCGGGCAACAAAGGCGAATCCTGGCCCCCGGGGTAGGCAGGGGCCGGAGGGGCGGCGGGGCCGGGTTCCCCCCCGGGTCCCCGTTCCCCCTCAGCCGCCAGCCGGCTCCCGGGCTCCTCATTCCCTGTTTTTTTCCTTTGGAAAGAGGCGCCGGGCGCCGGAGCCGGGCCGAGAGCTGGGCTCTCCTCTGCCTCCTCCGCTGGGTCGCTGCCCTCATCCAGGCTCGGGTAGGCGAGGTCACCGTCGGGGGGTTCTTTGTGCTGCGTTTGCCTCTTGTGCTTCATCCGGCGGTTCTGGAACCAGACCTTCACTTGCCGCTCGGTGAGGTCGAGCAGAGCCGCGATCTCCACCCGCCGGGGCCTGCAGAGGTATTTGTTGAAGTGAAATTCCTTCTCCAGCTCCAGCAGCTGCGTGTTGGTGTACGCTGTCCGGAGCCTCCTGGAGCCGCTGCTGTCTGCCAGCCCCTGGATGTCTTAAACACATGGAAAACCGCACGTTGCAAAGAGGGAGAGAGGGCAAGCGCGGGGTGCGGATCCATCCCCTCCCTGTTGCGGGCAGGACAGAGCCGAGCCCCGCACGAACGAGCACGAGGTGGGGGGGAGCCGCTAAGGGAGAAAATAAATGTTTAATTAAATTTTTCCCACTATGGAAGACGGGTGGAAATCACTCTCCTGTCCCCTTGCCCCAAGGAGGAGAAAGGATTATGCTCCCTGGCCTCTTCCTTTAGAGACCTTCCTTTTCCACCACAGTCGAGAACAACGGGAATTTCGACCCTTTCCTTCCTTGTTTTGTTAGGTTTTTTCCTCCCCTTTTGCCAGTAATTTGGGGATGGGCGCTGCGGGGCTTGAATTTAATTATTCCTGTATTATCTTCGGGGTCCGCCTTGCTCCTGCCTTTATCCATTAAAATACTGAAACAGTGAATCGTCCCGCGGGAAGTAGGGTTCCTGCCAGGGCTGCTGATCTCCCCAGCCCAGGGGCGCCTCGGGGCGAGGCTGATGCTTTATTGGGGGAATTTGGGGTGTATTTATTTCATTTTGCCATGGGGAGCCTGCTCTCCCCACCGTGCTGGGTGCCGGGAGTCCATCTCTCTTTCCACCTCCCCATCCTGCTGGGGAGCAGCCTCCGAGTTACCCACCCTTCTCCCCCTTCCCCCCGCCCTCCCAGCTCTTCTTTCATGTGTTTTATTTTCCCCTGTAAGCTGTAAAAAAACCTCCAAAATATATAAAAATCAGGGAGAGAAAGTCAAGGGAATGGAGCTGGGCTGAGCTGCCAGGTCCCCCCGCTGGAGCTAATAAAGAGCCCGGCTCCCTCGGCCCCCTCTGCCTCTTCGATGTCTCAGAAGTTACAGCAATTTGCTCTTTTCTTTGCGGGAGGAGGAGGCAGGGGACAAACCCTCCTCTCCCCCAGCTGCGTGCAGAGCTGCGGTGGATTTTATTGCGTGAACAGAGCATTGGGGGAGGTGGGGGCAAAGCCTGGTTGGGGGGGTAGGGTAGGGCTTCTCTGGGGCGGGGGTGGGGGGGTTGTTTGTTATTCGGATCCTCTCCGATTTCAGCAAACACCCCGTCACCCCCCTCGTTATACGAACCTGCAGGAGATCCTGCGGCAGGGACCGGCATCGAGGAAGATGATGGGGGGGAAGAAGAGGATGTAGCCTGGGTAGATTTCTTGGACGATTTCTTCTCCTTCATCCAGGGGAATTCCGCTGCCAAGGGGCCGGGCTGTGCCGGAGGCTGGGGCTGGAGCTGGAGCAGGCCATGAGATGCTCTTTTTTGGCTCCTTGGTCTTGCTTGGCTGCTGGAACAAGGATTCAGGCTGAGGACGGTTTGCTCAAAAGGAGGAGGAATTAATGTCGAGTCCTTGATTGATGAAGTTTGAAATGTCTCCAGGACAGCGGGAAGAGACGTCAGGCACTCTGCGAGCGAAGGCTGGCTATTTATAAACCCTATCTCCCTCTCAAATTCAAAATTCATGGCTTTTCCAGGGCCCAGGGTTTAAAAAGCGGGAGGGGGGAGAGGGAGGAGGAGGGGAAGGGGGAAAGAAATCTGAGGGCCTCAGTTTTTATGGCAATGATGATGATGGTTCTCGGGCTTTTTATAATTGTTATATTGCTGATAATACAGGCGTATGGGGACCTTGCTCTATTAAACTCGAGACTGGGGCGAAATTGCAGCCAATTCCTGGTCACGTGGGCAGCCCCGGCCAATGGCAGGCGGGGCCTGGTGGCAAACAGAAAGCATTATTTTCTTTAATTGATTAAAAAAAAAAAAGGGCGAGAGTAGATCCCCAGAAAAGCAGACACTCACACCCGTCCTGCCGCCATCCCTCCTTGGCCGGGGCTGCCGCGCTGAGGGCAGGGGCTACCTGCCGTGCCTGCCTTGCCCTCTCTGCCTTTCCTGCCTGCTCTGCCTGCCCTGCTTTCCCTCCCTTCCCTGCCTGCCATGCCCTTTCTGCCTTCCCTGCCTGCCCTGCCTGCCCTGCTTTCCCTGCCCTCCCTGCCTGTCCTGCCTTCTCTTCTTGTCCTGCCTTCTCTTCTTTCCCTGCCTGCCCTTCTTGCCCTTCTTTCCCTGCCTGCCTCCCCTGTGTGCCTTGCCTTCCCTTCCCTTTCCCTTCCTGCCCTGCCTGCCCTTCTTTCTCTTCTTTCCCTGCCTGTCCTGCCTGTGCCCGGAGGCTCCAACGCGCTCCCAGGTCTCCCCAGAGGAGAACCCACCAGGCGTGGGAAAGGGGGCTTTCCCCCCCGAGGTGCCCGCCTGCAGCCGGGCCCGGGGTGTTTGCCTGTCCTATCAAAATCGCAGGGCTTGGGAAGCTCAGGCCGGCAGGAGGGTCTTGTCCGGAGGTTTTACGTTTGAGTCTGGATGTGATCACTTAGGAAATCAAGTGAGCTTTCAAGCCAAGACGGCCTGATTTACCCTGTTACATTACTTTTAAAGCAACAGTGCAATCTTTCTGCTTCTAAAGCCGGTCTTAATGCACCCTTCACACTTTCCTCGAAGGCCAAACATGTTTTAAGGCCACGGATATCTCTGAAATCACATTTCGTCCTTCCCGGCCCTTTCTCTCCTTTCCCCCCCCCAGCCTATAAACAGCTCCACTTCCAGAGTTTACAAAATAAATAAATAAAATGAAAAGTCATTTCCCAGGAAGATGCCCCACCCATACCCTTTTAATGTGCCCGGGTTCACACAAACCGAAAAGAAGAGAGAAACGATCAATCTTTTTCTGGAAAGACTTTTGACAGGTCGGCCTGTCTCAGCGAAGATATCTGACTTTTGGTAAAGAGTTACTTAAGCCAAGAATGATTTTAAAAGTTTGATCCAAGGGCCTGGATTCGGGAAGAAAGTAAAAATTTCGAGTGGAGAAAAAACAAAACTAAACTGCCGGCTGCAGAGTGGGAACGGGGCCCGTTTGGAGTTTGTTTGTTTAAGCTCCATTTCTCCCATTTTGCAGCAGAAGGACCGGGCTGCATTCAGGCAGGGAGAAGCCTGGAAACTTTTGTCAGCTCAAGCATCCGTGTGGGTGGTGAGGGGTCCCAAGGAACAGAATAAATCTACAGCTGCAGCCGAAGAGCGATTTAGCGAAGGAGTGAAGAAAATAGATTAAAAAAATTACAGGGAAAAAAAAAAAAAGCTCGATTGAAGGGAGAACTTCCCTAAATAGTTCGTTTCTGTGAATGCGCTTATCGAAATTGTCTTAAATCCACCCAGTCTCGGCCGATCACGACTGATGTACAAATGAGTAGTTGAGTTGATGATTTCTTGCTTGTTTGGTTTACAGCGGAGTTTTGGGGGTGTCGGGCTTTGTCTTGAGGCTGTCTGTTCCTTACAGCTGCTGGAGGGATGGAGCCGTTCACTGGGGGGCTGGGATACAGCGAAAGAGTTTGGGATGCGAAAGGAAATTCTTCCCAGCAGCTCCCAACAGTCCTGGGTGCTTTCACTGACACTGAAGTTACAACGGGGGGAGGAAAAAAAGAAAAAAAAAAAAAAAAGAAGAATGAAAAAAGAACCTCTTGGGGAAAGAGGGATTTTTCCCACGCACCAGGCGGAGGCACAAGGAAAGAAATCTCCCCGCTCCAGGGGAGAAGCATCTCTTTGTGCCAATAAATGCACAGCGTTAGGGAACGATTGAGAAATTCGATAACTGTAAGACAAACCCGGGCCTGCCTCTTTGATGGAGTCAAACCGTGGATATGAGGAGCTATAGAAGAAAGGGAGAGGAGCCACGCTCCGAGCCTCGGAATTGCCTTCTCCTTCCCGATTTTAGCCAAATCTTGGGAATCCCTGACACAAACCCCAGCAACATGGCGACCGGGATGCGAAGCTGGGAAAAATGTATGCGGGGGGGGGGAGACCCCCTGGCAGAGCCCAAGCCAAGCCAGGCTCTTGTTTTTCGAGCCGACCCCAGCCTGCACGCTTTTATGCTTTTCAGTTCCAGCATCCCCGAACGGCAGCCCGCTCTCTGCACGGATGGGCATCGCCCGGCCCCATCCAGGGAGAAAAACAAGCCCTGTCTCTGCTGCACCGTTATTTATTGTTGCGCGAAGGTTATAATTATTAACCTGGAACTTCATTTATTATGAGACATCAAGAATGGAAAGAAGCACAAGACCATTTCTCATGTAAGCCTTTCTCCTCTCGGCCTGTGTCTTCCAGGCTCCTGTGGGTGTCCGTGGCTGAGCAGGGATGTTCCTGGCTGAGAACACCTGGGTGTGTAAACCCGGACACACGCACACACCCCTTGTTCCTGCTACCCAGCTCTTGTTTTCGGTGCTTTTTCTCCCTTTTCTCTGGCCAGAAATCGAAATCCCCTCTCCTGTCCCCTTTCCATCACCCACCGGCGTCCTCCGAGCCTGGCAGGCAGTTCACCTCCTTTCCTGAACCTTTTTATCGTTTTATCAAGACTTTAAACCCTGGCTGCTTGACGTTTTCTTAGGGGTTTGGAGCATAAAAGGTGAATTATTAACGATGTTATCCCATTTGCTTTTGCTGCTGGTGTTCTCCCTTCTGCTACCGCTCACAACGTAACGTTTGGCCGCGGTTTTTTTCCCCTTTTAATAAATACTAAATAACGATTTAAGATGCGTGTGTGGGTCCGAGGGGGTGCAGGGGTTTGCACACGTGTGTGTGAGGGGTGTGCACATGTGTGTGTAGGCATGTGTGCCTGTATTGGGGTGCACATATCCGTGTACTCTAATAATAATTACAGTAAGGAATTTAATTTCTCTTCGGGTTTAAGGTCCCTGCATGGAAACTCTGGACCCTTTTTCTTTTTTCTTTTTTTTTTTTTTTCTGGTGATTAATCTTTTTCCTTTGTTTTCATACCATGCCCAATGGCAGCTCGGCTCCGGCGCCACGTGACGCCTTTGTGGCCGCGGGCGCGGGCCGGGACCGCGCAAAGGCCGCGCAGGGGCCGCGCAGGGGGTGGCGGGACCGCTTCGCGCCCGAACCCCCGCGGTTTCACCCCAAACTGAGCGCGCAGACGGGAACCCCGCTGCCTGGACTCATCGAGGGGTCCCTTCCCTGCCTCCCTTCCGTCGTTTTCATCCACTAATTATCTATTTTTGGCTCTAAATCCGACTGATCGGACAAGATAAAATTGATAACAGAAAGTTTATTCAAGAATTGTTCAACAGACAACTCTTAAGCGAGGAAATAAAATAACTACTGTAAGAACAAAGAAATCTCCCCAAAGAGGAGGAGTGTGGTGAGAGGGAGGGATTCGCTATAGTTCTAATTCAGGACTATACAATTACTGTCTGGTTCTGCTCTCATGCCTCCAGTAGAACTAATTACATTATTCATAAGTACGAAGGTAACATAAAACTACTGGTCTTCCTAAATTACAATAACTAAAATAAGCTTGTTGTACAATGACAAGGAAACACAATGTCCTTTATAACAAGTAAATACTAAAAAAGTACATTTTGATTCTTTTTTTTCCTCATATAAATACATAATATTGGGGATAAATAATACAAAAAAAAAGGAAAATATTTTAAACTGGCTATAACCAATAAATATATATGAATGTTCACCAGAACACACACCTATTGAAGGGCGTCTCGACTGAGTTGGACGAACACCCTTCAAAGTTGTTTTTATACCCATTATATGTAAACTCTAAGTGCAACAAAGATGTCCAGACAAGAAAGCATTAGCAAATACTAGAGATCCATTCACTTCTGCTTCGATTGAAGGACATTCCATTTGTTCAAATATACCCTGTTTTCACGTAAGGTCAAGAGAAGAAGAGGAAAGAAGCGTAGGACTTCTAAGTCTTAAGATTGCTTTTCTGTTAACAAACCCTAAGAAAAATACTCCCAAAACAAAAAAACCTGGCATCATCGAATGGAGACTCACGTCATCAGAGGCGAAAGTGGGAAAATATTCAGACCTGTCAACTCTTTCTTCCTCTCTTTGGGCTGTTGTTGTTCGGGGGGGGCAGCTTAAGTATTTGAAAATCTCAGTTCCCAAACCTTTTGCGATTCTTAGACCTCTCTTCTTATAATTTTTTAAATTATTATTTTTGAAAAGGGAGGTGGGGCCGGAGAGGAAGAATGTGAATCCACCGTGTTGGCAGGTTTGTATATTTGCAGTTTATGTGGGAACTGGTGGGAAGTTCCTTGTCAAAAAAGGCTGCCCTTCCTCTGCAGGCTGAAAGAAAAGCACGAGGTTCCTCTTGAGAAGGGCTTGGAGAGGAGGGTAGTTTCCTTGCGAATCTCTTTCGATTGCATATGCACACACGGGTGCGTGGTTACATAGATGCAGAAACACCAACTGCAAGACTTGGCTGGCTGACTATTCTCGGTTCCAGTGTCCAAGATTTATTTGTGATGATCCATACTTGGCTTATAAAGGAAGGATGATGCTGATAAAAATCTACCAGATTCTCACAAAACTACCCCAAACCCATTTCAGAAGCATTTGTGTTGAAACACTCTTCAGAGAGAGAGCTGCTCTTGGCAGTAAATACTGAAGTGGTTGGAAATTGTGCCCAGTAAAACCCAGAAATAATGAGAGCCAGCACAGCAGCCTGGTAGAAATTGCCCTGTCAAAGAAAAAAAGAAAACAGCTCAACACAAATGTTCCTGAAGGAAATCCTGCCCTTTTCCCCTCTCCCATGCCCCATGGTGAGGTCCCATCTGCTTCACTTGAGCCTGTCCCTGCTTCCTATCACAGGTGGGTCAGCTTGGGCGCCTCTTGGATTCTGCCCTGAGAAGAAGCGTGGTGCGTGGTAAGGTCTGTGTAGGTGGGGTGGGTCTCGCATGGTCCATGGTGCTGGCTCGGGGGCATCTGCGGAGGCCCATTGTAGTCCATGTTGGCAGCCTGGTGATGTGGCAGATGGTTGAGGCCATAAAGGGATGGGCCAGAGGTGGGCATAGAATCCACATAGTTACCTCCAACATAGACGGGGCTTCCCTGCATACTGGGAGTCCCATAGGCTACCCCGTTCCCTTGTAAGACGTGGGGGTCATACTCAGGGGCCGTGTTGGCGTATTTCTGTTGGGAGGGGCAGCCTTTGATGGGATTTTGGTAGTTAGTTGACATGGCATAGGCGTTTTGGTGGGGCTTATTGAAAGAAGGCGGTGAGGGGGCATCATAGTTACTGCTCATGGTGTGCAAGGCATTCATAAATCCAGCAGAGGATTGCATGGGCTGGGGTGGGCTGCCAGTTGGGGAAGGCCCTCCAGAGGAGGACCCCATGCCTTTTGACTTCTGATCTTTCTTATACTTCATCCTCCTGTTCTGGAACCAGATCTTGATCTGCCTCTCGCTGAGGTTCAGCAGGTTGGCCATCTCCACACGCCGGGGCCTGCACAGGTAGCGGTTGAAGTGGAATTCCTTCTCCAGCTCCACCAGCTGAGCGCTGGTGTAGGCTGTGCGGGCTCTCTTGGAGGCCGAGGAGCCTGGAGGGCTTTTCTCGCCACTGCAGGTTTCTGCTGTCCATGAAATGAAATAAAAGATAATTACTTACATGCAGAAATTGAATGCATCGTTTCTTAATAAATCCTGGAACAGGCACAAGAGTTCGACCCCCCTCTTTCCCTCACCCCTTTACATTAGCCTGCACTCCATAATCATGTCATTTATTAAGAGTTCTGTTCTCCAAAGCTGCCCCTGGTTTATGAAAATTTGATCATGTCATGTAGGAAAGGATTCCAGGGCCATTTATTCAGGAGTCGATTATTTCCAACAGATAATTTTGAGAAAATAATATTTGGCAGGGGGACAGTCACTGCAAAGCCAATTAACACTAACACAGCTCGGTGTTGGGAGGTAGTTTGCTTGCCGAGGTACGATTGCACACACAAACGCATGCCTCGTGTGTCCTGTATTTGTTTAACACAAATACTTTCATTTACACTGCTAAACACTGAATCACATTTGTGCCTTCCTTTTTGTGAGATAAATGTGTATTTAACAAATAAATTATATTAACATAAAGTGAAGGGTGTACAGCAAAGTTTGTATGAATATATTTGTCAGAACAGTAATATTTCTGCACTGATTTTTTTTCTTGATCACATTAGTAATGCGCATGTACACATGCAAAGCATCCTTGTGTTCATGCATATGCTCTATATATGCACACATATACTCAGAGAGGACCGTATTTACTGCTGTGCCTGGAGGCAGGGAGGTGGAAAGATAACGAGCACTCTGCTTTAGCATTGCGAGGTTGAGCAGTGGGTGTACATTTTTGTGTATCTGCATCCCCACAGTCAGATGTCGGCTGTGTACAACCACCTGGTTATGTTTCCCTGTGGTGCTCCGGATACATTTAAAATAAACCAAGTGTGCCCAGTCAGTGCTGCAGAATGGGCCAAGGCTCACGCAGCCTGGACGGGGCATGTGGCTCACAGTCTTGGGATCTTGCCCAGCACCGGGATCCTCACTGGATCCACTCCCCACCCTCCAAAAAAGACCACTCTGGCCGGTGGCCATTTAGGAAAGCGGAGAGTTACAAAAGCAGAGCCGGGTACCTGTGCTAGGGGAGCTGTTTTTCTGTTTGGAGTTTTGCCTTGATTCTTTCATCCAGGGGAAAATCTGCTTGGTGAGACTGGTGTTTGCACTGAGGTTGGCTTTGCTGGGGGCACTTTTACCGCTCCCCGACTGGTTATTGCTGTTGCTACTGGTGCTGTTGGTGGCAGGGTTTGGGGGCGGCGAAACAGGGGGAGGCGGATGGTGCTCCTGCGGCAAACTTGGACGCATGCAGCTCCCGTTCAGGTCTTTACTTTTTGTGTGTGGGGTTGTGTTGCCAAGAGACTGGAGGGAGCAGGCGGACCGCTGGTAGTCGTTCTCCACATGAGAGGCTGGTTGGAAGGGCTGCTGGGGACCCTCGTAGCCGAACCCATTGGCACTCCCATAGGAGTAACCCCCAAAGAGCGTGGAGCTGTCGTAGTACGTTGTCTTCTGCATCTCTGGGACTCCTCAAAATGATTTTTCTGGCTACCAGGGTCTTGACACCCCTATGGCAGAACATTGGCACCCCAAGGCCACGTGACAGGCCGTTTCCAGCTGTCTGTTGGAAGCTGACCTGAAAGGTTAGGAGAAAACACACAATAATAGTACCCAGCCTATGAATCCATCTTGGGGCCTGAAAGGCCCATGACATGAATAGGGTCCCGCAGAACAGGGCGAACAGATGCTTTGAGCAGATTTTGTCCTGCGTGCAGCCAAAGGAGGCTCAACAAATGTTACAGTGCAAAAGTGCTGAGCAGATTTTGGGGGGTAGTTTTCCTCGTTAGTTGGTTGTTTGCACCTTTTTTTTCCTTGGAAGATAGCACCCAGGTTGTGTAACTACATTGCGCTCTGCAAGTACACGTGGTATCATTTGCACACGTCTATTTACTTCTATATTTATCTGTGTACATATATACACCCGCACACGCATGCGCCTCCACATAAATGTGTGTGTATTTGTAGATATGGGCATCATGTCCACGTATTCATGTCCAGATAACACACACATTAATGTAAATATTAGAACACAGAGTGGATAATTGCTAGCTACAAGTATGAAAGGAATGAAAGCTTGCTTTCTTACCCCTGACCTATTCAAAACAGGCATTCACACGCATAAACACCAACGAGACCTTATACCATCGGAAATTAAATGTATGCTAAGTTTACTGTAGGGCATCTGCCCAGTATATTTGGTTTTAAACTGAAAATAACAACCAGTTAATATCCAGGTAACGGTGTCCTGACACAGTTGGCTGCGTTTGCTGTTTGCACAGGGAGTCACAATGTCTTTGGAATTCAGTGCAAATATTTTAAGCAGATTTAAGCAGGGGCATGGATTCAAGAATGTGCTTCCTTTGGCCTGTTTGTTAGTTTCTTGCTTTGGCAGCACAGGTTGTATTTAGAAAACACTCCCTTTCCTTGCTGCACTGCTTTGTACTCTGGTCCTGTATCTAAAACTGCCATTGGCAAGATGGGATCCCGAAACCAGTTTAATTGCTGTTGGTTTTTTTTTCTTGGAAAACAAATGCGTCACCAGGCCATTTGCTCTTAACTTTCTACCCCTTTGATTTTTCATCGTTCCTCCCTCTCTCAATCCAACCTCAAAAAGTCTGAAAACCTAGCCCAAAGCTTCAAACTACAGAACGAATCATTCCTTTTTTTTTACTTCCTCTGTCTGGCCTTTTAATTTTCCTTTATCTCTTTCTTTCCATTTCTTTTCTCAAAGCATAAACTTTCTCTACTATAAAGACAGAGTGAAAATACCCTTAGAAATATGAAAACTATCTCGACCTGAAAACACTGTGATGTGTGAGGATCAATCAGGCAGCACACGTATTTTAAAAGGCAGAGACTTCTCCCTGCAGCTCAGAGTTTGCAAGGAGCCACTGTGTATTTTGTTTGGAAATTGATATCCATTGTATATTTAATTGTATCTCTTGTATATTTAATTTTATCTGGGCTCTTTCATTCTCTAAAATAAAATAAAATAAACTCTGTGGAGATAAAGTCTAATGCGATATTTCTAAGTACCGAGGTTTAACAGAAGCCACAGCTCGACAATAAATAACATCTTTTTTCCCCGTCTCTGACTGCTGTGTTCTTATGTCATGTCATTCGAAACCACCGTACGCTCTTAACACAGCCTCAGCCAACGAGCCCGCGAAGGGACTGCTTTGCTTTTTTACACTGATTAAATCCTTTATGCATTCCCAAATCTGTACGGTATCTTCCACGGAGATATATTATTGTCTGCAGAGAGGATGATATCCTTGCTGGGAGTGATCCTCATTTGCTTGCCTCGCCATGATAAATATGTCTTATTAAAAAGTCCACTCCGCTACCCAAGCCGAGAAGCTGTGAATTAATTAACAAACAGCAGCGCCGTTATTATGAATAGGTTTGCTGAAAATATCTGCGAGGGCAGAGGTGGGAATTTCTCCAAGGCCTTCCTGTCTGGCATAGGTTTCTTAAAAAAAAAAAAACAATTCACAAACCAAACCCAACCAGAACCGAGGGCAGAGGCTCAGCTCAAAATAACAGCGACGATTTTTTTTTTTCGTTGTTTAAATGTCCATAAAATAAATTTACAACCCCCTTCGCCCAGAAGCTCGCTCGCTTGTGGCTTCCACAGCAGATTTGCTTTGTACCTCATCTCTCAGCGCCTCACAAATGCCGCTCATTTATCTTCGCCGGGGACGGCCGCAATCCTAATTATTTACTCCAAGGAATTGTTGGGTTTTTTTTTTTAAAGAATCTCAGGCAGAATAATAAATATTCGATTATCTCCCGTTCCAATTAAACCCGGGCGGGATCCGCGCGGGGTGGTTCATCACGCTCCAAGTTTCACTTTGCGAGCGGTAACATTTAACCACCAACTCTTTGCTGCAACTTTTGAGTGCGAGGATTTAGAGACATTTGGAGGAAACAAAAAAAAAAATCCAAAACAGAATGTGGGGAGGGGGCAAGAGGACAGGGGCTACGGGGAGGGGGCTGCTCGGGCAAAATCAGGCGGCCGAGGGAAAAAGATAAAAGCAACGGAAGGCAGAGGTGTCCTCCTGCAAAGCCATCCCCTCCATGTTGGAAATCCTAAATTCACAACCTGTGTTATGAAGAAGAGCAGCGCCTTTCCCCTCCCCCTGCCCCCCAGGTACATTTTCCACAACCGGCGAAAACGGGGAGAGCCCCGCTTTTAATTTAAATTATTATTAATAATAAATATTCTAAACGTGCCCTTAACAATAGGTCGGCTGCTCGGAAAGAGCTCAAATCCCAGCGACTGCCTTGCGGTGGATACGCCTGGAAAATAGAGACACATTCCTAAAATTTCCCTCTTCCCTCCCCCCACAACCGAGCTTCACCCCAACCAGAACTCCCCAGTTGTAAAGCACGGGAGGGGGGGAGAAAGGGCCCTGGATGAGGGCTGCAAAAGAGTCTCTGCGTGGAAGGAAGCTTAAAGCTTGTGAACTCTTCTTGAACCGAGATTGGAGTCATATGGTCATAAATCATTGGGACATATACTCCGCCATTCACAAAGTGATAGCCTATTTGAGTCCGGCTTACCTTAGTCTCTGACGAGCAAAGCACAGGCAGACATAATATATTTTCACATCCAGCATCCACGCAATCAATAAGCAAGGAATGACCCCCCTTCCTTTAAAAACGTTAAAGGAATATACGAAAGAGAGGAAAAAAATCCAGCATATGCTTGTGTATATGTATAAAAAACCAGCCAAAACAGAGGGGGAGGGGGCTGAGCCAGTGGAGCTTTCGGTTACGGCCGCTCAAATTGTCTCTCTGTCTCCGTTTGGGAAGAGAAAAAAAAATCAAGATGCTTTCCAGCTTCCAAGATGTGCAGAAAAGCTGAGGGCTTTGAATGGACAAACCCTGAGGTTGTGGTTGCCCTATAGACTGGTACGCGCTGCTCACTGATAACAATGGCCTCTGCTTTAGCACGGCAAAGGGGAAGAAGGGAAAGGAGAAGGGAAAAAAAAAAGAAAGAAAGAAAAGCTGAACACAACAACCACACCACCACCACCACCCCCCCCCCTTTTAACTATGCAATGCTTGGCTGGGATTAAAATAATAACGAAAAGAATCCAGGCTACGGGGGGTGGGCGAGGGGGGATAAAGCGGAGGGGGTATTTAAAAATAAAGATTTGGTCGGGATTGCCGGGCGAAGCCACCGAACAGCGTCACTAGTGAAAAATTATGCTAATTGCAGACGTGGTGGACAGAGGCCTAGGCGGAAAGATAGCAAAGCTTGCCTTTGATTCACGTGTTTAACAATTAGGTGTCAATTTATGCTAATAAACCGTTTCAACATAGTCATAGTGTGTATGTCCCCCCCTCCCTCTCAGCGGCGGCGACCGCGGCGCTTTCAACAGCCGGTGCCTCCCTCCCCCGGCCCTGCGGCCGCCGCGGGCTCCCGGCAGAGCCCCCCCCCGCGGGACCCCCCGTTTCTGGGGACGGGGGGGGGGACGGGAGCCGCCGGCCCCCGTGTTTGCCAGGGGAAAAGAGCGGAGGAGTGGCGGGGTTGGGGGGATCTCTTGTGTTGATGCAACTGCGCAGCCCCGCGTAACTTCGGCGTTAAAGTTTATGCGTCCCAGAGTCTGGGGGGCTCCTCTGGGCGGGGAGGCGGTGTGCGGTCTGCGGGAGGGGGTTCAGGGCGCAAAGCACCCCCAGGGGAGGCCGAGGCAGCGCGGGACTGAACAATAAATCTGATTATTATTGCTATTATTAATAACGCAGTTATTGCTATGCAAGGCGCTGCTGCTGTCGCCACGGGAGATTTATGCCTCTCCGCGCTCCCACACGGCTGCCGAAGGCAGAAACTCGCCAAGATGCGTGTTGGGGAAAGTCTGTGACGAGGAGGGGCTGAAGAGTGGGAGGAAGGAATTGAGGTGTCTGCACTTTTTTTTTTTTTCCTTTTTTTTTTAAGTGCTACTTTTGTTTCGCATCGCAATTATCTCCCCTCCTTTAATTCTGGCGCTCGCTCTTCTGGGTTAAAGTGCTGACGGGGGGGAATTTGCGTTGAGCAAAGCAAGAAAAAGAGGGAGTACAAAGGCTCTGGGACTTCGCTGGGAAGGTACGAGCCGTGCGAGAGTTGGCAGAGCCCTTTTTGTGTGTGTGCGGGCAGCTTCGGGCTGGTAACTCTGGCAAGAAAAGGAAGGGTATCCAAGTCACCATTTGACTTTTGAGAGGACTTACTCTGGGTTGGACAGCCAAGGTTTTCTAGGTGATGGATAAACTCTTATCCCAAGGACTCGGTGTTTCCAGCTATTGTTCTGGCTGCAGCGCTCAGGTCCCAGACGTGAGGGTTTCGACCAGGGGACATCACTATTGCCATTTCTTTTTTTGTTGTTTTTTATCCCCCATCTGACTTTTTATGAACTACTCTGCCATAAATCTTCTGCTACGGGATAGTTCCTATTTTTGGAGCCCCGGCGTTGAAATCCCAGGGAAGGAAAGAGGAAAAACTGTCGTGGAGTACATTTCAAAGACTTCTCTGTAGGTGAAATACTCTCTAGGTTTCTGAACATGACTGGTTTGGAGTACCTAGGCAATAGAAACACCTCGAATTCTGCAAGGAACTCCTCTGAAGTGCTAAATTTTGTTTTAACCTTAACTGGCAGGCGAAAAAAATCCCTATTAAGAAGCTCGTTGCACGCTTATATACAGAGCTCCTGTAAGTAGATTTTTTTAGGCTCCCTGTGATGTTGCCGTCTTTGCTCTGGTTGCAGCTTATTTTTCTTGAAAATGTAACTACCTCGCACTCGTCATGAAATCAGCATCAAATGTTGCAGTCTGGCTGGGTTCCCCTTCAAAGGCAGGACAGGAAATATCTTCCATTTAAAACATTCCCTCAAAGTTACGGCCATAAATCACAAAGTTTAAAGACAAGGCAGTAGCAAAATGAAAATACTGAGCTGAAATCCAGGGCAGCCGTGCTTGTTCTGGGGTTGGAGGAGGGGAGGGAGAAAGAGAAAAGTCGCGTTGGGTGACTTTAGAGGAGGAATGGCTTCCAAGCCGGAGTCAGAGGGAGACAGGGGAGACACAGACAGACAGGGGACCAGGTAAGATACCCAGCAAAACTCACCAGTTCTCGGGTGGATGATCCAGCAAACACGAGGCAGCGGCGGACTTTGAGAAAGGAGAACTGGGGAGGGGGGAAAGGGGAAAAAAAAAGTATGAAACTTCGGTCAGAAAAGCTTGGACAAGGGGATTCATCACAGAGAGAAACCTTTGGGTGGAAATGGTGAGGAGATGGGCTCTAATGAACAAAAGCCCTCGCATTTCCTCTGAGATTCTCTTCCATCCAAGCAACTACAGTATTTCTAGGGATCGCACTGGGTCTCCGTCCATTGGGAACCCAATATTCTCATCGCGGGGGGTGAGGACACCAGGTTAATTTCGGTAAATCTGATACAACCTCTGGCTCCCCGGCGCTTCCTTCCACCTCACCCCGTGGAAACCCCCCGGCAAGGGAAACCCTTGGCCCATTCTGGAGTTCGTGATGGAAATGGTTTGGCGTCAACCATGGGCTATTCGTCCACGGCTGGTGGAGAACTCTGAACGTAATTTAAGTATATACATATTCGGAAGGGTTTGGGTTAATTTCTGGTAGTAATTTCAGAATTAAACGCGTTTAAGACACTAAATATATGCAGTTAATTAGCTCGGGGTTCAACAATGGGATAACAGTAGGGAAAATAGGAGGCCGTTTTCCTGAACGGCAAGAAAGCCTTAAGGATACGGAATGTTTTTTCGTATTTCTCCAATGTGGTCGGCCACGAAGGAGGGAGAGGACAGAGATGCTTTATAGTGTTCGAGGACACCATTTACACAGCAGTGATTTGGTATCAGAATTAACGGTATCGAGCCGTAAACATTTTTAAAGTCACGCCGAAATTTATCACCACAGCTTTGGCACGAAGGGCTCGGAAGGGAGAAAGAAGAGGAGAAAGAAAAAGCAATCTCATTTAAAAATATTTTCGTTGTGGGAAACATTCAATCGCTTTAATAATCCTGTTTCCGTTCTGTATGTTGATGTTATTAATCTCAAATAAAAATGTTCCCCTCGCACCCCTACTCTGCTTGTGACAACATCTCCGAGTCCATAAATCACCCGCGGATGCTTCCTGACCTTCTCCAGTCGGCGGCCTATGGCTGGATTTTTTATTAGTATTATTATTACATGCCCGCACGCTTTAATACACACTTTTGGCAATATTCCACTTACATCACAGCCTTGCCCGCTTAACTGGGGCTTTTCAGTTCCCTCTGTAGAGCACACACAGAGATTTGTAGAGAGGAGGGGAAAAAAATAGAAGAAGAAAATACACCCACCCCACCCCCTACCCCGCTTTCTGCGCCGTGAGCTCAGCAAACGCGGGCTGAGCCTCGGCAAGTTCCTCCCACGCAGAGCCCGGGGAGGAAGAGGAGAAGTGGGCAGCCCGAGAGGAGGTGGAGAAAAGAGGGAAAATTTATTTGGAGTGGATGTGGGAGGGAGGAGGGGAAAAAAGAGAAACAAACAAACAACCGAAAAGAAGCTGGCATAAATAACGGCTCCAGCAAGGGGGGGGGTGTCTTTGTTTTTCTTTGTTTCTCATTTATTCCCTCGCAGTACGGACAGAACTGAGCGAGTCATTCTCCCCCACACCCCTTCCCTTGGGTGTTCTTTGTTTTGATTTGCCTTTTTTTTTTGCTCTATTTTGGGTTATCATTTTTTGCGTGTCCTGCCCGGCCTCTGCTCGCCATGCACCCCCCGGAGCGGGGGGGGAGCCCCGCAGCACCTATAGCGCAGCCCTCCCGCGGGCTGCTCACCCACAGCCACCCGGCCCAGTTTCTGTCTAAAGAGAAGGAGTTTGCCTTGACTCCACGGAGAGCCCGAGGGAGGGTAGCACTCGGAGGAGGAGGGGAGAGTTATGGAGGGTCCAGGACCTCCTGAAACGCCAAACAGAAGCCAGCTCGGATAAGAAATCAAAATGAAACTGAGTGAGCAGTGGGTTTGCCTTGACGGATTAGACCTTTTTCTTCCCCTGACCTTTGCTTAGAAGAGCAATAACTCACCAGGTTAATGATCAATCAGCGGAAGTGCTTTGGAATTGCCTCCAAAAATACGAAACACAAATAACAACCGGGCGGGCACAGAACTCCCAGAGTCCTGGCGGGGCTGGGCGCTCCCGACCCCCTCACCACCCGCTCCCCCGGGTCCGCCCGCCTCCAAAAGCATCTCCTGGCCCCAGAGGTGGGGGTGAGGTGCGGCTAGGAGGGACGGGGAGGGCATGTGGGGGTGCGCGGGGTGAGAGCAGACGGCATTTGCGATATCAGCGGGCTACAAAGAGCTATTTTGGGAGCAGCCACCAGAGACGGGCTGGGAATCACCATCTCTACTTTTTTTCTCACACACATCCCCCCCCCCCGCCCCAAATGCCAAAATAATAGCTTGAATTATGCGCTCACGTGACTGGGACACGTCAACCTTTTGCCCATTTTATACAGAATCGGTAAATGTCCGGATCCCCGCTCCAGTCTCACTAATTCCCCCCATCAGCAAATTCCCCAAACTTGGTGGGCAGTCGGGCAGGAGATACCCCTCGCTCCCTCCCTCCCGCCGCAGTTGGGGCTGCCCTGGCCTTTGCGGAGCTCGGGGTTGGTTTTTTTTCTTCTTTTTTTTTTTTCCTTGTTAGTTTTCCTTTCATTTTTTATATTTTAACCTGAAGGCGGAAGAGGCGAACAAACACCAACGAGGAAAGCGACCGCAGCAGCCACCGCTCCCAAAGCCTCAGCGTCCAGACAGGTGGCAAAGACGATGGAAACGAAGGCAAAAAAATAACGGGTTTGGGGAGTAGGAAAAAAAAAAGAGAGGGGGGTCCCTGCTTGCCCGCCGACGGGGCAGCGCCCAGAGGCCCTGGGGACGGGGTCTTCACCCCCCGGAGCCGCCACCCGGCACGGCACAGGCTCGTCTGCTTCCTACGCTCACGTCCAGGCTCCCCATTTCTTCCCATTTTAACCCCAATCCTCCTCCTTCTCACAAGGAAAAAAAACCAAAAACACAAAAACAAAATCAGAAAAGAGAGAGAGGGAAGGAGAAAATGAAGATTCAAAGCTTTTCTCCCACTGCCCTTCTACTCCCGGGAGGACCAGGCACCCACGCTACCGCCGTGGCCGTTTCTGTGACAAAAGGAAGGAATTCAGTTATTTTTTGCAATGATACTCGCCTGAATCCAGGACCCGGCCGGCGCTGAAGAACGAGCTGGGCATGGGGGAGAAGGGACCTGGGAGGAGAAATCAGTTCCATTTTACCTGCTTCCTTCTGATCATTTATGAAAACTAACAATTCCTGAGGATGGAGTCTCAGGAAAGGGACAAGCAAGTGGTCCGTGGCATGATACTTCTCTGTTTTGGGATGTTTACACCGAATATTTCTCGTCTGTAGGGACCCGCACGGCTCCCAGCGAGCCCCGCACCCTCCCCGAGCCCGGGCACCCAGCACCGCGGCCTCGCTAAAAGGCGCTCTCGCCGCAAGGATGTGCGGTCCTCACTCTCATCACCATATCAAAGGGCTCCCACCCATCCCATCTCTTAGTTAATTTTTAATTAGGCGGGAAAGCTTTGTGAACGGTAAAGTTTAACGCAGCAGAAGGCTTGGAGATGGAAGCGGGGATTTTAAATCCTATTTTTAAGAGGGAGGCGAGCAAAGAGATGCTCGCTCTCGCCGAGACAGCAACACGCGTGTTTTTCAGAACGATGCCATTCCTACACCCATCACAGCCCTGGGAAGAGGGAATAACCTGCCTAGGGAGATAACTCGAAGTAACCCAGCTGTTGAGAGCTAGTCCACCCCAAAAAGCCTTATCTCAGTGCCCCTGGATTTACCCGTTGCTGTTGCGCCACAAAGAGGAGCTGAGCTCTCAGATCCTCCCTCCACAGCAGAGATCACATCCCTCACGCTGGAAATAAACTCGATTTTCAGGGAGGACGGGAGAAACGAAAACTAGAAGGGTAGGAAAAAATCTTCCTGCCCTGAAGTTTCCTGTCCCAAAAAAAAAGAGCAGAAGCGGGAGCACCACCAACGTATAGATCTGTAGGGTTACATGGCAGAAAGTGTCCATTAATATCAATTTACTTCAATGAAAACTTTGGTGCTTCATGAAGTTGATGATTTATGATAAAATCAATTAAATTACGGCCACTTAGGCCCTGCGCTTTCTTCTCAGATTTCATTCGCCAACAGATCAAGCGCTTGGTAAAAAATTTCGAGTTTAGCTGGAGGCGAGTAAAGATAATTCTGAAGCTGAGGAAATTTAATGCAAAGCAATTTTCAGCAAAAAAAAAAAAAGAGGCGGTTGTGTATCCGAGCTCCTGCTCTCTGCCAATATCCTAGTTCGCCCCGGGAAATATTAGACACTGAGTCAAAACTTTTCCACTTTCGTAATGTATGAGGACATTTTTAGAACTGGCAGCTTGTCCTGGGGACTGAGTTATTTTCTCCCTCCGAGAGAAAGGAACCCAAGGAGAACAGAGACGACAAATATATATATATTTAGAAAAACTTTCCAGGTTTAATTCGATTTCTTGGTGGTTTTCTTTTCCTCCCTACAAAGGATTTTCCTGTCTCGCTCTTAAAATACACATCGGGCGTTCACGGGGGAGGGGTCGGATGGATTTTTTTTTTGAGCCAGAAATTAATAACACAAATCCGTAGAAAATAACACAACCGATATTCCCACGCTAAGTCTCGCCCTCCCGGCCATTTCCCTTGCAATCTCAGAAACTGCGATTGAGAGAAATGACCCATTTTCTAGGACTTCCCTTCTGCAAACCCAAACAAATCTTGAACCTTTTAAAAAGTCTGATATTTCCAGGCTCGAACTCCCCCGACTGGCAACGCTCTTTATGCCAAATGTAGAAGAGTTTCAGCCTTACCCATTTCGGTCAGATGCATTGGCCGGCTAAAAGGAAAAGCAGCTCAGCTAACCAGATGTTTGTTGGTCACATCTGGCCACTACACGCAGACCTGGGGAGGGAAAACCCTCTCTGGACAGACACAGAGCTTGGGAAATCTTTCTTTTTTTCAGAAGCTCTCGTAATTAGGGTCTGCTTCACGTAAACAAAAAACTTTGTAGGGCCATAAATCACCATCACATACATTCTTCAGTTTAACACCCCGCTTTTCGAATGGGCTTTTGTAGTTCCTTTTTCAAACGAGAGAGAGGTGCTAAACCTTTAACAAATGTGTCCCAGACAAACTTTGGGGATAAACACGCCCTTGGAAAGAAACGGTTTAGCGGCCGGTCTTGGTTATGGACCCTGCGACATCGGTTTTGCTCATCTTCAGCTTCCCCGATCCTGCTCCCTCTTATTTTGTTATCAGGAAAAAGCCAGCTACAGTTCGCGGTGAGCCGGGGAGAAGCCTGTCAGAGCTTTCGGAGCAATTAATTACATCTCCCAACTCCCAGCGCCAGAGCTGAGAAGACAGGAAAGGCAGAGCTGCATCACTCTTTTATTTATTTAACTTCTTACCTGTGATACCGTCCAACCCGGGACTGCAAGAAGAAGGAGCGAAGCCGGATCGGGGCGGTGCGAATTCTCAACTGGAGCAGGCAAATTAAGGAGGAGAAACTACTCTATTGCAACCCGGTGGATCTTGCTGACGGCTTTCGCGGACGGTTCGGATCTTTTTTTTTCCCCCCCTCAAAGATGCTTTGATTTTTTTGGATTCGCTCGATTCACACGGAAAGGACTTCACATGGAGAAAAAGAGGAACTCTTCCAAAACAGCTTTAAGTATTGCAGGGATGCGGCCCCCTTTGCAGAGAGATATCGTGGGGAGGGGGTGAGGTGGGGGTGTTGGGGGGCGCACACGTTCCCCTTTAAAAAAAAAAAAAGCGCCCCTCAAGTCCTCCCCCTCTCCTGAATCCTTGGTTTCTCTCTGGAAAGCTGTTTCTCTTTATAAAGACTTAAAAATGTTGCAAGACGGTTCTAATACTGAGTGACAAGGGGTGCTGGAGAGAAGGGAACCAAATGGATTCTGGTTTTTAGAGCCAGTAGGAATTGGCCAGCCTTCAGTGTCAGGATTCAAAATCGATTCCATATGTCTGGGGAAAGGGGAAAAAACTAAGAAACGAAAGAATGAAGGAAAGAGAGAGAGAGAACGGGGTGGGGGGGTAAAAGTTATGCAAAATCCACCGGGTTTGTTACTTTCTTTCGCCCCCCCCAACTTCTCAGTAGCCTTGGGTAAATACCCTGTCAGAAAATCCTGCCCTTTTTCAGGGAACATTTTGGACTCTGGCTTTTGCAGCACAGGACGGGAGCGATACCGGTAGCAACAACCCAGATCCTGGAGGTTATTTTTAGACTCGGCTTTGCCGGAGCTGACCTCAGTGCGGGGAGAGGAAACAGGGATCTGGATGCTGGCGAAAGGGCGAAGCGTGCCTTGGCGCGGCGACGGCTCCCAAAAACCGGGAGGGAAAGGGGAAAGGAGGGAACAACCCCTCCCCACCGAAACAAACGCCCTCCAACACCCACACCGAGCTGGGCAGGGGGAGCGGCCGGAGCGCCGGATCCCGAGCAGGTGATGGGTTGGTTCGCAGGCGGTGGGACCGGGGATCGGGGCGGGTGGCCGGTCCCTCTCCGCACTTCCCCCCCCGCCCCAGAGCCTGCGGATTGCCATTCCCTATTGATTTTACCGGGATATCCTCGGAGAGAATTTGACCTGAAGTTTTTCAGGCTTCTCTCCTGACCTCTAGATACCGCTGCCAATAAAGCACTGATATATTTCGCTTTGAGTCGGACATCAAAAGGAGACGAAGCAGCAACGAGTGGGGATTTCTCCTTAACCCCTCCCCTCGTATCTGCTCTAAAAAAAAAAAAAAATAAAGGAGTCAAATCTCCACCACCGCCTCTGATTTATAGCCTTCCTTTTCAACCGGGATGGTTATGCGCAGGGAAGTGTTGAAATGTGGGGTTTGCCTTTTATTTCTTTCGTCTCCCCCCTCTCCACGAGTAAAAAAAAAAAAAGGAGAAAACTTCAAAGAAAACCGTCACTGTTTCCAAACTTTTGCCTGTTTAACTAGAAAGGGACCGAGCTCTTCCCTTTTGTCCATCCTGCCTGTGACTCTTGTTCGCCTCTCCTTTTAACTATGAAAATGAAGCAGCAACCCCAGCCCTGGGTCCTCCTCTCGCTCCCCGGATTTGGGGTGATGCTGGCTTCGCTCCGGGTCTCAGGAGAGGTGCCAGGGGGTTCTGTCGGGAACGGGGCACGGCAACCGCTGCCAGAATACCCTTCTAGGGGGAGAAAAAAATGGGGGAGAAGCCGTTGCCACGTCCTGCCCGCCCTGCCGCCGCGTAGCTCCGCGCCTAAGCCACGGGTTTCCGCGTTCTCCTCCTTTATGGCTCCGCTCCCTGCTCTCTGCTCCGCGCAGCTCTCGCCCTCCGAGGTGCTTTGATCTTAAACAACTACTGCCTGCAATAAATTATGAATTAAGGTGCTGTTGACTCATATTTACAACGTTAATAGCTTCCTCTTTGGGAAAAGATTGGGACTGTCTGGCCAAGAGGGGAAGGGAGAGAGATTTCTTTGAGTATGAGCTGGGATAAACACAGATTCTCGGCTCAGGAACTTCTGACGAGATGATGGGCAAGGAGAAAGGTTTTTTGGCACAGAAATTAATGAAATACGACTTGCTCGAGCTACCTGAAATAGTTTGTTCTCTCGTCCCGCCTCTTGAATACGCGTTCTGCCGTTTGTAACGCTAAGGCATAATGGCTGGTTTCTCGAAAAAAAAAACACTTTCAGAGAGTTCTTAAAGAAATACAGCTTAAACCTGGTAAGGAACTATTATTTTTAACGCTTGTGGGAGAGCAGCGAAGCTGTTGGGCGGCTGAGCTGGGAGAGGCGGTGGGGAGCTGCGCGGGGGCTGCGCGGAGGATGCGCGCGGCAAAGGCTTCTGCTCCGGACTTCCCTGCCCAGCTCTGGCCGAAAAGAAGCCCTTTCTCTGGGTCACCGCTAACAGCAGAGGGGAGAAACTTGGATTTTGGTGAGGATGGAGCTGATACGGGTTGGGGGAGCAGAGCCCTGAGGATCTGAGGCAGGAACAGACACCGAGGCAGTGCTCCACCGGTAACGGTGCCTTCCCTGCCCGGATTTGCACCACCAAAGCCCCTCTCTGTCCCGACCCCCACGCACAGCCCCCGGACAGGGACACAGCAGGACTGGGAGTCCTTGCCTTCCCCCGCCCGGCCCGGCTCCCAGCCTGGGTCTGGTGTCCCCTCTTCGTTCTGGAGTCCCCTCCAAGGTTTGAGGCTCTTCTCATGAGTATTGGGGTCCTTCCTCTGTTAAGGGGTGCCTTTCTGGATCTGGGTCTTCTAATGGAAGTGTGAAGTTGTTATCCTGGAGCCGAGCCTCTATTCTGACTCTAAAGCTCTTAATCAGGGTCTGGGGGTCCTATCCAGGGTCACATTCCGTGCCCGGAGCCCCTCCTCAGGCTCGGGCTCCCCTCCCTGGCCGCGAAGGCTGTGTCCTGGGGTGGGGGCAGTGTCCCCAGCACCAAGGCTCGACCGGGGCGACCCGGCAGCCCTCGGACACCCCGTCTCCTCCTGACATCTGATTATTAAAGGACGACACTCTCACAAAGGCGTCTGGATCGGAGATAAATAAAGCCCTGGTATTGATTTAAAGGGGACTGCCGCCCGGGGCGGGGACTGCGGGCTGGGTCTCCCGCACCCGACCCCGCAGCCGCCCCCCACCGAGTGCCGATTTCTCACGTTCAGCATCCGAAGCCAACAGGAAAAAAAAAAAAAAAACCAGAAAAAAAACCCCACAGTACAACAAAACAAAACACCACAGAATAAAATAAAGGGTGGGGAGAAAAGGAAGAGAGAGTCTGCATCCGTTTGAAGCCGACAACTTAAATTAATACGGGGCTTGACAGAGAATGATGCTGTATTTCTGGCACAGTCACCGTCCCTGGATCTCCCTTAATATTTAATGAAAGTCGCTGAGTTGCTCTAATTTTGCTACATAAAGGTTTACACTGGCAGACGGGGTTAAATATCCCCGCTTGGGCGGTGTGAGGCTTGGCTGGCGAGCAGAAGGGAGGAAAGGAAAGGAAAGAGGGGAAAAGCGGTGAATTTTCATCCGAGAATCCGGTGTGAACATTTAATCTTTGCTCCTGTTGTCAGTTTTATTGACTCCTCGCATGTTGGAGCTTGTAAAATATTTAAAAACGCGATCTTCCACTTCCTCCTGTCCTTTCAACACTCCCGGTTAGGACCAATTTGGTCCAGTTTGGAGCCGGGAGGGGAGGGCAGTGCCTGACTCCTCACCTCCAGCTTTCCGCGGAGGATGCGCTCCCTGCGCTGCCATTTAAGCAGGTAGCGGTGCCCCCGTTTGGGACACACGTCTCTTCCCCCAGTCTTCATCTCCTTCGCCCTCTCTCAGCGGCTAGAAAGAGATTTCCCTGTTCCAACTCAGCTATATTTTCCATAGGGACCACCAAAAAAGGAACAGCCGCCGGCCAGGTTCTGCTATATATTAAGCCTAATTTCAGAGCTGTTTCTCCTCGGAGCTCTGCTTTTTCAGAGGTAAATAACAGGCCCGGGTTCCTAAATAGAAAGACATTCCTTAGAGCACCTTCTCCAACTTTCATCACTACATGGTTATCCTCTCTCTCTCCATCCAACCCAGCGAGACCAGGGCGCTAGGAAGTCACGCAAAGTTATCCTCCTGCTAGAGAAGCACAAACGATTGACCGGCGATGGGTTTATTCCCCTTTCTGTGGCTGTCAGTGGTGACGGGGACAACCGGCCTCTGCCGGGGTCCCTGGGCAGCTCCCCAATTCCCGCAGATCCCCATTGTTCTGGATTTGATGGGCAAACCCCCCTTCCTGCCTGGGACCAGAGCCGAGCCTCTCTCAGAGGCAGCGACCTACCAGCCTTCCTGCCTCAATCTCTTTATCTTCTTTTCTTTCTTTTTTTTTTTTTTTTTTTTCATTATAAGTCCGATTTCTGTATCTGGTTTAAAATCGAGCATCTCCAGACATTGCCTTCCTTCCCTAAAGCAACCTGTCCTGTTCTCCAGCGAGCAGTCCTGCCCGTGGATGGGGAGAGGGAGCTGGGGACAAAATGAGTTATTGGTGAGAAAGGGATGCTGCAACGCAGGACTCCGAGCTGTAATTTTTGTATTAAGGTCGTGCTCTTTCCCTAGGTTTATACGCCAGTGAGGCGTTCCCGGTTTACCAAATTTATACAAATCTCTCCTTAATTGGTAATCACAGATGCTGTAATTTAAGACCCCCAGCTACAGAGCTTTCATATTAGCTGCTGATCTATTACTGTAAATCGTCTGAAATAATCAACTCCAGGGAGTGGGGTAGAGAGAGATCCTCGCTCTAAAATATCATCGCTTGCACATCATTTTCACTCTCGGAATGATTTATCTTGGACACCGCTATAAACAACACAACTCTCTCACAAACACACACACAATGGCAGCCGCGCTGCTGCTGACATGTTTATTGTAATAAATCAAGAAAGGGGGGAAGAAAAAAAAAGGAGGTTGCGAGGAGAGAGAGGGAGAGGGGGAGAGAGGAATATTCCTAAAAATATCAATGAAATGCCTCGATGGGTATAAACACACACAGCACCACGAGAAGAGGAATGGGAGGAAATGAAGACGGCTATTTGTCACATTTTACGACAATAACATTAATAACAAACAATAAATTTACATGGACATATAGACACGCTAGGAATTGGGAAGCCCCTGCTACTTACAATAATCCAGCCCTCGGCGTGGCTTCGTGGTTCCTGAGAATTGTTTTATTGCAGACTCCTCTCCTCCTCTCCCCCTCTTTCTCTCTCTCCCTCTCGCTCTTTCTCTCTTTTTTTTTTTTTCCCCAGCTAAGGCTTGTTTTTTAAAGGACAGTTGAATTTCACGTCAGACACAAGGAGACCATGTCTGCGATTTTCCTGACGAATACATATCTATTCTGCAACCTCTGCATTAATTATTTAATGAATCACGTGATGGGGAAGGGGGAAGGGGGTCTCTCCGTTCCATACTCAAAGGACCACTGTGACCTTCCACCGGAACAGGATTTTTTTAAAGAAGTTTCGAACTGCACGAAGCTTTCCCAGGCGGGCAGGACACCCCTCCCCGGGGATGCTCGCCCGGCTGTCTGGCATGGCTGTGCCAGTCTGGGATGGGGACGTGCAGGGGGTACCCACTTCCAACCCCTTTCTCCACGGAAGTGCACGATTTTGGGTGTATTTTCCCATTCTCTCTCCTGCCTGGAGCGGAGAACGTTCAAACCTTTTCCTAAATCTTCCCCGGAGGATGGCTTTGCTGGACCTTGGTTCAGCTAAACCACATCGTGTTTTTTTGCTGCTTCTTTTTTCCTTTTCCCCTTTCCTTTTTTTTTTTCTTTTTCCTTTTTCCTCTCCACACTGAGATTTTCATTACAACCTCCTACTGAATAGCACAACTGTTTTAGAGTCCAACCTAGCTGATATTTATATTCCATGTTTCAAAGAGCTCAGCCCTCCCTTCGCCAAAGTTCCAGGCCTTTTCTCCCCGCTGCTGTTATTGTTTGGCAAGCATTTATCGCGTTAAAAAAAAAAAATCAAATTTGGGCTCTGAGGAGCTGCCAAGTACAGGGATCCCGAAAAAAAAAAAAAAAAGCCTTGGCAACAAAGGGAGGCGCCGGGAAAGGCCGGGAGCAGCCGCCGAGCAGCAGCCAGGCGCGCTGCCCTGGCACAGCGGTGCCCGCACCCTGCCCAGGGCACGGGGGAGAAACTGTCACCCGGGAAATACTGTCACCCGGGAAAACCCAGCCAGGGGAATCTGAACGCCTCAGAGTGGTGCCCCAACGCTCATGGGTCTCCCCGAGCCCTGGCAGAGCTTCACCCCAGCCCTCAGCACCCTTGACCCCCCATCTCGGCTACACTGAGACTGAAATCCACCCCCTTCCACGGGCAAAGCCTGGAGGGAGCTCGTATTAAACGTAAAAATCAAATGTAAAAATCCTAAAAACGAGTTTTTTTCCTTTTAATCTGAACCCACCGGGCTGACGGCAGGGGGAGAGTTTGCCCTCCGCCCCCCCCGGCCAGGAAGGAGCGAGCGGGGAAGCTTCATTTTCAAAAGCCCTCGATTATTTCTGAATCGATTTTATCGAGTGAGAGCCGTTGTGGGGAGAGAGGCGTTTGGTCAAGAGGTGGGAGGAAGAAGCGGGGGGAAAGAAGGTGAATAAAAGGGGCCTCCGTGGCTGGGGGGGGGGGGCACGAGGGAGAAAACTTCGGGTGGGGGCTTTTATGGCAACTTAGGTCAATTCAGAAGCCGCAACTTTCGCTTCACACAACCACTTCTTTCTTTTTGTCATAAACCGAAGTGTCCCTGGGAATGGAGCTGGGTAAATAAATATAAAAAAAAAAGGGGGGGGGGAGGATCAGAGCTATTCCAGGCAGCAAACGGGCAGATACTCCCCTCCTTCACCTCCGCTGGTGTTTTTGGGTTTGTTTCATGCAAAAAGAAACACCGATGTCGGGTTTTTTTTTGTTTTAAAGCCCCCAGTTCAAAGGGTCGGAAACGCGGCCGTAAACAGCGGCTTCGCCTCCGAGGTGCCGTGATCAAAGCCGTTTTCTTTCTAAAGATAAAATGAACGTTTATATAGTGAGAAAGCGAGATTGATTTACGGATTTAAACACGCCGTTCTTATTGCGGATCATAAATCTGTCACCGGGGCTGAGAAACTCCCAACCCGCTCGCCCAGCTGAGCCGCCTTTAAAGCGACCCAGCGCTACATGGGGGCGGCACGACTCCCCCCCTCGGGCCCTAGACCGGGCAGACACCCCCCTCCTGATGTCCATGCATTTATAGGCATATATATATTTATTTTTCTTTCCTCTGTGCCCTTTTCTCTAGTAACTACACCTCAGAGGGGTTGTTCCACGCGATTTTTCTCACTCAATAACCCTATTTTTGACCAATTTGGGGACCAAAAGGAAACAAAGGGGTTCAGCATCCCGGCCGGGACGGGTGCCTGGCGGTCCCGGGATGGGGATCCCGGCTCGGGGGTCCCGAGGAGAGGTCACCCTCTGCCCGCTGGGATCCCCCGCGCCCCTCCGCGCCTCTCCGCGCAGCTCCGCGCCGGCAGCTGGGCACAGAGAGGCTTTTGAGAGAGCCGTGGGCAGGGGCGAAGTGGGAGGAGGTGCGGGGGGAGAGTGGGAGGGGGGAGAGGATGGAGAGGGTCTCTCGGAAACAAAGGAATTTCTGAAAATAAGAGGCGAGATGAGATGCCGGACTAGGGAAGCGGCGGGCCGTGGGCTTTGTCCTTCGGGCCAGGGTTGCGGTCGTTTTCCCCTGAATTATTTTTGTAAAGCAAAGAGCAAACAGCCTGCTCTGCAAACCAAACGGCTGCCGAGACTCCTCTCTTCTCTCTTTCTTTCTTACAAAGCAGCCAACAAACAAGCAAACACCAAAGGGCAAAGAGTGAGCCGGGCCCGGACTCAGAATGATTAAACCTAAAGAAGGCAGAAAAAACTCCATTCCTAAGCCCCTTCTCCACTCCTTTCTTCCCTCACCTTTCTCTCTCTGAGCCGGTTCCCCGTTTCCATGGCCCGAGACCGCGGTGAGGGCCGCGGGCCCCGCACACGCGGAGTTTTGCTGAGCTGCGGACCAGGCTGTTGCCCAGCACAATGTCCAGCCCTGGAGAGGTCAAGGGGTTTGCGAGGTCAGTCCCGGCCGCAATACACAGCTAATCGCCTAGAAAATGTGTCCCCTGCGTGAACTCTACCCCCCGATCCAGGCTTGCCAGCCGCTGGTTGACTCCCCAGTTTTGATTCTTTTCCTTCCCCACCGCATCCCCGCACGCTCCCGAGACGGGGCAGGAACCCCGGGAGCACCCGCACAGCCGGACAAGCAGCATCCTGGGACAAAGGCATCCTCAGGACACCCATTTCTCTGAGACACCCGCGTCCCGGGACACCCGCACCGCCAGGACACCCGCGTCCCGCAATATCCTCACCCTGGGACACCCGCACCCCCGCGCTCTGTCTCCTTTGGGCACTGCCAAGCGCTCCCCAAACCGGGCAGGGAGACCTTTTTGCTCGGAAACAAACAAACAAACAAACAAATAATTAAACGGAAAAGAAAGATTTTTCAGAAGGCCCCGGGGAGGGTAACCTCCCATCCCCCCGAGGCTCCTCGCACCAAAGCTCCGCAGGGCCAAGCTCCAAACACTCACAACCCCACACCGAGGAGGAATAAAACCCCTCTCGCGAGTCATCCGTCCGCAAACTTTCTCTGCCCTCTCCCCTCGCTCACATCGGTCCAAATGAAACGAGAAAACAGAAGGAAAACCTCGCACAGAATTCACGTGTTGTTTTTCTTTCTGCCTATTTTTTTTAGCTCCTTTTTCCCTTTGCTTTCCCCAGCTTTATCGTAAAAGGAGGCAATAAAACGATCAGAAATGCATGCCAAGAGAGCAGCTCTGTTACCTGGTTCGCTCCCACATCCTTTTTCCAACGCCCCAGAGACGGCCCTCATGGTTTGGGTGGTTTCTTCCAAAGTGAGAGGTCTGGGGGGAGGGGGTGGCTTGGGGGGAGTTTTGGTTTTGTTTCTCTCCCCCAAAAATAAAGCTTTCACCTTTACGATCCAGATTTTATTATTAATATTATTATTTCCCCTGCAGATTCCTGAAGGACTCCGGGTGCTTTTTTCCCAACAGACGGTCTGCGGAGATTTGCTGTTGAATAACAATGGGAAAAGGATAAGTATTTAAAGAAAAGAAGTGATTAATGATTTTCTGTATAATTCTCGCATTTTTCTTGGCTTCTGTCTGCTTATAATGGCTGTGAACTTTTAGGTCCTATAGAAATCTTCTTTTCTGCCCCTTCTATTCTATTCATACTTTCCAGCTTTGATTTGCCTCTATAGACCCCACATTCCTGGAAGCATATGTTTTGGGTTTTTTTAAAGAACGATTTTTTTGCCATTCTTAGAAGCACTATCTTGAAACTCACACCCTTTTTACAACCCCAGCAGATCAAAGAGAGAAACAGTAAAATAAAATGCAACAACAACAACAAAACACCCCAACCTCAGGCACTGCAATAAAATACAGCCCTTGCCACCCTCACTGGGGGGAAAAAAAAGAGAAACTTTAAAGGTTTCCAGTTGCTCCCTCTAAAAATGCGATAGTTAACCAAAAATACAGCCATAAATCCATTTTTTCCCTACACCAGAGCGTGTAACAGATCTGTACCATGTGACGACATTAATATAATTTTAAAGTATTAAAATGGCAATCGCAAGCAAACTCCACGGGCCTTTGTTTGAGCGGGGAGACTTTGGGGGACACTTTATTTGCAAGGTGGCCGTGCGGTGACTTCCTCCAAGCGAAGCAATAGCACATCCACACACTCTGCCTTTAAATATTTCAAGCCCTGCCTTTGTTTGTGAGCATTTCGGCCCTGCTGGGGGGTCTCGGAGAATTCCGTGCACATTGAACAAATAAGCAAAAGCTACATTTTTTTTCCTTTTAGAGGCAAGTATAAGAAAATGATTATTTTCTTCAGCTGGTGCGGAGGCTTCCTCCCCCCGCCGATCCCTTGCTAACAATAATCCTTTTTTTTATATATATATTTGTGACTTAGAACTGGAATGTTATTTCGTCCTGAACAGTATTTTTCGATAGTTTCTATGAGAAAGAAAATGAAAATTAATACAAGAGCTGCGGCTCACAAAAGAAGCCATTTGTCTTCTTGATTATCTATTTGCTTGTCAGGCTATGAGCTATCGCAGGAGTCAGCTCCTTTGTAATATAAAAATACACAGAAAACCTGCAAACACCGAGAAACATCTGTGCAAAAATTAGACTCATTAATGCATTAACTACCTTGGAGAAGGAGATTTGCTCTTATTTTTAAATCGAGAAGTCTCTCTAGAGAAATACAACGCTGCGTCCATTCCTCACAGCAAAGCGAAGCGCTAATGACTACCTCTGTTTTGTCTGAGACCGGTTTGGGAAGAGCATATTAATATATGCTTAGAACAAATAAATCATAATATGTAAGGCTTAGCAGTACTTAAGGCTGATGCACCCTATAGTCAAACATCTTTTGTTTTCATTAGGGACTTGAGGCTGTGCCATTGACAACAGAAATCCCTGAAAAAAAAAGAAACGAGCTGTTTAATTACTTTCTTTAAAATAGATTTTTTTTTTCCTCACCAAAACAAAAAGACAGAATCCCTTCCCTTAAAAAAAAAAAAAAAAACCAAACAAACACAACAACCACACCGTGTCAGATTCACAATGAAAAAATTTATTTCCAATTGCGGTTTTTTTTTCGCTTTTGTTCCTTTTCTTGGCTATTTACAGGTAATCCTGGACACCACGAAGGACAAAGGGAGGGGATGGAGGCGGCCGGGGAGTCGGGGGGAGCCTCGCCAAACCCCTGCCTCACCCCCTGCTCACTTCTCCCTCCGTAATTCACATTTTCAGTACAAAACTAGGCCAGACAGAGGGAAAGGAGTTTCTCCCCCGACCCTCACCCTGGGCTGCGTAGGTGGATCCAGATGCCTCTTTTACACCCCCGTTTCTAACCTACCCCCTCGCTTTCCCCTCTCCCCTCCCACCCCCCTTTCCCAGACTCACAATTAACCTGCTGGACTCAAAAAGAAATGGCAGGAGGGGTCCTACATCCCTCTCCATCTCTTGTTTTCTTTGTCCACCACCCACTTGACCTAATTTTCCTTGTTTTTCCAGGGGGTCCCCCTACCCCCACGCACGACCAGCGCCGTGTCTGAGCCCCACCCCGCTCCGTGCCCGGCGCGGATTTGGGTTGGGTTTGTTGGGTTTTATTCATCTATCGCGGGACTGAGCTGGAACCGCCGCGTCTTTGGGACAGAAACTTTCCGTTTGTGACTGGTAGACGAGAAAAGAAAAAGAGGAGGAAAAAAAAAATAAAAGGGGGGAGAGGGGGGCCGTGAGGGGAGAAAATCCAGTTCGTCTTGAAGAAACGGAGCCTCATTTATTAAAGTGAGCGCTGGTTGTCGAGGTAATAGCAGACATAAGGTCCATCCTTTGTACGGGAGAGTAAACATGACAAATGGGGCAGAGCTTGGCGTGATTAAAGATGAAACAAGGATCCATCTTAGCCAAATCTGAAAACTACTATCTACAGCCTCCTTTTAATGGAAGAGAGGCACAACAGCACAGCCTTGCTTTGTTGCAGCTGAGCCTCCCTCTGTTCCCCCATAAATAAAGAGCACCCCTCCTTTCCTCGCTTCCTGGAGCAGTGAAACAAAAAAACTCATCATGTGTTCCTTCCACACACACCACTTCACACCCACAAACACGCACACTCCATCCATCCAAGGAATAGTTATAGGCTGGTGGCTGGTCCATGGGATCGGTTTTGAGATCCTCCTTGTGGGATCTGCAGGCTGGCAGAGGAGCTGGAAGAGTTAGACCTGATCTTGGTATTGGGCAACTTGTGATCTTTTTTCCATTTCATCCTCCTGTTCTGGAACCAGATTTTGATCTGGCGCTCGGAAAGGCAGAGGGAGTGGGCGATCTCGACCCTGCGCCTCCGGGTGAGATAGCGGTTATAGTGAAATTCCTTCTCCAGCTCCAGGACTTGCTGCCTGGTGTAGGCTGTGCGGGAGCGTTTCGGTTCCCCTCCTGAGTAATTGGGGTTTACTGAGCAAACACAAAGGAGGAAAAAGAAAAAGGGGGAGGAAAAAAAAAGAGGAGAAGAAAAAAAAGAGCAGAAGAATTACTGAGCTGTTCCTTTAATGGGTCCTTTCCCCCAAAAAAAAAGCATCACACATTCTTTAGGTGGGGGGTTACACTCAAAAAAAAAAAATACACCGCAAACCTTCTAAAAATACACACAGAATCTCCAAATCTCCACCTCCATCCTCACCGCTTGACGTGTATTCCTGTCTAAACGTTTTTATAACGTCCCCCAGACACATTTTCCATGCCCTCTGCGCGTGTATTTCCACATTTATACACACACCTCTGCCTGAACATGACTCTATTATCCCCAAATCTTTAAAGTTACCCCCTACACACATGCAAGCAGGCAAGCACAGGCACTCCTTCTTATTAAATATCTCGCTAAAAAAAAAAAAAAAAAAAAAGGGGGGGGAGGGTGTGGAAATAGTAAAAGTTTACTCAACCCGCCACTTAAATACAAATTACAAAAACATAAAACTTAACTTATGAAGATTCAACAGCCATAAAAAAAGTAGCCTGCAAGAAATTGGAGGAGGATGGTAACAGAGACTTCAAAGGCACATGGCCAAGCAGAGCAATAAAAATTTATGGAGGATGTAATTATACCGCTCTGCAAACAGGCGATCGTAAATCTCCACGAATGGTTATTTTACAACTGGTGCAATAAGATTTCTACAAGACTTTGAGGTGCTACTTAGTATAAAGCAAAGCCACTTTAGTTCACTTACCCGTGCTTACATGGACTTTTTTCATCCAGGGGTAAACTACCGGCTCTTTGCAAGAGGAACTGGAAGGGCTTTGGTTGACAGAGTTTTGGCTGCAGGAGGGCGGTGGGCTGGGGGTGACCGGCTCGCAGGGATGGTTTGGCTCAGAGAGGTGGCTCTGCAGTCCGGCCGGAGGATGGACATGACCCCGGGGGGATAACACCGCTGCTTGGTGGCCGGAGCTCTGACAGGACGCGTAGAGCTGCTCCTTGCAGGCTGACCGCGGCTGGTACATCGCTTCATGTTGGAAAGTGCTCTCTCGCCTCTGGCTGCTGTAATATTCCGGCGAGTGATTGGGAAGGTAATCGCTGTGGGAATACTCTTCACAGGGTGGGAACTTGGGGTCCACATAGTTGGAGTTGATCAAAAACGAGCTCATGGCCATTAATTTCTTAGAATTGCACACACGGAAAAAAAAATATATATATCTCTCCTAAAATTTATTCCTGTCCCCCCCTTTGCTGGTTTTCCTGTTTCGTGGAACCCTCCTACTTACTGTCAAGTGAACAAAGTTGGAGTCCATGTGACAGCGCGGGCCAATGGCGAGGTGCCCTGCGATCCCCGGATAAGGAAATCTGCCCAGCCCGGGATCTCCCGGGGCCCCGAGCATCCCTGGGGAGGCGGCCAGGGGCTCCCGCTCCCCTACGGCCGCCCCGGCCCCGGCCCCGCCGGGCCCCGCCGGCCCCGGGCTGCGCAGCGCCCCGCGGGCGAGAACCGGCCCCCCCCGGCCCTCCCCCCTCGGGGGTGTGTCCGGAGGAGGGGGGGGAGACGGAGGAGAGGGTGGGAAAAAACCAAAAATCCCCCTAAATAGGCAACAAAAATCGGAAAGGATAATCAAAAAAGAGGCTAAAAATGCGTTTTCCGGGTGTTTGGGGCCGCGTGATCCATGGCGGTGCCTCCGGGTGGCGGCTGCGTCTCATTCCCTGCTAAGGTGATACGGGAAGGGACATCGCGCCCCGAGCCTGGCAGAGATGAATAGGGCTCGTTGGGGATCGATAAGAAATTCATCAGCTAATTCGGGGTACCCGGTCTCCTAAATCACATTTGGCCGCGCTCTCAGATTGACTCTTTTCCCACGCACCGGTGGAAAAGGGGGCCCGTCCTCCAAGCAAGAAATCAAGGACATGATGAGCAATTACAAAAGCAAATTAGCCCGAGTCCTAATACATCTTCGCCTCGCCCTTCTTGTAATAAAGACGCTTTAAAAGCCAGAGCAAACCAGCAGCCTTTCAAAAGCCACCCCCGGTTCCTCAAATCCGCGTTTCAACCCGAAAGGCGCGGTGAGCTCCTCGCAAGAGAGAAAGCGATTTTTTGTTCGGTGTCAGAGCCGAGATTACACAAACGAAAGCAATAGCGGGATCCCGGCTCTCGAAGCGCGGTGATAACGCCCCCGAGCCCCCGCCTGCCTTTGCAGCTCAGATTTTATCTGGAAGTGATGATAAAGTTTATCGCGGGAGCGCTGGAGTTGAGCTAAGGTCAAAACCAAAGGATTTCTTTTCAGTTATAAAACGTTTTTCTGGTTAAGACCTTGTTTTCATCCTTTTATGTATAGGGTTCTGGGGGGTGAGTGGCTTTTTTTTTTTTAATGCCTTCTGGGATTGTGATCTGTAGTGTTTGTGTCAACTACATATTCCCCTAGATACGAATTTGTGACCCAACTTCCTTTACACAAATTCGGATCTACAGGGTACATATAGAAGACAGATGTATCCTCCTCGGTCAGAGATCTTCGCCAGAATTCTCTTCTGGGAAGGGGCAGGGCGGGAAAGTTTTGTGACTCGGGAGATCAAGAATTAATCTAGAGGTAGAGATGGTTAAAAGATTCTCTCTTCAGAGGAAAGACGATTGATTCGAGCACCAGTTCTGTATCCGAATAGTTGTTGCTGATTAGAAAAACTGGAACTTTCCTACCTTCTCTCCCCTACTTTGAGCATTAGGGTGCTAAAAAAAACAGCTCCTGGATGAATATTTAAGTGTAGGCGCACAACGAGACTCGAATCCAAATAATCGCCGTTCAAAAGCAAAATGTCTTATTCCCGTCCCCCTCCATCCTGAAACCCTCGTAATTACTCTCGACTACGCAGCGCAAAGATTTCATCCATTTTTCGTTCTTAGAGGTCAAACAAGGGTTGCGTTGATACGTGCGCGTGCGGGTAAATGATAAAAAAAAAAGGGGGGGAAAGAAGCAGACGAAAAGAAATACAGAATGTAAAGGCAGATGGGACGACAGGTTTTTTTTTTAATGACAGGCAATTCTTTTTACAACCCGAGAAAAAGATCAAAGGCGTTTCATTTCCGAAAAAAGGGATATAAAGCAATAAAATATTCATACTGTCTAGGTAATGAACCTTCATTCGGAACTAATGAGGGTAGCATCATGTTGAGATTTCGTTTAAAATTACAGTTGCCCAAGAGATTAAAAGTATAGAGCACAGTCCCCCTTCATTTCCTTTTTTATTCTGTATTTCAAAAGGCGGGACTTCTTTTGGTCAAGTATCTCCGCAATTAATTGCATTTAAATGCCACAGAAGAGAGGCAAGGAGAGAAAACTTGCGTTTTTCCTCCATTATAACTCCTGAAAACTATCCTTAATATTTTACTCAACCCCCTGGGATTTTTTTTTTCTACCAAACGCGGTGACGCCGAGCACGAATGTCCCGCATTTCCCGGACCCCCTTGCATTTTTCACGTGAAGAGTTGGTTTTCCTGATAAAACGTAGTATTCCCAAGGTAAACAGAGAAACAACGCCGTATTTTAAGAAACAAACACCAACGCACTTAGGACTCTCCCCAAACCATTGCACCCCCCCCTCAACCACCAGGGCTTCCAGACACAGAGCGAAGCTCAGACACTTTTTGCACGGAGCGGAGTTTCCCACCGCCCCGACCCGGCGCCTCCGCTTTGCTGGGGAGCAGAAAGAGACTCTAAAATTTACCTTCCCCTCTAAAACCTGCCATAAAAGCACGAAGCCAAATCAAATCTGCTTGTACAACGCGTAGATGGATGACATATAATAATTCTACAGAAACAATCCCATTAGAGCTCTTTTTCCCCCCTTCCTCTTAAATTTTATTCCTCCTTTCCAATCCCCTCTCTGATTTATTTCATTGTATTCCCTCGAAGCCGGTACCGTAGCGATCTCCTAACCGAGGAGAGGAACTCGAATAGGAAGAACCAGGCCTATTCCGGATTTTTACCCCCCTCCCACATCCTTTTTTTTAAAAAAATAAAAAAAATCGCGTTTAATTTCCCTTCCCGGTGACAAAGGGGGTTTGGTGCCAGCAAACCAGCACCCCTAGCGTTTACCAGAAATCTTCCCCCCACCACACCTCCAAGGAATCTCCCCCTCGCCTCCTCTGATCCCAAATTAAAGGCAGCCCCTCGTTACACCCCCCCTTCGCACACCTTTTCCCCCTTTCCTTGGGAAACCGCCCCACGCCGCGCTAGTTTCCCACAGCAAATTCCTCCGGCTCTTTTCCATTTCAAAGCAATCAGGGAAGAGAGCGGAGCCTCTCCGGCCTGTTCCCCCCCCACCCCTCCCCCCAAGGTGGTCCAGGGGAGCACCCACACCTCCCCAGGAGCCCCCAAAAAGCACCTGCCAGCGGGGGAAAGGGGGGGGCGGCTCTTAGACCTCTGCTGGTGCTGAGCGCCTCTTGGGTCTCCCCAAAAGCGGTGTCCCTGAGTGGGGGTGCCCCTCCCCAGGTGTAACGCCAACAGCGGTACCTACCTTGGCGAATCCTGGCTCCTTTCCTGGGAGCAATCCCGAGGGGGGTCAGGACGCTCCCTCAAAAGCTGGGAAGGTTTTGCAGGCAGAATCCTATCGGAACCCCCTCAAGACCCCTACCCCCTCCCCACCCCGGGCTGCTCTGCTCTCTCTCCCTCGTGTTGCTTTTTCCACGAGGTTATTTCTCCATAAGAACACAAATTTCTCTCTCTCTCTCTCCCTCTTCTCCCTCGTTTTCGGTGGGGTGGCGGTGCCCCCTCCCCCTCGCCCCCAGTATAAAACCCCATTGTCCTGACTGGCGAGCGGAACCGCTCCTGGCAGCGCCAGGAGGCCCTCTGAGCATTTTGGGGTGGGAAACCCGCAAGTTTTGGTATTAATCTCATAGTTTGTCAGTCTTTGTTAAACAGCGAGGCGTGTCCGCGGCCGCCAAGAGCCGCGCTGACCCGCGCTTCACCCCGCGCTCCCTCCGCGCCGCTCCGCGCCTTCATTCCTAGGGGAAAGAATATTCCCTCTCCTCCCCCCGGGTGTATTTCCCACCCCTCCCTCCCGGAGACTTCTCTCCAGCAATGAAGATGGGGGTATTTTCATGTAGTTTTCATTGCTTTCCTGTTTTTCCTTTCGGGTTTGGGCACTAAACTGGGATTTCCCTCCTGAGCGATGGGGGTCTGAGAAGCTTCCCTACGGTAGAACTTCAAAGAGGGAATAACCAGCTCCCTGGCTGCATCTGAACTGGGGAAATTGGGTAGGAATCGGCCCACACCTGTTTTCCAACAGGGAAAGGCAGATATAAGCCTTGCGCGGTTTCCCAGCCAGCCCTGGGGATCCTTTCCATTTCCTAATGGCAAGAAATAAACCAGATTCCCACCCAAACCCCAGGAAGCAGCGAGCAAAGAGCTGCGGGATTCACCCCTTCCCTCCGCGATAGAGAGGTCATTTGGAAAGTAAATCGGGATTAAAAAGCGCATTTACTTGATGGTCCAGCAAGGAATAAAAAGAAATACCAGGAAAACCCACCCTGAATGGTGTTTACACGGTTTGTCGCTGCAGTTGGGGACCCCGGGCCGCGCCGAGCGAGAGAGATAAATTAGAAATAACCTCGAAAACGATACCTTTAATTTCCTCCCCTCCCTCCCTCCTCACATCTCTCCAAATGAACCCACTCCAAACAGCTCCGCGTCCCTAAATTGAAAGTTAAACGTTGTGATGTAGGAATGAGGATTAGAAGGAAAGTTGGGGGGTAGCGGTGGTTTGTATTTTTTTCTTTTTATTGCCGTGAAATTATACCTGCTTGTTTTAATATCCCGAGAACAAATGGCCTTTATTATCCATTACCTGTTCTATAAACCTGGAGTAGAAATGACTGTTCTGGAGAGATAAGTGTAGTAATTACAAGGGCGAAGAGATGGATCACCCAGGTTACAACTAAACGGTAGCCCTTATATAGTGATATTTTATAAATACCAAGCAAATTCACGGCAATTAATTAAACTCGAGCCTTATCACGCGAAACAAAACGCTTTACGTTCTCTTGAATTTCACCTACTCCATGAATATATCCGCATCGGGAAAGCAAATGGATTTTCCAGAATGCCTTTCCCAGGGCTCTAATATTCGCTCTTTCTCTTCCAAGAAAAATGACCCTTGTTATAAGTATTTAGGCACTGAAAATATTTAAAAGCCAAGGGGGAGGGGGGGAAAGGCAAATTTGTAGGGCTTTTTTTTTTTTTTTTTAATTGTTTCTTTTCCAGAAGAGTTTGCCTCGCTACGACTGTTTGCTTAAGGAGCCACTGAAAAGATCTTCCCCGGTCCCAGTGCAAATAATATTTAGAGTTTGGAGGGTTCAGAGTCTGGCAGTGTAGAAATAACTTTGAAATGCCAAGGGAAATATTTATTACATCAGTTCATTAAACTGTTGCAAAGACCAGAGTGGAGTCACATTTCAAGCAAGACATAGAAAACATTTCACCCAAATTCCGACGGGAAGCGCGCTGCAAAAGAGAATTGGCTGCTTTAACCGGAGCGAGCGACGGCGCGGGCGCTTGGAAGCACCTTTAAACACGCACATTGATTTTTTTAAAGCCATCAACCCCTTGATTTTGCCTATCAGTCATTATTCTGGATTCCCTGCGATTGAGGTAGAAATGCAGGCAGTAAATCACGGCCGTGGGTTCGTGTAAGCCTTTTATTTTTTGTGCAAAATCATGTAATTTATTTTTTTGGAGGAGTTTCTGCGCTCGTACCGAGCACGCGTTAGAGAAGGTTTGGCGCTGGGGCTGCGGGAGGCAGGCACCTCTCCAAGGCTTTGGGAAGAGTTTCCAAGGAAAGATGTTGGAACACATTTTCACCAACCGTGTCAGGCTTTTTTTTTTTTTCCCCCAGTATAATTTAAACCCCATCCAAATAGAATTGACGCTGGAATGAAAATTATTTTTTAACTGCTCGCGTTAATATCCTAGAGGGACCCGCACGTAATTGGATTTAATAAATGCATTTCCCCCTTATTCTGTTAATTCGACTCCAAATAGCGTTTCAGGGGTTATCTTAGAAAAATACTAAATCGTCGCTCGGCGTTTCCTCACGGGAGACCCGAATCAATCTGCTTTATTTTCTACCGACATCCCATCCCAAATCGTGCATCCCTCTTTTTTTCCCCCCCTCCCCGCCCCCGGCTGAAGGGCGCTCCCACCCCGCTATCGCCCTCTCCCATCTCTGCCCATCGGCGCAGACCCTTCCTCCCACCTCGCCCCCCTCTTTCTCCTTCTCTCCCTTTTTCCCACCCTGGCTTCCCTCTCGCAGGGTTATACACAGGACTGAGTCACGCACAGCGTAAACTTTTGACCCTCAACTTTTTGACCCCTCGAGCTATAATGCTGTACTAACAAGCCCCCCAAGACCAGAGTTACGGTCTACGCCTCTAGAAACTAACGCGGCTCCGATTTCCCCATTTCATTTATTTTGCCTTTTAAAAGACAAACAAAAAATATTTCTTCCCGATTTCTTTTTTTAACCGAGGAGGGACAAAAAAAAAAATCAGTGGTAAACATTAGATATTTGCCTCTAACACAGCTATTTTTGTCTTAGAACGCGTTTTTTTTAAATCACTTTTGCTCCCCCCACTTTTATATTTAAAAGCACAGGAGGGGGACTCCTTAAACCGCAGCTGCGCTGCATTAATTCTCTTTTTTCTGGGATTTCACCTGGGTGAGTTGTTGACTGCGGTAATTAGCTGGCTCTGATTTTTTCACCTCTTTTTTGGGGGGACAAGGAGGGAGGCGGGGAGGATTTTTGGAGCAGCGGAGGGATGGGCTCCGCGGAGCCGGGGGGAGCCGGAGCTCGGCCCGGGGGCTGCGGGGCTGCCGGTCCCGCTCCATCCCGGCCCGGCTCGGCCCGTCCCGGCCCTGCTGGCAGTGAACTTGGTCTGAAGCGGGCTCTGCTGGCTGCTCGGGGACGTTACAGCCCAGGCGGCCGCGCCGAATCCCCCTGCCCCGGGTCGCCTTTCCCCCCCGCTCCATCCCTCCCCCACCCCCTCGGGTTTTGCCGAGTCTCTCTGCATAAACACAGCCCCGATTTGCCACCAAACAAACGTCTTTTACGAAAATCCCAGCGCTGTAATTTGTTTTGACTTGAAGGGTATATATATACGTGCGGATATATACATACACATACGTACACATGTTAAAAAGAGATAAATCAAAGTGGGGGAAAAAAAAACCCACCTCGTACTAGTCTTGTTCTTTCAACGCTCGCTGTCAAAATAGTTTCTTTTTAAAGCTATTTAGGGTAACAGAACACGGAAAACCTTCGCGGGGTGGACACCTCTCGAGTTAAGTTATCAGCCCCCTTCCAGATATCATTTATTTAACATTGGGAGAGCAAAGGATGGGAAAAAAAACAGCTCAGACACCGAAATAGCCACGCTCTGAAAGAAAAGTTCATTCTTAAATCCATTCTAGGACTGGAAAGAGACTCCCGGAGGAGGAGCTAAACCCCATATCAGTCCTTTTCGGGTTCCTCAATTGAGGAGAGACTTTTATCGAGAGGATTTTAAATAATCCCATGAGCTCCTTCCCTTCAGTTCGCACATGTAATGTTAAAAAAAATAATAATTAAAAAAAAAAAAAGTAAGGATGGGGACTGGGGGAGAGAAAGAGCAATTCCTCAGCCTGAAATTCAGCAGTGGGGGAGGGAAAGGGGCTTGGGGAGCGGAGCTGGAGGGAAGGGGCTGGTTTCCTTCCAAAGCTTTCCCTTCTTAGCGAGGTCACGGTGTGTGCAATTCACAGCACTATTGCAAATAAATACATGAATAATCGGATTCTTCCCTTGAATAGAATGAAATACAAGAATTACAGCCCGAGCAGAGCGATTTCTCGCCCCTGCCGCCAGCCCATCCCCGCCAAGGCAGATAAGGACCCGAAGCCTCTCAACCTTCAGTTTCGTGGCCAAGAAAGGGGAAAAAAAAAAGAAAAGGAGATCTCTTTGGCTTCTCAAAAGCAGAATTAGCACATTGTGGTGTGTGTCTGTATTAGAGCAATATGAACCCCATCCAGCCCTTCTCCAGCCCTCCCCCTCTCGCTGCCAACACATTCGGCAGTGGGACTTGGTAAATTACAAAAAAAAAAAAAAGAGAGAGAGAAAGAAAGAAAGAAAACCCTGAAGCTGATGTTTTCCTTAAAAAGGTGACCCGGCAGCCCCGGGGTCCGTGTTGTGTTGTGATAGGATGCTCACCCTCTCCTCCGAGAGAGGAGCCGGGGCTGTACAAGTCTGCTGACCTCGGAATGATCCCTCTTGCCTATGAATTATTGATGAGATATGAGCTCTGATTTCTCTTTTCAGTATGCAAACCCCATTATACTGTTAAAATGGCGATTTAATCGTTTAGAATAGCTTCGCTTTTTTTCCAACTCATTTGTGCCCCTTCCTTTTCATTTAATTCTCTTAATTAAATCCTTTAACAGATTTTAATCACTTTTTGTTGAATAAAATAAGACATCATCCACATCTGTAACTAGGTTACCTTGGCGAAGTTTGGTTTTGGTGGGGTTTCTTTGTTTTGGGTTTGTTTTTAGTTGGCTCTGCTCTCTTTCTGGGTTGAGTTTTTAAAACCTGGCTGAAAGGAAATTTCATTTTGTGTTTCGCTATACTCAGGGAGAAAAAAAGGTTTGAAATACTCAAATTAAAAAAAAAAAAAGCCTTTAAAAAAAAAAAAAGAGGATAAATAAAGCCATGACACGATGACGAGGCAACGGCATCACAACACCGGGCTGCCTTTTGCTCCACAAACCTCTCTGTGCTGCTCACAGATGCAGTTTCTCTCCCTTTTATTATTGAACGAACCTGGGAACCAAAACAGGTGTTTTATGGGTGAAATTTCATCTTTTTCGCCCTATAAGTACAGCCTAGGAGTGGGCGTCCAGCACCCACCCTGGCACGGGGCCTTGGGGAGATGCCCCAAGAGGCAGCTTGAAGGGGCTCTTCCAGTTTGTGGAGTCTGGGATGCGTCCTGGGTGAGAAATCACTGCTTTGAGGTTTGGGGTTTTCCCCCTCCTAAAGTGCCAGCGAGGTTTAGATTGCATTTACTAAACGAATCAGGAAAACTTTAGGGATGGGGAGAGGAGAAAGAGACAGGGTAGGGGGCAAAAAAAAAAGGTAAAAGTGGATATCGTTGCACCCTTTTTTAACAAGCGAGAGGTGCTGCGAGCCAGGTGAGCTCACGGGGAGGTCCTCTGGGTTTTGCACGTCTGGGGCACACAGCCCCATCCACCCAGGACATCACTTGGCTCTGGAGAGTCCTTAAACCAGAGGTTTTCCTCATCATACCCAGAGTCATGGCTTAAAAGCTCTGCACAAGCTCTGCAACAAGAGATTTTTTTTCCTTCCTGAGCAGTGATGGTATCCTAGAGATTCTCCATATTCTTAGACTCGATATTAAAGCACTTTGAATTTATTCTGTCTTCCACAGCTACGCAAGAACTCTGTCCTGTGCCTAATGTGTGCCATGAAAGTGAGAGAAACGATGAAAAATGCAGAGGAAAATCCCCGCCTACCTGCACGGTCAGAGCTCCGCTTTCCTGTTTACTCTCCTTATACTTCCTTTTCACCAGCTACAGGGAGATGTTTTATTCTTTAAAGGGTGGTGGGGGGAAGCCTGTGCTAAGCCTGTGACCCTTCCCAGGCTGTAAAATGGTAGAGAATTATACCTCCCCATCGTTCAAAGAAAGGTGGAGGTTAACACGGTATAAAGGGGAGTGGGGGAATCCCAAAAAATTCAACTTATAAAAAAAACCCACAATTAAAAGCTACGCTGCAAGTAGAAAGCAGCTCTCATGGGCAGAAAGGTCAGGGTTTCTCGTGAGTGGTGGAAAGGAGAGGGAAGAATGATATTATGCCAGTGACAAAATCCACTCCCTGGTCCTTTGCTATGGCACAGGCCCGGTGCCAGGATGCCCAAATCAAGGGGATGGCACGGGGTTGTTACTTGTTGTCACTCATGGAAGCATCTCCTCCTCGCTGCAAAGTTCTGTAGCTGAACTGCACTGCAAATTCCCCTCACTCTGGGTGTCTTGGTCTGCTTTTTTCCCCTTGGCATAACACATTGTGTACAGTGAACTAGAAATGATGGGACTTAAGGAAAAAAAAACCCTTGTGCTTTCTGTGATGGAAATGGATTTGGAATGAAAGTTTGCCTGAGACTGTGTAAAAAAATAATACCTTTGAGCTGGGATGTAGGGATCGGACAACGATGTAGATGGTGGGTAGAGAAAAGGTGGATGAATGGATGGATCTATTGATACGTGGATGGATGAACATACTTTGAAAAGGTGGTGTTTGTGGGTGCATTGAACATACGGTTACATTTTCAAGCATATATTAAACTGACGAGATGTCACTTTTCCTGTCTAAATCAGTCGTTATCATTGGAATCAGGAGAAATGATTTCTAGTAACCAACACAAATCAGGAGGGTAGAGAACCCATAGGCCATCGCTCGGTCTAACCCCAGCACGATCCCACACCCCCTTTCTCCAAGAGCTTCTAACCTCGTGTAGACAAACCCTCTGCAGCCTGTGGTGTCTGTGCGGCTAAATTCACCTTTAGAGATCATTCCAGGGAAGGATCCCTTCGAACAGCTTTATTACCGCTTGAGAAGCAGGGGTGCAGCTTGCGCAGGAATCAGGGAGAGGCTGCTCAGCCCGCGGAATGGGAAAGGCTCCCTGCACCCCGCTTCCCTTCCTCCAAGTTCCAGCTTTGGCGTTTGTGTTTGCAGGTTTTGGGAGCAGAGGTTTTCCAGGGTAGTGCTGACCACCCCCCGACTGCCCCGGGAGAAGCCACGAGTTCAAATGATGATAGCAAAGATATTAGGCGACACATGGAGCAGGACAGGAAAAACAGCCCAAGGAAGGAAAAGCAATCTCCAAAGTGTGCTAAAGGGGGACATTCTGCTTTGTGTAAAGGAGACGGACATGTGTCCACCAAATGTTGTCTCACCGTAAAAAGGAGGGGGGGGAAAGGAAGAAGCTTGTGATTGCTCTAAATTCTAGAAAGTCCCCCTCCCCCCAGCACCTTCCCTTTCAACTTTTCTTTTGTTGTTGTTGTTTTCTTTAATTTTTGAAGGGGGGAAGGAATAGATATTGAGTCGGTTCAGGTGTGGACGAAGTGTTCCCCCACCTCTGCACAAGATGTGGTATCCTGGCTTTCCAAAACACTAACATTTCCAGGGTCTCTTGTTGCTGTTTTTGCCCTGTTTTGCTCCCTTTGCTCTCTCTGCGCGGCCGCGGAGCCGCAGCCTCTGGCCTCGGCCACCTGCCCCGCTCAGCCCCTCACCCTGACCGGCTCCGCTTCTCCTGCCCTTCCCCGCTAACTTGTTTATTTTCCCAAAGAAAAAGGCTGCTGCCTGACTTTTCCAGCACGGTGCCACCCGGAGAGGGAGAGAAGGGAATTTGTGAGGTATAGGTGGGCTCAGTCAGGTCTGCAGAACCCTTATGCAAACTGCAGCCTCTCTGATTATTTCCCGTAGCACCAGACAGGCTGAATACAACAGCGGCGTTCGGAGTCTCCATAGGGTAGAAACGAACTATGGAAACATAAGGACACTCGGTCGTATTATTGGGAAGAAAAACCCGAAACCCAAGACCAAAAAATAAAAATAAAAAATAGAAGTCCTGAGGGGAAAAAAGCAAACATACAAATAAACCAAAAACCCAACCCCAAACGGTTTCTACACAGGCCGAAAGGGAAAAAAAAAAAAAGGTGCAGACATTTCTTTGGCAAACAGGTGAAAATAATTACAATCCAAAGGTGTTAACAACCTGAAGAGCAGAAAGAACCAAACTCATTGAAATGCAAAGGCTCTTGGCGAGCAGTTCACCCTCGCCGAACCGCCGCGGGGAACGAGCGGGTTCCACGGCGAAGGACAAACCCAAACTTTGCCCCAAGACCTCCGGCAAAGCCAGGATGGAGTTTGTCCCGCAGTGGTAATGAACCCTTACAAGATTTTCTATTCCTCCCACCAAGTTTACTCGCGGGCTTCGAAGCTGTCATGGAAATCTAACGCAATTCCAGCTCTCGGGAGGATAGGAATTAGGACCTTCTGAAAGTGAGAAATTAAGCTCTGAAAGAAAGAGACTCTCTTTCCTCCCAGCTCAGCCTTTCGCCATATCAACCCTTTAAAATAGTTTAAGCAGATAATATTTCAGAGGAACTTACTTTCAGGACTCCAGTCTATTGGCTCCCTGGACTGAAAACTGGACCCGCAAAACATGTTCCCTGCAATTGCAACGTTTATCTCATCTGGAAAAGTGCTCACCCATTGCTGCCCCTTACAAGCCAAACCAAGCAGTTAAAGTGTCACTTAACATTCTAGAGAATGTGAAATATATTGTACATTGTCAACTCCCCAAAACCATAAAACTAACTTTATGGACCTCACGTGACTTTTGAGAGCCAGTGAGGGGTATCTGTCTGAGGTCTGGGCGATTTTTACGATCTAACTTCTAGATAAAACCCTATCCATTTGACATCTAAATGTCATACCGACTTTTGGTATAGTTTGCTATTGGTAAAAAAAAAAAAAAAAAGAGAAAGAAAGAGGAAAAAATATCAAGGGAAGGCGAGCAAATGGTTTGGGATCTGACAGTCCACTTCACATCCCTCTCAAAATCACTTAAGAAGTACCTAAACAGTGGGAGATTAAGTTGGGTAAGTTTTAAGCTCCAACTTTACTTGCTACGGACAAAAAGCCTGAGTTGGGTTGTAGGGATGTCAGTGGCGTTTTGCCAAACCGAGCGACTTTAAAGCGGAGTTTCTGGTGCCTTGTCAGATTCCCTAGGTAGGGAAATGGCAACATTTGCCATCGTTGATGATGTTGGATTCTCTGCAGCCGGGATGAGTCGTTGTAGCGAGTGTCAGTAGGTACAGAGCTGTTGAGTTGGGGTTTTACATGTTGAGCCAGAGATAAAAGCAGAAAAGCACAATCAGGCGGAGGACGAGAGGTGGCGGGGAGAGGAGAGGAGAGCTCAGCGCAGAAATGTGTTCTCTGTGTACCAAATATATCGATACAAACCCACGGGTTCGGGGTTCTGTAGAGCACCGCTTTACGCGCACAGATACGCGGATATAAATACCTCTCGCTTTTAGACCGTGCCTGTGTAGACCCAGATCTGACCGCTCCTGAAACGCACATCGATCCGCCGGGAAGCGTTTATGCCGCGATTATTGCGACTTGGAGCTCTTGGAAGCAGTTTGTCTGGCGGGGTGGGGGGGGGGTGCGGTGGTGTTTTGGGGAGACGGCGTTGGGACAGCGTGGAGGGTGGCGGTTCGTCCCCGCGCTGTGCCAGAGGGGGGGTGATAACGATATTGGGGGTTTCTGAGGCTGCGGCTCTGCTGGGAGCCCCGAGCAGAGGCTCAGCCCCGTGCCAGGCGTCTCTCCGGCTTTAGCCCGGGCTGCGAGCCTCGGAGGTTGTGGATAAAATGCAACTGGGAGCCTTTGTGAATAGGAGAAACGTTTATTTGACTTGGAGTAAAGCTACAAACAGATACAAAAAGCTTATTGGCAAAGTACTACCAGGCAGCTAGACATGACAGAGGCCATTTTTACACATAACATTGCATTCACTCTGCCCACTACGAACCGTCTATTACTCACATCAGAAATATTCCTAGTATTTACAAACATCAGAGCACTCCATTGTTGGTCCGATTTTATACATTTTTTTTGTTTTTAATAGTGAAGTTTACCCACGTCTAAGAGTACGGCTCGGACTTAGCCTGGGACTAGAAATCCTGGCCTGAAGTTTGAGCTAAAACACAGACTGGACAATTTTTAAGACAGAAAGATACAAGAGCATTTTCTTTTTTTTTTTTTTTCCTTTTATCTTTTTTTTACATTTTTGTTTGTTTTTTTCAGATGATTTTTTTTTTTTCTGCGACTGTAGTGCAGGAACCCCCTATTTTAGCTCAGGCAGAGAAGAACTCACCCCAAAGCAGTCAACTCAGGAAAGGGGGGGGAAAAAACCCAAATAAACAAACAACCGTATCTGTTCTCAATTTATAAATAAGTTAGAACATTTAAAGGGCTCACATAAAACATGCTAGCTTTCCAGAAAGCATCAAGAGAGCACGGACACGTACATTTATAAGAACAACAAGAGCATGAGGAGCATCTGTAAATAAAATTTAATTAAAAAAATAATAATTAAAAGAAAGAAAACAAACAACCCAAAGCAGAACACGACATGAAATCAGTCCTGGGATAACGGTACCATACGCGTTGTTTTAGAATATCAACAACATGCCGAAAAGAAGGTGCCTCACTGTACAGTACTCCGAAACTAAGATCTGCGGCGCTTTATTTATTTATTTACGTATTTCTTTCTCGTCTCCTCTTCTTTCCTCGAGATTCCTCCTCTAGAATTTATGGCTGAAAGGCGCTGCCCGCCGAAGCTAAGCTCATGCTTTTCAGTTTATTATCCTTCTTCCATTTCATCCTCCTGTTCTGGAACCAGATTTTGATCTGGCGCTCGGAGAGGCAGAGAGCGTGAGCGATCTCTATTCTCCTCCTGCGGGTGAGATATCTATTGAAGTGGAATTCCTTTTCCAACTCCAGGGTCTGGTAGCGAGTGTACGCTGTCCTCGCCCTCTTACCGTCTGGTCCAGTCATGTCTGAATAACACGGACAACAGCGGGGTTGGGGTTTTTGCTTTCTGCTAGGATTTTTGTTATCCTCAAGGCTATATATTTTTCTAAATATTCGCCTTTTTCGGCCAGCCAGGAAAGCTGCTTATTCCCCAAATAACAGCACCCCCCCCCCCCTTCTCCCACACTCTCAGACACGTGTAAAACCCCCCCACCCTTGGCCCCTCCAGAACCGACCCTCGCAACTCAATATTCCTAATTTAACTGGGGAAGAGAGATGCTGAAATCTCCCCTTTTTTTTTTCGCCTCTGCCTGGGTGTTTCTGGGTCGATTTGCAGGGGCATCTGCTTTAATGCTGCTTTCTTTTCTCCAGGAGAAAACTGAGGGGGGGGGGGCACCACACGGACTCGCTATTCCCCGTGTCTCTCCTTGCAATTTTGGTTTTGTCAGGAGCAGATTGTCAAGAATAAACCCAGCAAAATAAGAGTAGGAAAGGACCGAGAGACCCATCTGTGCATATAATGCCATTTTAATGGTCAATTCTCTCCTTTTCCCGGCCCCCCCCCCCCCCCCCCCGGAACACCCCCTTCCCTCAATTTTTAAATTACTTTCTCCCACCACCCACATAGAGCTACGAGCCTGAAATAAGCGCATATTTCGAGGCAAGAATAGCGAAACTAAAATAAAATCGCGCCCCCCCACCCCCTTCCGGGCGCCAGAGGCAGCTTTAAAGCAGCGATCAGAGCAAGAAATACAAAAGCAATAAATAGCTGCGTTTCTGATCAAAGCGTCTGCACCGAATAAAGAGAAGAGGAGAAAAAAAGAGGGGGGGGGGAGGGAAAAGGGAGAAATAAAACACAGGAGAAAACAGAGAGGGGTGTGCGAAAATAAACAACAACAACGACAACGACGGAAAAAGAAGTAGCTGTACCATGGCTAATGTGAAGTTTCCTCATCCAAGGGAATATCTGAGGTGCCTGCCCTTCTGTTGCTGCGGTGGAGGTTGCGATGGGCTCTGCCTGCGCTCGGGGGATGCTGCTGCTTATTGGAGTGCCCTCGTCGGCTCCCGAGGACGCGCTGGTCTCGTCTAGTTCTGTGAAATTTGTGTTGGTGGTGCTGGCAGAAGTAGCTTGGTCGGAGGGGGACGGGGCGGGTTTGCCTCCATGGCTCTCGCTGTTGGAGCAGGGAAGGGAGTCGGGAGAAGATAAGGAGCAGCTAGACGCCTGTCTAAACCTGCTCTCCTGAGCTGGAGAAGGGAAACCGCGGGAGCTCTCCCCCACAGCCCCAAAGTGACTAGAGGAGGCTGAGCGGTTGATGCTAAGGTCCATCCCATTGTAGTTGTAGCCATAAGAGCTGGAATGCATGGTGCTTGAATCTCTGTAAGAACCGTTCATGGAACTGCTGGTCCCATAATTTAGTAACTGATAGTCGGGGCCATTTGGGTAGCGCCCTGAGAACGAGTTTACAAAGTAAGAGCTCATTTGGGTTATTTTGGAGGGCTTGATTTGTGGCTCGTGGTCGTTATAACCCTGTGCTTGACGATTTATGATGTATTAATGAATTATAGCAATGCACTGTACTTCGTTTTTGCTATGTATGCGGCCAAATATGGGGGGAGGGTGGGGGGTGCGTTTGGGAATCACGTGCTTTTGTTGACCAGTCGTAAATTCTCACTGATGACCTCAAGAGGTAATTCATGCTCTATGGTTACAAATAATGACGAGCGCGGAGCCGGTTTCGGGCCGGGCGCCCCGAGCCCCCCGTGCGCGCCGCCAGCGCCCCCCGCCTGGGCGGAGCGCGCCACCTGCCGGCCGCGAGGGGCCTGGCAGGGCGGGGGGGGCCAAGCCCGAGCCCCCCGCCCCGCACACACCGCATCCTCCTTCCCCAAAAACCAGCGCCGTCTGAATGACGAGTGAATCCTCCTGCGCCCCGCGCATCGTCCCCCCAACCCCCAGCCTCTTCCCGCGTGGGTCTTCTCTCCTTTTCTTAATTAAACTTAATTTCTTTCCTTTGGAAGGTGAAGTTTGGGGTGAGGGAGCGGGGTCGCTGTCTTCTCCAGTCGGGTGTCTCCTCTTTTTTAAGGTTTGGGGTAAAGTGATGCTGCCGGGGGGGGGTGTGGGGGGAGCGTGGCCGCTTGGGGTTTATTTCGCCTGGGTTTGGTCAGAAAAGTCGAGGTTTCCTGCACGGTTGAGCGTGGAGGCAGCGATGCGGTCGCACCTTAATTCTGGAGGAGGGGGAAAAAAAAAAGAGGAAAAAATGGTGGGGGAGAAATAAAGGAAAAGGAGGACAAGTCCAGCCGGTGGAACTGGTTGACCACGTTGCTTTTAGGATATACTTGTTCCTGAGAGTTCCAGGTCCTCTTTGAACACAGCATCACGCTACGTAGGTTTTTCCTTTCCGTTTGCTAACCTGCAAGGAATATTGGGGAGCAAAAGCATTCTGAAATTGGTAAAAACGTTGAGACGTTGTGGAACAGCTGAGATTTGTTACGCAGTATTTTTCCTTTTTCCCTCTTCTTCTCTTTTTTTTTTTTTCCTCTCTCTCTCTTTTATTTTATTTTTTTTTTTCAAGGCAGTTTAGGAATTTCATGTGCTTGTCTGCAACTCATTGGAAATTATGCGCCATATTGAAAGTGACATATAATTATAATAATTACGGGCAATGAAAAGCGTGGCAATAATAGTAAATGTCCTACAGCTGTGAAGCTTCTGCATGAATTGATTTTAAAAGTGACTGACACTAAACCAGCTTGTGGCACGGGGGAATGCATTCATACATAGGTATTCCTTGTGGGCAGCGGGGAAAGGGAATGGGAGGCAGGAGATACGGTTATAGCGCGTTTTCCTCCTGCGAAGCTGCAGAAAACGGTATCCGAAATAGGCTGGGCTGGTCTCTCTCTTCCAGTCCCAAATCCCCAGCAGAAGCACCACTTCCTTTCGTTTAATTCCCCAAACCCAGGAAAAGTTTGGTGTTTGCATGCGCGAGGCTCCTCGGTGGCACGGAACAGACCCGTCCTCATCCCACCCCGAGCCAAAGCTCCCCAGAGGAGCCACTGGAAACGCTTTCGGCTGAAAATAAAATTCTACGCTTTTAAAAAAGCTCGTTCGTCTTAGTTTAGATTTTTTTTTTTCTTTCCACCTTTTTCCCCCCTTGGAATGGAGGCTGCATTCCTGGAGCTGGGAAGGTCCTCCTTTCCCAGGGCAAATTCCCTTGAAATCTGGACTTTTTTGCAGTACACTTCACTTTGATTTGGGTCTATGAAGTAAGGGAGCAGATGTTTGAAAGATGCTAGGCAAATGTTAGGTATCTTTGGTAGATAAATGAGAGCATATTTTTTGCCTGTTTCCTTGATTTATTATGTATATGGAGAGCGTTTCGTCATAACTCTTTGTACTGTAACTATAAAAAAGAGCGATACTAAAGCAGAATGTCAGCGAGGAAATACTATTGGTGAAAGGTCTTCCATTCCAGATTAGACAAAATGGGGGAAAACCAGATTTATCTCTGCACTGTAACTTCCGTGCGCTCGGAGCTGCTCGTCCCTGCAGCTCAGGAGCAGAGAGAGGCGAGGCTGCCTGCACAGCTCCCCGCTCCTCCAGGAGGGCAGATTCCCCTGGAAAAGGGAAAGATCATCGTAATAATGACAGGGTGGTGTACATGATATCGAAGACTTTGTTTTTATTAGAGAATTCCATGTTCATACCTAAGACAAACTTCAAACACAACACGTACAAAAATTAATAAAATATAACTTTTGTTGCTGTTGTTGCTTTTGCATCCTTTTAGGTAGTTCTCGTTCTTTCAGTAGATTTTCCTTTAAAAAACAAAACAAAAATAAAACAAAACAAAACCACAAACCCTAATTACAAAGACCTCAGGGCTTGATTAATTTACCAAAGGAGGGGGAAAAAAAAAAAGTAAAAATGAAAAAAAAAATAAACCCTATGTCAACCGTGCATGAAACATTTTTACAAAATTAAGACAATAAACACCCCAAATGACATATATTGCAGCACTTCCATTAAATACAAGAGTTAGCAGATTACTAACAGTGACACCAAGGGTAGAAACACGGGTAGGAGTCCTTTTTTTTTTTGTGTGTGTGTCTTTTCTCTATCCCTTTCTTTCCTCCCTTCTCTCTCTCTCTCTATCTCATTCCTTTTTCATTATTATTATTTTCTCTCTGGGGGGAGGAGGGGAGGGAGGACTGGGAAGGAGGAAAAATAATTAAAAAACGCAACTAGAAGCCTGATTATTTTTTTTTTTCCTGGTCACGACAGATCACTGCGAACACGAGTCCATGGCATTGGTGGCCCAAACTTTCTGGCTGTTGCCCCTGCTGCAGAGGGCTTGTCCCACCAATGTGCAAGTTCTCCCTGTCCTCGCAGCCAGCCCACTCCCCCCTCATCCTCTCGGCTCTCACACACTCACTCACTCCCTTTTTTTTTGTTGTTGCTGTTGTTGTGTGTGTTTTAAATAATACGTTCACTCCGCCGTTTTCTCCTCCTCCTCCTCCGCGCTCAGCTGCGAGGAGTTAAGCAATTTATTCTCTTTTTTCCACTTCATCCTGCGGTTCTGGAACCAGATTTTGATCTGCCGCTCCGTCAGGCAGAGGGAGTGGGCGATCTCGATCCGCCGGCGCCGGGTCAGGTAGCGGTTGAAGTGGAATTCCTTCTCCAGCTCCAGCGTCTGGTAGCGGGTGTAGGTCTGGCGGCCTCTGCGGCCGCTGGGCCCGAAGGAGGAACCTGTGACACCCGCAAAAAATAGGGGAAAAATAGGAAAATATAGGAAAATATAAGGAAAAAAGTAAAGGGGAAAATAGGGGGGAAATAGGAAGACGGGGGAAAAAAAAGATAGGAAAGGAAAAAGACGGGAAATCCCTAAGGTTTAGTGGATGCGCGGAGCTGCTGGGTGCTCCGCGGGGATGCTTTGCCCCGCACCGCGGCTGTGTGCGGAGGGGTGCGCCCCCGCTCCCCTGCCCTCCCCAGGCTTTGGCCACCCCCAAACTAAACCCCGCGGCTCTGAACCCCTCTGTGCTCGCAGGGAGGGGCCCCGGCCGGGCCGCACCCGCGGAGGATCCGCGGCCGCGCTGCAGGCAGCCGGGCAGAAGGGTTACTGCTGGGCTGGGGAGACAGGGCGAGATCTATCTTATTCCGGGATGAAAAATCGCAAGGTGTTCTCCCCCCCCCCCGCCCGCCCTCGCTGTTTTCCACCCTACCGGCAACTGTAATCGAGCCGAGCATTTAAGCAATAATGAAGTGAATCGATCTGCCCAAACTCTGCATTAAAGAGGACACAACACTTTATGTCCCTGCGCTAATGGACATCAATTTGGAACTTAAAAGGCAACAAATGCATCTAAACATGGGAAGGAGGGTGCTGAGCCTCTATTATTTTTCTACACCCCCCCTTTTTTTTTTTTTCCCCTGATTGAGGAAACAGCACTTAAAGAAGTCATATATCACCGGGCGGGGGGGGTGGGGGGAATCCTCCCCAGGCAGACTTTTCATTATGTGCGAGTTTCATTAAAAATGTAACCCTCTCCTTTCAAGTATTTAAAGAGTTTTCTATTAATTCACTCCGGAGAGAGTGGCCAGCGAGAGAGGGAGCTGCGTGGGGGGGGGGGGGGGGGTTCGTGCGTGTGTAAAGTCATCCAGAGCTGATTTAGAAAAGATATCTCCCTCTGCGTGTGGGGGAAGGACAGAGACAAATCGTTGTAGCGGAGTGACACGCAAACTGGAATGTGCAAAGAAAAAAAAAAAGGGGGAGAAAAACCGGGGAACCGGGGAAATATTGTGTGTTGGGATGAAATATCGGGGAAAGTTTTAGCTGGGAGGGGTTGTTAGGAGAAAATACTTCAGCGGCGTGAAGTTTTGGTGCGTGTCAGGAGCAAGTTGGAGCCTTCCGTGCCGCCTAACTTCCCCGCTGGAAGTTTGGGCTCTAAAGTGAACCTTATTCCTGCTTCCCTCGCTCGCTCGCTCTCTCTCTCTCTGGCGGTAACAAATAAGAAAGGGGGGGAGGAGATTGATGTATTTATTTCTGTAAAAGAGTAAACTCACTATTGCAAGAGTTCATCCGCTGCATCCAGGGGTAAACCGGGGCGGAACACTTTTGCTCCTCGCTCTCTCCGAACACAGTTTTGCTCTGAGCGCAGTCCGACTTGCGCGGCTCGGGGGCGAAGGGGACCTCGTCGAGGGCGGGGGGGCCGCAGGCAGGGTCCTTCTCCCTGAAAAACCCGCCGGCCCCATAGTCACAGGCGGAGCTGCGGCTGTAGGCTCCGTTGCTTTGCTGGTAGTAAGGAGAGGAGGTATAGCCCTTCTCCTGGACGCCCGTGGCTCCATAGGTGGTGGGGTAGTGCCTCAAAGGATCCGCATAGCCCGAGGGATATAGCGGGATCTGTCCCAGGAAGGGCTCCTGCCCCGCAGCCAGACTCACCGGGAAGGTCGAGTTGACAAAATAAGAACTCATTGGAAGGAGCCTTGCCGTCCTTTCCCGGCTTTATGATTTGTTGTGTTTTATAGTCCAAGTGGTTTAGCTATTAGTAGTATATCGGAGATTGGGTTTTAGCTGAAGGGAGATGGCGTGGTGCCAGCGAGGGACACAAGGAAATACAACCATCTGATCATGGGCTGACCAATAGCAGGCGCCTGAGGTTGCAAAATAGCACCCATGAGGAGCTGAGATTGCACCAGGGACCCCAAGAACAAACCATCCACCCCCTTTTCCCTCCCTTTTAAACAACAGAAATGCACCCCCTTAACCAAATATATAATATCTGCCGAAAGAAACATTCCCGGCGCGCTCGGAGCTTCATAAATAAATAAACGCGTCCCCCCCCTCCCCGTCCCCCGGAGCTCAGCGCGGGGGTGTGCGGAGCCCGTCTGCGCTGCTGGCGCTCTGCGCGCCTCTGAGGATGCACACACGGAACGGGCTGAGAAACCCGCTGCAAGGGAGGCAGAAAAGTTAATTAGTCGCATTCGGAAAACTTTAACCCCTCGGCTTTGCAAACCGTCCTGAAATGTCTGAGTACTTTGCTACAGTTAAAGAAAACAACACCACAAAAAAAAAAAGGCAAAAAAAAACTTTTTTTTTTTTTTCCTGCGTGTGTGAACTTTGCAGAGAGGCGATCCCGGCGGGTTGATTAACTTAGTTTGCTATAAGAGAAGAAATCGGGTTTGACAACTTGTTTCTGTTCATGTTTGTCTAATTACCATAGATTAGTATTCCCTCTTCAGAAAAGCCGCGCTCGCTTGAACCAAACCTTCGCTTTTCATGTAGTGCACCTTTTTCTTTTCTTTTTTTTCCCCTTGCAAATACTCCGTATTTGGGACATAAATGGAAAATCGAAATATTTCCTTTATCTCTTGCTTTAAATCCCGATCTCCTCCCGAGTCCGGTACCGCATTGTGCCCTCTTGCGTTTTTTTGTTAATACCGAATCTATGCACGACCTTTTCTCGCTAAAAAGAAGCCTTGGGTTACGGTCAAAAGCCGAGTTTATTGATTGTTACCGATCGAGACTGTTTTTTTTAAGGACAGGGAAGCTGGCGGTGTGATGGGGCTGCTGCCTTGGAGGCGCGCAGAGCCTCCGCGGGTTTGCATCCCCCCCTTTAAGCCCGTTCCCTCTACAAAATCCCTATTTTTGCAAAGTTAAAAGGCTGGAAGGGAAAACTCGAAAGTTTTGAGCAATTCCCCGTCTCTCTAAAAGCTGCCCTTTACCCTGGGCTTTGCCTCTCGGGTTTGCCCGGGTGTCCTCGCAGAGATGGGCTCTGCTCTACCTGGCGCATCCCCCCCGCGCCCCACATCCCTCTTTGCTCAAGGTAGAGTGGGATCTCTGACCGCCGCCTTCCCGGCTTCCAAGTGGGAAAATCAGAGACAACTCATAGGTTAAAAAAAAAAAATAAAGCAAACCATCCACAACCAAACGACTAAATTGGCTGAGCCCCATCGTTCGTGTTTTATCAAGGATTTGTTTCCTGTCCGAATTTGTAGCCATCTGTCTGTCGAGCCTTACATGCAATGAAATGACACGCCTTATAATACACACTCCTCTCTACTTGCATCTGTGAATGTGTGTGCTACAAATCTAGAATTACACACATTACATGGTGTCTGTGGAGCTGCCAATGCGGCGCTCTCTGACGGAGCTTTAAGTATTTACGAAACTGGTATCTTATTACGAGCTAATTTATTTTAAACATCGTGTTTACAGCAGCAAAGCCAAGATTGTTTCATGCCACGGCTGCAATGAACATTTCGACTGAAACGTAATCCTTATAATTCAAGGAAATAACATGCAAAGGAAGTAGTTTTCCATCCTCCACCCCCTCTCTGACTGATATCTCTTATATTTGTTCTTGCAGAGTTTCCCTTTGTGTATGGAGTGGACCCAAACTTACGTAGATCTCCTTTATTGGTATGCAAGGGGGAAATAATAATAATAATAAAAAAAAAAGTCATATTGAAAGAGAACGATGACTAGAGAAGAAAAATAAGTCTCGGATGCGAGCCTGAAGTTAACAGCTTCACAGGAGCCGAACAGCTCACACATTGGATTGCAGAGTTACGCAATATTTGTAGCTCTGCAAACCCAGCGATTATCTGGCATGAGCAGCTCCGCATGCAAATTCTGAGCTAAGAAATGGGATGTCCTGATAATCCAATGCGTGAGTACATCTGCTGAAAATGTTTGCTCTGATATTTTCTCTCACTTCTTGTAATTGCTCTGCAAATAAATCTGTAGGAATAGTTTGGGAAAAAATAATCCTCCGCCCCTCAAGTTTTACCGTGTTTCAATATTGCTCAGCCTTTGTGGCTAAAGCGGTTTTTTTTAACGTAGTTTGACATTTAAAAGAAAATAAAAATGCACTAATTGAAGGTGACCGCTTGCTAATTGTTTATTGCTGACACCTTAGAGGCGCTGTAGATAAAACTAAATACTTCTTGCCCCTTGGAAGAAGGAGGACCCTGCAGACGGTTATTTGGTGGAGAAAAAAATAAGAGAACCTGGTTCCCACTTCGAGGGGGGAAAAAATGTCAACGTGGAAAAAAAAAAAACCAAACAAAAAAAACCCACTGCCTGTCATAGTTTTTATCTTATGGAGGGTCAGGCCCGCTGTCTAATTGATTTGCTAGCTAGAATACGTGTAAATACGAGCAGGGGTCTTAAGTCTCACTAAATTTCGGAGAGTTGGGTGTTTAGCACAGAGGTGGGCTCTGTTCCCAGCTTAAAAAAAAAAAAAAAAAAAAGGAATTAAACTGTTATTAACATGGCTGTGTCACAGAGCCTCCTTGCTCTCCCCGCTCAAGTCCGAGGGTAAAATCTGAGACGGATTTTGCCAATCTATTTTCTTTGGCCGCCTCCAGCGCCAGCGCAGCCGGGAGGGACCCGGACCCAGAGCCACAGCGGCTGCGGGAGGGAGTTCACACAGCAGCCCTCGAGTCAGCCCCGTCTGGGAGGGCACTCCTGGCACACCTTTATCCACTCTTTGGCCTCAAATCCAGGCGCAGGGGTTACTGAGAAGGAGCAGTAAAGCGAGGAAGTTGCGAGAGGCACCAGAAGGTGGTAGAACAGATTTCCCTGCGCTGGGAAGGCGGCTTTGCCCTCCTGACAGGCATCACTCAACTGCCAGGGCGTAAATAAAGATAAAGAGAAGTATTTACAGTATGTGCGATCCCAGCTTCCTGCCCAGGAAGGTCCCGCTTTTTGTCACTTTGCTTTTCTGGCCAGCAAACGCCATCCCCGCCGAGCAGAGGCAGGCAGATAGATGAGGGGATTAAAACAACACCCAAATATTTCGAAACGCAAACAGAACAGAGCATTGCTTGTGCGAAACCTAAACCCGCTAAGAACTTGGTAGAAAGTTCAGTGCAGTTGGTTCCAATAAAAAATGAAACTCTCTTTTTTTCATGTGGAGCTGGAATTCCCGATCCTTCTGAAGTGAGAACACAGCGGGAGTTTCCCTACCGGGGGACTTATTGCAGCCATAAAGTCAAGCCAACACCACGAAAACACTTGAAAACCCCCCTTGTTCCTGGAGTCAGACATAGAGAGCCGCTGGCGGCAGAGAAACCTCCCCTGAAATGCTCATGCAGACCCAAAATCACATCGGAAAAAAAGACCCGACAGACCCATGTAGAGCGCCAGGGTTGGAGTATTTAAAACAATGACCCCTGAAGGTGTAAAAATGCCCCCCCTCTCCCCGCACATAACGGCCTGAAAGTTAATTTCCAGCAATTTAAGTTTAATTTACCTGACTTCCCGTGCAGTGCATAATAACCTTGTTAATAGGATCTTTGAAAAGAAGCAATAATAATCTACCATTGTTCCATCATTAAAGAGTGCAGCTAATTATTAACAAAAAAAAAAAAAAAAAGGAAAAAAAAAAGAAAGAGAGAGGAGGGGGGAAGAGAGAAGGAGGGAGAGGGGCATTGAGGGAGTCAAAATGCGTCCAGAACGAAGTATTTCCGCAAAAAGCAGCCCTGGGAAGGGGAAAGGGGGGCTGCTCGTCAAAGAATATTGGGAAAGGAGGGAGAAGGAGAGGAAAAGGCGAGACGGATCGTGTAATGCAAGGCGAATGCTGGGGGGTGTTGGGAATTACAGCATGGAACAAGTTAATCATGGCTGGTCAAAAGAGAGAAACTTTTTCCCCCTCCTTTTAATTTTTTTTTAACATAGTCCCTAGGCATCTCACTTTCTCTGAGAAAACGTCCCCAGCCCAGACGTAAACAGTTGCCAGGAAACTGCATGGTAGAAGGAGAAAACGAGAGGGAGAAAGCGAGAGGGAGGGAGAGAGAAACCTTTTAAAATAACAGACCCGCATTGTCCCTTCAAAGCCTACAGTAACTTAAAAGTGATTCGTCGCCTGCCTCTCCCCAGCAACCACCTCCATTCTCTGCACACGACTTATCTTTTCCAGACCCCACCGAAATGACCACTCCAAGCAATAAATAAATACGAGCTCCTCTGCCTTTTATGATCAGCCCGAGTCCCTTTCGCCTCGTACGTCATTACCATCGCGGTTTACAAGCTCTCCGCTTCTGTTCGCGCCCGGCGACACCCCCCCCCCCCCCCAGCTCCCTTTCATCTCCTGCGTGGGTGCATATGGACAGACGCGAGCCTTTACAGCCCTGTGCACGTATGGATTGGCACACGCGTGGCACGGACATACATGCAGAGCTTGGGGGGGGTGCATAGACCAACGCACACCTATGGGGTGCCCACAGCTCACATGTGACTGCCCAGAGCGCACATATATGTGCGAGTGAACCCTATATGCGCATCTCCAGCCTCTCCGGGGCCGGGAACAGCACAGAGCGTTCGCAGCAGAGCACCAGGCCTGAAGGCTGGAGGGGCTGCAGCCCCTGCCCCGCCGGGGAGAGGGGAGAGCAGGAGGGGCAGGGCCCCCCCCGTCGGGGCAGGGGCTGCGGGAGCCCCCCGGGAGCCGCCGGGAGCCGCCGCCGACGGTAGATGGCAGCAGACGGCGGGGAATGGCAGAGCCCCGCGACACGGCGGCGGCTCCGGGGGGACGGGGCGGCCCCGAAGTGCCTCTGGGTTTTATCGTCCTTAATAAACAAGCAGGGGAGGGGGGTGTCAGGATGGGGACCCCGGCCCGGGGCAGCACGGACCCCCAGTACCCCTCACACCGGGCTCAAAGGCCGCCGGACCGGGCTGAAATGATTAAACAGACCTCTCCGCCCCAAGGTGCGGGGCTTCCACAAGTGGTTGCCCACGCAGAATGTGGAAGAATCGGCATTAAAGCTCTTTGGAATAAGGTTTCTAATTTTTTTTTTAATTTTATTTTATTTTTCCTTGCAACTAGCAAAAAAAATCCGAGCGCGGAGCCTCCGGGAAAGGCAGAGCAGGGCCTTTGAACCGGCGTTAATTTTTTTTCCCCTCCGTGATTTATGAAAAATGTAACAGGTTCGGGAAGAAATCGCTTTTTAAAGTGACTTTCTGTTTATTATTTCCACAGCTTGCGATCATTTACTCTTGTCCGCACAATATTCAGGCACAGTCAGTTTCGATGAGATAAATCGTCACGTCATAAAATGGTTTATGCTTAAGTAATGAATCTCTTCTTGCTCAACCTCGCTTCACATCCTCGGCTCTTACATTGTCTTATTTGAAAATCACCTCATAACAGTAGCAATTAGTATTATATTTCAAACACACATATACACATACTTGAAATATTGGGTAAAAAAAAGAAAAAACATTTAAAATGACGGGCAATTGCGGACAAATATTTTCCCAAACCCGAAGCGAACGTCAAAGCATCCGAGAGGCAGAGGAGAGGGAGATGCGCTCAGAACCGGGTGTGGAAAAGCACCGACCCGCCGTGGGGCTGAACCCCAGCGTGATTCCGGCCGGGGAAGCCGCGCAGCCCCGTCCGCGCTGCGGAACGCAATTAAATACGCGAGGTTTATTGCATCGCAACGTCAGCTTCATTGGGGAGTTTCACGAGGGGAAAAAAAAAAACACAATGAGAGCGCTGCGCTCGGGGTTGGCTTGGTTCTTAATATCTTTTTTTTTTCCTCTCTCTTTTCTTTTCTTGTTTCCCCCCCCCCGCCCCCCCCCTTTTTTTTTTTTTAACTAATTTCCAGCCCGTGTTCCCGAGGACCGCCGCGCTCTGCCCTCTCCGCAGAAACCACCCACATCATAATGACCCTGGAGAGCAACGCGAAACCCGACTGGCTTCCGCACCAACTTCGCCAAATTCCGGGGCTCGCCTGAAGACAGGCGAACTGGCAAGAGATTCGGCGATGAGAAATCAAAATAAAACACCACAACTGCCCACAAAGGGTTTGGTAATTTTTTAAAGGCAATATCTAAAACCCTTCGTCACCGAACTACTGCAAAACCCTTCATTCCAAGGCTACTGTCTCCAGGTGACCTCACAGGCTTTATTTTTCCTTCTTATTCCGTTATTTTAATTTTCTTTCTATTTCTTTTTCTTTTCCCTTCCTTTTTTTTCTCCCCATCCTTCTCCTTTTATTTCTTTCTTTCTTTCTTTCTCCTTTTCATTCTTTCTCCTTCTCTTTCTTTCTTATATTTTTTTTCTATTTTCTTTCTCTAATTCCCTCTTCCTTTCTCTCAATTTCTTTCTTCACCTTTTTTCCCCATTCTTCTTTCTCTCCCCCTTCTCACTTTGCGCTACACTTTTTTTTTTTTTTTTTTGGAAAAATTGTCGCTTAAACAGATTTCCAGCATCCCTGATTTCTTCCACTTTTTTTCATCACTCTACCCTTTTCTTTCTATTTCCACCCTCCCGGGTAGAGGGGAGAGGGAGATGGGGAAGGGAATAGAAAAAGCAGCTTGACAAACGCATTTCATCAAAGAAAATAATTAAACGAAGAGAAACAGATATTATTCCCTTACCTTTTGACGTCCATTTCTGTGGTGGAAGTAAGATACAGTGAGAGAGAGATAGCGTTTGCTTATCTGTTAGCTGCAAATATTGTCCCAACCTGAGAGCCGTCGATTGCCTCTCTGACTTGTGAGAGCGTCTTGCTTTTCTGTCATTTGCATAGAAAATAGAGCAACTTCCCTCTTTGAAAAATGATAGCCTCCACTCCGTCCAGAATCTCCTCTGCCCCTCCATTACTACCGAGATTCCAAAGCAGCAGGCAAATTAACAGAGGAATTGGAAAAAAAAAAAAAAAGAAAATAATAATTAAAAAAAAAAAAAAAGGGGGGGGATAGAAGTGCTTCCCTCCGCGTGGGTGCGGAGGTGGGTGCTGCGTGTGCGTGCGGATGGGGGTTCAGCAGTCCCCCCCCTCCCCTCTCCCCTGTTTTAGCCCTATCGAGCTTATACACAAAAGTAAAAAAATGTAAAGAGGCGAGAGCCCTATAGAGGACACTGATCCGACCCAAGGTGCAGCGGACAGAAGAATGGTGCAATATAACCACATGGGAAATAATAAAAAGTTCATGTTCACGGTTAGCAGTCCACATGACCGGCTCTGGCCAATCCCAGAACCCAGCCACTCATAAAGTTCTATCACAAAGTTGTAAATTTTCATAAAACAACAAGGAATTTATTGCATTTCTTCATGACCGGTTTAACAGCAGCCTTTTTCTTAGCCGCCATCTTTTTTTTTTAAAACAAAAATAAAAGAATAGGAAAGCAGGTTCGGGGATTTCCTCCCCCCCCCCTCTTTGATTGCAGTGGGGGGGTTGGAGAGAAATAATCCAATAATGCCCCACGCGTTGGGCTGTGAACAATACCAGCCCCCCCCCCCAGAATAAAGAGCTCGGGGTTGGCTTTTAAATGGGGAAAGGGACAGTAAAACAGTGGGGTTCGGGTGGGATTTTTGATGTCTCTTTTTGTGAGCGACTGGGATCCTTTCTGCTGAAAGGGGCAATTAGCGGATTGGGGGGGGTGTGGAAAAAGAAGCAAATAAAGGCAATAAAAGCGTGGTCGGGGTGCCCATGCCCTGGGCAGAGCCGAGCCGGCGGGGTTCAATCCTGCCGGGCTCCCTACAGCCAAAATTCCCCCCCGAACCCCTCTGCCCCCACCTGCAGCCCCCGCTTTAGCGCAGGGACGGGGGGGGATGCTCCGGCAAGGCGGGTCACCCCGCCGGTAACCCCGGCTGTAGCGCATGAAAGCGTCTTTGGGACTCGCTTTGCCTTTTTTTCCAGGGTATTCTCCCCAAGTCCTGCTTGTTCCCCCCCCGTGCCAGCGGGGAGCCAACCGGGCCACTGCGGTTCAGGAGTAGGGAAGAGGGGATTTCTGGAACCTCTGCTCTTTCTCCTGTAAAGATGTTGCACCAAGGGGATTTCACCAAGGAAAAAGGCAATTTTCCCTCTATTTTCCTTTCCCTTCAAGTGGCGATTTCCGTGCGCAAAAGCCATCTTAGGTGCTGCCTTTAATAATGGGCTTCCCGCAATTAGCACATGCAGCAGAGGCTGCCATTCCGTGTTATAGATGTGGGAGCGCAGATGCTTTGACGTGGCACCTTCTCCCGGCTCAGAGCTGCCGCGGGATGCCCTGCGCACCTCCGCTGCGGACACCGAGCCCTCCGGGAGGGGGTGGCGAAAGGGAGACGGAGAGGGAAGGAAGGAAGGCGAGAAGGTGGGAAGCTGCCATCGCCAACTCCTTCCAGAGCTGCCTGCATGATTTTTTTTTTTCCTCTCTCTTCTGCATCTTGCGCGACGCATTTGCAGAGTAAATTACGTGGAGCCTCCGCAGGAGGAATCCGCGTCTTTACCGCGCAGCCTGGCAGTGTAAATAAACAGGCAGGGGCGGGAGGGGGAGAGGCCGGCGGAGGATGCTCCCCCTCGCAAGTGCTTAAATTTACTCGCCCTGTGTTTTGCGTTGTTGATTTTTCCTGCCTTTAATTGCTTTAATTTATTTTATGCATGCTCTGATGCTAAACATTATTTGGTGCTAATGAAAGAGTTCCAGTCCGCAGTAATTGAAGGGCGTAGAGAGAACCTTAAAAATATACGTACTAAAGGCTCGGCGAAATAGATCGGTTTTCTGCAAATTAGTTACAAGTAGAAGAAAATTAAAACAAGAGGCGTAAAGGCTATTCGAGCTGATTCTGGCTTCTTTACATTCCTCCTTTATGTTTTTACCTTCGGTAATAGCCCCAATGCGATCACCGAAGAGCGAGAAAGGAGCGCTGCCCGCATTTCGAGAGCCCCGGGTATCAATTCTGAGTACATTCCTCAAATCTATTGAAAAGGTACCAAAATTTGGAAAGGAACGGCTGTCCTAAAATAAGAGAGAAGTCCAGGACGATAGGTCGGGGCGTGTATCAATCTAAAAGGATTTTTTTAGTGTATTTATTTAACAAGGAAAAACGTAATTCCAAAGGCCCTTCTGTTGTTTTTCAGTAAGAAAAGGGGAAGGAACTCAACGCGATGGGAGATTATTGTCGATTTCCATTTTATTTTGAAGAATTATAATAATCACAGACGGGGGGGGGGAGAAAGCAACGCGTCGCCATTAAATAATTTGCTACTTTGATATACAACATTTTACGTAGCACAATATTAATTCTTCATCTTTATTTTTTTTTTTTTCCGTAGACTTGAACTCCGGGTAAAAATATTCACAGACAAAGGAGCATAGCAAGGAGAAGAGAACCACAGAGGTTACAGGGAGAAGGCATCATAATCATTCATGTTATGTACAGGGCTCTATACGCTAAGTATAATTTGCATTCAGACTTCCAGGTCACATTTTCTAAATTAAAGGTGCTAAACACGACCACGTTACTTCATACCAAAAAGTACACAGCGAAGTACAAACGGAGATTTACAAATTACTTGTACTATAGGAAGACCCACATAGAAAAATGTGTCTATTCCGACTCTAAAGCCACATTTAATAGGTAGATAGTCATTCTATTGTACAAAAAAAAAAAAAAAGACTTTAATATAGGTAGTATTTTTCTCAGTGTCAGGAAACACAATGTATCATTCCTAGGGTTTTTAATTATTTATGCACTTATCATTCATCTATTTTAATATATAGTCTTTTTCTGTGTGTTTTGCCCCCCTTTCCTTCTCGCGTGGGTTTCCACGTTTCCTGCATCCACCTCTGGCCCCTTTCATTCCTCCTCATCGTCCTCCGCGTCTGGTTTTTCCTGGCCGTTGGAGCCGGAGCAGGCAGTTTTATTTTCCTTTTTCCACTTCATGCGCCGGTTCTGGAACCAGATTTTGATCTGTCTCTCCGTGAGACACAGGGCGTGGGCGATCTCGATGCGTCTCCTCCTCGTCAGGTAGCGGTTGTAGTGGAACTCCTTCTCCAGCTCCAGGGTTTGGTACCTGGTGTAGGTCTGGCGGCCGCGTTTTCTGTCCGTGCCTGGGAAACAAACGCAGACTGAGATCAGATTGGGGGTTAAGGGAGATGTTTTTTGGGGGGGGCGCTGGCTCGGTTTACTCTCTCACTTTTGTCTTTGGGTGCAGCCACCGCCTGCGGTTCCACGAGGGGACAAAATCCTCGGGGGCTCTGTACAACCCGGAGCAGCTCTTCTTTTTATTTGCAAGATCAGCTCCTTCTGGTCGAGGCTTTCTCCACCTCACCTTCCCTGTCCTCAGCCCCCCAGAGCACCCCAACTTTCATTTCCCTTCCTCTACGAAAAGCGAGCAGAGCTTTTCGTGCGGGTGCGCCTGTGGCTGTCCCCGAGGGATTCACAAAGTTCAGAAAGTTTCCTGCCCTCGTAGCAGCGCTCGGGCTCTGAGCCCGCTTTGAGTTCCCTTTAGACAACAGAAACTTCGGGTGGCTGAGATATAAACACAGAAATCGAGGGAGAGAGACTTCTGCTACCGACACTAATCCGACCATTAGCCCTCTCTTAAAACTGTCATCAGGGCGCCTTCTTGGAAGGTGTGTGATGGTCTTAATTATTTCAGGGGGTGGTTTGGGCACAGCGGTGGCTTCTGGGGCTGATAAGGAACCTGCACAGAGGAGACCCTCGACGCTTCCCCAGGCTCCCACCACCCTCCAGCTGCCCACAAGCGGTGTTGGGGAAGGCCCCAGATCCCAATTCTCCTTCCACCCGACATTTCCTTGCAGTTTGACTGGAAATAATTCTACAATATGGTGTTCAGTGATTCCCACTCTATTTTCCGTGTAAATACTATGTGTATCTGTAGTAGAACGTGTTCTTCCCCAGAGCGGTGGGGATGGAGAGCAGCAGCCCTCGGCCTCTCCTCCACACATTCCACCGGACTCCTCTTCTTCCCTCCCCCTCCCTCTTTCTTTTTAAAAGAAGAAAAGATCCAGTCATTAAGAGAAGGGGGGGCGAAGCAAAATAGCCAGGCTAGCTGTAAAGTAAAAATGCGCAGGTCGTGGAATGTGGGTTGTAAAATCCGCTGAGGGGAGAGCCATAAACTGCTGCTGAATAGGGATGACAACTCTATCTCTGCTCCCTGATGAAATTCCACAAGCGCGATCTCACAGTGGGCATGAGGCACAGGGGGTGGTGGGGGTACGAGGAGGGGGACCCCGCTTTTACAACCCAGGTCGAGTTTCTCTCAGGTTTAGGCTCAGCAGATCCCAGAGCATCCAGGCTGTTTGGAGTGCGGGACACTGCGCCTTTGCCCTGTTCCCAAAGTCAAATTGTTGATCCTCGCAGCGTCACAGCCTGAAAGGGGGGTGAGGGGGTGGCCTTCTTAAATCTGAAGTCAGATAAAAGCAGAATTGAGGTCTTTACGACCACAAATATTTGGTGTTTGATAAATCAACTGTTAAAGCCAATGAATTATGGATCAGGTAATAGAAAGAACTGACTACCACATAAGTGCGAGGGTAACTCTTGCCTTTATAAGCCGTTATGCCTTGGCTGTTCCTCTGTTTCCTTTTTTCTTCTGCTTGGCAAGAGGCTGCCCCGCTCCCCCTTTGCCCCCAGCGCTGCTAACAAGACCTTTCCCGAATATTTGGCTGCGGAGGGAGGCTCCCTCGCAGGGATGCTCTCAAGTTGCAGTCTGGCACAGCAGAGGCGAAGCCGGGGTGGCTGGAAAAGAAGCTCACGCCTTCCCCCCCGCTCCCAGCCGGGACAGCAGAGCCTTTCTCCCCTCTTCCCAGGAGTGTAAACAGCACCACGCGTGCACACGGAGCCCGGCCGGGCTGCTCCGAGACAGGAGCCGGGATGCGCTGGGACCGCTCCCGTGCGAGGGGGGGTGGATATTTATTAAACGTTAATTGACATTAATACCCTGAGACGATATTGAGCGCGACGGCGACTGAAGGCAGCGCGGCCGCCCGGCATCCAGCGGGCTGAGGGTCGAGATCCATGTGCGGAGGCAGCGCGTCCCGGCGCGGATATTGCGCGGCCTCCCGCGGGGCCCGGGGACCCCAACCCCACAGCAGAGCCTCGTTGAGCACCCTATGGCCCCCAAGAGCCTTCCGCAATGTGCGGAGCACACCGCACCCCTCTGCGGGGATGGTTTTCGGGAGGTGACACAGGCAAGTGTGCTCCCCCCATATCCATCCATCCATCCATCCATCCATCCATCCTTTCATCCTTCCCTCCATCCGGATTCCGGCCGGAGTGTCACCGCTTTGAGAGTGGGGCTTTTAATTGCCCCGGGAATGATGTGTTGTTGTTTCTGATGGCAACACGCTTGGTTTAAGGGCAGTGCCCGGGACATTGTGGTGAGGGGCCGGCAAAGGAAGCTTTTGCAATCTAACAGAAAACAAACCGAGCTTGCAAGCACCTCCCATAAACAGTTTCTTTCAGAATCTATACCTACACGGGGGTAGCACGATCTCCATGCTGTAAATATCGGAGAAGAGGGGCTGGCCATTATTTCCGCAGCTCCGTCTGTCCTCTCTAAGACAAACTGCCCTTCGCATGGCACATACACAGCCCCAGCACCACCAATAAATATTTAAAGCTAAAAGGAATGGCTTTATGGCGGGGGGGCGGGGGGTTTGCTCTCTCCCTCTCTCTTTTGAAGATGCGTTTTCAGTGAAACGTCATGAAAGGAGTTGGGGACAATTCCCCTCTCCCTCCCCTCCCCCTCCGCCGCCCCCCGCGCACGCCATCAAATAATTTACGCTCCCCCAGCCCCCTCCCGCCCCCAGGCTCCTTTCTTTCGGGACTGGCGCTTACCTGTGCTCCTCATCCAGGGGTAGATACGGAAGTTACTGTCGCTTTGCAAATCTGAGTCCCTCTGGTCCGTTTTGCTGCAGTTCTGCTTGGAAGCGTCTCCTGGGCACATCATGGAGAGGTTTTGCTCGAAAGGGGAACAGTGCATGTTGAAGGAGCCGGGCTCCAGGCCGTAACCGGAGGAATACATGCTGGGGGGCTGGGGGTGCACGGCGCTGCCACTGGAGTAGAGCCCGGGCATGGAGGCGGCGAAGGGAGGCGTGGATCCGGCCCCATACCCTGCTCGCTGGGTGTTGGAGGCGAAAGCGCAAGAAGTTTGCTCGGGAAAGACTCCGGATGGGAAAACCGAACTTGCGGCTTGATATTTAGAAAATAAAGCATTCGCATAATACAATGAACTCATAATTTGGCCGGGTGATTTGTAGGTCGGGACGTTTTAGTGTCGGTTTTACGAGGTACCGTGATATATTACGGAATTAGAGTCCAGATTTACACCAAAAAGGAGCCCTTTTTCCTCCCGGCCCGTGTGACGCGCGGGCACGTGGCTCCAGCGGCGCCAATCGCCGCCCGCCCCCTCCTCGGGGGCAAAAACCGGGAGTGCGGCTGGATTTATAAAATATGATAAATAATTGATGCGATATAAAACCCTCCGAGATCTCTGCTGGAAGGGGTGGGATTGTGCTGGAGTCGATAAGCAACCTGTAATCAGTTTTCAGCTCGGACCGAGGGAGAAAGGGAGAAGAGGGGAGGGGGGAGGAAAGCACGTTGCTGATAAACCGGCTGCTCCCTCTCGGTCTCTCTCTGCTGGAGGAAAAGGAAGGGAGCTCTATTTATCCCTTTATTGATCCCGTCTAACATTCCCTCCTTCGCAACATTTCCCCTGCTCCGAGGTACTTTTTCACAGGACTGTACAGAATCCCTTCCCCTCCCCCCTCGTCTCTCTCCTCCTCCCCACTTGCCCCCCCCAAAAAAAAAAAAGACAAATGTCTCATTGATACCTAATAGTTTCAGGGTCCGCCCCCCCCCCCGCAAAATGCCATTCAGCTCTATATCTAATTTATTCCAGTGCCACAGGCTTTGAGCTTCGGGTTGAGCTGGCATTTGCTTTTCTTGTTGCGAAAAATAGGGAGCGCTCAGATCCCTTGTTCAGCGGTTCTGCAGGACTCAATTACAGGCAGAAGGAAAACCTGACCAGCTGGCTGATTTGCTTTCTGCTGGAGAAGCAGAGAGACCTTCCAAAATGGGATCTGCCTCATTATTTTTTTTTTTTGAAGGGGGAGGAGGGGGGGGGTGTTTAGAAAGAAAGAAATCCTTACAGGCAGGAAAAGCAGCCCAGACAATGGTGGCTGTGCATCCCGGGGCTGTGGCGCTTCTCCTTTCCCAAGGTTGTGTTGGAAGGGGTGGGTGTGCATCCCCGCACTCCTCTCGCGGTGGCAGCTCCAGAGGCGAAGGAGCAGAGAGCAGCTCAGCTGCGCGACTGACAATTGGGATTGGATTGTTGGTTTGTTTTGGTTTTTTTTTTTTTTTTTTTTTTGCAGGGAGATGAGTGGGAGGAAAGGAAGGAGGAACCCAGAGCCGAGCTTCGCCTTGCGGGGCCAGCAGGGTGGGCGAGGAGAGAGGGAAGAGAGGAGGAAAGAGAAAGGGAATAAAAACCAGCAACACGGTACCTTCAGGCAGGATTTCCACACAGCCTCCCAACCTGTCACCACCCAGGAGCTGCTGGAAACAACAAGAAGAGCAGAAGCCATGGCAGTGCCCCGTCCCCCTCCCCTTCCCCCGGCCCCAGCCCCTGCCGCCCGGCCCGGCCGCGATCCAGCCCGACAGCATCTCTCCAGGCAAAGAAGGCTTTGATGGCCAGGGCTGCAGCTCCGACACAATTGACTTTTATTTCCTTTCTATCAAAGTGGTCCTGGAGGAAATGGAGCAGGGTAAAAGAATGATGTCACGGAATTCTCGCTTGTAAACTTTATTGTAACTTTCTTCCGCCGCTTCCAGGTTTAGACAATAGAACAAAGTGATGAAAGAACAACAAAATATATCATTAGTTCCCCCAATAAAGTAATTCACGTTTACAGTATACATTCTTTTTCACAGTTAACCTAAAGATCACTTTACAACTTGCTTCACTGTGCGCATGCTAACTAAAGGAGAGAAAAAACGCTTTTTTTCTTGTTATTTTTTTCTTTTTTTTCCCTTTTTTTGGAAGAGACATTTAAAAATTTAAAAAAAAAAATAAAAAAAAAACAAAACCGAACCAAAGCAAAGAACAGAAAGGAAAGCAAAGAGAGAAAGAGAGAGAAAGAGAGAGATAACTATAGCATAAATAGGCAGTTTCATGTTGTTGGGATGTTTGTCTCAATAGCTACCTCCGGTACATACAGAGAAACCACAACGTAAAAGGTGAGAAATCATTAAAAAAAAAAAAGTGCACAAATGTAATTTCACGTAACTCCTATAGCGTTGAAAGCTATGTTAACCAACCCACCCCCCCGGAAAGAAGAGAGAGACAGAGAGAAAGACAGAGAGAGAGAGAATTTCACAGTCATGTTTTACATAAGCTATTGCGTTACACTACCACTAGTTAATAACTGGCAAAAGGCAGGAGAGACCTTCCGCTCCCTTTTGCATACTGTTCATTGTATCAAAGGATAATCAGGAAAGTGGTGCTTACAGCTATATTGTTTTACAGCAATAAAAGGGGTTTTTATTCTTTCTCTTTTCTATGCATTGTTGTTTTTTTTTCCCACCCCCCCCTACATTAACTGCCATTAACGCGGGGCTCAGGGGCTCTGCCACCCCAGCAGCGCTTGCCTTTCAGTCCTTAAAAATCCTTTTATTTCTTGTCCGCCTTCTGTGCTTCCCCTTCCTCGTCCACCTCCTGGGCTCTTTCCATTTTCTGTTTTTCCAGTTCTTCCTGCTCGCATTTGCTGCTGGGAAACTTGTCTTTGTTGTTTTCCTTTTTCCATTTCATCCTCCTGTTCTGGAACCAGATTTTGACCTGCCTTTCTGTCAATCCCAGGGCATGCGAGACCTCGATCCTCCGTTTGCGGGTCAGGTAGGGATTAAATAGAAATTCCTTCTCCAGTTCCAGCGTCTGGTAGCGGCTGTAGGTTTGCCTCCCCCTCCTCCGTCCAGCGGCTGCTGGGGAATTGCAAAGGTTGGGTGGAAGAGGGGAAGAAGAGAAGGAGGTTGAAGGATACATAAACCAGGCTCGGGAATAGCACAGCCAGGCTCACACCCGCTCGCACACACACTCACACACACTCACACACACAGGCACGGGAGGGGGAGGAAGAAAGGGCTCGCAGGAGCAAAGGCAGGAAGCGAACAGGGAGAGGGAAAGGCTCCTGTGGAATATCATAAAAGGGAAGATGGTTATAAAGGAAAGGGGTGATGGTGGCAGGGAAGGGGGGGGTCGTCACCCACCAGCCCAGCTACAGCCGGCGCTTGCACACTTATTATTACCCGAACCACCACCACCACAACAACAGCAACAACAGACTCCGGCTCTTTGGAATCCCGCAAAAAAAAAAAATAGCGAGCTGCAGCCCGGGGAGAGAGAGCAGCACCAGCGAAATCCCAAATCAAACGCAAAACAAAAATGAAGGGGCTTTTTTTTTTTTTTAAGGCTGTAAAAGTGCCATAAACTTTAAGGACGCTTCCTTCCACAGAAAGCCCGGCTCGCTCTGCCCCCAGAAGAAAAGGTCTCCTTCAGGGTAATTAAACTATAAAGCAATTTACAAGTGCAAAAGTTTACCCCCATAAAGCAGTAAAATACAGTCACTGGGGAAGAAAAAGGGAGCGAAAGAAAGAAAGCAAGCAAGAGGAGCAGAAAGAAAGCAAGAGGGCTACTTTATGGGCTCAGGAAATGCCTCCTCGCTGTCCTTTCCATCTCGCCTCACCTTGCGGTCGCATCCAGGGGAAAAGCTGGGTCGGAGAAGGGCTCTGCTCCGAGCTCTCCGCCTCCTCTCCAAGGCCGCTGGCAGCGAGCTTGCAGTCCGTGTACTGCACCAAGTCCGACTCCTGGGCGCTGAAGAGGCTCTGCCTTTGCAAGGGGTCGTAGCCATAGAAGTTGCCGGGGTCCCCATGGCACGCCACGGCGCAGGGATTCTGTTGGTAAGGGGAGCTGGAGAGTGAGGATGCTCCGTGGTAGAACTCCTGGATTTGGGTCGGATGCTGGAAGGTGCCCCCCGTGCTGGGTCCGTACACCACGGTGGGTCTGCCCCCGAGATCCTGAGCGAACCCACAGTCATAATAATTGGGGCGCAAGGAGTCCCCGGTTTTGTATTTGGAGAAGAGTGAGTTGACAAAATAAGAGCTCATTTTAATTTAAATAAGAATATTTGTTTGGAGGAGGAAGAAAAGGAGGCAAAAAAAAAAAAAAGGCAAAAAAAAAAAAAATGCCAACCAGACCAGACCACGGGAATCTATTAGCAAAAAAAGAAAGCGCTAAGATGCTAAGCAACGACAGTTTGTGATTTCCAGGAATATAAAAGGAGGATATAATCAAAACTCTAAGCCTGCATGATATTGAATTCTTTCCTCCCCCCCACCCCTAAAAAAAAAAAAAAAAAAAATCGCCACTTAAAGAGTTCTCGCTTTACATTTCCAAGAAGAGATGCCAGTTCATAAACAGTTTTCAGTGATTTACTTCAGCGCAAATGAGTTGTTTCATATTTTGCAGTGTCTTTTCATGATCATTTGCATCTATTACCAAAACCTCATCCTATTGGCTTCTCCTTACTCCACACGGACTCTGCACCGCATGATTGTGAAAGGAAGAGTGTGAGAGAATAAAGAAGGAAAAGCAAGCGAGGGGGAGCGAGAGAGGGAGAGGGAGCGAGCGAGCGAGAGAGAGAGGGAGCGAGAGGGGAAGGGAGAAGGAGGTGGGGTGAATATACGGATTAAATATGTTTAACTACCTACATTAATGAGGTATCGCTCGCCTCACAACAAATCACATACCTAGACCACCCAAAAGATTGATTTTTGGGGAGTGTTGGAAAATTAAAGAGAAGCGCTCGCAGTCGTTAATTTCAAAATTTTAACGAGGCAGTTTTAGCCTTTTTAAATGTCAGGGTCGCTTTGGAAAACTGTAAAAGAACACGATTTAATTGCTACCAGTTTTAAAAGGTCCTATAAATGTAATTGGTATTTTAATACAAGTTATCAAATCATACAGCTTCTTACCCTAAACATATTTTAAAACAAACGAGGTAGTCATATTTAACATTTTAATGATCAATTTCCTTATTATTGATAAAGGTTTAACTATCACATGAAGGGAATTGCATTTGTAATAGCCCCAAAAAAGGCAGTAAACTGTTTAACAAACTATAAAACGCCATAAAGCCGGGGATGTTGTTGTTGTTTATACCGCACTACATAAAAGCCGTTAGGATTTTACGAGTTCGTTCCTCCACCGCTATAAAGCAGCGGTTTCGATTGGACCCGTCCGCATTACAGCGAGATGTTGAGGTGTCAATATTGAATTAAAATGATCATAGTTTTTCATATATAACATTGACTTTTGGTGTCTCTCCCGCAGCCCCCGCCCGCTCCTCCCCCGCCGAGGACTGCTTCGAATGTGGTTGGGGATGATGGCGAGCGCAAAGTGTGGTGTCCCTTATCGCACCCCGAACACAACCGGTACTCTCGGTAACCGAAGGCTTCTCACCCCCTCCTCCAAAACTTCAATTTTTTCGCCTTTTTTTTTTTTTTGCATGATGCTTCCAATGAAAACCGGGGGGGGGGGGGGGGGGGGCCAAGAGAGTGGGGAGAGGGGAAGAGGAGAGAGGCTTTCTATTTTATTGGCATTTGGTAACAACGGAGCAAACTTACCCCTAAGATGCCAACGCTGCAATTTTCCACCATCTAAACACACAGGGGGTAGATTTTGAAATTCATTTATCGCAGTCAGCAAATATTACTGAGAGGTATTTCAGCTAATAACGACACCATCCCCCCCGGCCCCGGCGCTGCCCAACACCCACCACACCCCTCCAAACCCCTCGCAATGCCAGCTATATTTTCCAATCTTTCAACCTTCAATAGGAGTTAAAGCCACTCTTTTTAACCTCTATTTTTTTCCTTTGCCCTGGGTAGGTTCCTGCCGCTTCCCACCGCACCCGTCCGCGCGGTTTTGACACCAGAAAGGTGAATTAAAGGCGGTTTCACTCGTCCCTGCCTTCCACCGAGGGATGATTTTCAACCTCCACAACGTGGAAAAGAGGAAAAAGTTGGAATGTTTCGGTTTTTTCTGTCTTGTCAAGGCTTGGGTAAAAAAAAATATTAAAAAAATTGCATTAGAATTGGCAGTGGGAATAGGCAGGGAATTAAGGAAGGCAGGAAGGGAAAGAGAGAGGGAAAGAAAGAAAACAAAGATAGTAACGGAATAAAACTTTAAAAACGTCCTTAGAGAAATAATTTAAGTAAATACGTTTCCTTTATTTTGTACAGGGATAATTTCAGCCGAGTCTAAGAGCCTTTTCAAGTAATTATTGTTGTTGGAGTACTTGCAGTGGTATAATTAAGGCTTTCCCCCCCCTAAAAGACAAGTTAACATTTTATTTTTCTCAACACTTTTATTGTCGATTAAGCAGATTTTGGTTTCATCTTTGACCATAAAACCCCAGAAATGGCGCACAGAAGTAAATAGAGCTTTGCAGCCTGGATTGGGGGTGCTCGGCGCTGGAATTTTCAAGAAAGCAACAACAAAAAAATTTAAATAGACTAAAGTGTCTTTAGAAAAGAAGCTTTCGTCTTCTTTGTGTATTTGCAGGCGTGCTCCCATCTATCCAAGCTTTTAAACAGAAAAATAGCAGGAATTCCCGTTCCTACGTGGACCCTAAGAAGGTGAGAGTGAAGTTGTTATTGGAAGTTAACATTTTTATCAAGTGCAGTAGGATTTTATGGTCATGACGTGCTGGTAACTCACCGATGCACCAGGAATCAATGGCTGATCTTAAATCATTCCCTTTACTGTACTTAGATTCCTGATGAAAGGAAAATGTTTCTGTTATAAGAAAAAACAAGTGGGGATGCATTTGTGTGCATGCATGTGGGTCTGTGAGAGAAAGGATAATTTATAAATACCCAGTGGAGGAAAGATTTATTGGGAATTCACAAGAATAAATAAAAGAATAACCCCAAACCCTTTCCTAGGTAAACCTTAACTTTTCTCTCCTCTATATTGTTCTGAATGCAGAGAGGCAGGATTTTCCTTTACTTCCCCCATCTATTTCTGTTTACATTTGTCTTACATTTTACAGCATTGAAACAGAGCCTTGAGATGTTTAAACTTTGCTTCTTAAAACGACCTATTTTACTCTTTGCTGCTGTGTGGATCAGTTCAATTTGTTCCGTTCCTCCCCAGGATGCTGCTTCTCGGGGAACGGTCGCGTTTTCGGGGGTAACTTGGGAGAAACATTTATTCAGAAAATACCCCTGTATAACAACGTGAAAGAAAACCTATAGTGACGTTATTGCCAGCATTGCTTCCTGTGCTATTTGTAGCTGAAGGGCTGGAACGACTGAATAATTTTTGTCTTGTAATTTTGAAGAAGCAAAGGCCAAAATAAAAGTGAACTAACGGAGTTAAAAGTTCACGGGTTTTGCTGCTACAGCATCAGTGGAGTATTTATACGTATTACAAAACGGGGTAAGTTAACAACGTTTTTGACTAATTTACTATTTTATAACGTTTAAAATATTCCCAAACATATTAAGTGAAGACCTCGGGTTCAGAGCGGCATCGCCGAAAGATGGAGGGTTACAACAAAAAATGACCACTTCAACTCCTAAAAAGCTTACACTGGCCTTTTTTGGCGATGTCTATGGAATCTAAAAAAATATAAAATAAAGAGCTGAGAAAACGCAAATCATCTCAACGACTGAGGTGAAGAGCAGGGGGAACTTGTCCTGATTCTGGGTGATTTTTCTCTCCCGAAATCTTGCAGCCGCTCTCTTTTCCAGTCCCGCACAAGTAAATCTACGCTTTGGAGATAATTAAGCTGTCCTCCCACCTCCACCCGAGCTAGCTGAAGACAAAAAACGATGTTTCACCACCACCACGACCTTTAAGTGAACATTTAGAATAGATGTGCGTCCCATCTCTCACCGCATCCCAGCACTGAGACCCTCTAGATTAGCCACCCCCCCTCTCCCAGCCTCGCAGGGAAAAAAATAGATGGAACCTATAAAAATAACGTATAAATCGGCAAAATAGCGATCATTAACCCTCTCTGCGATGCCCGGGGATGATCCGCAGCCCGCGGATGGCATCAAGGTGCTGCGCGGGGATGCGCGGCCGAGCGCGTCAATCGTGGAGCAAGAGCGCCACCTCGCGGCGCCGCGAGGCTCTGCGGCCCGGGGGGGTGCGGCGGGAAGCCGGGATTGGGGAGGGGGAAGAAAAAGAGGGTCCCTCTCGGAACTGAGGAGATAAACCCGGCCCAAAGCGAGAGGAGATGGAGGGGGAAAAAAGGCAGGAGAAAAGGGGGAAATGTGTTCCTCCTCCTCGCCCCTCAGCGCTGAAGTTTTACGCGGGGAAAAGCCACAGCATCCATTCCCTCTGCCCGGCAATAAAAAAGGCAAAATGGGGTTTGCTTTTGAAAACAGCTATTGTTTCAAATTCCGAGACTAAACAATTGGTCATTCTGCTCTGGAGGGGGAAGGCCAGAGCTGTAAACCGATAAAGAGCTACCCAAGCCCAGACGTCTCGCCAGAACTTTGAATGTGCGAGTGTGGGGGGGTTGTGCTGTTCTCTGTGTGTTGTTGTGTGCAGGGCTCAGCATTCGGGCAGCCTGGAATTGCTTAAAAGGGAAAAAGAAAAAAAAAAGAAGGGGGGGGCAAAAAAAGAAAAAAAAAAAAGCAGGGAAAAAAAAAGAAAAAGAACAAAGGGAATCATCCAGAGAGCTGGATTTTCACGGCATCTGCAAGAGAAGAATAAATTAGCAGAAGTCCCTCCCCACCTTTTCTCTCCTTCTCTTCTCTACTCCCCCTATTTTTTAACTACCCCCTCCCTTAAGGGGGCAAAAAAAAAAGAAAAAGGGGGTAACTTTGTGACCGAATCAGAAATAAGAGCATTTACTCTTCGGATTTCCCCACATTCCCAAGTCGTTGTAGTAATTTAGGAGTTCCTGAAAGTTTTCTTGCACTGTTTGCTTTACAGCCGTTTAGTTCCTTAACCTTCAGAAATTTATACCCTATAAAGTTTTATAGCGGTCATATTCTTTTATTGCAGCACACTGCACTGAATTTTCTTTTTTTTTTTTTTTTATGACAAGTTACTTCCCTTTCTCTCTCTTCCTTCAGAAAGCTCCAAATATCTTTCTTCTTTTGTTTTCTTTTCAGAGCTGCCCCAAAGAAAGGATTTTTTAAAGTAGTGAAATATTGCCCTTTAGAGCGCCCATTATGTTAAAATTTAGTGGAAAGAGATTCCCTGTTATATTCCTCACTACCTGCTTCCTGCGGGGCTGAGCAGGTCTCCGCGTTTGTTTGTTGTTTTTTCTTAATATAGAGATAGAAACACTTTCCAAGTGCTTGTATTTCTTCATGAGCAATAAAATGTCAAAGGAATTAAGAGATGGAATTATAGGAGCCGCTCGTTGAGCCCTTGGAAAAAGAAACCGCGTGTCAAATCCGAGGTGATGCCAAGCAGGGAAAGCGGGGTGGGGTTTCCCGCTGTTTGTTTTGGGTTTCGATTTTTTCTTAGCAAAGTTTTCCTTGGTCGGGAGGGGAATAAGGAAAAGAAAAGCAAATCAAGACGGTCCGTTCTGCGCCTTTGCTTCGGGAACGCAAAGCTGAAACCCTCAAATCCAAACAAATAAACAATCAGACAAAGAACCAAACAAGCCACCCCCGGTAAATGCAACCAGAGATTAGCGACCTCCAGGTTAAAAAGAACAAAAAAATAAGAGACGCAGCAGGTTTGGATGGGACCAAGCGAGAGGAATTATTTCCATTTGCCTCTGGGCATTTTTTTTCAAACTAAGCAAAAACATAGATTCTTATAATGCACTTAAGGAGGCACTAAAGAACTCAGGAAAACACAATGAAAATATTTCTGACATTTCATATGAAACAGTATAACACAATGAGATATCGGTGCTGGTGTTCTAAAATCGATTTTTATTCTGGAGCATTAAACAACTCTGGAAAATACATCCCGGCTGATGCTACAGAGGACAGGGTTTTCCAACATTTCTTAAGTAATCATATTTCCTAATAAAATGAACTAACATTTTAAATTCTATTTTCAAAGAACCTTATTTCGTCGTCTTAAAAATATCCGCTCTTTACCACAATTCTAAAGAAAGTGAAAAACTTTTCTAACTCCTAGTGGCCCTTGGGTTGCAAACATCAATTAAGTCACAGAAACGCTTCTGAAAAATATAGCAATGAGGATTTGGGAAAGTCCACCCTCAGTTCGAGATACAAGAAATCTATCAATTCAGCATGAAGCAGATTCTAAACGCATCCATCCTTGAGAAGAGTCTAACAAAGCTGAAAATTCTGACTGCCCAGCCTAAATACAGAGAAATTATCTTTTTCGACCCACTATATATAATTTTTTAATCAATCCAGATCAGATTTAGATAAACAATACTGCTGCCTCCAACTTTTTTGTTTGTGGTTTGTTTTGGGTTTTTTTTTTCACCTTCCAGCTCAAAATGTCTCCGAAACTCTTTTTCTTAATTGGGTTTCAAGGAAGGAGATTAAGGTCTTGGACACGGGGTGAAGTTTGGTTACATTTAACTCCCTCCGGCAACAGAACAGTTAAAACTGGAAGCCCCTAAGGGGCTGCTCCACGATGGAAAGTTTTACAGGGGAAAGTCTGGGCGTAAAAAAAAAAAAACAAAACACTAAAAGGGAAAAAAAACCCAACAAACACACCTTTCCGAGGGATGGTCTCAAACACCAACCTCTGGTTCCTTCTCGAGTGGAGGATATTTATTTTTTTTTTACCCCTTCCAAGAGGAATTTCAGGGGTGGAAATTTCAGTGCACCGAGGCGCAGCCACTTGATTCTTATCTGAGGGTCGGGGATGGGGGTAGGAACACTTTCCAAAACCGCAAACCTGTCTATCGCTGCTCCCAGAGCACCCCTGCTCCGCAGATAACAGCGCTCCCGCGGAACTTGACGCTCCTGAAATCAGATTCGCGCTACTTCGTTCAGATCTGCAGCAGAAATAAAACTCGTTTCTCTATTTCACCCCCACATCATATTAAAACAAGCCACCTTGCACTCGCCTTGCTCCTAGAGAAACTCCTGGCAGCTAAATATACAAATGTACACACGAAAAAAAAAACCCGAGAGAGGTTTATTTCGACATTTTCCAGCCACTATCAACTGCAGAACTCTTCCCGTACTTAAAAAGCCACCGCAGAAACAGAAAACGAGCTTCAACATTCACAGAAACACAACCACAAACACATTTTACAATACCCACCATATAATCAACTGGTACTAAACTCAACCCCCCCTTTATCCCTCCCGCCTCCCCCCCCCTTCCCAAAACAAAGTTAAGTCTTACAGAGATAAAGGGAAACCGGTCCCGCACGGGCGGGATGGAGAAAGCTCCAGCGGATCTGTCACATGAGGAATCGGCTCCATGACAGGAGAGCGGCAAGGTCTAGATTTCTTATTTTAAATGCTTCTTCGGGGTGAGGATGAGGATGGAGCCGCCGCATCCCCAGGTGCCACCCGCGGGACCGGGCTCCTGCCCCGGGAGGCGCTGGGTGGGCCCCGCAGGAGAGCGGGTGGCAGAGGGAAAACATGCCGGGAGCTTGCTTCAGGCGGAAAAAAGAACCCCAAACCAACCCCACCCCAAAAAACCCCACCGACATTCAAGTATTAAAAGCATCTCAGCGAACAGGAGGGGGAAGAAACACACACAGGGTAGGGTTGGCACTTTATCTCTGCAACAGCCTACTGCTTTAGGAAAAGTCAATTCACAATAAATTATAAATATGCTAGCACTAAGAACACAACCTCCCCGTCCCTTATAGCTCTACTAAGGTAGTTTTTTAACTAGAAAACCCCATTCTTTCTCTCCTCTAAAAGTTAGGAATGAGTTGGCAGGGGTTCTTCCGCCCCTTTTTCTCCTAAATAATTTACAATGCGGCTCTGAGAGTGCCCCACACACACTCTCTCGCCTCCCTCCCCGGCTTTTCTCCTCTTCCAAGTAACCCAGTATAAAACTACCAGATGAGGAGGTTTGCCTGTAAAGATCCTACAAAACTTTCAGGTCAAAGTCACATATCTGCCGTGGCTCGACTCAAATCAAAATCCCGCATAATAAAACAAAATAAAGAAAAAAAATAAAGAGGGATGGGGGAGGGAATAAAGAAACTCAGCGCGGTTGGGAGTTGGGCTGTCATTAACCGGCTACTCCGGTATAAAGTTGGCGAATTGAAAATGATTTGTTGGGTGCAATTAAACGCAAGTCTTACGAATGTGTCTGTCTTGCAGTAGTTTAATTAAATCGTCTGGTTCCTTGGCCACCTCAACGTGTGAGAGTGCGTGTGTGTGTGTTGTGTGTGCGCGCCGGGGTGTTGTGGGTGTTATAGGGAATCATTGTCCTTACGTGGATAAAGAAAGGCAGCGAGGTTTGGTGGGGGCTTGGCCCAGGGCTGTTTGTGGCCGGTTGTGTTTGCCGTCTTGCTTTCTATGGAGAAAATGCAAGCGGAGAAAGCTGCTGCTCAGACGGGAGCTCTGTCTGTGTTCCACTGCGGGGAGAAGAAAAGAGAAGGGGGGAAAAAAAAAAGAGAAGGAAAACAAGAGAACAGAAACAAAACCCAGCATGTGTCCCCAAAAAGGAGCTGCAGTTTGGGCTAAGTTGCCTCCTACGTGGCAATACTAAGCAGATAAAAAAGGGAATAATAAGCAACATCTCTCATGCAGAGGTGGAGATGGGAAAGGGGGGATTCCCCTCGTGTTTGGGAGGGTTTGGCAGCACTGAGTGGGGGTGCGCGGCCTCGGAGGCGGGGAGCTGGGGGGGAGAGAAAGGGGGGGGATGCTGCTTTTCTGTTTGTGTTGGGTTGTTGGGTTTTTTTTTCATTCTTTGCCCTGTTCCTTGTTCATTTTCTTCATTTTCATCCTTCGGTTCTGAAACCAGATTTTGACTTGTCTCTCACTCAGGTTGAGGAGTCTGGCCACTTCGTGTCTACGGTCCCTCGTCAGGTACATATTGAATAAAAACTCCTTCTCTAGTTCCAGGGTCTGGTATTTGGTGTAAGGGCATCGTTTTTTCCGGGAGGAACGGGCGTGCAGCCAGCTGGCAGCTGGGTTGGCTGAAAGAAAAGCAGCGAGATCAATACGATGCAGCTTGAGTGTTTCTCAGAAGGTTTTAATCATGCCATCAAATATTAAGATTATACATACGCGTACGCACGCCCCGGGTGAAAAACGCTCCCTGGCATCCTCGGGAGCAGGAGAGGCCGTATGGAAATCATAGGGGATGGCTGAGATGAGCAGATGGCGGGGGGGGGGGGGGCGATCCCCAAATACTGTGCCCCCCCCCGGAGTGGGAGGGTTTGGGACCCCTGGACCCTCAGGTCTGTGTCCTCTACATGCACAGGCTGGTGTCTGTGCACACACGTGTATCTGCACACACGTGTACCCACACATACGTGTATCAGCACACATGTATCCACCCATGTGTACCCGCACACACATGTTTAGGTGCACACGTGCCACTGGCAGAGCTCCCCCCACCTTTCCCCAGCTCCATCCATGCCCACATCCACTCTTATATTCCCATAACGCCCATCTGCACTCTACGTGTTTTATATACAAAGGCACCAGGGCAAAAATCATATGTGTTACGCTTTTTTCCACGTTTTCTCAAGTGTCTGCAGATCTAGGAGCAGAGCAGGGAGAGGGGGGTCTGGAGAAACCTTTCATAAACCCTTTGCCTATTTTTTTGCTCAGTGGCAAGAAACGGTCTCGATACAATAAACATCCTCTAAGGGCTGGATGGGCTCTGCTGCCGGAGGTCTGGACAGTGTTACCCAGAGACAGGGACGTTTGCAGGGCTGCAAATGCAGCCAGGAATAAATAACAGGCTGCTCGTCACCCCCGCGTGTGGGAGAAACTACGTGGGAATCTTTTGTAAAAGGACATTTCAGGGATTAGGGCTGTTCCAGGGATGAGGGGGGGTGGGGAGCGAGAAAACAACATTTTGGGAGCAGAAACCACCCCTACGGAGACACGAGCGGTGAAGGTCGCACCTAAAGGTGAATTGGGTTTCGGGTAAATAATAGAGCGTTTACTAATCACATGCAAATATTAGCTGACCGTTGGGTAGCTGAGAGGCGGGAAAGAGTGAAATGAAAGGTTATGGGCAGACCACGTATTTCTATTTTATTTCCTTTGCCTCCTCTGAAATTATGACTTGAAGCCATAAACCTTTACACCAATTAAATGGGCCATTATAAATATATACATACACACCCCGCGCCAGCAGAACCTTTCCTCCCCGCACAGTGAAATATATTGAATATTTCTAAAAAATAATCCGGTTAATCTTCCACTGTAAGTACTGCCTCTTACAAATTTGCACGGCTATTTCCTTAATGTAATTGACTTGATCTAATATGCAGAATTAAATATTAAAGAGGAAGAAAGCTGTTAATAATTGATACTGTTAATCCTCCTACCCATCCTTTAGCGGCGATGGAGGGCTCTGCTTCATAGCAGATTTTTATTCGGTTTGGGTTTATTTTTTGGTCATATCTTGGATGGTTAAAATGTAAGATAATTTAAACGCGACCGTTGCTTTATCTATTCACTCTACACAAATCCCTAAACAGGAAAGTGAATGGGGAGAGGTTCTGGCACGTCTTTTCTTTAAAAGCCAGCGAATAAATGAACGGATCCCGGTGCCACAGACAGGGCGGAGATTCGTTATTGCGAAATACTTTCAAAAATTGAAAGAGTCAGGGAAATTGGTGAGAGCTCTTTCTGCAAAACAGCTCCGTCTTCCAGCCCTGGCAGCCTCTCAACATCAGCCCAAATTAAACTATTATTTAAAACAAAATATGCGTTATAACCACATGCCAGGGAAACCACACAGCATCCTCTGAGCGCGGGTCCCTGCTCTTACTTATAACTTAATAACATTTTCTTGGACAAGATTTTTATATATTCAATTTCAGGGACATTGAGCACAGAACCTGGATATTTAATTCTCTCAAGTCATTCACCTCACGGTTGCAGTTTGTTCTGGATCTCTGCCCAGTACAATAGAATAGGAGTTCCTTTTTGTGTGTGTGTGAGTGTGTGTGTGCCCGTGTGTCTGCATGCGGGTTAAAGGATAGGAGGAAAAAAAAGTCACCATAACATCCTGCACACGGAGGGCAGGAAATCATGAGGGGCGAGAATATTCTGTATTTTTAATCCTACGGTTGCAGTGCTCATCGCTCTTGCTGTTCCATGGGGGTTGTGGAGGGAGAATAGAAGTTAATTCAAGGGGAAAAAGGAATGTATGAGTGCGTCCTGCACAGCCCCCGAGGAGCTGCACCTTCAGCGGGGGCTTCTCCTCTGCCAGTTTGCAAAACTTCGGCTTTAACTGCGAAATATCCCCGGCGGGTGAAGCCGGGGTTCTCGTTGCCCTTCACCTCCTGCTCGGCTCTGGCTCCCGGTTCCCTCTCAGATGGAAACCAGGTACCGGCCGCGCCGGCGTGAGGTGGGGGCACCGATTCTTTCTTACTCAAACGCCATTGTTTTATTATTATTATTATAATTATTAGCATAATTGCTATCATTATTATTAATAGTATTATTAATAGCATTATTGATAGTTATTACATATTTTGGAGGCGAAGGATTTCTGTGTATATTTCAGGGTGGAAAAGATAACGCAGCTCGTGGAAAAAGAAGACGCTGTAACTGTTTCCCAGCCTGGCTACATTACAAATAAAAGCTAATTAAGTTGGAAGCACACACAAACAACACCACCCCCCCTCTCCTTTTTTCCTAACTATGAAGAAGCGTGGCAGTGGAATATTCATCCCCCGAACCATTCCATTTAAGAAACGAACAATTAAAAAATAAACGAACAAACACGAAAGGGGAGGGGGGGGGAAAGACGCCACGGCCGCAGCACCCGAAGCCGGGAGGAGGTGCAGAGCGAGCCCGGCCACCGGAGCGCGGGCGCGGAAAAGCCCCCGCTGCTGTTTACTTCCCCCACGTGAACTTTTCCTCCGTAATTTCTCCCCTTTCCGCACTTCTCCTTCTCGCCCCACCGCCACCCTCCGCTTCCCTCTCCCTGCCTTTCTCCCCGGCGTTCCCTGCCTTCCCCCCGTCCCTTCCTTTTTCCCCCACCGCCCGCACCCGCGCAGATTTACTCCCGCTTACTACTGTGGTCTCTGCTGCCGGAGCCAGCGCTCTGGAGAAAAGAGGAGGATTCGCTCCAGCTTTTGTCCGCCCTGGACTCTGTTTAAGCTCAGAGACGACGCTCATTTTTATTTTTATTCCCATTTCCCGGCTGAGACAATGCCACCCCGCTCCCCTCCCCACCTCTCCCCTTAGGTTGGCATCAGCAAGCTGAGACTTTTCTTTAAGCCCTGATTTTAAACTTTACGCAGCATTGTCCCCTTTTATTGCACCTCCTCCAGCTTTTATACTGTTTACTTCCTCACTTTTATAACTTACTTTGATCTGTCCTGTCTTTGTCTTCGCTTCCTTCACAAACTTTATTGTCCTCGAAGCTGGGCCTTTGATTGGAAACGATCCCTTCCCTTGCAGCAGAAGTTTCTAAATTGTACTCCTGTGTTCCCTGTTTATGGACATCCCCGGGACGGCCCAGCAGCGGCTCTGCCTTAACAGACCCCTGCCCGGGGAGGTTCTCTGCTCTGGGCACTGGATCCAGCCAGCTCCGTAGATACCTGCTATCAGATGGGACGCTTTGATGTTGAATATATGGATGGTAGACGGCAGGAAGGGTACCAGAAGAATGTGGATTCAAAGGAGTCCAGGAGGCGCTGAAAACTGGAGGTTTTGGCTGAAAACTACAGGAGGGGAATTCTAGATGCTCATTGTGCCCAGCTTGCCTGGAACTCGTATATTGCCCAGATGAAAATTTAGCTGAAGGCGAGTCTTCACTTTCGTGACTTATAATAGAGTCGACATAATAATTGCTAAGAGTCCCAGAAATGGACATTCTCAGACATCATACAAAGCACGGTTCAATGAAGGGAAAAAAATATATAGGACAGATCTAGATTTGTACTCTACCCCCTTCTCCAACTTCCCAGCCAACAAAGTACAGTTGGGCTGCTGTGTTGTGAGCTCCCAGCAAAATGATTGGTCAAACTTTTTTCGTGTGCCTGATAAAGCGTCAGTCTCGGCGTAAATCAATCGCAGCCGAGGGGGCTGCGCTGCGCTGTCATCCGCCCTTGCATTCCATATCAAGGATGGATTGTTTTATGTTTATGCAATGTTGCAAAACGTCAGGAGTTTCGAAAAAGCCACCAAACGGGCAGAGCTGGGGCTAATATCCCTTCTTAGATTTGCTCCTGAAATATTATTGGGGGAGGGAGGATTATTTGTGGTTTTATTTATTTAATTTTTTTGTTTAAAGAAAGACGCTGGTGTGCTCGCTTTGCCTTTAATAACCACCACGAGGGAATAGAGATAAAAGCTATTCTTTGCCACTCGGACTCCAGAGTGCGATAGCAAAAAAAAACCCCAGAAAATAAGACCAAACCAACCCGCCCCCCCCTCGCCGTGGCTTCATACACACACACACGCGTGCTGGCATTGCAGGGAGACACAGAAATACACACGTATGCGCGTTTTTCATAAAGAAAAAGATGGATCTAGGTAGCAAGAGTAGTGGTGCAGAGGGGGTCCAAATAATTAACCATCTGGGATGGGAATATGGATTATTAACGTGGTAAAAATGATGTGGGTAAATATGAATTTAAAATGGCACTGGCACGGCCATGGCATTGCGACTTTGACCAGCGCGCTCCGAGCCGCAGCCCCTCCGCACACCCCCAGCTCAGGCTTCCTGCTTCCATGAACATCGAACCCTTCAAAATATCTCTGCATGTGGACATACTTTCGCATGTTTCGCGGCATAATCTCAGGGTTGCTTTACTCCGGCTAAAATAGTTTCCCACATTGTTGAAATCAGAAGCCTTCATTTAAGTTTACAAGGCTAGTAAAATACAGTGCTCCACTGATCCGGCTTTGTTACTGAATGCCTCAAACTTGTGATGGTTAAATAGTTTAATAAAACTTACATTAGCTTTCTTTGATTTTTATAGCCTTGAATTTATTGCCTGGGGAAAAAAAGAAAGGGGGGAAAAAAAAAGGAATCTCTTGCATCTGCAGTCACCGTGTCCCTCCCGCCATGTATGAGCCCACGGTGCGTGTCAAGCACACCCCCCACAAACCCCCTTCGCCTTGCGTTTTCCGTGGGTTTTCCTGAAGCCGAAGGTTTCGGGTGTTTTTCCTTCCACCGAAGCGGGTGATTGACACCGGGCTGGAGCTCGGAGCGGTTCCCAGCCCCGGCGATGCGGGGTAACCGGGTCGGGTTTGCTGAGTTAATATGATAAATCCGTTTATTGCGAGATGGTCCGATGGTGCCGTAAATGTTGGTTAAGGAGAAGGTGCGCTCTGTGATCGCGGCTAAAGTGTTTCTCTGGACTTCAGCTGTAACAGTCTGGATCAATTTGCTCCCTTTAATCTATTACCCCCGCCGCCCTTCTCCCTCTCACCCCAACACTGAAGGATATTTAAAGTGAAGGGCAAAGAGATTTCTAGGAATGATCAATCATCACGAATCCTTCCTGAAGTGTGTAGGGATGGAAGTCTATATTAACAGGCTAATAATAACGCTGAGGGGTGGTAATAGCTGCCTGAAATGGAGGAAAAATGTATTTCGCATCTCTCTGTATGAGTGTGTGCGCCTGTGTGTCCAGATGTCCATGCCTACACAAAACCTACGTGGGAAATCGCTATCAGAGGTGTTTTACTGAAAGATGATGAAGGCGCTTTAAAACCTACAGCCAAAGCCTTAGATTTCTGCTTATTCCTATAAGCGGTGCTTTTCCATCAGCATCTGCCCTTCAGCCTGATGGAGGGACTCGTTTCCCCATGTCCAGGACCAGAGCTCCTCTAAATGAGGCGCTGTTAGGAAGCTGTCCATTTTCATTTACAAAAATCGAGAGGTCGGGATGATGGGCAAGCAGAGCCGGAGCCCGGTGCCGGGGGCCAGATTTATTTGTAATTTTTACATCTATCAGGGTAGCAAGAGCCCCCCAACCAACTCAAGATCCTCCCTGTGTTGGAGAAGCAGATCCAGTCCCCAGGCTACAGCCAAGGTGAGGTTTCAGGAGTGGTTGGGGAGCCCTCTCCAGCCTCTGGGCTAGGATTTTGCACAGCCAGCCGTGAGTATAAGTCCCCAGGTGAGTACTTCCCCCCACCTCACCCCACTCCGACCTACGAACTCTCCTCTCCTTCACACGGGGGTTAATCCAAAGTAACTCCGCTTCGCCCCTCTCGCTTTTAAACCAGTGAAGGCAGAGAAATCCGCTACCAGAGAGCAGCGTGGGGCAGGATCGCTGCTCTCTCCAGGGCATCTGGCACGAACGGGGGGCTGTGTGAAACGAGAGAGGGGGGAAATTCCTGTTTTTTCCAACTTTTCACATTTCTGTCTCCTTCTCCTCCTCTTTTTCTAAACTTCCTTACCAGTTGGAGAGGTTTGGAAATGAAAAGACCCTGTGTCACCAGCCATGAAATACGAGCTGGTGGTTCACATTGTCATATTTCTCGGTTTTATTGCCTTTCAGAAATGATTTAAAAAAAATCAGACTATTTCACGAGAGATTCGGAGGGACTCGGCAAATGTTATGAGAGCCTGGGAAAGGAAAGGGCTGATTTAAGTGTGTTGTGGAGATTAAACTCTCTTGGCGCATGGAAATGTGTTTATACAAGTGATGGATAAACAGCCGTGTTGGTAGCAGGGTGTTGAATAAGTATAGATGAAATTATTGAACGTTAATTGAAGCAAAACACCTGTTCTCTGTTCGCCAGATAGATTGGCCATGTCTTACCTGTGATAAATATGTGCTTGGAAAAAATCCTGGTGTGCCTCCTATAAATAACGATGAACTCTGTCAGCGTGTGAGTATATAATTTTCTGTAGTATATAAATTTAAACCAAGAAGACTCTCAGGAGTGTGGCTGTGAGGCAGAAATCAAGGGTTTTCAGATCCCTGGTGAATGGAAACCTCACAAGAAGATCTGCAAAATCCATTTGCTTTTGCTCCTCTGGAGGTTTCCGTTTGTTCAGTAGCTTATTTTTTATACATATCCCCGTAGCTCATCTCTTTGTAGCCTTTTCCGAGAGGGGCTGAGGGCAAATCAGAGCTTCACCCCAGCTCTGCCGCCTTGGAGACACCACGTCGTGCGGTGCTGCCTGCTTCGATTGGTGCTGTATAGGCGTTTATATTTCCTAGCCCCAAATAGAGCCCATCAGAATTTACATGAAAGGCTTTTCTGTGTGCAAGAAAATCTTGGAGAAGGAAAAGTCAAGGAGAAAGTGACCTCGGAGCAGAGCCTGAAAGTCTGAAAGGACAAATCTTTGCGAGAGAAGAGACAGGATGTGCGAGCTTTGCTCGGTTCGCAAAACCGGAGTAATTTTAGATATGTGCTTGTTGGGAGCTGGTGAAGGGAAGTGGAACTGGAAATAGTTATTAAAAAAAAAATAAAAAAGAAAAAAGTCCGAAGTGGAAACTTCTTCCTGCTTTCAGAATCAGCGTCAAGTATTTGGCTGCGAGGAAATATTCGAAGCTTGCGCTGGAAAAGCCAGAGGCTTCTGAACTCAGAGAGTGTTTATAAATAATCTTTATTGTTTGTGGAGAGAAGGAATCATGTCCAAATAGTGCTTTGAAATACACAACTGCCAAATCCATCCTCAACAAACAACTCTTTGGGCTGGCATTTCTGAGCTGAGAGCAACCAAATGTGAAATATTTTCGAAAGATGCAAATTTTAAGCCCGTGCGATTGCCACCTTTGCCCGATTTATCAGTTTTGGGGTAAGAAAGAAAAGGAGCGGATGAGCTATTTCTTACCAGAAACATATTTAACTACTTTTTAAAGCCGGCTCTTATCATTTATTAGAAGTGGCACCTTCTTCCAGCTGATTTTGCCTCTTTATCACTGATGTGGAGAAGGTGGAGGAGATCTGGAGGCGCGGGGCTCTGCTCCCGTCCTGATGCGCGGACAGAGCAGGAGGGGGGCTTCAGCAGGGTCTTTGCTCCAAGAGGCCGTCGAGGTGTAACGGGCACCGCTTTGGGTGTATTTATTTCTTCAGTTTAGGTTTGTAAGGTGTTAAGGATAAGCTAAGAGAGGATAAAAGCTGAGAGTGAACTTCATGGCTATGGAGAGTCTGGAGACCAGATTCTGAGATAACCCAGCCTTTAAAGGGATGAGCCTTTATTTTAGGAGATATAAACCAGTCCGAAATTATAATAAGAATATTAATAACAACAATAACACCGATAATCCCAGCAGCAACAACAGCCGAATAACTTTTTTTTTTTTTTTTTTTTTTAAAGAGCCAGGAAGCAGAACTAAAACCTCATCATAAAGCAAACATAATTTATGAATGATACATTCAGGGAGTTCTGAGAGGTTATGAAAGAAATTTCAGTCACAGACCCCTCCAATTCCTCCCGAATAGGAAAATCTTAAAAGAAGGGCGTGAAAAAAAGTGAAATAAGTTTCTGTAGCCTAAAAGGCAAAGGATCTACCTTTGCCATTTCCTGTGCTAGCTCTGTTTGAATGCTGCCGTCTGTTAAAAATCCGTAAGTGGTGAGGAGGGGAGGGAGAGGGGGAGGAATTCCTTGTCTGAAGAGAAGCAAAAACAAGTTACACATGTGGGCAATTTTCCAAGGACCGAAAGTATACTCTGGCTAAAAAAACCCCGATTCCAGACGAGGTTTATAATCTCAGTAGTTAATAAAGCCTTTGGGTCCCCTGTAAGGCAAAAAGAGTGTGTGTGTTTGAAAAAAAAAAAAAGGAAAAAAAGGAAGCCTGGGAGGAGAGAAAGTTAAAATGAGTTTGGTTGTTGTTCGGGAACCCACATTCTGGCTACTGGACTGATTGCCCCCCCCCGCCTCCCTCCTTGGGATAATATTCCACTCCCATAGAAATGCTGGGCGCCTGCCGCGCTCCGGCTGCTGCGGATTTTACACTCGGGCGCTGCTGGTGCCACTGCTGGAATTCCAGCGGCTCCGTTTGGGGGTTCACCGCGCCAGAACTGCGTTCCTCCTCCCCCCCCAAAAAAATTGTCCAGCTCTCGTTAGTCTGGGAGGAAGGGAAGTAACAGCCCGTGATGGTGAGAAATCTGTCGCTCCCACTCCAGGCAGGAAAGGGGGGGACACCCAAGCACAGGTACAAGGATGAAGTTGTGATAGAATTGTTTCCATGAATCTCGCAGCACGAGCCCCAGGAAAAGGAAAGGGGGAGTTTCTTTCAGGCGAGCTCTTTTCACTTTTGCCCGTAATTAAAGCTCGTCCCGAGTCGGGGGGATATCAGCCAGGCTGGATTTGGGCAGGAGAGAGGGACTTGAGGGGAATTTGTTGCCTGAGCCGCAATTGCTCGTTGCCTCCGAGCGCAGAAACGCACAGAGTGTCCAAACCGGACAATCGCTACGCAGAAGATGATTTAATTTTTTTAGCCATCCCCACAGAGCTGCTTCTCCAGGTAAGGTCGCTCTTATCTTTCTGGTTTGGAAAAGAATAGGAACCAGCGGCTCCAGAGGCAGCCGTGCCCGTGGGACGGGCGGGACGCACTGCCACCGCACACTCCTCTCCCAAAGTCCTTGGGAAATGAATCCCAATTCCGTTTGCACGCTCCATACAGACCCTCCGGGCCTGATTCTGATCTTTCCTGGCTCTGCGTCCCCCTTTCTCCTCCCTGGCCCTTGTTTCCTGTATTTACGTGAGTAGGAGGGAGATCAAAATCAGCAGCCCAGACATTTACAAGGCAGGTTAGTGGTTGCCTATGGGGACATTATTACCGAAGGGTTTATGATTAACTTTCCCAGATTGTCTTTTTCCGTTTAAGGGCTTTGAGTCAGGGCACAAGCAGCATGTTGTTCCCAAGGAAGGAGTCCCAGGGCTTGTGAGCTGGGTGGAAAACTCGGAGTTCTTTCACGCTGTTTGCCTTTCCCTCTCTTCCCACATGCGGGTGTTTGTTTTCCAGGCGAGATAGGGACCCTGCCTACAGGAACCACCGTTTCGGAAATAAAACACGCACCAGTTTAAAACCCATACACATGTTTGTTTGCTTGTTTTCATTTTCTTTTAACACACTAAGAGGGGGAAAAAAAAAAGAAAAAAAAAAAGACCTGAAATCCAAGTAATCCCCTCGGCCACAAAAAGCAGCAGCAGATGGTGGGTTAGAGCCTGGGTGTGGTATCAAAGTTTAATTCGTCAAACCTCGCAGGGAGATCCAGTCCCAGGCTTCTTTAGCCGTAGTCTGGGTCATGTGAAACTTGGTTTTATGCGTATTTGGAACACCAAAGCAGAGAAAATCGCTTCCATGAGCCGGTTGCTCACACACACAAAATTCTATGGGTTTCCAGTTTGCAGGAAATGGAATGCTGAGATTACTCTATCCAAGCAGAGCAGAGCTCCCCGTACTCCCTATTTCTCACACGGGTTTTTTATTGTTTTGGGGGTGGTTTTTTGTTAAATCAGCAATTCCCACGTGCAACACGTTGAGAGAGAAGGAACGACGTGGTGAAATTACAGTGGGCATCTCTGACACCATCTAAACACTTTTATTTCGTGAGCTTCCCAGCCGTGATCCTCGCCCAGATTCACCTAAAGATGTTAGATTTGATGAACCCACACATCAGTGCCCAGAGATCTGCATCAGCAGCGCATCTCTGCGTTTAGCAGTCTCTAAAGACGCGGGCACATTCCCTGCGAAATGCAGGAGCTCCTCGGTGACAAAATAGTCACTATCCAGCCTGGACGGCAAAATCCGGCATTTTTATCTCCCTGGAAAAACCGCAGGGATCCAATCCCGATAAATATTGCCAGTGAAGGACACGCAGGGATGTGCAGCGGGGCCTCTAAGAAACTTATTTTATCAGTGGGGACAATTAAACTCACGAGGAGGATGCAGCTCTTTTGTGCTCCCTAAGCCCCAGGTTTTTATCCTTTAGGCAGAGGTGTCGATCACAGCTGCTAAAATAAGACACACACGCGTGTTTTTATAGCTGCGTGTGTATTTATAGCAGTATATTTTTATGCGAGAACACAAACTTTATTGCGCGCAGGGAGGGGATTGATAGCGCAGGGCTGCTGTCGCTGGGGAGGGGCGTTTTAGCCTCTGAGAGGCGCCGCAGCCTAATTAGACCCTTAATAAGCTCTTGATGATGCGGGTCGGGACTGCATTTCTCTCGAAAGGTCCCTGAAACCGGGATTTAAACAAAGAAACCATCACGGTGCTGGGGATGCGGGGAGGGGGACCTGGATCCGGTGCCGGAGCGGTCCAGGGGCTGGAGAAGGGGTACGGGGGATGCAGGGATTTAGGGATAGAGGGGGACCACCTCATCTTTCCCAGGGGAAGTGCCCTCAGCAAAGCAGAGCGAGGAGGATAACTGGAGTAAATCAGGTAGTTTGATGTTCTTGTGTCTAAAATTAAAAGCCCAACAACATGAAACTACCTAATTCACAGAGCAGTCCTGGCGCGGCCGTGGGTCAAAGGCTAAAACTCCCCGAAAGGCGCCTGGGCGGCCATGTTCCTTGACATCATCTGCAATCTGAACTTTGATAATAGCCAACAGTTGCTAGGAAACAAAAGCCACAAAAGGAGCTTTTCAGAGGCGAAAGAAAACCCCTCCGATCGCACGGCATAACTATTCAAATGATTTCCTATGTACAGTGTCTGGAGCGGATCCCTCCCGCAGGACTTTACAAATAGTTTACAAATAGACCAGAGGAAACAGTAAAATGCTATTGACTTTGAGAAACAAGCGATTATCGCAGCCATAAAAAAGAGCAAAAAATCCTAAAGTCCTTCCCCCACCTCCTCTGGAAAGCTCATTTAAAGGATTTATCTTGATTTATCAACACTCCGTATTAAAACACCATTACCAGATTTTTCTTTTTTACCTAAACCCGCCAGGTTTTGGATCACTTTCTACAGAGAATGGAGTCAAATCAGTGATTTCAGGGGAAAAAATAAGGTAATTAATTCATATTCTCCTCCTCTGGAAGCAAGTATAACGTGATTCACTTATAGGGGGGAAAAAAAAGCCAACAACGTATAAATCAATTAAAGCAAGAGAAAAAAAGCTTCATTGTGACTATTTTATAGGTGTAAATAGAAACAGAGAAACTTATTGTGTCCTTTCCTCCCTCCAATGCGGTCCCGGCGCTGGAAAAGCATGTTATAAAATAATGACTGGGCGGTGAAAAAAGGGAGAATTAAAGCCGGAGAGAAGGGCCGGGGGGGGGCCGGGCAGGCCCCGGGGGCTCCGCTGAGCTCCGAGCAACTTCCGCGGGGGAAGTTGGTCAGGAAAAAAACCGCCAAAATTCCCACGTAGGGAATTAAAAAAAAAAAGGACCATACAACCCCAGCCACGTCAAGTCACAAAACACTTTTATATGTATATATTTTTTTATGTATATAATATAAAGTCAGTGTCTTACCTGTGAGCTGGGGGTTTGTCCTCAAGTGGCTTAAATAAACAAACAGGGTGAGCAAAAGAAATAATGAAAGCTGGCGAGACAATGGGCAGGGACAGCCCCGTCCCAGAGGGCAAGTTTAGGGGAGTTTAAAAGTTCATTGAAGAAACAAATCCTCCCTGTCCAAGAGATGCACGGAAGAGCCAGAAATTTGACTGTAAGTTGAGTCTATTTCGTTTGAAAAGCCTCCAGAAGCCGGGCCGGTTTATAAATCGATTGTCCCGGAAATACAATAAAACTTCGCTGTGTTGTTGAACTTCAAACGGTTCGCACCGGGTCGGGCGGGAGACGGGGCGGATCCGAAAACAAACAAACAGCCCCGAAAACCCAAACACTGCTGGAGAAGAGAAAAGGGGAGGGGGAATTTTTGGGGGAGATGTTGCCAGCCCGGGGGTCTCTTTGTGGATTTATTTTGTGTGAGGTTGGAGCTCTCTACGTGAACAGAGGGAGGGAAGCGCTGCCCCATTCCGCACCTCTGCAATAGCTGTAATTCGAATTTAATATAGATTTTTCCTATCATTTCACGAGTCACCTTTTCTCTCCTTTGTGATACATAAAGACAGGCAGGTTCAAAATGAAATAAAACCTGCAGAGGGAAAGAAATTTACTATAAAACTTCGATTATATTCACACATGAGGGACCTACAAGGTCGGGCACGTGGGCTGTGTTTCCAGACAGTGCACACAATCTGCGATGCTTACGTGGACCATACCTGGGATAACTTACACATTTGTCGAATATTTTCTATTCCTACAAAGAGGACTAAAATAAAACACCTCTAACCCACTACTTCAATCTTTCTGCCAAAGCAATCTGTAAAACAGGAGCCACAGCCACCCTTGAGCCCATCCCGCTAAAAGCTCTTCCTTTCAGACAAAACAGGCAGGAGAAATATTTTATAACAGAGCTTTGACTGCCGCAACTTGGAAATGAAGGACACACATCCTCTAAATTGCAGGTTTAAAACGTAAATAGAGAAAAGCACTCAAGATAAGAGTGAAAAACAAAACTACTTGAGCCATTTAATGACACGATTAGGTTTAAAATAAATAACAGTAAGAGAGGGGGAGAAAAAAGAAGGGGAAAAAAAAAAACCAAACCCAAATCTAAGCCGGTGATGTATTAGGTTTAATTCTTGGGTTGGAATAACATTTTAAGGTAATGGGATGAATTTTTTTTCCCTACTGGCTCTTGCTAAAGTTTTAAAAGACATTTTAAATTCAGCCGTCAAAGACAAGTCAGGGCTCTTAGGCAGTAAATGGATGCCTTAGCTACAAGATAACTTCTACTTGTCAAGGAAATGAATGCGAGAATAATTAATAGGCGGGGATGGGAGGGTTTTCAAGTGTTCGCGTGGGCATATATCAGTAAAAGTATATATGTGTACATATCCATTACCCACGCGCACTCACATAATAGAAGAATCTATTACAGATCGTCCGAGGGAAATGGCACTGAATCTCAAGATCTCATTATGGCTTTCTTTGGGCCTGACTTAGATCTCCACAAAGCGGTATTTTTATTAAAATATGGTTATGGCAGCTGGTTTGCACAGTTCCCATCCATCAGCCTTAGCCTCTGGGAGTATTCGATGTCCGCTCCTCGGGAGTCGGGCAGACACTGCCAAGACGAAAATGTTACAAACGGGAGATGCTTGTCTCTTTTATAGGAAAAAGATTAAAAAGTTGGCCTTAAACCTTCCTCTTTCCCTCCCCTCCACATGGCTGCCTGTACAGGAGTGGGAAACGGCTCGGCATGGGCTCTTTCCCTTTCTCCCAGCCATCCATCAAACCTTAGGACACAACAGCAGCGCGCAAAGCCGAGCGGGGATATTTCTTAACCACCCATCGCAAAAATATATATATTATTTTTTTTATGTGAATGCTTGAATCATTGAGTCGTTGCAGCCCAGGTAATAACAATAATTTAAGAAGAGGGATAAATAAGAAATACCCCCCGCCCGCTGGGTTTAACGGCGGCCCCGGGGAGCTCCCGGCGGCGGGGCCAGTGGCCTCGGGGCGGCGCTCGCCAGCCGAGCTGGGCCGAGGGCAGCCGGCAGCCCTCGAGGGCACCGCTTGTTTCTCTGCCAAGGGGAAGACAAACATTTCCACAGGGATTTTGGTTTTTTCTCCTCCTATTTTTTTTTTTTTCTTAATTAATGGAGGGAAATACCGCCTCGGAATAAAAATGAAATTAAACTTTCTGCCTTAAAGAAAGCCTCATTAAAATAAGAGAGCTACGTTAAAAAAATACACCCCGCCAAACCAACGTACTACCCAACAACCCCAAATCAGCCCAGAAAACCCCAACCCACATTTCTCTGAAGCCCCGACGGGCCCTCCTGACCCACGCGAAGCACTTTGCTATGCCGGTAATGCCGCCGGTGAAGGGGTGTGAAGCAGACCCTGGGGTCGGAGAGCAGAAGGGGCCCCTGGTGAGGCTCTCAACCCCCAACCTGAGGAGCCGGGTCACCCCGGGGCCTCCGATCCACGGCCAAAACCCCTGCCTGGAGCTGCTCCGGCCGCGCGTCCCCTCGGCGGGGTCTGCGGGATGGCCGAGAGAAACAAAACCCCGGGGGCAGCATCGTCTCGGCTCCTTGTTGCTGTGAGAATAAACAGTTTTCCTCCAGTGCCACGGAGACCCGAGCAGGGCGCAAGGGGATCCCCTCGGCCCGGCCTCCTGCCCGCCCCGTCGGGGCTGCGCTGGGGGAATGGCTTTTCCACCCTCGGGGTCCTTTTCCGCCCCCCGAAATCGCGGCCGCCCGCGCTCCTGCGTCCCCTGAGAGCCAGGGGCCCCGATTTTATGGACCGCACCCGCAATCAGTCGGAGTCATTAGTGCCCAGCAAGGAAAATACAAGGACTGGTCCGGTCCCAGCGTGTCCCCGCAGCACCCTCTTCCCGAGGGATTCGGGGAAAGCAAACTCTGTGGAGCCTCGGGACTAAAATCAGAATCCAGGTTTAAAAAAAAAAAAAAAAAGAAAAAAAAAAAGAAAAAAGTATTCCCGTCGCTGCTTCTATTAATTCGAAAAACCCAATTAATTCGAAAACTCCAATTAATGGGAAGGAAAAGGCGGCGAGAACTCCTGCACACCCGCCTTTAGTAACTCCGTTTCTTTGCAGGGAGGACTGGGAACGAAAAAGGTGTGGAGAAGTGAAAGGAAAAACCGCCCCGGCAGCGAGCGACCATCGTCCCCCAGCAGCCGGGTTGGATTTCGGGGTGTCCGGGGCTGCCGAAAGGCTCACAGCTCAAACCTGGGGGACAGGAGAGAGCGGCTTAGCTGGGGAAAAAAATCAGCGAGGCCCTACAAATGCGGGAAGGTTCCTGAGTGAATCAAATGAGGCTTCCTTAAATTAGTAATAAAGGCTTTGGGCGGAGAAGCTGGGAACTGGAGTAATTTTTTTTACTTACTTTTACTAAAACGTAATTTTTAAAGGTACAAAGAGTCAGAAAAGCTACGTTGGCTGTCATTAAATAAAGTCAATTAGCAAAATATTTTGGACAAGACGGTCAGACAAGAAATCGAGCGGTCAAGCGCATTTACTTTTCTTGATTTAAGCTTCTCGCTTTGCAAAGGCCCTTACAGGTCCAAGAGCTGGGGAGAGAATTTATTTGGCCCCGCATACTAGCACGCCAGCAAAATATGTATAAAATCCTAATTTTAATTATTTTCAGTAGAGTTTTTGTTTCTTTTGAGGAGTTCTTTCTATCTCTCTGTTACGGAGAGAGTATTTTGAGTCACACTTAAATATTTGCAAGAGTTTTCCGTTGGGAAAAAAAAACAAAAAAAAAGGAGAAAGGAACAATATTGGAACAATGTTGATTAAAAAAATATCTGGAAATGAGCAAAAGAAACATATCCGGTATATCCAGCACCCGTCGGTCGCATGATCAAAATATTCCACTTGTTCCTATTCCATCCATTTGTTGGGAAATTCAATTAAGCCTGACTACCTTATTATCTACACAAGCCCTCTGTCCGGGAGAGTTTAATAGGTTTCTTCTGTGGTTTTCAACATCGTTATTACGAATCCATAAAGCAGGGGAGGGACAGGAAATTAAATGGAAAGGTACCTCGTTACGGCACAACCGCTCTCCCAGCTCTGCATCGCCGGTTTGTGCAGCCGGAGGGGAACCCGTGGCGGCGGGAAAAGCCGAGTCCCCCTCCGCAAGTGGACTTGGCAATCCTGTCGAAATGACCTTTTGGTTTCAAGTCTAGCCAGCAGCCTTCCTTCCCATCCCGCCGGTGGGCTCCGAGAGCCGGCAGAGAGGGGGGAAAAGGAGGAGAGAGGAAAATCCTGCAAAGGGCAGAGCCGCGTAAGTAGAAAGCGTGGGTTCGGTTATTATTATTATCATTATTTTAAATTAAGTTTGCGCTGGGAGAGGCTGGAATGCGGGGGATTTATCCCAGAAGGCTTTCCCAGCCTTTGAGCCAAGCGGGATTTCGCTGCGCTGAGCTGCAGCTGCGGCGCCATCGCCTCCAATCCGCGGATCCACGGCGCAGGTGAGCGTTTGGGTGGAAAAGATCAATAAATGAGTGATGCCAATGGTGAAGAGTCGGAGCAATGACTGAAAATGAAACAGCCAAACCTCCCAGAGACCAACAGGCGGGTAGAGAAGGGGGCAGAGCAATCTCTGGCTCCCATCTCTGCTTCAAGAGAGCTCGAGGGTTTTTAGAAGACTGAGCCTGAAATTATAGTGAAAAAATGAAGAAGAGAGAAGACAAGCGAGGCTGCTCGCCCGTTCGGAGCCTCAGCGGCTTCCTACCCCGAGATCTGCAGCCGGCGAGGAGGAGAAAGTGTCCTGGAGAAGAAGCTACATGTGGGAAATTATGAAAGACCAACACATTATGGCAAACGCCTCCCTCTCGAGTCTCCCGACGAGGCCGAATCCAGCCCTCACTTACCTGTTCGCGCCTCTCCTCTCTGTCCAATTTTTTTTTTCTTTTCTTTTTTTTCTTTTTTTTTTAAGCAGACACTTCCCCTCCCTCTTAAAAATTCCAGGGAAATAAATAAACCGCGTCAGCCCCTCTCCTTCCAGAGGCATCCTTCCACCACTTGTTACAGCCCAGCAAACCTTAACCAGCTCCGCCGGATTTCATTTGATTATTGAAGGAGTTTTTTTAATCTTAAAGACTCCCATTTGAAGGTTGATCTGGCTTGGGAGCCGGGGTGCTGTAAATTAATTTTTAAACAAAGGGCCATTGTATTAACAAAGGGGGAAAAAAACCCAACACCTTCCCTCCCCCTGTCTAGACAAAATCGCTGTTTTGACGGCAAACTGCAGGCTTTCCCCGCTCCTCCCTAATTCCCGCCTGTTTGCCGCCTTCTGCTACAAAGCAGGGGAGGGGAATTCAGTTTTTATTGTTTTGTTTTACCCACCTTCGGCTTCTCGTGCTGTTTTAGCATCTTTAGACCTGTCTAAAGATGGAGCTTCCTGCCGCAAAAAAAAAAAAGAAAAAGAAAAAGAAAAAGGACTTTCTCTTCTCTCTTATTCCCCCCGGTCCATAGCAGAGTCCAGCACGGTGGGCACCTCCAAATCCCCCTCGGAGCCGGTGCCGAGCCCCCCGTCCGGGTGGGGCTCAAGAGGCACCCGAGAACCGGCGGGGTCCGTGGGGAAGAGGGGAGCGTGGTCCCCAAAAACCTGGATAGGGAGGACAGGGACTTCCAGCCTCGCCTCCCAAGGTTTCTGTGCCCAAGCAGGGGGGAACGGGGCGGGCGGGGCTCTTCTGGGCTGGGGGGGACCCCAGAGGCGGTGGAGGGGAGGCGGCAGGACCCGCAGCCCTGGCCGCTCATTCCCATCCGCAAAGGAGGTGCGGGGATGGGGAGGGGTGGGATGGGACCCCCTCTTCTTCCTCCACTTTGCAATATGGGAATCCGTGAGCAGGGGTAGGAGGGGGGCGGCGGGGGGAGCGGGGCGCTGCCCCACGGCTGCCGGGGGAAGCTGCGGGCTGGGGCTTCACAAAAAAAAAAGAGATTTTGGGGTAAGGGGGGGGGAGGTCTCTGACGACTGAATTATCTGTTGGAAAACGCGTGTGCAGGCTGAGCGCACCAATCCGGGGCGGCCGAGCCTGCGAGCCCATCCCCTGGTGTCGGCTTTAGTGGGAGCCGCACTGCTTTGCGGGGAGCGGGGGGGGGGGATTTTTTAATTCAAAGACCTGCAGCTTTCCCCTCGCCCCTCCCTGCTCGCTCCGCTCCTGAGCGATTTCCTCTATTTCCAGCCTCTCCATTTTTGGGGTAGCGGTTATTTTGGGAAAGCTCTTTGCGGAGGTGAAGTAGGAGCGTGTGGCTGTGCCAAGGCACGAAAATCCATCTCCAAAAATAAAAATACAGAGGAGGAAGAGTCCTGATGCTCAGCTCCCCCCGCTGAGGCCCGCGTTTGCAAGCTGCGGTCGAAGCCTTTGCCTCTCTCCTTGCAGTGCACCTTGCCCGCAGAGAGCGCACAGCTATGAGCAGAGGGGGCAAAGAGTAAATAGTATCTAATAAATAGTAAATCTATATAAAATATTTCTATATTAAATAGTAAATGTAATAGATTAAATATCACACGTGAAATAGTATGCATTATACATGATATAGTATGTATTAAATAGCATATATTTAATATTCTATATTGAATATTAAATGTAAAAATGCTGCGGCGTTTCGAGGGGAGGGAAAACCTCCCGGATGGAATTTCTTGCTGAAGCGCCAGTGAATCGGAAGGTGATAGGGAGTGCCCCAAAGTTGAGAGATGGTCCCCCCCGACCCCTTCTCTCCTTTCTCGAGGCCAAACCGGAGCCGGAGTCAGGCCTCTTCCTCGGAAAACCCGCGGGCTGCGGAGCTGCACACCCGTGGGCCAGAGGGGCAGCAGGCAGAGCAGCCTCCCCCGGCTGTGTCCCCCATCCTGCTACTCGGCAAACTTCTTTTTCCTGCTCCCCTCCCACAGGAACTCAAGCTCTTGGCCGGGGGATGGAGACCGGGGCGGCAAAGCCGGGGTTGAGGGGGTCCTCCCCAAATCAGAGGTTGCTTGAGGGCACGTCTAGCACCGAGCAAAGTCGGGTTTCTCAGGAGGACGGCTCGCAGCCCTCTTGCTGCCTCTTCAGAAAAAAAGATTTATACTCAGGATTAAATTTAACAATCGTCGAGAATGAATTCTGACTCCATCTTTAAGAAAAACGATGGTTTGTGCCACAATCGTCTACAGGGCTGGCACTGAAAAAAGGAAAAGAAACCAAACCCCACAGCAGTGATGGATTCCCAGTGCCTGGAGGCACCGTCTCCGGACTGCCTCGGACTGGGAGCATGGAGAAAATGGGAAATTTGGCTATTCAGTGGAAGCCATTTATCCAATTTCGTCTTTTGTAACACTCCTTCCCTCCTGGAAATCATCCCGCGGGAACGGGGGTTGTTAGAAACCCATTAAAGGTGATGCTGTTGCATCTGGTTCTGTATTCACGACGCATTCTCAAAAATATACAAATACGCCTATTTAAATAACTCAGAGTGGACAATAAGGAGGGGAGGGAGGTGAAGGAAAAAATAAGGATAAGTGGAATTCTACAGATTTTTGAAACCCTAAGTATAAACCAAGACTTCATATAGAGAAAAAGACCCCCAAGCGAACCGGTCCGAAGCTCTGCTATGGAGCAGCTGGGGAGGGAAAGAGGACATTCCCGGGACCTCTGAGCCCCGGCGGCGTTTGCCCCCTTCCAAACGCCTCCAGCCCCGAAGCCCCCCCCGGGCCAGGGTTTCGCACACACTCCCCGCACTTCTCCGACCCGCAGATGGGAGCTGTAAAATTGGGGTGATTTTCCCCATTTCATCTCCTTTCTGCCTCCCAGCTCCCATTCCAAGCGGTTCCTCTCTTTCTCTCCCAACAGGCCTTTGCACAGTGTCCTTAATTAAAAAACCCTTTCTCCCCCCAGGGTCTGATTTTGCACCGCGGTCCCTCGGGGGGGGATTTTTCCCTTCAGCCTCGCCCTCTCTTCTTCGCCCGGGGACCAAAGTCCAGACCCGCTTTGCACATGGATCCAAAGCGTCACTTGCGGGGCACCGGGGGACAAAACCAGCGCCTCCCCCTCTCCCGTGTCGTTCCCGTCTCCCCATCACCGGGAGCCGTCGGGGAACTGGGGAGTGGGAAAGGGAAGGACAAACGGGAGCAGGACTTTAGAAGGAAAATCCAGGGCTGATATTTCAGGCTGTATCGGCGGAAAAGAGGGAAGAGCAGCTTTTTTTTTTCTTTTCTTTTTTTTTTTCTTTTAGCTAAAATACGTCGGATAAGTGCGAAGGAAAAAGGAAGGAAGAAAAAGCGCAAAGGCAGGCATTGGAAAGCTGGGAAGAGAATGTGATCAGCACTCGGAAAGGACCCTCGACCTTCTCGAGAGGTTTTTTTGTGGAAGTACTTGAAGGATGACAAATGTACATTTGAGAGGAGAGGGCTCGGGGCGTTATCACCGTCCGGGATAAACGGCTGAAGGCCGCGACCAAATACCCTCTGCTCTCTTTTACTCCGGGCTAAATCCCGACAAGCGCTCCTCGACTCGGGGAACCCCGTCCTCTTCCCACCCTGACAGGATTCACTGAATTCACTTCGCTCTCGGGTTTTCACGCCGAAGCTCCGCAGCTACGATCGTGCGGGGCCGCGGGGCGGCGGGTGCTGAGACACGCAGGGAATTTCGCCACATGATGCAAATCTCACGAGAAACAAACCCAAACCGCTGCCTCCTCAGGTTCCCTCCGGTGCTGGAGGCGAACAGCCCCGGGCCGAGCATCCCGATCCCAGTCCGGGACGCAGAGGGCACTTCCCCTGTATCCCGGTTCTAAAAACCGTTACGTGTAAAAGTCACTTTACATCTCCCGAGCTTGAAAACTACCAAGGAACAATTTTTTACGACCCAGCTCCCGGGACACGGTTTCATTTCATCCCTCAACACAACTCTCCATCCCTTCCTCTCCTGGCTGCCCCTCCCAGCAAGAGAACCCTCCCGGTTTAGCACGAATTTAAACGTTCAAACCTGGTAAGGAGAGACGAGTCACGACCTGGCCTTAAACCGCAGGATCTTCACACCGTCTGGAGTTGAACTCTGATTCCAGGCAGAGGGATTTTCGGATTTTTCCAAGTCCCTGGAATCCCCGTGCCGGTGGGGAGAGCCCCTCCAGCAGCAGCTCCGCTCTCTGCAGGAAGGTGCTGGGGCTGATTTGCCCCGGGGGTTTCCTGCCCCTGACATGCCCCAAAGGCCACTCTGCTCCCTTGTAGATGCAGCTGTCCACGCAGAAAATTCCCAACCCCACTCCGGCCTGAAGCAGCTGGAGCAGCTCCTCAGATGTGTTGCTTCACTGTACTTGCTAATTTTCCTTCTAATTACACAGAGATTTTGGGGTTTGAAGCAGGAGCTTGGTGGGGAGAAAAGCAGGTGAAAGAAGAGGAAAATGGCACTGGAAATCCAAGCAGGCAAAAAAGAGCAAATCCATGGCTCGACTCCCCTCGGAAGTGGTGGATGTGAGCCCTCCTTTCCCCTCTCGTTCCCTTGGCCCGTGTCCGGGGACTTTCGCGTCTCGGGTTTATGGTTCTCTTCTGTGTAGTGTCAGCATTTCACGCCTTTGATGACACAGCCTCTCCTTCTCTGGTCCCTCTGAAGGTCTGGATCCCAAATACAGCCAAAAAAAAAGAAAAAAAAAAAAGGCTTCTCCAGCTCTGTCATTGTTCCTCGTGCTTGGGAGGTGGTGTGGATCTGCCCACTACTCCACCAGCTTCTTTAGATAAAGAAATAAACTAAAACTGAAAAGTCCCAGAATCAAGAGATGAATCACAAGAGTAAAACAAGACTGTGGATCCCAACAGCAGAACTCGGCATCTCTCCCTTCGGAGAGAGAAAAGGCAAATTGTGGCACCATCCTGAAACTATTTAGTTCACATCCATAGGAGATGGGGGCCTTTTAAGGTCTCTTCTCCCCACTCCACCCCCAGAGCCCCTACCCCTCATATATTATTTTTACTAATGTGGTGGGATTTTTTTTGTTGCCTGTCTTGGAGGAGGAGGGATTTGTGTAGCCAGATCCGAGGAATTTGGAGAGAGAGAGGGAGAGAGAGATCCCCCTGTTGACTACAGAGTTGTTGTTCTTGGGATTAGAGATGTCTGACCTTGAAGGTCGCAGGTCACGGTCTTGAATAAGGACCAGGAGTGCGAGGCCGGGATTGAAACTGGAGGTGTGTCTGCTGGAGATCACAGGGAAAAGTCTTCCAAACAAAGAGGAATGCCTCGGTCAGGGTGAGAAAGGACAACTTCTCTAAGAATTATGGGCTTCTTCCGGATGGCTGCATACCTGCAGACCCCCCAAAGGATGCTCCGCAGCTGAGGGAGGGGAGAAAGGAGAGGAGGAAGGAGGGGCAGGATGGTTGGAGCCAGAAGGCTCCATTATTTATTACTATTTGCATTCTGGGCTGTCCCAGAGGCCCTGATATCTGGCAGTTTTATGGAGAGAGGTGCTGTGGGGAGTGATAGAAAGAGCACCCCACTGTTGGGGCAGGGATGGCTGCCCAGAAACATCTTTGCAGAAAGGGAAGAAAGGAAGAGATTCCCCCAAGGGCAGGGAATTAACACAGAAGCACAGCAAGAGTCTGAGTCTCAAACCTGTGTCTAACACAACAACTATGAAAGTCTTCTCTCTGTGAGATCCTGCAGAGCTCTGGGGAGCTGCTCACAGCTCTGTGCCTCAGTTTCCCCCCTGGGAATACCAATCAGAGGGGCAAAGAGCACTTCAAGCCTTGTTTCAGGGCAGCAAGCTTAGAATAGTCTGGAGAAATCTTATTTCTCTGCTGGCATCTTCATCCAAGTAAGGAAAATAGCATATTTAGTGGTTCAGAGCCATCTGGCTTGTGCCCATGGAGATGGAGGTTTGTGCATTTATGATTCTGAGTGGCTGTGCACATGCTGTGCCCCTGCCCTGTCAGAGGATGATCTCACTTGGGTGGTGTGAGCAGGATCACGGCATGATCCTGCTGATGTCCGCTCCTGAGAGCCTGCACATCCCACCAAACCCATGCAGCACTGCAGGGACCATATATCGCTGGCAGCAGATCCCTCTGTCTGTTCAACACGGCTTTAGAGCCTGTGTCCAAACGCGTGCAGCTCAGTCCTCTGGACCATGAGGAACCAAGCACACAGAGAGGTGTCTGAAGATCCAGGATCTTCAACACCACCTCAGCTCACCCCTCTGAAGCCCAAAAATTTGAACAAACTCAGCTCCAGACCCTCTACCGATGTCAATACAGCCCAAACTACCTCAACGACGAAAGCCCCGGTGCTGTTTCAACATTTTTTTGAAGAGAGCAACAAAGACCTCATCACATCAGCTGTGCAAATCACTCACCTAAGGATCTGCAGTGAAACTCCACAAGCCAGGTCCTGCTGTGATGCTTAAACCCATCCTTCAGACCATTTCCTTCCCGTTTTCAGGCCCGGTGGTCGGGAAGGGATCGGGTGAGGGCGAGAGCAGCCCCCCTACCCCGGGAGAAGCCCCGAGCGACACTAGAGGGAGCCCCGGGCTCAATTAATTAACGAGCGAGAATTAACGGAGTGAGGAAAACACCGGAGCTGGGAGAAAAAGCGAGAATTAATTTACCTGTGCTATTACCGGCATTTCAAGCTGCATTTATGCTGATTTATATAAAAAACCCGCTATGTGCACAGCAGAGAAATGACACCCCAAATGGAGGAAAGGAAATGGCTTTGTGCGTTTGTGATCTGATTTGGGGCAATTTGGGCTCTAATTGATTTAAACAGCTGTCGAAACCACTTTCCCCTCCGCCTAGGTATTTATTCTTCACTTTGAAGCATTTGAGGGAAAGCATAAGGCGTCAATCTGTCTCAAAAATGCCCCTTTTTATCCTCATATTGATTCCTGAAGTGCCTCTGGAGGAGGAGTTCGGTGTTTCCCAGCCTGGCTCAGCCATCAGCTCGTGCCCAGGGAGGCCAAACCAGAGCTGCTCAGGAGGTCCCACACCTGATCCAGACCCTGACAGACGCAGGACCACAGCCAAGAGGCCGTGGGAGAGGGTCACAGAGGCCAAGGGTACCCTTAGGTCTCAGCTGAGCAGCGGCAGCAAGGTCCCCTGTTTCTTGGGGTGGTTGTAGGGTGCTGCATGCATGCAGAAGGGCCTTCACACCTGCTTTGAGCCACAGCCTCATTTCCCCCCTCACTTTCCTCCTTCTGCAGCCTTTCCTGCATGGTGCAGAGCTTGGCTGTGGGTCCGAAGTCTCCTGAAGGCAATGAAGGGATTTCAGGCAGTGCAGCCCTTGAGCAGAACTCCTGCGGGTTGAGAAAGGGAGAAGCAGCCCTGGAAAGGTCTCCATGAGTTGGTGGATGGGCTGGAGCTGTGTGGAGGATGAGCTCAGGCTTGAGTCTGAGCAAAACTGAACCAAAAAAGAGCTCAGCAGAAATGAGGACATAAAAGCTGCTGTTGGGATTATTTATTACCATTTTAATCTTATTAACATCCCATTCAGTCTCTCTTTGGAGAATAAAACACTGGTGTTGTGTATTTATCTTGTCAGAGACCAACCAACCTTAATAAAAATGAATCATTCGATAAAGAAAAAAGGGGAATCAAACCTTTCTGAAGCTTTATATTGTCTTTTTAATTAACTACTCTAATATTAGCTAAGTATGTAGGAGGGGGGAAACTAGAAAGTGGCAGAGATTATGTAAAGGTTTTACTATACTCGGTGTAAATAATGCTCCTGTTAATTTAAAACCAAGGCTGCCTGTCTTTACAAGTTCATTGCACTCCCATTAGCTCCATCTTTATACAACGTCATGGGTGCAGATAGATTGGTTTGAAAACTTCCCCCAGAGTCACTTTAAAGTGACTTCTAATCTTTCCCTTTAGTGGTATTAATTCAACTTCACAAGAGTGTTTGAAGCACCATTAGGCAGAGAAATGGACCTTCTCTCCTGCTGGTGTCCTTATCCAAATAGCAACGATACAAAAAAAAAATCTGTTTCATATCAGGCCAAGTCTCCCGGGCTCCACGGAGCAGCCGAAGGAGACTTGGGCTTTCTTTTTAGGAGGCTTAAATACATAGACGATTTATGTTTTGCATTTCTGTATCACTGCCTTGTGGAGGTCTCCAAGCACCTTGGAAACCTCCTGCCTTGCACCATGCAGGATGTTGGCAGCAGCTGCTGGAAATGGGGACAGAGAAAAAGCTGAGGACGTGGCCAGGGAAAGAAAATAGTCCGTATGGCCCAGCCTGGCTTCACAGCAGTGCGCTATTAGGGTGTTTTTTTTCAGCAGGACACCAAGGCAGGGTGGGAAGTGAGGTGCTGGGAAGCCCTACATGTTTTGTGGTAGGCCGTGGTGATATCTATCTGTCTGTCTGGCATCCTACAGGTGAGTGATGGGGATGAGGAAAAGCCACTGTGTTATCTGTCATTGGTGGGAATGGGGCTGAGCATTAGCGAGAAGGCAGTGTTACAAAAGCTGTGAGACCCAGAAACCTCAGTGCTGTTGGGTGGAGCAAGGTTTGCCACCCAAATCAGCCCAGAGCACTCTCCGGCCCCACTTCCAACATCAATCCCAGCTTCCCTCAGGGCCCAGGAATGGATACGTAGGGAAGAAGGGGCATAAAGAGAGCACCTTTGCTGGGGATAATGTCTCAGCTTCGCACAAGCAGCAGAGTAAGAAAATTTGTGACCTGGTGGCTCTCCCTGGGTCATCGTGTTTGACAGCCAAAGTTGGGTTGTCCTTCAGTAAGCTGTTGGATCCCTCTTTGACCCTCATTTACAATTCTGGCTCCTACAACCTTGAGCAGCAATGAGTTCCACAGTGTAAGTGCACGTTTTGTGAGGAACAACCTGTCCAGGCTCTGAAACTGGGCATAATTAATTCCCCGGACCCTTCTCTTTGCCTTCCAGGCTGGGACAGACCTCTGTCATCCTCCATCTCAACCATCCCTCTGTTCCAGGCAGCTTAGACACCAATGGATGCTGTCACTACCCCAAGTTTTGGGGGAGAAAATATTTTCTGGCAGAACAGTGTGCCCCAGGAGAGCAAAATTATCCCTGGGGTCTGGCAGGTGCAGGGATTGCAGCCCGAAAGGAAGAACTGCAAGGTCGTGGGATGCGACTTTCCCCTGTCCTCCAGGAGAGGGCAATCCCTGGCTGGAGCTGAACTGAGAAATGCTGCCTAGAAAGAGATGCTTGGGAGGATTTTCCTCTTTTGCTGCTCCTTCCAAGCAAAAGCTCGAATTACTGTGTTGGAGGAAGGCTGTAAAATGGGAACACAGATGGGGGAACTTACAGGGAGTGTGGGTTTGGGGTAGCCTGTGTTTCTTAATGGGGGTGTTCATTCATACAAACGGGCTCTACAAAAAGGAAGAAGCAGAGTTAAAAATAAACTGGAGTTTCTTTTGAATCAATCAGGGCTTTATGCTGAGTGATCCAGTCATAAGTATACCACAATATTTATTTTAATCAGGCTTGAGTTATGTTTATCTTCTTTAACCTTCTTTTTTTTTTAAACCCAGACAGAAGGTGCAAATGTATTTTAGGTAAAACAAGCAGATCTATACATAGTTTCTCTCTCAGCCTCCTCTGAATACTGGATTTTCACCGCACAGGTTGCTGTATTTATCTAGTGCTCTTTCATACCAGCAAACATGCTCTTCCCTTGCCCTGGGAAGAGAGCAAAACCCTGGAAAAAGTTTATTCCAAGTTATATTCTGTATCATTGGTTAAGAGATCAAATAGCTCAGCCTCTTCTCTCTCTGTTTCCCCGTCTGTAAAATAAAGACCATGAAACTGCAACATTTTGCAAGATGCCACATTGCAGAAGCCATGAATTAAACATAATTTCCCTCAGATGTCCTCTTTCCTAAGAGGGCGGTGAAGATCTAAGGCAATGTTTCAAAAGGGTTTATTCCAAGTGTGAGAGGTGTCCCCTGCGTTCCAGTCAGTCTGTCCTGGAGCTGGTGGGAGGGGAAGGTGGGGAGAGGAAAGGGGGTCAAAACGCTTCTGAGTAAAGACGCAACCTGCTCGAGGAAGGCTGCTCCACACCTCAGTGACTTCCCAATTACTTCCAGGAATAAGGCTTGGAAAACCTAATATATGAGTATTGGAAGGGAAGTGGGCATCCCACGGGGATCTTTCCTATCAGGAAAAGAAAATCTGGGAAATAAATGAACAGAGCCTTGTTAAAATGGTCCCTGGACCATCCTGTCTCTTGCTAACTGTTAACTACAGAAAGAAAGCAGGGATGAGAAAAAACCACTCAAGCCTGGGAGAACTGGAATGTGGAGCTTTTTGGCACAAGCTGAGCAGAAGTTTCCAGAAGAAACAACATGAGTGAGAGGATTATTACGAAAGGCCAGAGTGTCAAATCTGTGCTGGGAGTTAAAAGGAGCCCATAAAATCCACTCGCCAGAAATGGAGCCAGAGCAAGGTCTGGAGTTAACTCCTTAAAGTCTACAAAGCAGTGATAACCATCAGGAGTGACTTTCTTTCTGTGAGGTGCAGAATCTGGGCAAAGTCCCCTCTTAGCCATCACCCAGAAAGCCATAAAGAGGAAAAAGGCAGATTAAGCAGGTTGATGAGTGTTTTATGCAATGCAATAAATCCAATGTCCAGGGCAGCTCTGTAATCTAAACTCCCCTTTCATAGCATTTATAACAATTCTTTCAAAAATAAAAGAAAATCATAACAACATAATCCAGTTATAACAATATAATCCATATGCACTTAATTTTACCACCATTATTAATAGAAATCATTGCAGTGCAGTGGCTGTGTGCTGCCAAACCCTACCACGGACTTGCAAACTGATAGCAAAGTAGGAAAAAAGAAATTCCAATGGCTTTTAGTTTTTTTCCCTGTTTGAACCCTTTGCAAACGCTGAATCCCTGCGAGTTATACAGCAATTTCTCCTTTTCCATATAAATGCAATGAGTCCTTGCGGACAGTTGAATTCCTATGAGTCTAAAGAAGTAGAGTCTAAAGAAGTAAAGTCTAAAGAAGTAAAGTCTAAAGATAAATTTCAGAGTGTTGCCTAAATAATATGTGACAGTGGGGACAAGACTGGAGTGTATCACCTTCTTCACCTTTGTGGTGGACAGGACAAGACATTATTGGTTTAGATGGCAGCTAAGAAGATTTATTTTGCACATTATCAAATATTTTGTATTTGCAAGGAACAGAAAGGGTGGATTTGGAGGCTAAAGTTGATGGGGCATATCTGATGTCACAGTGACGAGATAAAATTGTCTGAGATCATGTGGCAAGAGACCAGGACTCCAGTCTTATGCAGAGGGTACGAGACTCACTCTCTCCTCCTGCTTTCCATGCAGGATGCCTTTATTGTCTTCTGATCCCATAAGCTGGGAGAAGCTGATTAGCAGCAGATTACAGACCCGCCCTGGCCTGTCCCCACATCCCCTTCTGCTTCTGGCCTTTGGATCCCGAGCCTGTTCTCCAAATGTGCAGGATGGAACCTGTCTGGAGGGAGCGAGAGGCAGGATCCAGCTGCAGGAGTCCTGACCTCCACATACAGCTTAGGCTCATCCACAGAGATCGGAAAAAAGGAGAGAGGAAGCAAGGTCTAGGAGATCACTAGGTCTTGGCTTGTGAGTTGCTCATAATTCGATCCTGTTTACACCACTGGTGTTTGGGGACATTTTGGGAGGAATAACAGAGAATGTGGCCAGTATTTTCCCGAGTCTTTGGGTTCTCCCTTGGAACGACAGGTGCTCAGCCAGAAGAAATGAGTCCAGTTTAACACACAGCAGAACAAATATCATGTCTCCGACTCGGAGGGGCAGAGTTGAAAGGGACAATCAAACTGAGATATTTTGCAAAGACAGAAACAAGTGGAATACAGAAGCAAAGGCAAACTAATGAAAGTCAGAATGAATTTATGAGGCACCTTAATGAAACATGTGGACATGCAGAAGATGAATCCACAACATTTAAGCTTTTAAGTCTGCAGATAGTATGGAACTCACATGATGGAAAGGTAATAAATTTCCTAGCAAATGGACAAGATCATATTTGCACAGAGAAAACCTTTGCCCAAAGCAAGCGTGTGTGGTTAGTGGAAGATTCAATTAGGCTATTTAACGCCAGTTGCACAACTGTCTTGTTCAAAGACGTGTACTATGTTCTGTCAAAGGTTGCACCCCTTAAATGGCAACATTTATGGATTGAAGTTGAGCAGCTTTTCTCTGCCCCACAGATGGGTCTTGTTCCTTTGATGAGAAAGATCACTGAGAAAATAATAAACAGATCATGTCCGACTCCATACCCATGGTGACAGAACACATATAATAAATGTTACTTTTTGCTTAATTACACAGAAAACGCTCAGTTGCTACACAGGACATGCAACCACTGAGCAAAGATCAGAAGCTGTTAGTGTTAATTAGCAGTCCTGCAGCAGTGGTCCTGCCCAGATGTGGAGCAGAAGCCCCCGCGCACTGCCAGGCAGACACGAAGACAAACCCATGCTGGTGTCAGTAGGGGTGACAGTGCAGGAGCCTCCCAGCCCAGCCCGGGGCTCAGCTGCCCCACAACCACCACCGAGGCCACGCTTGAACCCGGGGCCGACAGCACCGCGGAGAGCGACGGGCCTCGACGGGGCGGCCACGCTCCCACGCGGGGCCCAGGGCTTGGGCTTCGGAATCACTTGGGCTTCAAGGTATAGGTACACCTACACACACAGAGAGAGCTATGGAAGCATCGTTCCATCTGGGCATTGACACCCATAGACTTTCTGAATGAGAGTTTGGATGCCGACATGTTGGCTCACGGCAAAGCCGTCCCATTCCGCCAGGCACAGCTTGGGTTCTCCCTTTCTCATGAGGCTTGGGGCTTCTTCTCTTCCAAATTAATCCTCTGAAAAGTGCCCACAACAAGGTTCTGACCCTCCTTTCGATGACAGGCAGCGATCACGAATGGTGGGTATGAGATGGAAGAGCTGTACTGATTGTCAGACCTCGCCACTCCGCAGCTGGGAAGGGTTCTCTGCTCTGGGCACCACTGCACTCTCCTGAGGCAACAGAGATGTTGAGAAAGCCCAGTTACATGGGCTGTTTTTTGCTTTTCTTCCCTGCATTTCTCTGTTTGTAGTTGTACATGCAGCTGCAGAAAGTCACTACGCAACAAGACAGAAACACTACCACCTTCAATTGCAAAAGTAACACCACCAGCCTGAAATAATAATAATAATAATAATAATAATAATAATAATAATAATAATAATAATAATAATAATAATAATTCACCTTAAATGCTATTTAACACAGAGGGATGGAAAGAATAATTTCTTCCCACAGACGGGGCAAAATCTAGAAGCTAAGTGCCAAAATAGAGCTGAGCAAGTGCTCCCAGGTATTTGTGCTTTCTCCAAGCTGATAAGGTGCGTCTGCAAATGTGCAGAAAGGGGGAACTGTTGTCTGTGAAGCCCTTGTGTGTGCAGCACAAGCGGCTCCACTTCGCTGTGCTGTGTTTAAAATATCCTTTTTTTCCCAGCCAAGATCGGAAAGACTGAGAGTGCCTTTGTTTGCAAGCGAAGCAGTTGGACAACGAAAATTATGAAATACACAGTGGTTTTATGCAGGGAATAAACACCTTTTTTTTTTTTTTAAATTTGTGTTGTTGTGGGGTTTTTTTGTTTTCTTTTTTTTTCCACAGCTATAATCACAACTTTCTCCAAAATAGAAGTTGAAGATGCTGCAAAGAGACAACACGAGATATTACAGTGAAAGGAGGATTCAGATCTTCTTTCTCTTGCCCTCATCGTGGGCGAAAGTGATTTTCTCTTTGCTGTGCCTTCAGAAACCTGGGGCTGCAGGACCTTTCTCTTCTCCAGTTATAACTTTCTGTTGTCGTTCAGCTGTGAGTGTCCGTTTCGCTTTCCTCTGCTGCAGGCAGACAGCGAGCAAAGAAAACCTCACACACAGAGGAACCGGTTCGGATCTTTTCATTGATTCTGTGGGAAGTGTGACTCAAATAGTCACAAATAATAACTTGTACCCTAAAAACTCTGTCTCCAGATCGAGGTTCGCTTCTGACACCGGGAGAATTATATCGGCTATGAGTGTGAATCAGTGCAACATTTTCTACAGCGAAAAGCGTTGATACAAACACGAATATTTGTACAGAAACATTTCGAAGGCTGAAATTTGCATTTTGCGAAATCGTTACTCTCACGAGGATGTTATGTCTCCGGAAATATTTTATAAAACGCCTTCTTATTATTTGCTATGTGTGCAGGTAAAAAAAAAAATATACAACGAAAACGAAAATAGCAGAAACGGAGCGGCTTTTCCCGAGCGGCTGCGGCGGCCGCCCCGGGGCTGAGCCCGCGGCAACGCCGGGACCCGGGGCTGGAGGGCTGTTATCAGGTGAGGCTTTGGGATGCGTTTTTTTGGGGATGGGGGTTATATATTCCAGAGTTGTCGTTGTCCAAAATAGTTTTAAGTCGGCTTAATTTGCGAGTTTCGCTGCTGTGAAAAACTAGGGTGGGTTTTGTGTTCCCCACCCCCAACACCTTTATCGATTTCTTTTATTCAAAAAAGCAAATTAAATGGGGTGATTTTTCACTTCTAATCGTTCCAAGCAGCAACTCCCGGCTCTGTCAGGGGGAGGCTCGGTCGCAACCTCCCTCTTCAGGGGTCACCTTCACCCCAAGCTGCCAGACCCACGCTAAACTCCTGTCCCTAAGGCAGAGAAACGGCTCCGACCCCCCCGGGGCTGCTCCCAGAGCCCCTTCCCGTCCCTCCCCCCGGGTGAGCTCCTCAGCCGCTTCCCTGAAGCCGTTTTTCCAGGGTGTTTTACCCCCAGCCGGGGGTGCGGAGCCGGCCAGGGCCGGGAATTGCCCGGAATTACTCCGGACATCGGGGGGACCGGGGCACCCAGCATCATCCCATCACTCGGAGGCGAGGGGGTGTCTTTATTTCATTTATTAACTGATCACCCCCCACACCTTTCCCTCTCCTGGCTCCCTTCACGGGAAAGATTCTCCCGGTTTTTCCTCTCCGCGTATTCCTGGGGGGAGGAATTTACTATCGGTCCCGTTGGAAACAGAAGCACCAGGATTTACTGTTAAGCGTCCCGGCGGCTTTTCCCGAAGTGGACCTAAAGGGAGAAAGTCTGAGAATGCCACTTAACCAGAGTTTGTCGCCAAAAAAAATCCCGTGCTCTTGTTCGGGCGGCGATAAATTTCTCTGCTGGCACGGAGCAAATTGAACCGCTGCGGGGGGGACCGGGGGAGGCTGCCGGGCCGGGAAGGGCTCCCGCTGCAGCCCCTTCGTTCCCGGCAGCTTTGTCCCGGGGGGGCCAGATCCAGCCCCCCACTCGGACAACCCCCTCCGGTAACGGGGTTGCCCCAGTGCCTTGAACCCCCCCCCCCCCGGTCCTGTCGGCCCCTGCGCACACGTCTCTGATGGAGAAGGGATCCTGATTTATATCCAGTGCATTATTGGATTGAATTACCCTTCCTGAGAGGCAAAAAAGGTCAGACTCACACAAGCACCCCAGAATCGGGAGGGGGCACGGGCCTTTGGGGAGGGCTTGGGTGGACTCTGCCCCACGCATCATCCTGGGGTCCATGGTGTGGAGGAGCCTGGAGCCTCCTGCTCTTGGAAAAGGGTTCACTGGAGAAGGGAGCAGCAAAGGCGATAAATGCTCTGGAACGCTAGATGTTGGCAGGAGGTTGAGAGGAGAGAGCAGAGAACCCAGTGTCCACAAATTCCCTCGAGGAATTTCAGTATCTCACTTCTCTCGCTTGTGTTTGAAGTTTGCAGCAAAAGGAAAAGTAAAAAGAAGTAAAAACGGCAGAAAAAATCATAACTCTCACTGATTGTGGTGTGTTCTTCTGTTTTTAAGACCAAATATGGAGATAGGAGTGAAAAATCCTAACAGATCTGGCTGAGAAAAGGTCCCTAATTAATTTCTCCATCCTTCCACGTAGAGCTGTTCTTGGAGGTGGTCAGACACATCAATAGAGACATGAAGACCCCAAGGAGCTGGAGGCTGGGACTGGCAGACCCACACTCACCACCTCTGCACTGCTCAGCACCAGCGATGCAGCTTTGCTCAGGGCAAGGGATGAACGGAGCAAAGCCAGAGACACTCCTGCCCTGATTCCAGCAGCAGAGATGGGAATAAAGTGCTCTGTGCCTAGAAATTCCACTTATTAAATCAGTCTTGTTCTCCTACAGCGTTTTGCCCAGCTTTGTGTTTGCTGCTCAGGCACCAGCGACCTTGCAGGCATTGCTGGGGTATCCTCATGTCAACCTGGCGAGCCAAGAAGCACCGCCAAACCGGCCTTCTTCTCCTGAGAGAGGAGGGTTTGAGAAAGGTGGGTTTTGGAGACAGTTGAAGGAGGTTGACATTTTGTGAGACAGCAGCCCTCCGAGGTGGATGCTCCTTGAGGCTCTCGGTTGCTGGTCCATCCGTCCAGCACTGCCAAAATGCCTCCCGTTCACACAGCAGCTCTAAGCCTTTCCCTGGACTATGCTACCGCCCAGGATGGAGAATCCCACAGGTTTACCAGATTTCACAGGGATTCTGGCCAGCTGCTGGCAGATGAGCTGGATGCTAGGCAGATCTCGGAGGATTTCTTTGTAGCTTAGACTATAAATGACCTTAGACTTTATATAGCAAAGTTCCACTGAGATCTCTGTGTAGTTTACAATAGCTGTAAGAGGTGGAGATGAAATTGGAGGTGACTGTAAAACTGGCAGTACAACTCGAACTTCTCAAGTCCCAGGGTTGTACCCCAGCCACCAGGTTCTTGGGTCTTATGAAATGCATTAATTCCTTTACAGCAGGAGGTGTAAACCAAATGCAAACCAAATCTTGGGATTTTCTTTTTTTTTAAGCACTCAGTCTTGGGCTTTGAATTCATGCTGAGAAGAGAGACAGGGCAACATCCTTTGAGAAATCCTACTCCTGAATGTTCCCCTTTTCTTCTAAAACTTGGGTGGGGAAGAACTGGATTGATTCTGGGAAGCATTTTGATAAAGAATAGCTCCAATCGAACTCAAACCCTCCAATTATTTTATTAATGAGATTTCCTGCTTCAACTATTTTACCTCTTTGTGGAATTTTAAGATGTGGAGCGTAGAGGAAGGTGGGAGCAGTGGTGGGATGTAACGAATACTGAAATCCTTCAGTGCGTTTCCAGTTCTGCTCTGTACATATCACATTGTTTCATGCATTTGTGTAACCCTAGGTTTAGAGGAATGTGCCTGAATGATGGTTGAGCACAGATGTAGGAAAAGACTGCCAAAAGCACTCCAAGAAAGGACATGGGACTGGCAATAAATAGAGCTGCATCAGCAGGAATGGAGGCTACGAGTCCTGGAATCTTGCTCCAGATTTCACATCCTCTATGGACTGGTGATGATGGGGAACTTGGGAGAGGGGCAGGAAACTGGGTGGCTGGTGTCCCAACACCAGCAGCTCGGGCCGAGGCTCAGCAGTAGATTCAGTGACAAAATAGAACAAGTGGGGAAAAAAAAAAAAGTAAAAAAAACCACAAAAAATGAGGGTGATTCAATAGTTTGTGTTGAAAAATACTATCTGCTGATTTACAGTGATGGGGGCTTGGCCCAGCGCCCGGGAAGCGCCATGCAGATGGGTCAGGAGCGCTGCGGTTCCCAGGTGCTGCTTGAACACCACGCAGCCAAATTCAGACTGGAGGGGGGAAGCAGAACAAGGTTAAGGAAGAGTGCTCCATACTTTACAACAAGCCATCCAGATTCAGGGACTGACAGGGCACAGAGAAGGGCTTGTTACGCCTGACTCTCCCTTTCCTCTCAGCACTGGGACTGTGCACGGCTGTAGGAATGAGCTTTGTCCCTTTTTTCATTTACACTGAGCTGAGTCATTGTGAAGGAAAAACACATTTGTTAATGAGAACAAAGCGATAAGGTTGATACCAGAATCTCTCCGGCTGCCAGTTAAAAACCCACAACTGATTTCCCTGAGGTTCCTTTAAAAGCCGGAGCTGAAATTCCCGGCTTTGGGGGCTCCATCAGCCCCCTCGCAGTGGAGCTGAAGGCAGCAGCATGCTTGGCTCCAAGCATTCCCTCCCCAGCACCTGGGGCTGTGCAGGGAAACACCCTCGCCTTGCATCACCTGCCCAGACCACAGACAGAGCCATAAGGTTCCATAAAGCCTGAGGTGTGTGATTTTTATGTAAACATTTATTTAGATGCCGGTTCTTTGGTCTGCTCGCTCTGCCTATGGCACATTTACTGCCATGCACAAACCTTCACGTTTCTTTGAAACCCCTCCTTAGTTACGGGGCACTCGGGACTAAGGAGTGAGAGAGTTCATGAAAACAGGAATAGAAAAAGAGGGGTCTTTATCAGAGATGGCAACATACATTAACCAAGGATTCCCATAAAAATACCACTGACCTTCCTTTGCTTCTGAAAACCCGATGTCTGAGGAGCTGCAACACCACAGAGTTTGTCTCCCTGTTTACACAGAAGCACTTTCTCTTTTAAAGCTGGTGGGGAGGAAGGTCCCAGGGATGGATGAAGGCTCTGCTGTGAAAGGCCGGAGACGGAAAACTGTTCCTGTTGGTTCCGGAAAAATACACTGTTACTATCTCGGTGCCTGATTTCTTGAAGGGAGAAGTAGGAATGGAATAATTGTTTAGGGCCAACTGTATGAGAATCAGACCTTTTCAGGAAAATAATCTGAGATCTGGAATAGGCTGATACATTTAAAAAGAAGGAAAATGTCATTATTCGAGAGTACGTTCAAGAAGGGCAGAAATGTTAAGCACTGTTTTATAATCTCGGGGGAGATAGATGGTTGTTGCAAAAAGGGTGAGCCTTCAAATGACAGGAAACTCGCCCCAACCTGCCATGTAATTCAGCAGAGGAATTTTAACAAGAAGCACCTGCCTGTCTCTTCGAGCTCAGTGCTGGCCTTTATGGCTTTACACACATTGTTAAATTTAATCAAGCACATCAGTTTACATATTGTTTCTAATGATTAAACTCTCTATGGCTGTTTTTTTATGCATAGGTGAAGGCAATAAGGTGTATTAAAAATGAAAATATATCAATCAACCAAAAACACACGAGCTGTTTGCAGTCTGTGTCTTGAACCAGGAACTTGTGTGTTCTCAGCACCAGCATCCAAGAGTTCCGGGAGGCTCCTGAGGAACAGCATAGGTGAGAAGCGATGAGATGGTAAAGGCATTTGACTCCATAACAGATCCACACATTGTGTCCGTGTGACACTGGTAGAAGCATCAGCACAGCAAATGGTCCCCGTGGGTATCCCGGCTCCGCTGCTCACGCTGCCGGAGGACCAGCACACAGCGGATTGCAACGATGCATTTCAGATTCAGAGGTGAAAAAAATATTGTGCACTAGCAAACATCCTCCAGCACTAAAAACAAGCATCGAAAAGTTGGGAGGATGCCGGTGTTGGAGGGAGGAGTGGAAGGAAGGATGGCCACGGCCTGGAAATCCTCATCGCCAAAAGGAGGTCACGGGCCACGCAGCACGTCTGAAGGTGCCGGACTCTCTGCCTGCATCCTCTGCACGCAGCTGGCTCGTGGGTAGTAGGTCCCGGCACATCTCAGATGCACCAGACTCACCGACCCCTGTGAGGTTAACCTATTTCTACTTCCCTTTGTTCCTTATTTCTGGATGTCCCAAATCCGTGACCAAATGCCTCTTCCTCAATCAAGGCAAAGTTTCTCAGCGGACAAAGAGAACAAGTTGTGAAGCCGTGAATCCCCACTGTTTTCTCAACCGTCTGGCTCAGCCTGGTCTTCACAGGCCCACAGGGACCATTTCTGTGTGCGCCTATGAAAGAAGGCAGGAGCGCACGCTACTGCAGCTCTGGTGGGTCACGGGCGTCCTGTCCATCTGAAAGACATTGTCAGGGCAGAGAGCAAAGGGAGAAATCCACTGTAGGAGAAGGAATCTCAGCTGCTGTGTTAGGAAGCAACATCTCCGTCCCCGGTGGCTCTGCAGCATTGAGCGAGGGATATTGGGGGGGACAAATATGAGAAGCCATAAAGAGATGACATCAAATAATGGCTCGTGCTGCAGCAAGGCTCCGCTCCATTCCTCACAAATGTGCATGAAATGATGATCCCAGTCTCCTCTACACTAAACCCGAGGAGAGTGCTTTGAACATTAACGCGTGCAAGGGACTGCAGAAATCTCTGGTGAGAGAGAATCGCTATGGATTTATTTTAGGAGAATTGCTCTGGATTTATCCAGAAAGGCCCAGGAGCTGAAGGGGAAGATGGGGAGAGGTCCTGGGCTCAGGCACCCCCGCAGAAGGAAGGGCTCATCCTCATCCCTGAAGCTGCCTGTGCACAGCAAAGCCAAACAAGCTGTGCCTCAACACCACTCCCAGGTTTTTGGTGCACATTTAGATCTGCCCTGGACAAAAGCTGTCACTCCCAGAGCTCCCAACACTGACTCTGCCCCAGTGCATCCAAGCACTTCACAGGGCGGGGAAAATGACATTTAGCATAATTTGGTTAAGTTCCACTTCCTGCCTCTCCGATTTCATATGGATAACTGCTAAAACCCCAAGATATGTGAAAAAAAAAATATGTTTTTCCTTTTTTTTATTTTTATTTTTTATTTTTTTTCCCCCAAGAAATCCAATGCCTTACTTGTGTTTTTGATGAGTTTTATAAGAAGTCCTGGCTTGGTGTGTGGATGCAAATGTGTGTGTGTACCTGTGCTGGTGCCTGCTAAAGCAAAGGGAAATTTCTTTTACATCAGTTCACTAATTAGGGCGAGGGAGGCAGGGTGAAGCCATATCGTTATTTTAATACATTAAATACAATTTTTTCACGAATATATTCCTTCCAACTAGCCTTTTCCTGGTGGGATCTGCCCAGCCAGAAATGTTTTCCTCCTTTCCCTCATCCACAAATGGCCCTTCAGGTGAGCAGTGACTGACCCAGAAACTTCAGTTATTTACACCCGCAAACGTCGTGGCTGCGTGCAGTGCTGGGGGACAACTTCAGAAGCCTCGCGTCCCACAGGGTGTTTGAATACTGTCTGTTTTTAAGCCAGATTAAGCTCCCTTATTCTCATTCACCTGCTTAAAGCAGTCACTGGAGTGTCCGGCTGAACTGGGACCTTAATGAGGAAAGGAAGCCCTGAATCCAGATTACTTTTTACTAATAAATTGTTGAGTGCTGCTGAAACATTTGAGTGCAAACACAGACGTGTCCGTGCTTCCACCCTCCCGCTCCCACCCCTCTCCAGCATTTCAGTTAGAAGGAGATACGAAAGCCCGTGAGCTCTGTTTCTATTTTCCATGGCTTAATGTTGCCATAAGCTCCGTCTCTGCTCCTTTTGCACAGGGTCTGCTGCTGATATTTCAGCCCCCCATTCTCTTTTGCTTTTGATATTCTTGCCTGTACCGGGTTTCTGGGGTGCAGACCCAGGATGGGGCGCTGGTGCTTTCAGGGCTGTGCGAGGGTGAGTTGAGGTGGAGGTGAATTTTAGTAAATCAAATCTTTTTGTTACTCAGTGCCCCAAGCCCTCTCGCTAGCCTCATACCTTCATCCATCAAGAATTAATGGCATTGAAAAGCGTCAGACCCCTTAATTCTGTTGCTTTATGCAACTGCAAATAAGCACCACCAGGATTTTCTTTCCCTTCTCTGTGCAAAAACTCCTCAGTCTCATAATAACTGAGGTAGAGTTCCACCTATTTTTCTTCCTTCCTGTGCCCAGAGGAAACAGACAGGTTTTCTTACTCACTTATAAAAATTAAAAGCAAGGGGGTGAACCGTCGAAAAATAAAAAAAGGCTTTGATGTTTAGGGGGGGAAAATAATTCTAAAGGTGCCGTAAAAAAAGAAATCTTGCTGCAAATTATTGAAGGGGACAGGAGACACTTGCCAGGTGAGCTCGGGTGCAGCCTGGGCTTCTCTCTGTGGATAAAATTGAGCTTTAAAAGCGATTTTAAAGCGATTTTCCCCCCTCACGGAGCCCGTGGCTGCCGCCTCAGACGGAGCAGACGCCTCGGGGACCGAACAAATCGGCTTTTCCCACTCGTTTCCCCGCCGGGCTCCGGTTTCTCCTCCTGCCTGAGACCTCTCCTGGCCGAGAGCGAGAGGAATCGCGGAATCGCCTCTTTCCTGCGCTTTTCTGCGCGCAGATCGGCGCCGGGGAGGGCGATGGAGCTGCGCGACCAACGGGCAGCGGCGGCGCTCCGGCTGCTCCGTTATCGCCCTTGGCTTCTTAAAAAATCAGTGTTTAGCCATCAGAATAAAGACGAAACTGCGCTTGAAAGGCAGTGAAAAGAGCCCCTTTTCCTCCCTCTTTTGGCTGCAACAGAAAATCGTTCTCGAGTCCGTAACGCGGGCGTTTCGCAGGGGCATTAGGATGCAGCACACGGGGCTCTGAGGGGGGTGGGATGGGTTTGAGTGCCAATTAACAAAAACCCATTAGAAACCCATGTCTGTATTAAATTTCAGCTCGGAAAATGGAAATATTTCTCACTTGGGCGCTTAGTTGTGTAAATCAGAGCAAAAACCCCAACGGAAAGAGTGATTGGGGGAATATTTCGTCCCAGTGGCGCTTCCAGAGTGGCGAGAGACCCATCAGGGCGAGGCTGCAAACACTAAACCTGGTTTATACCTATTTTTTAATTTTTGATTTTTATATAAAGCAATCAAGCCGTCTAGCAGAGAAAGATAACATTTATTCCAGTGGAAAATGAATTCTATTTTGCCATTGCAGGGAGCATAACTCTACTGGGCATGGAAAGAGCTTTGCCCTGGCAGTGCTTCAGGGCAACGAATTTAGTTTTGAATTTATTGCATGTAGCTACAATGAGGAGTTTTCCTGTTTTGTTAACAGGTCTGAAATGACATGATGATGTAGAGCAGCGCTCACACTGAGATCACGGCCGTTTAGGGGGCTGAAAATTAATAATAATACTAGTAAAATTAAAAAAGAAAGAGACAAAACCCTCCGGTTTGTATTGAATTTTATTTTGGGGCTCAGATTAGGAAACAAATGGAGTGAGGATGTAAAAAATGTACCTTTGATTCAGCTGAAGGAGAAGCAGGGGAAGACAGAGCAGTCTGAGGTCTCTGTTAATGACATCCCGTCAAGACTCTCGTAAGACCCAAGAATGTTTACAACATGGGCTCAAGTTCAATGACAAAATCCTTTGAAGGGGAAAGGGGAAGGGGAGGGGGGGGGGAAAGCAGCCCAGACACTTTGTGCAGTGGGCATGAACTTGAACAAAAGAAAGGAGTCAAAGCTGGGGGGAAGGGAGGAGGCGTGAAGGAAGGGCTGGGAGAGGTGTTCCCACCGCGCCTGTGTCGCCTTCCCTGCGCTTGTAGGTGGATTTGGGGAAAAAAGAGAAGAGAAGAGAAGAGAAGAGAAGAGAAGAGAAGAGAAGAGAAGAGAAGAGAAGAGAAGAGAAGAGAAGAGAAGAGAAGAGAAGAGAAGAGAAGAGAAGAGAAGAGAAGAGAAGAGAAGAGAAGAGAAAAGAGGAAGAGAAGAAGATGCCAATGGGGTGTGTGTCCCACCTCGGGGCAGGGCGGCTGGCGGGTGAAGGCGCCTCAGCAGTGATTCCGTTTTAAATGTTAATTTCTCACTAACCCTGTACCAGAGCCCCCACCACCCACCTGGGACCTCCTAGCCTTGCTCTGCCCCGGCTTTGGGGCAGCTCTCCCCAGGTTTGGGGCTGCTCTACCCCGGGTTTTCTGAATTTCAAGTTCAACGGCAAGGGGAGGGGGCTGGAGCCTTCACCTGGCCCCGCGCCCCCCGGCAGCGGCTCCTTCCCGGCGTTTTACGAGGATGTCGGGCCTTTCTCGCCCTTTGCTGAGGCCGCCGTGTAAAGGTTTTACAGCTCTCCCCGAGACTCTCCTCCTCCCCTTCCCATCTGCATTTTCCGCCTGGGATTCGGGGCTGGAGCTGAGGACAAGGAATGGGGGCTGGGGGTGGTGGTGTCACGTCTCCCAGTTTCAGCCCAGATTCCCAGTCCCAGTGAGTGGAGGAGGGGGGGCTGGGATCCTTCCCGGGATGGAGGCATCTGGGGGTTTCCAGACGCTCCCGTGCGGGTTTGGGGACATCGGGAAAAGATCCCTGGACTGGGAAAAGAAATTAGAAGGGTTAACCCTTAGCGTGCCATAGAGGGGAGCTCTAAGAGGAGAATTTCTTTCCAAACCCTTAACCAGACCTGGTTTATTTAGAAATCTCCATCAGATATGGGCCCGTTTATTACTATTATTGTGGGGTTTTATTGGATGATTTCTTTTTCTGAGGGGCTGGTTCTTGTTGGATACAGACGGTTCCGCTCTGTGACCTCAATAGTTGCACCTAAGTCAAGGCGAGAAGATTCCTGATTGGTAACGCAGGGGGAAAAGAAAGACGGATTTTGAGCTTTTCATCCACTCGCCCGTTCAGGAAAAGCAGGCAAAGCTTCCCAGCCGCTTTCTAGGGGATGAGGAATGGTGGGTCCGGCCGGTGCCGCAGGTACTCAGGGCTTGGATTCAGAAATTAAGGAAATAAACCAGAATTGGTTCAAATCTGAGCATTTCAGAGCAAGATCCGGATTGGGAAGAGCCAAGTGTAACCGGCAAGGCTGTCCCAGCGCTCTGGCTGCCGGGGGCGGGGGGTGTTATAGGAGAGCAGGGGAACGTATGGACGAGCAAGGGAAAGTGTAACTGAGCACAGGACCCTCTGGCTGTGCTGGGTCCGCACACGCGGTTTCCTCCGCGCTTTGCGCTCTCGTTGCCCCTTTTCCTCCAGTTTTGGGTTTTTGGGGAGCCCCCCCCGCACCACCGACGGGGCGGGGTTTACCACGTCCCCCCCTCCGCCCCAGATCGCGTCACCGCTCGGGACGCTCAGCCCGAGCCCCATTCGCTGCCCCTCTCCCTCCCGGGGCTTATGACGTCACGCGTGACGTCATGGGAGAGTGATGCCCTGGCAGGCTGCGCCCCGAGGCCGGCGGCTCCTCCCGCACCGCGCGGGGCGAAAAACGCTGGAGAAAACGAGGGAAAACGGGGAAAAAATACCCAGGGAGACTGCTCCTGGCTCCACCCGGCGGGAAGCGAGAGCCGGGCAAGCATAAAATATCGAATAAAAGCGGAATTAAACAAGAACGGAACCACTGTTTAAAACGTTAATTCTTTAGGGCACTCTGCCGTTTAATGCTTTGAATTGATAAAAGAAAATAAAGGTAGAAAAAAAGGCAAATTTATGGTTGGGGTAAAGGTATTTTGGAGCTGATTCGCCCTCCGAGAGGCCGTTTCGGGGCTCAAGGGCAGGTTTAAACTGCGAGCTTCGAAATACTGTGATATCAAACAAAGAACTCGTGTTCGTGGGGTTTGCGCTTCCCTGAAGGTGGAAACGATCCGAAAAGAGCAGACAAAGAGCACGCTTTGAGTATATTTCCTTTCACCCTATTTATTCTGTTGAAAAGGATGAAAACGTTTCTTAATATTAACCAAGAGCATTTAGTGTTGTACGGGATTATGTCAGCACATGCTACGGAACCGCTATAATTCTGTATTAGTAGGAGAAAAATGTGTGTACAAATACACGTATATTAGCACAAACGAAAGCGCGTATGGAATTATAAGAATTGCATTTACCTGTATCAAAATATAGGCATGAACATACATGTCAGCGTGTCTGTACGGACGTATAAACACGTGTATATACACCTTTATCGAGTACATATTTATATCACACATCCAGTACTACAGTGCGTACGCTTGGGTAGCTGGGTCTAGAGAAACACACGAACACAAACAGCGGATAGGAGAAAAGGTAAAATAATGCGTGTGGCTAAATATGTGCATGTGCATACAGGTATGTATAGTTATAGAGAACCGCAGGAAAACGCCGTTCGTACCTCCGCAATCGCGAGCCCGCGGGTGTGCCAGAAGCATTTGCTGTACATTCACGCCAATCCGCAAATAATTCACGCGTGTTTCTGTCTAACACACGCGGGACGGATTTATTCTCCCTTAGACGCGCATTTTTCTTCTGCCTGAATTAAGGAGTTTTGTTTTTTTTTTTTTCCCCCTGTTCTGTTTCGTTTCTAAAGACCAAATTCCCTGTGCCTCTCCCTGCACCCCGGGCAGCCCCGCTCCCGCCCCACGCGGAGCCAGGAGCTGCCGATTGGGGTTAATTAACGCAATTAGAGAGGTTTTGTGTTGTTTTTAAAGCGCGCTGAGGCTGCGGTTGGGAGACCGGGGGGGGAGCGTGGGGAGGCGAGAGCGAGCTCCGCAGGGTCCTCTGCGTGCAAAGCGGGCAGGGAGGGGGCAGATTCCCACGTCGCCCTCCTTCACGGGGGGGCTCGGATCCGCGGGAGCGGCGGGGAGCGGAGCCCGGTGCCTGCGCAGCCCGGGACGGCGGGGGCGGCTCGGACCCCGCGGGCACCGGTCGCTGTCGCCGCCGGCGGCCCCGGAGCCCCCCTCCCGCTCCGTTCCCGGGCACCGCTCGCTCCCGGAGCCCCCCCTGCCCTATGTACCGGTTGCTCCCGCCGCTGTCAGTCCTGGAGCGTCTCCGTCCCCGGGGGTGGGGGCAGACGGGGACCCCTTCGGGTCCTCACGGGGTGCTGCTGTTGCTTTTGATTTTGGCGACGACTTTTTTCTCCTTCACTCGCCTGTTCTGGAACCAGATGGTGATCTGCCGCTCCGTGAGGTTTGTGGCGGCGGAGATCTTCCTCCTCTTGTCGCGGGTGATGAACTTGCTGCTGGCGTACTCCTTCTCCAGCTCCTTCAGCTGCCCTTTGCTGTAGGGGACCCTCTTCTTGCGGCCCCTGCGGAAGGAGCAGCCGTCCGGGGGCAGCTGCCCGGGGGAGTCTGGGTGTGGGGAGAGACGGGGCTGAGCGGGGCTGGAGGGGTCTTCACCCACCCTGCACCCACCATCCGACACCCACAGCCTGCGCCCACCCCACACCCACCGCCCTGCACCCAGCAGCCCACCGCCTTTCCTTGCCAGCAGCACCTTCTTTCCCTGTCACCCCATTTCTTCCTTCCGTCTTCCCTGACAGCGATATTTAAAGATGTTTAACTCATATGTTCTCCCTATTGATATTCAAATGTTAGGGGGTTTCCATTATTATTACTATTATTATTACTATTATTATTACTATTATTATTACTATTATTATTACTATTATGAAGAAGAAGAAAAAAGAAATATATGTATTGGCAAAACACTGATGTGGGTGAGATTCACGCTAATAGAATCATAGAATCGCTGAGGTTAGAAAAGATCTCAAAGACCATCAAGACAACCACCAACACAATACCAACATGCCTACTAAACCATGTCCTGAAGGGCCACATCTACACGCTTTTTTGACGCCTCCAGGTAGGGAGATTCCACCACTGCCCTGGACAGCCTCTGCCAGGGATTCACAACCCTGTCAGTGAGGACGTTTTTCCTAACATCCAACCTAAACCTCCCCTGGTACTCGCTGCGCCTTTTCAGTGCGGTCAACGGGGAGCCCGGCAGGGCTGTGGGGGAGCTCAAACCCACCGGCACGGGCAGGGGGGGTGGGAAGGGTTCCCCCGTTCATGGCTTCACCCCGCGGGGCTGTGGGCGCCCCTTACCCTTTCTAAAGCAGCCCCATCCCAAGCGCTGCTGGCGGGGTGTCTGCAGGGGGATGGCATCCCCATCCCGACCTGGATGGTATCATCATCCCAACCTGGATAGTAGCACCATCAGAACCTGGATACCATCAACACCCAAACCTAGATAGGATCACCATCCAGCCCGGACGGTATCACCTCCTCGACCCGGATAGTTTCACCGCTCTCCCTGCTCGAGGAAGATGATTTGCCAAGCGCGATGTTAACTGAAATTACTGGTTTTTTTGAAGCCTTTCTCCCAGCCGATCCGGGCTGGAGCAGCTCCCCAGGAGGTTATCTTAAGCCTCGGTCCCAGTCCCCCCTGCACCATGCACCCCTCTCTCCCCTCCCAGCCCCCCCCGCAGCCCCAGCAGAGGGATTTACCTGCGAAGGCGGATTTCAGGAGGTACCCGGCCTGCCCCTGCTCCTTGGGGCAGCACATCTGCCCGCTCCAGCCGCCGCCCAGAGCCCACGGCTGATGGTAACCGTCCACGGGCAGCAGCGGCTCATGCCGGGGCTCCCCCGGGACCACCGACACGTCCAGGTAGCCGGCCACGGGCTGGTAGGGGGCCCCGTAGCCGGGGTAGAAGGCGAACTCGGCGGGGCGGCTCTGGAAATCCTCGCTGCCCGCGGGAGGCTCCAGGAATTTCTCGGCGGGGAAGGGGCCCTGGGCCGGGCCGGGTTTGAGGGCGCTGCGGGCGAGGCGGCAGGAATAATACCCGGTGCCGAAGTATCCGTAGGGCAGCGGGGCCGAGGCGGCGGGACCCGACGGGGCGGGGGGGGGAGCGGCGGGGGGGCACGGCTTGGGCGGCTCTGCCGGCCCCTCGGCCGGGAAAGCGGGGTTCATCGCGGGAGGAGGCGAAGGGCCGGCGAGGGGCGCGGCGGGCGGCAGCAGCCCCCTGCCCTGGCCGCCTGCGAAGCCGCCGGCTGCCAGGAGCCCCTCGAGGCCCGGGGGCTGCATGGGGGGCGGCGCGGGGGCCGGGGCATGGGGAGAGGCTGCTCGGCAGCACCCGGGCACTGCCCGAGGGGGGGTCCCCGGATCGTTTTAAAAGGCTGCGAGCTGCCCAGAGCTGCCTTTTCCCCCGCCGGGCTGCCCTGACGCAACGACCGGGGGCTGCCTCATTGGCTGCCGCTCGGGGGGAAAAGGACGGAAAGGAGGAAAAAGAAACCGACCCCCCCGGAAAAAAAAACCAAAAACCCTCCCAACTCCTCCAGCCTCAATAAACCCCGGCTGCAGAAATTGCGAAAATACTTTTATTGCAGTGGGAGGAGGAGGGGACTCCCCCGCATGTGACGGGAGGATCCTCCCGAGCTGCGTCTTGCTAAAAAAAAAAAGAGGGGGAGAACTGGGGGGGGGGGGGGGGGGGGGAGGCGAGGGGAGGGAGGGGAAGGGGAGGGAGGAGCACGGATGGCGCGGAGGAACAGCGCCCGGTGGAAAAATCCGGGCTCAGATTAAAACCACCTTCTTTATTTTATTGTTTGCGGTGGAGCCCCCTCTGCCCACCCGGGTCCGGAGGGTCCTGCTCTGGGAACGAGCCCTGAGGAGATCTGGGACCACTGGGTGAGGAGGGACAGCCGTGGGGCAGCGATGAACCCGAGGGAACGAACCTCTACCCCTGGCCTCGCTTTTTGCCCCTGCTCAGGGTTTTATTACACGCACATCACTACACACCCCAGTCTCAGCTGCAAAACCCTGTATCTTTGGAGAGAGAGACAGGAAATTGCCCTAAAAGTCAGGAGGAGATGGAAAAGGGGTCCCTGGTACCCCTAAAAATCACTGCGATGGAAGGGGAAAATCAATCAATTTGCACACAATTATTGCCCCGCACTGCATCCCGGCTACAAAGCATCCCAAAGGGGAAGGATCTGGAAAAGGGAGATGGGAAAAGATAATACAGAGAATGCTTTTGGGGTCCAGGAGCAGCAGACAGGTGTGGCGATGAGGGCTTATATCGGGCTGGAAATGTTTGGGGTAAATACACTGAGATCTGTGTGTGCGCGCTAATAAATTATTCAGGTACGGGCGTTTTTAATCATCCGTACATGCGGTAGAAACACACACAGCTGCGTTTTTCTCTCCTTTTTCTTTCTGGTTTTCCACCATGAGGCCCTGTATGTGGGAAAGCTTCGCTAGAATGTCTCTAAAAGCAGCTTGAGCTCATGCCTTCCTTCCTTCGTGCAAAGCCGTCGAGAGATTTCTGCTTTCTGACTGTCAAATCGTAATAAACGTTCCCCTTCTGCCACGTCTTTGGGGCCACCAAGGCAGCGACCTATTGCCCCGCGACAGGGTTTGACACGTAGGGAGTGGAATCCCGATAGAAAACAGGGGCTAAAGCGGTGATGGCAGAGCTCGCCCAGGCGGGGAAGAGCCCCTCTCGGTGCTGGGGGAGCCCCCCTCCCCAAACCCGCTCTCTCCAGCTCCCGCATCCTCAGGGGCTCTGTCCCGGGGTGGCTCTGCCGGATCCTCTCCTGCATCCCCTCCTCTCTCATGGGGAATTCAATAAACCGCATCGCGAATCTCAATCTTTGCTTCTCGTCTGCTAAAATTCCCCATCTCGGATGGAAAAAACACGATTTTTCTTTTTCTGGAGGGAAAAAAAAAGATTTTAAGCCCTCCCTGTATTTTTCGCCTTCACCTTTCCAATTTCAAAGCTCCTTTCTTCCCTTTTCCGTGGTTTAACGACTGCACTCCTGCTTTGATGCCCTTTTTGTCGTTCCCCGCTCCCCATTCGCTTTAAACCGGCCCCACAGCCCCGGCGGCCGCGGGGGCCGAGTGTTTGCGAACGGGGCCGCATCCCGGCGCTTCCTGCTCCCAGAGGTCGAGCTGGATCCGGAGGTCAAGGCCAAGGTGAAAGTTAAGAGCCTGCCGGCTCCGGGGCTCCCCGGCCCCACCGAGCCCCACGGCAGCTCCGCAGGGAAGAGGTGTCCTGGGCTGAGGCTGGAGCGGTGTCCGCCGGCAGAGCCTCTCGCGGCTGATTTCCCGGTAGATTTTGCGTTTTATTTCTTTATATCCATTACTTTTTTTTTTTTTTTTTTAAATCCAAGCGCTAAAGAAAAAGAGGAGTGAAATCCTCTGCAGAAACTCCCGGGCAGACACCCCGGTAAAGAAGCGCGTGGACCCGCCGGGTGATGGAAATGGGATTTCATCCCGTTTCCCCAGGACCCCTCGGCTGCTCTGCCCCTCCACCTCACCCAAGAGCAGCGCCAGGCTCTAATTTACCTTTTCCACCCTAAACCCCTTGCATTTCAGTTGATTTTGGAGCAGAGCCGTGCCGGAATTCACCTTTTTTACCCCCAAATCCCTGCATTTCGTCTGATTTCAGAGCAGAGCCCGGCTGGATTGCACCTTTTTCACCTTAAAACCCTTGCATTTCGGCTGATTTAGGAGCAACGCCGGGCTGAATTCACTTTTTTCCCGCCCCCAAATCCCTGCATTTCGGCTAATTTATTTAGAGGCATTGCTGGGTTCCCAATGGCAGCGTCCCTCCTGCTTTTAAGACCTCGCTTCCCATCGGTTCGTCCTTTTAACTCTGTCGGAAAATTCGCACAGGCTTTGCCGTGGAAATAGTCTAAAAGGCGACTTCCAAACTGACATTAAGATTTCCGTTCTTTGACAATTTTACGGAGAAAATTTCAGTGTAATATTTAAGGTCACCATAAAGCAAGAGCACAAGAGCAATGGGGTTATTTTAAAGGCAAAAAATTGGTTTTATTTTACTGGTTCCTCTCTCCTCTCTACGATCAAGCTTAAAATTACAAACGTGCAAATTAGTTTGTAACTATTCTTTCATTATATTCTCGATAGCATTCATTTAATGTTTTTGCCATCTGGAATCTGAAAAAGATGAGGAATAACTTTTTAGCAGTCTGTGATTTTTTCAAGCGATTGAGTTTGAGCCGTCGTTACAAAATCTAAGGGGAAAAAAACCCAACCTCAAACCCAACCTAAAAACTAAAGCAGTTTGAAGGGGTAAAAAAAAAAAAAGAAAGAAAAAAAATTGGAACTACTTAAAGACTGAACGTTTGGAAATAATCAATTGTTGGAAAATTGAATTCTGGGTCTGGAAAAGAGCCCAGCGCTTTGGTTTCTGATTTTGGCAATATTTCTGGGAAGAAAAAATAATAAATGCAAACATTTTGATCTTTTATTTCTTTTTTTCTCTCCCTTCCCCGGCGGCCCCTCCTTTCCCACCCCAGACACCCCCGGAAGCTCAGGCAATGTAGGTGCGAATATTTCTCTCCCTGATGCCTGGAAGGGCAGAATCTGTACTTTACAGCGCATTTATCGTGGATCCTTTGAACAGATCAGCTGGCATGGGAACAGAGAGAGTGGCCTGACTCCCCTCTGCTCTTTTTATCCCCGTTCCACGCTGAAGCCCCGGCGCCGCAATAGCTGCTGTGCGCTTCTGAGCCCCCCGTCCCCCACTCCATTTTTGGGGGTCAAATCTGGAGTGATTTCCAACTCAGGGGGGTCGTTTAACCTGCTTCTCGCTGTCCCTGCAGATCCCAGATTTCCTTTGCCCTCACCGGCCTTGACTGGAGGCTCTTTCCTTGCCCTTTAATTCCTTTTTGAGAACCGGGGAGGGCTGAAATCACTGGAGTGTTGCTCCTGAGCTCTTCAACCTGAAACTTCCAGTTTGGGTCTCTCCCTCCTGTTCGCCAAAATGGAAAATAAAGCACCGCGGTGGCTCCTCGAAGGCCGCAGCTGCTGATGCCCCAGTGCCAAACGCTGCTGCTCCCTCGGAAAATGCGCCCTTCCCACCTCCTGCATCCTTGGCCAGGGAGGCTGAAACGTCAAAGGGGATCAATCCTGCTCCTGCTTCTGCCTCCGGGAGGGGAAGAAGTGCAGTGCGAGCCTGTGAAGGTTTTATCCGCAAAGCAGAATCCTGCGGGAAGCAGAGGGGATGAAGCCTGGGTGCAGCTTATGAAGCAAATGCCCCTGCCCTGGAGCAAAGAGGGAAAATAGAAATGAATTATACAATGTGTTTGTGTTTTCTCTCTGTCACAGGGACGTTTGCACGTCCTTGACCTGGGGACAGCCACGTAAAAGCATCTGTGTACCCGTGACTGCTCGGCTCTGTGCAACGCAGCTCTTCAAATGCCCTTTCTCTGTGTCCCCCAAGTTCCTGCTCAGCCAAAGCTATTTCTTTCAGCTGTTGTGCGGGAGAAGGGGGGGTTTGCATTGCTCTTGGCTTCTAAGCCCTCTTTCTGATGTTTAATTTGTTAGGAGCCGTTGGGATCCTTTGCGTCTCCCTCCTGCTCCCTCCTCTGCTGCGAGAGCCCGTGGGTCCGCAGGCAGCCTGCGAGGGGGCTCAGCCTGGCAGCATGCATGAGGGGGATAGCGGTGGGCCACGTTCCTGGTGGAATTGGGAAGATTTTGAGGACTATTCTCAAGAATGTGCCATGCAGGATGAAAATCCAGTGGTATCCAGCCAGGGCGGGAGCAGCTCTCCTGTAGCAGGCAGGCTGGTGCTGGGTGCCCAGGGCAAGGGGCAGCCTGGAGGTGGGAACCAGAGGAATTCCCTTCCCTCAAAGCATAAACTCCTAGGCAAGCTCGCGAGCCGGACTGTGCTGCCCCTGCTCCAGCACGGCTCCACGACACTCGATGGGTGGTTTCTCTCTTTTCTGTTCTTTCCAGTACAGCAGAGATTCCTCCTTAGGGCAGAAATTCAAAGACAAAACCTTTGTCTTTTGGACTGAGGCTCTGATACTGCGATCTCCGCCAAGGTCCAGGCCCTGACCCAAGTGCCTGGCGTGATTCAGACCCTATGGTCAGGGAATCCTCCCTGGACAGTGAGACGGATCATAAAACCTGGCAAGATGAGCAATGGCTACTCCAGCCTCAGGCTGGGCACGGAATGGCTGAGGACCCCCAGGCCTGACAGGACCGCTGTTGTGGGAATAGTGTCCCCCGCCACTCATGGCAAAACCAGCCCAGGCCTTTGGGGTTAAGGTTTACAGAGCAGGTAAAATCTTGTGGATCTGAACCTCCTCAAGGTAGCCACACTGTGGAAATGCTCCATGGAAGTGTCCGAGATGCAGCATTGCTCCCTTTCCAGCTCCATCTCGTATGTGCCTTACCTGTACTACGGGGAGAGATCTGCCTGCCTCCATGAAGTGGCCAAGTGCTTCCTTCAGGCTTCTTCTGCCTTCCTGAGCCTGGTGTGGACCAATAATGCCTAAAGGGGGTTGCAAACAGGCACAGAGCTGGAACCAGCGTGGAGACCACAGCAAGTGTGGTGGCAGACTTTGTGATTAACAGATTGCCAAGTGATCCCTACAACCCCAAGAGAGGGTTGGCGTGTTACCTTCACTGCTGCCAATGCCACCGTCACCACCAGGCTGGGGCTGAGGAGGCCTCTCCTGCCTCTCCTGCCTCCCCTTCCCGCTGCTCTGGGGCACAGGGTGATTCCAGTGAGGGAAGATGGATGCAGCGTGGAAAGGCACTGAGCATCACTCCTGGACCAGCACAGAGCTCCAGCACACCCTGGGCTGAAGCATCGTGCGGGACAGGGAGAGACAGCCCCATCCTGGTGAGTTTTAATGTGTTTTTATACCTTTCTACTTATCCTGCGACGGCTGAGAGCAGGGTCTCCTCCCTGCCCCCCATTCAGCCCTTGAATCCAGTTTGAGATCTCAGTGCGGGGTGGGAATAGCAAAGCACTGAGAACACAACAACAGATGTGTATTGCTGGAAACCCTTGGACCTCAAACTGGGTCCACAGAGCTGCCAAGGTCTCCTTTGCCTCCCTGCTCACCCCACAGGGAGGTGTAAAGCCCCCCAGAGCAGCCCCACCGGCGTCTGCGCTTCCCCGGCCCCCAGTCCCCACTGCTCTCCCCGTTTGCCCCTTGTACCTCATTCCTCTCCGCAGTGCCCATGGGTGAGTCGGGGGTGCGAGGATCCGGCCAGGGAGCCCCGTGTGTGCCCCTGGCTCTGCCCCTGCCCCACCACGACTCTGACCCCCCCCAGCTCTGCCCCCACCCCAGGGTGGCTCTGACCCCCCCCCAGCTCTGCCCACCCCAGGGTGGCTCTGACCCCCCCCACCCCAGGGTGGCTCTGATCCCCCCCAGCTCTGCCCCCACCCCAGGGTGGCTCTGAACCCCCCCGTCTCTCCTCGCCGGGCACGGGTGAGTGCGGGAAGGGGGAATGGGGAGGGGGGTTCCAAAGGTCGCTCTTTCCCCCCTCTTTTCCCCTTCCTTATTGCAGGGGCGGCGGCCGGGGCGCGGGTGAAGAGGAGGAGGAGGAGGGTGGGGAAGCAAAGCGGCGGCAGTGGGGGCCAGGCAGCCGCCTCTTGGCCCCCTTCCCGGGCTGCAGCGGGGGCTCGGGGGGCTCCGGGGACCTAAATGTCTTTTTTAGCCCTATATAGGAGCCGATATCCAAATCCAGGTATTCCCGGCATTTCCAGCGCTGGGTTTCCCGGCCGAGGGAGCCACCAGCTGATGCCACTTGATTTGGTTCGGGGAATAAATGCGTTGCTGCGAATCAATTCAAATCCAAACGTTGTTTGCCAGAATGGAGATAAAAATAACGCCCAGGAGTGTTCGGCGCGCGAGGGAATTGTTTGTTCTCAAGCAGTGCCAGACTCCATTAAATCCCACGCGTGAATACAACGGCGGGATTGTGGGTTTACGAGCAGGACAGGCTCGGATGCTTCGCATTCTGCTTTGCAGAAACACAATTCTATCCTTTTCCAAGGGGCAAAACACAGGGAGACCACCGAGCCCCAGCTTTGCCAGTGCTTTTCCTCCCCTCGATTCCAGCCGAGGAAGGAGGATTCGGGGCTCCTCTCCCCGGCTTTGAGGGTGAGAGGGGTTCTCTGTGCGTTTGCACTCAGAAACGGTTCCAAACCCGCAGGTTTCGGCGCCCACCGGGGACCGAGGAGGGCGGGTCGGGGCGGGAGAGGCGATTCTTGTCGGTGCAGAAATGACTTCTTCGGGTGAAGCAGCAGCGACTGAAAACTTCAGCTGCCGTTGCAGGAAAATGTGCCTGTCCACACGGCTGATAAATAAACCCGAGCTCTGAACCGGAGCCGGCGGAGGCACAGGAATTCGCATCCCCATCGAAAGGCTTTAATATCCACTGCTTTTAACGCCCCCCCCGATAAATCGGGACCGCGGCAGAGCAGCGATGAGACTGCAGGGCTCGGACCTCGTGGCAGCGCGAGAGTCAGTGCTCCCACCCTTTTTTACTCGTTTTCCTTAAAAAGCAAGGAAATTCTTTGTTTTTCCCCTTGGCCGCGGCGGTGCCGAACAGCCCCTAAACGGCCACATCTCCACAGGACTTTAGTTTTTTTTGACCAAACACCATTGTAATTAAGACTCTCCAATTCTAATTCAGACCCGATATCTCTCTCAGAGCTCTCCTGAGAGGTTTGTGTAACCGAAACACATTTATCAATGTATTATATTAACTATACGAATAAATACTGACATCAGTCATTAAATTAAGACTGGTAATAGGGTAATAAATATATGATTATTATTAATAATAATAATAATAAACCAAAATATCCTCCCGAAGATGTTTTTATCTCACACCTGTACCCGTGCATACTAAGGAGCAGGTGGAAAATCCCATCAGGGCAGCACAGTATCGCGGGCTCCGCAAACACCCTTAGCAAAGTTACAAACTAATTTTCTCCGTTGTATTTTACTCAGAGGGTAGGAAAGGCATCGTTCTGTTCCTTCTCTTCATTTATTCGTGCATGCCGAAACACAAAACTCCTCCTGAACCCACCCAAAACAAAAACTCTGCGAAGCAGAGAAATATTTATAAAGCCGGTTAAGATTTTATTTTTTAAACTGTCTTTTCCTCTTAGTCTCTGTGTTGGCGGAATTCCCCAAGGGAGAGGAGCTTTTCCTGCCCTTCCTCTCTCTAATATGCCAGCGTTACCTGGTTTTTTAGCTCTCTTGGGAAGCCAGGTGGTTTTTCCTCCCCGGGTTCGGCGCTGCCGGCTCGGAGCCCTCTGGGGGGACCTCGCCCCATTCCCCCGGCGCCGGGGACCCCCGTCTCCTCCTTCCCCCGGGGCTCGCAGGGGACGCGGCTCCTGGCCGCGAAGGGAGCAGCTTCGGTTTAGCTTAATGACCCAGATTGGTAAAAATCACCCAAACCTGAAGGTGCCTCCAAGGTGCCTGAGAGGTGCCCATCCAGCCGTTCATTTAAGGAGAGGTTTGTGAACTGCTCGGCTGGGATCACCTCCACGGCTGAATTGTGCTTTATTTTGGTTTCATTTTCCTCCCTCTCTCTTCTTCCTGGCAATTTTATCCTCTGGGGTCCCTGAGATCCCGCCGGGAACAAGGGACGGATCCTCTCTGGGTGGAAAAACTCCGAACTTTCCCAGCTGAATCTCTCCTGTTCTCACGAAACGTTGATGGGAAGGGAATACTGCACCTTCCAAGAGCCTTTCCCAACCAGATTTGGACCTTTCCACGTCTCAGTTCCCACACTATCCCTACGGCTTCTTGTCCTCCAACAAGGGGAATAAATTTTCTTTCTTAATTATTAGTCAGGAGATAAAAAATGAAACGAATCACAGCACAATTAGAAACAAACAAATCAAATACACATGCAGGGGGGAGGAAAGATCTGCAAACCAGGCATTTTTTTTCTACCATTTATTTCTGTCTGTAACAAAGTTATTTTCTCTTGTTCCTAGACAGTGCTGTATCTCCATGCCAGGGATTCATGAACTGTTTGGAGTTCTCTACAGACCATGATTTCCACTCAAAATGTCCCCATTATCAGAATTTGGGTTTTTTTTTTAGCTTGCGTATTATCTACACCCAGTTCTTAAAAGAAACAGCCAGCACAGGGTTTCCAAAGGAGACACAGGTTTGACAGAGGCAGCTCCAAGCTCACAGCCCTGCACCTGAGCAGCTCCCACTGCCCTCAGCCTCTCCAGGAGCCCGTCATGAGCATTGTGATGGGCTCAGACCTCACTTTAGTCCAGTCCTTGCTGCTCATCAAGGCAGTCAGGGATTGACTCTGATTTCCGAAGCATGATAGAGGGAAAAAAAATCCACAATGCCAGAATTATTCACTGCCACACCAGAAAGTCCTTCAAAACCATTTCCAGTCATTCCCTTTAACAGTGTCCTTCCAACCTCGTCCAGACCAGTTTCTTTCCAGCAAAAGTCACAGACCATGTGCACGCACTTGTGCAGCGGGAGGCTGTGTCTGCCCAGTCATTCTCTTCCCACTGCCAAGATAATCTTGACTTATTATACCTGTGCCCACATCACTTTATATCCCCCAGGCGGAGAAGCAGATCCGGGTTCTCCCTCCTCACGCAGCGTCTACACCACATCAGAGTGCTTCCACAGCGCCCGGCTGACAGATGGCTCACAATTCATGTTGCCTTTCCACTGTCATTCTGTACAACTTCTCCTGCTGACTACTCACGTACCACAAGGCACCAGGCAGTGCTGGATTGTTTTATGAATGCCAGGACCAATAAATGCTGCTCGCTGGTCCTGGCTGGTTGTGAGCAACGTTACCACCCGCGTGACTTCATGTCATCACGGATTTCTGCACCCAGGCCATGACTGCTAAGAGCAACATCGCACTGACTTCTTATTTTCCATTCATTACTGAACACGTGTCAGAAATGCTATCAGGCATTGCTTAAGAGAAGAAATGAAGAGGTAAATACTGTTTCCTCATGGCTGGCATATCGTAATCATCTCTTCTCCCAGGTTTCCTCTTTTTTAATGCTTGCAGAGAAGCCGTTTTGTATCAGACTGTATCAGCTTGTGTCCTTGCTAAAGGTAGAGGGGTTTTATCTCTGGTGTTCTAAATAATCTGCTTTGGCCCCTCCTCATCCCCACACATTTTTGGTGTGAGAACCCAGGGGTTTCAGACACAATCCCTGTCCCGGTTCTCCTGTGAGGAAGGAAATCCAGAGCAGCCTCAGCAGAAAGGACTCTCAACGCTCCGCAGCTCCTTCCCTCCCTGTCTCTGCTGGAATATAAATCTTCAGATATATGTTGTAATGAAAGAAGCCATCCCATGTGCACTGGAACTAATTAAACCCTAATCGCATGTTCCCAGCAGAGGGGATGTGCCTTGGGAGCAGCTCAGCTCCTTCACGCACACAGGCAGACACTCACACCTCCCTGTTTGCCGGAATTGCAGACCCCGGAGAGATGCTGAGCAAATGTTTTGCCTCCTGACCTGTGTTGAAGCTCTATTATCAGGGTTTGATCCTGTTGTTACTTGTACTGAAGCTGGGGTGGGCACAGTGGGCACGTCTGCTGCTGTGCTCCCATTTCCAGCTGTTATGTGGGCACATTCCGAGTGCCCTGCCCTAACCCAGCAGCAAATTACCCACATCCCTCGTGCAGGACCGCAGCAGCTGATGGTTGTGATAAGACTGTATTAACATGGAATTAACTGGTGGTCATCTTTTGGACAGAGGAGGACTGACTTCAAGCAGACCAGTGTCTGAGAAAGGGCTCTCTGAACTCAACCTAAACCGCTCTGATGTAGCATTTCTTTTGGCGAAGAAGGAGAAATGGATGCTGAGGATTGTGGTGCCACTGAAATGAAGCTATCAGAGGACAAATATTATCTACACCAGCTGAAAAGCAATATGAATGGAAACTGATGCCATTTTCGCAGGCAGATAAACACTTTAATCTCATTTTGCATAATTGTATTGTTGCAAAGGGAGTATGCACTATTGAGACTACAGATATCCTCCAGCCTAGATGATTTCTCAGAGCCTTTAGCTGACAGCATTGCTGTATATAATAATTATAGCTCATGATCATCTTACTTTGCCCAGCTGTTATTGATATAACTCATCAGCCAGACGTTGTTCTAAAAACATGCTACTAATAAATGCCACTGAAACCTGCGTGCATGCAAAATATGATGAAGAGAAAAATAATAAACCTGCTTCACTGAACGATAAGAACAAAGCAACAGTCACATACAGTGAGACCTGAAAGCCTTCAAGGCAGAAACATTTACTGGAATTGCTTCCAAAATACACAATTCAAAGTGCGCAGAGCAAAGGAGAGTTGGTTTATCTCAGCAAGGAGCCAATTTACAGAAGAGAAATCAAGGAGATGCTATTTGATTCAGCTCTGGAGTCCTCAGCACACGAAGGACATGGAGCTGTTGGAGTGAGTCCAGAGGAGGCCATGGAAATGATCCAAGGTCTGGAGAACCTCTCTGTACGAGGACAGGCTGAGAGAGCTGGGGTTGTTCAGCCTGGAGAAGAGAAGGCTGTGGGGAGACCTTAGAGCAGCTTCCAGTGCTGAAAGGGGCTCCAGGAAAGCTGGGGAGGGGCTGTGGATCAGGAAGTGTAGGGACAGGACGAGGGTAACGGTTTTGAGCTGAAAGAGGGGAGATTGAGATGAGATTTTAGGCAGAAATGTTTTGCTGTGAGGGTGGGGAGACCCTGGCCCAGGGTGCCCAGAGCAGTGGTGGTGCCCCATCCCTGGAGGGGTTCCAGGCCAGGTTGGATGGGGTTTGGAGCCTCTGATCCAGTGGGAAGTGTTCCAGGGATGGAACTGGACAGGCTTTGGGATCCCTTCCAACCCAAACCATTCCATGATTCTGTGATTCTATGATGTTTGTACACGGTGCCGCATCTGAGCGGGATCCGCCCTTCACACTGAGCTCAAGTGGCAGCAGAGGGGTGAGAGTATCTCTGTGCACTGTGACAGCGGAAGCTGCCAGCCTATTCCTGTGAGGAAATTCCCTACACAAATACCCTTCTCCCCAACTTTCCTGTAACTCCTCTTCACCAGCTCCCATCCCACAGGAGTTAAAATGAAAAAATGGCACCAGCTTCCTTCTGCCAACAAGACTTTGGAGTGGGAAGCGCTGAAAAGCCAGTGCTGTCCTTCTCCCGCCGGGATGAGCTGCAGGGAAGCGGCACAGGTACAAGCGCAGACACCGTAAAACATTCCTTCCTGGCCAAAGGATGCGAAGACAACTGAACCCGTACTTGCCCTTAGCTGAAGGGCAGTGTCAAAACTTCATTTTCTTTTTGATTAACCCCCAGATTAAGTAATTTACAGGGAAGGAAAGTGATTCTGCTGAGTGACACTAATTTCAGTCTGATTCATTTTACAGTGTTGTAAAAACAATTATGTGCCTGGCACCCTCCAGAACATTGCACACTGTTCAATAACCATCAGATCTACTGAGATGAAACTGATACAGCTTGTTAGAGCATGAACCTATTGAAAATGTGCTTTGCAGCCAGACCATGCGGACAGTGCCTTATTTTTTCTTTGCAATATGAGCTTGGCTGGTTTTCCTCAATTTAAATAAAAAGGTGTGGTTTCTACAGTCCCTTCTGATCAAATTGCTAAAGGAGTCTAATTCTTATTTGGGCACTTAATTGGATTAATCTGATTTTTCAGAACAGTCTGTGGGATTATGTGTCGGGGCTTTCAAAAGACATTTTTGTAAGAGCTTGGGACAGATTTTTAAGTATTTAGCAATTATGTAGAAGCCAGAAATGGGCAGCTTGGATTTAAGCTGTTAAATAAAGGCTGCATTCCCAGTGCAGCTGCTCCCGGGGATCTCCCATCCTGAACTCACCGGTCAGGGCTGCACACAATGCACCGGAGAACTTCAGAAAGTCCAGTTCTGCTGAAAGTGGCCGCGTGGATTTGTTGTTTCCTGACTGCATTTCCAAACCTGTCCATTTTGATACTAAACTGATCGCTGCTAAACCAAAGAATGAAAGAATCAGTTCTGTATTCTCTTTCCTTTTCCACAGTGAAAAAAGACAACGAGGAACTGCGCAGCTCAGAAACTTCCTTTTGTAGACACAGAACCTCTTTTATGGAGAATCTTCTGTTGAAATGACAGAAAAAGGACAACTCAATGAGATTCACTTTTACTAAATCAAAAGGAAGAGACGGGTGATGGCCTGGAGACATCCACAGCACCAAGAAGGTTCACTGTCAGCTCTGAGGGGGTCGGAACAAGGCTGTGGAAATCGATGCGATGGGGTCTCACTCTTCATCCAAGAGTCAGTAAGAGCTAAAGCCCCTCGAGGTTATCTTCATTAACAGTTGGAGCTGGAACCAAAACCAGGCTGAAGTGATCAAACAATCTGCTCCACACTGGAGAGAATGAGATCAGGTTCTGTTCCTCACTCTGTGGGTTACAGAGAAGGTTCCAGAGAGTTCCAGTGGCACAGACGATCATCTCTGCCACCTAGCAACAAGCTCAGAGCCTCGGTTTCCCTATCCACAACGCTGTTGTTCCCAATCCAGTAGTGATGCTTTGTACAGACAGTTTCTAACACGCCATGCTTCATCTCTTCAAGTGCGTTTGGTTCCAGAACTGAAGGATAAAAGAAAGAGGTAATGATTGCCTTGATTACTGCCCCTCAATCTTTAGTTATTACTCTGAGAGAGTGTTTCTCCCTTCTCCTTCATACTCAAATATTCTTCCAGCATTTAGAAGGTCTCTGGAAAAACAGATATCTCTCCCTCTTTGTGCAAGCAGGTCTGCTTTCAACTCAGGAATCCTCTGCCTTCCACCGTGTGGGTACTCACAGGGTAGAGAATCACTGCGCTAAGAAATTGGTTACTCGAAAAAGAGCAAGGAGGCAATTCAGGGCCACTTTGCAGACTCACTTAATCCTTCTCTCAGAGACCTGTTTAATTATGTGTTAAATACGCAGCAGTTTCCAGCAACTGACACCGCGCTGTGCTTTCACACAGCAACAGTCTCGGAGTGGGTAGCTTAGTTTCTACCAAAACATCTATTAAAATACATGAAAAGACTAATACTTAATTGATGCCCTCCACTGGAATTATCTCCCTTAGCACAGACACATCTGTCTCACGAGGCTAAATAGCTCCTATCAGGAGCTGGTTCAAAATCAGATTGATGGTACGGACTGAATAAATTCTCGGTGCAATCATTGCTGAGGTCAGTGAGCTGGAGAGCATTGGCTCAGGCCACGTTACAAAATGGGCTACTGATAAAAAATGAACTAAAAAAAGCAAGGATGAGGCACTGGTTACCTCTTCATTTTGTTTCATGTCGTGATTCTGCTGGGGCAGCGGTTTTCACCCTTTGCTCAGCCAGATGCTCCTTCCCACCTTCCCTCAGTGCCTTCCTGCGCTGAACCGAAATAACGGAACACCAAACAATAGACCAGGTCTGGAGCCACATCTGCAGCAGGTCTGGAAAGTGCTTTTCCTGAAAATCACAGTAAAACTATGCTTTTTTACAGATTTTTTTCTGCTGTAGTTCCACAGGTGAAGTTCAAAGCTTGAGTGCTGAGCACAGAGCCGGAGCGATTCACAGCATTTGGCTCTGGACACGAAGAGGAAGAGCAGACAGAGAGAGGCACCAGGTGATAATTGTTCTGTTGCTGATAGAGGAAAAATGAAGTGATAGCCTCAAATCCTTCTTTTATAGCGTCAGGTGTTGTGAGTGCATTGGATAGGGACAATGCCTCCTTATCTACAGTTTTGTTAATAAGTAGTAAATAAATGTATGTTTTCTAGAACTGAGCTTGCAAAAGAAATCACCTTATCCAAGGAGGCAATTTGTCAGACTCAGGAGGGCAGAGGCAAACTAGGCCAAGGAAGGGCATATCTGTGAGTAGCTGAGTGCTCTCTTAGCAGGGTTAAGTGCAAAATGAATGGCTCTCGATGGAGCAATATAAACACCAGCCCTGCCAGCCCCCAGCCCGGCAAGATAGCAGTTGGTGTTCCTTATTCCAACCCCTTCAACACTTCATTCTTAATGAGGCTGAGAAGTGAGACCACATCAAATATTTTTTATGCTCTTAAAAGTCTTATGAAGTCATAAATGTACAAGTTTGGTTTAAATACACCTTGTCCTGGGAAGAGAAAATTTCTGAGCTGTAGCGCAAGCACTCAGCTGTGACCCTGAAGTCCAGTCTGGAGAATGTTTTTTCCTCCCTATCTGTATTCCAATAAATAGATTAGACACTACTCTGGCTTCTTTAGCAAAGAATTTTTCATTGAATGAAGGGTTGGCAGCAATCAGATACGATCATACCAAGCACAGATACATCAAGTTCCAGAGCAACAGTTTCATGTCAGCACAGCCACAAACTCCTGCTATTTCTTTTTCAAAGGCAAATTTCACCAGTCACCTACTGACAGATTTTTTGTGCCTGCAAAGGTGGACAAATGGAAGCAATTGCCAAAGAGCATATTTTAAATAAGGTTCTGTCATCTCCTGGTGAACAACGTTGTCTGCAGGAGAGAGGAAGAGAGGATCTCTCTGATGTGTGGAGGCAAAAATTTTGGGAGCAGAGGTTTGCTCAGGCCCTGTGAGGAAGTAAAGACAATAATTGTCCGATTAATGGTGTGGCCACAGTGTAGGTTGAAGCTCTAAACCACCTCGCTCGGATTCTGGAAGTGGTGCAGCTAAGGCAGGGATGCACACGCAGTGTCAGTCCTCAGGGAGGACATAAGGAACAGCTCAGGCACCGCTTCACAAGGAGGGTCCCAAATCAGCCCACTCCCCCATGCTACAAACCTACACACAGAGGAGCGTTTCGCTGTTTTGTTGGTGCTCACCTATCATTTCAACAACCTTTGTGCCCTCGCTCACACAGAAATCCCAGTTTGAGACCAGCTGCTCCATACCAGCACTATGGGCCGCAGAACAGGCAAAGGCAGAAAGAAAGCAAACGCTCCCCACCAGCCTGTGACCCTCCTTCCCCAGATTGCGTTAAACCTGCACTGGGGGATGCCGAGCAACTGCAAATAGATCCTGAACATCCTCTGCCTGGCGATGCCTTTGTCCTGTCTCATCTCCAGGAACGACAGGATGGGCAAAGCCAAGGCAGCAGACTCTAGCACCTATCTCGTCAAGGTTTTCCTTTCTAAATATAACTTCTGTCAACCTAATACATCATTTCTGAGACAGGTAGCATGGGCTGAATATTGCTGAGTAATCACCTAGCACACACAGTAAATCGATTCTCCTCTCAGCAGTGTCCAATCCTTCATTGCTAAATCACTTTAAAATTAAAATCAGGAATCCTTTGCTTTTTAGGTGCTTCGCTTGAACATCTATAAATAGTAGACTGAGGATGCAATGCTGAGTCAGAGGAAGAAAAAATTACCCACTGAGTAACTCGCATCTCCCCTTGCTGCAGCGTGAAGTCAGACCCACAGTGATGGATCTGCGGGAATCACCATCCCCAGAGGAGCTCAAAAACCATGTGGGTGTGGTGCCCAGGAGCCTGGGGCAGAGCTGGAGTTGTCACTGCTGGTTTTACAGTTGGACTTCATCGGTCTTAAGGGTTTTTTCCACCTTAAATGATTCTGTGATTCTAAGGATTTGTGAACAAGTCGCTTTAAGCTGGAAAAAAATGCCTCCTTATCCAGGCAGAGGGATGCCAGCTGGTTTTTACATATGCCGCAAAGAGGGAAACAGATAAGTAACACACTCGGATTGAAATGACAGCCTGGGGCTGGAGGCAGAGCTGCTGGGAGGAGGGGAGGAGGAGCTGGCATTGGCTCCAAAACCACTGTCTGCCCCGGGAACCTCCCCCGAGGAGAAGGATAAATGCAATACTTGTATGCGCAGAGGGCTGGAGCCGCCGTGAGGTTCCCGGCGTGTCCCGGAGCAGAGGACCGTTGTCCCCCCATTCCGTGTAGTCTGTCCCCCTCTGCCGGTCGCCCAGACGGCGGTGGGAAAGGGGCTGGTGACAGCCCAGGCTGGAAGAGACAGAGCCGTTACCCCTCACCGTGTTGCAAAGTCAGGGAGAGGCTTTTATCAGGGTCCCACGGGCATTGGGTTGTGGTTTAAGAGCGATCCCGGGTGTTTCAGAGGGAGCAACGCTCCGGTGTAACGAGGAGCAGACCCCACAGCCACACTGGTGAGGCACTGGGATGGCTGGCGAGGCACTGGGATGGGTTGGTGAGGCACTGGGATGGGTTGGTGAGGCACTGGGACATGTTATGGAGGCACTGGGACATGTTGGTGAGGCACTGGGATGGGTTGGTGAGGCACTGGGATGGGTAGGTGAGGCACTGGGATGGGTTGGTGAGGCACTGGGATGGTTGGTGAGGCACTGAGACAGGTTGGTGAGGCACTGGGACAGGGTGGTGAGGCACTGGGACAGGTTGGTGAGGCACTGGGATGGGTTGTGAGGCACTGGGATGGGTTGGCAAGGCACTGGGACAGGTTGGTGAGGCACTGGGATGGGTTGTGAGGCACTGGGATGGGTTGGTGAGGCACTGGGATGGGTAGATGAGGCACTGGGATGGGTTGGCAAGGCACTGGGACATGTTGGTGAGGCACTGGGACAGGTTGGCGAGGCACTGGGACAGGTTGGCGAGGCACTGGGATGGGTTGGCGAGGCACTGGGATGGGTTGGCGAGGCACTGGGATGGGTTGGTGAGGCACTGGGATGGGTTGGCGAGGCACTGGCCCAGGCTGCCCAGGGAAGCTGTGGCTGCCCCATCCCTGGAGGGGTTCCAGGCCAGGTTGGATGGGGCTTAGTGCCCCCTGATGCGGTGGGAGATGTCCCTGCCCATGGCTGTGGGGTGGAGCAGGATGGGCTTTGATGTCCCTTCTGACCCAAACTATTCTATGATTCTGATTTCACGACAGCGTGTGCTGTTACCCGTGTCTTAATAGTAACATCTGTCTGGTGTCGTTGCCACTTCTCTGCATGCAGTTACTAAAAGCGGATGCTTTCCTAGACAGGCCAGGATGCCAGAAACCTTGGTAACAAGTACAAATGCAGCTGGTGTGTTTCTACCCTAACACTGTAATAGCTCGGTCTGTGCACAGCTCCTCTAAACCAACACAACTCATTCAGTCTGGAAACTTCTCTTGCTCTGTCTATTACTGATTAGAACAATCCCACTTACAAGCATGGGAAGGGAACTCGGACACAAAATATAAAGAAGAAACATATATTCATGGATCATTTAAAGACTTACGCCTTGCACAGTCACAGCACTGCAGCTGATTCCTTGACAAAGAGAACACGGGATGAACATTGCAAGACAAATGTGTGCAATAGGAAAAAATACTGTGACTGGGTAAACAAATACAAAACTGAGAAAGATAAATACAGTGAGGATGTAGAACTGGTGACCTAAGATTACAAACAAAGTTTGGGAGGAGTGATAACATCTCATCAGACAAATCGGGGTACCTAGGAAAAGCAGGCAAGCACCTCATCTCAAGACAAGAATGGCCTCAAACCCAGTGGATGCTGTTAAGGTGGAGTACAGACTCCCCTCTGTGGAGTTTTCTTCCCAATTTTGGTGTCCAATTCTGTTACTCATCTGAGTTTCTTCACATCATTTATTCAACACCAAAACATACAGTGAATTGGGGAAGCGCACAGATGCTTTGAAGATTTAAGTCAAGCATATGAAGCTGTACAAGAAAAGGTGAACACTACCCCCCCCGGGAGCAGCTTTGAAATGTTCTCTCCTTACCACTTGCTACCAGTACCTTTTTCTCTGGCAGAATGAACCCTGTTCTTGTTAATTAAATAATTTGTCAGATGCACGCATACGTTATCCTGTAAATGCATGAACAAGATGCAGGATTAGAAAGGTGTTAGCCTCCTCCCTTCTTCTCTACATGATCCTGTTCACAGTGCATAATGTACAAAGCATCTTAATTAAGCACAGAAGATTTAATGGCACTAAATATGATCAGCCCTATACTGATCCCATTACTCTAAAGAACCCAATAAATGAGGCTCAACAGTTTCAATTTCACTTCACCGCAATCTCATCAGCATTCCAATTCCATCACTTCTGAGAAATCAGCAGTTTCAATGGAAGATAACCCTCTTTCTCAGCCAGGCCCCATTCTACGACCACTTATTACTAGACTTAATTCCGTGTTGGAATGATCCAGAACTGCAAACCAGAACTTCTTCCAGCCATCAGCTAACCCACAACTTCTTTCCATAAGGAAGTAAAACAAAATGTCTTACCACTTAGGACCTTTTTCTTTCCAAGATTCTTGTTTCTTATAACGATAATGCTTCATGAAAAATGGTACCAGGATAACACGGAAAGTGATTTAGGTGCTCATAGAAGTACCAGCTGTGCCAAAACTTGTTGGCAGCCCCGATCTGGAGAATACGACGCATGCCATGTTCTACTACAGCATCTGTTGAAAAATTTTCTGCATAGTTTTATTTACAGTACTCATAATACAAAGATGAATGACTGTATTTATCAAGTGCTTAGGGATTCTCAGGAGAAGGATGCTTTAGACAGTCCAACCGCTATGATTTCTCTGTACCTCTGGGTGCTCCATACGCAGCCGTCATTAATTCCTGCTACGTTCCCTTCAGGCATGAATGTCTGAAGGAATGAAACATTAACCACAGAAAAGGAGCCTGTGGGTCACTCCACCCCATCTCCTGCTGAAGAGAACCCAAATTCCTGCTCTCTTCTCCTCCAAGCCACAGGCTCCATGTGTCCTCCCTGCCACCTCTTATTATTTTTCCCAGACATTCATAGACTTTCATTCCTTCTTTGGAACATTCCCTAAAAAATAATGATGAGGGCAACGCAAAATCAAACAAATTTAATCCACAAAATAAAGTGTGTCCAGAGATCAACAATAAACTAAAGTAAATTAAGGTTTTACTCTTCAGATTGTTGGCAGTCCAAACAACTGGAAGCCAGCTGGAGTTTTTATATTAGACTTCATTAGGGACATGAGTTAAAAGTGTTAATAGGAACAGCTTGGTGAGACACTGGATTGGAAAAGGATGATAGGGCTTCATGGGACTCATGAAAACTGCGTATCTTTTAAGCGCTTTTTCCTTGGTGAGAGATAAAGCTTTCCTTGTTCAATTCATCTAACCAGAATGTCCTGAATTCTTGTCAAGGTGAGTCTGTCTCAGAATATTGGGAGTCAGTTCTGAACAGGATCTTACAGAATACACATAAAATAGACATTTTTCTTGTGGCAGTGACAAGTCCTTTCGACAGTGATGGATGTGAAGACAATGCCCAGTGAAGGCTGTTCCTGGCTGAGTGACCACATCAGGGCAAGGCCAAGCTGGGTATTAAAACAGCAGTGCAGTGACAGAATAGCAATCTTGAAACATGGGATGGAAGGATTACCCTTGAGATGAAGAGCTGGCAGATCAGGTTCCATCTATGTTTTCTGTCGTGGTGATGAAGATGCCTCTGCCCCGATGGCCAGAGTTGACATTACAGATGCGAGTCTTGTGTTTCCTCGATCTGCTATCAGGCTACAAACTGTAAGAGGGGAAATGGAACAGAGAGACATGACAGAAAGGAGGAAATAATTGCATTAAAACTGTTTTCTAATGTAATTTTCTAGGCCTAGGTTTTCAAACTATTGCAAGGATTTTGCTAAGGGTAACTGTGACAGCGAACCGGACCCTAAGAATGTTGGAAGAAGAAAGAATTGGGACAACTTTCCTTCAGTCCATAGCACTTAAAAATTATAATTGATAATTGCTTGTTTTTCCTGATTTCTTTTCCAGCAGTGATTTAAAACAGAGAAAATAATTTGCTTTCCTCTAGCCCAGCATAAAAATCTTTGCCTTATGTTCAGGAGATGCTACTTCTGTGCAGGAACTCAGCCCCTTCTGACCTGCAAATAATGGAATTTAAATCTGACAGCCAGTAAATAATCAAGCCTAGAAGAAAGCTGAGCTTTTTGAAGGGCTCACTCTGTAGGAAGACACTGAGAAATAAGTTGGATTCTTTTAGGAAGATTTTTACCACCCTGCCCATGTTCCTAGACAGCAAACAAATAATTTGATCTTCACTTTTTCAATTGCAAAAGCCAATAAAGGAGTCTTTGCGCGCACCCAGTCCAACCAACTCACACTCATTGCACTTAATTTCCATTAGCCGATCTGTTCAAGCCATACAATCTGTTCCACTCGCTGTTCGCTCTTCATTATCTCTTGCTCCCTAAAGCCATCCTCGCTTGCAGCTCCACGTGTTGTGTTGCAGAGCAAGAGCAACTCAAGAGAATGAAAGTTCGTAATTTCAAATGTTCTGTTTGGACTCAGAGGGAGATGTTGAGTGGCTGCTCAGTTGTACCTCGGCAGCCGGTCAAGGCTCTGCTCGCTGTGGATGCTCTATTCACAAACTGCCCTCTCTAGATCATAATCTGGGTGTTTGCTTATAAATGACTACCAAACAAACCAACTACTCTGTGCTGTGAGAGAAGATCATGAAGAAGCGTGATAAATGGAACAGGTCCAGAGGAGGCTACAAAGATGATCTGAGGGCTGGAGCACCTCCCATATGAGGACAGGCTGAGAGGGTTGGGGTTGTTCAGCCTGGAGAAGAGAAGGCTCCGAGGAGACCTTATAGTAGCGACCTTCCAGTACCTGAAGGGGCTACAAGAAAGCTGGAGAGAGGCTGTTTACAAAGGCTTGTAGTGATAGGATGAGCAGGAATGGGTATAAACTGGAGAGGGGCAGATTAAACTAGAAATAAGGAGGAATTTCTTCACTATGAGAGTGGGGAGGCACTGGAACAGGTTGCCCAGGGAAGTTGTGGCTGCCCCATCCCTGGTTTAAGGCCAGGTTGGATGGGCCTTGGGCAGCCTGATCTAGTGGGAGGTGCCCCTGCCCATCGCAGAGGGGTTGGAATCAGATGATCTTTGAGGTCCTTTTCAACCCAAACTATTCTATGATTCTATGATTCCATGATTCTATGATTCTATGATTCTATGATTCTATGATTCTATGATTCTAACTCCTTACTCTTTCAGAAGCCTCACACTAGCAACCAATAACTGCTAGAACAAACAACGCCATTGATATTTCCGAGGAGCTGTGAAAAACAAAGATTCCTGGAATACAGCTCTGAATAATGCTTTATTTGAATTGGGAACGGAGCCATTTATCGTTCTTCTTCGTGATCTTCTCTCGCGGCACAGATCCAGAAAACACTGGCAAGAGCTTACAGACGCATTAAGTTTTGACTTCTTGCCTGACTTCAGTCATTATGAGAGAAATATGTGCAACGATGACAAGCTAGTTCTTTGGAAAGATTAAACATTAGGGATAGCGCATACTTGCAAAGAGCAAGTGTTAGAACGACTGGGGACACTGGGGCCAATAAATACACTCTCTGAGGAGCGGGAGCACGTGTCAGAAGGCAACTGCATCAATGGGGGAATTCGTAGCCCAGCTGCCGAACTGCGGAACAAGATTCACGGACACTAAGGCTTTTGATTTCAAGCGGTATGTTAAAATAACCTTGTGGCCCCTGGGCAAACACAAATTTATGAGTCTTTTAGGAGTGGCCCACACTATGATTGTTCTGGTTTCCACATGGAGGAGACAGAAGGGATCTCCTAACACTCCATTCTCGTGCCAGCAGTAGACTGGAAAGCCCAGCAGACTCCTCTACTGCTACGAGGCACTCCAGGCTTGGGAAGAAGCGGCTGGAAAGCTGCCTGGCAGAGAAGGATCTGGGGGTGTTGGTTGACAGTGACTGAACAAGAGCTGGCAGTGGCGCAGGCGGCAAAGGAGGCCAGTGGCCAGTGGCCATGGTGCGGCCAGCAGGAGCAGGAAAGTGATTGTCCCCCTGGACTTGGCACTGGGGAGCCCACAGCTCAGTTTTGGGCCCCTCACTCCAAGAAGAACATTGAGGGGCCAGAGTACATCCGGAGAAGGGAATGGAGCTGGGGAAGGGGCTGTAGAACAAGGGTTATAGGGAGCGGCTGAGGGAGCTGGGGCTGTTCAGCCTGGAGAAGAGGAGGCTGAGGGGAGACCCGATCGCTCTCTGCAGCTCCCGTAAAAGAGGTTGTGGTGAGGTGGGTGCAGGTCTCTGCTCCCAAGGAACAATGGAAAAGATGAGAGGAGATGGCATCGAGTTGTGCCAGGGGAGGCTTAGATTGGATATTGGGGAAACTTTCTTCACTGAAAGGATTCTTAGGAGCTGGCAGAGGCTGCCCAGGGCGGAGGTGGAACCCCCATCCCAGGAGGGGCTTAAAAGCCGGGCAGATGAGGTGCTCAGAGATGGTTTCGTGGTAGGCAGAGACAGTGGGATTTGCTAATCTCAAAGGCCTTTTCCAACCAAGTGATTCCGTGACGCGGGGCGGTCTGATGGAGGGTGTGGCGCTTTAGAAGGGGCGTGACTTAGAATAGAGAGGCGGGGCCTAAGCAGGGGGCGGGGCTCGGAACAGGGGCGGGGCTCGGAGCACGGTGACCTCCATTCACAACGTCCCACCGCCGCATTGGTGCAGCGGCCAGCGCCGTCTCTGGTTGGATGACCACCGTAAGGGGCGGGAAGATGTTGTCACAGCAACAGGAGGACGCGCTGGAGCCACGCCCGGGGTAGCGCGCATGCGCCTCGCGGCGCTCCCGACCGCCTTTTCCCGCCTCCGAATAACGGCCGCGAGCGGCCCCGCCCCACTGAAGGGGGCGTGGTCTCGCCCGGATGGTCGCAGCCAATCAGCGCTGCGAGGACCGCGGCGATTTGAATATCCGTGAGGTGCGCGGGGGCTGCTGGGAGCGGGGCGGTAGGGAGGGGGGAGAGGGCTCATGGCGGGCGGGGTTAATGGCGGGAAGGGCCAATGGCGGAAAGGGTCAGGGTACTGCCGCCTCTCCTTTGCGGTGCTTTGTGGTTCCTGCAGGCTGAGAGAGTGGTATAATCATCGAGTCGTGCAATAAAGTGGCCCAGTAGGATCCTAGAATACTGGAATGGGTGGGATCAAAAATTGAAGCCCATCCAGTGCCACCGAGCCCTGGGCAGGGACACCTCGCGCTGGATCCAGTTGCTCCAAACCCCTTCCAACACGGCCTTGATCCCCTCCAGCGATAGGGCAGCCAGGGCCCAGCTCCTGCTCCTGCACTGGACACCCCCTCATCCCCTGAGGGCGTTGGTGCTTCTGGAGCATTATCTGGCCCTGGCTGCTTCCCTGGGGGCTGTTCCAGCACTCCACCACCCTCTGGGGGAAGAACCTTTCCCTAGTGTCAAACCTATCCCTCTCCCAGTGCATCTTCCTGCCATCCCCTCACATCCAGAGAGAAGAGCTCAGTGCTTCCGTATCCCATTGTGAGATCACAGAATCCTTTGGTTGGAAAAGACCTTGGAGGTCATCGAGTCCAAATGCACCTGTCCACCTCTAAACCATCTTTGAGCATCTCATCTGCCTGGCTTTTAAATCCCTCCTGGGATGGAGACTCCACCACTTCCCTGGGCAGCCTCTGCCAGAGCCTGAGAACCCTTTCAGTGAAGAAATATTTCCTAATATCCACTCTAAACCTGCCTCGGTGCAAATTGATGCCGTTTCCTCTCATCCTATCCATTGTTCCTTGGGAGCAGAGCCCAGCACCCATCTCACCACAACCTCCTTGCCAGAAGCTGCAGAGACCAATGAGGTCTCCCCTCAGCCTCCTCTTCTCCAGGCTAAACCACCCTAGATCCCTTAGATGCTCCCAGATCCCTTGTTCTCCAGCCCCTTCCCCAGCTCCGGTCCCTTCTCCGGATGCGCTCCAGCCCCTCAACGTCTTTCTCAGAGTGAGGGACCCAAAACCAAACCCAGGATTTGAGGTTCATATAATGAAAAGCCCCTCTTCTAAAGCTTTCCTACATTTTGCATCAGATCTTTCCTAACAATAGCCCTCTTTAAGGAAGGATTGCCAATTCTAATGACTCCATTAAGGCAAGCGTGGGTTCATCTATGCTGCTACAACCAAGTAATAACTCTTAGGAATTAAAAATCCATATGGCTCTCTCAGCTGTGCTACATAACATGTGCAGCAGCTGCTCTCCAAAATAGTATAACCGTTATTAAAAAGGAATTAACGATGCTGTATGGCTATGAAACAGCAACTTATTGTTAAATAGAACAAAATTTAGTGCAAAAAACATTCAGAATCTTCAGGCTGACCATCTTTTTTTGTCTTTTTCATTGTCACTGTTTGTTTCTGGTTGCATTTAGATGCTGTAATCGTGACCAAGGCCCCAGAGGAATACACGTTATAAAAGCCCATGCAATATTCTAGTCGCATCCCGTTACTGGGGCAGGGAAGCAGGGGACGAGTGCCTCAGGGCCTGAGTTATCATCTTGCTCTCCAAGCAGCTGCTCCCACTGGCAAATCTCTTATGGATCAGTAGCGGGGAAGTACAGCCTGATGAACCCCACCAGGTTTTTCAGGCTGGGAAAACCATTGGGAAGGGTTAAAAACTCCCTGGAGCCTGAAGGGCATCAATCCCTTTTGGCAGCCATCCATTTTTCTCTCAGTCCTGGCTCACTTCTTCTGCAGTTCAGCCTTGCTCAAAATGAAGGTTAAATCTGGTGAGGGGAAGAGGGATTATGTCACTGATTTTCTGAGCAGCTTTGGTCAAATTCCTTCATGTCTGCGTAACTGCTTCCCTGTTGTAGCATAGGGGTGATATTTAATTATGTGACGTGGAATATAAGTCTCATAAGGCTCAGTTCTTCAGTGCTTTTCTGTGAGGTTGTGATGTGAAAGGAGCGATATTGAATTAATTTAGGATCTCTGGTGCTGAGATGGCTTTGCTGTATTTTAGATGCTCAGTGCCAGACATGTAATTATGTAAGATTGTAAGCCTTGGACGCTCTGAAGCTGGTTGAAGCTTTGTTATCAATGTAATTTTTTGTATTTATATTACATGCTAAGCCAGTGTGCAAGCCCACATTTAAGCCTGAACTGACCTTGCATACAGATTTTAATGAGCTCTAGCGCTTCAGAGGACTGAGAGTCTACCCGGTCTCTTAAACAGGGCCTCGTGCATTCTCATCCTTGTGAGTGGGATGGGCACCAGCATGACTGCACCAGTCATAGACTATTCCATAATATCATGTAGCCCACGGAGAGCAGAGGAGTGGGCTCAAGTTCTTTTCTAGAAAGCTTTAGTCTCATACAGCAGGGTGCTCTGATTGGGGCGGGCAGCTGAGCTGCAGATATTTGGGGATGACGAAGTGCAGGTCAAGCAGATGCTTTGTAGTAACCCAGTTTCTGGCCAGAGGCAACGAAACACAGGAACATTGCTGTTTGGATCAGGATGCAGTGTTAAATCCTCCCTGTAGAAAGCTTGGATTGGCTAGGGGAAGGTTAAAGGAATTTATCTTGAAAAGGGGAGTCCTTTCTGCCTAACGGCAAGAGTCAGCCTGGGCAGCACCACCGCACTGGCTCTGCCACTGAAATTGGGATCAAAACCCAACAAAACCCTCTACTTGCTGAGATTTACTGCCTCACAGACCAACAGAGTGAAATGTAAACTGTAATACATCCGTCTTTATTCCACGAGCATCCTTGGTTCTGTTATTCCCCTCTCCGGTCCCCCCGGATGAATAGCCCTTTCCCCTCACCATGCTGAATAGGCCAGGTGACTCCAAACCCGGCCACCCAGCAGATGCTTCCGCAGTACCAACTGTTCCGAATCCCCCACCTCATCTCCAGCTTTTTTTTATCCCCTCCTTCCCCCGTGTCCTACCAATCTAGGCTGCCTGGCACATGCTGCAAGCTGCAGTCCCACCGGAGCGATATTGTGATGGAAATGAGGGAGGGGATGCAGGCAGAACTGCGCAGATTTACAGCACTCTAAGGGTTTCCATTAAAATCCTTGACAACTTGTTATTTATGAGCGGACCAACAGCTCCTCTAATATCCAGGGCCTGGACCCCATTCACTTCAATAATGCTGGTTTGGAATAAATGAGCCAGAGGATGGAAACCAGTTCTGTTGGTATAATGGAAGGGGCTAATAGCTGTTTAGAGAAAACAACTGATGTAATTCTGGGACCCAATCCTTTCACCAACAAAACAACAAAGGTTTGATTCTTCAGTGCATTTCATGTAGTGATTTAATCCAGTACAAAGAGGGTGATGAATGGCAGCGTTTGGATTTTGTGCTGTTATACACCCGCTAAGTACTCTCTATTTATACCCGTGCACTGCAGATAAAGGGACTCACTGACTTCTGCACAAGGGGGAATAGGTCAGCCTGCACCTTCACAGCAGAATAAAGGTAAACTATGTGTCCTTACAAAACTGTACAGTGATAGAAAACCCTCTGTAAAATATCTTCATTTTTTCAGCCTCACCAGGGGCCTGTGAGCATTTCTTTCCCAGATTTTTCTAAGCTGCCTCACCTAACCCAGTGTGGCAGTCTCTCCAGGTGTCACCATTCCCTTCTCTGCTCTCTGCCTCTTCTCAGCACTGCCATGGCAGACACGGGAGCGCTTACACTTACTCACAGGACTGATCCCTGAGATCTGCTGCGATGATCAAACCACTTTAATCCCTAGATGTGCTGCTGTGAAAGAATTACCGATCTCTTCTGCTGTGTCTTAAAGTCAAACTGACAAGTTGGTTTCCGAGTGCAGCCACTCCATTGCTGGCAGGCGCACTGCTTTCCTTTCCCTCCTTTGTTCACCTGCATCTTGTCTGTGTACATTGCTTTTGTCAGGAATCTTTTTCTTTCCTTTCCACTCCCCTTGTTCTCCACGGGAGCCTCATTAAGGTGAAGCGAAGAGCAGCAGGAGTGCTCCCAGACTGGGAGATGCCAGATGGACTGTGCTCCAAGCCTCCGCCTCCCCCTTGACTGTGCCCTGGCCCTCAGCACTGTGGTTTTGGAGGAGAATGGCAGTGCTGAAGGTCCCAAGTGTTCTGCAGGAAGAGAAAAGAAGCTATGGACAGGTGAAGAAGAACCAGGAGGAGAGCGGGTGAAGGAAAGAGGCTGTTCAATTGAGGAAAGAGGCTGTGGCTGTGCGATTGGGAATCACATCCTGAAAGAATCTGAGCCACCAGTCAGTTATTTCAGCATCCTTTCAGATCCTCTGACTTTCAGGGTTGAAAGCATTTGGGAATCTGGCATTTGTAGCCATCTCCCTTGCAGCCAGTGTCTGTTTTCTGCAACAAAAATCACTTTTCCCAGGCAAAACAATGGTCTTCCCAAAGAAACAAAGTGATGTCAGTCAGTGTGAGATGCCCTCCATGACCACAGTGAGCAGCGTGGCTTTGCAGCAGAGAGATGCTATCATCTGGTTTGCATTTTACGCATACAGAAACATGCCTGTTAATTGGGAAATGATGTGCCATGGAGAGGGAGGCGTGTATTCCAAATATACTCTGTATGAATTGGGAGAGAAAGCCCAAGGGAGGAACCACCTTCCCAACAAAGGAAGGCAAAGGGTCTGACAAAAATGAGGGAGCAGCAAAAGGACCAAGGAAAAGGAAGAGCACTCTGAGGCTGCACGGGTTTGCTGGGATGAGGGAACAGAAAACGCTGCGCTGCATCAGAGCAGTGATCACTCACGGAAAGCAAATGGGCCAGTGCCTACGCTGGACCCAACTGATGAACGCTGTGAAGGTTTAAAAAGAGACATAGCCACAGAGGTTTGGTGCACAAAGTGTGACTTTTTCCATTTAGATGCATTTCTAATGAATGTCCCTTCAGATGCTATGTGAGTTCGGGGATAAATCGTGCCAAACCCCTACTGCCCCTTTTGAAAAGGTATTTCAAGGTCTTTATCCACTACATATCAGTGCAATATTTGATCCCATCCAAAGAATAACGGTATTGAATCATCAGCCATTTGAGCTGCTCCTGTATTAAACTGTAAAATGGAGATAGGATTGAAACCTCTTCTGATTCCAAAGGCTGAACGCAGCAGTAGCATAAATAATGCTATAACTTACAAGCAAAATGAAAACTCAGTCAGAAAATATAGGAGGTAATTTGTGGTGAGGGGTAAATTGGTCCCTGGCTGCCCAGGACAGGGAGGGTCTGACCTGCATCAGGCCAAGGTGGGTGGTTAGGAGTCTGAATCTGGGTCATTATTACAGAAAACAAATTATGTGCCTTAAAATCCTTCCAAAAGCCAGCATCCTCCTGAGATTTATTGCAGTGTGACCCCCTCTGCCGGTCACCGCTCGCTGCCTGCGTCCCAGGGCTGGGACCTCCAAACAAGCTCAGGGATTTGTAGAAGTGATGGGAGCAGGCATGATAGGTACCAGAGCAAAAGGGATGGAGAGGGGATTTGGGGACACCACCAGCTGGCACCGGCACCTGAAGGACATAGATAGCATTGTGACACAATGCTGACCCCAGGTGACCGGGCTGGGCTCAGGGTCCGAGTCGCTAAATCCAGCAACAGGGTAGAAAGGGAAGAGGTTGGATAACTGGAAGTTGGGTGAACTGACAGGGCTTCAGTAAAAACCGCTTTTGTGTCTCTTCGTGTCTGAGCTGCTTCTGCTGAGATGCAAAGCAGTGGAGTGGAAAAAAAGAAGGAATTTCGAATGAGGATTTACAGGAAAAGGCGGGGGGGGGGGGGGGGGAAGCATTTTCTTTACAAACAATGGGACTTTTCCTGAGGAAGCAAGTGTTCTGTTAAAAATGAACTTCATTGTGATGGAATGTTTGATTGTCAAAACGGGGATAAGCTATGACAGGAATGTTGAGACACACCATAGCCATCAGTAATGTCTAAACCTGTACCATACTATGTATTTTAAAGAATATATTGTTCAGAGTGAGGATCTGTTCAGCGTTTTCTCCTGGCCTTGGGAGAAAAGAGGATGTGCCGGGTGTTCCTGTGATGCAGCAGAAACCCGGCCAGCTCCAGCTCCCGGGTTCTGGACCAGTGCTGCTGGGAATGGTTGTAAATAAACAGATCCCATGCAGCTCAGCTGACTTTCCTGATTCACCCTTGTTATCCCACCCTACCCTTTGGCCTTGGTGACATTCCCATGCCAAGAGGAGCCAGGGACGAGCAGTCAGTTAAACAGCCAGCAGGAGCAGGGAAGGCTCAGGTCCTTTCTTGTAAAGGAAGAGATAAGAAGCACTAGCAATATTAAAGTTTCTCAAATAAGTTGGCTTAAAAAGCCATTTTTTTCCTAAGTAATATCAGATTGCACCCAAGATGAAAATTACAGCTTTTGCCTCTTCAGAAAAATACCAATATCCTGCATTTATGTGTAAAGAGAACAGCCCTTTGCTATACTAATTCCAGTGAAATTAGGTATTTAGCAGCTGCACGCTGCTAAACACTCCGACAGGAGATGCTGCCAAGAGATGGTCCTTAAAGATTAAGTTCAACAGAATTCCCTTTCTCTTCCTTAACACATATAATTCTTACTAATTCTACCTGTTAAGCACATGTGGCTCTATTTTGTTGCCCACTCTCTTACCAGGACTAAACCAGTCAGGAGGCAATTGGTTACAGAGCCGAACTTGGAGCTTTTTATTTTAAACCACTGCCGGTACCGGGCACGGCACCGGGCTCTGCCCTTGCACCATCGCCCCCGGACGGTGTTGAGGCTGCCGGTACCGGTACCAAGTACGGAACCGACCTCTGCTCGTGCACTACAGCCCCGCGGCGCCAGTGCTGAGGGTACCGCTTCCAGGAAGGTCGTGTTTGGACTACCGGTACCGGAGCCGAAGCTGCCGGTACCGGGGCACAGAGCTGGGCTGCGCCGCTGCCGCACGGCCGCGGGCAGTGTCACCGAACCGCAGCTCCGGCCATGGGTCCTGAAACCACAGGGAAGCGTTTAAACGCTCGAGGGGATCGTTTCGGAGAGCTCGGGGAGCGCTGCAGCTCCGCAGAGACCCCGCCCACATGGCTGAAGACACGCCCACATGTCATGAAACCCCGCCCCAGAGTGTGAGACCACGCCCCACCGCACAAAGGCCACGCCCCGTACGCCGGTCCCCGCCCACAGCGCCGCCCGGGCTGCTGGGAGCCGCCCAGCCAATCATCGCGCGCGCAGCGGATCGGATCAGCCAATGGGCGCTCGCGCCTCGCCCCGCCCCTCGCGCGTTCCCGGATGTGGGCGGGGGCGCGCGCGGCCAATGGGGAGCGCGGGCGCCGCGCCCGGCGGCCAATGAGCGCGGAGGACGCGGGGGACACACGGCAAGGTGAGCCCGCACCGCACAGCACCGGCACCGCCGCCCCCGCAGGTGGGCACGGCGTCGTTCCCCGACATCCACTGCCCCGCCGCTACCGGGAGCGCTGTGCCGGGCACAGACCGCCGGAAGCGCGGTGCCCGGTGGGGTCGGTCGGTGCCCGGTGGGGGTCGGTGTCCCCGTGCCCCGGTTGGGGGGGGTTCAGTGCCCCGGGGTCGGTTGGTGGTCTGGGGGGTTCGGTGTCCCACGGGAGGCGGTGTCCCGGTTGGGGAATGATTTAGGGGGTTCAGTGTTCCGGTTGGGGTCAGTGCTGGCGGAGATGGTGCTGGTGGGGTCGTTGCTTGATCATGCAAAGCAGTAGCCACGGAGGGGGCGGCAAGAATCGTCCTCTCTGCTGTCCCCGTGCCCTCCTCCCCCTCCCTCCCGCAAGCCCCCTGGGCCCTCGGCGGAACTCCTGCCATGTCCGGGCAGAGTCTGCCCTGGGAAGGGCCCAGACGAGGGCCTGGAGGAGGACGTGGGGCTGTGCAGCTTCCGGCACGGCTCAGGGACCCCCTGCGAGGGGGATGGCGGCTGTAGCGCTAAGAGTCCTAATTCTGTCCCTTTTTCGGTGTGTTTGTATTAGGTGAAGCAAAATGCAGGCTCCTTCGGCTCTCCTCAGCTCGCCGGCGCTGGTAAGTTGCTCTTAATTCAATAATACTGAGGGGGAGATGTGATTGCAGAGTCTTTCACTGTGTTGCTCAGCTCAAAACATCATCCTGTTCATCCTCTGTTGAAGTGGGATCATGTAGGTTTGGTTTGCTGTGGATTTAACAAGGAGGTGAAGCAAGGTGACCTCCGGTGACCGGGGGGTGATTCCTGCCCGCTTAGTGGGTGTGTGGTGAACTGCGGGCCCAAGGGCTTCTCCTGAGATAAGCAGAGTTACAGAAACACTCAGTCACCCCTTTCTCTCAGGGCGTGAGTTTAGAATACAATGTATGGACCTGTTGTAGTGACTGAACTCTCGTCGCAGGTGCGGCCCTGCCGCGCTGTCCTGTGTCATCTCTGGCAGTGCTACTGATGGATTTCATCCAGATGGCTAAAATAGAAGTACCTTGCATTTGCAGATGCCTTTGTTTTTTAGTTTTGTTTCCTATTTGAGATGTTTTCAGAAACTTCTAAGACTGTTCTTCATGAAATAACTTATTTCTGAGGATTCATGCGGATGCATCCAATTATCAGCGTTAATTGTCTGTGTTTCCCTCAGTTGCGGTGCTGTTCCAGGGCTCTGGCCAGACCAGCTTCCGTGTCAGTGTTCAGCAGGCCTGAGACTCAGACTCTACAGGTGAGGCTCTGCTGTGTGAACCCAAGTCCTGTGCTTCTGCGCTCACTGCCTGCGGTGCTGACAGCTGCTCCTGGGATGGAGGAGTTGGTTTGTGTATCAGGAGGGTGGCTGGTGCAGGGACGTGGCTTCTAGCCCGGCTTGGCATGCTTGGCTGGTCTTCCTCCGCCTTGAGGACAGGATAAATGGGATTTGTGTTATATTAATCTTTTACATTTGCAATTAGAAGTGTGTTTCTTCTGCTGTATCCCACAGCCAGATGGCGTTTCCCACCAGCTGACCCGCCGCGAGTTCCAAACCAGCGCTGTTTCCAGGGATATCGACACTGCTGCAAAGTTCATCGGTGCCGGTGCTGCCACGGTTGGGGTGGCGGGCTCGGGAGCCGGCATTGGGACAGTGTTCGGCAGCTTGATCATTGGCTATGCCAGGTAAGCAAAATGCCAGGCTGGCCCCTTCTCCCAGCGCTGAATTGAACGGATGAGTAGAGCTTTCACTGGAATATGCATCCAGCTCCAGGTGATGAACATGAGCAGATCCTGTGTTGAAAGGCAGCATCCTCCTTGGAGTATAAAGGGGTTGTCATAATCCATTGCTCTATTAAAACAAATAAAGTGTCTGAGCTGTTTGAATCCACCCTGTCCTGGCTTCCAAAGCATGCGGGTGCTCCCTGGAGCTCCGCCTGCCTCTGGAAGTGAAGCCCTGGGCATCAGCAGGAGTGGTTCCTCAGCACCGCTAGGGCGGGTGAAACTGGCCTGCAGGGTTCCACACGCACGCATCGCTGCAGGCGGGGAACAGGCACAGCTGGAGCATTCCAGCCCATGGCTGCCTGCCATGAAACTGCTCTGTGCTCCAAAACCCGTTGCCCGTGTGACATAAACCCGGTGTTCTGCAATACGAGGAATGGTCTGGGGCTTTGTTCTCACTGTGGGTCTATTTTTTTTCCTCTTCTCTTTATCCCCCCCTCATACGACGCTCAGGAATCCGTCTCTCAAGCAGCAGCTCTTCTCCTATGCCATCCTGGGCTTCGCCCTCTCTGAGGCCATGGGTCTCTTCTGTTTGATGGTGGCATTCCTCATCCTCTTCGCTATGTGACAACTTCTGGTCCTGGCTGTGGCTTCTACCACTCTGTCCTGTGCGGTTTGAGTCTGCTTCCATCAGAGCGTTCCAGACTGACAATTAAAGAAAAGATTTCTCTAAAGAAAAAAGTGGCTTCATTTTCTTTTTATTTCTTTATTTTTTTGCCTGTTTTCTGGGCCAGCGGTAGGGGAGCCTTGGGGAAATCGCTAAGGATGATGTCTCAGGTGTGGGGTTACCTGCTGGTATAGGAGAAGGGGACTTGGAAATGGTGGAGGGAAGGGAGGGAAGCTACTTGTGTGTGGGGTAGATGAGAGAAGAGGGCCTTGAACGGCTCAAATCTGTGCAAGAATCCCAAGGCACACTGCCCTGCCAAAGCAAATGCTTCCTGATGAGCTGGCAGAGCACAGTTCTGCACATGTAATGTGGAAAAAGCCTCAAAGACCATCCAGTACCACCCCGTGCCATGGGCAGGGACACCTCCCACGGGGTCAGGCTGCCCCAAACCCCCGTCTTGGACCCCTCCAGGGCTGGGTCAGCCCCCACTGCACCGGGCAGCCAGGCCCAGGGCCTCCTCTTTCCCCCCCTCCATGAACCAATCCACCCTCTGTCCGTCCAGAACCTGCGGCTCCCGCGATCGAGTCACGGCTTCCCACTTTTCCCACCGCTCCGGGGAGGCTCTTTCCCCTCGGGAAGGGCTCCGGGAGCCGCCTGCGGCCCGTGCGGCTCCGCTCCCAAATCGCGCTTTTCTCACCCAAAAAGCCGCAAACCGTCGGTTTTGCAGTCCCCCGACCGTTAGTCTTCCGAGGCAGCAGAGGGCGTGCGTCTCCCTTCAGGACGCTCTAGCCTCCCTCGACGCGTCTCTATGGGCGGGCCTTTGACACTCTATGGTCGTTGTGGGGAGCCTGCGCCGGTAGCCGGGGGAGGCGCCGCTCTGGCCGGCGCTCTGTGGTGGAGGCACGGGGCGGCGGCCGCTCTGTGCGGCGGACTCTGTGGTGCGGAGTCCCGGAAGCGGCGGGCGGGCGCGCAATGGCGGAGAGCCCGGCGGCCGAGGAGGCGGCCCCGGCGGCGGCCGCGGTGCTGACGGCGGGCAGCGGAGGCGCAGCCCCGCCCGGCGCCGCGGGGACCCCCGGCGTCTTCATCCCCGCCGAACTGTGGGCGGCGGCGGGCTTCGGCGCCGCCGCCCCCGGTACCGGCCCGGGCAGCGGCGGCGCGGGGGCCCCGATCGCGGCGGCGGCAGCGGCGGCGGGGGCCGCGCTGCTCACGCACTCCGCCTTCTGGGACCCCACGGTCAGCGGCGACTGGGACAGCGAGCGGCCCAGCCCCGCCTGCCTCCTGCGCATCAAACGGTGAGAGCGCGGCCCGGGCCCCCCCGGGACCTCGACCGGGCGGTGGTGAATGGGCCCCGCCTGCCGCCCCGCATACCGGCCCCGGCCGCCCCCGTTCGGGCCTGCGGACAGGGCCGGCCCCCCCGTGCACCAGGGCTCTCCTAGGGATAGAGCCGTTACCCCCTGCCTCTCATGCCCTGGGAATCTCCCAGGACCAGATCTGTGCCCCCAAACTTCCCTGGGAGCAGACTCGGGCCATCCCTGTGCCCCAAATCTCTCCCGGGGACAAATCGGTTCATCTGTTCCCCCGAGCTTCCCTGGGGATGGACCTGCTATGCCCCCTCCATGCCCTGGGACTCTGCTGGTGACAGATCTGTGCCCCAGGGCTCTCCCAAGGGCAGACTCATGCCCTAGAACTCTCTTTGCCCGGGTGCTTGGATGAGGCTAGAGTCTCACGCGTCACCTGCCCTGGAGCCCTTGCCTCCCACAGCACCATCCAGGGTCTCTTTCTCCGTCTGCTGGTGCTGGCATCTTTTCCAGCAGAGCTCCTTGGCTTATGGCTCCAGTCCTCCCCTCAGGATCACTGGCTGCTCCTCCGAGGCGCTGCTGTTGTTGGGGAGAGGAGGAGGCTCCTCAGTCCTCACCGGTGGTCGAGGTCAGATCTTAATCCAAAACCTGCGTGTAGGGATCCTCCTTCGCACCAGTGCCCACCCGTTTGACTGCCCCGGCTGTTTGAAGGATCATCTGGCTGAAGGGCGTGTTGATCGCCACAGATGTAGCTGGTGATGCGCTCTCCTATTGCTAGAAACGCTGGCACCGCTCCAGCGAGTTCTTCCTCTTTCTTCGGAGCAAGTATCCCTGCCTGCCAGGCTCTTGCTCATCCTTGTTCTCAAGCTTGTAGAACGCCTTCCAAAGGCGGCTCTGGATACTTGGGCGCTTTCCAATCCAAACGCCAGAAGCGCTCACTGCGTAGCGGCAGGCGGGAAGGTGAGGCTCTGTTCTCACCCTGAAACCTCTCCGAACTCTGGTTCCTTCCAAAGTGGGAAGGTCGAGTGGGAGCTTGTCATGGAACTCGGCGATGAGGGAAGGGAGGTTTTTTGGTGATGAAAGGTGACAGGAGCCACTCGGTTTATCTGTAACTGCAGGGAGTTATAGGGGATTTGTTATTTTCAGTTTATTTAGTTCAAATTCCTAAGGGAACAAAGCCATTGTGATCCGATCTGTGCATCCTAACTGCTCTTGAGCCCACCATCCGCTTAAACCCAGCTCTATCAAAGCAGTCGCGTTCTCAGAGGCAGATGAGTCCAGAATGTTTGGGGAAAATGATGGCTGCATGCAGGAAAGGGATCATGTAAACAGTCTGAGTATGGAGAAGGAAAACACTGTGTGGAAAAGTCACCCTTTAACACCAAACTGCACCTCAGAGAGTGCTTAAATGGCTATTTCCCATTTGTGGTTGAAGCTTTATGGTCAAGGTGCACATGGTCTGATGCCTTGTGTGTCCATTCATGGAATGCTGCTGGTGCTTCTGAAATGCCTCAGTGGTTTTTGGGCATGATTTGAAAGAGCTCAGCCATAAAACAGAGGGGAAAAAAAATGTCCAGGTCACTAGGAGCTGAAATCTCTCATCTTAAATGTCTGTCCTTTTGCATCTCTGCACACCTGGAACATTCCATGCCACCAGGGTTGATGGACACCAAAGGAGATCTTTACTAACTCCTGTTTCCTTTGTTCAGGGATATCATGTCCATTTACAAGGAACCGCCCCCGGGAATGTTCGTTGTGCCTGATCCCCACGACATGACCAAGGTAAGGGAGGATCTGGAGCTGGTTCCGCTCCCTGCTTCTCTCTGTGGTGCTGTGATGGGTGCTGTGAGGGTCTGCCCGAATGGAACATTCCGTTAATGCTTTGGGAGAAGTTGGTGTGAGTCTTGCCAGAGCGTAACGAGGCTCTGGTTTTCTTGGTGACAGTGGCATGGGCTGTTTGGAATAGGAGGAGGCTCCCAAGAAAACTGGCTCCGTGGGGAGATGCCATCATAGAGACCTGAGAAGCTTCTATGGATAAAGCTGGCTGTGCTTTCGAGGCGCTGTGGGGTGTGGATCCAGCTCGGTTCATCCTGTGAATGCTTGGAAACAGTCAATGGAGCAGCTCAAAGGGATTGCTCCCTGGAAGGCTGTTGGCCAGGGGGGGCTGCTTCTCAGACGGACTGGAAATGAAATGTCCATTAGGCACAAGCAGTGCTGGAGCCCCCCTGATCCACATTTGGGAATGGGAGATGTTTAATTGCTGTGAGCTGGTCCAGAGCAGTGTCCCTGGGCCTGGGCCCTGTCCCGCTGTTGAGCTGCCCACAGGGTTCTCCCAGGACTGGGGTCATGGGCAGGTCCCACTCCCACTACATCACCTCCCGCAGCCCTGCTTCTTAGGGACACAGGCAGGACTATGGGCTCTCCTGTCCCAATTCTTCCTCTCTTGGCTCTCGGGGGTTTTCCAGGACAGGGAATTTCAGATTATGTCAGTGAGGAGGCAGGGGATGCTCAAACAGTGCTCAGGATCCGTTTTTTCAGCTGGTGCTGCCCTTTCTCTGGCTGGCGCTGCCTGGTTTGGCTGTGCTGGCTTCCAAGAGCTGTGTGTGTGTATGAGGCTGCTTGGGTTTTTCCCTGCTGCACACTTCTCCCACCCCCCTGCCAAGCGCGGCATCGCCCACATTCCCCCAAATTCCCCGTGCGTGACTTGGAGCCCCTGGGATTTTGGAAGTGGCACAAAGGGAGTTGTCTCTGCAGAGCTTGCTTCCACCTGGGGCACTGGGCTGCCTCCCACTTCCCACAGCGCCCACTCCAACCAGGAGCACTGGGCTGCAGCTTCCCGCAGCGCTGGAAGGGCCAAAATGCCCTTTGGCAGAAACGTGGGTTTGCGCAACAGCAGCCTTGGGGCTTTTGGCTGAAATCCTGGGGAGGCTGCTGGGGTCCCCTGGGGATGAAGCTTCCTTAAAAGCCCAGAGGGAGCATATTTCCTGGGAGACAATTGGAATCTTTGAGGGTAATTAGCATGGGGAGAATAGGGTCTTAATTTCAGATCCTGGCAGAGGAAATGGAGTGACAGAGGAAATGGAGTGATTGGTTTTAACAAGACCAAATCAGCACAAGCCATAAAATCCAGACGTGCTCCCATTCTGGCAGAAATTCTGAATTTTTGTCTTTCTAAAATTAGATTTTTTTCATATTTGAAATCTTATTTTGTTTTTAAGCAGCGCTTGCAGCTGAGCTGTGATTCGGGCTGGGTTGGACTCTAGCGATGTAGGGGAGGCAGCTGCTGTGGCCTCCGGCCAAACCTTGCACTGCAAACCCGCTTTGCGCATGGACGTGGTGGAGGGGCGAGAAGGGCGCAGCAGCGGCTTGTGCCGCCTAGGGAAGGAGGGAGGGTTCCGTGTGCCCTGCACGTGGCGTCTGCTTGTGGGAGACATGGTCTCTGCGCTGCCTGGGTGGAGGTTCCTGCCCCTCGATTGGCTTTGTTTGAGGTTTGGAGGGTGCTGCACAGTTTTGAAGTGGTGCGCAAGATGGGCTTTTGTTTTCCAGATTCATGCATTGATCACAGGCCCATTTGACACGCCTTATGAAGGGGGTTTCTTCTTGTTCCTGTTTCGCTGTCCTCCAGATTATCCCATCCACCCACCAAGGGTCAAACTGATGACAACGGGAAATAACACAGTGAGGTTTAACCCCAACTTCTACCGCAATGGGAAAGTCTGCCTGAGTATCCTGGGGTAAGAGGAGACTTTGGCTGTTTCGGTGGGAATTCCAGAGATGGCTGCAGGCTGTGTTCCGCCTCGCGCATCCTTCTCGGCCGGTGTGCCCTGATCTTCCCTCAGAACCATGCTTGGATGCACCTTTACTCCTCTGTGAAGTTGTGTGCAGAAGCAGAGCCGTAAAGCAGCACAAATTCCTCTGCTGCAATAAGAGTCTGACTTGTCTGCAAAAGCACCTGGGGAGGGAGCAGGGGAAGCACAGAGTCCAGCGAGTGCTGCCGCTTGTCTCCTGCTTCCCTCAGCGAAGCCTCGGCCCCAGCGCTGCATTTCTTCCGCCTCTGCGCTCTGCAGCCTGCTCTGTGATGTTGTTTGAATGTAGGGTTTTGTGGTTTTAATTTCCTCTCTCTGTGTGGCTTTAAAAATAAATAAATAACATTAAAAGCCACTAAGAACTTCCTTGACAGTCCTTTGACTGCCCTGGGCCTTCACCTGTGCTCAGGACGTGGGGCTGAGCGAGTGTGTAAGGACTTACAGGTGCTTCTCCCGTGCTGCCTGTCCAAACAGGCTCTGCTGCCAATGCTCGTTGTTCACCTGTGAGGTTTTTATAGGTGTGTGAGTCTGGGGTGATGGAACGGCTCTGCCGGAGCAGCCCTGGCCGTGGTGGGAGATTCCCAGCCCTGGCTGTGACAGTTTTGGTTGTCAGCAACAACAACCAACCGTGGGGAGGCGAATTGTTCTGGGGGGCACCTTCCTCAGCAGAGGAACCTTCCTGGTCCAGCGAGCTGGATGCCAGCTCCTGCAAAGCACTGAGGTGTGTAGGGAACATCTATATCTCCGGGGTCGGAATGCCCGGTGGCTCCTGCGCGAGCTGCCCTTGCTGTTGTTGCCCTGGTGTGGCAGGTGAATTATTGGTGAGCGAACAAAGAGCCTCGGCCTTAGCCAAAACGGGAAGCACAGAGAGAGCTGTGAGTGAAGGGATTTAGGGAGAGCATATGTGGGTCAGCACATCCTTGTTTGGCTCTCAGGGAGGCAGGTCTGTATCTGGAACCCGGACATTAAGGGCAAGTGACAGAAGAGCTTTTACTGCCCCTGCTGCTCTGCGCAAAGGGTTTTGGTACTCTGTGTGTATGAAATGGGCACCTTGTTGCCATAGCAGAGCATCTCTTAGTGCCTCCAGTGGCAGTCCTTGTGCTGTGTCTGCATCACAGACTGCGCAAGTGACACTCTTGTTTGAGTCCAGAAAATCAGATTTCAGTTCAGAGTTGTTGGTTTTGATGTAGGGCGATGCTGGTGGCTGGTGCTGCTCCAGGGCCGTGCGAGGTGGCAGACGTAGCTTTACACAGCCCTGTAAAGTGCTTGGGAATGTTCCTTTTCCTCAGCTACTGTGTGTGGTAGCAGAGGGAAGTTTACCAGCTTCTCTTGTCTTGTTTGAGCTACGGCTCTCAGTTGGTTGAGGGAATAAACTGCTTTGACCCCGAGTATGTTCCTATTGTCCAGTGCTTTCTGTATCAGTAGCAGCTTTCTCTTCCTTTTGCGTTTCTGCAAGGTACAGACATGGTTTCCCAAGCGTTCTGATCGGTGGTGGTTGAGGGATGGTGCGTGCTGGGCCAGACCTCTGTTGTTAATTGATGCTTTTCTGTTTTAATGCCTCAGCACCTGGACCGGGCCGGCATGGAGCCCCGCACAGAGCATCTCCTCAGTCCTCATCTCCATCCAGTCCCTGATGACTGAGAACCCGTACCACAACGAACCTGGCTTCGAGCAGGTGAGAGTGTGAGGTGGCTCCTCTCTGGCTCTGCAGCTCTTTGTCTCTTCCCTTCCCACCTTGCTCCTGGTGGCAATTCCCATCCAGGAAATGGGGACAAAAGCAGGATGTGTCCTTGGCTCTGCCTCCAGTCCGAGCTTGAGGGGGAGCTGCAAGTCAGCTCTGAACTGCAGACTGCATAGCTCATGTGTGGGTAGGGGAACAGAAGAACCAGAGGCATTCCAGAAGTCGTTGGGGAGACGGGAAGGCTCTTTGTTTCTCTGCTACATGGCTCCTGAGATGACTTCCTTGGGATGTGCAAGAGCCAAATGGCTTAGGTTTTCATGGTCTCCAGCATCTCAGAGAGAGGCGGGTTTCTCTGCTGGCTTTTTGTTGACCTATCACCACAGCCATGTGAGCCTGGAGCTGTGGAGATGCGTGAAGTCTTGTCAGCTTTTCATTTGCAGTGTAAATTAGCTCAGTGCACACTGAACGTACGACGCTGTAGTGGATTTGCGCACAGTGAATTTCATCGGGCCCAGGAGGGAGAGACAAGAGCCATTGCAGCCGCGTGGACTCACTGGCCCAAATTCCATTTCCAGGAGAGGCACCCCGGGGACAGCAAGAACTATAATGAGTGCATTCGGCACGAGACCATCCGGGTGGCAGTGTGCGACATGCTGGAAGGAAAGTGTCCCTGTCCTGAGCCATTACGGTACGGAAAGGGGGCAAGGAGGGAAAAGCAGGTGTGGGGAAGCAGAATAAACTTCTGTGGCTGACCTCCCTCAAATCCCAAGTTGCTCCAGGGAAGAGCAGGTCTTTAACTCTCCCTGGACCAGCCAAGAGTTATTTTGTTCCCCTGCAGTGGCTGCATCTGTGGCACTTGGGCACCGTGCCCTGACAAAGGCTGCGTTAATGCACACAATGGCTGCGTCCTCTGCCCTGTGTTTGGGTACAAATGTGCCCTGTTTTATGGGGGGGAACCCTCAGAGGGAGGGGAGCACAACTGTTGGGGAGACACGTGCAGGATCTCCAGATGCAGATGCAGATGCTCCGGGTTGTTTTGCTCTGCACCTGGCCTCGCTGTGCCCTGTGAGGTGGAACTGGAGCTCAGTGGGATGGGGTGGCCCTCGACATGTGATGGCTGTAACTGTCACTGTGTGCTGACTCTGCTCTCTCTTGCGTTCAGGGGTGTAATGGAGAAATCCTTCATGGAATACTACGACTTCTATGAAGGGGTGTGTAAAGAGAGACTTTATCTCCAAGGACAGACGATGCAGGTGGGTGGCAGACAGTGTTCTTGCTGATAACACACTGCCCTAGATTGGTGACAGATGACAGTTTGTGGCACCTAGAGGTACAAGGAGTGGCTCTGGATCTTTTGTATGAACTGCGTATTCTGACTTTGAATCACAAACTGAGACCTGAGATGTTCCTCTGGGTACTACATGGCCTTCTCCCGTTCAGAGTATGCACACAACGTTTCCAGGGCTGTTTGATTTCTGGGCGCTGGCCCTGAGCCGCTCTCCAGGCGAGCATGTTCTTCTTCCAGTGGTGGAACCAGTATTGTTTGCTTTCGTGTGGATTTGGTGTAAGCAGAGAGGGCACATGCAGGTTGTCCAGTGCTGGTGGCAACTGGGCTTCAGAGCAGCATTTTCGTGTTCGGACACTGGTTTCTCTCTTTCTGAGGTTCCTTTGCTCGCACAATAGAGAGGAATTGTTCTCTGCTGCTTCCCGTTCTGTCAGATGAGGTTGGAAGCAGCTGAGTCAAAGGTACTGGGGGAGGAGGAGGTGGGGAGGAGTGACAATCTGGCAGACACATCCAGACTGGAATACAAGAGCTCTGGAGCACAGGAGATGGTTTCTGCAGGAAAGCAGACTTTAAAGAATAGATTGCCAAGCTGTTTGCATATGAACAGACATGTCTGCCTCCCTCACCAGCCACCTCTCCTCTGACTCATTGAGAAAATCCACTGCTAAGAAATTATGGAGGTGGTTGGTTTAATGCTCCTGTGTCTCTGAGCCCTGTTTTCCTGTCAGTGCTGTCACTGGCTGTGTAATTCGTAAATGGAAAGCACTCACAAAGCAGGAGAATCCCTGTTTGGAGTGAGGAATTCCCATAAGCAAGGGCTGTGTCTGACTTGTAGTGCAGAGAGCGTGGCCACATCAACTGTGGCCTTTGATTTAAAATGAGAATGTTGATGCTTTCCTTCGGAAAGGGTCTGTAGCACCAAGATAAAGGGTGCTCAAGTCTTCAGCCTCTGGATTTTAGGGGCTTTCCTTTGTAATGTCTTCCCTGTCTCCTTGGAGAGGGCCTGGGACCAACTCTTTGGAACAGTTTACTTCTGAAAGCTGCCAGTAGAAACCCAACCCACGCCTGCTTGGCCTTCCGTCAGGTTTTGAAGTTTGCTTGTGTTCCTCAGGTTTCCCAAAAGAGATTCCGAACAGAAATTATCTTCGGCCCTTGCCATGACAGTGGGAAGTTCAGGGGCCTCTCCATCACGAGATGGGATTTAGCCGTTAAGTCTTGGACCGTTTGTTGCCCAATTACTATGCAGCCTTCTCCTTTCTGCCTCTTGCCAGAGGGATAATGGTCTCTGTTAACAGGCTTATCCATGGTTTTCTTCCAGGATCCTTTTGGTGAAAAGCGAGGCCACTTTGATTATCAATCCCTATTAGTGCGTTTGCAAGGAATCCGGCAGAAGGTGCAAGAGAAACACCAGCAGGAGAACACAGAAATAGACTCTGAGAGCAGCTCCTCCGAGACAGAGACAGACACTCAGGGCTGCTCTAAAGCTTAGAGCTGCGTTAACTGTGGAGAGGCCAAGTCACGGGGATGTTCCGTCTTCACAGCCCCGAGTATCCCTGACAGACTGGACAACCAAACCAACGCCAGAGTCGAGGAAACGGCGGGGTGCCTCCTGTCTCCTTTCGCTGCTCTGGGGGATAATGCTGAGCAAGAAGACTCCACACTAGACAAAGCCAAGCTTGTGGCAGGCTACTCTCAAAAGGTACTTACTGTGCTAGAAAGCGGAGCATGTGGCACCAGGTTATTTTTTGGAAACGCCTACACTGGTTGGTTTTTCTTTTCCCTTTTCTCCATTTGATTAAAGAATGAGAACTAGACTGCGAATCCTCTTTACAGCTGTTCTGTTCCTGGAGAGCGAGCCCTTCCCTGGGGCCATGCAGAACGGGGAGCTGTGGGAGCGCTGTGATGAATCCAGGGTGTGACAGGCGAAGGCTTTTTGTGCGGGTTGGGAGGGATTGAGCCCATCTACCTGATGTCTTTCTTCTAGACACTGTTCTAGACAGACCAAAGATAAAGAGCAGTGGTGGAATCTGGGCTCCTCTCTGAAAGCTTTACTCAAGCCCTGGGTGACTTTGTCCGCTGAGACTTCAAGTGCGAAGGGGCAGATGAGAATTGCAAACTGCAGGAATCCCTGAGTCAAGGGCAGGTGGTGCATTCATCCTGGAGTTTTGGGGAAGGGAGGCTGAGGAAATCATTGATCAGAGATGGTGGAGCACTGAAAAATGTCTAGTTTGTGTATTTTTTTTAAGGTGATTATTTGAATTTAACATTCTAGAAATACCTTATTCTGGCTGCTCTGAACAAGGCTGTTTTGTTCCCTTTACTGACGTTCTCTTTGCTTTCCACCTCTACTTGGTGCAGTATTTTATTTTCCTCTCTTCCTCCTGCACCTTGCTCCCTGCCGCTCCCCTAATCCATCAGACCAGAGCCCTAGGATAAGGGAAGTGAGGAAGCTACGGAAGCCGCTGCTCAGGGGTGCGGTTCTTCAGTGGCGTATGCCTTGCTACTGACAAATTCCTTTGCTGAGCTTGGCCGAGCTGTCCCATTAACCCTGCAGGGCTTTGGAGGCTTTAGGCAGCGGATTCTCCCCATGAGCGGAGACCAGTGCTCAGGGAGAGGGGTCCGCTGGCTGCCAGAGCTGTTGCATCAAGGATGTATTCAGTGTCACTTGGACGGAGGTGAAATTCGCAATTTCTCTGGTGGTGACTGACTGGAGCAGTGTAATATTTTGTTGATAAAGAGCTTAATCTACTTTCTAATTATTGTTATGGGAGCTTTGATAGGAAGCTAAGCACAAAGTTGCACATTGCCCTGCCCTCTCCCTGTTTCCTTACACACCTTCCCACAATCTCAGCCCTGTTTTGGACTCCTCATGGAGGTGGGTGAATGTCCAACACGGTCAGCTTTGTTCTAAAAGAAGCAGAGAAAGGGGCCAGAAGGCCCCTGCCGTGCGCTGCACACAAGGCATTGCCCCCACGTGTCACTGAGTTCAGGCTCTGATTTATATCAACGACTGAAGAAGTCGGGAGCCTGCACGCTGCTGCCTGAGCAGCTCCAGAAAGCTGGAAGGTGGAAACATTTCTGAACGGTTAAGGTGCCCTTTAACAACTTGAGAACCTTTTTTCCCTTCCCCTGAGTCTGTCCTTGCCTTGATTTAGACTTAACCCCTGTCTTCCCTCGAGGGAAAGCTGAGCTTACATAGGACTCACTTGACGCATCCAGCAGATGAGAGTAACTAGAGCAGCGCTCACTGGGAACAGAGGCTGTAGGAGGGTCTCGTGGGAAGCCCCGAGCTGCCCTCTCCATTACCACCTCCGATCCCTTTGTAAATGTTGCGTTGTTTTTCACCGTTTGGTAGCATTGTGGGTAGAACCGTGAATGCTCCCTTCCCGAGGCAGAGCTGGTTCTGAAACCTGTGTGATGCATGTGGCGTTAACCACCCACTGATCCGACCGAACAAGAAAATGCCTTACTGTGACACTCCTCACCTGACTCGCATGTGGCTGTAACAGAGAAGCATTGGTTTTATAGCTCTAACGTCTGTCCTGCCATTTCTGAATGTTTCCAAGTGACAATCCTGAAACGACTGCTCTAGGCAGAGATGTTTTAGCAACAGATTTTTAGGCCTAATTGAGTTGAAAATATATGCACAAGAGTCATTCTAAGATACCTTGTTTATATACTATTGTACATAAGATTTTTTTTTTTTCGTGCAATAAAGTTTGTTTTGGCAGAATCCAGACTGTGGTGGCTCCTTAGTGGAACAACGGCTGAGACAGAGAGCAGAGGGCACTACAGAGCAGCTCCTCCGTGTCATTCCTGGCTCTGGGATCCTTTAGCCAGAGTCACTCTTGCACACTCCAAGGCTGCAGTCGCAGTAGCAGCGTAGATAACTTTCCTCTTGCTGTGACGAGGTAATTAGTTGTCTGGTGAGTGGCATTTCCACCCGCAACAGAGGAGAAAATGCAGAAGTAAGCGAGTATGGAAATTGGTCCTGTTAAACTTTCCAGACTCTAGAGACTTTTTACAAAACTTTTATTTGGAGTCCGCTGTCCGTGTTTGTGATACGCAGTGACCTCGCAGGAAGGGCTGGACATGGGCGCAGCACCCAGCAGTCAGGGTATCGCCTCCTTGGCTTCCTCCGGAGTGACTTCCTGGGAGTACAGCTCGGTAAAGAGAGCAGGCAGCCAGTACTGAGGTTCTCCTGCTGCCTGCGTGTCCAGCCAGGCCATTCCCTCCTTCAGCAAGTGTTCCTGTACAAACAGAGCAGGAACTGGGAGTAGAACTTAACTAAACAGGAAGTCACAGCACAGGCCTGACCCCACATTTATTCTAGGGTACGGGAGGTGTAGAACTTGGGCTACGGTAATTTTTACTTGACTGGGAGAACTACGGTTCAGACACCCAGCCATGCGTGTTTATGTAGGGCCTGAGCTAACAAGATACGTGTTTTAATGGAGATTAGTAAAGTCGCAGGAATATCTGCAGTTTCTGAGGTTGTGTTCCTCAACCTATGTTTGCACAGTGTGCTCTCTTCCCTGGGCACGCTGGGGTAATGCAAAATGACAGCGTTACGAGAATCACATATCCAGGGTCACGCCATCCACCGTGGTGGCGCAGCCCCAGCACTGGCTGCAGGGCTCTACGGTCCCCGAACTCCAGCACACAAGAGACCTTCGTACATACCAGCACCTGCTTTGCGCGTTCCGTCTCCCACTTCAGACTGGACTTGATCTCACCGACTGTCACGTAGCCATTTTTCTGAAATGAGAGAAAATATACTGCGTGGAACAGGCTGCCCAGGTCAGTGGTGGAGTCCCCATCCCTAGAGGGGTTAAAAAGCTGTGTGGATGTGGTGCTAAGGGACGTGGTTTAGTGGCGGAGCTGTCAGTGTTGGGTTTATGGTTAGACCCGATGATCTTAAAGGTCTTTTCCAACCTAAACTGTGATTCTCTCTGCTTACAGTCAAGGTTTCAGTCCAGAGTTTAGACGAGTGTGGACAGTTGTGCCCACAGATCTGGTCTGATCACAGTTCACTGTTGTGGAAGCAAGGAGGTTCTTTCAGGGTGGTTGTATTTTGAGATCTCCTGGCCCAGTACCTCTGCCAGCTGCAGGACGACTGTGTGATCCATGTTCAGTTCGGCTGGTACAGACTGGATCAGATATGTTCCACCAACAGGGATAATCCCAAAGCCACTCCCCAAGACCTTCAGTTTCTTGATTGCACGGAGGAGATCATCCCTGAGGAGCAGAAGGCGATGCAAAACTTTAAAGCAGGAGCCTCTCAAACTGCATGCTACGCTCTGTAAGTGAGGAAGGCTTGAGGTGTAGAAGCTCTGAGCAGCAATAGCTCCTTGGAGCTTGCTGTGGTTTCAGGTAATCAGCAGCTGAAAAAGTCTTTATAAAGCAATTCAGAACTAGCCTACAGCCGTGTGCCCCCACTGCCTGCCAGAAGGGCAGAGCCGCGTTACAGACACAGCAGCACCTGAGGTGCAAACGCTGAAGTTTTAAGATTCAGCTCCAATTAGTGATCATCATGAGTTGTGTCTTAAAATCTGCTTCTGTAATGACCCGTAGGAGACCCACTCAGGAGAGCGCAGCAGCTTCAGCAGCTGGATCTGCAAGGGACAGATTGTCTCCAGCTCAAGGAAACAGCCCTTTGTGCCCCAGACAAAGCACTGTGCTGCTTTCTGAACATTAAATGTGAGTGACGTGTAAGTGGCTCCATTGCTAGAAGTCAAATTTGGAGTCCAATTAACAGCAGCACTTAAGCACTGGCTGAGACTGGTCCCCCCTTTTCCTCCCCGCATGCTCTTCCGTTCCTGTCACGCGCACACTCACTGGCTGACATCCTGAGCAAACTTCCCCCTTCCTTTCAGCACCTGCTGGTGAAGTTCCTCCAGCGTTATCAGACCTAGGAGTCAACAAAAGAGGACAGGAAATCGTTACTACACAGCGACAAACCGACAAAACCGCTGCAGCAAGAGCGGTGGAGGGTCTTTTGTGCATTTGCTGCTGGCTTAGCCCTGCCCTCCACTTCCAAGCAGCTGCTCGTTGTTCCTGCGATGGAGCCTTGGGTGAGACCGGCACCCACTCACTCCTGTTCCCAGAATTAACATGAGGCAGTCAGCTGTTCCCTTCTCCCACAGATGGATTGGACTCAGGTTTCAACTGGCTTTGCTGTGGCCCATTCTCGGTCTCGGATTGCCCTTTTGGAGAGAAAAATATCTGTCTTTTCATAAGGACTTATCATCCCCATTCCAGCTCTTTGGGCTATTGCTGTGATCCTTCAGAGACAACCCAGACAGGGCTCGAAGCAGTAACTCAGCAATTTCGTACTCCTTTGTGTTTGCCACTGATCCCTGCAAGTTACGGTTTTGTTACTTAAACAGGGCAGAGGTGGTTGATTCCTGCAGGAATCCACACCTGGGTGATCCTTAGCAGCAGAGCTGTAGCCATGCAGGAACAGAACAAGTTTTTTGGGGAACAACAAAGACAAAACTGCCATCTCAGTGATCTGTGAATTCTACACTGAGCAGTGCGACTTATTTCCCTATGGAAAGGGCAGCCTCCCATCTGCCACATCTCCCAGGAACCAGACACAGCGTGATCCTCACCTCCATTCCTGTGTTTCAGAGCCAGGCAAACTTCCACAATCTGCACACCCAGCTCATAGTAAAAGTCTCCAACTCCCAGCATCTCTGACCAGAATCCTTTACCGGCTACGAAGAAAGGGGAAAGCGATTGGACTATCAGCAAAAATATCTTTCCGTAACTGGTGCCGAGCAGGCTGCTCACACCCCTCACCGTGGGGACTCAGATCTGTTAATGCAGAGGCTCTGGTTTTGTTTGCTCCACCTGGTTTCCCCCCACCCTTTTATGTAACCAGCACCCAAAGCGACCGCACACCAAATCACAAGCCCCAAGGATGGAAACACCAACAGCTTTCCTCAATGGAACTTCAGGGTCCCTGTGAGCTGCTTGCAGCGTGAGAACAGCACGGGGAATCCTCAGGCATTAACCCCGGTGCCTGGTCCTCACATGCCAAAGGATCCACTCCGATTGTGGCACACATATCCTGGAACTGGACTCGGAACTCAGGATTTTTGCGGATCTCCTGCTTGTGTTTGCTGGCAAACTCTTCTAAGTTGGTCTTAAACATGTCCAGCTGCTTGGACATCTGAAAGAGAATTGCAGAGAAGCGTTTTGGTCTTACCACTCATTTAATGCAGTTTTTCCATGAACACAGCCCCCAACGAGCACTGAGGGAGCAGAGCCCTCATGGAATACTCAGGCCTCTGTGCTGCCTGCCCAGCGCGGATGCTCCTGCAGTCTTAAAGAAAGGAAACAAGATAAAATCACTTGAAATCAGAGTTCTCCACCCTTTTAAGATTGAATTCAAATTTATATCAGGTCACAGTGGAGATAAGAGAAGGCAAAGGGCTGTTCTGATCTGGCTCCAAAGGGGAGCAGCGTTTGTGCTGTGATGTGTGTGGGGCAGAAATGGATCAAGAGAGGAGGTGGTGCTGAGCTCCCAGAGCGAGAGCCGCAGCAGGCAGCACAGCTCTGATGGAAAGGCAGCCTGACAGGAACCACTGTCATCCACGCCGTTCGTGGATGTGCTCCACACACTAATGCAGAGGGAGAAACAAAGCCCAGGTTTGCAACTGGGCTCACAACCGTGGTGAATCCTGAGTCAGGGCTGGATGTCCCACCTGGGCCAGCTGGTCTTCGGCCAGGACCGTCCCTCGCTCCTTGTACTTTGCCTGCAGGAGGAAAACAGGATGGTGGAGACAATGCTGAAGGACCAGAAACCAAGCTGGCTGAGAGAGGGGCTCTGGGAGGACCAATGAACCTGGAGGACAACAGCCCGGTGCTCTGGGCATGCGGATAGGCTGCCTGGAAGCATGGGGCACATGGCCTTGGAGCAGGACTGGGACGGTGGATGTGAGGACAACTCCCTGCTGTCTGGGCCTGACACCCATCCCCACCCCTCACGGCCCTGACACCACCCCCCGGGGCCTGACATCCCCTTCCTCAGGCCTGGCACCATCCGACGGGGCCTGATACCCCCCTCCAGGACCCGACAACTCCTCTCCGGGCCTGACACCCCCATCCCAGGGTCTGATACCCCCTTCTCCGGCCGACACCCCCTCCCAGGGTCTGATACCCCCTTCTCCGGCATTGACACCGCCGCCCCTGGTCCCTCCTGGGCCGTCCCTGCCCAGGGCTCTCACTCCCTCTTCCCCCCGGTCCCGGTGCCCCCTCACCTCCGCGAGTTTCCTCTTGGCGATGGCACCCGCGCCCACCCCGCGCCGGTGCATCCCTGCCCCGCCGCGCGCCGCGTGACGTCATCGCTACGCGACGGGCGGTGCTGGCGTTTACGGCAGGGGCGTGGCTTCTGAGAGGCACGCCGTCTAGGAGGGGCGTGGCTTGGGTGGGGCGTGGCTCGTGGGGGCGTGGTCAGACTCTGCACCCCGGCGTGGTGGCGACCCCAGTGGGGGGGCGCGGGGGGCTCGGACAGCACGGGGTGGGCGCGGCCCCGGCCCCGCGAGGGGCTGGTGCTCCCGGGGGGTGAATAGGCCCTGTTTGGGGGGTTCAGTCTCCCCCGGGGTGGGGGAAGCCCCGCTTTGGGTGGGGTTAACCCCCCCGGGTGGATGGGAGCCCCTGCCTTGGCAGGGCCGCGGTCTGGGCCTCTGCAGCCCCAGCTGATCTCCATTCCCCTCCTCCCCGGCCCAACGCTGTCCGTTCAGCTGCTGCGCCGGGGGAGGTGTGAGCTCCTGGAGTCACGATTGGTGGTGGTGTGGCTCATGAGCCACCTTTGCAATGGCACTGATTGGTCTTTTAGCAATTTATCGGTATCGCGTAGTCCATCCCCAAATCAAGGCTTATCCGAGTCTCATTTTAGCTTCAGACCAAACTCTTTATTGCTTGTGTCAGGAAAACAGACAACATGCACAGAACAGAGGGAGCGTGAGATGTCCTCCTCGGGCGTCGTGGTGGGGTGGGGAAGGAGCTCCTCAGGCAGGTCCTGGGGTTACGCAGCTCTGACAGAGCAGAAAGGGGAGAGAAAACATAAATCCCTGTGGCACTGCCCTTCATCCCATTCCATTTGGGGCTGATGGGAAACGCATCAGCACCAAATTATCCCTGCAGCCACCTCCGGCACCTTGCAAATCCATTCTGACAGCGAGAGGGGTGTCAGAGTCGGCGTCCAGCCCCAAGTTTTGAGAAAAATCAGCATCTGTTTCGAGGGGAGAGCCACAGAGCAGGGTGTCCCTGCCTGAGAGGCTGCAGCGTGAGCTCACAGTTGTTTGTTTGCACCGGCCGCTCGGCTCGCATTGTCTGCCTGAGCTGCGGGGAATTGTCTGTAGCACAGAGCTGCCTCTCATTTCCACCCTACATTTATTCATGGCCAGTTCATCCCTTTTTGTTCTTGTGCCAACTTTTGCCGTTAGCATAAACAGCTCTTCTCTCGCTCTGGGTTTTATAGCCGGTGACTTTGTCTCAGCCTTCGTTTTACTCAGCTCAGCAGAAGATGGGCTGTGTTCCCTCAGCCTCCTCAGGGCCCTCCCTGCACCATTTGCGTCCCGGTTTCTTGTGTTTCTCTGCGAATGCCTCTCATGGCAGCGTACAAAGCACAGAAAAGTATTTCCTGTGTGTGATTCGATGAACACCTGCCTCCTTTTCCCATTGAAAAGGGGTGAAAAGGATTTCATAGAATCCTGGAATGGTTTGGGTTGGAAGAGACCTCAAAGCCCATCCAGTCCCACCCCTGCCATGTGCAGGGACACCTCCCACTGGATCAGGGGCTCCAAGCCCCATCCAACCTGGCCTGGAACCCCTCCAGGGGTGGGGCACCACCACTGCTCTGGGCAACCTGGGCCAGGGGCTCCCCACCCTCAGGAAAACATTTCTCCATAAGATCTCATCTCAATTTCCCCTCTTTCAACTGAAAACCGTTCCCCCTCATTCTCTCCCTGCCCTCCCTGATCCAGAGCCCCTCCCCAGCTTTCCTGGAGCCCCTTTCAGTCCTGGAAGCTGCTCGAAGGTCTCTCTGGAGCCTTCTCTTCTCCAGGCTGAACAACCCCAACTCTGTCAACCTGTCCTCGTATGGGAGGTGCTCCAGCCTTCGGATCATCTCCGTGGCCCCTGCAGTTGAATCCAGCCACGCTGAGCTATGCGAGCACTCTGGTTTTCTAAAGAAATCCTAAATTCATTGGCTGAGCTCTGCAGTGAGGACCTTTGGGGACAAGGGCTGGGAAAGGAGCTGTAGCAATGGAAATGGGTAGAAGAGTCACTCACGTTGGTCTGCAGAGATCAGTTGACATCAGCCATGTCAGAAACTCCGGGTTCAAAACATCCTTCAAACCTTCCCAAACATCCGAAGAAGCCAAACTGCAAGAAATAAGCCACACCATGAAAAGAGAGGGGAGGCAAGGATCCATCTGCTGTGCGTAACGGCCTCGTGTCCTGATCCCATCAAGTTCACTGGGATGATTTATTTTCCTTGACTTTTTGACTCAGATAAATCCACAAAAAGCTTTCACCTCTGCCTGACACGGTGAGATCCGCACCCAACAGTGCCTTGATCTTGGCGTGTTTGGGCTGCCCAGCAGTGATCGTGTCAGGCTTGCGGGGCGAGAAGGAGCAGTGCCCCCCACCCTCCTCTCCACAGAGCCCCAGAGGCAGCAAAACAAAGGCCGAGAGGGGCTGAAGCGGCATCCACGCTTCAAACTCGCAGAGGAAAGCCTTTGTTCTAAGAGGACTTTCCCCTGCAAGTTGCATATTCTTTTTTATTTGCAATTAAGGAGATTAAGGGAGACACTAGAAAACATTTTGTTTTTAACGAAGCTGGTCAAGCTGATTAATCTCCACCATCAAAGGCTCCCTTTCCCCCTCAGCCCCCCCTTCCTGACCAGGTTGGACAAACATCTGTCGGGAGCAGTTTGGGGCACGCTGATCCTGCCTGGGAGCAGGGGTCAGACGCAGTGACCTCTCGAGATCCCTGAAAGCCCTCATTTCTTTGATTCGGTATTTTCAGTATGACTGGTGATTCTCAGGGTCTGATTTTCCGAGTGCCTGGCCCGAGACACCTCTGTGAACCACAACTCAGCCCATTTCCCCTACCCTGGGGCATCCCTGCACCCCATTTCTAACGCATTTCTCATGCAGGAGACAACAAATCCCCCTGGATCCTTGTGGTGGGTGACCGTCTGTGACTCTCTGCAGTTAGAAATGCCTTTTCTTTTTCCTAAAGACACTAGGATGGCGCCTGAGGGACGCGGGCTCTGTGCGGTAAGTGCTTTTTTCCCCTCTTACCACCATTTTAGGACTAAGCAGCAGCAACCTGTTAGGGTCTGTAAATCCCCTTTGTGTCAAAGAGAGGAGATGAACCCCTCAGTCACTCGGTGCTGGGTTTCTCAACAGAGAAAGTGCCCGAGAACACGTTTCTCTTCAGACTCATGTGCCTAATTTGAACATTTGTGACATAAGCTGAGCTTGGGGGAGGTGAGCCGGGCTATCGACAGGCTGCGGATGCGCTGATGCAGCACAAAGCCACGCGGCGCTGCGATGCACGAGTGCGCTCCAGCCAGATGGCTTGGGAAGAGCCGGCACCGGCGGCAGCAACTGCGTGCTCCAGATGGGCTCCGTTACCTTGCCCAGAAGTACCTGTTCCACATCACCGTCGTAACCCCAACCACAAGGGTTTCAAGTTGATTAAATCTTAAAGAAGATCTGAGTGTCCCTTGGCACAGGGCACAGATTGGAATCAAGCTGGGAAATCCTTCCTGGGGCGGGCAGGCAGCTCTCCTGCACCGGTGCATGTTTAGGTGATGGGTCCTTCATCCCAAGAGCTTATGGCAGTGATAGGAGGAGAAAACTGATTTGCAGCTAGAATCATTGAATGGTTTGGCTTGGAGGGGACCTCCAAATCCATCCAGATCCACCCTGCCCTGGGCAGGGACACCTCCCACTGGATCAGGGGCTCCAAACCCCATCCAACCTGGCCTGGAACCCCTCCAGGGATGGGACAGCCACCACTGCTCTGGGCACCCTGGGCCAGGGCCTCCCCACCCTCACAGGAGAACGTTTCTTCCTGATATCTCAATCTCCCCTCTTTCAGCTCCACATCCCTCCCCTCATCCTCTCCCAGCACTCCCTGTTTGAAACTGAACTGGTCCACATGCTGAGCGTGAACCTCTGGGGTTTGGGTTTTGCCCCCGGGGGGTTGATTTGATCAAATCCAAATATTTGGCAGAACGGCCTCTATGTCATCTGCGTCTCACTGGAGAGTTTTCTTTCACAAGGGCTTTGTTTGGGTTGGGTCAGAGCCCTGCAGTTTGGCTTCTCGTGTCGTGGTGGGACCTTAGCAGCGTGGATGGACTCAACCCTGTCACAATCCTCTGCCGTGACCTGATCAGAGCTCTGGGTTTTGACATTTGCAAAACCAAAGCCCTCATTGTTTATATTTTTTTGAAATTTGTATTTTGTGACAAATTTCAGAATTGGAGAGGCTTTGCTTTCGCCTTCCTGGCGACAGAATTGCAAAACGTGCAATTCACTTTTGTAATTAAAGTCTTCATTTCCCAATGTGAAGCCGTTCCCACAGATTCTGACCCCAAAACATTCCTTCAGAAGTTAAACACTCGGGGACGTCACCGCTCACTGCCACCAGAATTCCTCTCGCTCTTCTCCCACCTCACCTCTGGTTTTTCTTGGCTTTGAGGAACCATGTGAAGAGCTCTCCTGCCTCCGGACTGCCCAGGTCCCACCTCTGGCCGCTCGCAGCTGGGCCCTGGGGCTCAGCTTCCCTCTTGGAGGGCTCGAGGATGTTGCTGGAAAGGCGACACAGGACCATATCAGCCCGAGATGCCACAAGAGGGTGCCAAAATGTTGCATTTCCACAAACCCCAGTTCCCTCCCACCCCATCCACCAGCAGCCAGAGCAGAAAGCGGTCTTGGACAGGGAGAAGGATGGTTGGACTCGGTGCCGACAGACCATGAACAGTTCTAGGACTTAGAAAAATAAGAAAAAAAGAAAACCAACTCCCTAGAGCATCACTGCTGCGGTCCAAGAAAAACATCCTCGGCTCTGTGTTCTGCTGGAGCCGTCAGTCGGCTGACGACAGCTCCGAGTTTGGATCGCAGGAGCACTGAAAGTCTACACACTTACTCGCTTTTCTTCTCCCGCCTGGCTAGCAACCACTCCACAAAGTTCTTCTTCAGCATGGTGTCCATCGTGCGGCTGTAGTCGCTCGCCAGCGTGGCCTCGGAGTAGCGTCGCTGCACAGGTCTGGCGCTGGAAGCCCTTAAGCTCACACTGTGGTGAGAGCACAGAGGCAGAGTGAGTTCCATGTGGACCAAGAGCGAACAACGCGCGGTTTCGCTTGGGCTGCACGTGGTGACCCACGCGGTTCCCGCACTCAGCAGGGTTTTGCGGTCACTTTTCATCTCTCTTGGTACCGTTTCTGCTTTGTGACGTGAGGAGATGGCCAGAGATGGGGTGAAGATCCTCCTCAGCCGTTCCGCTGGGTGCTAACGCAATTGCAGCCCAGATTTGATAACTTGGGAGGAGATCTCGGGGATTTGCCGGCACTCTGGAGTCAGCTTGGTTTTCCCTACTGTAGCCTGATTGACACGGGCTTTGGCTCTGAGATGAGGCACCACATGTGCTCAGGCTCCCTCCTCCAGTGAGCTGCACGCCTAGGGCCAAGCAAACCTCTCCTGTGTCCTCGAGAGGCTCAGGGGTGATGCCAGGAGCCAAGGGCTGGCCCTGAGAGCAGCGCGGATTGGACAGGGTAGATATAGTCCCCGGCCACCTAAGTTAGCAGTGAATCTCCCTTTTAGTTCTGTTACCTGGATTGCAGCAGCTCCAACTGCTCTGACAAGGATAGCTTTGGATCTTCTCAGGTTATAGTTGGGAATTTTGCAGCAGAAGCCACAGAAAAAGAGGGCAGCCTTTATTCTATGCCTGCTTTAGGTGCCTGGCCATAATTTCAGAAGCTTCCAAGCACTGAATGCCCTGAAGCCTCGTTTGTGTGAAACAATTAAATCTTGTTTCTAGTTCTCAGCCAACCTGCTTCTCTTCTGGTTGACTTCCAGCTTCCTCTCCTAACTCAGAGCCATGAAGTTTGTAGGGAAAGCCTGGGAGTTCCTGGCTCTGGCTCAAAGGGTCAGGAGCTTTGGTTTGATCTCTCTTATCATTTGCTCATCTCTGTACCTTTGGCTGTTTCCATTATCTCAGATCTACCTCAGGACCCATGTTCTCACCTGCTTATCAGGATGCCGATGGAAAGAGTCCATTTGCTGCCGGTGGGGAGCTGGAAAAGGCTCAAGATATAATCCGAGCTTTCCAAAACACTTACCTCGAGACGTTCTCTTCCATCAAAACAAAGCCCAGAGAAGCGAAGAGCAGAGAGAGAACTTTGAGAAACATCATTTTCTTAGCTGGTTTCTCTGTTCAGATGCAGAGGACAACTTGGATCTCCGTTCCCTGTAACACACGGGACACAAGTGACAGGACAGCAAACCAAGAGCGATGGCAGTGGTTGGGCACGTGCCTGCACTTGTAAATGTGTTTCTACAGCCCTCGTGCTCGGAGCAGCCTTCTCCGTCCTACAAAGCCCTCCTCTGCCCTTCCCAGTTAAATCACTTTTTCAATGCCAAGGCTCTTTCCCACCGCGGTGTCTTTTAATGTTGGTTTCCTGTACGTTTATTGTAACCATCAAATTCATTGTGGGTCGCACATTCCCGGAGGCAGGGGCTTTGTCTTCCTCCGTGTTTACAAGCTGACCCTGTGGGTACCTCATTGTGCTTTAAGGGTCGATTCAAGCTTGAGTGTGTGAACGGGAACGTCCGCTGGATCAGGCAATGCAGTAGCCATGGCATCTGCTTATCCCACCCTGCGGTCCGGCGGGATTTAGGAGTCTGATCCGATTTCGGGGAGATTCTATTGGGATGAATAACGGCTCGTGTAGGGACTGGAGCCACAATCAGTGCGTATCTGCTATGAAAAATCTCCCATGGACAGTGACAGGACCAGATTCCAAGATTTATTAGTTCCAAGCTGTTCCCAGTCCTCACGTCCACGGTTCAGCTCCACAGCCCGTGGACATCTGAGCTCTTTTAATTACTATTCCAGCTCTGCAAACTCCCTACAAAAATGGGTTTGATCATGGCTTATGGATAGGTTTTGTTGTCCCTCACCTCTCTCTTTGTAAGAGAGATTTCTGGAAACAGCATCGCAACGGAGCGCTGCCGCTGGTGGGACAAATAGAGGAGCGGAGAGTAGGGGGCTGGGAGAGGACTCCGTGTCCCATCCTCCAAAAATCTGTTCATACATTGATAGCATTTCCCTCCTCTAAGCAGGTGTTTGCACTCTCATGACAGCCTAATTATTGTTTTGGGGAGAGCAGGAATTTGCAAGTCTGGACGTTGTTGGTAATTGTGGCATTTTTTACTCCTGGAAGATTGTGAGATCTTTTATAAATGTTTTTGAGCCCTTCTTGTCAAGTGAGAAAAATACGGAATGGGTTACGTTATCTCAGACACGTCAAGTTCTGAGAAATGCTCTTAAAAGCAAAGGTGTGTATTTGAAACGCTGGCAAAATCCCTGAAATACTTAGAGCTAAAGCAGTAAAAGACAAATAGTTGCGGGGCGCGTTAGCAGAAGTAAATTCCATTGCACAAAAAGCTGAGGGATATTCTAAATGAGAACAGAAAAAATGTGCCATGATTAAATAACTGAGGTTTTCCTTCCTATTTGCATTTTATTCCCTCGATTGATGCAGTAACTGCCAGTGCGACAGTGAATCTGAGAATAGTGAGGCTCGGCAAGAATATCGTTCGCTTTGGGTAATCTTCTGTGACACTGGGAGAGGAAACACATTGCAGCCTTAATTTTGACCCCAAATTGGGTCAGAATTGACCCAAACAGGGAAGAAAAAGCAGTTCATGTGTTCAGAGACTGCTGAAAACCCATTTTTTTCATTGATGTGAGACCTTTCCGTGTGGGACACCGGAGCAGCCGAGCTCTGCCAGCCCTGCCGGGCACGGGCTTTGCTAAGATACCTGCGCCGCTTTGATCCTACAGTTTGACTCCTTCACAAAAGAAGGAGCAATTGGTGGGACCTTTGCACCGTGAGGGTTTCCCGGTCCCCTGTGCCGTATCATCTGCTTTGGAAGAAACGTTATCTCTATTTTATCCGTAGCCAGGAGCTCCAAAATGCAGCTACAAGCCGTTTCTCCTCATTGTTTATCCGTGTTGGATGAATTCAGAGGTGCAGATGCCAGCCTGGCATTTCCCATACACGGAATCCTCCTCTGGAATAACAGCGTTTCCCTTTACAGCCCAACTCATGCTGCTGCCGGTCTCTCTGGCAGCGACACAGCGAAAGCAGCGTCTTGTACGGCGTTGGGAGAGACTCAGCCAAAGGGACGGGCTCTGCTCCAGCCGCTGCCCGACTCTCCCACCCACTGCTCACCCCCACTGTTATCTTAGGAAAAAAAAATGAGTTAAAATAGTTAAAAAGAGAGATTTACAGAGCGCTTCTTACCTTCCTGCCTCTCAGAAGCCACTCGGCGGATCTCAGCCCGTTCTGGTGTGCAAAGCGGACCCTGCAGAGCTTTTATACGCGTTGGCTGGACAGGACCATCCCCTCTTCCATGAGGTGAACAGGAAATCAAGCACCTAATCAAAGCAATTCCAGCCCACTTAGAGCTGCTTCATTAGGTCCATTGACCTACAGAGCAGGAAAATAACCTTTTAAAATATGTTTACATTAATGGCAATTAAACATTACTACATCACAAAATCAGGAATGAACGTGGATCGTGGGTACAATACATATGGCATTGGGCTAAACCTTAATTCCATAGAGCACCTTCTGCCATGGTGAACACTTCCTCCGTTTCCATCTTTCCTTTCACCAGGTGTAAGTGCTGTCTTAGAGAGCTCCCATCTGCTCCTCCTCTTTCTTGCAGGAGGAATCACTTTGCTGAAATCAGTAGCTCCTATCATTGATGGTTTTGTCACCATCAAGTCTGGGCATCCCCACCGTGGTCTGCAAACCCCACATACTGAAAACAACATCTGTCCCACAAAACATGCCCTCCAAGAGGAGGAAACTTGGGATGGAGAGCTGCAAACAGGGAATTGGTAGGGAATGGTGAGGCAGCATTGGTTAACGAGGAGGAGGGTGGTGACCCAGCGGCAGCCTTAAGAGGGCTGAGGGGCAGCAGCTGGACCTGAGCACCCACTGGGGCTGCTGCTGTCCTGAGTGATGGAGCGATGCTCTGTGGTCCTGCAGCTGCTGGGGATGTGGGTCAGTGAGGTCCTGCCCTTGCACAGCTGGATCCAGGGGAGCAGATGTTCTGCAGATGGGAACTGTGCCAGCAGCGTCCGAGGGACAGACCCCCTTCCCATTGCCTCGGCAGTGACTGTGCTGGTAAGATCTTTGCCCCAGCGCCTTCCCTGGGGTCTCTCCGGGAGAATGGGACCCATTAGGCTTTCACCCCTAAATCGTGTTCAGGGATTCCTACCAGCAGTGCCCCTGTTGCTCTCCCATCCCATCGCACCCAGCTCCGATCTGTTGGAGTCTGTGCCAGCCAAACCCCCAAGACGAGCTCTGCTGACAGTTCCTGATGTGAAGGCAGTCCCGCCAGTGGCTCGGCTCCCCGAGCAGCATGAACTTTTGCAGAAGGTTATCCAAGTCCCCACCTTCCCCTCAGGTCCACCAGCCTTTTATTTTCGTTGAGTTCAGCAGAGCTGCTGGGCGCAGGAGCCCCACGCACCTGGGTGTAGGAGGGCTGTGTCTGCGTGTGCGCATCCTCCCAGGTTTGTGCTGGCTCAGCTACATCGGGGATTTGTGTGGGAAAGAGGTAGGGTTTCTGGCTGACAGGGCTGAGCAAGGAGCAGCCCTGAATGAAGCTGCAGGAACAATGGCAAAACTGAGGTGTCGGTGGTTTCGGCGTGGGAGAGGGTTTCGCTGTGCTGGCACGGTGCCCCCAGCCTGTCTCGTCCCAGACACGTGCAGAAATGCAGCACGAGGAGGTCTGTGCCTCCGCAGAAAAGCTGTCTGTGTTGCAGTTCCTTTCTAAAAAGTGGGGTTTTTTTCTGCCCTCGGAGAAGCGCTTCTGAGACAGAGGAGCAGATAGAGGAGAGCACAGTGACCATGTCCAGCTCCTCCGATGCTGGCAGAGCCAAGCTCTGGCTGCTCTGCAGTTCCACAGCTCCCTGGCACAACCAGCCTCGCCAGCAAGAAGCGTTGCGTCTGTATTGCATTCAGATAAAGGCTTGGAAGGACATTGCTAGGGCAGATTAAGAGTTCAGTGCTATTAGGTAGTAATTATTGCTTTCACAGGAGCTACTCAACGCGTGGCTCAGTCTTTCAGCTGGCAGGACACGAGCATGGCAGGAGCTCCAAAAGCTTTGCTCCCATGCAGGAGCATTGTGGCTGCTGTAATAAATGAGGCACTATAATAGTTACAAATAACCAATTTGCACTCCTAGCGCAGTTGCTAATCAATAAAACGGAATAGTTTATCCTGGGGTCTTTATTATATGTATTCTGGGCACTTCACTCCCAGCCAACTCTGATATCTTGTTTCTCCAAAGTGCAACCTATTTGCTTTCCTCTCATTAAGTGCCTCTGTAGGATATAAAGTTAACAGAGTGAAATAAATATCCAGCAACATTAAATGTTGACCCAAGGTTCGCAGTTACGGTTATTCCAGGGCATCTGCTCGTGGTGCAGTTTGGACAGCAGCGTTGCTCTTAGATTTCTCACCATCTTTCAAACAAAACCCCCCGATGTGCAGAAGTTCCTTCAGAAGGGAGGTGGGCACTGGCTGCATCCCATCCCCTCTGTGTGATACCCACAGATAGAGGGGGAAGAGTTTGAAGCTGCAAGAGGGGAGATTGAGATGAGGTCTTGGGAAGAAGTGTTTTGCTGTGAGGGTGGGGAGGCCCTGGAACAGGTTTCCCAGAGCAGTGGTGGCTGCCCCATCCCTGGAGGGGTTCCAGGCCAGGTTGGATGGGGCTTGGAGCAACCGGACCCAATGGGAGCAGGTTGGAACTGGGTGGGCTTTGAGGTCCCTTCCAACCCAAACCATTCCTTGATTTCTGTGATTCCATGATTGATGCTTAAAATGCTGAAGCTCTGCTTGTTGGTTCAGGTCTGCGGAGCTCAGGGGTGACAAGTGAGGTGCTGCTCTAGAGGAGGACCCTGTGCCCACAGCTGCTTTTTCCATGGTACTGTGGGATCTAAGTAACGATGCAAACCTTGCTCTTCTCCAGCCTCAGCCCATCACGGCTGCGGCAGCGCTCCCCTTGTAGCATTCCCTGTGCTCCGCTGCCTTCACTGATAACGCAGCTCATTTCCCAAACTTCATCTGGGTCCCAGCTCAGGACGCTTCAGTCGCATTTGTATTCCTGCAAATCAAACAGGAGAACTGGGGCTGTGCTGTTTCATCCACACAGTGCTTGGCTTTTCCCCGCACCAGACCTGCCTCGAGGACTTGGTGTCCCAGGAATTCAGGAATGCGTTGGGAAGATCACAGCTGCGCTACTGGAACGATCCTTTGCTCTGCTTTGGGACACTGAAACATCTCAAGGGCAACTTTGATTACGAAGCATTTCAAGTATTAGATGTCTCTGTAATCATGGAAAATAGGGCTCCAAGTGACCTTAAGAGGTCATCGAATCCCTCCCCTGCTCTCAGGCAGCCTCAGCTCCACTTAAATCCCTCTGAGAAGAGGAGTTTGATCCCTTCTGAAAAGTTTTCAGGAATGGAAATGCTGCAAACTTCTTGAGAAGCTTCTTGGTGTTTAGCTCTGACACCTCACCCTCTATGGCACAGTCACACTCTCCTGTTCCCAGGGGATGTTCTGCTCCGTTCTGTGCATGAGCATTAGGCTGAGCTGGGATTCTTGACTGTATTCGGCTGCGATCGATCCGTATTGGCATTTGCTCTGCTCCTCAAATCACAGGAGAGAGGAAGAAGGGATTAAGTATTTCATCCCATCCTCTCCCTGAAATCCCATGCATTGGAGCATCATTCACACTCTGATCCCGATTAGGACCAGATCTTAACTCAACTTCACTGCTACCAAAGGCACAGAGCTCAGAGCTTTCCTTAGGAGCTCATTTCTCTCCCTAAAATCCCAGCAATGCCACCTCGCAGAGGGGGTGACTCTTAGGTGCTTTATTCTCGCTGTCGCACCTTGGCAGAGCGCAAGTCCTCAATGTGAGCTTCTTCTCCTGCAGCCCTGACCCCACAGCCCGTGTCCAGCTTTCCTTTCCCCTCCCGGGACTCCTTGCACCTCTGCTGCCGTACGGCATCTCCTGGACCTGGCACAGCAAGGGCTGCTGCTGCCAGGAGGGGAAACCACGTGCCCGATGCCGGGTGCCAGGACCCTGCCGGGAGGCTCGTGCTGACCACGGTGTGGTGAAAGCAACTTTGGCTCCCGCTGAAGGCAGCAAGAGTTTCCTGGCTCCTCACCCCATGCCTTGTGCCCAGCCCTGCCCCGCGCTCGTGCTGGGACACAAGGGATGAGTTGGATGGATCCATAGGGCATTGTTGGAGCGACCAACACCACTGCATCCTCCTCTTGGGACTTGGACCCGCCTCCCCCTCCAGTGTTAGCATCCTACCTCGTGGCAGCATCTTAATGTAAAAACCATCCTCTATTCCTCCTTGGAGTGAAGACCGAGCCAGAGTTAAGCAGCTGGGGAGATCGCAGCGTGGAGCTGCAGGGAGAGGAAATAATCAGTCCCGCTAAATCCCAAGTGTGCACCAGCAGGATGAGAAACGAGACAGCCCGGTCCATGGCGAGGCGCCTGCCCAAGTGGCTGGTTCAGTAACGTGGAATTATTTCCGTCTCGTGCCCTCGCTGCTCTCCCAACCTCACCTTCGCGGGTGCCCCAGCGCGGGCGGTGGGGTCCGGGTCAAGGTTTCGATTGTGAAATGACCTCTATGTTTTAACGTGACCCACAACAGCGAGTGGTACCGTGCAGCTTCCCACCTCCCGGATTGCACTTGTTTGGGGTAGAAAGAATTAGGCAGAAACGCAACGGTATCCGTGGCTGAGCCTTTCGTTGCCTCCTGCTACGGGGGTTAAAAAGAGGAGAGATGGGAAGTGGGGAGTTCTGGGGCATTTGAATGGCGACTCGAAATTATAGGGCCCCCAAATTTGTACTCGCGGAGCATAAATCGGATACAAATGCCTTTATTTTGGGCTGGAGGAAATCTGATACAAATACCTACAGGAAAACGTCTAATCTCTGCTTTATAAGTGCTGCAAATGTTTGGAGGGGGGTTCAAAAGAGCAGCTCCTGCTTGGAATAAGGTCAGGGGGAGTTCAGCAACGGCAGGATTCATCCCCCACCATGCTGTCTCAACGATGTTAGTTTAGTTTAGCTTTGTCTCGAGACCAGAAGGTTCTCCAGCCATCCGGAGGGGTCTGGCTGCTCCAGGGCTGCCGGGGTGGGGTTTGAGGGAGAAAACCTAAATGGACAGATCAGAAAGAGCTGCTGTGAGGAAGGGTGGCACAGTCCTTTGGGGGAGAAATTGGAATTTAAAGGGACTGTCTGAACAACAACATTTCAGGGCTCGTTCTGATCAACATCTGCCTTTCCTCAGAGTGAGAGTTCCTCACTCGCCCATAGAAAGTGACAGAAAAACCCAAACGGAACCATTTCCACTGTGGGGGGAGAAATGGGTGCAAAGCATCTTCTGTTTTTTTTTGGTGGGAATTTGACCAAATCTCTGTGTTCACAAAGCCCTGCGGAGGGTTCAGGGGGAAGGAGAGCTGAGGGAGGGCAAACAGCCCCAGCCCTGAGAGGAGCTGAGCCCCCAGTCCTGGTGGGAGCCCCAGAACTGCCCAGCAGCACATGCTGAGGAGCAGCAAATCAGGGTTTGGTTGTGGGTTCCTGTTGGGTTTGCTTTAACCAGACTCCAGCTTTTTAGCACCAGAATTAAAGGATTTTGCAAGATATGAGCTGGGTTTGAAGGCAGAGCTCCTTGCAGTGTTTGCTTTGTTGTGAACTGAAGCACTGAGGTGTTTGGGGAAGGGGGAGATCTTCCAGGAGCTGCAGCTTTAACCATTCCCACCTTCAGCCCCGCTGCTCCAGGAGCTCCCACCCCTCGGGGGTGCAGGGGGGGCGCTTCCCACCCTCAGCCCTTCCCCGGGGCTGCTCCCCTGCCCCATCCAAACCCTCCGAGATGCTGGGAGAGGGTTTCGAAGGCACCAAGAACCTGGAGATTGTGAACAACCAACTTCAGCCCTCGATTCTGTTTTCAAGCAAACCGTTGATCCCAGAGAAAGTTTGATTCTTAACAAATTTATCAACAGGAGCTTTAATCAACTCTCAGATCTTGTGAGATCTGCGCTGCTTTTTCAAACCAGAAATATTTTCCACGTAACAAAAACGGAACAAAAGGTGCCTTAACCTTGGATTCCACTTAAGGAAAAGGAAATATTTCCCAACTTGAACCCTCATTCTCTTTATTCTGTTGAATTCTCGCTTATGTTTCCAGGACAGGTTTCCTCCATGTTCTGATTATTTCTGCTTGTTGAGATTTGATTGGAACAGATTCCTTGAAAACAATGTTTTTATTTTTTCCCCTTTAAGACCTGTGTGTTTTGCTGCAAACTTTCTGCCTGTGATTGTTAAATAGTAACTAATTCGTATTTTCAAACTTTTGAAAATTAAGATCTTTTTTCTTTTCAGTTGCCAGGGTTTCTCAGTGTATTTTTAATGTTTCCCAAATTAAATATTAGTGACAGCAGCATAGATTAAAAAAAAAAAATGCATAGAAAAAAATTTAAAAAAATTCCAATGATTATTGGCAGAAAAATACCAGAATAGAATTCTCGTTTACTGCTAATCTGCCACAAAGATTCTGTCTATTTTGGCTGTTTTCTGCCCTAGATCAAACCCCCAGCCCTGCAGGAGGAACCTCGTGCTCCAAATCCCCATCTCAGTGCCATCTCTGTTGCATCATTTCACACCCAGCAACAACTTTCTCCCTTTAGAAACGTCCCTGAACTTCTAAATGGCAACGACTCTTATTTGAACCTGTAAATAAATTGTAAAAACCCCTTTAGACCATTTCTGACTGAGTCAAAAAGATTGAAATCTTTTAAAGCCCCCACCTTTTCCCCGCTCGGATCAGCAGCGGCTCTGACAACGTTAGTAAACTCAAAACAAAAAAAATCAGCTCCTGGGTGGTTTTTAACGCTGCAGCCCGATTTAAGGAGCTCCCGGGGGAGGACAAAGGCCACGGAGGGTTCTCCAAGGGACAAACGCTGCTCAGCCCTGTCCCGCTCCAGACACCCCTCGGGGTCCCCGCGGTGCCGGGCGGGCGGGAGCTCGGTCTGGGGGGGGTCAGGGAGCCCCTCGGCCAGGGGGAGGGCGGCTCTGCCCCCCGCGGATCAATGGTTCAGGCTCTGCCGTTCGCATTCCCTAAATACCTTGCATCTGGAATGCTGGGCGAGGGGCAGGAGGGGGGCGAACAGCCCCTCTTGTTCCGGATCCGAATGGGAGCTTCCCCCTATGCTTGTATGGTTTTCCTTCCCTTTTTTTCTTTTTTTTTCCACTCCTTTTTCTTCCTTTTTTCTTTTTTCTTTTTTCTTTCTTTCTTCTTTTTTCTTTCTTTTTTTCTTTCTTCTTTCTTTCTTCTTTTTTCTTTCTTCTTTTTTCTTTCTTCTTTTTCTTTCTTCTTTTTATTTTTTCTTTCTTTTTCTTTCCTTTTTTTCCTCCTGTATTTTTCTTTTTTTTTTTCCTTTTTCCTGTTTTCTCCTCCTTTATTTTTCGTCCCCCTCCCCCCTCCCTTTTCCCCTTTTTTTCCCCCTTTTTCTTTTTTTCAGGTTCGTTCCCTTCATTTCATTACCCCTAGGGGGTTACGTGCGGAAGGGACCGGGGAACCCCATAAAAGCCCCAACGAGAGAGTCGTTTCCGATGAGGAGCAGCCCCGGGGGGTGGGTTTGGCCCCTGGGCTGGACCGGCTTTGCGGGCTCCTCATTCCCAGCTCGGGGAGGATCCCGGAGCCCTTTCTGAACTGCAGGGAAGTTTTCCCTTAGTTTCATCGCTCTTTTCTTTTCACCTGCGAGTTCGGCGCTGGGATCTCCCCCTGAGTCCCTCCGGATTCGATTCGGTGTCTCAGCAGAGACCGGGACCGAGAGGCACCGCGGGGTTCGGGGCGCGGAGCGGGAAGAAGCGGCTCCGACACGGGGGGAAAGAGTTTAAATGCCCATTTCCCTGGATTTTCTCCCTCCTTTAATGAGTTTCCTGGAGGCTGCGGCACCCCCGCGCCCTCGGGGGCGGCTGTTTCGGAAGGTTTAAACAACTTCGGAGTCAGTTTGCACGGATTTACCAACAAACTTTCCTCCTCAGCCGAGAGAGAAAACAACAATAAATAAATACTGAGCCGATTACAACAAAATATTGGGATCGAACCCAGCACAACCCGCCCGTGCGGCACGGGGGGAGCCCCCCGCCCGGGGTTGGGGGGGGGATGCGCGGAGGGGGCTGCGCGGGCGCGCAGGGAGCGCGGGGCTGCCGGGAAAAACCGCGCCCGGGGGGCCCCGAGCGGAGCCCCCGCCCGGGGCAAAATTCCTCCGTGACGAGGTGGGTTTTACTTATTTATTTATTTATTAAGTAATTATTTAATTTATTTTTATTTCTTTTTAAATTTTATTTTTATAATTTTTTTTTTTTGGCCCCGCGGGGGGCGGGGCAGAGAGGAGCCCCCCGGTCCGGCGGGAGGGGCGGCCGGGACACGGCTTTCCTGGGAATCTCAAAGCGGGGGGACACACAGCCCGTGCCTCTCCTTGCAGCGCAGGAGGGAGGAGGGGATGAAGGGAGGGATGAAGGGAAGGATGGGGGGGAGGTGGGAGCCGCTGCGCCCCCGCCCGCCCCGTCGGGGAGGCAGGAAGGCGGGGAGGGGGGGGGGACTGGGGGCGAGGGGGCTCGCTGCTATTTTCAACCCGTCTTGAGCCTAAAAATAAAAGTCTCCAGAAAAGGCAGGCGGATTGGAAAGGGGGGGGGGGGGGGGTGTTGCTCCGCTCTCGCCGCTTTGCCGACGGGGCGCCCCCCCTCCCCCCGGGTCCCTTTTGTCCCAGGAGGACCCCCCCCCCACCCCGCGGGGCTACACAGGAGGGGCTTAAAACAATGCGAGGGACAATGCCCCCCCCCCACGGGGGGCTCCCCCAGCCCCGGGGGGGCGGAGGGCCGTGTCCCCCCCCCGCAGCCCCGCTCCCCTGGCGCCACGGCCCCTCCCGGCCCCTTTGATGCCGAAGTTTTTTACACCCAGAAAAATCCCATTGAGGCACCGGGGGGGGGAGGGGCGCGGGGGGAGGGGCGGGGGGGGCTGCACAGATGGGAAAGGGCCCTCGACGGGACGGGCGGGGAATGGGGGGACCCCAAAGCCCCACCCCGAGCCAGGGGGTGGCTGCCGGGGGGGGGGGTGCGCGGGGAGGGAAATACCGTAGTATTTAAGTGAAAATCAATAAATAAGTGGCTGCCGCCCCCTCCCCTCCCCCCCGGCCCCTCCCCCCGGGGGACGGGCCCTCCCGCATCACCACGTGGCTTCCTCCTCCCGCAAACATTTTCACTCGCTTTTCCAGGTCGGTTTTTATTTAGAGGCGGTGCCCGGCGGCGTCCGGTGACACCGGGACCCGCAAAGCCGGCCCGGGGGCCCCCGCAGCCGGTGCCGCCCCCTCCCCACCAACCCCCCCCCCCCCCCGCCCTGCCGCCTCTTCCTCCTCCTCCTCCTCCTCTTCCAGCGGCCGCCGCCCCCTCCGCAAACGGAGGAAAAAAAAATCATATAAAAAAAAAAAAAAGGAGAAAACAACAGAAAAAGAGGGGGAAAAAGGCAAAGGGGTGGGCAAGGAGCCCCCGGGGCGGCAGAGCGCGGCCCGACCCGACGGCGCGGCGCACGGAGCCCCCCGGGAGCCCCCCCCCCCATCCCGCCACCATGAACAAGCTCTACATCGGGAACCTAAACGAGAACGTGACCCCCGCCGACTTGGAGAAAGTCTTCAACGACCACAAGATCTCCTTCAGCGGGCAGTTCCTGGTCAAGTCGGGCTATGCCTTTGTGGACTGCCCCGACGAGCAGTGGGCCATGAAAGCCATCGAAACTTTCTCGGGTGAGCGCCGTTATCTCCGCTTTCCCCCTCCCCCGGGCTCACCCCCCCCCCCTTCACCCCAAAGGCGGAGCCCCCATTGCGCCCCGTCGGGGGTTTGCAGCAGCGGAACCCCGCTTTGCACCCCGCAAACTTAGGGACCCCGCTTCCCACCCCCTAAAGAAAACAGGGACCCCCGCTCTCCCTCCCCTGCAAAGCCCAGGGACCCCTCCTCCCATCCCCTAAAAGCCTGAGGACCCCGCTTCCCACCCCCTCAAAACCCAGGGACCCCCTTTCCATCCCTCCCAAGAAACAGGGACCCTGCTTTCCTTCCCCTCCAAAACACAGGGACCCCACTTTCCATCCCTCCCAAGATCAGAGACCCCTCTTCCCAGCTCCCAGAAACCCAGGGACACCCCCCCTCCCTCCTCCCCAAACCTCTGTCTCCCCTCTTTCTCCTCTTCCAAGAAACAGCCCCCCCGCTTTCCTTTCCCTCCAAACCCACGGACCCCACTTCCCACCTCGCAGATAAACAGGGACCGCGCTTTCCATTTCTCCCAAACAGAGGGACCCCGCTTTCCACCCCCACCCCCAAACCCAGGGTCCTCACCTCCCCCCCCCCCCCCCTCCCGTCTCAGGGGTTGGCCCCCCCCGTCCCCGCGGGGTCCCGTCGCGGTGCGGGCGGGTGGGTTGGGACTTTGGCCATTTTGATTTGAAACTGGGTTTCCTGGGGCATGTGATGTGTGGAGGAGCGCGAAGGTCGCCATGCTGCTCGCGGGAAGAGAAAAAACCTCCCCGGGATGCAGAGAATTCCGAAAATAGACGATTTTTCGGTTTCCGCCCCCCCCCCCCCCCCATCTCCCGCGCCGAACCCCCTCCTCTCCATTCGGGCTCTTCCCTTCATCCCCCCCTCCAAAAAAAAAACCATCCTAAACCCCAACAGCGAGGAATCCCACTCCATTTTCCAAGAGAAATCCATTCCTGCCATGGAGTTTCAATTTTTTGAGCCTTTTAATGGGGGGTAAAAATCTCCCCTTGCGGGGATCGAAGCAGGCGGAATTAAATAATTGGTCTCAAAATGTTATTCCTCGTTTTCTTTTGCTCGAAGCGGGATGAAGGAAGGGATTAAACCTTCCTAGGGAACGTTATCCAGCCTCCCTCGCCGCTCCCTCCACCGCTGCCCATTTGAAGCCAGGCTGAGGTTTAATAAAATGCACTTGTAAAGGGGTCGGGGAATGCGTTTGTTCTGTGTTTGCTGTAATTCGAATTCAATTCGGGGTTTCCTCGCGCCTTCCCCCCATCGCTCCACCCGGATTTTAACAAACAGCCCCGTTTTGTTTTTAGGGAAAGTGGAGCTTCATGGAAAACAGCTCGAGATTGAACATTCGGTGCCTAAAAAGCAAAGGTAACGTGGCGCTTAAATTTCTTATTTTTATTATTTTTCAGCATTTCTAATGGGGGGGAATAAGATAAAGGAGGCAAAAAAAAAAATTTAAACGCAAATACGTGCATTTGAAATTAGAAGTGTTGATGCTTTGGGTTTAGAAGCGTCCCCAGCAAGGTGAGAGGCGGTTTTGAAGATTGAGGTTTAATTTCTTATTTTTTTTTAATTTTTTATTTAACGAAAAGTTCCTTCCCGAGCGACTTTTGGTTTTTTTTTAATAAAAAAAGAACTGGGGAAGTCATTCTCCCGCCACCCCCAAGGTGATGGGTGGTGGAGGCGCTTTGGGTTGGGTTTTTCAAACTTGTGGCACTGGAAGAATTTCCCAGCCCCGCTCGGCTCCTCTGCTGCGAAATGGGTGAAATCTTTTGTTTTCCAAGAGAAGAGTAAAAATTCAAAAAAAGAAAAAAATATCAGAAAAATGGAATTTGCTGGGATTTGGTGGTGAGGACTTAAAGAAAACAACCCCATGGGGCTGGGCTTGCCATGCCAGCAGGGATTTAAACCCTGGCTCAGGTCCTGCCCTGCGCCAACTTTTATTTTGGGGCAAAACCTGCCCTTTTTGGTGCTTTGCGTCCACCTGCCCACGCCTTCGCCCACGCCGCCCTTGCCCAGCGCGGCCTCTCCATCTTCTTGGCCCTTTGTTGTTGCGCACGGGGTTGGCGTGTCGGACGCCGGAGCAGCCCCGGCCCCCCCAGCCTTGGGATGATCAATATAAAGAGTTTGTGTTTGTCTTTTTGCAGAGAGCCCCCCTCAGCTCCAGGGGGTTGGCGGGCGAGCTCAGCCCCGACCCCAAAGCGTCCACGTTGGATCGCGCAGCCCGAACCCCACGTTGGCCACGTGACGAGGCGGTTACTTCAACGCCCGCGCGGAGGGAGGAGGCGAAGGCAACTCTTCCTCCCCTAACTCTCCCGCTTCCTTCGCCTCTTGACGAACCCCCCTCTCGCCTGGGGGGGTGGGAACCCCTTTTTGGGGTCCCCCACTTGGCCCCACTGCTGACCTTGGCCCCCCCTTGGCCGGGGCTGATGGGGTTCTCCCGCTTGGGGCTGATCTCTAAGGCAGAAAAACATCCATTTAATAATTTCCCAGCTGTGATTTTTATTCCGAGGGTAGATATCTTTTTTTTTAGCACCTGGTGGCGGGGATCGATCGGGTTCGTTGGGGCGCGGGGGATGCTGCGGCTTAATTAGCAAAGAGGGTAATTGGAAAGGCAATCGCCCCATGAAGGGTAACAGAACAGCACTCCCAAACCCCCATTCGTTTGTTGTTTTAGCGCTGCTGGATGATCCCTAGGCTTGGGGGGGGGGGGCGCAGATCCCACCCCCCAGGAGAAATTCCCTGAAAATGGGAATATTTCGGTGGTTTCTGCCATGCGGGGAAATGCTGGGGAGGGGGATCTTTCTGAGCGTTCGGTTTGCGTTTCTCCCGGCTCTGCTCAAAACCTGCTGAGCTTTGCTTTTCGCTGCAAACCTTCCTTCTGGGGGGGGGGGTTTAACGCCCCCCCCCGGGGGCTGTTGATGCTCCCGGAGCTGCGGGCGGACCGCGGGGGTCCCGGGGGGTCCCGGGCGGGGCCGCCGCCGCCGTTACTTTGTGTCGCTTTGGAGAAGTCGTTTGTGTTTCTGGGGGCGGAAAAAAGGCAACTTTTTTTTTTGGCAGCTGAGTGTAAACCCGGCAGGTTGTTACCCCGAAGGAGGTTTTGGGGGCCGTTCGGTGGATTTTGGGGGCCGCCCCCCACCCCGAGGATGCCGGGGGGGGGGGCGGGGATGGTGTTCCCTCCAGGGCGACGTTTTGTTGTTTTTTTTTTTCCCTTTCCTTTCTGCCTGTTTTCCAGACTGGCTTTTCCAGTTTAAAGGCACACAGCACAGGAAATGGTTAATTAAGAGCGAGCAGGGAGGGCAGAATCCCGGAGTTTGGGATCCGAGCCGCCCAGCACCCCCTCTCCCCCCCCTCCCCAAACCTGAGAGGAATTCATTTTTTTCCCCTAAGAAATGTGGGAAAACGAGTCCTGAGCGTTGGTGCGATTCTCAGTGAATTTCTGACGTAAAAATGTGGCTTTTTTTGGTTGTGTTTTGCTCTCCCTGAAGGTGCGGGGGGGGCAGAAGTCTCGGGGGGGGGGGGTTTGGGGCAGCGACTGTGCCCGTGTGGTGTAAAGAAACCCCTCCTGCTGAAAAAGTCTCTCCTGACCCTAAAACCATCACAGAAACGAATTACCCCCTCGTTGGTGTCGGTGAGCAGAGTGGAGCCCCCCCCAAAACGCCCAGGAAGGATCAACCGCTTTGGGGCTGTTTAATTACAAGGATTCATCAAACAACACTTAAAGCTGCGAATTGGGGGTAATGATGAGGGGCAACCATTTTAACGAAATGCTTTTAGAAGTGTTCGAGTGTGGAGAAAAGACGGTGCTGATAAATCGGTTTTGTTAAAACCCCTCTCAGTTTTAAAGTGAGTTCAGATTTAAAGTTGGGGGTTATTTATTTATTATTTTTTCCCGGTTAGAAAAAGTTGGAGAAACTTAAGAGGATTTAAAAAAAAAAAAAAGTCTTAAAAATTATTACTCGCTTTATTCTTCCGAAGGTTAAAAATGAGAGGATTCTTTAAGGGGAAAAAAAAAGTTTTCCTGCTTAAGATTAAGGGTTTGGGGGGGGGTTGGGGCTGGGAAGCTGAAAAGCCCGGAGTCGCTGGGGTCGAAAGAATGAATGAATGAAGAGAGGAGGAGGGGTGAGAGGGGGGAAAAAAGTGAATCCATCAAGCAGACATTCCAAATATGAGGAATGTGGAAGTGAGTCGAGCCGAGAGAATGAGAGCAAGTAATTGGGGGGGAAAAGGGAGAGGGATTGATAACAGAGTCGGAGCGAAGGGGCTGCGTGTGAGGAGGCGCAGGGTCCTGGGCAGGGAAATTATTAAATGGTGTTCATGAAGTGAGGGTTTGCAGTGCTGCACACAAATGGATGGAGAAATCTTAACATTTGCTTTATTTTTTCAGTCTTTGTTTCAAATTCATGGGGGTTTTTTTTGCACCAGAGAAATGCTCTCTTTGCCCGAGCGTAATTGTGCAATTAATAGTTAACGAAATGTGTGATGGTTTTGGTAAGAGCAAAGTGGGATTTCTTTTGTTTGTTAGAATTAACCAAAAGACGCCTCTTTCTCCCTCCTGACGTTTGGCTTCGCTGAAAACTGAACTGAAAGAAAAGTTTGCCGCTTCTTTTCGGTTAAGATAAGGGCTGAGATAAAAAGTGCTTTTAAGGCAGCCCCAAGATCCCTCCCTGCCCCTCAAACCAGGGCTGCTTTGCCAGTCGGTGCCATTTAGCGACACCCTTGTTTACAGCAGGGCAGGAGGAGAGGGGTTTCATGGGGTTTGGCTTATTTCTATTTTTTTGCTTACCAAACAGGGCAATAATGCAGAACTCCACGTTTTTGTGAGCCCCCAGCTCTGAGCTCTGTTGATTTTACACCTCTGAGAACTGGAGGCATGTGGAAATTAAGATTATTTTTTTTTTTTTGGTGATTTCCAGCTAGAAAATCCTAGAAATAATGAAGTCATTAAATTAGTCATTAGGAATTTGTCAGAAAGTTTCATCCATGATGTTTGAAACTGAGACAATTTAATCATTTTTAACACACCTTGGGGAAAGGAATGCATTTACCAATTTACAGCCTGGAGGCAGAGCAATGCCTTTATTTCCCCTTTCCATGTAGGAGCTGTAGCTGGCAAAAATGACCAAGAAATTGCAATTTAACCATAAACATCATAGCTCCAAGACTGGACCTGGAGAAGACAGAGCCCATCCCATGGAGGTGCCCTTCGTTAAGAGTCTGGTGATTTTTAAATTCCAAAGAAAAGAATAAACCGAATTCCTTCGAGAACCTTGTTGGCAACCACAGGGGCTGAATCCTCTTCTCCAGCGGAGTTGGTTTCTGCCTGGGCCGTTGAGGTTGAGCCCAGCAGAGCCCGGGCTGGGGGAAGCTGGGGTTAAAGTACTCCCTTTGAAAACTGAGACCTTCCAGAATCTTAAAAAAAAAAAAGAATAAATGGAATAAATGGAGCTTTCTGCCTCCCTCAGCCCAAGCCCCCAGCGATGTTAATGTTTTCCAGAGTTACTGGCAGGGTTTGGGAGAGTTGAGGCATGGCCCCGGGTTGGAGCATCAGGAACCCCCTGCTCCCCGCTGGGCTCAGGGCTCAGCACCTGCATCGCCGCTGGCACCCGCGTGTTCTGGGTTTGGGAACGGAAGGTGCTTTATTTCTGCTTCTTTTAATGATGCCACTGGTTTGTAAAACGGTTTTGGTGGGGAGAGGAAGGAGCCTAAAGCAAAGCACAGGGAAACACCACGGCTGCTGGTGCCTCCCCGTTCCCAGGAATTAGGGAGCAGAGAGGGAGAGAACAGAACAGCTGAGTCTGAAACCAGGAGGTTGCGATTTTCTTTTTTAAAAGAGCCTTTTAAAGAGGTCATGGAGACTTTTCTGGGTTTGGTTGGTTTGGTTATTTTTTTTTTTTAACTCACCAAAGAGGAGCTTTGCAAAAGTTTTAGGTGAAAAGTGTCATTTTCTCTGTGACCACAAAGGCATTAAAAAGCTTAAGCGAGGGTGTTGGCTCCAAAAATCACCACTCCTGAACAGCACTGCCGGCTGCTTCTCTTGGTTGGTGGATGCAACGGGGTCCCAGGTGGACCCCGATAACCCCAGGAGGATTCAGCAGGAGTTCTTTGCAAGGTCTGCCCGTTCTCCTCGCTGCCGGGCTCTTCGCTGACCGATGCGTTTGAGCCTTTGTGCACCTTTAAATTCTTATTCTGCCCAGTTGGAAGCAGGGAAATTATTGGGAGGGTCCAGCACTGGGTACCTCGGGGGGAGGGGTAAAAAATGCCCTTGCCCAGCAGAGTGTAAAGAGAGAAAAATGCATCAGTGATGGAGCTGATGTCCCACATTGTCCTGCTCCCCCTTGGGATGGCGTTTGGCTGCTGCAGGGAGAGCCGCAGGGGTACTTGTGGAATGATCTCCTCACCAGGAGCGTTTTTCTTAACCTGTTTTTATGAAACGAGAAGCCCAGAGCCCACGGTGAGGGTTTGTCCACGCAGGAGCCACGTGTGGGGTTTCATCCCGCTCACCGCGGCTGCTCGTTACCTGTAAAGGGGCAAAGCCCACAGGGAATTCAGATCAGAAACCTTTGCTGGGGTTTCCCCGAACATTAGAAGTTTATGCTGGAAGTGGTGGAGCCGGGGGGATCGCAGGGGTCTCGGCTGAAAGGTTTTCCTTGTTTCTGCAAGAGGTGCTGTCCTTACATCTCCATCCGTCTGTCCTTGCATGTTTTCTGGTGAACCTTGAGCTGTTCTTCTCGGGTGTCGTCGTGACCCGTGTCCCTGTGGAAGGGATGAGCTGCGGGGATGTTGGGGTTGGCCAAGGTGACCTCGGGGGGTCCCTCCCCACCCGAGTCCTGCCCTGAGCCGAGGGCAAATGTCTCCGACCAAAGCAGGAGGGAGGCTTTAGCCCATTGTGGGTCGGTTGTGCCGTGGGAAGGTGGACGCCAGGTGGTGTTTTAAGCTGGTTTGCTTAAACCCAGTGTGTATTTTCTGCTCCTGGTGGAATAACCCCTGGAAGAGGAGTCGAAACCAGTTCTCCATCGTTTTTTTTTGGTCCAGTGTCCACAGCCAGGTCTTGAAGATGCTGGAGGGCTCCTCGTGGTTCTGGGTATGTAAATTGAAAAGAAAACCATCGTGCTTTCATTGAAACCCGCTCGGTTCCCTCCTCTGGGCAGAGTTAGCGATGGATGGGGCTTCCTGGAGAAGGCTTTCGTGGGGACTGGGGTCCTGCAGCCCTTTCGTGGCTCCTGCGAGCCCTTCCCGTAGGGGACACTGCCTGACCCGTGTCCCTTTCCCTGGGCTTTGGCTTCATTGTAGGAGCCTCCGAAGCGAAGCTGTCTGCCTCTTGGCATGGCTGTGGCTTTGGGGTGGGGAGGCTGTGGGGTACCAGGGAGGTCTGCACGTGCTGGGGAGCCGTTCGTCCTCCCCACGCCATTGCCTCGGGTCAAGTCTGCTCTGGGAGCTTCCCCAAGGACGATCATAAACCACAGCAAGAGGTGGGGACAGTTTATTGGGATTCTGTCAGGAGATGAGGGGCCGGGAGCTGTTTGAGCTTGGCAGGAGGGAGCAGGGATGTCGGTGGAGACGGTGCCCAGGATGGGGTGGGAATGCCTGGGAGGGCACAGCCAAGGCAGCGGCACAGGAGGGAGTGAGCATCCCTGCTCCGCTCGCACCTCCTGATGGGGAAAAAGCAGAGGAGCGCAGCCTTCTCTCTGGGTGGAAAAAAAGGAGAAAATAAACAAACATAAAAAATGTGTCCGTCCGTCTCAAAGGAGCCCTCACGATCCATCAGGAAATGGGTCATTTATTTTATTGTAACTGACACTTGGGAGCCCTGACATGGCCAGAGCTGAAATTTCACACTTTTCTGGCTACTGGAATTGTCTGATCCGTACGGAGCAAACTGGTTTAAGAAAATACAACCCTAATCCACGGGCATCCCCGGCAGAAGTAGGTCCGCGCTTTATTTTTAAAGGTAATCCCCCAGGTTGGGTTTAAGATGCTCCGAGCGGCGTCCGCTGCAATAACAGCGAGAGCAGCCCTGCGCCCCAGGAGCCGCTGGGAGCTGGCAGGGCTCCACGCGGCGCGCGGCGAGACGCAAATCCCGCCTGGTCCGCGGGTATTGCGATGTGTAAACAGCACTTGAGATTACAGGGAAAAGGATTTGCACAAAAGGGAGAAAGTTTTGACTCGGGCGAAAGTCCCACTGCAGTTTCCTTTCTTACAGTGTTAGAAGCGGAGATGCTGGGGGAGCAGCCTCCTGCACCAGGGCGTGAAAGAGGCAGGAGGACGGTGATCCAGAGCCGAATAAAAGGGAATGAAAAAAAAAAAAGAGGATCTCGGGGCCAAGTTTTCACCCACAGTCGGAGCCAGATTTTTCTAACTTGCATTTGAGCATCTAAACAAAAGCTCCGTTCTCAGAAGCGATTGGTACCCGATGTGCCGAGCACTCCTGAAAAATCTGACTGTTGGGATTCCTGCTTGTTTCTTGAGATGTGGATCTGTGCACTGGTCCTGTCCCTTCGCCCCCGATGCCGCAGGGGCAGCTGCCGCCCAACAGCCCCTGGGGGGCAATGGGTGCGAGGGGCACAGTGGTAGGTCCAGAGGAATTCCTTGTCCGCCTGCTTTTTAGCTCTTAGCTGCACAGAGAGCCGTTGCGTTTGGTGCTTGTGGTGGAAGGCTGGTCAAATCATTTGGGAATTCCAGGATTGCATGGGGACGAGGGTTTGGGAGCTGCGGATGCGGTGCAGAACGAGCGGCACAGAGCTGCGGCGCGGCAAGGCTGGGACGGAGCGATGCCTGGGATGCTCTGTTCTCCCAGCTCTGTAGGTTCCCCAGTGTTTATCACCTGCAGAGCTCTGGCTCTGCTTCAGCTCCTGTGGGGTTGGACCTTCTGGCTGTGTTGGGTGCAGAGAACGATGTCCCTCTTGGGGTTTTGCAAGTGATCGCAGTGTCTGCCTGTGAGGTGGGTGAGCCCCGTGGTTCTCCCGTGTAACCAGCGCTCTCTGTCTTAGCCAAATTATTCCTTGGTTAATCCTGGTCGTATTCAAGCTGTCTTGATCACCAGAGTGGGTAGTTGTGCGTGTGTAAATATAGATGTATATATGTGATTGTATCTGTTTTCTTTGCTATGAATACACCCCTGTGTGTTTTGTGATCTCACAGAATCATAGAATAGTTTGGGTTGGAAGGGACCTTAAAGATCATCCAGTTCCACCCCTGCCGTGGGCAGGGACATCCCGCTGGCTCAGGCTGCTCAAGGTCCATCCAACCTGGCCTGGAACACCTCCAGGGATGGGGCAGCCACATCTCCTGTGGTTCCAGCCTCTGGCATAAAAGTATTTACAAAGAGATTGATCCAAATGGGCAAAGACTGCAAGAAAATTGTGATCTCCTTAAGGAAGAAGAGCTTGTGGCTGCTCTAGGCTTTTATGGAGTTGTTTGGGGGGTAATTTCATGAGAAGCCAAGAACCTCCTATAAATGTTGTGCTTTTAGGCTGGGATTCACGAGCTTTGAAACGGGGAAGCCATCCTTTTGAAGTTAATGGGGCTGCTTCGATGGTAAAATGAGGCATTTGCTGAATTGGAGCCTAAATATACAACTTTATATAGTCATTGTTTAGTGCTTGGTTACAGCTGAACTAATAACGCAACAAATTTCTCTGACATCTGCAGCCTCTCCTTGCTCGTGGCAGAGACGCAAAGTGGCTGTGACTTTTATATGTGATGTGTATTGTGGAGAGAGAATGGTTGTGACTCTTTAAAAGCTGCGGTTTGACTGAAGACCTTCCCAGTGAGCCGTTATCCGCCCCGCGAGCCGTCATCCGCCCCGCGATATCGTTCCTGTGCCTTCCTGGCTCTCCCCCCGCCTGCCTGGCGCGAATATTTGCACAGCGTTAATTTTATGTTTAGTTTCCCCCTGTACTTGTTTCTCCTGCAGCTTCGAGAGCTCCTTTCTGCCGCTGTTTGCGCCGGTGAAACTTGGCCATGTGAATGTTTATGGAAGGCAGACAGGAGAGAGGGCACGGGCACGTCTGAGGGGAATTCGCTTAGGAAAGAATCCAGATCAGATACACGGGAGGCTTTGTGCTGGATTTCCCTTGCGGTGCGTTGAATTCATTTGCTGTGGGTTTTGTTGGTATGGTTTTCCATTGTGCCTGTGCCAAAGCAGCGATGGGCTTTAAACGGCTTTGCTTCGGCACCACTATATGTAATGATGGTGGAGTAGAAAAGCTCCATCCACGCTGTTTTCCGGCTCCTACCCAAGCTTCGACCTTTTCCTTTTCTCCTATTATTCATGGCCCTCTTGCTGAGAAAAAATGACCCCAAACTCACAAACTGAGGATGCCTTTCCCCCGGCTGGAACCTGTCCGCCTCCATTGATACTGATCCAGTTCCGAGGGAACCAAGGAAGCAGCCGAGGGTGTAAATCTCTCCCAAACCTGAGTCGGCACCCAAAGAGGAGCACGGTCACATCCATGCAGGCTCCGTGGGCGCTGCTGCCTCCCTTGGTTGGGCTCTGTGAGGTGGGTTTGTTGTCATCTTTGCCCCGAGGGTGGTTATGGTGGGTGCTGAACAAGGAGCCTTACTTTCTCATTTTTCAATGAAAATGTTCTATTGCATTCTCTTAGAAGAGCTTTGCTTTGCCCTCCCCTCCTTTCTAAGAGAAAATGCAAGAGAGAGTGTCTCGTGCAGCCAGATTTGGTGAAGAACTCGGTTCTTCTGTTTAAAACTTATGCTGAAAATGAAAAATAATGAAAGAAGAGCCCACCACACTTGTACTTTCACATCTCTGTTTCTTCTCTTTACCTGGGCAGAAGCATTTTGATCTTACTTGCAGTTTTCAGTGGAAAAAGCATCACGGCTTTGCCGCAGCTGGGGCTGAGCCGCAGCCTGGCTGTGGTGCCCAACCTGCACTGGTCTTGATGCTGTCCTCGACCGGATCCGCCAGAGCTGAAAGGGCTTTGGGAGCTCCTGCCTGGGATCTGGGCTGGAATGTATGCCCAACACAATGGGGTTTGATCCCAAACCCCGCTGCCTCGTTACCCCAATGGGGGGAATTGTTCAGGCTGGGTACGGCATTGCGGGTCTTAATTGGAGTTTTGGTCAAAGGGTCTCCACCCTTGAATAAGGTTCATAAGACAGTGTAACCCGTGCTGTAGCCTCTGGATTCTCTCTTTAGGAGTCTCCCTTGATCTCGGAGAGCTTGTCTGTGTGTGATCGCTGCACTGGGCCAACTCCATTTAGCTTCAACTTGCTCAGTGCTGCTGGCCCAGAGCTTTTGCATTGATTTTGATCCAGCCTTATCCGATAGGTCTGTACCTGCCAGGCGTGAGGGTCTGCAGAGCCGCGCTGCTCCCCGGCACGGTGACGGCCCAGCGGAGCAGCCCTCAGAGCCACCAGCACTGCTGCCGCCTCCACCTCCTCCTCCCTCAATCAGAAAAACCCTCAGAAGTCGTAGGCAGTTTTGTTTCCTCTTCCTTTTTGGCGCGGGCAAGCGCTCCTGCATCTGGGGCTGGTGGGGCCCCGGTGCCCTGCGGCTCTCCTCGGCCGTAACGAACCCCTCCTCGTTGCCCCTGCTCGAAGCGCCCCGAGCCCGCGGGCTCCGCTCGGAGCCAATCCTCCACTGTCCGCCAGGGCTGGGGATGCAGGATAAGAAGGTGTTCCTGGCTGCTTTCTGTAGGCAGAATTGTGCGAAATGTGTCTGAGCAGCAGCTGCCGATCACCCTCATAATGATGTTTAATGATTAAGAACTTGGAGCCGTCTAAGATCCACCTTAGAGCCTGTGCTGATGGGATTTGGGTTTTCCTCTGTGTGGGAGCTGCCCGATGTTTCACTCGGCTGCTTCGCAAAGCCTGAACCCATCCCAGAGCATCCCCCAGTCCGTAGCCACATCAGAGCCACTGGAAACCAGTTCGGAATGTGTCCGGGACACTGGAGGAGGGCAGAGGTGCCCTCTCGTGGTGAGGAGCAGAGGGCGAGAGGTTCAGGGTGGCACCCAACTGGGTGCTCACACCCTGTCCCCAGCGCCTAACGAAGGCAGTAACGAAGGGCAGGAGTCAGTGTGGCCACGCTGTGGGTTTCACAGCACCTGAGCTTTTGTTTCATGTGCTGTTGGGTTTGGGAGAGGACGGCAGGAGAGCTGGTGGGCTCCATCTCCTGTGTGGGTGGCTGTTGTAGCCCCGGAGGCAGCTGGCTGAGCGAGAAGCCACACTTGGGACCTCTTCTACTCAAAACTGGCCCTGATGGCTGAAGGGAGATGCTCTGAAATGTGCAGAATGCACCAAAGTGGAGAATTTCTCTGCTTTTATTCAGGTGTTTATATCAGCGGTGGAGGGCAGCTGACAGCGGTGCGGGGCTGGCAGCGCTCCCATCGGCGCTGTGATGATGCGCGGGTGGTGCTGGGTGTTGCCTTCCCCGGTTGTTGTGTTGTGCTGCGCTCTGAAGCGACGGTCTCAGAAGTGCTTCAAGACCCATGGGTCAAAGAACATCTGTCACCCTTCCACACAGAATGGTCTGCAAGAAAATTCAAACCCCGCGTTTGTCGGTGTGTTCGTTGCTGACAGCGCCAGCTCGGGGTCGGGTTTGAGTGAGGTCAGTTTGAGAATGGACCTTTAAAGGGATGGAAGCCTCTCAAGGGGTCTCTCTGGCTGCCAAGCAGTGCTGGGACCAAGCTGGGAGGGAATGGGGGTGTTTGTCGGAAGCAGGGTGTCCTGTTGAGGCGTGGGGTTGGGTTGCTGGTTGTGAGAACCCACCAAGTTCACCTAAGCTTGGCTTTGGGGCATGTTCAGGGCATCAGAAAGAGCCTTTCAATATGTGGCAACTCTCCAGAAAATTAGAATGGAAAGATAATGCAAAATGGATGCATTGTGTAAAACTCATCCATCTTTCTTCTCTATTACTTATCCTGCCTGCAGACGCTTGATGTATTGACTTTGGCAAGGAGTAACTGCCAAGGTCTGGAGGATGATTGGAGTCTTCCTCTGGGCAAGTTGAGGATAAGGGGTTTTGAGATTTCTGGGAGAAGACTCTCACCTTTTGAAGCCCCCGGGGTGTCAACTTCTCTCCGAGGCTGGCAGTAAGCTGGGTGTGGATGTGTTCCATGGGTGCTGAGTGTGCTCCATGCCAGCATCGTCTGCCTGGGGTCAGCTGGGGAAAATGAGGACTGGAGAGGTGACACAGCAGCTTAATAGAGGAGGGAATGTGAAAGCATTTTTCCCAGCTCTAGGATTAACCAGTCCCTTCTGTACCCGGGGTGCAGCAGCTCTTCTAAAAATGGGAATGAGTTCTCTGAGGCTTTCAGAGGGACCTCAGGGACAACTGCTCGTTCTCGGCAGCTCCCTGAAAAAATCCGATGAGTTATTAGGCGTGATTCTCCACGTACAAGGCAGTTCCAAAAAAGAACTAATGGGGAGAAACCAATTAGACAGATTTATTAGCCCAAGATCAAATTCTGGTGGCTGAGATGATTGATGGCAAAGATTACTCGTGTCGTGCTTGCTCGTCAGAGGTAACGGGGGGCCAAGGCGAGTGGCTCTGTGTGAGACTCCTGCATGAAGGAGGTGTTTCTCCAAAATCCCATGGCTGGTTCTCTCCTGTGTCCCTCCAACTCCAAGCAGCAAAGTATCTTTGTTGGCTTGGCCTGATCTCCTCAGGAGGGGCCTCTTGGATCGTTTCTCTTCAAAGGATGAGGCCAGTTTTCTCTCTGCTTTTCTTTCTGCTTCTGCTGCTTTAATCTTGTCATTACAGATATTTGCATATTTCTTTCTCAACCTCCTCTTCCTTTTATTCCACCCCCAAATCTCTTTCCCGTCAGCCACCCCGCCGCTCTGGGTTTGCCGTTGCACAGGCGCAGCTGGGACTCTGCTCCCCTCCCTTGGGCAGATCCCCCATGAACCACAACCGTTGTGGCCATGGAGGCTTTTTGCTGGTGTGGGGGTTATTAAGTTGTTATTTATTAGGGAAGCTTTAGGATCTGAGGCCGAGCAGGTCGGTATGCTTGGAAGGAAGGAAAGTAGCAGCTTGAAATAACACGAGATGCTTTTGGAAGAAAGGATGCTAAGGTTCAAGAGTTAAGATAGAGTTTGTCGTGCTGATGATGTCATGTTGACATCTGGTGGGAGAAGGTGTTTTGAAGGCAGGGGATGGTTCTCTGGGAGGACTTTGCTTTTTCTTTGTGGGAGATACAGAAAATCGTTGTTTAAATTGGTGTTTCCTGAGCAGGTAGTGAGCTGGGTCCCTTTTCAGGATGTGAAGATGATTGCTCTTCTCCCCCATTCCGTCTCTCCTGGATTCTGCTCAATCGTAGTGCAAAGTGGGGGTTTTTGTTAGGGTTCCACCACTCCCTCTCTCTTGCTCTGTGGGGCCATACGTGACCCTGCCCGTGCCACAGCCCAGGTCATTGTCCAAACCCACCTCAACCAGCAGCTCTGGTGGTGAAACTGGATTTTGAAGCAAAGGGTCAAGAAGGGTTCTGGGGGGACCAGGGGTGGGGAAAGGGGCAGCTGGGAGAGGGCAGTGATGTCCTTAACGCTGGCAGGAAAATTCAAGGCTCTAAAAAATGCCTTTAAATTAGGGCTCACGCCCCCCAAGCCTTTAGGAAATGCTCAGATTGAGTATTCCTGGTGTCTGACATCTCGGCATCAATGCTCAAAACCAAGGTGATGCCTCCACATCTCAGAGCTCTGGGTTTAGCCTTTTTGCAAACTCGGGGGAAGCCTTTTCCATGGTTCCTCCCCATTCCCATATTGAGGTTTTTCTTCCAAACCACAAAGGCTCTGAAAGTTCAGCCTGGACCTGCAGTTCCTCTGGGAAGAAGGTGGGTCAGGAGGGTTGGATTCGGGAAAAAAATGCAAGTATCGTTCTCAAACCTCGGTAACTGCGTTGACGGAGGAGGTGGGATCGCTGCCCTTGCTTGAGCATCATCGGGTGAATTTGGTGTGTGGGTTCTCCCTGCCTTGGCCGTGTGTGAGCACTTCCCAGCGAGCACCTTTCATCCCTGATCCTGCTGGGAAGTGCAAGTGTTGATGGGTTGGAGTACAACGACTCACCGGCACGTGGGGAAGCCTGGAGATGTGTTGGCTGGGATGGACACCCAAAAGAGGGCAAATGATGGGGGAAACAGCGCAAGCCTGGGGGCAGGTTGGGTCTGAGCTGGCAGACGGTGCTGGGCTGCGCTCGGAGGTGTGGTGGCAGGGACCCGGTGGGGCTCCCAGCGGGTACCTCCTCCTCTGTGCTTTTGTTTCCCTGTCAGTAAAGGGAGGACAGGGATAATATTCCTGCTTTGTGGAGATGCTGGCAAATTGAAAGCCTATCAATTCATAAAGCAAAAGCGAGTAATTTCAGCTACAACTTTTCTCCGGGTCCCCCTGGCAACATTTGTGTCTTAGCAACCACTTTTTCCTATTTAAAAATGTTTAAAACATTAAAAAACGCCACCACCACATTAAGCACGGGATTAAGTGCTTTCCTGAATCAAAGCCTAACTAGATAAATGAAATGCTGTTAATTGAATCAGGGATGCACTGTGTTTTCAGACTCCAAATTTGCATAACATTTGCATTTGATTGAAAAGCCATCATTAGTGTTGTTCAGTTCTAGTAGGTCCCCTCTGGCTTTGGCCGTGCTCCCCCTGTCCTGAGGAGCTGAAGAAATGGTGTTGGTAGGAGACGGCCAGGATGGGTCAGTGCTTGGGGTCGGGCAGAGCCCTGAGCTTGGCTGAGCTCTGCCATCAGCGCTTGGTCCTTCAGCATCTCCTGGTGCCTTTCGTCACCTCTGCTTTGAGAAGTAGGTGGTGGGGGACAGAGAAGGCTCAGGAGGTGTTGCTGATGCCCTTAGTGCAGAGCGATGGGAGCAGAGGACCAGCAGGTCCTGCCGGGGTGCTTGGGGTTGGCCCTTCTGGGTGTGGTGGTGGCACCCAGAGGCAGCGATGCTGGGTGGGCTGCGAGGGCTCGGGGTGCAGAACAGTTCCTACCTGGCTCTGCGGCTGCTGGAGACCAACAGGTGGTGTTTCCTGACTGAACAGGGCTTTCCTTTCCAACCATTTTTTCCTGTTTCACCTGGATTTCTGCCTTTTGGAGAAGGGCTTCCTACTGGTTTGACCCCTGTGGCATTGGTTGGAGCAGTTCAAGAGGGTGTGAAATCTCCGTGGTGCCCGGATATTGCAGGATCCACCAGGGCAATCTGCTCCACGTCGTTGCTTTTTCCCGCAGTGAGGTTTAGCTGGTGGACTGAGCTCATTGAAAAGCTGGCTGAAGGAAAAGCTGTGGAAAAACCTTTGATTGAGCAGATCTTGGTGCTTCCTCTGCGTGGAGGTAACGAGGGACTGACCCGAGATGCTCGTGTGTGGTGTGGGTCCCATCACAGCCCCTGGGTACACCAGGGTGGGTGTTTTTTCTCCCAGTGAGCCCAGCCCGTAGCTGGCGATGGTTCACTGGGAACGTCAAGAGGTTTCAAAGGTCTCACTTCACCTCCTGGTGCTGCAGGACAGACAGGAGATCCGCACGGGGCACGTTGCCGGGCTCTCAGGTGCTGGAGGATGCGGTGGGATGCTAAAATGCCATTATCACAGACAGCATCGTCAGTGTGAGCAGGAGGGCGATGCTGGGATCCTCCCGCTGGGATCCGTGCCCGGGACCTGCGGCTCCTCTCCCCTTGCAGCTCAGCCTCTCTTCACCCCCAGTTTTTTCCTTCTTTGTTTCCTTTTTAAATTACAAAAAGCCACCGGGCCATGGGCAGAATCCATCCGTATCGGCAAATGGACTTTTCTTTACCAGCTCAATCAGTCCACGCCGGCTCATGCCAAGGATCTGGGAGGATGCTGCCTTCGGCGTAAGCTGAGCGGCTTCGTGAGAGCCACTGTCCTCTGCTATGGGCTGGAGACGCGGGGGCTGAGGGCACGAGCACCGCAGCCCTTCAGCAGTGTGGAAGGGAGGAGCTCCTGCCGTTGGCACATCGTGAATAAAAAGGCAGGGAATCGCCGCCTCGCAGCGTTATTTATTTGGAGTAAAGCTCTGCTTGGAGCGGAGGTGGGAGCAGAGCTGGGCTATCGCCTTCGGTGGCACGGAGTGGCATTTTTGCGACGGAGGATTTAAATACGGCGGGACCCGCGTCCAGCAGAGCAAAGAGCTGGGTTTATTTATTCATGACTTCCTCTGTAATTCTAACCCCAGCTGCTGCTCGGATGGAGCCGGATCCGTCGGACAGGAGGCTTCCACCCAAGCAGCTCCGTGTCGAGCCAGACCTCACCGAAGGGTGATGGATGTGCCCGACTCCACCCTCCCCAGGGCAGGATGGGCGCCAGTGGCGACAGGACGGGAGTCAAGGGTTCGGGATGGGTTTTCACAGGATCCTCCTCTGCTTTGTGCAGCTCGCCCGGATGGGCTGAGAAAAGACCTCGACTCCCTCTGAGCGCAGCCTCGTGGGGATTTAAAATCTAGCAGTGACTGAGCGGTGAATAATCCCAGTGGCCTGGTGCGATGGGAGGAATTACTGCTTAATTAACATATTAATAAAAGGGCAGCAGCCCCGGTGAGGCGCAGAGCAGTTCCTTGCCTTTCCCGGCCGGCGCGGATGCGGGCGATGCTCTGCTGGGCAGTCGCTCCGGAGAGATCCACAGAGGAGAGTCACTGCTTTTATTTATTTATTTATTTATTTTAGGGGGAGAAAATGAGATGCCACCAGCTGAATCTCTGCATGAGGACATAAACGGCTCTTTTCTCTCCATAGTGCATCCAATTCTGGTCACGTATGTGCCCAACACATGCTCTGCCCGTGCAGATGCTCGGAGCTCTCCGGAGAAGTTTCCGCGGCAGGGGTGGGCGGTGGGAGACCTGCGGGGTTTTCTCTATCGCTTCAAGTCCTTTTGACCCTCCCTGGGTTGTGACATTCTTGGCATTCTGAATTTCTTAGCCTCTCTCTGGTTCATTTTGGGATGCGGATTAGCATGTAAACGCCAGATCTGGTTTCAGAGTGTCCCTCCGCTTTGCCTCCTGCCACCCCCCGCGATGTGCTGTGGTTGTAAGGCTTGGGCTGCGTTCATTTTCCTCATCCACCTGGTTTGCGTTTGTAGTAGTGATAGAATTTGGTGTTTCTGAGCCTTCCTGCTGTCCGAGCTGCCAGAAACACTGGAAATTTCATTTTTTTTGTGCTTCATTTTGACTTTTAGGGGGGGGGGAGCAGTTCCAGATCTGACCATCCCATCCCTCTGGGCTGAGTCTTTGGGAGGGAAACATCAGTCCTTGTTTTGTTTGAAACCAGCGGACCCAGACAGCCCTTTGGGGGATTTTGATGTGCGTGGGTTTGTGTTGGATCAGAGGAGATGCTCGAGGCACCTGCTTCCATGTCTTGGGATGAAGGGGCTGGGGAGGAATCCCCACCTGTGTGGCTAAACCATACCCGTGGCTTTGGGCCAGTTCATGCTGAGATGGTTTCTTCTCATTGACAAATAAGCTGAGCTGCCTTCTGAAGCTGTGCAATTAGATGATAAGGATCTGGAATCTCATCTTTCCTCTCTTTTTTTTAGATTGTTTCAAACATTCATAAATACTTTGTATTTTAAAGCCCTCGTTCATGATCAGCAGATCCGAGGATTTTGGTTGGATATCATCCTAGCGCCCAGCTGCGGTCACAGCATTTCTCTTCCTTCTCTTCAGGCACCTTAAAATTCAATGGGTTTGGTTATTCCTGAAAAAGAGATCAAAAGGGGGAACCGGCCACCCAGGAGGGGTTGGCACCGTTCACCTTGGGTTGCACCCACAGAGCTGCATCCTTGCAAGCCTTGGGCACCTAAAGGTGTCGTTGTCCCCGAGCGGAGATCGCGCGGTGCCTGGCAGCCGCGGTGGAGCGGCCGTGTGCTGGTGCCGGAGCGGCTGGACGAGCCCGCGGCTGCTCTCAGCTGTCTGCGGCAGCTGCAGGGGGGACGACAGCACCCCCGGCGTAAATTTGGCATCGGAATTTAAAAAAAGAGTTGCTATTTTGGGAAAAGTGAGGTGAGGAAGAGCCAAAAATGTGAGTGGAGAAGCAGCCCGAGCCCATCTCAGGCGGTGGAGCTGGGATGCCCACGCCTTGATCTCTCCGGTTAAAATTCATCCAGGGTTTTGGATGCGCAGTGATGCTCTGGCCGGTGGTTGGTGGCATCCCGAGGGTCATCTCCTCATGCCTCCTGTGCGGGAGGACAGGTTCCAGGAGCTCCCGTTCTGCTTTCTAATAGTTCTGTTTAATCTGGCAAAAGTCTCTGCCTTCCCAGCTGTGGCCGTGTTTGGGCTTCAGCCCGTGCCGAAGGGTCGGGGGTTTTGGCATCTTGATGCCTGTGAAGCTCCCGGCACAAATCCGGCACCGCCTGGGTGGGCGTAATGAGCCAGAAGCCATCGGAGACCCTGGTAGTGTGTGGAAGTGCAAAGCCTGATTAGAGACATCGATGTGCAACAGCTCAATGAGAGAGCGCCGCAGTTCGGAAACCAAATCTGCTTTTTAATCACTTTTCATTGATTTCAGGAGCCGGAAAATTCAAATCCGAAACATCCCACCCCAGCTGCGATGGGAGGTAAGAGGAGCAAGCAGAGAAGCATAGACCAGATTTAAGGACTAATTCCCTGTCCGTGTTTCTGTACTTGTGATTAAAGTTGATTTATCCTATTCTTTATTATTAATTGGGTCTGATTGTGCTAGATCCTTGCGTCCCTGGAGCTTATTCCTCTTCCGTTAGAGGAGTAAATTCAACTGATAGAAGCAATGTAAACCCCACCAACAGAAATCCCTGTTAATAACAGGGTTTTACGATTTATCCGTTGTATAAGGCATAAAATGGATCCGTTCTTCCTTCCGGCTACTGGGACTTTTCCCTGACTCTCTTTTTTTCCCCAGCTGGCTCCGAGGCCCCTTGGTCCATGAGCTTCCTTCGGCTAATTGCTTGTGAAATCTTAATGACTAGAAAGCTGCTTTTATTGATTGATTGTGTTTCCTTGGTCTGTCCTGATGGTCCCGGTGCAAAGTGGGTTTGTTTCTCCCGTATCCAGGTGCTGGATGGTCTGCTGGCCCAGTACGGCACCGTGGAAAACTGCGAGCAAGGTAGGACTGGAACAAGAAGGTGGAGTTCAGATGTTTTCTGCCCAGGCTGGTTTTGGGGAAAAGGAGGGTGTGGGTGGACGTGCGGTTTTCCTTCGTTGGCAGAAGCCGTGGCAGATGATGTCGAGAGGTCTCAGCCTGGTTGTTGGGACTCTTACGTTCCCTGTTGCTAAAGCTGCGTCCTGTGCGGTGGCTTTGGGTGTTGGGTCAGCGTTGTTCCCGCACGCTCAGGGGAAGCTGCGGGATGCTCTCCCGAGGCCGGCTGGGACTGCCTGTCTCCACTTGGCAGCCTTTATCTCGGCCTCTAATGGTGATCAGTTGAGGTTTAATATCGCCCCGGGGATGTTTAATGAGGGTACGGTTACCATAACCCTCCTAGAAACGGAAAAGAGGGCTCAGAGAAGCCCCTGGGACTGTCCCTGAGCTCCAGGGAGGAATGGCAGGATGGAGTTGGCTTTGGTGGCTTTGCTGCAGAGCACAATGGTGCGTTGGGATCCTTCAAATAAGGGAAGATCTGCGCTGCTGGGGATGAGTCTCAGCGTGGCCTGAGCCCTCGGGCACTTCTCCCTGGTGGAAGAAAAATGTTTGCAGGTCCCTGGGGAGCCCTGGCGAGAGCTCTCTGTTTCCTGGGGGTCTCGGCTCGGTTCGCGTTGCCTCTCTAATTTCTGCCTCTTCCTTGCAGTGAACACAGACAGCGAGACCGCCGTGGTCAACGTCACCTACGCCAACCGGGAGCAGACCAGGCAGTAAGTGTCCCATGTCCCCTCCCTGCGGCTCCGGCTCCTTCCCTGCTTGCAGAAAGCAGGATTTCCAGTGCTGGAAGTCGGGTTACCCCAGAACTCCTAAATTTTGTCTAATAATGCATCAAATCGCCCTTCAGAAGACACCCATGGTTTTAGGCTTTTCTGTGCAGTTCAGGGAGGAAGAATATAACTTTTTGCTCTGGGAAAAGTGGAGATTTCCTTGTATTTGTGTGACTTAAGGAGTTATGTCTCCAGAAGAAGTAATAATGAGACCAAATATCATAGGAGCTGGCAGGCATCAAGCAGTGTGTGTCCTCTCGGCTGATGGCCGTGTCCCTGGGAGATTTGCGCTCCATTCCCTGTCCCGCCAAAGGAAGATCAGTTTTAAGGTGCCTAAATGTAAATGGAAAAATCAGTTGGATTTTCACTGCTGTCTATTTTGCTTTCCTGTTGCTCCCCCACAAAGGGCTCAGGAAAGCTGGGAAAGGGATGGGAGAGGTACTTCAGGGCGCGGTTTAGTGGGCGTATTGGTGTTGTGTTGATGGTTGGACTTGATTGCAGAGGTTTTTCCAACCTTAACGATTCCACGATTCTATAAAGCACACAGCAAAAGTTTTGTGCAAGTAGTTTTGCCCTCAGGGTGCAGCCCTTCTGCGCTGCTTTTTGCTCCTCCAGGGATGAGGTTCTTCATGCAGCATCTTTCTCTGGTGCCTCCACCTCCTGCGGGGATGGGGCTGCGGGCAGGGAAGGTCTCAATTCACCTGTTTTTCGGGATTTTTTCCGGGTTGTGTTCTGCAAGAGAATGAGCCACCGGGTGCTTCTGGAGAGCTGCAGCCCGGGGAGGTTGGAAGGAGCTGTGGAGAGCGGTGGCCAAAGCGGTTGCGTTGCTCTTGCTGCCAGCCCCATCTATCGACAACTTCCAGCTCCTGCAGTCCTGCCAGGAATGGGATTTGATACCGGCCCTAAATAAAGGCAGAGGGGACCTGCACAATCCTGCCCTGCACCCTTCACTCCCATTCCCTCCCTTGGGTGCTCTGAGAGGTTTCCCTTAAAATACTTCAGGTCCTCCAGGCTGAGTGGAAAGTCCTGCCAGGTCCCCACAGACCTGTGATGTCTCCTTTCCCACCTCCGGGTGCTCTCATTATGGTTTATGCCAGGGAGGGCTTGGCCTGGTTAGGATTGAGCTGACGATGCTCAGGGTGGGAGTGTGAGACCCTCACCCTGACCTTCTCTCTGCCTCCAGAGCCATCATGAAGCTGAACGGGCACCAACTGGAGAACCACGCGCTGAAGGTCTCCTACATCCCTGACGAGCAGTCTGTGCAAGGGCCGGAGAACGGGCGGCGAGGCGGCTTTGGGGCGCGCGGTGCTCCCAGGCAGGGCTCCCCCGTCACCGCGGGAGCACCCATCAAGCAGCAGCCAGTGGACATCCCCCTCCGCCTCCTGGTGCCCACCCAGTACGTGGGTGCCATCATCGGCAAGGAAGGAGCCACCATCAGGAACATCACCAAGCAGACGCAGTCCAAGTGAGTCCACTCTCCCGGTTTGCGCCTTGTTGAGCTGGGTTGTCCGCAGTGATACCCGAAGCTGGATTTATTTTGGAAAATGGGCTGTTGGAGGCTGCTCCGGGTCCCTTTCCGTGCAGGGCAATGTGTCCGAGAGCCACCTTCCCATGCCCTACCCCAGCCACGCTTTCTTGGCAGCCTCTCCTCATGTGTTTCCCTCTGCCAGGGCTGTCCTGGCTGGGGCAGGACAGTGCAGGAGTGCGGGAAGGTTGCTGTGGCAGCCGGTCTCGTGTAGCACAAGCCTGGTGAACTTCAGCTGCTGCTCCTGCATTTGGCCCCAAACTGGTGTCGGCTCCACTCTTGTGCCCCAAGGAAGGCTCTGTCTGAGATGTGAAGTGATGGACAGCCCATCGTGTCTCCAGGCACGTGCGTGTTCCACCACTCAATCACTCCTGTTACTTAAAATAAATACTGCTGATGCCTTTTTGGTGTTCTTGGGATCTGAGCTTCAAACCACTGCATCCATATATTGAGCCCAGAATTGACTCCTTTCTTCTTCCCATGGCACGTGCAACCTTACTGTGTTGCTGGAGGTCCATGGGGACACTGGGGGAGCGGAGCATCCGGGAAGTGGCAGGGCTGTTCCCCCTCCTCAGCGCCCGTCCTGTGCCTGCAGGATTGATGTGCACCGGAAAGAAAATGCAGGAGCTGCAGAAAAAGCCATCAGCATCCACTCCACCCCCGAGGGCTGCTCCGCTGCCTGCAAGATGATTTTGGAGATCATGCAGAAGGAGGCAAAGGACACCAAGACGTAAGGTTTCCCCCTGCCTTTATGCACACGTACCCCATCCATGGCTCTTGGCTAGGCTGTGGCTCTATCCCAATGCCCGGAGCCGGGGAACGCTCCCGTGTGTGCAGGAGCTTTGCCCTGGGGGACCAGGGGACTCTGAGCAAAGGGACTTGAGCTTCCTCCATCCCTCTGTACCAATCCCCTCTTCTTCTGGCTGCAGTGATCGCTCATGTTGGTTTTTTTTCCCTGCTTCTCTCTTAAGAGCTGATGAAGTGCCTCTGAAAATCTTGGCCCATAATAACTTTGTGGGACGCCTGATCGGCAAAGAAGGGCGAAACTTGAAGAAAGTGGAGCAGGACACGGAGACAAAAATCACCATCTCATCGTAAGGCTTCTTGCTCTCCTTGGGGAAAGCCGGGCAGAGCTTCCTGGGGCTGGAGCGGGCGGGGAGGATGGGGAGACGGCGGCTGTGGTGAGAGTGGGCAGAGGTGCCAGGAATCCTGCCTGGGATTTTTGGGGCTTTATTCCCCAGAATGCCCTTGGAAAATCTTGGCTTTGTTATTTCTGTGTTCCCCTCCCCTTGGGGTGCCCCCAGCACCCCCCCAGCACCCACCACGGAGCAGAGCGCTGGTTGGGCAGGGCAGGGGCTCGGCGCTGACGCTGGCTTTCCCATCAGCTTGCAGGATCTGACTCTCTACAACCCTGAGAGGACCATCACGGTGAAGGGCTCCATCGAGAACTGCTGCAAAGCAGAGCAGGAGATCATGAAGAAAGTGAGGGAAGCCTACGAGAACGACGTGGCTGCCATGAGTGTGAGTGGGGTTCGGCCCTGCCCTGCGTCCCCGCTGGTGGCAGCTCTCTAGAAGTATAAAGGCGACGTGCATGTCTCTCCTTTTGCCCTTAGTTGCAATCTCACCTCATCCCTGGCCTTAACCTGGCTGCGGTTGGCCTCTTCCCTGCCTCCTCCAACGCAGTGCCTCCTCCGCCGAGCAGCGTCTCCGGAGCGGCGCCGTACAGCTCCTTCATGGTAGGTGAACATCAGGCGGCTCAAACTGCTCCAGCTTCCAGCTCGGGGATCTCCCTGGTGATGGTTGGGGTTGTGCCTTCTGCTGTCAGCGGACACCAGGTCGGGTCTGGCGTGAGTGCAGGGTTTGGTTGTTAAAACTGTTGCAGACAGTGGTGGAGAAAGGTGCTCAGACCCTGCAGAGTTTGGTGGGAGAGGTGTGGGCATCGCTTGGGCTCCAAGAACCCCTTCCCCAGTCCCTGTGGTGGCACTGAGCCCTGAATGGTGACCCTGTACCTCAGCCCCCGGAGCAGGAGACGGTGCACGTCTTCATCCCCGCGCAGGCGGTTGGCGCCATCATCGGCAAGAAGGGCCAGCACATCAAGCAGCTCTCCCGGTTCGCAAGTGCCTCTATCAAGGTAGGGTTTTCGTGACGGGGACTCCTCCTCTGCCGGCACCTCCCCGCGTGGGACCTTCTCTGAAAGCCTGGGTGGTTGGTCTGGGGGCCCCATCCTGTGGCGTGGAGGAGGGAGGGCACGGCCACCACCCTGTCACCACTGCTCCCCATCACTGCCGCCGTCTCTCTTCCCCCTCCAGATCGCTCCTCCGGAGACGCCGGACTCCAAAGTGCGCATGGTGGTCATCACGGGCCCTCCAGAAGCTCAGTTCAAGGTTCCCACTGTGCCTCTGTCTCCGCGGGGGATTTGGGTGCCTCTCTCTGCTGGGAAGTGAGGAGCAGGGGGGTGACCTCGGTTCTGAGCCCAATTTGTGCCTGGGTTAACCCAGCGGCTCTCCCAGCAGGATGAGCTGGATTGAAATCCCCAGGAACTGGGATTTCCTGGGATAGTGGCCTGTGCCGGGTCTGGGACATGGAGACCCCTGAGCCGGCTGCGCACCCAGACTGCGGTGGGGACACCTGGGGGTAGGACATCTCAGGTGATGCCTGACTCCATGCTCCCTCCTCGTTGCAGGCGCAAGGCAGGATTTATGGGAAACTGAAGGAGGAAAACTTCTTTGGGCCGAAGGAAGAAGTGAAGCTGGAGACGCACATCCGGGTCCCCGCCTCGGCCGCGGGCAGGGTCATCGGCAAAGGGGGAAAAACCGTAAGCAAGAAGTGATGCTTGTATGGGAATGCAAGGAACCTGGGGGGGGAACATCCCTGGGGAACAGGGTGGGATTCCCTGGAGGGGCTCATCCTCCCACACAGCACAGCGGGATCTTCTGTGCCCCACAGGTCAATGAGCTGCAGAACCTGACGGCGGCGGAGGTGGTGGTGCCGCGGGACCAGACCCCTGACGAGAACGAGCAGGTCATTGTGAAGATCATCGGGCATTTCTACGCCAGCCAGGTACGGCCCCAGCAGCTCCCACGCCAGCAGCGGTGGATTCTCCGATGGCTCGTGTGGGGTTGTGTCTATGGGTGTATCCTCCTGGGGAAGTTCATTCCATGCCTGGCTGGTGGCGTTTGCAGCAGTGGGTGTTGGTGAGCTGGGCCTTTTGCCATGGGTGGTGGTGTGAGCTGTGGGAGAAGCAAGAGGAGCTGTGGGAGCACTTGCACGTGCAGATTGTGACCTCCCACACCCGCCTGCTGGAGGAAACCATGCTAAAAGTAAGGCAGGAAGGGATCTCCATGAGCAACCGCACCCAGCCCTGCCCTGCTGAGCACCCTCGTGTCTTTCACCACACTCAAAGCCATTTCCCTCGGGCTCTCGCGGGGTTCCCCTCCAGTTCCCCCATTGCTCTCTCCTCCGCAGATGGCTCAGCGCAAGATCCGGGACATCCTGGCTCAGGTGAAGCAGCAGCACCAGAAGGGACAGAGTGGGCAGATGCAAGCGCGGAGGAAATAAGAGCAGCACCGACACCAACGTGAAACGCGGAACAAGCCAATGCCGGGCTTAAGAGTGGCTGGGAATCAGTTACCGTAGAGAGATGCTAATTGTTTCATTAACCGAGATTAAAGGCAGTTTGATTGGCTTCCAGGGTAGATGGCTAGGGTAAACAAAAAAATTGGATCCGTTTTTAGCTCCACGTGCCAGGACAGCTACTTAAATGAAGCGAGAGGTGCTGCAGCGCCAGGCCAGGCGGCCGCTCTGCCGGCGCGGTGCCGGGGACGAGGGTGAGGAGAAGCCACCGCGGCGCTGCGCCCCTCTGGCGGGTGCAGCATTCGCCCCTCTCATTTAAGTAGCCTCCGGAGGTCCCGTCCCAGCCGAGGCGCCCGGCGGCTGCGTCTCCCGACCCCTCGCTCCCTCCTCCGCTGGGGGATGGATGTTCCCGGAGCGGCGTTAAAGCCTTTCGGAGCATGGAATTTTCATTTTTTTTTTCCTATTATATTTTTTTTTTAAAGAGAGATCCCAGTGGTTTTCACCAACCCTCTGGTGGTCACAGGATCCATTGTGGGGAAGAAAAAAACAAGAAAAAAAGACAACCCCCCACCTTAGCACCCAGGGGGTTTGGCTCCCTGGGAGCTCGGCTCCGAACCACGGCGGTGGGCAGGATTCGTCCCTCATGCCACCTGTGGTGCAGTGCCTTGTGAAGCCTTAGGAGCCAGGAGAGCACCTCAGTTTTCCAGGATGTTGTTTTTCCTTTCCGTTGTTTGAACGTTTCTTTTCATTTTTAGGGTAGGTTAAAGGAGGAATTCATTTTTTTTTTCATTTTTTTTTTTCCAAGCCTATGAAAATAACAGCAGAAGCGGACCTGTGACCTTTTTTGCCCACGATCTCCGCTGTGGAGGTGATGCCGCGTCCTAGAGACGGGGCTGAGTGTCCGGGAAGGGAAGGGATGAGGAAAGCGCTTTGGTTTTCCCCTCCTCCCTTCAAGAACCAGCAATGAACCACCAAAAAAAAGAGGAAAAAAAAACCCCAAACCCAAACAAACAAAGCAAAGAACCCCCTGCTTGGGAAACATGGAATTCATCTCTTTAGCAGCAGGATTTTGGGAACTAAGTGTGTGCAGAACGGTTTGGGGATGGAAGGGAGCCACGGGGCCGCAGGGATGCTCGGCGTTGGGGGATGCCGCTGCTCCGGCTCTGTGCCTGACTCTGCCGCTTCCTCTGCCCTCAGCCTCAGTTTCCCCTCCCATAGTGGGGGTTTGTGCTCTGAAATCCCATTGGAGCCACTGGGGAATCCAGAAAACACTCTGGGAATATTTTGATTGGCAAACTGAGAGGTGCCAGCTCATATGAGCCCCTCTGGGCTGTTTGTGGTTGATTTTCCCCCTCCGGATCCCTCTGGGTGGGGAAAGAATATTCTTGAAATTCGGCACATTTTCTTATTAGTTTATAAAAAGATTTTTTTTTCTTTATTTAAAAAAACCCCCACAATTAACACCTCCCCTCCTCCCTGCAGTGACAGCCGTTCTCATGGGACGATACCAAATACACGCTCAGTCGAATGTGCTATGGTCACTGATTCCCATCACTCTTCCGTGGATTTTATAGTCGAGAGAGATTTGAATGGTTTGTTTTAGTATTGACTGTTCGGAAGGGACAGGAACTGCTGCCACTGCCCCATCCAGGCTGGGAAGGGCTCGTCTCTGCGGCGGAGCTGCTGAAATAGGGATTTACACTGATTTTTCCTGTTCCAATTTGCAGGGAAAGGGGGAAAGTAAAATTGGAATGAATTTGGGAGCAGAGGGATGATTCCAGATCATCCGGGCAGGAGGAGACCTGGGAGCAATGCCACCGGGCGAGCTGATTTGGGGCAAAAAGGAGGGAATTTGGAACCACCCTCGCATTGATCCTTTGACTCATTTGTGTTCCAAAGTGGAGAGCAGCACTCCCGCTCGAGCCAACCCCGGCTTGGAATCGGCTGGCATCGGGAAGGGAACGCCTAACAGTTCCTGTCCTGCATCCCATCTCGACAGCGGGAGCTGAGGGGGGGGGGGGGCAGCGCCGTGAGTGAGCAATGAGAGGGAAAAAAAGAGAAAAAAGAAAAAAACAAAAAAAAAAAGAAGAGAAAAGGATAAAAAAAAAAGCTACCTCAAGGTATGACGTTACCTCAGCAATTGAATCTTTTTTTTTTTTTTTTTTTTTTTTTGGCTTGCTGATATTTTATATAAAAGCTGATAGTCTTGAATATTTTATTTTTTTAATGAAAAGAGAAGTTAAGTTTCATAATTTCTTATGAGCCAGGAGTTGCGCGCAGGTACCCCGGCGTTATGAGCTCTCTATGGAGAACGACAGGAACCGCAGACATAGTGGAAAAGATGGGAGCACCACATTAGCTTTGGCCTTTGCCACCAGCGCAGGAATTCCACCCAACCACCAGAGCTGTCGGATGTCGCGACTCCGCGAGACCTTGGACAAATTGGAGCCAACTGATACTTTCAATTGGGGGAAAAAAAAAATGTAATCTCTTTTTTTCTTTTTTTTTTTAACTAAATTTAAGCAACTCAGCCCAGCCCTGCCCTGGCTGAAGGGCCTTTTCCACCCAGCTCCAGCGAGGAATGCCATGACTGAGAGCTTTGGGAGGAGAACTCTCCCATCCTGGGATGATGGGATGTAGTGGGAGGTGGCCCTGCCCATGGCAGGGGGGTTGGAACTGGATGATCGTTAAGGTCCCTTCCAACCCAAACCATTCGATGACGCGAGGATGGGGCTCCTCGGCAGTGCTGACTGCGGGGCACACAGGGTTTGCTGGTATCTAAACCGCACCAGCTCAGGCGATTTCTTTTCTAACCCTTGGAAGCCATATATATATAGGTATATATATAGATAGATAGATAAATCAGTTTATCTCTATCCCAGAACCCAGCTGGATCTGCCTCCTGCGTTGCCACGGGGGCAGCATCAAAACCATCTTCTCCACTATGGTGCTGTGAATGTTTTACTGAGATTTGCCTCCGTTTTACCGAGGATTAGCGATTTAAAGGAAAAAAAAAAAAAAACCAAAAAAAAAAAGGAAAAAAAAAAAGTGAGAAAAGAGAAAGGAATTAATGAAATTAATGGGATTAACAGGAGCTAATGCTTTTATATAAAACGCACATTGAGGAGAGCGAGGATGAAGCTGACCCTGCGGACCGTTGGGTTTAAGCCTCTCGGCCCCCTTGGAAAGGTTCGCAGGGGGTTTTGAAGTCCCATCTTGCTATTTTTCACCAGACCCGCAGCAAAATGAGCCTTAACTTGGATGGGAAATACAAACAATTTGGTGGGTGAAATGAATTTGGGAGCAGCCGGTGCTGCCGTCCCCATCCCAGAAACATTTGGGACGGGCGAGGAGTCCACCTGGCATCAGCCCTTGGGATGATGACCCTTTTTACCCCCATAAATTTGGGGTCAAAGGAGCAGAATCCAAGCCTGGCACAGCCCGGCGGCACCTCCCGCCCTCAGGGCTGTGGGAAGGGGCTGCCAAGGGGTTTCCTCGTTGTTTTTTTCATTGTTTTTTGGGGTTTTTTTTGGCATTCTGGCATTTCTCCTAGGGAAAACGGTTCTGGAGGTTCCGGATTACTTGAAATCTCTGGCTCTCTACTCTTTTTTTTTTTTTTTTCCTCTTTCCAGCCTTGCACGGAGCAGCGTATTCAGATTATAACGGTCTTTTCCCACAGCACACGTTTTTGCTAACTGATTTAAACTGCATTACTGAGGGATAACCCCCCCCGAGCACCCCCGGTCCTGTCCATCTCGTTGTTGCAATGACATCTTGACCTAAAATCTGGTGATTCAGGGAAACCTTTGGTGCTTTTTCCCCCCTTTCCAAGCCGCTGCCTGAAAGCAGGAGCGAGCGGTGCTTTTAGAGGGGGGGAATCTCTTTGTTTTCCCAAGGGGAATTATTTATATAAAATGCTCTGCTCATGCCTCTGAGCAACTCCCGATTGCTCCGAAGCCCGCGCTAAGCTGGGAAGAGTAGGAGCGTGATAAAGCCGGATCTCTGGCACGGCTGGTGGGGAAATGGGTGGTGGGAGACACGGGTGAGCCCTGGAATGAAGAAGCAGGGTGGAAAAAAAGCTGTACTGATCCCTCAAAGCCATTGGGAAAGATCCTCAGCCCCGTGGTGGCTCCCCCGGCCGTGCCCTTTGCACCAGAATAAAAGGTAATTTATGGGGAACCTCCACGTGGAGGGGCAAGCGGTGCCATTGGCTCCTCTCTGCCTTGTTTTTATCCTAGCAGGAATAATTTGGGGTTATTTTATGAATTTTAACTTGTTTTCCCCTCGTAAGCAAGGAGCAGAGCCGGCCCTGCCTCATCCTGGGTCAGCTGCTGTTCGGAATTGTCTCCTGGGTGAGGAGAGATGCGGAGTCTTTGATTTGGGACAGGTGGACATAGGCAGGAGATGGGAATGGGATAAAAACGCTGCTCTCCTGCCTCCCAGGGTTGGTGTGTGGATGAACAAATTTCTGTCTCGGAAGCACTCGGTGCTCCACGGTGCCGTATCCCGTGCAAAGCATCACCGGAATGAGCTGCCGTGGTGCTATGGAGAGACTTGGGTTTGGGGATTTGCCTCATTTTAATGCTCTCAGAGTGGGCTTTTGCCATTCAGCTGGAGGAAAAAAAGACAGAAAAAGGAAAAAACTCCCCAAATCCCAGCTCTGGCTTCTTCTCTTCCAAGCTCGGAGCACTTTCTCAGCTGCTAAAGCACCGGTGGCTCTGCGGCGATGCTGGGGCTGCGCTCCCCCCCGCAGCCTGGCCCGGCTGAGGAGCCAGGAGGGGTTTTATGGAATCAAATAGAGGAAAATCCATTGTAAATACTGAAAAGAAACTGCCTCGAAGCTACATTTTGTGTTTCCTGGGCATTAGGTTTTGGGTGTTTTGATTTTGTTTTTTAATGCAGAAAAAAAGCAAAGAACAAAGTGGAGACAGTTGGGTTCATCAGTGCCAGAATGAATTCTTCTTTAATTTCTAACTCCAGCGATTTGGAGTGATTTCTAGACTTGGAAAAAAAAGGATCAGGAACGCAGACTTGCTCTAAGACAGTTGAAGAAGTTTCTTTAATTTAATTCCTTTTTCTGATGTAGGTCCCCCCTCCCCTGCAGCTCCACACAACGTAGGCTTTTGGTGGTTTTGGAACTTTCTTGTTTTCGGAGAATTTAGTAACCAGGGGTGGGGGAGGGGGGCGTTGGGGAGATTCTGATTTTTTTTTTTATTTTCAGTTGTTTTTAATTTCTTTTTTTTTTTTTTTTTTTTTCTGTTGTAGCTTTTTGTTTTGTTTGGATGCAATTGGTGTGACCCTGTGAAGCGCGCATCCTCCCGAGAGGGCACGGCGGTGTTTCAGCATCCTCGCACCGCCCTGGCTCCCTGGAGCCGCTCGGGTTGTGCCGTGCTGAGCCCGGCTGTGGGCGTTCCTGGATGGAGGGCACAGGATTTGGCTACGGATTTGCCTTGGGAGTGGCAGTGGGGCAGCGGGATGGAGCAGTGCTTGAGCTTGGGAGGCTTTGGGCTGTTGGTTGTGGCCACGTGCCGGTACCCAGCGCTTGGGAACGGCCTCAGAGCAGGCGCTTGGCAATAACCGGTCAGGGTGAGGATTAATTTGGGATTCCCGCTGGCAGCTCAGCATCAGCAGCGTGTGGGGAGGAGAGAGAGATGTGTCCCTATTTGGTCGAATCGGCCTTTCCTCTTGTTTTTGTTTTGGTTTTTTTTTTTTACAATTTTGTTCCTTTTTTTTTTTAACTCCTTTGTGGTTGTGGCTGAGATCCAGAGCAGAGCGAAACCAGGTGGAGGCTCTTCAATCATGAATTGTGTTTTTTCGGAGGCCGTGCAGGTGCTGCGAGCTGGAAACGTACGTGTGCAAACTACCTCAGAGCTGAGAGGGAGCCCCAAGGGGCAGATGGGGACCCTCCCCTCCCCTCTGTGTCAGGATGCGGCCGCAAACACCCTCGAGCTTGGCAGAGACCCTCTGGCTGCTGGGGAGGCAGCTCGGGCATCCCGGCTCCCCACGCCGTGGGGAGGAGGAAGAGGAGAGCCAAGGAGGAAGGTTCTGGAGGATGCCGAGAGGGCGGTAGGATCAGATAGTGGCCAAGCTGAGCCCCTGGAAAAGCCATCCATGGGTTGACTTAGGTGTGTGTTTGATCCCTGCTGCTTTACTGCACGTTGCGGAATTAGTTAGGGTTTTTTTGTTGAAGACAAATACCTCTCTGAGCGGTGGTGGGGGTGGGATGCTCTGCCAGACCATGGTAAGGAGGTGCTCTGCCGGGACACGGTGGAAGTGGGATGCTCTGCTGGTCCATGGTGGTGGGATGCTGTGTCCAGACCATGCGGTGGGATGCTCTGCTGGTCCATGGTGGTGGGATGCTGTGTCCAGACCATGCGGTGGGATGCTCTGCTGGTCCATGGTTGGTGGGATGCTGTACCAGACCACAGGAGCAACTCATTCCCACCATCGCAGCAAGGCAGTGCTTATGGACCGCAGGAGATGTTTGGGTGCTGCAGATCAACTTGGGTAAAAAGCAAAAGGGATTTTTTTTTTTTTGCTTAAAAAATTCAGAATTTAGGCCCTAGGAGTCAGACGTACAGCAGAACTGAAGCCATTTCTGGGGATGTGTTTGGGAAATGGTCTCTGTAAGGCAACACTGAGTCCGGTGGGAAGGAGTTTGCTATGTTTGGTGGTGGTCCCGGCAGACGCCAGGCAGGGAACGGTGCTGGGCTCATGGGGCTCTCCCATCGCTGTTGGCGGATCATCCCAGGAAATCGATGGCATTGACCAGAATCAGGGCAGAAAGTAATCCTTGAAACGGCTGTAATTGTTGTGAGTGTTCGTTAGCCAGCAGTTAATTGCGTCAGGTCGTGTGAAACGCATCCGGATTCATGTCAGGATCAAACTCCTTGACTTCAGGAGGGAATCTGCCCCTCACCCGCGCCACCGCCCCTCTGCCGGCTCCTGCGGCCAAACTGAACCCTGGCAGATTTTGGGGTGGCTCCAGAGGGGGCGAAACCCCCGTGAAGGTGGGATTTTCCCTGAGGCCGCTGGAGCCCCTCGGCTTCACCACACGTCGGACCCGGGGGCACAACCTTATATATAACCAATCCAGTTTTGTTTATCTACCTCTTAGCGACAGTAGGTGAAATCTAGGTAGCGGCAGCTCCACACGCTGTAGTTTAGGGGAAAAAAAAAAATAAAAATACTCTCTTTTTTTTCCAAAGAAAAATGTTCTTTAAAAATAGAATTTATGGGCTTTCTTTTCACTTTAACGTGGTCATTAGGTGTCAAAGCTCCAGACCTCAGCAGTCCCAAATGTTTGGGTGCAACTGAGTTATTTTTATGCTCAATCTTCCATGACTTTATTATTTCTTCTTTCGGACTTGGATATTTGCTCTTCCATCGTTTACGCCTCACTCTTTGGGCTGGCGGGGCTGAACCCCGTCCGTCCCTGGGGGGATCGCAGGTGATGGGGTTGGTTTATATTTTCCAGCAGCTTTTTTTTGGGGGGCAGGATGGGGCTCCCCGACACCCAGCACCACCTCATCCGCGGGACAGGGACGCCCCGGGTGCCGCTCCTCCCAGCGGCCGCCCCAATTCTAGGCTATTCCGACAAAAAACAATTATACTTTCCTGTAATTATGATGTTTTTCCTCTTTTCGGCTGATTTTCTTTTTGCCTTTCCCCCTCCCTCTCCTCTTTGCCTCTTCTAATCCGTGTTCCTCCCTCATCCCCTCGCACGAGGCAGTTTGTTGGCTTGGATGTGGAGTTGGGATTACGGATGGACGCGGGCTCCGCTTCTCTTCCAGCCAGGTTGATTTGGGTTTATTTTATTTTTTTTTTTGCCACAAACCGCTTTACTCCACTGTTTTGTTTTTAAAAATAAAGAGAAAAAAAAAAACACAAACAAGCAAAAAAAACCCTAAAATAGTGTTTGTGTGGTTTTGTGGTTGGGGAAGGGAAAATAGGGAATTAAAGGGTGAAAGGAAGGGAAAATAAGAGGTGAAATAGAGGAAAAATAAAGAAATGAGGGGTTAAAATGAGCAAAGAGAGCGGTAGGGGGGGAAGAGAAATAAAGGTCAAATAGAGAAAAAAATAGAGAATAAAGGGATAAAACAGAAATGAGGCCTGAAAATAGAGGAAAAAATAAAAAGAGGAAAAATAGAGAATAAGTGAAGAAAATACGGGGTGAAATACAGCAAATAAAAAGATTAAAGGAGTAAAATAGGAAAAATAAAGGGGTATAATAGAGGAAAAATAGCAAAAGGGGTAAAAAAGGATAAGGGAGTAAAATAGAGAAATGGGTTAAATAAAGGAAAGAATAAAGTGGTAAAATAGAGAATAAGGGGGTAGAATAGAGAAATGGGGGAAAATGGGGGAATGGAAGGGAAAAGAGAAATAAGGGAGTGAAATAGAGGAATAAAATAGAGAAACGAAAGGTGAGAGTAGGACTTGAGTTGTGTTCGTGGGGGCAGTGAAGGTTGATGGGGACGCAGCGCCAAGCGACACACGTAGCGGTCCCATGGTGTAATGGTTAGCACTCTGGACTTTGAATCCAGCGATCCGAGTTCAAATCTCGGTGGGACCTCCCGTTCTTTTTGCCCTCTTACGCCCGTCCCGGGAAGCGGCCGCGAACCGCGACTGCGGGGCTCGGGGGTGGGAGGGGGACAGCGATTACCGTCCCCCCTCGCTTCCGCGGCCCCCGCCGGCTTCCATTTTGTGCGGGGGCGCTGCCTCTGCGCATGCGCGGGAGCGGGAGGCGGTGCTGGGCTCTGATTGGGCTCTCGCGCTGTCACTCTCGCCGCTCCGCGTTGCTATTGGTTGGCAGCGCGCCAAAAGCCCCGCCCACTGCCCCCTTATTGCGGCGCGAGCGCAGTCAACGGGTGGTGGAGGGTGTCGGTGCTGTGCCTCTGCCTCTGGATGTGCCGCCTCGTCTTCTGTCCTCTTACCTCAGCCCCGTGCTGGGTCTGGTCCTGCCCCCACTCTGCCCCGCCCCTCTCCGATACCCCTGTGCCATTGTCCCTTTGCCCCTGCCTCTCTGCGCCAGCCGCTGCCTTTTTGCCCCACGTGTGCCCTTCTGCTGCCCCTCTGCCCGCTGCCTGTTTGCTCTCTGCCTCATCTCGTGCCTCTGCCCGTGTCCCCTACCTCTGCTCCTGCCCTGCTGCCCCTCTGCCCACTGCCTCCTTCCTCTGCCTCATCTCCTGCCCCTCTGCCCCAAGCCGCTGCTGGGCCTCGTCCTGAATCCCTTCAGCAGGGCTTAGCACGCTCTTATGCGGTTTTCCGGTCGATTGCCGGGTCAATCCTGTCCGGGAGCCCGGCTGTGGCTGGGTGATTGCCCCGGATTAGGGGCAGCCTGGGCTCTGCTTTGGCCAACGGCTCCGCCACCCTGTCGTTGCCACAAGAAGGACAGAGGCCGTGGTTGAGCTGATGGGTTTATTTAGCGTCTGCAGGAAAGGACGAAAACACCTTTATTTTTGTCTTTTTCAGCCAGGAGCGGGGGGACTGGCGGTGGGGAGCCCTGTGCCTGCGGAGCAGCCTTGGCCGTGTGTCTGACCTCAGCTGGGAATCATAGATCCAATGGTTTGTATTGGAAGGGAGCATGAAGGTTGTCCAGTCCAACTCCGTTGCAGTGAGGACAGGGGACATCTTCAACTTGATCACGTTGCTCAGAGCCCCATCCAACCTGACCTTGATGAGAACACCCATCTGAGGTGTCGAGGGACCCATCTGCCTGGTGCTGAGCAGGGCTGCCCCATCCATGAGAGCCAGCAGGTGGGGAAACGCTGCTCCAAGAGGGGTTGAAAGCTGCTTCCCCCACAAAACCGCCTCCTCCACGTCATCCCCATCACTGATGGGATGTGGTGGGCTGAGACTACACAGGCCCCCTGTCCGTCACCCAGCCGGGGCAGCAGAGGGGAGCTGACTGCAAAGCGCTCGGAGTCATCGCAGTCACAGGCAGGACTCGACAGCCCTGGGTTTGCTTTCCCACGGCTGTCAGGGGTTTTCCAGGGGAGGAAGCGAGTCCTAGAGGTGGAGCAAGGGTTTGAAGAAGCTGCCTGGGGCCTTGCTCCTTCCTGTGCCCTACCCTGTGCTGGGTGAAGCCCACCCAGCCCTGTGCTGGCCACTGGCTGCCTCTCGATGCAGAGCACACGGTGGGAGGAAGCCATGGGCTGTAGGAGTGGTAGGGGATGCGTAGGAATAAAGAGAATAATGTTTCAGAACCCTGGAAGCCGCAAAGCAGTGGGATGGACATTGTATTCCTGTACCCGATGGGGAAACTGAGGCACCGAGAGGAGGTGGCTTGAGTAAAGTCCTGCTGTAAGGCTCTTCTGCACCGCAGGAGCTCGGTATTGGGGCTGGGCTGCTTGGAGAGGGCTGAGGCCAGGCACAGCCCCGCGACCAGACACAGCCCCACCGTTTCAGTAAAGCCCGGTTTGCCGCTGGCTGCTAAAAATGCAGAGGTTTCACTTGCAGGAAACCAAATGTAAATCAGCCGTGAGAGCAGCAAAGCATTCGCTGCATCGGCTGCTGAGCCTCATCTCCGGTGGCAGGGGGGGGATTTTCTTCTGGGTTGTTTTTTTCCCCTTTTTTAGTCTTTTGCCATTGTTTGGGTGCACTATGCTTTGGTTCTGGACTCCCCAACGCTGACTACAGGGCAAGCAGGTTTCTGACAGTCTTGGCTTGCATGCGGGAATATCCCTGTGCCCGGCAGTGCCAGCAGCAGGGTGTCAACTTATCGTACAACCGCCCTTCTCCTTGAAGGGGTTCTTGTCCTCGGGGACTCCCTTCAGCAGTGGGTCCTCACCCGCCATGGACTCGATGTACTCCTTGAGCTCCTTGCCGGTCTTGGAGATCTGCCAAGGAAGGAAATGCTCTGCGTGTGTTACGGGAACGGACCCTTGCGGTAGAGCTCATTGGCTACCTACGAACCTGCTTGTGCGGCCGGGAGAGTGGAATTGTTACCGTGGGCATCCCACATGCAGCATCCCCGTGAGCATTCCTGGGGCACTGTGGGCACCTGGCTGCCTGCAGTTGGCAGTTCTCAGGCTCTGGGATGTGAGGCTAAGCCCAAGTTTGCCTTGAGGGGCGAGGTGTGAATGCTCTTGCTTCTGCTTGTAGTTGAGGTTTAATTTCAGGGGGGTTGGTGTTTTTTTTTTCTCCTTTGCAGCACGATCAGGTCAGGGAGCTCCCCTGGGACATGGCCCCTTTGCATTTGGGGTGAAAAACTCACCATTTGCCTCTCGTTCTTCACCTCCTTCTTCAGCTGATCCAGCTCCATCTTCAGCAGCTCCTTCTCTGTCATGTCCTGAGCCATTTTGCCCTGTAACCCCAGGGAACCAGCACAGTATTAGTACAGAGATGGGCTCCTCCTAAGGCAAATGAGAACTCAGCTATCCCCATGATGCTAAAATAAACCCCATGGTGGGAGGCACCTTTCAAACCCCTTCTCGTAACATCTGCTGTAACCAGATTTTCATTTGCTTGTTCTCAGCAGGCGCATCGAGCGACAGATGCACTTCGAGGGCAGTGGAGGGTGATCCAGCCTGTTTTTTAAAGAGGTCTTTGCTGCCACGGAGACTGGTTTCCCCAAGACACTTGAGCCAGGAGAAAAGCTGCTGCTTTGGGGCTGTCTGAGCAGCAGTCCTGCAGGAGAACCTGGATGCTCAGGTCTGTAAACTTTCTAATGTGTCCTGGGCAGGAGCATCTCTGCAGGTTTCATAAGAAACTAATTATTTTTCCCGGTTCCCCGCTGTTTATGCCCACCCCAAGTAAGTTCTAACATGGATAGAGGCCCCCTTGTTGCTGTGAGCTCTGCTGGTTGCAGGCAGAGGTATTGCTTGCTGCCACGGACGGATTTTGGGGCCGTGTGGGTTAGAGAAACCCAGCTTTCTTTTCACAAAAGCCCAGCCAGGGGTTATTTGAGATTCCCATGGAGCTGCACTGTTCCCATCTTTAAACTTGGGTTTGAAAGCTTTGCCACAAACTTTTAAATAAAACAAGTAAATGTGATTAAGCTGAAATGTGCCCTGGCCCCGCTTTGGAAAGCGTCGAGCCTGTGTGTCCTGGACCCCACTGGTTTTCTGAGCGGCTCCGGTGGTGCCTGTGCCCAGCGCTCCTCTCCCTGTCGATGCCCTCGGCGCACAGCCGACCCCGGGAGATGCTCCTGGCAGAGCACACGGAGCCAAAAGCCACCACACTGCTGTGCTGCCAACCATGGAGAGGACGGCTCCTGAGCTGTGGACCCCACAATACCATTTGTACCTGGAGGAAGTGAAGCCACGTACCTCAGGGAATGAGGGGCTGCCCCTCTCAGCGGTGGAGATGCTCAGAGATCCATCCAAGAGGAGATGCTGCTGACTGGGCACTCACTGTCCTGATCCAGGCTTGAAGACTCCTTTGGCTCTCTGGGAGGGAGCGGGAAGCAGATGTCTTTGGTCTTTAAGCTGATAATATACTCAAGGAATAAGCTGGTCAGGTGTTGGGCATTAGCCTCAAAGCCCGAGGTAATCAGTGGTGGGGCTGCAGGGAGGGGGAGGATGAGGAGGAGGAAAGGTGGGGTGGAGAAGCGCTTTATGGGCTGGGGAAGTGGGGCAACTGGGAAGCCATGCATTCCTGTTGTGGGTGTCCCGCCTGGCTGGGACAGAGGGGCCGTCCCCTGTGAGAATCCGAGCTTCCATGGAGCTCAGGAGGGGATGGAGATGTGGGGTGAGGGGACCTCTGGGGCTGGTGCAGCCTCATCATGGGCTGGGAGCAGCTCGGGCAGCTCCTGGTCCATCAGGGTGTGGGAGCTGGGCCAGTGCTGGAGGAAATCCATCATTTCCCTTGTCCTTGTGCTGGTGGGGCCGCAGGCTCAGGAAGGACCAAACCCTAACAGGGGCTTTGCTCCTGTCCGGCCGGTGCAGAGTCACCAGGGTTGAGGACAAAGCACCTCGAGGCAGCGCCTGGAGGAGGAGGAGAAGGCAGAGAGGGATTTCCAAGCATGGGGAAGTGGGAATTTCCTGCCCTTGGCACAGTCTCACCCGTGGGGATGTGAAACATGTTTAGCAAAACATGGAGAAAGACTCACTGTCCTGGGTGAGGGGAGGATGGATCGCTCCAAGGGATCACTTATCCCATCCATCCCTGTGTGCCCTGCACCGAACGTGGTCCTTGTGACCTGGGCGATTGTGTGTGGGGCACAGGACTTTCCAGGGAGGAGGTCCTGGCACTCAAAGCCCTTGGCTGCATCTCTTGCCTGGCTGATAAAGATGAAGGGAAGGGAATCGCCTTCCCTGGATGCCCCTCAGCCTAGCTTTTCCCCACGCCTGCCAGGAAGTGGCTCACGGAAGGTGGGTGTGGGTGGCAGCGATGGGGGTCAGGGTCGCTGGGCAGCTTTCGTGGTCACTCACCCCCTCCGTGAGTCACATCCTTCACTGCGTTGGCTGCTTTCGTCCCCTGCCCTGGTGGAGTGACCACGAGCCGTGGCCAAGAGCAGCCCCCGTGCGAGGGACGAGGGGCTGGGGCCACGCGGGCTGCCTCCCTGCTGGCCGCCCACCTATCCTTGCCACCCCAGCTCTCCTGCGGGCTGCGGGGTGAAGGTGGCCGGGCTGGGCGTCCCTCATGGGGACAGGGACACTGAGGCGCCCACAGGCCCTGCGTCAGCATCACCGCCAGCTTCAAAACGCGGTGCCAAGGAGGCCGGGGAGGAAGTGAGAGCCGAGCCCAGCACCATGTCGGAGCTGGAGCAGCTGCAGCAACGCGACATCCCGGCCGGCCGGCAGGTCCTGCGCGACCACCACTGCAACCTCCACAGGGTCGCCGACTACTGCGAGAGCAACTACTTGGAGGTGAGGGGCACGGGGAGGCTGGGGACAGCATGGGGCGAAGTGGGTGCGATGCTGGGGACAGCCCGGAGCCCCGTGAGCTGGTGGTCCTGGAGGGGTGGTTAGTGGGGGGCAGCGAAGGCTCTACCCTGGGAGATGGGAGCCCGAGCAGCCCAGATAACATCCAACCTGGCACTGCGTGCTGCTGTTTGGGTTTTTCTTCTCTCATGCCTCAGTTTCCCCTCTTGCTCCAGAGCAGCTTTTCTGCTCAGCTCTCAGGGTAGGGTTTGGGATGAAGGGTGAGTCCTCATGGGGTTTGGTACCTCCAGAGAAGCTCCGGAGGGGACCAGGGCCACCAGCCCTGCCTGCAGTGTCCCCAGGGTTTTTGAGGTGCCTCATGGCAGGGCAGAGTGGAGCTGGGTGCCTGCACACGCAGGGCGAGCGTGAAGCTCTGCTGCTGTCAGCGTCCCTCCTCCTCTCTGCCTGCCCCCCTTGAGAGAAGTAGGGGCGCAGAAGCTTTGGGGATGAGACAGGAGGGAAAAGGGTGATTCTGGGAGGGTGTCTTGGCCAGAGGGGTCCCTGTGTGCTTCGCAAGGTCTGTCTTGGTGGCCTTGCTGGCTCGAGCCAGACCCCAGTGCTGCTCCCAGGGGGCTGGCAGTGACCGACCCGCCGGAGCGGAGCTGGAGGGGACACGGCCGATCTGTTCAGGGAAATGAGATGCCATCCCCAGCACAGCTGGTGGCATGGCCGGCTGTCCCCAGGGATGGCAGGAGGCTGAGCCAGGCACCTGGCATCCCGGGGAGGAATTGTCATGAATCCCCAGTGCTGGAAAAGCAGAGCGGTGCTGCCTGACGGGTGTCTGTGTGTCCCACCGGTGGAGCTGGGGGAAGTCTGATGCATTTGGAAAGCAGAAGGAAGCATCTCTGGTGTGACTCCAGCGTGAAGATGTAGGGCAATGGTGGCCACACAGGGTGGGCTCTTTCCACCGGCTGGGTTTCCCCCTCCAGGCGAGCGACAAGCGGAAGGCGCTGGAGGAGACGATGGCGCTGAGCACGCAGTCCCTGGCCAGCGTGACGTACCAGGTCAGCAGCCTGGCCACTGCCTTCCTGCGGCTGCTGGACCTGCAGGCGGCCGAGCTGCGGAAGGTGGAGGCCGATGTCAGCTGTGTGGCCCAGGTGGGACCAGTCCCCGACAGGTTTGGGTGCTGAGAAGAGGGGTGTGGGCTCCGGACAAGGGGGTTTGGGCAGCTCAGAGGGGCTGAGGAGTTTCCTTCCCCACAACAGCCCCCATAGCATCACCTGCAGTGGAAATGCAAGACCATCTCCTTGGGTGGTGGTGGGGGTCACCCAATGCGTCATGGGGGAATGGGTCCTCCCAGGGCTGGGAAATGAGTCTCTGGGATGTTCTTCCAGTCTGGGTGCTTGAAAATCCCAGTGGAGGGCACCATGGGGGTTGCCTGGGAAACCTCAGAGGGGACAAAATGGAAAGATGGGGCTCAGAGCATTGGCTTGGCTGTCACGCTTTCCCCTTTCTGGGGCCCAGCCTTGTCCTCCCAGAGCTGGGGGACACTGATGTGGAGTCCCATGGCCACCCGCCCTCTTCCTGGCAGTTGGAAGCTGCCTGGAGCCTTTCCAGCCACGGGAGGAGACGGGACTCCTTAATCATGCTGGAAGCAGCAGGAAAACTGCTTATGGGTGGCCAAGGCTCACATTTTCCCCTCGCTTCCCCGTCTCCCAGTTTAGAAAGGTCTGGATCCACCATGGTGGCATCTAGGGCATCATTCGCCCTGTGTGATGGAGCAGAGCAGGGTCCATCCCAGTGCCTTTGGCTGGGCCGGGGGTTCAGGCTGAATCTTTCCCTGTGACCCCTCCCTTACGGGGCTGGGAAGGGCGGTGGGACTTGGAGGGGATGGCAGGAGGTAGTGAGAACCTGGAATGGGACAGAGGAATGAGGCCATCTCCACAGAGGGTTGATATGCACAAGGAGAAGGTGTCTCGCCGTGAGATTGGCTCGTTGACCGTCAGCAAGAGGTTCCCATCCTACCAGAAGATCATGGTGCCCCCCAACCCTCCCTGCCTGGAGCCCTACTACAGGAAACCCCTCAACTTCAGTGTCCTGGATGACATCGGCCACGGCATAAAGGTCAGCGCAGCCCTGGTGATGGGACAGAGGGGAGATTGAGATGTGATCTTAGGGAGAAACGTTTTGCTGTGGTGGTGGGGAGGCCCTGGCCCAGGGTGCCCAGAGCAGTGGTGGTGCCCCATCCCTGGAGGGGTTCCAGGCCAGGTTGGATGGGGTTTGGAGCCCCTGATCCAGTGGGAGGTGTCCCTGCCTACGGCAGGGGTTGGGACTGGATGGGCTTTGAGGTCCCTTCCAACCCAAACCATTCCATGATTCTATGCCAGCAGGAGAAGGGTGTCCCACAGGGGTGGGGGGTTTGGATGGGCTTTCTCCGTCCCTGATATCCCCAGGGCTGTGCTGGTGGGCGCACAGGAGGCTCAGACTCCTCTGCGATGGAGAAGCAGGATCTGTCCGTGCTCCACAGATGATGCCGGGACTCATCACACTGGGGCTCGTTGGTCTCAGCCTGGAGAGGGGAACATTCCAACACAGATAAGGGAAACTGAGGCACACAACGCTCAGTGAAGGCTGTCAGCACTGCTCACCCCCACGGCACCTTTCCCAGCACCGAAAGCGGAAGGCGCCTGTGGGCTGGGGGTTTTGGCAGCCTCATGGGCACGGGCCCCCAGCAAAGCCTCCGTGGGGCCGGGAGGGAAGCGGAGATGCTGCGGCTGTGGTTCCCACGCTGGCGGGCGCCTCTCGGCCGCCTCCGCACCACGGCTCCTTCCGCTTGGCTGCTCCCATCGTGGGGGCCAGCGGGGAGCTGGGGGTGCTGCTGCTCCGGGGGGCACCCAGCCCTCTGGGATGCGATGAGTTTGTCAGGTGTTTGCAGATGCCCTCACCCACAGCATCTCTACGTCTCCCTGTGCCCGCAGGACCACAGCACCCAGCTCTCCCGCACGGGCACCCTGGCTCGGAAGGGGATCAAGTCGTCAGCGCAGGCTGTGGGCACCCTGGGGTGAGGCTGCGCGGGGGGACGGGGCTGGGGGCTTGCCCTTTGCGTGTCACCGAGCTCAGCCGACACGGCTGCTGTCGGGGTCCCCTCCCAAGCTGGAGCCTCTGCCCGCAGGAGAAGCGCCCGCGTCCCCGAGCCCATCCAGCCGCCCGTGGTTCCTGAGGGGAAGGTCATGGCCCCGTCTGCCTCCTCGCTGGTGTCCAACAGGTACTGGTGCTGCTGGGGGTCACGAGGGCCTGGGGTGGCCACCATCGCTGCGCTGCTCGGGGGACGTTCTGCTGCAAGGGGGGGTGGTGAAAAATATAGGGTTTTGGGTGAAAAATATGGGGTTTTGGTGAATAATATGAGGGTTCAGTGAAAAATGTGTGAGTTTGGTGAAAAACACAGGATTTTGATGCAAAATATGGGATTTGGGAGCGGGAGGTTTGCCACATGAGGCAGTGTAGGCAGTGTTTGTCTCCAGAGCACAAATATCCACTTACAGAGAGGGTCTCTGATGGGGAAAATGAGGCACAAGGTGGGAAAAGGTTTGTGCAGGGATGCCGGGATCTCCTGCTCACAGCGATGGCCCCGTGTCCTGGCACAGACTCAAAGAGTGGGGCAGAGGCAGCCCCCCAGCCTGGCCCTGACACCATCGGTTCTTCATCCTCAGCTTGAGCGGAACCCCTACAGCCCCTGGGGAGGGCGTCCCCGCACCGCCGCCGCTCCCCGTCCTGCTGGCTCCATCGCCACCACCTGCAGCCCCCGTCCCACCGCCCCCACCGCTCCCTGGGGTCCTGGACCCCCCACCACTGGGCGACTTGGCCATGTCTGGGATCCCGGACCCTCCACCACTGGGAGACCTGGCTGCGTCCTTGCTGGACCTCGTGCCCCCGGGTGAGCCTTCGGGGGTCCAGGGATGCTCACGGTGGGGGGAATGGGGAGGTGGGAGCTGCACGTGGCCTCTTCTCTTTATGAAGCACTTCATGCCCACCAATTTTGGGGTGTTTGCAGCCCTGGATGACCTGGAGCCGCCGCCTCCAGCTTTGCCCGACTATGAGGATGTGTCCCTCCCGCCGCCGCCCAGCGCAGAGGATCCCCCCTGGGCCCCGGAGAGCTACTTGGAGAAAGGTGGGGGACCCCCAGACCCTTTTGCTGTGGTGCTTTTGGTTGAGCCCATGCCCACACCCACTGCGCCGAGGGCTCAACTCTGACCCGATGCTGGGATCGGGGGCGATGCTGTGGGTTGCATGGTGGGTGGTGAGGCTCCCATCCCTGCTCCGGGCGGTGGCCGGTCCTCGGAGTGGCCTCTCCATGGCCCCTCTTGCCCTCCTCTCGCAGTGGTGACCCTCTACCCCTACACGCGTCAGAAGGACAACGAGCTCTCCTTTGCACCCGGCGCCCTCCTCTTCGTCACACGGCGCTACTCGGACGGGTGGTGTGAGGGCATCATGGGCGACGAAGCGGGATTCTTCCCCAGCAACTATGTGGAGCCTTTCTGAGCGCTGAAGCTGGGCAGCCCCCGCACCCCAGCTCCCCGCACCCCTCTCAGGCAGGACTGCGCTTTGCCTTTGCCCATTGGCTTCGCTCAGCTGGGATTTCACACAGCTCAGCCCTCGCATGGGCAGCCGGGCTGGGACTGCTGCATCCCAGCCGCCTCCAGAGCATCCCCTGCCCGCCTTCGTTTACTTTATTGCTTTAATTTCACCAGTGCTGGGTGCTGCTGGCGCTGGGCAGGCTCAGCACCCGGGCACTGCATCTGTGCTGATGGAAATGCTTGGCCTGGCCCGGGCGATGCTCCCGGCCCCACCGGAGACGTGAGGGCAACGCAGGATGGAAGCACGGACACAGGAGCTGGGGATGAGCACCCGCAGTGACAAGGAGAGCAGCAGCCGTTGAGGACCCTCCCTGGCATTGGTTTGAGCTGCAGAGGAGCCCAATCCTGCACCCAGAGGGGTGCTGGAGCAGAGCATCGCTCGCAGCCTGACCTCGCACTGCTGCTCCCGCTCCAACCCAGCCCGAGAGAAATAACACGGATGAGCAACTCGGAGCGGATTCACACCAGGTTTATGTCCGACATACAAACGCTCCTGGAGCTGCAGCACAGCGAGCGCTGCCTACAGACATCGATATGTAGATTCTTTTAATTTCATGGCTTTACGTTCCACACAGTTGAACGGAGTCTGGAGAAGGAAGAACAAAGAGGGGGGGAATGGAATAGAGGAGGAACCACTCGGGCTGCTTTGGTTATTTCTGCGCTGTTGGGTTTCTGCGCTTCGGGAGTCGGGAGCCGCCCTCGGGGCTGTAAGGCTGTGGAGAAACCCGGGAGAAGCCAACACCAGACAGCAGTGGGGATAGGGTCTCCCCGTAGAATGCAATTAGAAGGGGTAATTAATACTGCAGTGGGGTAAGGGGTGGGGTTTGGCCTCCGGGGACCCAATGGCAGAAGTGCCACCCCAGCACCACACCTCCCGCGGGAGGCTCAGCACCTCGACCGCTCAGCGTGGACGTCAGCCCCGGGAAAGAGGGGTCAGCGCGAGCCAGCGGCTACAGGGAGACAACCGGGAAGGGCTTGGGGCGAGGAGGACCCCGTCTGCCCCGGGGGCACCGGGGAGGCTTTGCCCTGGAAGCAGAAGTCAAGGATGGATGTGGAAGGTGAGGGCAGGTCCCCCTCCCCACAGAGCAAGGAGGTTGCTGTGCCCGCGCTCTGGGCAAGCAGGTAGAGATGGGGCTGAAGGGCTTTTCCAAGGTGCCACCTTTCCAAAAGCTTTCCTGTCCCTCACATCATGTTTTTTTCAGGGAATAAAGTCTCAAGGGACCATTAATGCAATCATGAAGTTCAGCAGCTGAGGCAGGAGCTGCCCTGCCCAGGGGGCTGAGGAGCCGGGGCAGCACGGATTTCCCTCCCAAAGGGGCACGGAGCCCTCAGGCATCAGCTCCAAGGCAACCACACGCAGCTCCTGCTGCCGGTGAGGGGGATGAAGGCAGAGGACACGTGCGCAGGGCCCAGCCCGTGGGGAGATGGCTTCGGTCTTTCAGGAATTGCTCTTGTGAGGTCAAAAGGGAAAAACCCCAACCACCCATCGAACCAAGTCAGCATTCATGCTGGCAAACACCCACGCTGGAGCAGAGAGCCAAGCTGCATAGAGAAGGCTTCATCTCAACATGGCAGGGGAGGAGAAAGTGCTTTGAATCACTGGGGAGAAAGGAGCTGCGAGAGGAAAGGCAGGAAAGCAGCCCAGGAGCGGGACTGAGCGAACAGTGCTGATGCGCATGGGGTACAGCATGTGACCCCCCCAGGGCTTCTCCTTTCCCAGCTGCTTATGTACGCAAGTCTCGGCCGAGCCATCCTCAACACTTCTTCTTGAGGACCTCCTGGAGATGACGGGCAACCTCTGCAGCCGACTCCCAGGGAACGACGGTGGCCTGGAAGGCTCCAGGCTGCTTCTTCTCCATCTCTTGGGTCATCTGGTGCATGGGGTAGCCCTTCCGCGGGAAAGCCACGTCAGCTGAAGTCAAAGTCACGGAAGGGCAGAAGTCATTGGCGCCATCTCCTACGTAGAAGACCCTCTCAAACTCCACCTCCTCCTGGGCTCTCTCTGCCAGGTACTCCGTTAGGATTTTGCGTTTGCACATGTTGGCTGGGCAGTCAAGGCACTTGTGGCTGTGGTAGGGCCCCAAGGTGAAGTACCCCCTCTTGTCAAAGCTCGATGGGTTGCTGAAGATCTTGCGGAAGAGGGAGTAGAAACCGGCTGCCCTCAGACTGCATTCGATGCCAAACATGTTGGCATCGGAGATGAGGATGATCTCGAAGAGCTCATGGTTCTTGGAGAGGAACTGGAAGAGGTCCGGCATGCCGGGGGACAGGGGGATGTTCTCATAGACTGTCTTGAAGTCCCCCATCTTGACGCCCTGGTCCCCCATGTACGCCAGGACGCGCTGCATGTACTCGTTGTAGAAGCCCTCGCGGAAGGTCTGTCGGATGTGCTCTGGGAGCACCTGCCCCGGCGCTGCCCGGACGATAGAATCATCACTGTTCTCGTTGATGATGGTCTCATCAAAATCGAAGACGAGGAGGTATTTGGGTGGCCGGGGGCTGGCCATACCAACACCCTGCAAAGTGAAAGAAGAACGCCTGGCCGTTAGCTCGAGGCACTTGGCTATAGCCTTGGCACAGTGATGGTGGCAACCACAGCAGCAAGGCTGCCAGCCCCGCCGAGTGATGTTTCTCGGCTTCCTTACCCCAGGCAGCTTATTAGTCTGCTGGGCTTGGAGGGGGCTAATCCCCCACTGCCAAACCTCCGCCCCGGCCCTATGGCGTTTATCCTGCCTATAAAGGGATCATTTTGTCACCGCTAATCCCGCTCCTGCAGCCCAGGCGGTCACTGTGCCGAGCAACCATCGCACACATCCCTCAAGGGATATGAGCACAGGGGGCACCTTGGGGGGGTTTGGTGCAGGGAGGGTCCTCAGGGGGAGGTTTGCTCCAGTCCCACCTACCAGAAGGGGTTTGTGTCCCTGCAGACCCCTCTTGCAGGTTGATTTTTGCTCTGTGGGCACAGTTTCCCCCCGGATCAGACTCCGCAGACGCCCCAGAAGCCAGGGTAAGCCTGAGCCGCCTCCTGCCCTGCTCTAAACCCAACCCCACCGAACCCAACCCCACTTTGCCGACACGGTGCCCACCCTTGGTGAAAGCCGCGATGGCCCCAGCAGCCCCCGCTCACCTCCCGGCTGCTCCCGTCCCACCTGCACCCCGAGCTTTGCAGCCTGGGGACCTGATTCGTGCTCCCTGGCCCTGAGGAGCGAGGGGAGGATAAGAGCGGCACTGACCTTAAGCAGGCATGGCAGCCTGACGCCCTCGCAGCACCTTTTCATGGTCAGAGCATCACCGTGCAGCGGCGCTGGCGGCGCTCAGGGCTCACCGGGCTGCAAACCACACAGAAGGAGCTTTGGTTAAAGGGTGGGTTTTACCCCAGCTGCCGCCTTTGGGCACGGCTCAACCATCCCAGGGTGGCCGTTCCACAGCTGACCCCAAACCCGGGACCTTTTGTACCAGGAACAGAGGAATTAAAGGAGGCTGCAGAGCAAGGGGTGAGCGGGCAGAGCCCGGTTAATGCTTCTGATCCCTCTTAATTCCCCCCGAGTGCCCGGGCTTTGCCGCGTGTGAAAGCAGCCAGCGGGATGGTTCGGCAATAAACAGGACAACACACACCTGGTGCCAAACCCGCCCCGATGTCCTTGCAGAGCAGAGTTGGAGGTGTTTCTTTTAATGGAACAATTATCCTGGAACGAAGCCAGGCGCCCAGGCAGCTCCGGGGAGGATGGCCCAGTGGCCCAGGCTGCAGCTCCGGAGCAAAGGCAGCGCCCAGGTTATGCCTCCTGATTATTGCCGACCTCTTGCCACCCCCAGCAATGACAGCAGAACGATGGGAGGCCTCAAAAAACCCAACCTTGGCACCAAACCCAGCTGGAAACTCCAGCAGAGGGAGAACAGGAGGACCGACACACCGGGATGCCAGGGATTTTTTAACTAGGCACCAGTAACTTCGCTCGGCTGAGTGAGGAGGGTTTCCGTGAGTTTTTTTGCCATCAGCAGGACAACAGGAGTTTTTCAGCTGAAGGTGAGTTGTGTGGGACTTGGCTGCTTGGATGCCCAGCATCAAACTATTCTGGGCACCAACGTGACGCACGGCTCTGCTAAAACAATGAACCAAGACCGCATTCAACATTAAACCCCAGAAAAATCCTGTAAAAACTACAATTTGTGAAACCTTCAACCCAAACACCAGTTGTTCCTTTGTGGAAGCATCCATCAGAAGCTGATGTTTGTTTGCAGACATCATTTGAAGGCAAATAACGCCACAGCCAGGCTGGGAGGGGGAAAAGCCACCACGATTTTCAGGTCCAAACCAAGAGAAACAGGAAAAAAAACCACTAAATGTGAAAAAGTAATTGTGATTTTTGTCATTATATCCTGAAGAGCTGACAGCGGTGAGAAAGTCATTTGAGTCTAAGCCTACATTATTTAAGGAATAAAGGTCCAGGATGGGACTTCTTTCATAGAATTATGGAATGGTTTGAGTTGTAAGGAACATCAAAGCCCATCCAATTCCACTCCTGCCATGGGCAGGGACACCTCCCACTGGATCCGGCTGCTCAAAGCCTCATCCAACCTGGCCTGGAAACTTCCAGGGATGGGGCAGCCACGGCTTCCCTGGGCAACCTGGGCCAGGGCCTCCCTGCTCTCATGGAGAAGGAATTCTTCCTTATGTCTCGATTCCTGCAGGACCAAGATCTCTGCAGAGCCGAGGTCCCCGCAGGACCGTGTCCCTGCTCCCTGCCAAGCTATTCCTGCGTGGAGATGACTCACCCAGCGGCTGCTTCCCGGGAGCGGTTCCGTCCACCTTCCGCAGAACAGCGGCTCCTTCCACAAGAGCAAAGCGGCCGCGCTGCCGACCATCCTCGGGGCCTGGGCGGTGAGAGAGAAAGCACAACGGAGCCCGGTCGTTAATCGCCTCAAACGGAAAGGCTTAAACAAATGGAATTTGGGATAGGGGTCAAAATACACCTCATAAAAGCAGGGAGATGCTGGGGTCACGGCGGGAACAACTCTCCAGAGCAGTTTATCCCCCACATCTCTGCGTTCTCTTCCCGGGGGCAGATCCCTCCGGCCCCAAAGAGCCCGGGCAAAGGCTGAGCCGGCCTCGATGCGCGCGTGGCCTCCACAAACTGGGTCTCACCACGCGTCCCACGGGCCCTGCGCTCCCTCCATGACTCGGACTCAGTCCCATAACGGAGCTCACGGAGAGGATCTGGCCCTGCGGAGCCCCTGGCACGGCCAAGGGCGCGGGGATGGGGATCAGCACCCGGTTTCGGTGCTGGGAACGGCTGAGTCTCCGAAGGAGGGGGCACAGGGGCAATTCCCAGCTCTTTCAGCCCCGGCATGCTCTGCTTTTGACTGTTTTTAACATTTTTTAGCCTTAAAACCCTTTTGATCTCTCTCACGCGTAGGACATGTTTGGGTTTCTACATTTCAACTTAAAGCCAAAGCACTGCCCTTTTGCAAACTCGTTTGTCCTTCTTGGGGACAGCAGTGAGGGCAAAGCAAGAGGACGGGGTCCCCGTGCCCCGAAAGCGAAGGAGGGGGAGCTCCCCCCATCCTGCACGTCATCGGGATCCGGAGACATTCCCACAGCTCTTAGAATAAACCTGACCTCTCCCGTCCCTGGGAGCTGCGCACGTCCCGAAACGGAAGCAAATGAGCTCATTAATTAAAATTAATCATTAATTATAAAACCAGGCAACAGCAGAGCTCGAGGGGCGCCCCAGACCCCTCCCCGGTCCCCCCAATCCCTTCTCCTGCCCCACGGCTCCCGCCTCACCCCTAATCCGCAGGCGAAGAGCGATGGGACGCCCCTTCCCGTGGTCACCTCGGGTTATGGGATGTTCCATGGGTTTATGGTGTTTATTTTCCCTGCCGCTTGCCAGGAAGCGTCACGGCGGTGAGCGCTCCCGCTGCGGCCACAGCTCTGCACCAAAAACACCCAAACCGGGTGGCTTTGGCCCCAAAATGCCGCGGGTGGTGTCAGCCCGGTTTGAGAGTCCAAAATTGGATCTCGGTTCCCAGCTCGCCAGCCGGGAGCGGGATCGGTGCCGACTCACGGGCTCTCCCGGTACCGGTGGCACCTGCAGCCGGGCTGAGTCACCGCGCCCGGAGCCTCCTGCCAGCTCAGCGCCTTCCGGTACCGGCACCGCAGCCCCGGTCCCCGCAGGGTCCTACGGGATCAGCACCTCCCGGTACCGGTACCTGCAGGATCCTACCGGATTTGCACCTCCCGGTACCGGCATCTCGGTCCCCGCAGGGTCCTACGGGATCAGCATCTCCCGCACTGGTACCAAACCCTGTGGGATCCTACCGGATCGGCACCTCCCGGTACCGGCAGCCCCGGTCCCCGCGGGGTCCTACCGGATGGGTACCCCCCGGCATCAGCCGAAGCAGATCGGCATCTCCCGGTACCGGTACCAGCATTTCGGTCCCCGCAGGATCCTACTGGATCAGCGTCTCCCGGTACCGGCAGCCCCGGTCCCTGCGGGATCCTACCGGCTCGGCATCTCCCGGTACCGGTACCGGCAGCCCCGGTCCCCGCAGGGCCCTACCGGATCGGCATCTCCCGGTACCGGCCGCCCCGGTGCCGACTCACGCCCGATGGAGCCCGCGGAGCCTCCTTACCGGGTCGGACCCTGCAGGCGCTCCCGGCCGTGCCGGCGGTGCGCGGCCCCTTTAAGGCGGCGCAGCCCCAGCGCCGCAGTCCCCGCGCGGCCCCGCCCGCGCAGCCAATCAGAGCGCGCGCCGCTGCCGCCGGGGGCGGGGCCTAAGAGAGCCACGCCCCTTTCGCAAAGGGAGGGGGAGTGGGGTCCCAACCCCGCGGGACCGGGAGGGAGCTCCCCCCGCCCCCCCCGGAGGGGATTGGGCCCCAAAAGAAAGGGCGAGTCTCGCACCGGGGGCTCAGGGGACCCAAAAAGGACCCCCTGAGAGGAGCCGGGAGGGAGCTGGGAGCAACTGGGGGAAACTGGGAACAAGAGGGGGAAACTGGGAGGGAATGGGGAACAACTGGAGAGCTGGGAGCAACTGGGGGAAACTGGGGAGGAATGGGGAGCAATGGGGTGAAAGCTGGGAGAAAGTGGGGAAAACTGTGAGGGAGCTGGGAACAAGGCGAGGGAAGGGGGAGCAGTTGGGGGAAACTGGGAAGGAACTGGGAGCAATTGGGGAAGCTGGGAGGGAGCTGGGAGCAATTAGGGGGGAGCTGGGAACAAGAGGGGGAAACTGGGAGGGAGCTGGGAGCAATTGGGAGGGAATGGGGAGCAATGGGGGAGCTGGGAGCAATTGGGGGAAACTGGGAAGGAACTGGGAGCAATTAGGGGGGAGCTGGGAGGGAGCCGGGAGGGAGCAGGGAGCCAGGGATAATTTGAGGCACTGGCCCTGTCCCGGGGACACCAAATTGCAGGGTGAGGACGGCACAAGCGCAGCAGCCCCAGTGCCCACAGCCCGAAATACCCGCCGGGCTGCGGGGGCTCCTGGGGTTTTGCAGGAGCAGTAATTTGTGCTGGGATGGAGAACAAGGGAGCGCCTTCAAAGCGGGAGGGGAGGGAGGGACGCAGCAGCAGGGCCTTAGAAAGGCACAGTTAGAGAGTGGTGGAGCTCGGGTTTTGCCATACTTTCTAATTAAAATTGTTTGCGTCCTTCCATTTTTAGACAAAATTCAAAAGGGCTGCAATAAACCCCAGTTTTCCGCTCCCTCCCCGGGCTGGATGAGCGCCGGGTGCCCCTGTGCCGGAGATGCCACGTTGCCTGGCGCTCCCGTGTTTCCCCATTCCAGCCCCAGGCGGGAGCAGAGCTGGGAGCATTCCTGCCCCAAAATGCTGGGATTCCGGGACCTGGAGCAGCCCTGGTCGCTGTTAAAGGATACGGTGAAAGGACAGGTAGGGTTGGAGTTGAGGATCGCTTTTCCAACCTGATGGTCCTACGGCTCACCCAGAGATGGTGGCTGCAGCCCCGTCTGCTCCCGAGACAGCCGCGGGGATCAGGGAAATGTTTTATCTTCTATTTACTCCAAATCCCCGGGGTTGGGAGGCAGTGTGGGTTTTGCCTTTCCCCTTTCGCGTTCTCCCCCTCGGAGTTCAACAGGCGACGCCGCCGGAGCGATTTGTCCGTGGGTCCAAGGCACGAGGGACCCTCAAAGGGCGAATTCTGTGCTGGCGCCCATCTCCTTCCCCCTGAAAGGCAGAGAGCATTCCGGAGACATCACAGACAGAGGAGCCTGGCAAGGGTGCTCCTGTGTCCCAGTGATTTTCCACTGTTCAGAACCCCAGAGAGCAAGTGAGGACAGCGGGGCCGGCTCCTGGCAGCCCCTCAATAGCGGGAGCCTTCGGAACAGGCGGATTCCCCACAGCGGGGACAAACACGCACGCCTGCACGCTCCTCTCCACGCCTGCCCTCCTGTTTTTACTCCACCAAGTGCATTACATCAGCACACAGGCAGCCCCAAGCTCACAGTGTCCACACCACCGTCTGTCTGTCTGTCCCGTCCCTCCTTGCTTTCTTTCCATCCCAAGTCAGGACCGGTTCCGTAGCCCCCACGGACGCAATCTGGCCACCCGCCTCAGACCCGCTGGTGCCCGTGGTCTGCAACACAAATTTGGGGAGCTCGGAGCGAAAGCAGCTTTCCTTGCCTCAAGGCACGAGGATGAGGGACCTTCCATCAAACCTCCTCCTCTCCTGCCATCCCCTCAACGCAGCGCTCGCGAACAAACGGTATTTGTTTAGAGCAATGAATAATCGGTGGCCAAATAATTATATTATGGTTTATATTATCATGGAACCAAAAAGTGCACAAATGCTCCCCAAATCGGTGCCAGCTCCACTTCTGCCCCCCGAGGGGGACCCAGGGATATTTTTAGGTGCCATCTCTGCCCCAGGACAGCGAACTGCAGGGTGCCGGGCGGCACACAAACAGGGCAAAACCTCAAGAAAAAAATCTTTTCTCGAGAAAACCAGGAAAAGCCTCAAGAAGCAGTAACAAGAGAGCAAACTCCATTCATTTCGCCTCCTGCACCTCTTTCTGAGCCCCCCAGCGCAGCGGTCGGGACCGAACAAAGAGTCCGGCACTGCTGCGCGTGGTCCACCTCCCACAACCTCCACTGGCTTAAATTCATTGAAACCACAGAATTTCTCTTCTGTGACAATCTAACGTGATTTTGGTGTTTTTAAGCAGCAGGCAGATGGATGGGTTACTGCAATCGATGAAAATATACGCTAAAATGAGTAAAATAAAATCCTTGATGCACGATAAAATCCAGTTGTTCTCTGGTAGGAACAAAGCTTAAATTTTCACAGAACATTTCAGGTCACGGAGGAATTTTCCTATGAATTAACCACCCTAAATTACTAAAATTTACACGATTTCCTAAGGGAAGCGGCCAGAGTTTCACCTCAGCCAATCCCACGGCCCCTGCCACGCTCCCCGCTTCCCTTGGTGATGGGCGATGAATCCTTCTCCCTTCCAAACCCCTAGGAGGGGCGGTTCGATAAGGCGCTTCCTTGTGCTCCCCCTCGGCGCTGGCTCTCCCAGCCCTGGGAACTGGGTCATCCCATCGCACCTCTCGCATCCAACCCCTCTGTCAACACACGCTGCGCTTTCTCTTTACGCCCTCCAGAAACTGTCCGGTGAGAGGGAGGCGAGGGCTCCTCCGCCTGCTGAAATCACGGGGGCTACACGAGGACCCAAGCAGGTCCCACCCCGGGGTTTGATGAGGATCCAGGATGAGGATGAGGATGCCTTTCGAGTGTCACAAGACCTTTGGATGTTAATGATAACAGAAAGCCACAACCCTCACGCCTGGGCTGTCTCAGAAGGAATCATTTTTCAGGCCGAACTAATTTTATATTTCATTATTCTGAGACATCTCCAGCTGAATCCCGGCTGTGTCCCCATCCCGGCTCAGCGGAAGCCATCACAGACACCTCATGAGATGAACAACATCTCCCCATCGCTATTTTCTGCGTTCCTGGCGTTTGGCTGGTAGCAACTCCAATATAACCACAAAGTACGAGGCGACTGATTCCTATCTCCTTTATTACCACACTCCGCTGCCTGAAAAACCTTGGAGAGGAAATTATGTAGAAAAATCTAACAAGCGCCGAGCAGGGCAACGGCGACACCAGGGTCCGGGCAGTCTGGTCAGAAATAACACAGCTCTGAGCCCTGCTGCTGCTCGCACTCAGTTCCACATCTGCACAACAGGAATATTTACTCATCCGACAGTAATACGCTCAATTTAATCACAGGGGCTGCTCAGGCAGATACACGAGGAACCACTGCTGGAAACCCTTCAACAGTAAATCCTCTTTTATAGCAGTTCGTGCCTAATAAACTGCCCAGTTTTATCAAAGCTGACTGCTAAAGTCCTACCGGTGAAGGTATCGAATGATTCTCAGAGGGTGCAGGGGGGAGGTTGGGAGCTGTAAGCACAGAGATGAAAGCACACCGGTATTTCATAAGGAAAGGACGCAAACAACACCGCAATTCCCTGCCCTGCATTGAGTTCCTCCGGGAAGAAGACAGCCCGGATTACTGTCTGAAAAGCAAAACTGGAAACTGTTTTGTAACGTGCCATCTCGGTCTCGTTGTGCAAGCCCTCGGACGTGCCAGCGCACGGCGGCGGAGCTGTTTTGCAGCTCAGGATGCACAGACACAAACACCCCCTCCAACAGGCACCACACGAGGGACGGAGGAGGACAAAGCGCGGTGCCGCTGCCAGCTGCCCCTCGATGATTGTTCTCAGACCACAGACAAAGCAGAGCTGAGGCAATCTGGAGAGGAGATTGCAAAATTAATGTTGTAAACACAAACAGCGCTTGGCTGTAAGGCGCCGGCTTTAGCTCGGGTCAAATAAGGAAACCAGACACAAGAAACCACCACTGATCCTCCCGGTTCGTGTCGGGGCGCTGTCAGCAGTTTCGCTGCCCCAGGTCCACGCCGCCGCTTTCTCCTGACCCCACTTCATTGACTCCTTTTACTTCTTGCCGCTATCGGCTCTCACCAGAAATCCAAATGCATTAATGCCAATGGGGAGTTGGGAGAAAATGAGAAACCTGAAAACTTCAGCTCCTCAGTGCCCGTCCTCCCCCCCCTTTCTGATGCATTTCTGGGAAACACACTAAGTTACAGCTTTCAAAAGGAGCAACAGCTCCTTTCTGTCACCTTCCAAAGCCGCTCAAGAGATTTTACTGATTGGTTATTGCTACTTTAAAGAAACAAATGCAACCAAACAACCCCCCCAACCACACACCCAAGTCATCAAACTCTTTCCACAGCCCATTTTGGAATTACAGGTTGAAGAAAGAAAGGCGCAACATCACTTTATAGCCATGCATTTCCATGTACCTCCTGCTTTTGGAGCACTTTGGATTTGCTCTATGGCCTAGAGGTACAGCATTTACCAGTTCTGAACTGAAGAGGTTATAATGATGCTGACCTCAAGTCAAACGGCAATTCCCAATCGTTAAATCACACGATACAGTCGGCTGCTCTTACCCAGGAGAACACACAGTGCCATCCTTGCTGCATTTAACACAAAACCACCGTCCTTCAAAGACAGGGAGTTTGGTTCTGACCAGCACAGACCCCTGCACTCTGCGCTTTGCTGACCAGGAGGCAGAATCCACATCCAGATCCAAACTCCACCCGAGTTTCTGCTCCGCAGTACATACTGTGCCCCCGACAACAACTGAATGTCCATTAAGAAAAAACCATCAGACTGTGAGGACAATCAGAACAAGTTTTATAGTCACTCCTGAAAAACAGAGAACCTCAATCTTCACAAGCAGGTAAGAACAAAGTCATGTTTTCCATGAAGAAGCGCTCAGATCTTAATAGCGCGATGCCTACCAGGCTGGAGAACTGACAATTCATTTTGCCAGGAAAACAGGCATGTATTTATTTACAACTCCATTATCTCTCAGTAACCACATCTCCCAGGTTTAGAGACCAAAACCAACACTAAAACCAGAAACTCAATCCAGCGGCTATTTACAAACTGCTCCTTACTAGCGGGTTTGAGCTGTACACAACGTTTGCTTCTGTCACAGTCAGTCAATAGAAAATAGGAAACCATAAAATTATCATATAGACATTTTATAACTCTGAGCTCAAGTCCCAAGAGTGAGGAATTTGGCATTATTGGTGTTGGTGAGCGCCTGGCTGCTTGCTGTGTGTGGTTTTACCGTGTTCTCAGAGGCACAGCACCCATGTACGTTACCAATAAGGATCAAACAAAAGGGTCAACACAGCCCTGCACAGAGAAACAGCTCTTAAACCCTTAAAACCCAGCACCTGACCCTGCTGATGATCGCACCACCGGTCACTGTAATGCAAAGAAACCGATCCCTTCAGCTCAGCAGTGAACTTAAGTCTGTCTCTTGGCTAAACCACGCTAAGCCTGGCAAAGGGAAGCGCTGGCTTTCAAACTGCCTGCCCTGAGCTCTACAAGAAACCAAAAATAGCTGTTACGCACCCAAGACACACAACAGAGCAAAGATAAACCATCCAGGTGGGCTGCACTGCTGAGACATAAGCGAATTTCCCACCAATAAAGGCCTAAATTCAGCTCTTTTGGAACTCCACAATTTAAGATTGGGTTGGGAACACAGGTGGGCAACAGCAAGACAAGTTAGGCCATCTAGGAAGTCCCTAATCGGTGTAAACAGGAGAGTCAATCCTGGCAGGCGTAACAATACAACACAAACCATCACCACACCTTTACCCTGAAAGGTGAGTCAGTCCAAGATAAACACCAAACAAACGAGCTGACACAGCTCGTGCCTGCAGTGAGGACAAGGCACTGGCGGTAGGAGCGGTGTAAACTCCTCTAGAAGAGACGCTGCCCTTCAAACTGCTTGTTGTGGAATGCCGGCCTCTTGACTGGGTGTAAGGTCTGTTCCATTTCCCCTCTTAAAATGCAATGTTAAAAATTTAGCTGAACTACACCCCAGCCTGTAGGATATTTTGGAAGAAGAGAATTCAGTCCTGTTCCCAGAGACATTCAGCCCAAATCCAGAGTTGGTTTAATTTGCCTTCACTCTTCTTGAAGGCAGCATTTTAGCAGCACAAACCAAGCCTGTAACCGACAGAGCACAGTAAAGCTGACAAAAACCATCATGCTGAGTGCGTCAGGAAAAGCAGGAAGCAGTGAACGCACTGGAACCCATTCCTCAGAGTGGCGCAAGCTCCGGAGAAGGTGTGAACAGCAGAATTGACAAGCCACAGCAAATCTCAACCCTGAATTTCCTGCCTCTTCTAACGCCCATTCTCCTTTTCTTGCTGAAATCCATACTTTGAGACCACGCTGTAACACCTCCAGCCCCGTACGCCAGCTTCCGATGGGTTTGTCCCAGATACGGAGGAGGATCTGTTGACACCGTGTCACACTGTGACAGGCTGTTAAGCCGGTTAGATAGCTTAATCTTCCACAGAAAGGAAGTTTGAAAGTCTCAAAATACCAGCTCTGTCATTGCTAGGAATTAAAATAATAGAAAAAACTGTCCCAGATTTTAGGATTCGGAATAGCAGCCTAATACTGTAAATTTATTGAGAAGAAAATCACTTTGCAAAATTGGAATACAATTGATTTACCAAGAATTTCATAGCATTTAAAAATCATTTAATAACAGGCCTGACCATAAAAGAGTGGCACAACAGATATGTAGGTTGCAAATGTGATGTGGAATGCATAGAACCTCGAGGCGGACCAGCCATAGTCAGTACAACAGTCAGAACTGTGAGCGTAATTCACCTGCAGAACTGGCTTTCTCTTCTGGAAGGTAAGAGGGTGTATAAATATAGAGAAAACATTTAAAAAACATTGCTTTATTTTTCAGAAATGCCAAAAGGAGGTTCAGCTCAGTCAAAACTGAGTAGGTTTGTTGGGCCAAAATTACCCTTTCTGCTTCCTAAAGTTTCCTATGGTTGTTATGGAAAACAACATTAATGGTGAGGTGGTAGAAAATGGTGAAAAAACATCAACCGAGGAGGCAATTCTCCACAGACAGAAGAGACGGTGGTTCAAAACACCATTAACAGCATTAACTGGGAAGGAGGAAGAATTCCCACCACTTCTGCTGTCTTGGAGAAAAAATGATTCCATTCCCGCCAACCCTCAGTTCATTGCCAAGCGGAACGGTCAGCCCAACACCTGCCCGTGAGGATCTCTGGATGTGGTCTGGTGAGACTGAATTTAAAAAGCAGCATGGAAAAGTAGGAATTTTAAAGAAAAGAGGACTTACAGTGCGCTGCCTCGGGCCTCTGTCTTCACTGACGGTGGCAACGGTTTCCTAGATTGCATAATGCTGCTGTGTTTAGTTTTAGTTGAAGAGAAATAGAAACCTGAAAAGATAACAGCCCCTCACTGGTTAAACAGACACGTGTGGCATTCCAGCCCTCCAGCCCTGCGCTCACTTGTCGTTCCCCTCGCTGCCTCCCAGGACGATGACACGCACGTGCCTACGATTCAGTGTCCCCTACCCTGCAACTGTAAAACTTTGATTTGCCCAGAGTATGACTACGACCCCCAGGCACCATCCCATAACTTCACACACATTACATCTATGGGACGGAGCCTTCCACGGCGCACACAGCGCTATCAGCATTGTCTCGCTCAAACCTCTCTCCTCATCCTTACAATCGACCGGTCAGAAATACCACATTTATGATCCCATTTAATTCCCCTCTCCTAGCGACTCTAGGAATCCCCCAAAGCAACCTGAAGAGCAGCACTTGGTTGGCTCCCAGCCTCAAATCATGCCATGGATTCACTGAAAGGGGCTCCCCCATAGGGAGAGGAGGTGCTGCCTCCGGAGCCGGCCCTCCCGCTGCCCTGCTCACTTTCTAGTCCCAAACTGGCAGCTCCCTGCACATAAGGGGCTCCCCTTGCCGACCCATCGCGCTCCTCACTCCAATTCAAATAAGGAAAACCCACAGAGCAGGAACACACTATCCCAATGTCCTTGTCCAAAAAGCTTAAGGGAAACGTAAAGTTAAAAAACAGAAAAACACAAAATCCCTACTAAAATAAATAAGTTCCAAAATCAACATCCCTCCTGAGGCAGCCGTTCCAGAGACCTCTCGGGTTCCTCTCTTCTCTGAAGCACCTTTAAATAGTGTGGTTGTAAGAATAACTTTAACTCTAGAAGCTTACGCATCTTTTAAGAATCACATTTGGATGATTATAAAAATTTTTCTATTATACAACATAGGTCCAGCTACACTGAAAAAATTACACCGCGTATTGAAATACATTTCAGTTTAGAAACAGACTAAATAGGTCTATACAAAAACCTCTAAAATAATTTCTGTAGTAAAATAAAGAGTGTGTTAGGAGAGCTACACAAACGAGACATCTTCTGTCTGTCTTTATAATGCTCAGATACACCGTGGTATGTGGCCGGCTCCCTCCGAGCCGGCTCCAAAAGCCAAACAGAATCCATTATGATACACAGTGGTACAATTAATGCTCTGTATTAATCTCACAGCCTTTCCGATTAGTACAAAGGAAACCAGGCCTGTCTCCTCTTTGAGGAGAAGGCTGGGATATAAAAGCAAGCATATCTCATCAGCTGATATGAAATTATAAAACTCCACAAGTCTCAGTATCGGAAATTTATAAAAGTCATCAGTAAAACACAAGCGAATTGGGTCTGAGTCCCGCCGATTCCCAGGTTTGAAGGAGCACTGCCAATCCTGAACGTGATTTCCTTGTTTGTTAACCAATTCTAGGGAAAAATCAGGACCATCTGCTGGGGCTGAGACAAGGATCCTCACCAATGACTCCTTTGTGCTTCCAGGAGGGCATGTTTCCATGTGCAGAACATGGCAAAGCAGCTGGCAGGAAGCAAAGACGTTAGTGGTGCTGTGCCGAACTGTTCTTTTCTGCCAGGTGCCGCAGGAAGTTGTCCTCGCTCTGGCCTCTGTGATTTAAAGGCTCACTCTTAAACAGAGCCGGAGGAGGGGGTAAATGCGGAACTGGAGGGACCAGGAGGTGATGCGGATGGTGAGGATGAGGATGTAGGTGAAGGTGTGAGTACGGGTGGGGAATGGGGCGCGGAGGAAGTGCGCTGACGGGGTTCAGGTTGATGGGTGGAGTCGGGGCAGTGGGTGCGTTCACTACAGCAGGGACCGTGGTGGCAGGAGAAGTGGTGGACAGTGGGATCTGGACAGCAGTTGACACGTTGACAGGGCTGGTAACGCGGAAGCACTTCTCCTTGTGTGCCTTGAGCATGTTGGAGAAGCGAAATCGCTGGCCACACACGTCACACGGGTAGGGCTTCTCCCCTGTGTGAGTTCTGCGATGCCTCTTCATGTTTGGGCGGCTGGTGAAGCTCTTCCCGCAGATTTCACAGATAAAGGGCTTCTCTCCTGCCGAACACAGATAGGGCAATCAGTCAGGCACAGGACACCTGCAAGTGCTCGCTTCAGCGTACTGGCACAAACAAACAGCACGCTAAGAGAGCTACTGACTGCTGCCTTCAGCCAACAGTCAGCTGTTCCACAAAGTCCTCAGTCTGTGTGAAATCCTCTCTCACCTTTGGATTTTGATCTGTGACAATTTTTCATAGGGCTTGGCAAGGGGTTCCTTCAGACCGAAATAAGGAAGTAAGCTTAACTTCCCATTTTCCCCACAGTGACCCACAGGACTACAGACAGATTTAACCATAAGTTAATGCACTAATCTTTCCTGTCTGATTCTTTAGGTCGCATAACAGTTTTGATCCCAAATTCCAAGGAAGGGAATACAGCTGAAAGTACAGGAGACTTTTTGCCCTGGAGGTACCTGCGCTTTTCTCTGATCAGTTCTTACCAGTGTGTGTTTTCATGTGCTCATCAAAGTACTGTTTCATGTTGAAGTCCTTGCCGCACCACTGGCACATGAACTGCTTGTGCCCGATGTGGATGCTCATGTGCGAGCGCAGCTGGTACTTGTACTGAAACCTCTCGTCACAGTTCTGCAAAAGAAACAGCAGCCGTGATTTCCCGGCACCGACATCGTGAAGCACAGCAGCCACAGGACAGCACGTGCTACCTGAAGGAGCATGAACCACCTGAGCCAGCGCCCACGCAGACCCTTGCAGATGCAGCATTTAAATGACGTGGTGAGAGTAGAATTTGGTCTGTACTGAAAGTTCTGCTGCTGCGAGAGCCTTGGCAAGGAGCGTGGAACAGCCACAACCTGCAGCTGACACAGCTGTTGGTGAAAGTCCAGCACAGATACGTTTATGCCAACAGAAAAACACTTCTGTTGGCATAAGGCATCATATGGAGGTTTTGCAGCTCAGCCAGCGATCTCTGCTGGGCTGTGGCGCGTCACCACTAGAGGACTCTGCTCCCACAGCAAAAGCAGCAGCAGCTCCCACGGCAGGGTTTTCAGCAAGACGGTCTGTTTCCCAGCTATTATTTATCAGTGAGGTAACTTCTTTCCCTACAAGTCTTATCCCCAAGACCACCAGATCTGCTCTGGAAATAGGACGGGATCTGCAGCCCCTCGTCTGCCCTCATGCAATACCTACAGGCACCTCCATCAGATGACACAGGCGCACGGCTGGGTAACTGTCCCACTCTCCTTCCCGAGGGCTGGCACAAAATTATAATCACAAGCATATCCATAAGATGACTTCCCTGATCCCAGCACACACACACTTGGTTTAAGGAATACCAATTCAGAGCATTCTCCTAAACCTCAAGGAAGTAACAGTGTGCAGCGAGGACAACAGTTTTTCCCACAAGTGAAAACCAGGTGGCAATTTGTTTATTTTCTCCGTTGCCACCTCTATTTCCAGTTACTGTGCAGGACAGGGAGGATCAACATCAATTGCTCTGAGCTTCCCTACAAACACCAAGGGAAAACAAGGATACAAATCCCGCTGTTGTGCATACTCATTGAGAAGAGCAGGACAGCCAGCAGGGAAAGGAAACCAAACACTCCGTTTGAGCTGCCACTAGACGCGCTCCTGCTGCGCTCTCCTCGTGGAGAAGAATCTTCTCTGAATTTTGATCAAACCGCACTTCATTTACCAGTCTCCTCAGCTCCCAACCGCAACCCCTACCAGAAGCATTTCTGATTTTACACCTCGTGCTACTGTATCTGAACACGTTACTGGGCGCTGTCTCACCTCACATCGGAAAGGCTTCTCTCCAGAGTGCTGCAGGGAATGGACTTTGAGAGACATGCTGCGTTTGAACGATTTTCCACAGGTTTCACAGGTAAACGGCATGTCCTTCGTGTGTGCTGCAACACAATCAGACAGCAGGGAGAGTCACTCAAATGCACACAGTTCCCGAACCAATTTTTAACTCCTACTCTGAGCAGGGAAACAATTATCATAGAATCATGGAATGGTTTGGATTGGAAGGGGCCTCAAAGCCCATCCAGGTGCACCTCCTGCCATGGGCAGGGACACCTCCCATCCAACCTGGCCTTGAACCCCTCCAGGGATGGAGCACCACCACTGCTCTGGGCGACCTGGGCCAGGGCCTCCCCACCCTCATCAGGAAGAATCTCTTCCTAATGTCCAGTCTGAATCTCCCTCCTTCCAATTTAAAGCCATTCCCTCTCATCCTATCACTGTAAAAAGTCCCTCCTCAGCTTTCCTGAAGCCCCTTTCAGTACTGGACACTGCTCTAAGGTCTCCTTGGAGTCTTCTCCCGGCTGAACAACCCCAACTCTCTCAGCCTGTCCTTGTACAGCCCTCAGATCATCTCGGTGGCCTCCTCTGGACCCATTCCAACAGATCCATGTCTTTATGTCAGGGATTTTTTGCTGAACAGCTTGTAAGTAACATACACAAACAGACACATACATATTTTGCATGCTGCCCAGTATTAGAGACCTGAACACTTGCTACGGAAAAAGCTCAAAGAACCGAATTTGCCGTTTCTCCTCAAACCAGCAATTCTGAGTCAGAACCACAAAGGCACATCAAGGGGCAGAACCGACAGAAGCGCTGATCAATAACTCACCAACCATGTGTTTCCGCACATGGGCCATGGTGTAGAACTTCTTTTCACAGATCTCACAGGAGAATTTCTTTTCTGCGTATCCATGGACAATCTTGATGTGTTCATGGAGGGACCAGAGCTTCTTGAATGATTTATTACAGGAAAAGCACTGAATGAACGGGATAAACAGAAGGGATTTTAAATTAGAAAGATTCAGGGATTCAGGTTTGTGGAGAAAGCCACGCGTCTTCCTCTCACACGAGAAAAAGAAGGCCAAAAGAAGTAAAAAATTCTGTTTACTGTCTCAAATTGTACTGCAGCTTACATCTACTGTTTCACACATGAAACACACTAAGAAAAGTCAGACCAAGCAGGATTAGAGAGGGTGTTAACCCACTGCATTTTGGTGCCACCTGAAGAGCACCACAGCCACTGCACTCCCTTATCCCCAAACCACAACGGCACAGAGCTGGATGCAGCCCTCGAGGAGCCAATGGAGCAGATGACTTCACAGGCACTAACGCTGCTGGTGTGGGAAGAAGCCAACAGAGCTGGAGGAGGCCAAGACCACCGAGTTGCCTTAAACCCATCTGCACGTCCAGCCCTGTCCTCCACAGGAGCATGGTGACCCCTCAGACTCCGGATCTAACGGCCCATGAACTGGTCAAAGCTCTCATCCTTCCGCCTCTACACCGGACACAGCTTCCATCCTGCAGCTCTTGACCATGTGGAGACTCTGGTGCACAGTTCATACGGCAAAGCACGTCATCACCTCCATGTTTTGTCTTCCGACTCTTCACTTGTGCATCTCCTTCTCAATTCTCGCTAATGACTTTATTATAAAATCTTTATACAATTTTGAGAATTCCAGAATAATCTGAGCTGTGAGTTTTGACCCAGTCATCTGCAGCTTTGAGGTGAAGAGGAAGGAATCGTGGCTTGTTACTTGTTAGTCGCTGAGTATTTGGGGTTTTTGGTACATCTCCCATCAGCACCAGCACGCTCTGTCCCTCAGAGCGAGAGGGGCTGCGTGCTACTCACTGCAGAACCAGCAAACACTGTGCCTTCCGTCAACCTGAGTCATCTCTTCTCTGCACAGACAAGTTCTATGTCTTCCCCAATGCTGGAACCTCCGCAGGCCTGGAACTCCCCACGCTGACTCCACAGAGAGCCTCTGCCTGCAGAAGCACCTACTCAGAGGTGCGTCAGGAACAAACTGCAGTCCTTGAGAGAAAAAAAACCCTGGAGAATAAAGCAATGCTAAGAAATGATCAAAAATCCTTTGAGTGAGGGTTAATAAAGCCCCTGAAGCAGTCACTCTACACTTAATTGACTATTTGGATTGCTAACACCGAGAGCTGCTACACAGTCTACGATGACGACAGAAATTATGTGAAAGTGCTCATTTTGAAGGCATGAAAACCAGAAATTACCTGGAAAACCAGATCTATTCCATCACTTGGATGAAAAATAGAGAGAGGAGACAGTCGTGTTTACTGGTTCAGTTACCACTTCCACAATGAAACCATGTTTTCCCTAGACAAAGCTCCGTATCCCTCCTGACATATTAAACCCTATGTTAATGTAAAACTTCCACATCCCCTCACTCCTTTTGCCAAGTGTAATAAAAACAAATGAGCAGGCAGCTGTGAAACACATTCCAAATGTCAGGACAGGCAAAAATAATCGCTGAATATATGCTTATACTGAGAACTTGAAGGGGACCAGCAGCGCTTCCAGCACCAGAAATATCTGGGAACGTTTCTGGACCCGATTCTTCTGGTACCGGATAGAAAACACAATTCCTTCTTTTCCTGTTACTTTTGGACACAGGATCACAAGCCCTCAGGAACGTGCGTGGGTTACAGGATGCTTCTCCAGCCTGTCCCACACACAAACTGTTCAGGAGTTCCTGTTGAAAACCAAAGATTTGATGTTGTGAATGAGCCACTGGGATGGCAGGGAATTCCTTACCTTTACACATAAATGTTCTCTGTACATTCAATTCCATTTAGCATTTAAGCAACCAAGCAAACAAATCCTAAATCTTTCTGCTCAAGCTCACTGGACAAATAACTCACTGCCTTACAAACTCTCAACGTTTCAGCTGCACAGAAAGGGAGCTTGAGCTGCTCCATGCTGGCAGTGGGACTAGTGCAGAAGTAGGTGGCATCCCTGTCCCCAGTTTAACAGGGCAAAAAAGGGATGCTCAGATTGCCAGATAAGCCAGCAGTGCCCCCAGCCACAGAGAGCAGTGATGCCTGTGAGCAAAGTACAAACCACAGATGAATCAGAAACCCTGAAACTCTTTCCACAACTTAAACTTTCCAATGGTGCTGTTACAACACAGGCTCCCATTGCTGTGTAAAATTAAAAGCTGCAGATCTTCTGGTGAGAAAGACCAGAGATCTCGGTATTATCAGTCAGGCTTACTGAGCTTTTTGCACTGGGGAAGGGCAGGCTCATGAGAGGATTCGCTCACTGAGTCCATACACCAACACTACTGCCAGTTACTTGCGTGTTATTACCACAGCAGGATTTTAACCAGTTCTGTTTTCATACAAGCTCAGTCCCTGACTCCCCTGGTTTCTCTCTCGTTTCTCTCTCACCTGCTTGCCTCTCCAGTGTCTCACACATTTCTGGTTCCAATACCAGCAACACGCTGTGATTCTATTCTCCTGAAGCCTTACCTGGATGCACTACGTGACTGAGTTTCAGGACACTGAAACGCTCTGAACTTTGCAGCTAGTGAGAGCACCTGGTGGAGGGTTTATCCTGTCAAAGGACTTCACTGCCAGGGCGCTTGTTTTCAGGCCAGTGACTCTGGAGGCTGACACTGGTTAAAGCAGCTTCGCATTCTGCCCAGCTCGGGGTTAGACACTAGAGTAACTGCTAAAGCAGATGCAGTTGTACACTCCGTCCCCTCCAATTCACTTCTTTTGGAAGACACCACAGTGCTGATATGTAGAGACAAGGTCTCAGTCATAACCTGGTCTGCGCAATAGATTTCCCCCTCTGAAGTGTCCTCTAGCTGTATCCGGGGCACGACAGAAGGATGGAAATCTGGCAAGCAGGTGAGCAAACCTACCTGGATGTTTTTTTCACAGTCTGTTTGCTGGTGAAGGGACAGCTCACTTTCTAGAACAAATTTCTTCCCACATTTGTCGCAGATCTGCATGCGCCTGTGAGTGACGTTCATGTGCTTCTCCAGGTACCAGCGTGTGTTAAACACCCTGGGGCACTTCTCACAGGTTAAAGTCTCTTTCTCGTCACACTTTGATTTCTGCACAGGTGCCTTGGGCTCCTTTGCAGCTTTCTTCTTACGCTTGGGGGGCTCCACACTCTTTCTACGACCCCGTGTAGTTCTGGGTGACGGGGAAGTGGTGGCTGCTGCAGCAGATGCAGCTCTCCTCGTTCTCCTTTGTGCAACACTACCTTTTTCCACTCTTTTCTCCTTTTTCTTCTGCCTCTCATTTTCCTCATAATCACTACTGTCTTCAGTGGCCTCTTCCCCACTGTCACCCTCCTCTTCCTCACTGCTGGTCTTAAGAACAGCAGTCTCTTTGGACTGGGAGGGGACACCCTTCTCCCCTTTTGATACATTTAATGTTTGGTTGTTAAGGTTTACCTCTACTATAATCTGCTCCCTTTTGTAAGCCACTTCATCTTCCTCCTCCTCAGAGTCGTCAGAGTTTTCTCTATCTTCTTTCACAGCCCGGACCTCTCCTACCGATCTGTTCTCCCTGAAATATGGCTGCTCCTCTCTGTCATGGAGATGTGGTTTACTCATTTTGCTGTCCACCAACACAGAGTAAGGGCTTCCTGACTCCCTCTTGTACACTTTGGTGGACAGATCGAGTTCCTGGCTGGCACCATGATAAAACGTGGGTGGCACTTGACCACGGCGACTGTCCTCTTGCGCCATCCCTGCTACATGCGCGGCACAGTTTTCAACCAACTGCTGGCAAGAATTGGCCGTTTGACTCATTTGGGGGGCCCTGATTCATCGAGCACCTTTAATCCCAGAACACCAAGTAAGCAGCGTTACATCAGGATTGACCCTCAAGACCAGCGCCTGTTCCATCTACACAGAACGAACAGAACACGATTCCTGCTGGTGTTTAACACTGATGGGAAGGTCACAGGATTCTGGTATTATGGCAAAAGCAGAGCAGCAGTGATTATTCTTCAGAAGAATGGCCAATGAACTGTTGAACATTTTATCTAGAAAAGACAAGAGAGAAAAAGTCAATTAAAAAAAACAATTCCAGAAATCTTGAGCGAGTTCTTTTGTTTTGAGCTTGTCCGACTAAGGTAAAGCACAAGGGGCACTGTCCATGGGCTGCATCTGCTGGGGTACGCTGTCCTACAGCGCTGCCCTCAGCACAACCAGTGCTGGACACAAACATGCGCACCTTTTGCGGTGACAGAACTGGTACTGGACTCTGAGATATGGAAATTGAGGTACACTTCATTTAAACTGAATATTCTCCCCTGCCAAAGCCACTGCCAGCTGCCTCAAAGGGAGGCAAAGACACGAGTCTGTTTCTTCTGGACTCTGGAGCACGGATGGCCCTAAGACGCTGGTCTACTCCTACAGGCCTCTCCATCACGAGGTGCACACCTACAGAAATACCCCTGCTCTTTCCCTGTCTCCTAACAGGAGCCCATCCTTAACCAGAGAGAGCCCATATTACACCAAGCAACATTCCAGTCACCTAGATATGCATGAAGAATTTCAATGGAGACATTTTCAACTTGCAGCATTAAATCAGATTAAGAACACTGTGTCCCCTGCTTCTTTCCACCCCAGAGATCCCTCACAGACTCTTGATTTAAGGCACTCATTCTTTTGTCTGTTCACCCTCCCCCTAGCTGCTCACTCTTCAGCACAGGAGTCAAACAATATTACATTTACCCATCTAAATTTCACTCGCAGCTATCCGAGTTGGAATTCGACCAGGACACTATTACTTCCTCTTGCAAGAGCCCCACGTGATCCCTAATGAATACGAATAATCAAGCTCTCGCATCCATTTTTCAAGAGGACAATTACATTTTGGTAGCACGATATTGTAACATTGAGCCACGATTTTCAGCTATGCAGACCAAGTCAGGAGTCCATCGGAACTCCTGCCCGAACAGTAGGCTTGGGACCCAGCCTGCAAGGAGCGAGTGTGGCAGGGAAGCATTTGGGACAGAGTCGAAGAGACACCCTATGACTGAGGATGGAGAAATGTCCTAAAAGTAAACGGACGGATCCACCAGCTAAACACGAAGAACCTGGACCCCCACTACCAGTCTGATAGGCTTGGGCTTGTCCAGCAGTCGGGTATCAAACACTCAGATTATGCAGAATCCTTTGGCCATTTTTATTATTAGCGTTCTTGGGGCAGCAGTGAATCCCAGTCAAGGCAAAGCAGTGTTACAGACATGGATTGTTATGATAAATACCCTTCCACATCACACCGAATTAGAATACCCACCACACTACAAACACAGCAATGCCCATCCAAACACCCGTGACACAATTTATATAGATTATAGTTTCTATTTTAGTTTTCCACTAGAAAAATCACCCCTCTAAGTGAATTTAATTGCCCAGAGCTGAACCCACTGATGGTCCTGGTGGTTTGAATAATAAAGACAACTGCTCTGCAATCTTTGTGAAGCAACATACCGAGGCAAGTGACTGGTCAAGAACTGGCCACCAAATTACCAGCTTAAAGTTAATTAAACAGGTTCTTGACCAGCTCTCCAATACGCCCAAACCCACTCAGCCAAGTGCCCTGGAGAACCAGGCAGTCACCGCACAGCCCCTCCACTCCTGCCGCTGCACGGTCGCTCCATCCTTAGCAGGGTCCCGAGCCCCAGCTTCCCAGCTCCAGAGGCGAGGCAGGAAGAGAGCACCAAGCCCCAGCTGGGCCAGGAAATACGCGGAGACGCGCTGCTAGCGTTGGCTTGGGATCACAAGTATATTCAGACGGAAAGCCAGTAAATAATGAAATGAACCGGTTGTGATTGCAAGCCAATGTTAACCCTACACCAGGAAAAACCCCAGGAAGCAGTGGGCACGAGGAAACCCGCCGCTTCAACTTTCCCTTTAGCAAAATTGAATGAACTATGCAGCAGCTCAGAAAAATCACTGTGTCAGGTAGGAAACGATACTCGATTATTCCCTCAGCACAGGAATAAATTGGGATGGCTGTCAGCAAGTTGCTGGGTACCCGAAAAAGGCAAAAGAATTGTCACGAAAAGGAAGTCTCACCTCCACCTCATTTACTGAATGTCGAAAATATTCCCTTTCCAGCTCCCACCATCCTTTCACCTCTGCTCACTGAAGGATATTCTGTAATAACCACTCTATGAGCACAGCAACACTTAAAATAAACAACAAAGGGGCTGGTTCGGAGTTATCAAAGCGATTTGGTCTCAAACCACTTCACTACAGAGCCAGCAACCTGCTTTCACTTTGAACACCGCCCGCCCTCGAGGGACCGTGGCTTTCGAATGCTGTGGTTTCACAGTCAGATGGCGCAAAGCCCCGCTCGTACATCGAGCACTAACAGCGTGCCGCGACACTACCGACAGTCAGGGGGACAGCAGTTCAAATACTGCCCAGAGTACCTTAACAGAAGGTTTTGTCCCTTAAGTTTCTAATCCTAAACATAAGAAAGGAACATTTGTGTACTTTTATTTTTGCCTTATTTTTAAAAGGCAAATCTACTTTTCCAGAGCTGCAAACAGCTGGGGCTCACAGAACAAGTCTTAGTCGAACTACAAATGGGAGCAGTATCAGTTCTGGTTAAAATGTAGAAAGGATACCTAGCTTCAAAGCAGTTTTTGAAGAAGCCTACGTAGACGTGAACCTGAGGAATAACTGTATTAGGAGCACAGAACGGACACACGAGGCACAAGCGACACTCGGTGAGCAGAGATCACACAGGGAAGGTTTGCAAAACTATGGATGTTAAAGGCTCAGACCTAGAAAAAAAGCACAATCGTCACAGTGTGATGTGTGGGTGGAGGAAGCGTGTGCACGGGGGAGCAACGCTGCGTGCAACACTTCTGCTGCTTCTGAAGAAAAACCGCATCTCTTCACGTTATCTGTACCAAAACCAGAACAATTTCTAGCAGCGCGCCAGTACAGTTACCTGCCCCAACTCCGGCTCCAGAGATGCCTCGAAACCAGCCTGCACCGAGTGCAGTGCGCTTGGGTTTAACGACTAAGCCACAGGCCCTGGGTCCATGCTCAGAGAGGGCTGATGTCGTATTTTTGCCTGACCAGTGCAGAGGGCAACGGATCCGACTCTGGCGAGCAGCCACCGGCAGCAGGCACTGATGTGAAGAAAACCACTTTCTAATAAGTGATGTGGCTGCAAAGCCATTGCTGCTGCCGGAGAGCTCTGGCCCCGCTCGGCTCAGGCTGTCTGCCAGCTGCCCCAAGCATGCCGCCAGCTCCACAGCCGGACACAAGGCTGGCCGTCCTTCCCGCTGGGATGCTCCTGGTGCATCCAGAATAAGGGAGCAGACTCTACAGGGCGCCCCACGACGAGTGCTGGCCCTGCCGCAGTGACAGCAGCCTCAGTTTATTTCTAATCGGTTTGACCGCTGCCCATAGGAAAGTTATCGATACCGGCTCCGAGAACAGACAGGTGCTGCTCTAGCACACTCGGATGGCGAGTCCAGAGGGCTTGCAGGCACAAGGGTGATCCATCTGCTGACACGATGACTGCACTGTATCGATTGATTACTTAACAGCTGAAGAATACCCAGGCTCTTCCCAGATAGCCATAAGCATCAGAAAATTCCTTTAAATAAACACCCACGGCTGAGTTCACAAGCGAGTGGCACTTGCCACGGAGGCTGTGCACACACCATAAGGAAAAGAGGAGGAGGGGTGAGAGCCTGGGGCTTTCCTGCAGCTCACTGCTTCTTGTAGGGAATACCAGGGAAGACAAGGGTTCAACAGCTATGTCCAACGTTAGAAGTGCAGTAATTTATCAGCCACGCATTATTTTCTTCCCCTGTTATAACACAGTCTTTCAAGACAGGCACAGAAGATAATGTTCCTTCTGTTTACCACCCACTTGTGCTGGATCTCCCTTCCAGCGCGGTGGAGAGACCCGCACTCAAAGCCTGGAGAGAGCTCGCAGGACACTGAGACAAAGGGATTTCTGCAGAAGCACAGAGCACCCAGTGCATGGGGGAATGGGAGCCACAGCCAGCCCCGCAGGGCCCAAACGCCTCACGCCAGCATCACGAATAATGTGCACACTTCCTTTGCAACACAACACCTGTAACTTCACACGAAACAACCCCCAAAACTTTTTTCTTCCCCTCTTCAGTTTAAGAGCAGCTTTTTAACGGATACAATCAAGAAGTACTGTGGGCCACTAACGGGTTTCCACTCTGCATGCAGGCACATAGATCACTGTACACAAAACCAGCTTCAATGCGAAAGTTTGAGTGTCTTAAAATGTGGAATATCCTTTTCCATGAAACAAGATTTGGTTTCTCTCTAACTTCTAAGTTTGAGAGAAAAGTTAAGAGAAAGATCATAACTGTGTTGTAATTAGAGGCAAGGCTGTTTTGCACAGGCACCGACAACCTGTAGCTGGATCCTGAGCGTCACTGGGGTGGAAGCTCCAATCCAGCAGCTCCACTAAGTCCTGGGGCAACCAGATTTGCACAGGGTTTACAGGCAGTGAAACAACCACATGCATAAATAAATCATTTACATTAGTTAAGATAATGCATCTAGTTCAAAGCAGCCAAGCGGTCGCTGAAGAAGCCACACTCTGAACAGGACAAGGCAGCATCTGGGGATGGATGGGATGCAGCTCCATGGCACAGGCCAGGCACCACTCACATTTCTGACCTGGACTGGAGCTCTGGCTTCCCTGCTTCCCAAAGCAGGGTCAAAGTTAGTTGGTCAGGTAGAAAGTTCTGGTACAGCTAAACCCTGCGTGAATGCAGAACGCAGCAGTGTCGCTCAGCACTTTCAAAAGAGCAGCACTATTGAAGGTAACTGCTTCCACACTTATTAATCACATTATTTGGATACAGGAGAAGCATTAGAACCATGATAAACTGGCACATGTCTTCATTTTGAAAGGCTGATAAGGGAATGCATCATTCTGGAAAGTGGAAACATAGAAGTAAATACAAGGGTGATTTTTCGCTTCTGCTAATATTAATCAGTGCTCTCCATTAATCCACTTCAAATCGGCAGACAGGACAGAAATACAAGAAAATGCATCAGAAAAAAATAGTTTTCATTGGATGGATACAAGCTGGCTCTAAGTACTGCCCAGCACAAAGTTCTGTAGTGATTTCCTAACAACAACAAAACATTAATGCTTTCTCATTACAACTCCACTGTGGGAAACCCTTGGGTAATGTGGATTCTGAACAGCACGTTAGCAAGAAACTGCTGGAGATTGCAATGGGGAAATACATAGCGTTTGACTAAAATGGTCCACTCGCCTGCAGGTCAACACACGAGCAATATTTCTGAGCTCACACACAGAAAGTTTTGGTATACTTGCAGGATTTGAAGAAGAGGTGCACAGAAGAGAGGAGTGCACAGGCACAGTGATTCCCAGTGAGTGGAAAACCCATTTGGCACCAGTTCCATTCCAGTGGAGAGTAACCTGGCCAATGACACGAGGCAATTATTTATACCAGCGGGAATTATTCATACCAGCCCAGCGTACAATCCCTCCTTTCTTGTGCAGCTCGGCTGCTTTATATGCAAAAAACTGGAAATATGTTGTGAAGTGCTAAGTTTTGGCTCCAGACAGAGCCACAGCCAGCACATCCTCACAGTGTTTGCATTTCCATGGGGAAGTACTCAAGCCTGCTCTTGCCCATGTAAATGCAAAATAAAGGGACTGACTTCACCTAATGATCCATTTGGATCCATTCCTCATCCACCAGAGTGGGGGGACAGGCAGCACCCACCTAGGGGACAGGATCTGCAGCAGGTTCACCCTTAGAGCTACACAGAAAGGCAGAGGACAACCCTGTCTGTTGTGCCAGAGAATTCCATCCAGCTCACACCAACTTCGGGAAAACAGCGTGATCCTGCAAGAAGACATTTGGGAACAGCCTTCACAATTCCTGGGACTGTGCGGTGAAAAAGAAAAACCATCAGTCTCCTCACTGCAAACTCGAAAGTCACTGCAAACAGCTTTTCCCACCAACTCCTATAGAAGCTCAGACTTACGTGATGCTGTGGGTTGTGTTTTGGTGAAATCAAGCCACGCCACCTCTCTCAAATGGATTATAAATGGGTACCACTGAGCAAACCGAAATGCTCATCGCACACCCAATGGTGCTGGCAGCCACTGAAGCACTGCGGGGAGTCTGGGCAGGGAACAAAGGGCTGGGAGCGAACAAATCCTGTCTGGTTCCCAAAGCGAAGGCCCGGGCAGAGGCCCGGCTGGCAGACAGCGGATGAACACCCGATGGTGCCACATGGCACCCAGACCGCCCCACCTTCCAGATATGTTTTCCAACCATTTCTAAATCACTCTATGATAGGTATCTCTCTAACTCAGCAGGCAACATATTTTCGCTGTATGGAGCTGGCTCTTTGCCTGTGAATATTTAACAGCCTAATGGAAAACGAAGCAGCTTGCTTTTCCAATTCCTGAAAAATGTCTTCTATAACATCCCTTAAACAAAAACTACAATAAAAAACCTTCAGGCTTTTTCCATTTCTTAAGATTAGTTATTTGGCCGTATCTAGAAATTTGGTGTGAGGAACAAAGGCTTTCAAACCAGCCATTTCCAGAACGGCGAATCTGGAACGTTTTCAAGCATTATCTTCACAGAAAATAGTTTCAGAGGTTGCCATTTCAGAATGCAGCAGCATTATAACCCAGCAAGCTGAAGGGTTTCTCTGGGCTATGAGCCACTTTTAGATAGGACGGCCGTAAACCTCAACGTTTGCCTTTTACAAGTCAAAACCATCTTGAAACAAGTTCTAGCACCCCATGATAGATGCTCAAATTAAAAGCCTAAGCCTTTCCTACTATCTTAAATACAGAAAAATTAAACACCTATGACAAATAAGGAACCTCCTTGCATTCAAATCTCTTGCTGTGTCTCATTTGTACCTTTCAAGTCACAAAACAGAAGGCAGATGAAAACAAACCCAAGCAGGTACCACTCAGTCCTTCACACGTACAACCCCCCCCCCCCCAATGTTTCACATTTACGACTTTCTGGAACTGTTCGATAAATCGCAGACATAGACGAGGCAAAAAAGCTTTATACAACCACATTAACAGATTATCTGCCACTTCATATCTGTACACTTACCAAAGCACGTGCTGGAGCCCAGAACTGCCCACTGCTGTGACACTGAAAGGCAACCGTCTCACCCAGCAGCCCACTCTGTTCCACAACGCTTCTTATTCCCTAGGTTTCTTCTTGTTCAGTGGCAAGATTCCTTTTAGCTTTAAAAACTCTTGCTTTCAACACTAACTGCTCACATATCTTCAAGACTGGTAAAAACTGCACTGGGATTTTAAACCCTCCGTTTAAATTCAGAGGGGCCAGCAACTGCATTTGTAATTAGACATGACTATTCTAAGATTGAAAGCGACTGCACTGACAACAGGCTGCATACTAAGCTAGTGTGAAACGAAAAGGAAATCTATCATTATGAGCAGTGCTGCTGCTTCCCGAAGTACTTCTATTTCCCAAAGTTCTCATTTCTCCTCCCAGAGAGGAGGAGGGGAGATAGAGGCACCAGATGTTTATCTGTGCCTTTGGATATGGAGATCAGTTGAGAGCTCAAGCAAATGCTAATGCTCAGCCCACCGAACTCAGCTGACAGGTAGAGCTCCCACCTGGATGGTTACTTTGGAGGTTGGTTCACTTTGGCTTAAACTGACAGCACCAACAACTTGGCAAGAAATCATAAACGCTCCTACCCAGATCTCTTGAGACCCCAAGTCTTGTGTCCAGTTCTGGAATCCCCAGCACAAAAAGGATATGGAACTGTTGGAACAGGTCCTCATACAGGAGGTGCTCCAGCTCTCGGATCATCTTTGTGGCCTCACTCTTGAGCCTGGCTGGCCTTGTGGTCAATACCCAGATGATGAGCCTGGCTGGCCTTGTGGTCAATACCCAGATGATGTGTGCGCTCGTGCAGGCACAAATCCCCAGAGCTGCTGTCCCACAGCGATTGTCACAAGTTTAGGTAACTCAGTGTTGACAAAGTCTAAATGTGCTAATACCAAACCACATCATTGTCGGCGTTCCTCCTTGCACAGTGTCACCACGCTCCCGCACACCCTGAACAACCATTTTGTACCCTTATCTCCCACGACCAATTACTGTCGTGTTCTGAGCTCTTGGATCTCGAACACACTGCACGCATGAGTTTGTTTTAGATGCCCAGTGTAAACTTTGGGAAAACAGAGTGTCTTGCTTTTATAACATTTACATAATTTAACAGAGCACATTGAACAACACAAATTCACCAGCATCCATGAACGCTGGCTGAGGAACAATGCTTCAGCAGCGCTCCTGTTTGCAAACACTCTGCCTTCACAAGCAGGAACCACCTTTAGCACTCCCTGCATCACCGGGGCGAAGCACGGGGACACAAAGCTGTTCAGCAAGTCTGTGCGTGAGCAGAGCAGAGTGTGCACCGTGGCAGCTGTGCAGCACAACCCTCACAGGCTGTGCAGGTGCAGTTCCCACGCAGAAATACTCTTCCCAATGATACAGTGGGTTCCATTCCCAGTTTTTCCTCATAATTCATTATGCAGCCATGGACATCTTATCTCTGCCTTGTATTTAAATTTCCTTCTGGGAAGAGTGAGGACAATAACCAGCTAAGGCCAAAGTTACTTGTTCATTTAATCTGATCTGAGCCTGTGTGGCTGCCAAGGAGGCAGTGCACTCTTTCCCTATTTATATGCCAATGCTGGCATTCTTATGGTTGCAAGGGGAGATGCCTTGGGAAATCAGCCTGCTTGGAAAACGGCCTTTCCTTGAGATAAATATTCAGCTGGATCAGTTCTCTGAACCAGCTCGCTGTGCAACTCCATGAGCACTACCATCCATGACAAGGTTTTGCTTCCCGAAATAATCAATTTGTTCCACAGGTCGGATCTGGCTTTCACCTTCCACAAAACACCGAGGTAAGAGAACCAGAGCACAATAACAGATTTGTGGAACACATCTGAGGATTATGCTTAAGCACTGGGGTTGAAAAAAACAATATATTTCAGAGAACCTGTAGCAAACAGGATTTTTCTCCCATTACTTCAGTCTCTGCACAGCTCACATTTTCATTTAAAAATTAGTTCCCAATGATCATCAAACATTCTAGATACAAGACCTCTCTCCTCACCGACATGTTATAATCTAAACCCAGTGGTTTATCTTTAAGAACAGCAGGATCAGAGTTATAAGCTTCAAGTCAAATCCACATCTTGGCAAAGGCTGGAGCCAGCTAACGCAAAAACCACCTAAGTGCCTGCTCCGTGGCGCAGGAATTCCAGGCCTCTGGAGGGAGATGATGCCTCCACAGCAGCCAGCAAGTTCCAGGGCAAGACCGAGAACAACTGGGAAAATAATAACCCACAGCTTTTCCCTCTTGGCAAACAGGAACAATAATTCCTGAACATCCTAAGCAAGAGAGGGGAGAGCATCTCAAGAAGAATCTCAGTTCTCTAAAAGCTTGAGGTTATTTGTGGGAAGGGAAGAAGTGTCCACTGACAGCAGGGATAATTAACTTCATCTCATTGTCTGAGTTTAAAGTGCTTGCTGTGTGGGATAATAGAAGCTGGTTGTGCACAGGAGAGATGATGTCAAATGATTTTATAGCACTGTAAGTGGGCCAGGTAATTCATCAAAGATAAGTAGAAGGTAAGATCTGGCATCAGGAAAGCTGCAGGTTAGATGGGAAGCCATGAAAATCTAGAAGAGGGAAAAGAAAACAGACTGGCTTAGGAAACGAGTTTAAAAAAAGGCATCAGAAAACTGTAATAAAGAGTAAGGTGAAGGGACATCAAACAGGCAAACAGATGCACTGGAATGAATAGAGAAAGGTATCAGTGGAAGCAAAGCGCAACCAGGGATGTGCTAAAACAAAACTACCTGGCAAAAACCTGCAATTCTATATTCAGGAAGTAATTTTCCTCGGGCCTTTAAACTGCAGCCAGCACAGCCTCTCACTGACAAACAGATTCCATCCTGCAGCTACTGAGTGTGAAATGAACGATTCAAGCCATGCACGTTACAGTAAAGCAAACTAGAGATTCTCAGCAGCTGTTTTTACTGTTAGACAACACAAGCGACAGAGATTTATTTGGATCCATTTCTGTCCCTGTTGAAGACACATCCACAGATCACAACTCGTGTTTCCAGAATGCCAAGCCCGCTGGTGTCACAGTGCATCACACACCTATCCCAACACCATAAGTCCCTTTCAAGTGACACACAGTTAGGACATAAGAAATCCAAGTACAGCACCCGTCACTGACCAGAGGACTACGAGAACTCACTACAGTGAGAAAGCAGACAAAACGTACAGAGGAATGGCAACGCATCTGTCCCCATCATTTGTGTGAGAAACACCTCAAACTTGCTAGCCTGAAAAAAAGAAGGAATCAAGGACAGAGCTCCCATCACTGCATGAAACAGCATGGTGTGTTAGAAAGGACAGGACCAGAGAACCACAAGAGCATAGGCAGGGAAGAGAGACGCTGCTTTAAGTTATCTGCATCAACTGGGAAACACCAATACTCCTGTTCCGCAAATGACCCAAACCATTCCAGCGGCACAGCCAGCCAGCTGGCCTCGCTACCTGTTGGGAAGCTGGGTGCTAACATTAAGCCAGCTTTTCCTTAGAAACAATCCGCCTGCTACGACTAGAATTCACAATCGTCACTGTATGCGATTTGTCTTCAGACAGCAGCATGAAGACATTACGTTCTGTAATTCCCCTTTCATCACCCAAGCACTAACAATGCTCCAATCACCATGACCTGCAAGCAGCTGTGGAGCTCAGAGCAGATTTTTGCTGTCTGCCATGGGACTGGGCAGCCATCGGAAAAGCAAAGCTCTAGCAAGCTCTCTGCACCTGCGAGCCAGCGAGGCTCCAACTCAAATATTTGCAACTTTGCATACCACGTTCCCATAGAAGAAGGTATGTGGATGAATGGATACTTGTCCATTTTCAACTATAAAACTTTGTGCTGGAATCTCTACTACCTTCCCCTACCAAGCCAACTGTCCTCACAGTGGTACCACAGATACTCCTCCAAAATTCCAGCTGGAACCTCCCTGTTCCCCTGTATTTCATACCTGGGATAGAATTAAATTGGCTTCACAGGTTTTGTCTCAAGCATTAACGTGGATCCTAACTCCAGTCACCTCTCTTCAGGCAGGCCCACTCACCTTTCATTCCACATTCCCAAAATCACTTTTCTACCAAAAGAATCGAGTTTCAAAACTTACACACACAAGAGCAACACAGCACGGAGGGCTGGCGGCTGCTTAGCATAGCAAAGTGCTTCTCTGAAACAGCCTGAAACCTCCTCGGGGAAGGGTGTCTGGCACTGCCAAGGGAACTAACGCAAGCTGCTGCTGTTAACGAGTTTAAGCTGCTGGCACCACAGCTACCGCCGGTTTCACTCCCTATGCAATTGTTTCTCAGGAGGGAGGAGCAATCTAGAAATCAACAATTTAAGATCACTTGGAGAATTAAGCGTTTGCAAAGGTAATTTGGGAATGAGATACTAGAAGTTTAGGTTATAATGAATGTTTCAACTGAAAAGGAAAGTCTGTCCTGCTGTTGCCTGTCATGAGAGCCACACAAATTACACTGAGTTATAAGCAAAGCCCACCCGCTTTCCACGCTACTGAAGATGAGGGTCTTGCAAAGCCCCGAGATGGTCTATTGTTTTACTCACAAGCACTCATAATGGTTTGTGTTCAAACAGAGTTTGCAACCTCAAGGCCAAATCATGTATTTATTAGAACGTTCTTACAGGCATAAATGTCATCACTTCCAGACAAAAACATTCTTTTATCTTTACAGAGATGAGTTATTCAGACTTTTGATACAATAGAGGAGTTATGACATGTTTTTTACAATGCGTAAAGCCCAATACTCACAGTGGAAACAGCTGGAAGTTGGGCATTTAGACCCACAGAAAGAGCAGGTTAGAAACCACACTCTTACTGCAAAGCACTGTCTGAAATAATTCAACCATGCTTCCTCAGCTTGAGGAAGCTCAGGACATCACAGCCTCATGTCCGCTGCAGACAGTACCTGCTTACTGACTGCAGTATTGTTTACAGTGTGTAACTTCCTGATAATAAATTGACCTCCACATGAAAATCCACATTTTTTTAAACTATTGCGGATGAAAACCCCCAAACTTTAACATCACAGTTCTGAAAACACCAATAGCACACATTTAGCTAAATGTAAACTACTGTTGTTTTAAAACCCAGAATTATGTTCTTTAAAATGTACTTCGTCTCCCTTTTAGAAGCCCAAGTCTGGTTCTTGTAGGGAGAACACTGCTTCACAGCACAATATGTGGAGATCAGCTGTTCTATGCTGGAGGAATTTAGCCAGGTAAGAGAATGGTTATAAAATACTTTAATACAATAATAATAATAATCCACAGAATCAGGGTGCTGAAGAACCCATCAATCTTCTCAATTGGTACTTCCTTCCACTTATGCCTCTTTTAAGTGGGGTTACAGAAAAATGCATTCTTTGATAAGGCGTATCAGAGAGTGCTGCAGAGAAATAGGTCACTGATGACAGGGAGTTTTGTAATCACCATAAATCTACCTGTGCCCATCTCAGATACACGGTTGGGACACCGCTCTTCCATGGGGCTCCGACCCAGCACGTGATCGATTGCAGGGCGGGATCTTGTTTATAGAAAATGTCTATCGAACGCAGTTGTAGCAACTTCAAAGGCTCGTCCTAAGCTGTTCCTACCTGGACATCTTGTGCTCTGGGGGGGAGGACACCAGGCAAAGGATGTTCTATCTACAAGCAATTCCCTGTACACATAAAGCTTTCCCATCTTTAGATCAAAGTGCACCTCTCAGCCTGAAACATCCACATTCTGTGATTGTGGCAACACGAATGAAAACTGAACATACCGATATCTCGCACTTGCAACAGGACCCGACGAACTGCTTTTCTAACTTAGCTCCTACACACACCTCTCTGTGCACACAGAATGGATCGGGAACTGAATTTCCAGCAAACAGCTAAGTTCCTGTATTAGTATCAGAGGAGGAGAAATGATAATATAATCGATTAAGTTCTTTGAAACAAAAGAGCAACAGTCTGTAATGCCAAAGTCTCTTTGGATCATGTAAACATTTCAAAGGATTTTTTACAAATATTATAATTCTAAGCCACAAAACATTTACTGATCCTATCTTCCCAAACACGACTGATCTCAATCACTGCAGAAATGCTGAAGTAGCTATCAATAAGTTGCCACATACTAGATAAAATTATAACTAAAATCTTAACTCTCTGACCTTCTGTTACATGCAGTTGCTTAGTTAGGAAAATAAAAAGCCTTAATGATTTTGCACTTCTCTTTCAAAAGCTCTCTGAAACAGCTTTGAAAACGTCTATCCCTCCACTACGCAATCACACTGTGAGTTTACTCTGTATTTCAACTTTATTATCAACATCTAAACGTAAGCGCTGGCTGCCCAAAGCAGGGATGGGCTCTTCATCCATTCCCCACACCCACCGCATTGCAAGGGCTTGATTAATCTCTACAAAGCAGAAATAAATGCAGCTTATATGCAGATAGAAAGATATAGAAAGGGATTTCAAAGAGGTACCAGTGAAAGTACAGAAAAGGATGTAAAGTATCTGTTGCCATAAAATACTGGATCCTGATAAAACGACATTTTCTGACTCCACAGCCTTTTTAACCACACCAATGTCCACCTACAAAATGCTTTTTATTAAAACACACCAGATACCTCATGCGAAAGAGCACCTGATGTCTGCATGCAAGCAATCAAGCTGCTGTCAATCAGTGGCAAATCAAGGTGCATCGGACCATCCCTCACAAACCCACGCTCCCACCTTCCATCTCCTTTATCCCCCACCGTCACTCGGGATTCACCACGCGTACACCGCTGTCAACAAAGCCTCTGCCAGTTGCCATTCCCAGAACAATACAGCTCAGGTCATCCCCCGAACAGATACAAACGCACATTCCTCACATCCTTTATGGTCACATCTCTGGCTTTGACTTAAATCACTGCTGCCACAGAGGACCCACAGCTCCGTTGTGATTAAAGACACTTACACAATACTGCCTAGACCAGACACGTTATCGCGGAGCTATCTTTCCACCCTAACAATACCTGCACCAGGACATCCACGGGGCTCAGAGTTGCATGCAGGACGGTTAAAAATCAAAACAGACCACAAAGACGCAGACACCACAAGGTCTGTCCCCAGAGCAAAGTGGAGGAGAAGGCGCCTCGGCAAGAGAGCGAGAAAGAGAGCAAACACCTGATTTTTCCTTTCACGCCCCCAGACCCAGCGCCAGCCGCTGGAGAAGGCAGCGTTCCACCCACCTCCTCACCCACCCGGTGACAACTGCCGTCCCAGCGCGTGCCCCCCGCTGCGGGACCGGGAGGAGGGGGCTCCCGGCGGAGCCCCATGCGGGCAGGGGAGCCGCACCCCAGCACAGGGGGGCTGAACACAGCGAGACCCCCGCTCCAGTCCTGCCCCCGGGCTGGTGGCGCGGCCCCCGCAGTGGGGTCACCCCCTTCCTCGCACCCTCCTGCTCCCCACCTTCACCTTCCCCGCCCCACTCCCCCCGCTATCCCAGCCGCCCCCCCCGGGCCCCACTCCCCTGGCTGCTCCTCCTGACCTGGCCTCATTCCCCCGGTCCCGTTCCTCCCCTCCTGCTGCACCCCGTTTTCCCCCACCCGGCTGCACCCCCTTCATCTCCCTCATTCCCTGCACCCCCTGCCCTGTTCCCTGCACCCCCGCACCTGAACCCCTCTCCTTTTCCCGTTCCTCCCCGTTCCCAGCTCCCCCATTTCCCCTCGGCTGCGCCCCCCTGCCCGTTTCCCGCACCCCGTTATCCCCTTTTCCCCAGCCAATTCCCCCGTTCCCCCCAGCTCACTCCCCCTCGCTCGCACCCTATTCCCGTTCCCCCCCCGCCCCTTCCCCCGTTGCTCGCACCCCCGGCCCCGTTCCCCCCTCGCCCCCAGACAATTCCCCCGTTACCTCCCCCCCGTTAATTCTCTCCCTGCTCGCACCCCCCGCTCCATTCCCCCCCCCCGCCCGCTCCCCCCCCCCCTTAGGCCCAGCCGCCGCCGCCAGGCCCAAGGCCGGTCCCCCCCCGCCCCGCACTCACCGCGGCCGCCTCCGGGGCCGCCCCCGCCGCTGCCATGGGGGGGTGGCGGCGGGGCGGGCCGGGCGCTCCCCTCCGGCGGTGCCGCCGCTGCCCCGGGCGCAGGCGCCGCCCCGCTCCGCTCCCCGCGCCGCCGCAGCGCTACGTGGCCGCCGCAGCCCGGGCGCGCGCTCCCGCGCGGGCGCAAAGCGGGGGCGCGCGCCGGGCCAGGCCGAGGCCGGGGGGGGGAAAGCAGCGCGCGCGGGGGGCGGGCAACGCGGCACCCATAGGCTGAGAGGAGCAGCGCTCGCGCATGCGCAGTGAGGCGCGCGCCTCGCGCTGCTTCTGCTCTCTCCCCCCCAGTTCCCCTCGGGCGGGGCCGGCGGGGAGTGCAGGTGAGGTGCACGCTGCACATGCGCATTGAGGTGGCTTGGGGGGCGCGCGGGGCGCAGGTGAGGCGCGCGCGGCGCATGCGCTGTGACGTGCGTGCCTCGCGCTGCCTCCCCCCGTCCTTCGTTGTCCACCTTACAAGGAAAGGGGGGGGGGGAGAAACGGAGGGGCGCGCGCTGCGCATGCGCGGTGGTGTCCCGGCGCGCGCGCCTCAGGTGATTGGGAAAGGGGTTGCGCGCGCTGCCCGCGGCGCCGGTCGTTTCACCACTGAGGCAATTAGTGAGGCCGCGATAATTAGAGCGGCAGCTGAGCCAGGCCTGGCCTCGGTGGGAGCCGCAGGAGGCCCCGTGGGGACAGAGCTGCCCTCAGGAGCCAGGTAAGACTAAGGCGCCTCGCCAGGCGTCTCTGAGTCACAGAACCACGGGATGCTATGGGCAGGGACACCTCCCACTGGATCAGGGGCTCCAAACCCCATCCAACCTGGCCTTGGACACCTCCAGGGATGGGGCAGCCACCACTGCTCTGGGCAATCTGGGCCAGGGCCTCCCCACTCTCATCAGGAAGAATATCTTCCTAATGTCCCGTCTAAATCTCCTCCTTCCAATTTAAAGCCATTCCCCCTCATCCTATCACTACAGGCCCTTGTATTCCCTCCCTTGCTTTCCTGTGGCCCTTTTCAGGTACCCCTTTTTATCACTTCCTGTGTCCAGTTCTGGAATCCACAGCATAAGGAGGACAGGGATCTGTTGGAACAGGTCCAGAGGAGGCCACAGACATGATCCAAGAGCTGGAGCACCTCGTGTACAAGGACAGGCTGAGAGAGTTGGGGTTGTTCAGCCTGGAGAAGAGAAGGCTCTGAGTTCTTCCGAGTACTGAAAGGGGCTCCAGGAAAGCTAGGGAGGGGTTCTTTGTTGTGGCTGCCTTATCTCTGGAGATGTTCAAAGCCAGGTTGGATGGGCCTTGGGCAGCCTGATCCAGTGGGATGTCCCTGCCCATGGCAGGGGGGCTGGAACTAGATGATCTTTAAGGTCCCTGCCAACCCTAACTATTCTATGATTCTTTATTGGGAAGTGCAGGGATAGAAGGGGAAAGGTTTTAATTTGGAAAGGGGAAGATTAGATGTTAGGAAGAAACGCTTCACTCTGAGGGTGGGGAGGCCCTGGCCCAGGTTGCCCAGAGCTCCCCCATCCCTGGAGGTGTTCAAGGGATCCAGTGAGAGGTATCTCTGCCCATGGCAGGGGGGTGGAGCTGGATGGGCTTTGAGGTCCCTTCCAACCCAAACCATTCCAGGATTCTATGATTTACGGTAGCTGGAGGAGGTGGCTGCTGCTGTTGTGATGCCAAACCCCGGCTCTCACTTGTTCAAAGCTTCTTCTCCCCTGAAAACACTAATAACTACTTAACTCTGGCCTGTGGTTTCTTGATTACACCCACCTGCAGGGCCTGGGCCTGATATGGGAGGGAGATAGGACAAGAAGTAAAAACATATTCCATGCTGGTTGAGCTCCTGGCAGGTACAGGGCTCGTGAAGGGATGTGGGGAGGATTGGGGCTGCTGCTTGCCGGGCTGGCGCAGCATTCTGCAGTGGTACCACCTCTCCCTGGAAGCTTTAAAGCCTCCTCCATAGCCCTGAAAACCGCTGCTGAGCACTGTGTAGGAGGGAAGAGCGCTGCTGTGGTTTAGGTTTGGCAGTGGTAAAAGAGTTAGTGAGAGCAGAAACAGGAGAAGGGGGAAGAGCAGCAGCACTGTTAGTAGTGTTAGCTGCTTTCCAGGGACTTTAGGAATCTCCTGTGCAACCTAGCTTGGGCTTCCTCTTGTCCACTCTCAGGCTCGTGTTCCTGCTGTAGTCCCCTTTGGAAATCCTTGTGCAGCTCTCAGGAAGGGATCCAGCGGAGAGGCTGCCTGTGGCACTCAGCCCCGTTCCCACAAGGAATCCTGCCTCAGCTATTTACATCTCTCTTTGATCTGGCTTTTGACATGAGGAGACTTGTCAGCCAGGTAGAGGGAAACAAACAGAATGCAGCAACAGCCCACGTCTCTGCTGGCACACGATCCGCTCCCTGGCACACGCCTGCCTCTGCCACAAGTCCTTATCAGCCCTCCCATTTCCTTGCTGTCATCTCCGCTTTCCCTTCACGCTGGTGTGTAACTTGTAGAGGCAGCTTCCTGCATCTTGTTCCCTGCTCGGTAAGGTGCTGTGGCTCCTTTGCCCGCTCTCTCTGGCATTTCCCTTCTCTTGAGAGCACAGCCACGTGGGAAATGCCCTCGTGTCCTCCTGGTTGCCTGTAGTGCCAGGGACAGCAAGTAGGTTCTCCGTTTCCTGTCTAAACTGCTGTGGTGGTTCAGCAAGCAGCCGTTTGCAGCTGACTCCAGAAGTAGCAGCAATATGACAGTGGGTGACGTTGTCCCTCCCTGGAAACCAGATCTCTTTTCTGCTAAGCAGCTTAGGACCTTTCAGGGTGAAAAGTACAATAAAAGTAGAAGAATTTGCTGGGCTGGGGGCTGCAGACACAGCAGAGCAGTGTTATCCACTGCTTTTTCCTGGAGGGCTGTGTGTTCTGGACTTGCTGAGGAAGCAAACTGAGCAAGTAAGGATGTTGTTGAGATGCAGCTCGCTCTGTGGTGGGGATAACCATGAGCACCAGCCGCAGAATAGTGTGGGGGGGAAATCAAACAGAGGGGAACTCCTACTGTTATCAGTGGTTACTTTTCCTGTGGCATGAGTAGGCTTCTCGGGCTTGCAAAGCTGGGTGTTCCTGGGCAATCCCCGAGCAGTCTGCTTGGTTCTTTGTACAGCTTTTGGGCAGCAAATCAGGGATGGAATCCACTAGGAAGCAAGATGCCTGCTCAGTCTGGGGCCTGCAGACCCACATGAGCTGTGCTGCTTGGCCTCACCCAGGCAGTGATAGTTCTCAGCTTCATCCGGTCTCCTCCTGTGGTGATTCCGTGGGAAACTTGGCAGCCAGTGAACCAGCCGTTCTCGTACTCTGTCCTCCCACAGCCAACCAGGACATGGACTGCCTTCCTGCTGTCCTGTCTGCCTTCCTCTGTGGCGAGAGGTGACCCTTGGTGGCTGGCACTGGTGACAGGGCTGAGTGGAACAGGACCAGCCCTTCTCTGCATGCTCCATGTTTTGCTGAGGCCTCTGCATCGTAATGGTTGTGGTTGGAGAGCAGTCTGAGCTGGGCATGACTCGACACTGAGGGCCTTCTGAGAGTGCAGTTGCAACTGAGACTTTTTCCTTCCCCAAAGGAGAAAGGCCTTTGCAGCCAGGAGCTGCGCAAGGACCCCACAAAGATCAGGCCCTGCCCCATGAGGAAAATAAGTGAGTGAGAAGGGAAACTGAGGTGTGGGCAGGGCACTGACACCTTCTGACCCCTGCCTGCAGCCCAATCTGACTCTCAGATTAATACTTTTAGATGTCCTGCAGGATCCAGGACCCTCTCAAGCAACGGGAAAGGAAGCAAAAGGAAAACAAAAGGTTTTTCCTGCGAGCTGTTGTCACAGGAAGCCCTGCACTGTCTGAGGGAACCACCACCACCGAGTGCTGAGATGCTGGGCTTTGAGGCTGTATAAGAGGAAAGCAGAGGGAATTCCTGTTCCCATGCTCCCTTCTCCTTTAGTTGTTCAGTGTAAGGCCACAGTTAATCTTGGCTGCCCCCAAATAATACTGCAGAGCTAACACTGGCATCTCCTTGTGCCCAAGACTGTGCCTTCAGAGTAGCAGGGTACAGGCAGAGTTCACACGGAGTCTTACAGTTGGACTTGATCTTAAAGGTCTTTTCCAACCTAAGCAATTGTGTGATTAACGCCCGAGGAGCTGAAGTCCAGACTGGCACATGCTTTGGTGCTACCAGGAGCTGTAACTGCCCTCCCTGACAAGTATTTCAGTGCAGCGAGTGCCTGGGTGCTGAGGGCAGTGCTTCAGGGATGCCACTGGTTTTGGCATGGTTTGACTGGGCCGTGGGCGTGAAGAGCTCGGATTCAGCCTGGGCAGGGCAGCAGCAAGGGCTGTTTGTGATGTAGAACAGCCTGGCAGGTCCATGTGGGCTGTTAACTGTCTTTGGGTGCTGGGGACAATGTGACTGTATCACCAGAGCCATCGGCTTCTGCATAAAAATCATGCCACAAAATAAAGAGTTCTCTTTGGGAAGCCTTGAGTTTGTGCTATTTTTTTTTTTTCCTCCAGTAAAGTAAAATACAGATTCTGGGATATGGGAGTTGGACAGGAGCAGAATGAGAGTGAGGGAAATCCACAGAACTGGACTTCCACTCTTTGCCTGTCTCCTCAGCTGTGGTGTTGTGCCATAACCTTGGGTGGTCTCCCCAGCAGGGAGAGAATTCCAATGTAAGGGCAGTTTTAATGCCTGTGCTGGGGTGATTGTGGAATAGAAACATGGCCATAGCAGGCTGTCAGAGACACCTCTGCTCAGATCAGCAGTAGCCCTCCCCAAACCAGCACAGCAGGGTCCATCTGCGTTGACTGGTGAAGAACAAACTGGTTTAGAGGACTTTCCATTCACACCCCATCTTCCAGCCTAGCTTTTTGTGCAGAAACTCCCTCCGGGTCTGAAAAGTGCCCAGGAAAAGCCATGCCTGGGAGGAGGGCGCTGTCAGTGACAGGGACAGGGCTGTATTATCCAGCTCTGCAGAAGTGGCACTGTGAGACTTATACCATGAAAGTACTGTTTGAATTAACATTTCTGGGATAGACTCACCTTGTTCAGGCTTAACCCCTGCTTCCTTCCTGTTCTTGCCTCTTAAATATTTTTAACCTACCACTTCAGAGGCATCCTGAACATGCTCTTTCCTCACCTCTTCCTGCCCTTCCTGCCTTTCTGCCCCTGCCAGTGCGGGGGCCACCAACATGTCTTGCAACTGGCACCTTCCACCAGCCTCACCTCCTGCACTGCACTCCTATAGCTCGATTTGGGACACAAATTCCCATGCTTTGGCTTGTTAGTGATCAGGGATAACTCACTGCAGGTTTCTGACTTGGTCCAGATCAGCAATGTGTGCAGATCCAGTGTGGGAAACCCCAGACACTGTTCTTACAGCAATAGTTGAGCCCGATCTCCCATGGGAACTCCCCAGCCTCTTGAGTTCCTCTCTTTCCTGGGGATGTGTTCAGCAGGAACCTAGTGCCTCCTCCACAAGGTCCTTTCCCTGTAGGTTTGTGGTTTTATCGCTTTCTGTGGGTGGGGAAAGTAAACCCAGCAGGGCTGTGGGTGAGCACATGGTTGAAAGAAGCAACCTCTTCCAAAGACATCAAGGCTTCACTTTCTCTGGAAGTTGGTTCTGTATCCCTCAGCGGGAGCACATGCAATCCCTTACCCTGGTGCCTGCAACCTGTGCCAGCCCACTCCTGCTCCACCAAGTGGAAAACCGAAGTACAGAAAGTCCTTAAGTAAACTCGTCCTACCTCTGAGTTACCTTGGTGTAAGTCAGGACTGAAGCCAGCACAGTTCTGCTGATGAGAACAGGCCGATGAACATCCCAGCTCCCAGCACCAACCAGTGCCCAGCAGGGAATGATTACACCAACTTTGGCCCTAAGAAATGCCTCCAGTCTCCCAGCTGAGCTGAGCTCCAGCCTGGCTTATAACGTGATTTCCTACCTGCTTTCCCAAGTGCTTTCTCCCCCCGCACACCCGCCACATCCTCTGTGTTGCAGGACAGAGGCATTTTCTGCTAGATCCACTTGGATATGAACAGCACAAAGGAAGCAATAAGGAAACTCCTCCCTATCCCTTGCTCTAACCATCTCAGACATGCTGCCAGCTTGCTGCAGGGTACAAATTGCCACAGGCCTGGGGAGCTGCCTTACCTGGAGACACCTCAGCTCTGGTGCATGCACGGCCATCAGGGAGCAGATCCTCACTGTGGTGCAGCAGCCGTGCTGCCTGTTACAGCTGCTCCAGAGCGTGCGTCCATGTGGTTGCTTTCCAGCTCCTCTTCCAGGTCAGGTAGGCTGGTTATCTATTAAACTGGGAGAGAGCACGCGCGTGAGAGAGGGTGAACACAGAGGAAATCAAGCAGTTTCCTGTTTGTTTATCACAAACCAAAGCTTGTTTCGCTGGGCTGAGCGCTGTCGGGCTGGCCCAGCAGCAGTGAGTGGTGTGGAGCTGAGCTCCCACCAGCGTTGGAGGAAGGATAAGTGAAGGAAAGTCTCTCTCAGAAAGAAAACCCAACCCCAAATCTCTCTGGAAGTTTGGAGGCAAGGCAGAGCAGTGCGCGGGGAGCTTTTGCCTTGGCTTGTAGGGCTTTTGTGTGAAGGTGGCAACTAATGCAAAGCTAAGACAATGTGCACCTCTGAAATCACACCTGGACATCGGTGTTGCTCCTGTCCCAGTAACAAACGGGACAGCCGTTGGTGGGTGGGAGAGGAGTGCTCAAAGGCTGCCTGGTCCCCACTGTCTGCCCAGTGCAGAATTCCTGCTGCCATCTGCTGGGAGAACCGCCTCCTTTTGTGTTCCTCTTCCCTCTGGAAAAGGTGACGGCTTCCCAAGCGTCCTGGCTAATGCAGTCCATCGTGCTCTGCAACAGAGCTACAGCCTCCATCGCTCACACCCAAAGCACCCCCAGGCCCTGGACTTTGGGGCTAAACTGACAGTTTATAGGGAAACTGAAAGATCCAGGAGTAGCGGTGTGCTGTGTGAACCAGCTCTGGGGAGGGAGAGCCCAGCAGAAGGGAGGTCATTTCCCACCACTGGACACCCATGCAGAGTCTGGGGGGCAGACTTCCTCCAAGTGAGTTTTTGAGTGATTTAGCTGGGTTTTGTAAGGAGGCGCATGTTTTCTATAGCCCGTTAACACAGCCTGGGCAGAGACAGCAGGCACATCTCTCCAGTTTGCCAGTGGCGAGGGCAGCAACCAAACAGGCTGTGGGATGGCAAAATGAGGCCACTGCTCACAGCGGCCTTTCCTGAGGGCTCAGCTATGACACCCACCTACAGTAGCATTTCTGAGTGGTAGCAGACATGGCAGGAGCCCCGTGTGCAGGATAGGACGATGCTGTGCTAGGTGAGTGCTGTGCCTTCTGCCGCTGGCAGGGATGCAGTTCCCTGTGGGGTGTTCCTGGTACAATCTGCCCTCTCTTCTCCCCAGCAGCAAAGTGTTGCCTCAAAAGAGCACTCTGGAAAATGTGTGTGGGAAATGACAGCCTGAACTGTGCAAGGAAACCAATGAAAAGCCCTTGTGGTGATGCAAGATACTCCCAGCCTTACCTTGTTCCAGAGACTCAGCCTCAGAATATTTTCAGGCTTTAAGCTGTCAGGAGCCAGACCCGTCTCTGTGCTAAGGGCCTTTATCCCAATAACCCAGTACAGGCATAAGGCGTCCTGCTCCACTGACCCAGCCTTTATTCTGATAGCAAAAAAACACCGAACGCTGCTACGCTTGGGACTGTGACATTTATTGAAGACTGGTTATACAATCTCACCCACCACATCCTCCTCACAATTGAGGTTCCCTAAATTAAAAAGATCTTTGATGTAACAGAGAATTCTGCCGCCTTCAACAGCCTGAGCCACAGAGCACCAATCAGCCCTTGCACCAGGAGCCGCTTGCGAGAGCCCAACTGCCACCTTTACTGACCTTGGTGAAAGAACCGGTGCTGTGCAACAGGGTGAGCAGCAGCAAACAGCTCAGCATGTGGCGGTGGGGGGAAAAGGGGAGATGTCCCATTGCCAGCACAGGCATGAGAAGTATTTACTGCAGAGGAGTATCTTCTCCAAGCCTGAAATCCATCTACTACACAAAGTGAATCTCGGCTGTTCTCTCACCCCTGCCAAAATCCACTCGCCCTGCATCTCTAGCTGTCAGTGCTGTGGTTCAGCACAGGCACAGAGCCTCTGTGCTGACAGTTCAGGTGTCCTCTCACTCCGCTGACACCTGGAGATGGAGCCCTGAGCGTCCCTGCTCCATGGTCCAGGACATGCACATCTGTAATGGCCCTGGCTCAGCCAACCTGAAGGCACTGAAGCGTTGCTGTGAGACCTGATGGGTAGAGCACTCGTGTGGCCAGGCAGCCACCAGGGCCACCTCTGTCCCAGGAGGGAACAGATGGAAACTGCTCCTGTTGCTCAAACTGCCTGGAAAGGGGCAATTCTCAAACCTAGCTGGATGGTCAGCAGAGCCACTGCTCTGGGAGGAATGCAGCTTTGTTGTCGAGAGCGTTCAGTTTTATTTGATTAAGAATTCAAAATGGGTTGAATTTTAATTTCCCCTGCTTTTACCAGTGAGGAAATTGCAAAGATTCATTTGGAAAGGGCGGATCTGGCAGGTTGAGGCGAGCTGCAGAGCTAGGATCACTGCGGCAGCTGGAGCAGCACGGACTGTCCGGAGGGCAGGTAGGTGATGTTGCGGGACCGTGAGAGCTGGTAGGCAATGTCTTCGGCTGCCTCCAGCTTGCGCAGCTCAATCAAACCGTCACCCGCTGTGGCCAGCGAGTTGGCGATCAGCTCGGCCGCTTTTGAGTCTCCCTCAGCAGAGATGACAGCAGCTTTCTTCTGCTGTTCCGCCTGGAGAGAACAGAGAAGGGGAATAAACAACAGGGAAAAGCAAGAGCAAAAGAGGAGATGCTACTGTCATAACAAATTCTCACTTCCCAACCCTCCTGTTCTTTTCTCCAGGGGAGCCAAGACAGAAGGTGATTTTATTTTAAAACTGTGTTCTGATTGACTGTTTTTCTCCCTACTGTGGAAAAAAGGTTGAAAAATCATCTTGAAATTGTCTCATCAGTCTTAACCTCATGAAACATTAACCCACATAAGAGCACTCCTGCTGGTAAACTGTCTATGAATGATTTGAGCGCTCCAGCGGAGTTAAAACCAGTTCAGATAAACACTTGTAGTGTTTACTCCTCCTGGCTGATCACACGCATCTCGCTGCACCCCCTGGAGTAACTGTGGGCGCAGCTGCAGGTTCCTGCAATCCCAGCAGGGGTGTTCTCGGCTGGCCCAGGGTGCTTTCACATGGAACTGTTCGTGTGGATGCTCCCCAGGATCCTGCGCTAGTCTGAGACTACACGGTCTACATGCAGTCAGTAATGCTCCCCGGACACTGTGCCCAGGATATCAAGCACCAGGAAAGATTTGTCCGCTCTCTCAAACGTTCACAAACAGCAGGACTGCAAATCTCAACCTCAAACCCCATGTCTAAATGATGCTTTGTCCTGAGTGCTACCTCTGCCCTCTCCTCCATGCAGACATTCCTGTTCAGCTCTGTGGCATGATATCAAAATAAAAGAAGACCCCCAAGCCCTGTGCCAGAGCCCAGAACTGAATCAGCATTGTGACTCCAAGTGACTTCACCGCTCAGCGTGCTTGGTTTCTTGGGCAGCCCAGTGGGATGTTCACCACAAGCCAAAGCAAGAAGGGGACACCAGGAACCGTTCCCAAGTGGGTCCGAAGGACAAAGTACCTTTTCCACAATGAATCTGGCTCGCTCTGCTTCTTGCTGGGCCACTTGCTTCATTTCCACCGCCTCCGTGAACTCCTTGCCAAAGGTCAGGTGGGTCTGCAGGCACAAAGCAAGCACAGTCCACAACGCTGACAGTTACAGCACCACAGCAACCCACGCGGCTCCCAGGAGGGCAGCCTGCTCGTATCAGTGGAACTGGAATGGGGATGGAATGCCAGTATCCCTGAACAAACAGAAACTGGGACAAATGGGCTTCCCCATTCAGTCTGAAGACTGAATACAACTCCAGTCTGGCAGACCAGCAACCCCAGTACCCTCAGAAACACACCAGGCTCCTCCCGGCAGAGGCAGCCCAGTTACCCAGTGCTTCCCTCCCAAGACCGGGAATCCCGCTGCTGGATAAGCCATCCTGCACCTCTCACACTCCACTGTGCACCGGTGCGCTCGGGCTGCGCTGTCTGGGCAGCCGGGGGCTCTGGGATGGGACGGGACACAGGAAAGGCGAGTTTCCTTCAGTACTGGGCTCATCAGGAAGCACCAGAGTCAGGACCTCACAATTTGCAGAAAGTCACCCTCCTGCAAAGACTTTCTATGCATTCAAAGCCAAATGAAAGAGGAGTATGTGCAAGCCAGATTACAGCAGATTTAATTCACAAAGCTCACAATGGAGGCTGGAGGGAAGAGCTCCCTCCTTGAACAGCCTTAGAATACAACCCAGAATCACTAATACTCCCTAGAAAAAGAGATGCTATGAAAGTGACATTTGCACTCTGTGCCTGTGTTCCAGGGTGCCTGTGGAACAGCTGCCTTCTCTGAAGCAATGTATGGCCTGCTCCATCACCCATACATGCTTTTGCTGTTCATTTCAACTACAAAAGCACTGCAACAGCCAGGTCTGTGGATAAGCCACGGCAGCGAGGCCTTCAAGGGCTTTCTCAAGGTCACAGAAGGCCAGCAACAAAGCCAGAGGCACTGACTCAAAGCCAGAGGCACTGACTCGAGCTGTAATCACAGCCCATGCAACTGCAGGCAGACAGATGTAGTCTGCACGTCTAAACTTCCAGCCATCCACTGGTTCTCTTCTCCACCACCCTTATTTGGGCACACTCTAAGGAGAGGAACCGAAAGAGAGATCTCTTACCAAGGAGACATCATCCAGAATGAGCCCAAAGGTTGCTGCTCTCTCCGTGAGGTCTTCACTCACTTGCCTTGAGACCAGTTCTCTCTGAGTGATCAATTCTCCAGCATCAAACCGAGCCTGAAATCCGGATGGACGCAGTGAGAAGAAAGCTCCCAGAGCAACAGATTCTCCATGCCCTGCCTGTCCTTGCAACCACGAGCCCTGGAGTTGATCAGTTTTGCCTCAAAGCTGGCAAACACTGAGCTGCCCAGGCGCCTGAAGTGAGAGAAAGACCGAATGACTGCAGATTTAAGTGTGAGCCGGGGGCCCTTAAAAGCTGGACTGAAGCTGGATGGTGATTATTTGGCAGGGTAACTCAGATGTCTCCAGAACCAGAGCCCCTCCACAAGCTGCAGTCTAAAATTACATGAGAATTCCTGGTCTGACTGAGATTTCCAGCCTGAAGAGCAGCGCTACAGCTGAGAGCAGGTAAGGAGGAAGCCTCTCTCCATCCGGAGATCACCCAGCCTGAGTTGAGTCAGGCCAAGCAGGCAGAATGACCAAGAAACAAACAACTAGCATGGCTACAGTCAGGTTTTCCGGGCCAGAAGGTGTAAAAAGAAGCCTTATTCTGGAGCAGGACACATTTCACTCTCTAGAGGGTCTCTTGCTGCTAGGGAGGACAGGAAGATAAGGAGCTGAGCCCAGCAGCTCATGTACTGTCCTTACCACAACAGACTTGAGGATCTCAGTTGTGATTGAGGGCAGCACGCGCTCATCATAGTCCTCTCCAATACTGGTGAAAATCCGTGGTAACTGGGCAGTCACTGGTCTGAACAGGATGCGCAACGTGATGTTCACGTTCTGTAGATCTGTGGTAAGAATCAGGGGTTCAAAAGCAAACCACAGGGACATGAGACATCGCAAAGCTGCCCTCCTCAGGGCAAGTACATGAGGAAAAACAAACATTCAGGCTTCTTTCTGCCAGCGAAGCAGAGTTATTCTTACTGCCTCATCCACCCTGGGATCCAGACCCACCTTACAGGGAAAGTGCGAGCCTCTGTTTGCACTGCAGGGAATTACTTGCCCTACTGTAAAGACAGCACTATTACATTTAAAGGGACAACTTACAGGACAGCAGGAAGGGTCCCTCAATTTGTTCAGCAACCAAAACCACAGAGCAAACCAGTCCCTGTGCCAGACTGGACTCTGGACACATCCAGAAGGAAAAACACATCTGGTTACCACAGCTGCCAGGCCCAAGCACTCACCTTTGCTGCCAGTGATCACCGGAATGTTACGGGGGCGGGAGCGGCAGTCAAAGATGATGGGTTTCTGTACCCAAGGGATGAGGAAGTGGGTACCTTCTCCCACCACTGTGTCCTGGACCCCACGGAATCGGTCAAAGATGACGGCCCTGTGGCCTGCATCGACTGGGGAAGAAAACAGCGCGTCAAGTGTGGTCTCATCATTGCAACCCACTGTACCTGTGTGCCACTAAACTCCTTCTCATGGAAACTGTCTGGGACAGGTAAAGCCTTCTCGGATAGGAGACCAGGGGAATTAATCAGATGAATTAATCAGATGAGCAACAAGGCAAAGAGAAGATGCAGCTGTGCCTCCCAGCCCTAGGCTGCTCAGGGGGGTGGCAGCTGACTGAGGTTTTTAGGGAAAGGACCTCGCAATCCTCTTGTCTGTGTGGTGCCCAGGATTCAGAACAGCCCAGCAAGGCTCTGTGTCTATTTTCCCGTCGATGCCATGATCAATAAAAGCACAGAGCAGCTGATAAATGTAAGATACAAAGCGAACTGGAAGCACTCAGCTTCTCCCGCTCACCATTGTACAGCGCTGAATTCACAACCCCTCCTGCGACAGCCAAGCCCAGCCCGAGCTTCCCAAGATTTTCAAACACCTTCGCAGCCATTTCACACGTCCAGTTCCAGCCCCTTCAGAGAGTCCCTCCTGCCAAAAACCACGTGCTGGTCAGCAGGGCGGCTGGGGATGAACCCCTCTGCAAAGCTCCCAGCCCGCCACAGCGGTGTTGCCTGCATTGCCCCTCCACACCCCTCCAGCCCCCTGGGCACCTCCTCCCACATCCCTCCCAGGTCTCTGGCCCTGCAGCCTGGGGGGGCAGCATGCCCTGATCCACACTGCACCCCAGACCCCCCTGCCAGCACCCTCCAAAGCCCCGACCACCCCAGCTGCCTCCTCCAGCCCAGAGCGCCCCTGGCACCCCAAGTTTCCTCCCCCGCTCCAAACTGCCCCAGCCACCTCCTCCAGCCCAGACCCCTTCTCCAGCACCTCAGACCCCCCGGCCAACCCCAACCCTCCCAGCCACCTCCTCCAGCCCAGAACCCCAACCTCCAGCACCTCAGACCCCCCTGGCACCCCAAACCACCCCAACCACCACCTACTAACGGCCCAGAGCGCCCCCTGGCACCCCAAGACCCTCTGCCAGCCTCGCAAACCCCCCCGTAACTCCCTCCAGCCCAGAGCGCCCCTCGGCACCTCAACCCTCCCTGCCAGCCACCCCTAGCCCCCTCCCCCATCCCGGAGCCCCCTCCACAACCCCTGATCCCCGCCCCCCAACTCCCCTGCAGCCCAGGCCCGGGACCCTCCCCAGGGCCCCCTGAACGGTCCCAGCCGCCTCCTCCAGCCCGGAGCCCCCCCTCTCGCACCTCTGAGCCCCCCGGCAGGCCCCTCCGCCCCAGCCGCCCTCTCGACCGCAGCTCAGCCCCTCCGGGCCCGCACCTCCCGCTCCGCCCCGCAGCGCCCTGACCTCCACCCGCCGCCGCGGCCGCCGCCCCAGCGCGCCTGCGCGCCGCGCCAACACGCGCGCTTCTCATTGGCCCCGCGCCTCCCCGCGGCACCTTGGGATTTGTAGTTTTAGAGACCCGTGCCGCTGCCCGGGCGCCTACAACTCCCGGCAAACCCCTCGGCAGAGAGCAAGACCTCTTCCCATTGGCTGCGCTGCGCTGCCCGCAAGGCCTCACGGGAGTTGTAGTTCTGTCGGGGCGGAGCCACGTGGTGGCGGCACCGGGAGCCCGAGGCGGGCGGGGAGTTGGGGGTACCCGAACACCCGTGCCCGCGCCTCGTCTGTCCCAGGGCAAAGCGGGCCTGGGACGGGCCTTTCTCGGTGCAGCCTGGCAGAGGGGCACCGGGCCAGGGCTGGTGGGGGCGGCGGCGGGTGAACGGGTTTTGGAAGCGGTAGCAACGCCAGGGAGAGACCCTACTGCCCGGCACCCCCCTCACCGCCCCGGCATCCCCCTCACCGCCCGGCACCCCCCTCACCGCCCGGCACCCCCCTCACCGCCCCGGCACGGGGACAGCCGCACACAGCTCCTGCTCCCCCGCCGTGAGGCCCCCGCTTTTGGGCCCGCGACCCCGCGAGCAGCAGCGCTGGTGCCGCTAGAGGGAGGCAGCGCTCTCCCGGCAGCGCCAGGAATCCCGAGTTAAAAGCGAAGAAGGGAGGGGAGGGAGGAAAAAACCCAAGGAAGGCAGTGGGCAGGGAGACCCGGCGCAGCCGCCTCCCAGCCCCGTCCTGGCCCACCGTGCAGCCTCCCTGCTGGGTTTCCCTCTGGGTGACCGCTCCCCGGCACAGGGACTTCGTCCGCCACCCTCCGGCCACGTTCTGCCCGACGGCATCGCAGGATGGAAACGGTGCTCAACACTCCGCTTTAGGGCCCAGCAGATCCTGGGAGCTGTCAGGGAGCATCGCGTCCCGGCTGTGAGCTCAGCTCCTCTTCCCCTGCTCTGCTCCAGGTGGGGAAACTGAGGCACGGAACTGCTCAGCAGCCCAGTGCCGGAGGCTCCCCTGCCACAGCCTCCCCGCTGCCCGTGCTGCCTTCTCACTGGGGTGAAGGATGGGCACCCTAAAAGTGAGGACAGATTGCAGGCAGTGTCCCCGAGCCCTGGGGCGGCCGCGCAGGAGCAGCTCCTGCCTGGGAAGGTCACCCCCTCCCAGGTCCCGTGGGGCATCCCCGGTCCCCAGCACAGCTGTGTGGACAGATGTGCGGTGAACGCGTCGTCCTGTCTCTGGCAATACTCCTCTGAGGCCACAAAAGCTCTTTTGTGCCTCGGAAGCGCTGGGAAGCGGATGCCAAAGAGGAGGAGAAGGTGAAGGTGTTTGGTAGTGGCCAGACCTGCTGGCCCCGAGCTGAAGCCGGGGTGCTCCCGGGAGCCACGGGCAAGCTGGATGGATTCCCTGAGCAGGACCTGGTTGTCACCATTCCCAAAACCCCGAGACACAAACCAGTCTGGGGGACGGATCCTGGCAACCCCTCACTGCCACAACCAGGGAGCATAAAGCTGAATTTGGGGCCATGTGCATCCTTGAGGATTAAATCCTTGGGGCATCAGCCTCCCGCCCAGCGGGCAGGATCAGCCCCACAGCCCCCACCGGCCCCGGGCTCTCCCCCAGGGATGATTCTGCCCCAGGAGGCTCCTTTCTGCTCGCATCTGATCCAATAACAATATCCTAATTGGTGACAACGCTGTGGCTATAAACACTGGGAAATTTATTCCCTTTTGACATGAGATTCACGGAGGGCACAACTGAAGCGTTAAACCCAGGATTTATGGGGCCAGGGCTTTGCACCCCCTGTCCAGGATCGCCCGCGCTTTGCGTTTCGGAGCGGCTGCTGGGGCTGCACAGCCCCTTCCCTTCCCTTGCTGTGAAAAATGAGTGCTTCCCATTCATGCAGGGAAAGAGAAGGGAAAAAGGCTGATGGCAATGGGGATTTTTGGTCCAGGGCCCAGGTTTGAGGGTGGGAGCCCCAGGAGCCGCCGGGTCGGAGCCGGTGACACCCGCACGGCAAAACCAGAGGAAAAGGGGTCCTTTGTGTGGGGAATATCTGGCGGGTGATTCAGCCAGGGCTGACGCCGGCGGTACGGGCTGGCACACTGCTTGGCAGCACAGGGGAACCCGATGTCTCTCCCCACTGAGACCCTCCCTGTGCTGGGGGTCGCGGCACAAAGCCTCGGTGGCCAATGGCTCGCTGGGTTGGGGATGGAGGTGAGCGCCCCGAAGTAGCCGGGAGCATCCTATGCCGGAGGGAACGAGGCCGTGGAGGTGCACCCTGAACAAGTGAGGGGCTGAGCCTCCGCTGCTGGGCGATAGCAACGAGCTGCGCCCCTCGCTTGAGGCTTTTAATGAGGCTGCTGCCGTGTGCCGCATCTCGGGGGGACATTCCTCCACAGGGCAAAGAATCGGTGGCTTCAAGAAGCGGCTCATTGTCCTCGGGCGGCGCGGCCAGGGCCCGGCAGCCTGGCCGAGCTCCGGCCACCGCAGCATGGGAACAAAAAGCCTCCTCTTCTCCAGCTCTCTGCAATCGGGCATCCTTGCCTGGCGCTGCCCCCAAAAAATTTATGGCATGAACTGCAGAGAATCCGAGCGCTTGGCGGCCGCCGACCCCAGGGACGCAGGGCCGGGACGCCGGCGTCGATCTGTGGGGCTGTGGCGGCACAGCCACCTGAGCCGGCAGCGGCTGCTGGCAGAAAGGAGGTTCTCCAACCCAAACCGTGGGTCTGGTTGACGCAGGATGGGATGGGGCCGACGCGGCCGCCCCGTTCCCACCCGCCTGGCCCTGCGCGGGGGGTCCCAGTCCAAGCCCAGCGGCTCCAGCGCTGCGCCCGGCGCATAACCCAGTTAGTCTCAAGGAGCGTTTCAATTCAATTAGTTAAACTATATTAAAGCCCTGCGAGGACACAGTTCAGAGTGGAAACGGCCTTAATCTGATTTCAGCTGACTTCCCTGCCACGATTTGCAAGTCAGAGAAATCGAATTAAGGCTGTTTTCATTCTGAACTCTCTCCACACAGGCCCGCAATGCAGTTTAATTAATCTGCTTTAAAACTGAGCCTGTCTTTCGCTTGGGCGACTTCACCTGACTCGCCCCGAGGAGGCAAAACCCCTCGGGCAGGCGGCAGTGCCGGGCTGGGGCCCCCGGGCAGGCATGGGGCTCAGCTGCTGGTTTGGGGATGGAAAGTCCTGGGGTTTTAGAGGAGCCCAGCGTTATCCCTCATCCCATCAGGGAAGAACCTGGGGTCCAGCTCTGAGCGGTGTCCGCCCATGCCGTGAGCCGGAGCATGCCGGCTCTCTGCCGCACAGCGTCCCAGCAGCGCCGCGGGCACCAGGACCGAGGTTTCTCAGCGCTCCTCGATGTTTATCGCCGCTTAACAAAGTTTCCTCCTTGGTGTAAGCGAGCAGCCAGCTGGATCCGGCTGCATTAAGCCCTGCGCCGCACCGGGGAGGCTGTAATGCCTGGTAATGGCTGGCCAGGAGCTCCGAGCTGGGGCTGGGCCAGGGAAGACTCAGCACCCTAAAACCCACGGCCCCTTTATCTGCCCCACATCCTCCAGCTGCTCCTCGTGCCCCGCTTCTGGCTTGCGCCAAGTTGGCAAAGTCAAAGGGCTCCTCCCCAAAACACGGCCCCGAGGGGCCCTGGGGGGTCTCTCACCCGCGGGGGCTCTTCCATCGCTCTGCGCTCCCAACACCCATTTTCTCTGCAAAGGCAAAATGGCGTCTCCACAAAGGAGCTCCAATTAAAAGGGAGTCAATGACTTAATGAATCATAACAAAACTGCTTGCATTAGCACTGAACCGCTGACCCTCTCTGGTTGTGGCTACCAGCTTCTTAATTGCATCGCTTTTTATTTCCTCCCCAGCAAATTGGCTGCTCGTTAAGTGTGGTGGTGGGCGAGCGGGGCTGCGGGGGTGAAGCCCCCTGCACCCCATCCTGCACCCCATCCTGCACCCCACCTCACACCAGCACTGACCTGAAGCCTGAGCCCCATTGTCATTCCACGCTCCTTACCTCTGGTGATGAGGAAAATAAAGATTTAAATCAGGATTTAAATTAAATCAAGACTTTTGGGGTGCCCTCTCTGGCAGCAGCCCACCCCCCCCGGGTCCAGAGCAGCTCAGCCTCACCTCACTGCCCTGCGCCCCTTCTGCCCTGAGGGTCCGCGATGCCCCCCATCCCGGTGGGATCAGCCAGGTATCAGTGGACCTGCCAGCCACGGTCTGCTTCCAGGGAAACCATGAGGGGTCACAGGGAGGTCTGGGATGTTTTACTCTTCCTGTAATGTCCTTAATTGCTCATTTATTTAGTGCAATTAATCCCAGGTGCTCGCTCTTGTCTGTGTGACCCCGGCAGATACCTCTCCAGCCTGGCCCGGCTATTCCGAGCTGCGGGATCGATTGGATCCCGGTGAAGGTTAGCGAGGCAGGCTGGGCGACATGTGTGCACGTGCGTGTCCCTCAGCCGTGACCTTGTCCCTGCCTCAGGCTCCCATCCCTGCCAAGCTCAGCTCATCCCAACATCCCCATGCAGGAGCGGGGGAGGATCCTGTGCCAAAGCCCCCCAAGATGTGAACCCCTCGGAGAAGCAGCACCAGGCGGAGCATCCTCACCCCAAACAAACCCGCGCTGAGCACCTGGGGCTGAGCTGCGCACCGCCAGCGGGGTGAGCCAGCAGCCGCACGGACAATGCCGAGTGCAGGAGCCATCCCCGAAGAAGCTCCCCGCAAATAAAGCCTTCCTCCAATCCCCCCATCTCAGAGGAGGCAGGAACGCTGCCCGGGCTGGCGGCTGCCGGGGCGAAACAATCCGGCGCTTTGTGGACTCTGCCATGAAAAGAAACCACCCCAAAACGGCGGCGAGGTCAGGCAGCGCTGCGGGCAGAGCCGGGGGGCACAAACCGCAGGGCATTGAGAGGGGTTTGCGTGCATTGTAGGGTTCAGGGTATTGGGGGGTGGAGGCACTGGGGAGGGGGTTGGCAGGCATTGAGGGGGGTCACAGGCACTGGGGGTCACCCAGCCCCCCTCGCCTCCAACTCTTGCCTTTAACTCCTCCAGCTTCTAAAAGGCCGTCGGCTTTCGCTGCCAAATGCATCTCCATCGCTCCCCAGTTATTACTTCCCTCATGGCTCTCTCCCAGCGCTCCCATTCCCTGGCACCGTTAACAACCGGGAGCTCGTGGAGATTAAACCTTTCTGCTGCCGATTCCTCCATGCACCCAAATTTCGATGCACTTTAGTTGTCTGCCAATTGATTCCTTAAATTCCCTGCTGACACACGTAATGTTTGATTCGCGGGTACTGGGAAAGAGGCAGCTCGGGGGCTGCAGGAATCCGTCCTTAACTCAGCTGCGCTCACGCAGCTCACGGCGAAGGGAAGATGCTGAGACAGTCGGTTCTTTGTGGGCCGAGCGCTGGGGCTGGAAGGGGGTGCAGAGGGGCAGCCCCGGGGCTCAGACCCTGCGGCAAAGCTCACTTTGACTCCAAGCTGCTACTGAAACATCCCCAAAGACAAGTGGATCCTGCTTGGATGGTCCTGGGGGGCGCCATGGGAGGCGTGTCCCCCTTGGCTCCCATTCCCACTTTCCCTGGATGCTCTCATCCATGGGATAAGTCCTTGCTGCCCCTAAATCCAGCCAAGCATGGCAAGGCCGTATCCTGCCCTGTCTCCTGCTTTGCTTTGCACCGGGCAGAGCTGTGAAGGCGAGGGGAGGGGGTGTCCCCAGCCCCCCGGCATCCCTGCCCCACACCATCCCGGGAAGCCTCGGTGGCAGCAAGCAGGGATAACGAACTTGACCATGAAACCGCGATGAGAAAACACTCTGGCTGAGGGCTGCCCATGGAGGAGGCTTTGAAGTTGATTGGAGCCAGACCTCTGTGGGCTGTGCGGGTCCTGGCGAGGGAGCGGGGGGCTCAGCCCCAGGGAAAGCCTGGATTCATCCGCTCCTCCGGAGACACTGTCTGGATATCGTGCCTGTGCTGGGCTCAGCTCTTGCACCGCTGCACGGGGAGGCGGTGGCAGCAGCAAGGATGGGAGCTGGGTCCCCCAGGCTGGGGGGCAGACCCCAGGACAGGGCTCAGCCCCCCATGTCCTGGAGGAGACCCTCCCCACCAGAGAGGAGACACACGGCCCCACCATCCCGTTGGTGCTGAGGAGGGGTCCCTGCAGCACCGGGACAGGGTGGGTGCTCTGGGAGGGAGGGGAGCCCCCAGTTTGGGTCTGGGCTCTGCAGCCTCCAGCAGAGGTGGTTTGGGGGGCAGCTCCCCCAGAGCCGTGAGGGTGCGGGAGCCGGGGCACTGCTCACAGCTGGGCTTTATGGCCACGTTCTGCGTTAGGGATGAAGCTCGGTTCTCCAACTTTGCTCATTGTGCGATCAGGCAGTCTGGGGGCACAGAGCCCCCACCTTGCAAAGCCAAATCCAGCACCGGCCATTGCTTGACTGGGGAGGAAGCAACGGAAAAGTGTGTTTTTCCTGCTGGGATGAAGGATGCATGCTCCGAGCCACCAGCTCTTCCCCACCTCCCTGCTGCGAAGGGTAAATCCTTAAATCATTTAATTCAATTAAGCCTTGTGGTCGCTGCGAGTTAAACAGATGGATCACAAGGACCTCTTCTCTCCCCTCTCCCAAAGCTGATCCTTCATTTAAAGCATTTTCCAGGGCCTGGCTGGGGCCCCTCTGCTCCCGAGAGCCTCCTGGCCGCGTCGAAAGGCCGTGCTGGAGTGAGTGGGATGCTCTGCAATGAGATCCCTGGGATGTTTCAACTGCACCATCCACCTCTTTTTCACTCTGCGAAGGAAGCCGGCGGCACCCTGCTCGCCCCGGCCTCGCCTGAGCCCATTACTGCTCAGTGGTTTCTTTTCAAACTCGGGGTCAGCCTCCAGGGACCTTCAGAGCAAAACCACCTCCGCGGCCCGAATCTGAGAGCTGATCCCCCGGGGTCACCACGGGTGCAGCCGCCGAGGGCTTGGAGCGCCCCGCGCCATCCCCAGGGATGCCCTGGCAGCACATCCAAGCACCTTCCGGGGACAACAGCCGTGGAAGGAGCAGCTCCTCCCCAGGAGCCTCCCAGGCAGCCCTTTGCTCCAGGAAAACCGCTCATGAGGCAGTTTAGGGCCAGAGCTCAAGTGCCCCAAGCTGGCCAGTGCCTTTTCCAAGGGCATTCTGTTGGATCCACAGCAAAAATTGGGCTTTTGGCATCTTGTGTGCCCAGGAAAATCCAGTCTCGGGAATGTAAGTGAAGTGCACAGACAAAGAAATCCTCCTTCCAAGCTGCCCTGGGCGGCTGCCTGCCTCCAGATCCCCCAGCAAGGGATGGACACGGCTCTTTCTTCCCAGGCAATGATTCAGCCCATCTGAGACATAAATTTTCCCCAGAAGACTCCTGTCCCTCTCCATTGACGGGAAGGAGACCGGAGCAGATGCATTATTCATAGAAGCATCTCAGTCTGATGCCCAGGGTGGAGATGCAGCTTCCAGAGCAGACACTGAGTACCCAGCAACCTCACTGAGGGCTCCAGCCTTGAGAGATCAGACAGAGAGACCAAATCCAGGCTCATCTCCCCACTCCGGGAGCTCTGCCTCCACCAGTGGGTGCCCGGGGAAAGCACCCAGCAGCCCCCCTGCTGCTAACGGGGATCTGATCACCCCACAACCACCCCCGAGATCACAAGCAGGGGAAGCGGATGCTGCCCAAGGACCTCATCACCTACACATGGATTTAACAGGGAAAAGCCTCCAGCATCCAGGCTGCGGGTTGCTGTGAGAGAGGCTCCAGCACAGATTTCCTGGAAGGCTACAGCATGCTTCCAAGCATCCCTTTGCAGGAAACTTGTGATGGATGAATGAGCAAACGAGTGAATGAGGCTCCCTGTGAGGAGAGCAGCTCCGCTTCTCCAGATCTGGGTCATCTGGTCAAGGCGAGGGCTGAGAGCTGGTTGAATAACTCCGGTGCATCTTCCACCACGGGGAAAGATAACGGTGATCCCACCCTGCTTCTCGGCTTGCTCTGGAGCAGGTTGCATATGGGGAGAGAAGGGAGACAGCCAGCACTGCTCTGGGCAATAAATTAACCTCAGGGTTTCCTAATGGGACCCTGATTTATCTCCTGCCTCTGTCTGAACTAATTGAGTTCATTCCAGTCGGTGATTCATGCCATGGAAATGGGTTCCAGAGAAAATGGGACCTCAAGCAGCTTCAGCAAATCCCTCGCTTTATTAGCCAGGGAGCCGTAATGCTTTTAAAACAAGGAGATTTTCAAAAGCAGCAGCCAGCTCCCAGCCCATCAGTCACCGTCGGTGCCCACAGCTCAGGTTTCATCCGGGGCTGCCACGGCCACCCCTTCCCCAGCGGGGCTGCCAGCGGCACCCAAGGGGCAAAATAAAGGCGTTTGTGGCTGCCAAGGCTGTCGGGGCGGCCTCGGGGCTCGGCCAACCGCCAGCACCCCCAGGGTGGTGGCAAATGGGTCTCCTGCCTCTTCCCATTGCAGGAGATGGGGAAGGAGGTGGGTGAAAAGCCCCCCTGAGCTGCTCTTACCACCCTCTGCTCAGCACAAGAGATGAAATGGGGGTTTGGGTCAATTCCTGACACCTACACACTCCCTCGTCCTCAGCTCCGACCTGCGCCTCGGCCTAAAGCCCTTCTCGCTGAGCACCACTCCCTCCTCCTCCTCCTCTCCATCCTCCCGCCTTGGAGAGCCTTTCCCCAAACCTCCCCGCTTTCCCACCCTCAGCTCAGCCGATTCCAGCAGGAATTAAGCGCAAACCCCAGCCAAGGCGATCCTGGGACGGCGGCTCTGGGCCCGCACGCGCGTGTTTGTGTTTGTTGTGCTGTTTGCGCGGGGCTGAGCGGACGCAGGGGAAGGCTTTCGGCGACAGGAGCGGCGGATAATGGTTTGTTTGCTTTCAGCGTGTCTCGCGTGTCCCTGGGGAGTCTGAGAGCTCGGCCTCGCAGCACAGGCGTCCTGGCCCTGCTTCTCCAAAGCCGCGAGGATGGGGTTTGTGGAGACCTCGGAGCAAAACACCCGCAGTTTAGGAGGATGGAATCATAGAATCAGTAGGTTGGAAGAGATTTTTGAGATCATCAAGCCTAACTGCACCTGTCCACTACTAAATCATACGCTTAAGCACTTCATCTCCTGATCTTTTAAACCCCTGCTGGGACGGGGACTCCACCGACGCCCTCTGCCAGTGTCCGAGAACCCTTTCGGTGAAGAAATTTTTCCTAAGGTCCAATCTGAACCTGCCCTGGCACAACTTAAGGCCATTCCCTCTCGTCCTAAACGTTTGAGTCTCCCGCATTCCCGTTTCCTCACCCCACAGTGCCAGGAGAACCCCCACCAGCCAAGCACGGGACCTGTCCAGGTCACCAAACCCTCGAGGGGTCAGAGGGATCCACCTCCACGTGCACCCTGGGCTGCAGCCCCATGGAAGCGTCCCGGGGTCTTTGCCCTGGCCTCAACGCATCCTCCCTGGAGATGCTCACCCCAAGGTAGGCACGGTTTCTCCTGGGGGGTGTTTTGCCGCCTTGCAAGCACCAGCTGCATTTCCGTATCGCTGTCACGTTAGGGACCTCATTAAAACCCTTCTAGAAGCCAGAATAAAATTGCCTTTACCAATTTCCTCCTTGTCCTCAGCATTGTTTACTTACTTGGAGAATTCCAGCAGGTCTGAAATGCCCGCTTCCCCGCAGAGACAGCGCTCTCATCCCAATCAGATTACCCTTATCCAATTGTTCTTCATTTATCTGACCTTTATAAAGCTCTCACCTGATTTCCAGAGCACAAGACGCTTGCAGCGTGTGGTTCTCTCCTTCCCCTGCCCGGCTCTGCCCCGTGCGGGCAGCCAACTCCCCACCAAAGGCCACTAAACCTGCCCTCACCCACTGGGAAACAGTTAATTATCAAAGCAAACACTGCGATCGAGTTGATTGAGCTGAGGGGGCAGGAGCTGGGCGGGGGGTGCGCAGCAGTGCCGGGTTAGGAGTCGGCACACGAAGCCCAGCGGCTCCCACCCGGAATGGGGAGTGGGGCACCTCCCGTCGCTGCGCTCCTCCCGCTCCGCCAGATGCTGCAGGCTTTGTTGCGAGGCCCGGCTGGCTGATTTGCATAGGGAATGAAGGCAGCAATTAGTTTACCTCATCATCTCAGCAGACTGGGAAATTAGCTCCCTTCTGATTCAATCATAGTTGCTGGGAAGAGGCTCTGGGGACACGGGGGGAGGCGGATGCCGTGCCGAGCCCCCGCTGCAGACCCCGATGGGACGAGAGCCGCTGTCCCAGTCAGCCCAGTCTCACACCAGCACGCTGCGGCTCAGCCTCCTCCGGGCTCATTGCTGCCAGATTCCACACGGATGAAGCCTCGAGCACCTGCTCAGCTCCTGCCAGCGTCAGCCCCAGCCCCAGCGTGGCATTTCCCCAGGGAACACGGCTCCTGCTTCACCCTCCTCCCCGGAGAATCCTGCCCAGGGGAGCGAGGATGCATTTGCCCACGTCCTCCACCCCCCAGCCTGCTCTCTCCCACATCACAGAGCCATAATTCTCCTTGAAGATTTGTTCCCCACAGGAATATTAATGAGCCTGGAAGGCAGGGAGAAGCCCCTCTCCTCATTACGCTCCCAGGAGCTTCACCTTGATGAGCACTTGGCTGCCAGGCGCTGACGGGAGCCACTCTGCAGGGAGATGGATGGAGATGCATTTCTCCCAACCGCATCGCTGCTGGCTAATGCATCCAGCCGAGCCCCGGGAAGGACCCACCACCGCTCTGGGGCTCCAGCCTTCACCACTTTTAAAAGGGCGGAGCGAGAGGCTGGAGGTTTTCTGAAACAACATCCCAGTAACACCGAGAACAGTTTTGCCTTTATCCCAGGTGCAACGCCTTTGCCCTCGCAGCAGCACCTCCTGCCTCCCATCTGCCTTGAGAGCCCTTAATTCAGTCCAGCTGGGCTCAAACCCTGCAGGGCTTCCCACCTCCAGGCTGGCCTGACCGCTGCTGGGGTCATCAGCTCAGGCCCCAGGCTGGCTCCCCATGGCTCTCCAGACAGAGCCCCCCTGGTTTCCCACCTCTCCTCGCAGCCCTGCGATAGCAACCGATCTCCAGCCCCTCTCTACTCTTCCCAGGAGGTTCCTGCCCCTCTTTTGTGCCCCGACGCACAGCGGAGGAGCTGATGAGGAGAGGATGCTGCAGCCCGGCGCTGGCAGCAGTTGCCATAGGGACAGTATCTCCAACAGCAGCTCAGCTTCGCGCAGCCGGGGCCTCCTCGCCTGCCTTGTTCTCCCTTTTGGGGTTGGAAGGAACCCGTTTTGACGGCTCTGCTAGGGTCAAACCCCCTGCACCGGGAGAGCATCAGGCAGGGGCGGGAGGAAAGTGCTGGATGCTGGAAAGCAGTGCTCCAGACGCAGGTGGATGGGGTCTGGCAGGGTGAGCAGGGACCAGAGTGGAGAGGAGGGAAACGTGGCCAGGCAGCCCCTAAAACAACCACATCCATGGATGAAAGCAGATATTTGGGCTGTAGAGACCCAGCGGTCAGAGCAGCACCAACCCCTGCTCACCCTGTGGGGTGGAAGAGCATCCCCAAACCCAGGGAAACCCAAAGTCACCCCAAAGCCCAGGGGGAGGCACCTTTTGGCCTCTCTAAAGGTGCTGGGAAAGGGCCATCCATCAGGGAGACGGGGCGGGAGGAACTACGTGGTGATCTGAGGCCGTCAGGGTCGCACAAGACCTCCTCGTTAGCTGACATCACTGACAGCATCATCATCCCAGGAAAACAAAGGGTTTCCTAGCTCCCTGTTTCTCCCTAAATGCTCTAAAATATTTTGCATTTTAATCCAAAGCAGAGGAGGTGGGAATGCCCCAATGCCATGGAGCCCCACTCTCTGCTTCCGTGCTTGGGGGCTGTGTGATTTGGGGTGTATGAAGGAGGAAATGGGGTCATGTTTGAGCTCCCTTTGCCCACGTTCACCATGAGCCGAGCACCGCTCGGGTCAAGGGCTCTGGCTGCCAGGATGGGCAGTCGCTGCGAGTCCGTTAGGAAGCTGTAAGCTGGCCGAGTTTATTTCCCTGTTTAGTATCTGGCTTTGAGGAAACACCGGAGTAAAAGCTTAATTTGGTCCCTGGGGGAGGGATTCATCATTTCCCTTCTCCAGGCTGGGATGAGGTGCTGCGTTGCGCTGGGCTGGATGCTCTGCGGGGACAGGATGGAACATTTCATTTGCTCCGGCCCCGTTCAGCAGCCGATGAAGATTTCACCACTGGCTTCAGCGAGAGCAAAACTGAGCAGGGGACCCGGGGGACCTCAGGGAGAAGGGAAATAAGCGGGGCTGGAGCGTTGCAGCTGTGCTGCACATCCTGGCAGATGACAACCAGCAGGCTGGCTCACCCCTTCATCCCAGCGCTGCTGGAGCTGCTTTTCCCTGGACCAGCCTCGAAGAGACCTCGTCAGGCTCTGGGAAGGGCTTGGACCCCCCTCCCCGGCTCCTGCCCCCTTTCTTCCTGCCCAAACCCGCCACCCCTCCTCTGCTCGCTGCCAGAAATGCCTGGACGAGGGGAAATGAAGGTGATTTAAAGACCCGCAACCTTTAGGGCCAGTGCCCTGGGGAGGCGGGATGAGTGATGGGCAGCGGGGCGGCCGCAGCGATGGATCTTGCTGTCGGAAGCGCGACGGGGTCGAGCTGCAGGAAGCGGCCGGTGCAAGCGTGCAGGTGGGCAGCGGTTCATGACTCTGGGAGCAAAGGTTCTGGGGGCAAAGAGGGGAATCTCATCCCCAAATGGGAGCCTCGGCTGTTTCCTGGCAGCCAGGAGCAGGCAGCAGCGGGGGTGAAGCTTTGCTGGGGTGGTGAGATGGCCCCGTCCTCACAGCAACGTGCCCGCTCACCTGTATGAAGCCTGAAAATCACCCAGGACCAGCAGAGCGGAAACCACCCTGACCTGCCAACCGACATCCCAGTTTCACCAAGAAACCAAAAAAAGAGCCACAGTGTCTCTTAGCACTCGGAAAAGAACCGGCCTCTGGGTATCTGTGAGAGAGGCAGGGATTAGCATCCCTGCTTTAGACACGGGGAAACTGAGGCATGGCAGAGTTAGATGTGATATTTCCAACACAACCACTACTGTTGTCCTTGCCTGGCGTGGGCCAGATGCTGGGAGAAAGGAAGAGTGAGGCAAAACCCACCCTGGATGTTGTCAGGGCTACACACGCTCTGAAAACCAGCTGGAAAAGCATCCCACAGCAGGGTCAGCACTGAAGCAATTAAAACAAATGTCCCGTTCCAGAATAAAAATAAAACCAGCAACAAGCCCAGCTATGAGTCAAGGAAAACAAACACTCATCCTGCTCGAGCCCAGCTCCTGCCTCGCTCCGTCCTCACCGATGCCAGGACAGATTTGACATTCATTTCCTCCTAACAGCAGAATTCTTGATCCATCAGCAACCAAAGTGAATCAATCAGTTCCCAAAAGCCAGGCTGGTGAGAAGAAAGCCAGCGCTGCCCCTGGCATGTGGAATCAATCGATGCCTTAAGCAGAGAAATATTGATAATGTTGCTGCCGCTGACATATTTACGTCCTTTATTCCTGGTGCCACGAGGAGCGATTTCCTCCCCCCTGCCTGGCCCTGCCAGGGTTATTTTAGATTGTCCAAAATCTTCCTTCTTCCTCAGGGAGAGGAACCACAGCTATTTTTACTGTCTCACAGTTTTGCCATGGCTCCATCCCGAGAGGGATTGAATTTCTCCAACATCGCAGTCTCCGCTTGTCGGCGATTCCGCCGCTCGGGCCTTATAAGGAACCAGAGTTTCATCTCAGCCGCTACCGTGAGTCCCCCCTCGCTGCCGCCCCGGTGATGGATCGCACTGGAAAGACAGTTAAAGGGAGAAAAAAGGACCGGGCAGGAGGCTGGGAGCCGTCAGGCGAGGGATTAGCAGTGGAAAAGGCAGGGGGCGGGATGGAGAGGCATTAGGAGAAATTACAGCCATGGAAATCAAGGAGTGTAATCGAAACCAGATTGGGACACTTTGATAGTAATGGGAATCAGGTTTTTGTGAGTTTGGGGAATGGCTGGATCCCTCCTACCCCGGAGCTGTGCTTTCGGGGTGCTCTGATCCCCCCCAGGTAGGAGCCCAGCAGCGATTTTGGGCCATATTGTCACCTTGAGGGTGTCTGGGGGCCAAAACCCAAGAGAAATCGCCGCTCAGCCCCCCAAGACAGCACTGGGGCGGTCCCGCAGCCCCAACCCACACCCATCCACATGCCCCGTATCTTCCCAAACCCTTCACATCCTCCCGCTGATGCTCCACGCTTCCCTGCTCCGCCGGCACTGCTGACCCCAGTGGGCGGCATCCGTCCCGATGCACACAAAGGACCGGAGCTGCGGTTTGATCCTGACCCAACCTGCGCTGGAACGCTGTCATCTCCCACCCTGAGCCGGGGTGGCAGCGCCTGAACCATCTGCTTTGGGTGCCGTGGTCCAGCCGAGCCCCAGCCCCATGGAATTGCTCCCCACAGGGCACAGACATGGGTTTTTCAAGTTATTCCCTGTTTTCCAAAGGCTGCGGGCGTCTGACGTGCAGCACGGATAGGAAGAGCGTGCACAGGGCTCGAGTTAGGGAAAAGGGGGAGGTATCAGCAGCGATCCCTCCCTGGCCATCTAAATCGAGAGAGCAGTGTTCCCCTGAATGGTAAAACTCTGCCGTGGGCGTACGAGCTCGGAGCCACTCGGCGTTCACTGCGCGGCAGCCGGGGAAGCTGCTCGGCACATTTTAAATTGCGGTTCAGGATGGAGCTGAGCTTCCCATCCGTGCACCACGGAGAACAAATGGGTGGTTTCAGAGCTGGCAGAGGCGCAGAGCAGAGGATGGGAGCGCGGAGCAGCCCCTGCGCCTGCTGCACGAGAGCAGACCTTGGCCTCCATCCTTAAAAGCTTTTAAGTGGCCAAATCCCATTGATCGCAGGGAGAACCAGGGCCCTTGGACCACGGCAGCCCTCGGCTTCCTGCTCGCCAGACGTGGCTCGGCTCTTGCCAAGTGGCCAAGTGCAAATTCCTCAGCAAAGCTGCCCTAGAGAGCTCAAACAAAATGAATTTTTTTTCTCTAGTCCCTTTTTCCTTTAGAAAAATACAATTAATTTTCTGAAAGGCGCCTTATTGCCACAAACTCCTCCCCTGCCACAGGGACTGTCCCTCGAGGAAAGCTCCCATGGCTCCCAGCGAAGCAAAGCCCCTTGCTGAAGTCGACAGCAATAACCCCAGAGCCCGATTTCTACATCAAATTTCCTCCCTTTCCCCTCAGAAGGAACTTTTCCCAACACAACATGGGCAGCTCAGGGTCCCCCTTGCCTTCCCCCGGAGCAGCTGGGCTCCAGACCCCATTCCCTGTTCCCAGAACGCCCCCAGACCAGGGTGACAGGGGCCCTTTCCTCACCCTGGGCTTTTCTTCGCAGCCCTTCATTCCTCCTCTCATCCCGTCAGCAGCCAGGATGAAATTCTCCCAATGACTATTATTTATTCATTGTTATTTATAACTTCCCATTACTGTGTCTTTGGCTTTGTCAGGAGAAGGATTACCTGGGCTTTTTAGTAAAATCAGTAAAAAGTTTGACGGCAGGAGCTCACAGTCAGTGTTCAACCTGTGCTGTTGGGAGGGCTCTGAGGAGCCTTCGAGGGTGGTGGCAGAGGGGCGAAGCATCACCCGGGTTTGCTTGGACACCTCTGGCCTTTGGAGGCGGCTGGGAGAAGCCCTGGATGAGTCTGAAATAAAATAACGACACGGAGAGATGGTTGTTCCAAGGAAGCTGCGTGTTCTGTCCTTGAACAGGACCTAATGCAATATTTCACCAAGCTGTAATTGGGCGTTTGCTAATTAAACCTCCTCCTTTTCGGGGCGAGGAGGTGTGCTGGCGCGCGGCTGTCTCCCGATGCCGTCTGGGTGCTGGTGGCCAAGCAGCCAGGAGCCCCACGCTTCCCGTCTGGTGGGGACCCTCCCGGTCCGACCCCCCCGGGACACAGGGACACCGCAAGAATCCCGGCAGCTCTTTTTCTTATTACAAACCTTGTGGCCAACCCACTCCCAGCCTGATCCCAGCCAGGCAAACCCAGCTCTGCTGCTGGCCGGCCCCGTGGCATCATCCCGTCGTGGCAGAGCGGGGTAGGCAGCATCGCTGAGACCCAATTTTGGGCCCTCCTGATGGCCACCAACCACCCTGGGAGCGAGACTGGCCACGCTCCGGCGCGAGGAGGCGATTGCAGGTGGATGGAGATTGTGGTTGACCTTGGGGGTTGCGATAGAGCAGAGTGTGCCACCGGCAGCCTGAGGATGCTCTTCCAGCACATAAACCCCGGGGAGCCTTTGGTTTTAATTCCAAGAGGTGACAGCAGACTTTTAAGAGGCTCTTTGTCATCTCGTGGAGCCAAGAAAGGGCCATAAGGGTTTTTTTGGGACAGGAAAAAAAAAAAACTGTGCAGGGAATTTAATGAAAAGCGCTAGCGAGTGCCTTCACCAAAGGAGCCGCGGAGGGCCAGCACGGGAGCAGCAGTTTTCACTTACCTTGGCTGGCCACCGGCCCAGCCTCGCGCAGATGCAGCCCAGCTGAGCAGCCGCCTCCGTCTGCCGGGCTCAGCTTTCCATCGCCGCCGCTGGCTTCTCCCACGGTGCCATCGGGCTGTTGCGCGGTGCCTGCGCTCGAGGTGGTGGTACCGGGGGGCTCAGGGACCGCTTGCCCCAAACCCTGAATCCCATGGCGCATCCCACGGCGGGAGGGCGCAGCGCAGACCCTGCGCCGTGGGAGGATTGATTGAGCGGTCCAGCGAGAGCAGCTGGGTTCCCTGCTCGCTGCAGCGGGGCGGCAAAGGCAAATTCATCGTGGGACCCCTGGCTGCTCCCCCAGCCCCGCCATGTGTTTGCAGGCGGCTTTGCCGCGCTTCCGTTCATCCGTGCGTTAAAAGGAGTGTGAGATGCTTGGCTTATCACTTCCCTCCCTGCCCGTCCGATCGGTGGGTGGGCATCCCGTGTCCCACGGCCCCGGGCGCATCCTGCCCCGTCCCCACCTGGCCCCGGCACAGCTTTCTGGCCCGCGAACCCATCGCCATGTGGCTCGCACATGTGTTCCCGCGCTCCGTGATGGAGAACAAACAGCAGCTTCAGCTTCAGTTTAATCTCATTGAAAGGCAACGAGGGACTTTCCTTCCCGGCTGCCCCGTGGAGCAGTGCAAGCCGGCTGGGAGCAGCGACCTCGTGCACCTCAGGAGGTTGATAATTTGGGTTTTGAGAGGAAATCCAGCGGAGTGGTGCTCAGCCCGGTTGCTTTGCTGCCCGGAGGGGATGATGTGACCCAAGGGAGGAGCCCGCAGGGCTGCCTGGAGATGGGGGGGCGACGGTGGTTGGGGTGGTGGGAGAGGCTGGACTGAGCTTTGCTGTGAGGAGCCCCAAAAGCACCTGCAGAGCCCAGGCAGGTGGCAAAACACCCGATATTGGCAGGACACAAAGACAAATCCATTGTCTGGACAAAGCCAGAGAAGGAAGGCATCTGTGCTCCATCTCAGCCTCAGGAGCCACCACAAGGGCCAGTGACAGCATCTGGGCTGTTTCCAGCTGCCCTCTCTTACCAAAGCCACCAGAAAACCCACTTCTTTTTTTCCAGCAAGCTCCACAAAGAGCATTTCTGGTGCTGACACACCAAGCAGCGGCCTCGCTGGGACAAAGGACAGGCCGTGACATTTCCAGCTGCGCCCCCTCTCACGCACAGCTTAACCCATCCCCGTGGGGTCTGGGCTGGGCAGGGCACCAGGCAGAGCCGTCCTGCCCGAAGCTGGAAGGGCTGCGACAGAAGAGAGTGGCATGTGAGGAGATTTTTAGGGACCAAAGAATTTCAGTAAGGGTTCTTGTTACAGCCAAGGGTTGGTTTATAAAGAGGAGCAGGCGGCTGCTCCTCCGGGCATCGCAGCATCACCTCCTGCTCCTCGCTGGGCGCTGCTCCGCGTCACCTGGTGGCTGGGACAGACCTTGGGGTCTGGATCCCGGGGGTCTCACCATTCCAGGCACCCGTGGGGTGTTGTCCGTTGTCCCACGCAGCTGGAGGAGGTCTGGTCACTCCATCCCAGCCTCATCCCTCCAGCCACGGCCGCTGACCTGCCCAGAGCCCCTCGCTGGGGCTGCAAGATCGTTAATGAATCCATTACACAAACAGAGAGTGGGAGCGAGGGGTGTGGGGACAGACGGACAGAGGGATGTGGTGTTTGAGGGGCTGGAGAGGGAGGGACGGACGGACGGACGGATGGACGGATAGTCCGGGGGTGCACGGAGACAGACAGATGGACATGAATAATCGAGGGTCTGAAGAGGCATGGATGGACAGATGGATGGACAGCGGAGGAGCGTGCATGGAGACGATAGATAAGCGTGAATAATTGAGCAGCTGGAGGGGGAGCGCACCCCAAAAGCACTTGGTGGGAGGGCGGCGGGGGTCGGGGGGGCCCGGGCTTTGTGTGCCGGCGGAGGAGGGTGCTGGCTCGACAGCTCGCCGTGATGCTCCGGGGGCGGAGAGGAGGAGGAGGAGGAGGAGGGACTTGCAGCCCTTTTCTGGCTGCCGCCGAGGCGGTGGGCGGCAGAGGGAGGGCAGTCCGGCCGCGCACCGGCTCTCGGGGGGGCGAAAACCCCGGTACCCGCACACCATGGCTGGGCTCCTGCTGCTCCTGCCGCTGCTGCTGCTCCCGCCGGTGAGTGCGGGGCGAGCGCCGGGGGGGACGCGGGGACCCGGGATGCTCAGCCCGGAGGCACCGCGGGGGCAGAGCCCGGAGGGGGCAGAGCGCTCCTGGGGACGGAGGAAAGGGAGCCCGGGGGCGGCGGGTGGTGATGGGGGTCCCGCAGAGATGGTTTGTGCTGCCCCTGTGATCCCCCTGCGCTGAGCTGTCATCCCTTTCACCCAGGGGAAAAGAGGATGGCAGAGCGCTGACTCAAGGGGGGGCGGCAAGAAGCCTCCCCAACACCCCCACTCCTGCCGTCCCTCATCCCCAAGATCTCCCCAAGGACCTTCCCTAAATCTTCCCAGCTCCCTTCTCGCTGCCCAGAGCGCAGGGCGAGACCCTCTGTTCCTGGGAGAGGAGGGAAGAGAAGCATGTGAGACCCCGCTTAGGGCGGGGGTGCTGGTGATGATGCCCGGAGAGGGGGGGATGCACCCACCGAGCTGGGGCAGAACCGGGGCTTTTGTTGTGGTGGGATTTGATGGGGTCCCAGAGGTTTCCCCGGGCAGCAGACACTTCTCGAGCAGGATGTTAGAGCTGGAGTTTTAGTGGTTTCGTGCAGAGTAAGGAGAGCAGCGGTGTTGGCGGCTTTGTGCCGGAGGGTCTCGTGCCCCCTGCGCCCACGGCACCGGGCACGGCACCGGGCTGGCCGAGCTCACCGGGGATGCTCGTGCGGAGGGTGGGTGGTAGGAAAGGTGAGAGCTGTCCCAGCCGTATGGATTCAAGGGATTTCACCTCAGGGCATCACTCACCTCTGGTAGCCCCCCGCATCTCCGCAGCCGCCCCCTCCCCCGTCAGGGCTGAGCCCAACCATCGACACCCACTGTCCTGGAGCTGGATCTGCCCCCGGGTCACTGCAGGGCGAGGGGCTGAGGGGGGCTCGTGGGGGGAACCAGCCATGTCCAGAGGTGCACCCACAGCTGTGGCCGCAGCCAGGCCCCCCCCAGACCCCGGGCACCCCGTGTTCGTGGCTCTTTACCTGCGCTGCTTGGCCGATAGCTCCGTCCCGCTGTGCCGAGACTTGGCAGGACCCGCAGAGCTCAGACGTGGCTTTCCTGCTGCCCGGAGTTTGGGGATCGCTCAGAGCCGGGGGTTTGGCTTTTCCCAGAGACGGTACTTTGCCAGGAAAGGCAGACCCCGTCTGTCAGGCTCACGGGCGGTTCGGATCCAGACTTGCCCCTGGGCCGCTCTCCAGCTGTGCCATCCCCTCCCTTCCCCGCTCCAGCGCAAAGCGATGCTCTGTGCCAGAGCTCCGAGCTGATGGTGCCGAGCTCCTGCGCTGCCATCTCCTCAGCTGGTGGTGCCTGCTGGGACAAAACAAATCTCCCTGACACAACTCAGAAAGCAATTAAAAGCTTACAGAGGTGTTGCTCGCACCCTCCAGCCGCGCCCCCCCCTCCTCGGTCCAGCTGTCAAAATGCTTTATGGTGTTAATACCTGCGGCTTTGTCAACAGGAGTTGTGTTAATAACGCGCACATTGCAGTGGGCTAATGCAGACCATGTGCCCTTCTTGGGACTGCCATAATCTTTGTGGGGGTTTCGGTGCTCGAGACGCAGATCCAAAAGGGAAACGCAGATCCAAAAGGGAAACGCAGGCAGAGCCGGAGGGGGGTGTGCGGCACCTGGGGCTCCAAGTTGCGTTTTCTACAACATTCGGGAGTGCAGAGGGGTGACTGGGCAGGGGGAGGCAGCGCTGTGGGGAGGGGGTGCATGGCCAGAGGGGTGCAGGTTTCGCACAGAGGGAGCGTGGCTGGGTCCCATCGCTGGGGCTGCGCGGAGCCGCTCGCAGCTGCCTGCGGCGTGGGAGAGCTGCTGCTGCCGCCCCAGCTGCACCATCCCAGCCTCCTCAGCACTATTTATAGCCAGGCTGCTCCCCCAGTCCCGCTCACGGCTATTGCGGGGAGGGGGGAGCAGGACAGACCCCTGCCCAAGCCAGGGAGATGTGCAAGTCGGGGCTGCGGAGGATGGAGAGCAGGGTGAGCCCCGAACAGGTTTGCTGCCAAGCCCCAACAGCTGGATCTGCCTCCCAGGAGGGATGCGCAGCCAGCCCACTGCAAAGCAAGCCCCTTTCTCACCCCCAGACCCATTTCCCATCTGTCATTTGGGGGTACTGGGGACACCCCAAGCCCTCCTGCCTGCGGCTGGGTCCCAGAGCCCGAGAGGGCTGCCAGCCTGCGCTGGCAAAGCAGCGCCAGGGAGGAGAGCACACGCTTTCAAGCGCAGGGTAATTGGAGTACTTTGTCATTCAGATGCCTATAATTGGCGCTCCATTGTCTCAGCCGGGCCGGATGCTGCCGGATGATGCACAGCGAGTTCATAACGCCGCATTGTGCAAGGAGGCGGCCAACTGGCTGACGAGGCGTCCAGATGCACGGGGAGGGGGAGCTCCTCCAAGCCTTGGCTGAGTTCCTTCCCCCCAAAATCAGGCTTGTTTGAATGGCAAAGGGATGGTCCAGCCCCGGAGAACACCCACCTGCGAGCAGAAGGAGCAAGAGGAGCCCTGGCAGAGCTCAGGTCACCACAAGCATCTCAGCAGCCCTGCACACGGGCAGAGATGCTTCCAGCATGACACGGCCCCAGTCAAGAGGCGTTTTGGGGAGCCAGGAGGTGTTTCAGGGAGCAGCCATCCCATAAACGCACGCCGCTGCCCAGGCTGCAAAGGGCATGTGCAGGGCAGCTCTGAGCCCAGCGCTCATGGCAGGTTTATTGCTTCCACATGTGATGACGGTTTTATAAGCAGATACGCTTACTTCCATTAGACACTAACTTTGCTGAAGGTCTCGGTGCTCCCTTCAAAGTCTTTATTTCCATCATGGGGATTGATTTTCAGTCCCATGCGCAGCTAGAGCGCTGTGCGGAGCTGCCACTCAAGGTCTCCAAGCCCTCCTTCACGGCGGGCAGATCTCGCTGCCACCAGGCTGTGGGCACTGCCCTGCCTTCCTCCACAGTGGGAAGGGCTGAGCCCTTCCGTATGGCAAAGCAGCCTCCAAGGAGACAATGCAGATGACAAAGGCAAACAATGCTTTAAACACACAGAAAAACCCACATCCCCACTAAAAAACACCCACTGGCCTGGGCTGTGGAGACATGGACTTTCCTGGATCCCCTCCAGCAGCACCACTGCACAGAGGTTTTTGATGAGTGTGTTTGGCCGAGCAAAGTAATTTCTCCTGGGACCTGTATTTGATGGGAGACCCCTTTAGCCCCAGTTTGGTGTCCACCCCAGAGCAGGGACCTACCTGGAGGAGATGCGTTTCTCCGCCTGCCCTCGCAGGGAGGGTCCCATAACAAGGATCACCTCCTGGCTCCGTTTTCTTTCCCAGGGACCCGCCGGCGGCTCCAAGGACAAGTGCTTCACCAAGATGTACACAACAAGCGGGGAGTGCTGCAGAGCCTGCAACCTGGGAGAGGGGGTGGTGCAGCCCTGTGGGGTCAACCAGACTGTCTGCGAGCCCTGCCTGGACAGTGAGTACCCTTTCTCCCTCCTAGAAGTGTTGCCTGGGCACGATTTGTGCCATTTGTCTCTGGCTTTCCATGCACAGCCCTGGCGCACATCAGCTCCACCCAGGCCACTCATCTCTGTGCTGATACCACGTTAACTTCCAGCTTTTCTCCAAAGCATCTACCCTGCAAATCCCAGCTGAGGATGCAGCAGCTCGCCCTGTTCTGGGACCCATTGGCCCCCGGCACCTTTGCAGATCCCCCTTCCAACTCTGTTCTCCTCCTGATGGCTCCTTGGCCAACATTTGTCTCTGAAGAATTCCCTCCCCAGGCTGCCTGCGTGTCGGTCTCCAGCCCAGCCATGGGGATGTCTCTTAATGAGCCACCTCTATGTTTTTCTCTCTTTAAACCTTGCAAAGACTGCAAAATAGAAGCAAGTTTGAAAGGGGAGAAGCAAATCACCCAGGTCCCCAGGAGAGAGGGGAGCAGTGCTCTCCTGGCCAGCCCCGGGCACATTGCCTGTGTCAAATACTCCATAAACGTCAGCCAGAGATGTGTGCTGGAGACCTGCTTAAATGTCTGCGAATGAAGAGGTCCAACTATGACGGTTTAAACAATGCCATGATAGGCATAAGCAATCTGCCCCTCAAGTTTACTGCTGCAAAGCCTTTGAAGAGCTAAGGACAAGCATTTGTAGGAAAAGCCACACCAGGCAAACCCAGACTGCTCCCAGGATGTGATCTGAGAGGGGGAAGGGACAGATCACGACCTCGGGGAGCAAAGAGGAGGCAAAGTCTCAGTGGGGAGAAGGAGAATAAGCAGAGGAGTGCCAGCAGGGAGAAGGGGACAGAGCAGAGCTAAAAATAGCTCTGCTTCTCTGCAAAAATTGATGAACACTCACCCTCCCAGCTCCTGCCTGTGGGGCCAAATCCCACCGGCTGCAGCCTTGGGGCTGGGCACGGGATAACCCCGCTGGGCAGGGGGCTCGGAGCCAGAGCAGCCACTGCACCCTCCATCCCATCCCCACGAGCCCTTCTGCAGAGACTTGGCCAGGGAGTCAGGATTCATCTCCTGGCCGTGTAAATCCAGAGGGTTTGCTTTGTTCCCCTGGGGATGCTCAGAGTTTTCCCGTAACCCCCTGCACTTCCAGGCTGGAGGGAGGTTGGGGGGGGGGTTGAAGGGAGTTCCCACCCTCCCCGGAGGATTATGGAGAGACCAGGACCAGGACCAGGACCAGGACCAGGACCTGGGTGCAGGAAGCCTCTGCATTATCCAGGGCACAGGTGCCCCTGTTCTGGTTTGCATCCCAGCTTGTCCTGCCCAGCCCCACCCTGCCCCAGGCCAGGCATTTGCATTTTTGTGGGGCTTGAGGAGGATCAACATCAGGCAGCAGCTCCACTAGGTCAGGGAGCTGAGCTAGAAAGCACCAGGACAAAAGGGTCCATCCCCTTCCTCCATCCCAGCCGGGTGAGAGTAGCTGGGAGCAAGTGCTGCAGCTGTGACACCTCCCAGCATCGCACACAGACCAAGAGCAATGCACTTTGTGCCCTGCTGAGCTCTGTTACTGATGGACCAGCAAAGTGGAGTGCTCCTGGCCCCCAAGCAGCTGCTCTGGGATCACCAGCTCCCCTCCCCACACCTCAGCTTCCCCCACAAGCCTTCTCCTGCCTCCCAATCCAGCAGCTCACAGCCCTGGACCCCTTCCTTTGGCATATCTGCCCTGGGGTCCCCCCACTTACCCAGAACAGGATCAGACCCCTGTCACTCTGATAAGAGGCAGCACCAAAGAAACAACCCACCCTCCTCACTACTCCAAGACTGGAGCGAGAGCCTCCTGCTTTAATCCCGCAGCCCTGCCCCAGCTGAAGCCTCTCAGCAGTTCATTAGTGGCAGCACGGAAAAATCCCCAGGAGCTGCTGGGCAGGGGTGACCGTGAGTACAGGCACTGCCAGGGGGCGAATGGTCCCCCGGCTCCCTCTGAGCTGAGTGGGATTTTGGGGTGAGGAGAGGAGATGTGCAACCCTACTCATCAGCCCTCACCAGGATGGGGAATCGGTCCTTCTGGACGTGGTCTGACACCGAATCCTGCCGGCGCTGGGCAGGTGCAGGCAGCCCCGCTCCCAGCGAAGCGCTGCGTGCCAAGCGTGAGCCGGCGGGGAGGAATGTGGGCACGGCCCTGGGCTGCAAGATCCCCACCTCCACCCCGGGCTGCCTCCGAGCTCTTCCCTTGGATGTTTTCCCAATTCACCAGCCAAATTGTTTTGGAAAAATTTGCTACAACCCAAGCACCACCTCTGCCAAAGCCGTGGGGCCGGAGGAAGCGGCCTCTGCATCAGCCCCAGTGGCCAACGGCCTTTTTTTATTCTAGATTTTCCTTCTCGCCCCCCTTGCCAGCCGCCTCTGATTGCTGCCTCATGATTTATTTATCCCCCTCGCCAGCTTCCACCGCTGCGGGCAGGAGGGAGGGGGCCCCGTTTGAATCTCAGCTGTAATTGCTCAGCTCAGATACCTTGCTGCCACTGAAAATGTGCCCACTCAGCCGTATGCCTTTCCTGGCCACTTCCCCGCTCTAATGGTGCTATCAATAATTCAGAATAATGCAAAGGATGAGTCCAGGTTAATGGGAGCTGTGCACGCCGGCGGCTGACCCGGGGCTGCTCCGGCTCTGCAGGCGCAGCCGGGCACCGGGCAGGCAGAGGGGCAGAGCCGAGGCGGCAGCTCGGGGCCAGCGGGTTCATCCCCGCGGTTGAGGGAGGGCACTGAGCTCCAAGAGGGGCGCAGGACACCCAGACGGAGGCACGGGGGAGATGCTGGGGAGGGGAATGTCACAGCTGTCACTGCTCAGTGTTTGCTGCACGGTGGGAAAGCAGTCACTGAGCTGGATGCCACCTCCACCCCACACCGCTGTACAGAAGATGCCAGGTCTGCCCATCACCAGAGTCTCAGAGTTCTTCCTTCTCCTCTGTCTTGAAAACACCTACAAATTAAGCACGAGAGCAGCTCTGCCCCGAGCCTGACCATGGCTCAGCCTCTCCTTGGCCATCCAAGGGGGCTGGAGGCCACTGAGGGTGGGAATCACCATCTCCTGTGATCATCCGGGGACAGGCAGGTAATTGGGGATCATCACGCAGCTGGATTGCCTTCCGAGGAGCAGGGCCAGCGGAGGGGTTGCCCTGCATCCGCCTGACACCTTCTCCTTCAAGCAGGCTGGACGTTGCCCCAGCGTTTCGGCTGAGGGAAGCTGGGGCGCTGCCGCAGCGCAGGGATCGATGGGCGGCAGCGGATGCAGGGACAGCAGCTGTGCCCTCCGGATGGAGCTGACCCGTCTGCCCGGGCTAAAAATATCTTCAAACACCTTTGGAAGCGGGCAGGGGGAGGGAGGGATGCGGGGGCAGCTTGCGGGGCTGTGGGAGAAGGATTGATTTCCCCAGCAGAGTCAGTCCTGCAGGGTGAAACCGGAGAGCAAGAAGCTCCGGGGTCAGAGGAGAGTCAGCAATTAGTGCTGGAACTCATGCCCAGCGCGGCCGAGAAGAGGTGATGCCCTGAGGAGGTGATGCCTTGGGGGACCCCTCAAGCAGGATGTGGAAGAGAAAGCTTTTGGGATGCTGGGGAGCAGTGATGGCTGTAGGATGCCCTCGGGGACAATCTGGAGGTCAAAAAAGAGGATGGTGCTCTGCTGGGGACAGGGATGCTTGCCCGGAGACACGGGATGGGTCCATTGAGGGCAGCATCCAGCCCTGCCCAGGCTGCTGGACCTCAAAGGCCAGGTCGGTGCTGAGCTGGGGAGTTGCTGCAGGAAGGGTGAAGCCATTAATGGGATGTGGAACCTGTGGGGTGGGGGGATGCTCAGTGGTGTTGGGGGGCTGCAGGGGGACACACCTCTCCCTCTGGCCTGGAGAAGATGGTGAAAGGGGAGATGGTCCCAGCCAGCAGCCACTGCACAAGTCCATCTCCCATTTGGTGAGGGGACGGAGGTGGTGCCTGGGAGGAAAGGTGCCAGAGGGATGGGAATGCTGCACGGGGACGCCGCTCACCTCACCCTCTGTCCCTTGCCAGGTGTCACCTACTCGGACACAGTGAGCGCCACGGAGCCGTGCAAGCCCTGCACGCAGTGTGTGGGGCTGCAGAGCATGTCCGCGCCCTGCGTGGAGTCGGACGATGCCGTGTGCCGCTGCGCCTATGGGTACTACCAGGATGAGCTGAGCGGGAGCTGCAAGGAGTGCCGGGTGTGTGAGGTGGGCTTCGGGCTCATGTTCCCCTGCCAGGACTCTCAGGACACGGTCTGCGAGGAGTGTCCCGAGGGCACCTTCTCCAGCGAAGCCAACTTCGTGGACCCCTGCCTGCCCTGCACCACCTGCGAGGAGAATGAGGTGCTGGTGAAGGAGTGTACGGCCATCTCGGATGCCGAATGCAGAGGTAACACTGTCTTTTCCAGGGACAGCAATTGCGGAGGGTTACCAGAAGTGCTGCCTGCCTCAGTTTCCCTTTGTAGCACAGCATTGGAGGGGCAGGGGCACATCCCTGGGCTCAGAGGAGAGGAGAGGAGAGGACCCTCGTGTCCAGCTGAGACCCCCAGCCCTCGGGCACTGCAGCACATGGCTTCCTACCGAGGCAGCGCTTGCCCATCAGCCCTCACCTCCCTTGCCCGGCCCTTTCCAGAGACTTCGGTGCCCGAGATCCTGCAGGACACTGCCATGAGTGCAGGCACTCTGTTGGGTGGCTTTTGGTGTCCAGGAGCAGTGACAGAGCCGAGAGGTTCACCAGTCTCCCATGCCGCGCTCGCTGCCTCCCGAGCCTTCAGACACTTGGCAGCTGATGGGTTTCTGCCGGGAGTTCCATGCCGGAACAGCCGTCCCCGCAGCCCAGGAGGGTTCGGTGTCCTGGGGAAGGGGGGAGCACCATCCACCGGCAGCAGCCCCCGGCCGTGCCAGCCAGCCCCCGAGGAGCAGCAGGGCTGTTCCGGCCGTGTTGGCATCCTTGGCGGCAGCGGCACGGCTCCCTGCCAAGGAGAAAAGCGCTTTGTGCCGGCGGCTGGCGCTTGGCAGGGCGGGGGCAGCTGGCGCAGCGCTCTTGAAGGGGTCGAGTAAATGGAGCCACAAGTCAAGGAGCACAGGGCCAGCTTTGTCAGGCGGCCGCGGGCCCCCTCCGGAAGGGCAGCGGGGTGCAGCCAGGGGCCGCGGCCGGGAGGGCCGGCGGGCGACAGGCCAGCTCCTCGCCATGGCACCCGCTCCATCCTCGCCACGCCGGCGGCGGTGGAATGGCCTCACGGGGCTCCTGCGGGCACGGACAACCCTTGGGAAGGGGCGAGGGGGTCTGGGAGGGAGCCGGCACCCAGGGCAGGGCATGGGGCAGGCGCGAGCGCTTTCCCGGGGCAAGAAGAGACTCCTCCGCTCCATGGGACACGCCTGGGTGCGGCAGGATCGGGGTGACTCCCAAATGGGGTTGGGAAAGGGGCAAATCCAGGCCGTGGTGGTGCTGGCAGCGGGGGAGCCCCGCTCCAGGCGGGCTGTGGAGCCTCGTGCGGGTCGCGGTGCTGACGCACGGCGGATGGGGCCACATCCAGGACTTCGGCACCTGCGATGGGAGCTCGGGGCTCAGCCCGCAGCTTGCACGTGGTGGTAAAGAGCTGCAGGACTCGAGCAAAGCCAGTGCCGAATGAGAAGAACTTACAAAGCTGTGTCCATGTCTGTGTCCAGCCATGACCGGGCCGTTCGGGGCAGTGGATGGCTTCAGCTTGTCCCGGGGACCAGGGCGGACGGTGCTGTATGGGGCCAGGAGACAAGGTGGTTTTCAAGAACAAGCCTGGGGGCGAGGGAATGGGGCACAGCTGGAACCTCCGCGAGCCCCACAGCCTCTGGATGAAGATCCCTGCAGACACTGTTGTCCCTTACGCGCTGCAAGCCATGGCTGCCTGCGTGACAAATCATTCTCATTTCTTTTCTCCTCCTGCCTGGCAGACCTCCATCCTCGCTGGACAACATACGCGCCAGCCCCGGTGGGCTCTGACAGCCCCGAGCCTGTCACCAGAGACCCCTTCAACACCGAGGTGATGCCCAGCACCCTGGCAGACACCGTCACCACCGTCATGGGCAGCTCACAGCCCGTCGTGAGCCACGGCACTGCTGACAACCTCATCCCTGTCTACTGCTCCATCCTGGCAGCCGTGGTGGTGGGGCTGGTGGCCTACATCGCCTTCAAAAGGTGAGGGACCAAGACAGTGCTGTGGAGTTGTGGCAGAGGATTGGGTATTGGGAAACTGTCTGTGTCCCCCCTTGGAGGTCCCACAGCTGGAGCTGTCACCAACGAGGAAGGGAAGGGGACCAGGCTGGGTGAGGGGAGCCAGACTTCCAAAAATGCATGAGAAATCAGGTGGTTATGGGTGAAAGAGGGAGGTGGCAGCAGGGTGTGGGTGCGTGCCATGTGCCCCTCCAGCGCTCGCTGCAGATCTGCCCCCCTGCCCGGCCCCTGCTTGTTCTGGCACGCTGCGGGCGGCCGTCACGGCCGATCATGCTCAGCGGCTCATCCCTGTGCACTGGGCTCACACCTGGCCCTGCACAGGCACCCCTGGAGGTGGGGTGGGGGCTGGAGGCACCCCAAGGGTGAGGGGGGACCCACAGGCAGCCCCGGGACCTGCCAACTCCAGCAGCACAGTTGCACTCTTGCAGCAGATCCATGCGGAAGGGAGCTCTGCCTTGGTCCCTTGCAAAGCTCAGGAGCTTGGCAACCCCTTGCCAGCCAGAAGCGCCGACTTAAACCAATCCATCCTGGAGTGGTTGAAGCTGCAGAAGAAACACTTCTCCCTGGGAAAAGTGGTCCCAGGAGGACAAAGCAACAAATCTGCGCCCAGCACTGGAGATGTCACGGCTGGCTGTCACCTCCCGGCTCCTCTCTCTGCAGGTGGAACAGCTGCAAACAGAACAAGCAAGGGGCCAACAACCGCCCGGTGAACCAGACGCCTTCACCTGAGGGGGAGAAGCTGCACAGCGACAGCGGCATCTCGGTGGACAGCCAGAGCCTGCACGACCAGCAGCCTCCCAGCCAGAGCACCCAGGGGCCAGGTAGAGCGAAGTGGGGGCTGCAGGGTGGGCAGGGGTACCCTGGGGATGGGCTTAACACTCCTTCATCCATCCCAGCGCCCAAGGGAGATGGGAACCTCTATGCCAACCTGCCACCCAGCAAGCAGGAGGAGGTGGAGAAGCTGCTGGGCAGCTCTGCGGAGGAGACGTGGAGGCAGCTGGCTGGGGAGCTGGGCTACAAAGAGGACCTCATAGACTCCTTCACCCAGGAGGAATCGCCTGCCCGGGCTCTCCTGGCAGACTGGTCCTCCAAGGAGACGGCCACCCTTGACGCCCTGCTCGCCGCCCTGCGCAAGATCCAGCGTGGGGACATCGCCGAGAGCTTGTACAGCGAGTCCACCGCCACCTCCCCCGTCTGAAGGGTGGCCCGGGGTGGCCCCGCAGGGTCCCCTTCCCCCTTTGCCCCCTCAGCTCCCCCCTCCCCGGCACTGAGAGCCCTGGAGAGGAGGGTGGGAAGGAAGCGGGGGCTCCCCGGGCCCCCTCAATTTACAGTCCTGTATGCACTGAGCTCCTGTTTTCGGTATCGACCCCTCCCAACGCCGCCTCCCCCCGGCAGCCCGTGAGCAGAATGGGTGGTGGGCTCAGTCCCGCTCCACACCCAAAGCCCATCTGCCGCTGGAGCATCCTCTGCAGCCCCGCGAGGGTGGACGGACTGATGCAGGAATGAGCACCGCACTCTCAGCTCTCTCCTCTCTCCCTTTCCAGCCCCTCGTCCTTCCTCCTCAGGGCTCCAGCTCTCCTCTTCCTCCTGCCCTCCCTCCATGGCCCACCCTGCCACTGTTCTGCTTCCCTCCAGTGCCCTGGAATCCAGCTGCTTCCCCCAAACCGCAGGCGGAGGGCAGGGCTGGGATGGGCACGGAGAGAACCGGAGCTGCTGCCCCAGGATCTGGGGAGGGGGCTGGTCCCACGGCTCGGGGAAAGGATTTGCCTTCCAGCAGCCCAACCGACACTGTGAAATCCGGGGGGGCACTGCCCCCGCACACGCTCTGTGTTTGGTTTTTGTGAGAAGTGGCCAGGACCACCGCACCGTCAGGGACCAGGCATGTGGTACCACCACCTCTCCAGCACTGGAGCTCCACAGGAGGACACTGGAGCTCTAAAGGGCTGAAGAAGTGCCTGCTTGCAGCGGGGACGTGACAAAAGGGCTCTGCTCATCCTTCTCCCAGTGTCCCTGCACTGCTCCAACCCAGGAGCGAAGCCACCCTGCCACGATTGCACTGTCCCTGTTTGCCAACAGACCTGGCTGGGCTGAGGGTTCCGACCCCCTGCTTGGAAAGGGCTCCTTCCCCCCCAGCACTGTGATGGGGTGCTCAGAAACACCCGTGCCTGCTCCCTGCAGGCCCTTCGCCTCCGTCGGGGCGTGCAGCAGGTGCTGCCCACCCTTGGTGCACCAGCCACCACCCTTTGGGTGGCTCCCGCACCTCCCTCTGCCCGCACCCACCACGAGGGAGAGGACACCACTCACCATTTCCACGTCTCCAGAGCTCTAAGTGCATTTTCTTGGCATATCAGGTCCCTGCCCAGCACCCAGCTCACTCGTGGGTGGGGCTGGAGAGCAGACACCAGGTGGGCAAGCACTGGTTCACCCCCACAAGCTGCCACCAAGCAGCCAGTGTGGTCCTGGGCGATGTCCCCAACGCAGCTATGGCTTCGGCGTCTTCCTCGTGTGGAGCATCACAAACCTTGTGCAGAAGAAGGACTGCAAGCAAGCTGGTGCACAGCACTGGTGCTGGGCACGCCTGTGCCTACGGACTCCCTCTTTGCCTCTGGATTCAGCCAGAAACTCTTTCCTGAAGGCAGAAGGTGATTTTCTTCTCCTCTTTAAAGAGATAAGCGAGACTTGTAAATAATCCCGTGTCGTTTTACTAACTCCTTGATGTTTCTATGCGTGGCGCGGGGTGACGGCGCCTACCCAGCCCCTCTGCTCTTCCTCACAGCCTTTCCCCCTGCAAGGTGAGCTTTCGTTTTGCAGCCCAAGTCTCCAGTCCCACCTCATTTCTGGCCTTAAAGACTCCATGAGGAGGCAGGGAAACATTCAGACCCCAAAAATCGGCACAGCAGATCCATGAAGAACTTGGGAAATTGAAGGATTTGGCTGTTCCCGGCACGGGGAGAGCTTGGAGATGTTTGAGGGGCTGAAGCCTGTGTCGATAGGATTCAAATGCCCAAGACCTTCAAAGGCTTTTGGGAATTTTGCCTCCTGTGAAGCAGGCCAGGCTGAATCCAGATCTCCAGGATGGGGTATTCAATGCCTCCTGCCCTCGTGCTGCAAAAGAGCAAAGGTCCCTTCGGAGGAACAACCCCGGTGACACTTTGGCCGCTGGCTGCCCATGCCAAACCCCTTGGTTTGGAACTCTTGGCCCTAACAGGGCTGCGTGTCCCATGTCCGAGTCCTGACCCTCTCCTATGACTAAAATCTAAGGAAACTGTCCTAGATTTGCCACTTGAAGCAGGCGACTGGGGCTTACGACCCCCCCACTGGGGCACCGGCTCCTTCCAGACCAGACACCCACAGGGATGCTCTTAGATGATTTTAAACAATGGCAGGTTGTCTCCACTGGTCTCTATTTTGTGGTGGAGGCTCTAAGATGGACTAAGGGCGACTGGAATAAAGTGCCCGGATCAAAAGCAAAAGGAACTGCCTGATTCGGTCTGAGAAGCCAACCTGGGCACACTGTGCCAGCTGGGAATTTCTTCTCTTCAGGACAATATTGCCATGGTCTCAGGTTTCAATTGCCATAGCAAAGGGATTTCCTCAGGGCTGAGGAACCAGAGACAAACTCAGCATCCAAAGAGAAGCGGGGGGGATGCCTCAAATCCCCGGCTGCAGGAAATAAATACAAATAAGACTAAAAAAAAAACAAACAGGGAGGGAAACCCAAGCCAAAGTTAGTGCCCATCGTATATTGTGTGTCCTTTTCTAATGGTTCTGTTGTACAAACCCCTGTGTTTCTCCACTCCCCCCCACCCCCGGTAATGCCAATGCCAATCTATTAGGGAGTTTTCTGATGAAGAAGTAGCCGTTGTAGAAGGAGTTGGGGGGTTGTGGGTGGGGTGTGAGCAGCATGAGATGGGGGATGCACGGGGGGGCGTGGGCGGCCGCGCCGGCCGGGTGGGCAGCTCTGCTTATGTATCCGTCGGATGCCAATAAAGAGCATCACTACGTTGGCGTGCTGCGTGGTTCCCCTGCCCTGAAAAACGAGCTTTGTGATGGGAAAGATGGCTTCAAAGCCTTCAAGGGTGCTTTGTTTTCTTCTTTCTTCCCGATCCTCCTATTTCAACCTTATAAACAGCAGGAATGTAAAGTCTGATTTTATCTGGTGGAGGAGACTCAGACCTCAGCCAGGACCGTGACGTTGGGAGCTTCGTGGGGTTCATCCAGCTTTGTACAAGCATTCCCTGGGGTGCTGGGCGACATCTGAGCGTCCTCCCAGCAGCGCCCATCACACTCCCACCCTGCTCCCCGGAACAGCACAGCCGGGGTGTAGGACAGACCTTCAAAGTTGGGAAAAACCCAGAAAAAGGAGGGCAGCTTCCTCCTCCTAGCTACGGCAGCTGCTGTAAGAGAGCACTAAAAGGCTTGAGTCCACTTCTTTTGAAGCATTTGCCACTTTGGGCACAAAGTGCCTATTTCTGCTCCCTGGTACCACCAGCAGTGCTGCCCTCAGCACCCTGAGGTGCAGGATCAGTCTCTTGGGATCCTACACAAACCCCTCAGAGCCAGGGGAGATTTATTTGGGTAAAAAAAAACCAAACCCAGATACGGATAACTTTTGTCTTGCCCCAAAGAGCTCTTTGTCTCCCCAAAGACAGTCCGCGTCCCCGGTGAACGTGAGCCACAAGGGTGAGGGCAGCTGGGACCTGGCGGGGCTGGTGCTGGAGCTGCTTCACATAGGATTGCGTGTGGGATTGCACACAGAAGTATTTATGCATCACAGTTTATAAGAGCTTGAAACAGGATGCTCAAATGTAGCCGCTTTTATTTTTGGCTGGCCTGGGTCGTGCTCTAGCAGGAAATGTAATGAGGACCAGGCTGCACACACATAAAGAGTGTTCCCTCTCCTTTTTGCAGGCTCCCACATGGCACTGCAAATAAACAAGGGAAAATAATTGCAATCAATCCATTAGGTTTAATCTGCTTTCTCTTAATCCCCGTTCTCCCCTGGGGAAGAGACAGTAATGGAGAAGAGGAGCAGAGCTGAAGGGTTTCTGCCTGCAGCGCCTGGGGAGGGAGCCTGGACCCGACAGGACCCGGGGGACACGAGCATCCTCTCCCCCCACTGCCCTCTGTGCATCCCAGGCTGAAGCTGTGTTGTGGGAAAGGGAGGGATGGAGCCTTGTGAGGTGGTCTTCATGTGTGGGATCAGCTGCATTAGAAGGTCCCTGGGGAGAACAACCTGATTTATGGTTAGAACAGGAGTGGGGAGGGGGGAACAACGCGATCTGGAAAGGAGCTTGATGTTCGCATCGGCTGGCGAGCAGACCTGGGGAAAGGGCCCTGGAAAACTTCCTTCCCCTCCTTTACGGGTGCCTGGGGAGCGAGAGAGCGGCCCCAGCTTAATCTTGCATCTGCTGTGAGAGCTCTGGAGGGGCTGCCCCAGGCTGAGAGGTGCCAGGGGGGAGTGCAGCCACCGGCACGGACCCACGCTGGCCCCACACGCCTCCTCCGGCCACCATCACCTCCAGCAAAGAGCCACGGCTTTGCTAAACCATCCCCAGCCTGAGGTCTGGGATAACCTCACCGATCACCGAAAAAAAAGGAAAAACCATCCCCATATTGAACACTGCTATGCTTTTCGCCTGCCGGCTCCTAGGGGGAACCAGGACCTTCCCATCGCGGAGGGACAACGGTGGGAAAAGAAAGCTGAGCTTCCAGAACAGCAGCAGGGCTTTGCAAGTGAAACAACAGCTCCGGGCACCCAGCTGCGGCTGACAGATGCTAATCTCACCTGTATTTCTTCCCCATCCATCTGTCTGCCCCAAAAAGAAAGCCAAGTGAGTGTTCCTGCAGATTTCCCAGGCAATTTCGTATGGATTTGGGGGCGCAGTCGGCCTCAGGGAGGTGGAGGTTGAAGGTGGTTCATTTCCAGAGCCCAGAGACAACCCTGAGCTGCAAACAGCCCTGCAACATCTGCCGGGAGAGGGGCACGAGGGTCAGCACCTACAGCAGCCCCATCTCCCTGCAGTTTGTGCCCCCAGGCAAAATCTGCCTCCCAGATGCAGCCAGAGTCACATTCCCAAGTAATGGGAAGCAGGACACGGCAAAGCCAGGAGCGCCGAGGCAACGTCCGCGTGCCAGCTCCAGGATGGCCATTCCTCAGCCCCGTGCAAACCCCGTGCTCAGAGGCCGGAAGGGTCAAGGTGGGGGTAACGGCACCCAGGAGACAGCGTGGGCACCTTCCTCCTCTAAGGTGCCCTGAGCTCCTCGCCCGGGGCTTTGCCAGCCCTGAGGAGGAGGGACGAGGCTGAGCCAGCATCACAGAACACTGGTTTAACCCATCGCCACATCCCTATTGACACAGCTCAGGGAAACCTGTGCATGGTCCGAGCCTCGAGCAGCTGTGGCTGATGGCGCAGCACTCAGGAGCTCCAGCGGGACCCGGGGCTCTGCCTGGGGTGGGGTCCCCGAAGGCAAGGGGACAAGGCAGCAGGTGAGGGAGGGGCAGAAGCAACAAACCGGGGGGCCTTGTGAAGGTCCCTGCATCTCAGGGTGTCCCCACAACCCCCCATGGAGTAGGGGACGCGGAGGAGTGGGACACGGGTGTCGTGGCACAGACTGTCACAGGGTGAGGATGTCTGAGCAGCGACAAAGCCAAGAGCAGCCTCTGCCGCCACCTCATTCAAACCCATCCTTAACTCAACATATTTGAGAGATTTCACACGTCACTCACTTACCTGAGGAGGAACAGCACTGCCACCGCCAGCAGGGACAGACAGTGAAGGGAGAGGAGAAGAGCGGAGGCGAAGCCGCCCTTCCTCTCCCCCAGGGTCTCCTCAGCTGATTCTGCTTCGCTGCAGCCGGGTGCAAACCAGAGAGGTGCTGATGGGGCTTTGCTTTAATGGATGTGGCCTTCCTGGAGGAAACGAGGAGAGGTTAAACAGCCCCAGGTGGATGCGCTTGGGGAAGGGAGACATGGTGAGAGGGGATTCAGCAGCCGGGGCAAGGCGGGGGTCTCCCCTGGGCACACGGAATTCCTGTTGCTGCTGTTGAATGGTTTCAGCAAGACACAGCGCAGAGGGTCTGGCACAGGGGGTGTGAGATATTGCCCAAAGTATGCTGAGATACCCATCTCCAGCCCAGAAACACAAGGGCGAGGGTGCAATGAAGCCACCCTGGGAATCCCAAAGTAACCCCCTGGCCGGGCGAGTGGGAGGATAAACTAGGAAAACGCTCTGTTTTCTCTCAAAGCATCACTCTGAGATGCAAATTGCTGCTGGCTGGTACCTCCGCTGACATTGCAGGCTCCTGTATAACGCTTGGCTTCATCTGAAGCTGAAAAGAAGCCACCTGGGAATTGAGCTGTGCTTTTGTTCTGGCAAAGAGACAGCAAAGTGCCACCTCAGAGCACGGGGCATGGAGCCACAGGAGCAGCCAAGGCCCTCCAAGGGAAGCATCGCAGCAGCTCCGTGAAAGTCTACACTGCTCCTGCAAAAGGCTTCAAGCTCCACACAGCACCCTAGCACTGAGCAGTCGTGTAGGAAACTTGCCAACAGCTCATTTTCCTGGTCTTTTAATTATTTCCTTTATTTGAGTATGAAAGGGGAAGGGGTGGGGGATGATTTACAGAGGCCAGGGGAAAGTGGTCGGGTTGGTTTCCTTCCAAAAGTGGCTGAAGACAAAATCACAGAGAGCAGGAAAAAGCCTTCAAGGGGTCTGGAAGAATCGACTTTCTCCTGTTTCCAAGGGAGGATGGGGCAGATGAAGGAGAGTTTGATTCCCGGGCAACTGAAGGTGAGGTTCAGCCAGAACGCTGCTGCTTCACAGGAGGCTTCCAGGGTCCTGTGCTCCTGGGGTGAACGTACAAGCCACGTTCTGGGAAAAACTGCACCACTTGGGTGCAAAACCATGCTGAGACCCAGACTGGAAGGATGAGAATGAGGTTTTAATTCCCTTGAAAGGTGAAAAACTCCATGCAATTCATTCGAGTTCATCAGCTCCCCTTGGCCATTAGCCGGTGACTCACTTTCTCCATCTGAGAAGCAGAATGAGTGTAAATCCCCCTCACAGAGAAGCTCCCAGGTTAGTTTGTCACTCATTTTAAAATAAATATTTTATTCTTTTTTTTAATCTCCAGCTGTTGGGTGTTGGAAACGGTGCTTTGTTTTACAAACAAAACAAAAATCAGAATAAAATTTTCATTAGATGCAAAACAAGGCTCTTCCAAACAAAGCGAGCGGAGCGCAGCCTCCGGTCCTGGTTTCACGAACTCCAGTGACCGCCAGCCGGGACCGGAGGCTGCGGTCCGCTCTGCAAAACTGCCAGAAGAAGTACTTGGAAATACAGATTTCTGGTTTTCCAACTAGGGAGGCCGGGCTGGGCGCCAGGCGAGCTGTGGGAAGGCAGCGAACAGCAGACAACTCCAGTGCACCCGCACCGACCCTCGTGCAGGACCTCCCATCCCATCCCTGGGCACATCCTTGTCCACCCCACGGTGGAGGGATGCTGGAGAAGGACCTGTTCTTGCAGCCTGTCCTCCAAAGGCGAGCAAAATCCTAGTGTAGCTGCATCGTCCCAGCTCCCCGCGTCACCTTCCCGGCTCCCTGCGTCACCACGTGTCCCCGTGCTGCCACCGAGGAACCTCCACCACGACAAAACCCAACTCCAGATGATATCCATCAGGCTTGAAGAGTGAAAACAAAGAACTGACGTGAGGGCATCGAGGGTTTCTCTCAGCTCCTGAGCGGGGAAGTCTCCCTCCCTGCAGGTCCAGCCTGTTTTCACGCTCAAATCCATCCCACAAAATTCTCCCCCGTCTTTGCCTTGCTCTGCTCCTAGCTGGAAGGGGTTTGTTCCATCTCTAATTGCTTCGGACCTGCTTTTCAGCCTGGAATAATCAGGGCTTTCTGGAGAGATGCTTCGGCTGAACCCTGGAAAATACCCAAGGCGACCCACACGCAACTGCAAGGTCAAAAAACCCCGAGGTGTAAACCAGTTGCAGCTCTGTGGGTGGAAAACCCACCACCTCCAGCCCGAGCCGAAGCCCCAGCCGGGGTTTTCCGAAACAGCTGTAGGGGAGCAGCATTCCTCCCACACGGCTCAACCGCACGGGGCACGTGCGTCCTCGCTGCCCCTCGCCCAGTCCGGTGACCTGAGGCACCAAAATGTAATTTATGGGCTAAAAGTGGTGCAAATTACAACACCCGGGGCTTGGGGGGGGTGCTGGGTGTGGGAAATGTGGGTCTTTGGGGTGGTGGGGGCCAGCCTGGGATGGGGAGGGTTAAGCAGGATTAGTGGAATGAGGTTGTGGGAAGATTAATGAGGAGAAGAAAGTCACTGGACGCTGGTGACACCATTCAAGCCGGGCACGGGACCCCAGCGCCCACAGCGCCCTCCGATAGAGGGGCCACCACCGGCCAGGCTCGGGGCTCCTTCCAGACATTGCCTTACCCTTCTCCCCCTGCTTGGCTGCCCCTGGGCATCCAGAACTGCTGGAAGCAGAATGAAAAGCGAGGAGAGTCCCATGGGCGCCACGGTCCCGCACCGTGCCCAGCACGTGGCTGGGGCGATGCGCCGCGCCCGAAGGCACCCCAGGGTCGGGGCGAGGGGGGCTGGGAGAGCACCGCATTCCCAGTCTCCAGAGCCGGGTGACAAACATTTGTCCCTGCAGGCAGACACTGTCCAGGGGGTCAAACCCAGCCACACGCCGGTGGGACCCCCGCGCAGGGCTGCCATCCAGCCCCTTCCAGAGAGCTTCAATTTTACACTTGAACTGAAAGGATTGAAACATTTATGATTGAGCCCAGGCTAAAAGTTCCTGGGAATTGCCCATGCAACCATATGGATTTGTTCCGTGGCTTAAAAAACACAAACACGAAACCCCAAAGACCCCCCCCCAACCCCAGCTTCCCACCCCCTTCCTTCCTCCCCTCGGCTCAGAGAAAGCTGCTCGCTCTCCAGCCTCGGCCGCTGGTTTCAATTATCTCCGCGATTAACTTTCTTCGTTTTACAGGCGGTTCCTGCCAGGCGCCCCATTTCCACCCCGCTGCGGCGCAGGGGGCAGCGTGGCCGGGGTGGGCAGAGCCGCAGGGCATCGCGGGGTGCTGGTGTCGGGGTACGGCCCCGCTCGGCGATGGGGAGGACGAGGCTCTGGGCAGACTGGTGGGATGCTGAGCTGAGGGGCTGCAGGGAGGAAAAGCTAAAGGGAAAGGGAGATGGGGATGGAAGAGGGTGGAGGTTGAGAGAAGGGGTGGATGGGGTCAGGAAAGGTTTGGAAATGTGGGATTTGGGGAGGGAGGGAGCAGGGAAAAGAGGGATCTGGCATTGGGCTGCCTACTTGGTAAGAGGGAAGGTGTGAAGGTCAAAGGAGACAAGAGGGGAGCAGCAGGTGATATGTTTTAGCTTGCTGCCCACGCTGAGCAGACAGCGGATGCACCCAAGGGTGCTGCCCCGGGGCATCCCCATCCCCCTACAACAGCCGAGCCAAGGTCCAAGGGGACGTGGATCCCCCAGGACTCGGTGAGCATCAGACGGCTGTGTCCGGCACAGCTCAGCGCTGGCATCCTTCTCCACCCCTTCCTCACCACCTCCTGCCCCTCCCGCAGCTCCGGGCACTGCCAGCGGTGTTTTGGTCCAGAGGCGGCAGAGAGCCCGTGGGTCCCAAGGACAGGGGGATCATCACCAGCCTGGGCCCTTCCTTGGCTCCTCGTGCCCTCCACAGCGGTGGGAAAGGAGTGAGGAGGGACCACGACCCCCTTCATCACCCACCAGAACCCTCGGGGGAAGCCACGGGATGCCCGACCCACCTCACCCCAGCCATAAATCCTGCCCTGTTTTCCAGCAGTGGCTAGAAGCTGATTTGATTCTAATTTCCTTCTCTTGACTCAATATTGAGCCTTTAATCCCCTCCGGCAAGCAGTCCCTTACCACACCACCTCCAGCCTCTCCCCTTTTCCCCGCCGTCCCCCCGCCAGCCTCCTGCCCAGCCCGGCTCTCCTGCCACCCCCGCGGCGACGCCGCCCTTCCCGACCCACTCAGCCAAAGCCGGGAGCGACGGCAGCTCCCATTGCTGCAAAACCTGGATGGAAACACCATGGGGCAAAAATCTCCACCGTTGAGGGGGAACAGGAGGTCTCAGGGTTGTTTAACCCAGCGGAGAGCGGTGTACAGAGAGTACCGTGCGGTGTGGAAATCTGCTGCAGGATCATCACTGCCATAGGGTTTGGGCCAAAAGAAGTAAGAAGAGGTGAAATCGCAGCCGGGGGAATTTCTGCTGGGTGATGAGCCATGCTGGGAGAAAGCACCCACCGTGGCTTTGCTGCCGGGAGGGCCGTGGGGCAGACGCCCACGGTCTCCGCACACAGGGTTTGCTTTGCTCCTCAGCCCCTTCTCCCCAGCAAACGCGATGTGAGAGTGGACCCCAACCGCCCCCCACCCGGCTGCGCGTCTGAGCTGAGAGAGGCTCAGCTGGAGCCACATGCAGGCAATTAACGGATGGAAGGGTGTGAGAAACCTTAACGAGGCTGCCAGGCTGCTGCCAGGGATGCTGGCCGTGCCCGTCTCTCCCCCCGATTCCCGCACAGCCCATCTCCTCTGGCCTCCGCTGGAGAGCGAAGGCAAAGCCCTAACACCGGATGGAGAGGGAAGATGCTGATGTGGGAGAAGAAGGAATGTTAGGAAAATATGGAGTGTTGGGCTCTGAAATGCAGAGATAGAGATGAAACTCTGGAGGTGAGGATAGCGGCCATGGCTTACTCCAGGGTGTTTGGGCTGGTGGGAAGGGCAGAGCATCAGCACAAACCCATGGGAGCCCGTGTTTCTTTTTCCTCGCCCCTCCCCGGGGGTCGCAGACCCTGCTGGCTCTGCGGGACCAGAGGCGTTCTGCCCCCCGTGGGGATGCAGGGGGACTGGAAGGGAAGGCGAGATGGGTCACTGGCCTTTCCTCACCTCCCCGCTGTAATCCCAGCCTGGGCATCCGTAACCACCCCTTTGTCCGGATGAGAAGCGGGGAGGTTGTGTTACCAAATTACCCCATCTCGCTCTCTCCTTCCCACGCCGTTCCTTGACGGCTGCCCACAACGCAGGCTACGGTTTCCCCACAGACAAAGGTGCTGGCGGCGGGGGGCCGGGGGTCCCCGAACAGGGACACAGTCTGTCCCACAGTGCTTTCATCTCCTTCCCGTCAGCCTGGGGAGCAGAGATAACCCCTGCCCCGAGCAGACTGCCTGCTGAGATAAGATCAGAGCCAGCAGGTAGACAAGGCTCAGCCCTTCTGCACCTGAAACCAGAGCGTTTCTCCGGTGCCTTCTGCTTCTCCGTAACTCAAACCACTTCCTCCCGGAGCTGTACGAGGTAGCTCAGCCCATAGCAGCTCTGGCTCCAGAGAAACCACAGCCGTTCCCCTTCGTCTGGACCTTGCTCAGCTTTTCTCGAGCATCCCCAGGCTGTGCTGCTCCTTTGGAGGGGGCACAGAAGGGGACCATCCTGCAACGGGCTCTGTGGCTTTGCCAAGTCACTCAGTCCTCGGCAACCTGGCAATGGGAGCACCCTGGGAAGCCAGGCTGCATCCCAGAGCGCTTGCTGGGGCGGTGAAACACAGTTTAATTCTTCCACTGCTGTCTCCCTACCACCCTGTGCCCTCGAGCCCGAGCTCCGCCTGCCCCTTGCAGTCCCCCCGCGCCTGGGAAGCATCTCCTGTTTGCAAGGAACCAGCCCCAAAGCGCCACTCAGCCCTTGCACCAGCAGCCCAGGGCCCGAGGAAGCATCCCTAGTCCTGACAGCATTCCTTGGCTCTTGGGAAGGGTTATTTCTCAATAGTTGGAGGCACAGAACAGGGACTGGAGAGGAAAAAAACATCAATCCAACCAAGCGCTGCTTGCTCTGATGTCCCAAACCTTGGCCAAACTCGGATCTGGTAACGCTGCCTTTTTCTCAGAAGGAGAAGTAATATTTGCCTGGGATGAGGGAGCTGGGAAGCCGGGTGTTCCTGTGCTTTCCCCACCGGCGCCTTCGATGGCAGCGGACTGGGAGACGAGCAGATCCCTGCGCGGCGCTGGGCGCCTCCATCGCCCCATGCAAGGTGGGTGTCGGTGCTCCTGGTCTCAGCCCGGTTGGGAATGGGCTCCCGCAGAGTGGGATTAGAGCTCAGAAAGCATCTTCCTCCAGGGATGTGAGCTTTGCGTGAAGTCAGGGGACAGAGCAGAGGTTCAGCGCCCAGCAGCGAGTGTTAGACAACGCTTTTCATCAGAGACCTGACAGCCCACTGGATCGAGGACTTTGTTCCTGAGAGAAACCTGCCCCTCCTTTGAAGTTGCTGGAAGTCCCCTAAAATAAGCAGGCTTTTATGGAAAGGATAATTGCTCTTCATCGCATGGAGCAGCAGTGGGGAGAAGGAATCAAAGGCAAACAGCCTGCAAAGCATCTCTCCTGCGGGCAGTAGAAATATTGTATCTGGCTGCCCCCGCGGCTCCTGCCCGCCCCGCTGACGCTTCGGTCGCTTCTTGGGTTTCATTCATGAGGTTCCCAAAATAACTTTTCCTTTCTCATCAGGACAGGAAGCCATAAGACACAAATCAAAGTCCAAGCCTGCTCCAAACGCCGATTCCTCTGGCACACCAGGCCAGCCGAGGCTGGGAGCATTCGGATAAGAAAGAGCAGCAGAAAGTGCTTTTTAATTGCCTCAAAGCACAGCGATTCACCCGAGCTTTGGCATTGGTGCTTGCTCTGCGCTGCGTTCACACGCTGCCTCCAACTCCCGGCAGTTGCAATGTTGTTGAATTCCAGCCCTCGCTTGAAGTTTTGCATCGCAGGGAGAGCTTCAGCAGCCACCACCCAAGGTGCTGCCGTGGCCTCCAGACTTCCCTCACTCCCAGTCGTGTCCCCAAAACTGTATTTGCATCACCTCAACAGGACTGTCTCCCACGCAGAGCAAGAACTCCAGGTAGAGCTTCCAACCCCCTCCCCAGACCCTGGTCTCCGACTCCATCCTGGCAGAGCTGCCGCCCCGGGAACCTCAGACAAACCACCGAGTTCTGGCCCTGAAGGGCTGTCCGGGAGGATGATGCAGCTGAGGACCCAATGTCCCCAGGGAACCCCGCCAGCTCCCCTCGGGCTCGGCCGTCCCTGCGGACACCCGTGGCTCTGCCAGAGCTGTGTGTGTCTCAGGACCACCGCGACGGCAGCCGGGGCTGAGCTCTCGCTGGCCGGCTGCGCTGCTGCTGGCAGGGATGCTGAAGAGATGCTCAGCCACGCTCCATCCCGGCTGCCAGGGAGGATTTTGGCCAGCCTACAACCACACAAAGCTGTAGTGGGTGCCGTCGGGGAGCTGGTGGCAGCTGTAGGTGCATCCTTACACCAAAGCACGGGGAAAACCCTTAGCCCCTGCCTGGCTCCAGGATATTGGCTACCGCAGAAACGACAGAAAACAGGGTAAAATGCCCCATTTCTGCTGCCAGGGGCTGGGCTTGGCCCACTCCTGCCTGAGGAAGAGAAGGGACCGTGGCAGAGTGGTCCCTTTCCATCAGAGACCCAGCCGCACGGATGGCTTCGTTCCCCAGAGACGCTCCAGCGAAGCCCCGGGGCCGGGTGGGAAGGCGAGAGCTTCGCACAGCACATCTGGATGGGGATGCGCACATCTGCCCGCAGCCTGCCAGCTGCAAAACACAGCGCGTGCGCTGCGGGAACCGCAAACTCCCCGTTCACGGGACAGCGTCTGAGCCAGAGCAGAATGAAAAACAAATATTTTCACAAGATTCCCAGGACGCCTGAGTTGGGGAGGGGAGGAGGGGATCCCCACGGCCACCAGCATGTCGGAAACATTCACTTTTCCCTTCCCTTTTACATCTCTTTTATATGCTCGTTAGCCAGTGGTTTAAAACACTCCTCACCCACCCTGCTCTATTACGAGGCGCCGCGCTCGGCGCTGCGGGAGTTGTTCAGCTCGTTTGGTTACGCCGGGGTGCGAGGAGAGCCTGAAGTCCATCTGCGTGTGTGGAAAAGTGCCGTTGCTGTGAAAACACATGGGAGCATTTTGTTCCTTCATTGGATGACAAAACTACATTAACCGATTATTATTATTAAGCTGGGGAATGACAAATAATCCACCTCTGAGGAATGCCCTAGTGGGAAACAGCTGTGAAACGTTGGGATACGGCAAGTATTTCCGTGCGGACCAGCAGCTGGCCGGGACTGAGCGGCCTTGGGAGCCTCAGGGAGCAAAACAAGGGGAAAAAAGTGTCTTATCGAGAAAATATTTCGTTCGTCAGGTGACTCGGTTTGCTCTTTGGCTGAATGAAAGGCACCAAAAATAGAAGGCATTCAAGGAGCTTGCAGTGAATAAATAGAAAATGGGAAAAAAACGGGTCTCATTCTGCTCCCAGGCTGCGGGCGCAGCCCCTGCAGAAATCTGGTCTGAGTTTCGTGCTCATAACAAAGCTGAAACCTCAACGAGTTTCACATGGTTTTGTGTTTCTCCTGCAGCATTTTCCACAGCCACAAAAGCGGGGACTTGAAAAGTGACCTCAAAATTCTTATCTGTATCGAGAAACCTCTCCCTGGCCCCTCTGACTCACCCCATCCACGAAGGACCGGGGCACAAAGCCGGAGCGAGGGTCACACGTGTGCACCCAACATGCGCAGCGCCGCCTGCCTCGGGGTGTAAATCCTTCCCAGCCAGGGCCAGCGCTTTTCTCCGATGGCCCCGTGCCCACGGACGCTCTCCTCTTCCCTTTAAGTATGTCTCAAGGGACACAAACTCCCATCCCCAGCTCCTCTCCAACCACCCATGGGGTCACGGCAGAGCGATGCTGCTGGGCAGAGCCGTGGGGTGTGGTGTGGATGATGGGGACCGCGATCGGACCTGCTCCTGCCTTTCCAGGGGTAGTGGGGAAGCGGTGGCCGCTCCCAGCGGTGCCTCTTCGACGCAGAGCCGAGAGGCAGTTCTGTGAGTTTTATCACATATCAGTTCATTAAAATATCTCTGGATGTTCAGTTACGCAGGGAAGTGACAGCACCACGTCCCCACGGGGTTCTGCCATCGCGTGCAAACAAGAGGCGATGCTGGGACTGGGAAAGCATCGGTGCCATCGGAGCTGTAAGACCAAGTGTCTCGGAAGAGCTTTGTGCCGGCTGCCTCCGGCACCGGCAGCTCAGGCTGTCGCTTCAGCTCCGAGTCCCCGAAAGGCCGGTGCTCGAAGGAGCTGCCGGGGCACGTGCTGGCGGCTGCATCCCCCCCTTTGCAGCAAGATCAGCCCCGTGTTTGCACGGAGGGGAAGCAGATGGGAAGGATTTGGCCCCAACCATGGAGCTGCTCCAGGGCTCAGGGGATGGAGCAGCTGGGAAGTGAATCGTGATGCTCTGGGGCTGCAGTTTGCCTGTCCAGGCCAGGCTTTCAGCACCGATCAAACACCACGTCACCCCTTGCTTTCCCTGCCTGCCTGGCTTTGCAGCTGAGCAAAAGTCGCCTTTTGTCAAGTCCTGCTTTTCCTCCAGAGCAGGGAAGAGCATGGGAACGTCCGCCTCCCCAACACCTTCTGGCACCCCCAAAACACGCCTCTCCCCCACCTCTCTTGGCTTTCCAGGCAAAGCCTCTGCCTGCAGACCCTGAGGGTTCGGGTTTGGCATCCTCAGCCTCCCCCAGAACAGCTTCTCCAAGAGCCTTAGCAGTTAAACAACGAAACCTGGCCTCGTCCCCAGCTGTGGGGTCTTGTCCCACGAAAATCCAACAGTGGGACCTCATCTCAAAGCCATTGCTGCACTTGCAGAGCTCGTGGAAGATTTTGCACAGGGTTTTCTTGAGTTTACTCCCCTCTTTGCAAGCAGAAGCACCAGGGGACCCCCATACCCAGCACCCCGTTTCCATACCTGCCGGTGTCTCCAGGGTCTCTCTGGCTTCTGCTCTCCCTGTTCCTGCCACCTCTGGCCACGAGCACCCGTTGGACGTTTGGGGTGGGAGAAGGCTCACCTGAACGAGCAGCAGATTAAACCCATTACTGCCTCAACACCACACTTCTGGGACCCAGGGGAGAGGCAAACAGCTTTATTACCCCTAATTGGAGTGAACTCACAGACCTCTCCCTCCCCCACCCCGGATGCAGTGAGAGCTTCCCCAAGAACCTGAGAAGCTCATTTTTCCCCGAAAAATATTCCCTTCACCTTCCAGCCTCCCCCACACCTCCCACGTTAATTTAAAACAAATTAAACCCTGGCTACACCTGGTTCCGTCCTGGCAGCCCCGGCTGGACGGGGCCGGGGGGACGCAGGTGAGCGGGGTTGGGTCTGGAGGGAGGATGTGGATCCCTTAACCATCACCTGGGTGTTCCAAGGAGGGAGCCAGAGCACCCCATCCCCGGCGGGGGATCCCCAGGGACCAGTGGGGGTTGGACAACGGGAATCGGTGTTCAGGATGGTGTTTCGCAGGGAAGTTGAGGCTCTAAGTAACCGGGAGGGCTTTTCTGCTTGGTTGGGATTTTTAGCAGAAGGACGATCACATCTATGAGCTTTCCTGGGGACAAAATAACCCAACAAGTGATGAAGATAAGACTGTTTAGTTTTACTGCTCCATAAATCAGCCCTCAGGCCCCCACAGCCCAGGGATCAACGCGAGGAAATCATCACCTCCCCTCAAACAAAGTCCAGCACCGGCACAAGTGGGAACGGGCAGAAACATTATCCCATTTTCCATCCCCGCTCCCCCTTCTTTCCCTTGGGAGGAGGTTTTAGGTTTTCAGTGAAAGTCACTGTATGTACGTATAATTCGTTTGTAGCAGCTGACACTTCCCCTGCTTCCCGTCAGCTGCAAACTCTCCGGTTCCCAATGAAAGGAAGAAACAAATAAATAAAAGCTGCTATAAAAACAACCACATTCTGCAAAGATTTGGGGTGAAATGGAAACCCGGCTTCCTGTTTACCAAAAAAATAAATGGGAGGGGGAATATTTTTGATGACCTTCAAGCCAGTCCGTGCTCCAGCCCTGCCTTTGCTCCAGCGACCTCGAGGTTTGGCTTCTCCCCCCTTTTCTCTCCTCCCTGAGAGAGAAAATCTGGATCCAGGGGGGAAAACTGAGTTGGGGACGAATGGTGCTGCCTGTCCGGGGCTCAGTGCAGGGAACCCCACGGGAGCTTCGGGCTCGCGTTGTCCATGCCTTCCTGGACGGATGCTCTTTGGAGGAGGTTGGGCTCCTCCAGCCTCCTCCCTCTGTTCCCGGGGGGCTGCAGGGATGGGGCAGGACTGCCGTGACCCCCTCCTCAGCCCCTGGAAAAGGGCCTCACGGACACCCATGGGGCGGCTGCTCGTCCCAACTCCGCTGGAGCAGCACTTTGCTTTCCTGACACTGCCAAACGCTGCTGGGTTTCTGCGTCCTATTTATTTTAGAGGGGTTGTTTACAGGTTTGGATCCGCAGCCGCTCGCTCTCCGCATTCCGCGCCGGCTCCCTGCAGCAAGGAGTCCCCATCGCTGCGGAGGCCGTGGGAGCCTCTGGAAGGGCTGAGGCGGCTCAGGACAAGAGCCAGGAGGCTTCACCGTCCCCAGCGAGCGGTGGGAAGGGTTGTGGGGGCTGCAGCCCTGCTGTGGGGTCTGGGCAGACCTGGAGGGGAGGGGACCCGGAGGCAAGAGTCCACTGGAAAGAGCCTGTCCTCGTCCCCTCCACCTGCCCCGAGGAGCCCCGACATGGAATCCCTCCCACGCCCCTACAGAACTGCCTTTTCCCCGGGATGTGAGCAAGGCCTGGCAGGCAGCAGCTGGGACATCTCATCTTTTACCTCTTACCTCCCGTTGCTCCCAATTTCAGGTCCAAGGTCAGCGCGGCTCCCTCCCCAGGCGGTGGTTTATGGCTGCACGTGTTTCTTGCTCGGCAGCAGCAGGAGCGCAAGCGCCGGTGCCTCGGTGGATGCGTTGCCGTACATCAGCATTTCTGCCCCAAAATCACCCAGAAAATCTGCCCAAGGAATATGGAAAACTGCTCCAGGAGTTCCTCGGAGCACAGTGATGCATTGTCCCCAGTTCCAGGAAAACCTTGGGGAAACCATGAGAGCATTTTCCCACGCTTTTATGCCTGGGAAAGGGGGGGATGGTGCAGCGTCCTGGGAGCAAAGGGGTCTGCATGGTGCAGTTGGACCAACACAGCATCCCAAAGGACACCGGGAACCAACTCTGGGCTGCAGCAGGATTAAAAGTGATTCCATGGATAAATGTCCCTGCCATGCCCCTGCGGACACCCCAGAGCCCCCGGAGATGCCGAGCACCAGCACCACCCCCAGCAGCGGCGCTGGTTTGGGGGCTCGTGGGCCCATTTCCAGCACGGACAGGGTGCAGGAACCGTCATCTTCTCCACGCTGAGCCCTGCCATGGGCTCGTCCCCAGCTGCCACCACCCCCTTCCCAGCCCAGGGTGGCTGCAGTCCCCTTCTCAGCCTTTCCCAGGGATCTATGCTGGATCAATACGTGTCTCGTCAGGAGGTGAAAGGTGAACACATTAAAATACACTTAGTAAACACCATCCGCAGAGCTGGTGAGAAGGTGAAGGCAAGAAATCATTGTAAAATAGCCCCTGGAAGACACATAACAGGAGAGAGATGTATCCACGAGCTGATAAATCTCCAGCTGTGTGTCTGGGCTCTGGAGGGAACAGCTTTGAAGCAAGCGGGGCAGGGTCTGAAAGCAGGGAACGCAACGGGATTCATTTGCTTTCCAGGAGGGCTGTTTCCCCAGATCCTCTCCCTGACCTCATTCATTCAAAAAAGGCTTGTGTTTCCCGACAGCCGGGCACAGGACCGGAGCGGCAGGGATGTGCTTGGGAGCCCTGGGAGGTTGGTTGCAGCCAAAAGCACCTCTGGGTTCTGAGGGATCCAAACTAGGACCTTGGCAGTGGCAGAAAACCCTTCTGAGAAACCTCAGTGCCAGTGTGCAGCCCATCAGACCCCAGTTCCATGGTCGAGGGGAGCAAAGTCCCCAAACTCATCTGCAGGAGGGCACCAAAAAGCAGCGAGCAAAGGCAAAAGAGAGAGACAGGATGTTTGGGAAGTGTTAAGGGTGCAGGATAGGACATGTGGAACTACCACAAAGGTAGAAAAAGTGCTTCATTGCACTCAGAACCGCATCTGGGCTCATCGGATGTTTTGCATAAAGGAGATATTGCTGGATCTTTACCTCCAGCTGAAGAGACAGGAGCAGGATGAACAAGCTCCTGGCGTGCCGAGAGCACGGCACTGCTTGTGTCTAACCAAACCCCAGCCCTTTCTCACCCTCAGTCACCGTGTGATGGGGGTGGAGAGGCTGCAGCAGCGTCTGTCCCCACTGGGTACGCAGAGGTCGGTTTAATCCCCCTCGTTAGATCATGGGGATCCATTCCCAGAGCATCAGCATCCAGGACAAACAGGGATCCTCGCCCAACCTGGGACTAACTGGGACAAGCGGGAGGCATTGCAGATTGAATAAAACACTCCTTGAGCCCTGCTGAGGGCAGCAGGATTTCCAGCCACTGCTAGTGGCATCCATTGATCCGGGAAATTTATTCCCTAGAGACTTACAGGAAATGGTTTGAATCAATTTAGACCCAATTATCACACTAGTCACCTACGAGCAGGGCAGAGAGAAAGCTGTCCCCCCTGCACTGCAGCAGTGGGAGAAACCCAGTAAAACTGAGTGCATTACCCCGGCAGAGCTCGTGGGGATCTTTAAAGATGCCCCGGTGTTCCCAGTAAAGAGTTTAAGTCATGGAAACCAATAAAACACCATCACCAGGGAGCAGCCCCGAGTTTCTATTTGGAAGCTCTGGCTCTGTTAGCACACAGACTCATTTCCCAAACCCACAGAAACACCTTCGTGCCTGCACAAGAAACAGCGTCAGATCTAACCAAGAGCTCCCAGAGGAGACGGTGCGTTGGTGTTCAGTTCCAGCAGCTTCTGGAGAGCAAAGCGGAGCTGATCTGCTCCATCCATCCCCGCTCCCATCGCAGTGGCCATGGCTTGTGAACACGAATCTCTCCTTTCTCCCTGGCAGTGGCCCCAGCCTGCGGGTGGCAGATGAATACGGTGATGGGATGGATGGGACAACAAGGTGGAAAAGTCTGAGGGGTAAAGCACCACACGTGCGTGCTGTACTTCCTCGGAGGAGGAGCCCAGCGCTCCCATCCCGTGACACGGACATCCCAGCGCTGCGACACGGCGAAACGCTGAGCACCGCCGCGCTCAGCCCAGGAGCGTTCGGCTCCGCAGCCCCGGCGTGGGGCCAGGCACCCCGCTCCCCACGGCCGACGGAAGAGTTAACACAGATGTCGGGAGGCAAAACCAGAACCCAGGATCAGCAATAAATCTGCCTGCCTCCGGCGGGGAGCAGAGCAATAAGAAAGATGAAAGGAAGCAACCCAGACCTCTGCTTCCATCGATAAACAAGAAAACAGCACAACAGCTGAGGACAAAGCTGGCAAAGGGGGAGCTGCAGGCCCGGCCGCGGGGGCGTGAGGCCACCGAGCCACGCTCGCACGCGTGTGCGGGACATGCCCTTTCGCCTTGGTCCTCTGGAGAGACACAACAACCAGAAGCAACTGTGGATCCCACATAGTGATGGCAGCCCCCGGAAAAACGAGAGTCCCTGTGGGATCATTTGCAACGAAGGAGCAACTGGAGATCCCTAGAAAACACAAGAAAGAAATCTATATTCTCCCGGCACAGCATCCCCCCCATCCCTTCCCTCATTGCCCTCTGGGCTTTGTTTTCCTCTGTTATTATGTTTGATGTTTAGCAGCTTCCGATAAGGATCCCTGTGCAAGGAAAGTGGTGGCTGGGCTGTGGGAACCCACCGGCTGCTCCCACTCGGGCACTTGAATGCACAAAGTTTATTCTAACAGGGAATAAAAGGGGATAAAAGACAACTGAGAGCAGCTGAATGAGCGATCAGTTATTAACAAAGAAGAAGACAGCCACAACCTGCACCAGGGTGGGATCTTTCACATCACATCCTGGAAAAATCTAATGACGTTAAAGAGATTTGGCACTCCGGTCGTCCCAAACACTTGCAGGGAGCGGAAGAGTTCCGAAAGCACTTCAGAGAGCGTTAAACAAGGCAGTGAGCGCACACCAGCGGGGCTGTGTTTATGCACGGATTACAAGCACTTAACACCTTCTGGTTGTCTTTGCAAAGCTACCCAAACAGACCCCGTGAAATGGAGCTCAACCTGCAGGGAGAAAGCAGCTCACAGGCGCTGTTTTCCTCTTGTTTCGATTCCCACGGGGAAAGTAGCCCTGGGCCAGAGCTCACCACGGAGCGGAAGAGGAGCTGCTGCTTCCAGAGCCGCCCGGTCTCTCGCAGCGAGCAGGTGCTGAGCCCAATCGATTCGGTCCCCGTGTGTCACATTCATGGCTCTCCCGTCATTGGAACAGCTGGATGAGCCTCGGCTGCCCCGGGGAGGTGCGGGGCTCCTGCCCACGAGCTGCTCCCAGCTGCCCGCGTGGCATCGCCATTCGCTGCGGCGGCAACGGCTGCGATGTCAGAGCGGGAGGATTACGACTTCAAAAGGAAGAATAAGCAGGAGGAACAAACGGTATCCTTCTCCCAACGCGAGGGATGCCCAAATGTGTGGGTAGTGCTGCTAATTAAGGAACAGAGAAGGTCCTGGCAGCGCTCCCGGCCACCGATGCTGCGGTCACCCCACCGACAGCCCCAGCTTGGGGCACGGACCACCCAGCGCTGGGGCCTCCAAGCATCCCTCGGGATGCCCGGCCAGTCTCCAGACACAGCTTCAGGCCGGATCCAAACACCAACGGTTCTCGCAGGGTCTCTGGAAGCAGAGAGCACACAGAGACACCCAATTAACAGGACAAAGCCATCAGCTGAGCTGCCCCACAGCCCTTCACGTCCTCCTCTCAGACAAGCCCCGCGTGTGTCAAAGGGAACTGTCGCAGCCCCGCAGCCAAGGACAGAGTAAAGCCTCCCAAACTACAGCCTAATCTTGGTGAACTTTAGCTCAGCCTCTCCTCCAGGACCCTTTCCCCACGCATAAAGCCCAGCTGAGCCTTCAAGCACTCATGTAAACACTCAGCTCCTCCAGAAAACTCCAGTAACTCATGTGACCCACGCTATTTATTTTTGTAAGAGCATTGCCGTGACACCACAGCTTCTGCTTTCAACACCGACATTCTCTTGGAGACCAGAAGGTATGAAACCTCGGTGTGTAACCTTGCCATGCCCTGGTCCCTGGCTGGGGGCAATGCCTGTGCAGGCGAGATGCAGAACACTTAGGGCTGGGAATCCCATAAAAACCCTTGATTATTCCCTACCCCCTTGCTGCATCTTTCGACAGCCCTGGTATTTGCTTCTTCCTCCAGGTCTCGACCTCCCGAAGGTGCTGGGGCTCCATCCTCCCACAGCCCACCATGAGCCAGGAGACCCAGGAGGGCTTCGGAAGAGACCCAGGCTTTTTGCCGCCAACACGTGTTATTCTTGGCCCCGTCAGTAAATGCGGGAGGGGAATCTGCCGCCAGCAGAGAGCGATGCCTGGGGGCCAGGCTGATGGCAGGAGCAGATGCTGGGAACCAAACTGCCTGAGATCACAGCACGTCTGGCTGGGAGCGGCCGCAGCCACCCGGGCACGGTGGCCAAACGCCAGCCTGGCTCGGCGGAGCGCTCCCGCAACACGTGCCGCTTCGGCAGGGCCAGAGCGGGACCCCTGCTTTTGCCTCTGCTCTGAAACCGAGATCCCTCCTGGCTGGGTTTGATCCCCATCGCCCTCGGAGCAGCTCAGCACCTCGCGGGCCCTGGGGCTCGGCTTTGCTCTCTCCCATCACTCTCCGAATGGGCTGTGAGTGCGAAGCGGCTGCTGCCGGGAACAAGCAGGGAGCCTGCGGATGAGCGTGCTCTCCATCCACCCTGTTCCTGGCAAACCCTCAGCTCCCATCAGGAACCGTTCAGCGAGAAGGCAGGGCTGTCCCTGGACACTTTTCTTGTGAAATGGTGTCAAGAGGAACCTCAAGCTCATTACCGTGGGGCAGCAGCACGCTCGAGCCTGTAAATGCCAAGCAATCCCACCCCACAACCCCTCCTTCTCCCACTTCCATGAAGCTGCAGCGGCAGAAGGGTGGGAGGGATCCAACCACACGTGGTCGGCACCACCCGGCTGCACCCGAGTGGGCGATGCGGGGCACTCGTGTTGGGGGGGATTTCCAGACCCACCTATTCCCAAGAGCTCTGAGAAAGGGAAGAGTGGAAAGAACCTCTTTCTCCCCTCCTTATTCTCAGAAAGGCCTTTTTGGCTGGGAAGGAAACGATTGCATGTGCTGAGCCACAGTGGGAGCCAAGCCCCGATATCTGGCTTGGTGAGAAGGTCACGAGAGACGACCCGCTCTCTTCCCTGCAGCCAAAGGAGACTGGAAAACCCTGCTCCAGCCAACACAAGCAGGGAGACGATCCATGCAAGACCCATGTGGCTGAGGCGAGATGCCCACCAAGCCCCACACCGAGCGCCCGAGGGTCCGGGGGAGCTGCTGGTGGTGGCCACGATCCTGAGCAGTGAAGGGTGGCAGCCCTCGGCCAGACCAGGCATTTGGCTTCGCTTCCCAACAGGGAGCTCCAGACTGAGCAAAGATAGAAAATAAAGGATAAAGCCATCAATTGAGGCAGACAGCTTGCCCCAGCGTTCGCCCCTCGGTCAGGGGCACGGCCAGCCCTTGACTCACATCCCCAAACCCTTCAAAGGGCTCTTTGTCTCCCACCAGCACCGGCCCAGGGCCCGGGAGGGGGGCAGAGACGTTGGCCCGCCCGTGGGGACCCTGCGTGCCCTGAAGACGGCGGGAAAGGAGCCTCGTGCATCCTGGGATGCTCTGCTGCTCCCGGTGCAATGGGGTGGAGAAACCTCCACAGGGCTTAAATCCCTTCTGAGGGCGCTTGAGCCGGCGGCCCTTTGTCCTTGCACGGGAAACACGCGCCCTCGACAGCGTTACGCTGTATCCCAGTCATTTCCCCCACATTTTGGGGGCCGCCAGCGCGGACCTGGGAGCTGATCCCTTGCAGGAACCTGCCGCTCTCACAGTCCCAGCCTGTGATTTATTTAATCGATCTTTGGATAAAGTCCTACACATAATTCCAGCTTCTCTGGGAGGTTTGGATTTTTTCCCTCCCCTTTGGCATCAGCTGCACTCTCCCTGCAGGGACCGAGAGGAGGGGGAGAGGGAGCAGCCGGAATCAGATTGCAACCTTCACACGTTTCCAGGCTTTCGGAGCTGTGTTTCCCACCAAGAAAGCTGGAACCCTCAATCTGTCAGGCCACCTAAACAGAAACACATGGTCGCAGCTCAGCCTGCCAGCCAGCAACGTAAAGCAAGGAATGGAAGCGAGGGAGAAAGCAAAGGGCTGCTCCGTGGGAGCAGAACGGGCAGCGCCGGCGCGGGGCAGCCGGCAGAGACACCCGCAACCTGGTGGCTCTCACAAAGAGGAGGAGATGAAAGACGTTCAGAGCTGGAAAAGAGAAGAGGAATTCGATACCTCAGGGCAGAGAGGACAGGGATGTTGGACAAGCTTGGGGAGCCCTGCTTGAGGGGACGGGGAAGAGCACAGCTGTGTTACGCTGAGACCGAGGAGGGGGGAACGCGCTGAGATCTCCATCGAAACAGGAGCGCTGTGTGCATGTGGGCTGCGCCGCTAAACACACCATTCCCGGCGAAAAAATCCCACAGAAGCACTTAAAATATTTGCATTAAATACCCTACAAGCCTACCAGGATTAATAGCATTACACTAAATTCCAGACAAATTAATAACCATTAGGCCGCTATGTAAAAGCACTCCTGGAGCTGGCTGCCCCGGTAAATCACTTCGCTATCAGTAGAAAACCCTCTGCTCACCAACCAGGGGTTCCTTTTGCCGGCGGTGCCTCGTGGTACAAATAAAAACACCCAGGCAGCACCGTGTGTCGGCAACACAGGTCCCCACAGCCGGAAAACAAAATGCTTCTTTGCATTATCCCAAATAAAAGCCACCAAGACTCCAAAAAAAATGCACATCAATTTTTTTTTCTTTTTTACTTATCCTGTTTCTTGCAGTCCAAAAGCACCAGGATGGAAGGTGTTGGGAGCTTGGCTCTTGCCTCCCGGCCATTACTTATAGGGCAGAGCTTTCAGCAAGGAGCCTGGGGGGGAGCGGGAGGCTCTGGGGTTAATGGAGCACTGGGGAGGATGCATCTGATTTCCAGCTGCCGTAAATTCGCTGCATGATTTTACCCAATTAATCCCCCACCCTGGTTCAGTTCCCTCCCCTTTCCCACCCAGCAAAGTGATTTTGCATCCAGGGATTTGCAGCCTGCGCACAGCTGGCCCCGAACGCGTCTCTGGCACCAAAGGCATCACACGGCTGCCACAGCCCCGTCGGGCACGGACGGAGACAAAGGGTTTGTCTCTGCTGCCATCGCCGGTACCGAACTCTGCAGCCTCAGCTCCGAGAGCAGAGAGGATGAGCAGCAGCTGCCAAAGCCATAACCGAGGAGCAGAAGTGGGCGCGGGGGGCGGATGGGGAGGATTTACATCTCCAAAGCAATTACATCACCACATCCCCCAACCAGCTCTGAAAATGTTGACCTCTATCACGTTCAATCACTGAGATTAATTACCCGGGTTAATTGCAGCTGTGATAACTGGCTTAGTCAGCATTATAACACTCTCCCGTCCTGCAGGTCTGCTTCATACCTGGAAAAAATGATCCCTGTTTTTTCCCTGCCCGTTCAGCTGGGCTGGGGAGGAGGCAGCTCCTGAGGATCTACCTACTTCTCCCAAGCCGTTCTGGTTTTGACCCTTCCCTCCTGGCACCGCTGGGTGCAAGGAGGCTCCCGGGGGCCGCTCGTCACCCGTGGAACCCGACACTTGCCTCCTAAAAGGACCCAGCGGTGTCACCACCATTTCTTTTGTCAGAGCTGGGGTTTCACTGTGTAGAGCAGAGAAATCACCGGGCCCTGATTTCCCACCTAAGGGCTGGTGGCCGCTCAGACAGATGTTTTCTATAAATAACAAACTAAGAAGCACACAAGCTGCAGAAACAGAGAGAGCAAATCCAATTAGGTTGGAAAAATTCTTTGCCAGGCTTGCACAAGGTCTGCGGTTAATCATCTCACAGGGCCCATCTCTATTAAAATGACAGAGAAATCTGAAGTCCTGGTTCAGCCCCTCCTTTGGGCTGAAACCTGGCTGTGGGGGCAGGGAAACGCATCCTCATCCCTATCTCTTTGTCCACTTCAGAAACAAGAATGTGAAAATCTGAGCCAAAAAAAGGCATTTGCCAAGGGAAGAAAGGAAAAAGAGCTTTGGAGTTTGCTTGATTCCCTATAATAATGATTGATTCTTCTCCCGCTGCTCTCTCAGATTTTGGCTCGGGCTCCGGGGCTCCCCTGGGAGCCGAACTGCAGGGTAGGTTTCACTTAAGTGGACAATTTGTTGCTTTAACTTGCTAAAACCTCAAAAGCCACAACAGTGCTTGCTTGTACAAGCTGCTGCTTTCCTGTCTCAGGTCAAGCGGCAGCGCGGACCCCGCCGGGTTAGCTGGGAAGCCGCAGTGCTGGTGGGGGTTTGTGCTTTCAAGGAGCCCCCCAGTAACTTTCCGTGTTCCAGGTGGGTGAGCTCGAGACCTCCTCAAGCAGCCCCAATCCCCCAGTGCAGAAGCTTTTAATCCACTAGCAAAAGCCTAGCGGAGACGCAGCGGTGGGATGCTGAAGGGAAGCAAATTCAGCCTCCAGACACGGGTTTTGTTCCCAAATCAGAGAAAAAAAAAAATTAACCAGCAACTGGTTGGAACAAAGGAAAAAAGAAAGGCAGAGAAATCTTCTCATGAAGTCATTCAGCTGAGCCTGGAAATTGTCCTAAAAGATCAGCTCTGCCGAGGACAGCACAGCCGAGCCGTGGGCTTCTGTCCCTGCTCCAAAGGCTCCTTATGCATTTTGCATTAAGCAGTAATTGGATAAAATGCATAAACAGGCGCTGGCAGAGGGAGAGAGCCCTGGGCTCCCTCTCCCCTGGGTGCACGGCTCTGCTGGCCGGAGAGGCTCAGTCTCCAACGCAGCCTTTGGTAAGAGGTGGTCGCTGGTGAGGAGTTGTGCCCTGACCCCTGTGGATGAGGGTCCCGCATGAATCCTCCACCGGCAGGGAGGAGGACGGGGATGTGGTCTACCCCAACCTGGAGAAGGACCATAATCCACCCCACAGCCCTTCGTACGCTCCGGTTTTGGGTGCTTCTCCCAAGGCTCTTCTACTCCGGGTTGTCACCCTTAAGCAAGCATCCCCCAACACCCGCCGAGGCCGCTCTTTGACTCCAGTCATTTGGGAGGAGAAAAACAATCTCATATTCACAGGGAGACTTTCTGATCTCAGAAATCCTCCTTCCTCCCGAGCTCCCATGAATCACCCCCTTTGCCGCTGGAGCTCGAGGCCATCGGACGGAGCCCGCTGGCTTCTTCGTCCCATGAATGAGGGCATCAATGGACCCAGAGCCTCGGCTGCTTCAAACTGGCCCTGATCCATGAGCTGCTCTACGCTGTCTGGGATCCGGCCATCACAGTAATTAGGAAAGCCACATCGTTATCCGAAGCACGGTTTTCCAAGAGCAAATCCATCTGGGTTATTCCCTGGGGAGTCTGAGCTTGTCAACACGAGCTCACACAATGTGCTGCATTTTGCCCCCTCCCACGACAGCAATCTCTGGGTCTGCCTGCGGGAAAGGGGTTTGGAGAGACCAAAGGAGTCACTTTGAGGGTGAAATGGGTGCTGTCACACCAAAAAAAGCAAAGCAGGGAACCGCGTGGCAGCCTCTTTGCTCATTAAAAGCCGCTTTTCCCCCACTGACCCTCCGGCCTTCTCAAGCAAAGCAGGAAGGCTTCAAACACAGCGAACTGAAAAGCAGAGCCCAAAAGAAGGCAGAAATTCCCCCAAAGTCCCTGAACAAGCGGCCCCGGAGGGCAGGGAAGGCGCTCATCAATCACAGCCCCGTCCAGCGCCGCGCACCCCCGGGAGCCGGACACGCTGCCTGCGCCGCCCCATCCCTCCAGGGATGTGTCCAGGGGGGGATTTGCAGCTTTTCAGATGGATTTGTTGCTTTTTGTTAGAGATGAAGCAGCTGGGGGGGCAGGGGGTGAGTGGAGCATGGGGGCTGCAGGGTACACGCAGCCGCTGATGTATTTTCACGCAGGGTTTCATAGGATAACAGAATGGGATGGGTTGGAAAGGACCTTAAAGCTCATCCAGTTCCAACGCCGCTGCCGCGGGCAGGGACACCTCCCACTGGACTCAAAGCCCCATCCAGCCTGGCCTTGAACACCTCTGGAACGCCTCAGATTTTCAGATGATGCCCTATTTGTGGGAAGAAGCACAACCCTGGGCTACATCTCAGCATGTGAGTCCGGGTTAAACATCTGGCTGCGCCCCTCACGAGGACGACTCTGCAGGACCCTGCACTTGAACCGAAAGCACTTGGTGCTGTGGGCTGACCCCCCAGGGTCCCCCCAGTGCCAGGTCACCTCCTTTTCTAAAGCACCAAGCTCCTGACCTTCCCTCCTCCTGCACCACCCGCGCTGCCCGTGTGCTGCTCAGCCCAACTCGCCCACCTCCACCCCAAAATGAGCCCAGAACACCTGGTCCTGGCCCCTTGCTCAGGGCAACCTGATCCCTGGGAAGGAAAGCAGCTCCTCTCGGACGGGAGGGCTGCGCTTGGCCAGCACCGGCCGCCCCCGCTTGGACCCAACCCAGGCTGCTGATGGAGTGCGAGCGCTGGAAACGCAGCCTCGAGTACCTGTCCTCCGCCTCGCCTGCTGGCCCTCTGCCACCCTCCCCTCCGCGCTGGCTGCTAAGAACATGCATTTTTAGTTATTACAAGGAAATCTGCGGGTAAAGGAGTCAATAAGCCACACTTCTGAGGTGCCCAGCCACCCCCAGGACCTCTACTGCACACCACACAAACGCATTTCCATGGGATGAGGTTGGCAAAGGCGTGTGAAGCCTCGCCGAGCGCCCAGGCAGAGCACGATGGATGCTGCAGGGCAGCGGGCAGGGGCGGGATGGGTGGTGCTGCTGTGTGCAGTGAGGGGGAGGGGGGTTTCTCTTTTCTAGAGATGAGCTGAGGGGAAACTGAGTTTTCAGAGGTGAGAGAAATGAGAACCCCAGCCTGACCGCACGCAGGAAGAGGCACCGGAGAAGTTCACCCATCTCCCTCCAAAATATGCCCGAGAAAATCAGATTTTCCTAGCAAAGCCATGTTAATTCGAGGACCCTGGGGGCGCATCTCTGTTGTCTGTGTTCAATACGCACCACTTGTCTTTCCAAACCTCTCTGCAAACCTCAGGTGTTTGCAGCACATCCAACCCACGAGGTGAGATCCTGGCACAAATGCCGGGACTCCAGGAGCCCCGACTTCGATATCAGCCACGATGGGAGCGGGGGGAGCAGCCCACCCTAACGCACCATCGCTGCCGACGGTTGCCCTTTTGGGGCCAAAGCTGAGCCTCGAGCTGCCGAGATGCGTTGCTAAGAGGTTTTTTCCTCTCCTCGCAGCTCGAGCAGCAAACGGTAAAGATTTCAGCCCCTTCTCTGTCCAGACCCAAACAGCACGGAGGGCGTTTTGCAGGCAGAGATCTCTTTTCCCTTCCAAAGGCACGCAAACAGCTCGGGCCCAGCCAGAGTCATCACGGCATTTGCACTGATCATTTTAATTCAATTCAGCTCTGCCTCGCTCCGAGAGCCGGGCAAGAAACCGAGCTGCAAGGCGAGCAGTTTCTGTGCCAATAGGTTGCATCGTGTTTACGTTGCCTTCTCGCCGTGATAGGACCATGATGTAAATACGGGACATGACCCGGTAAAGCGTTACTGGGACGTGAACCCTTTTCATCTCCAATTTATCATCTCAGATCTGCCCTGGGAAGCCACCAGCAGCACGGTTTGCTGAGCTCAGCAGAAATGAGCTGCTAATGCCCATCCTGCTCCAAAGGAAGGAGATGCTGCTGAGATGTCAGCCGTCACCTCCACCAGCAACTCGCCCAGCAGGACGCCCTGCGCCGCCTGAACGGGCAGGATAAACGGCTTTTCTTACCCCACGGTTTGCGGTTTCGGGGCACTGGGGTTGCGTCGGCCGCCTGCACACGCTCTGCTGTCCCAGGGGAGGCTTCGCTGGTAAAATCAAAGCCTTTCCTTGAGAGAAATCCTGCTCTCTACACCCGAAAGGCAGGGAAGGGCTGCTCAGGCTCCAAACCTCCTCTCTGCACAAACCCTCCCTTGGCACGGCTCTGTTCTCCCCGGGATTATTTCTTTTCCCAGAGAGACTCCAGTCGCCTCTTTGATTATTTTTATGGAATGATATTCAGCCTCGGAGGGTGGGAAGGGAAATCGGAGCCACCCGTCCTGGGACAAACTGACACCCACCGGGGCTGAGCACCCTCAGGGCTCCCAGACCCTCACCAGAGGGGACCCGATCCCCAAACTCCCCAGAGCAGAGTATCTCTTATCTTTCCCATTTGGACGGATAAAACCAAAAGAGCCAACACAGAGAAACCCAAAGGAGACAGGGATTAAAAATCTCAAGATGAGATGAAAAACCATCAAAATTCTCCATAGGGTGCCAAACCAGGCCACTGCTCCCCTTGCTGGATCCCCATCTTTCCCAGGATAAATAGGATTTTTCCTTGCAGAATAGTGTTTTACAGCTTTCTGAGGTTATTTGATGTCCCCTTGTGTTCTGGGCTGCGGGAGGGGGTTCAGGCAGCCCAGCGGCTTTGGGGTTCACTGCCCCCCGGGTGCACCCAGCACCCCCACAATGCCAGCGCAGCTCCCTGCCTCCCTCTGCAGTCGCACTGCAGAAGGACTGTCTCTGCTCTGCCTCCCCCTCCTCGGCCCCTGAGAAAGGCAGGATTGACCCCCAGTTCGCCCCCAGCCCACCCTCCTGCCCCCCACAGCTCGTCCCCCCGCAGAGCGGCGCTGCAGACCCCTCGCACCCCCAAGAGAGATATCGGGCTCCGGCTTCACCCAAACCCCCAGATTTGTTCTATATTTAGGCAAAACCTCACCAAACCATTGCCTGTGCCCCTCAGCTCTTCAGGAACCCCCCACTCTCTGCAGGTGTCTGTCAGAGAAAAAGGAAACAGGGAGGAATCTTTTGGTTTGTTTTCCCACTTAAAAAAACCAAACCGCTCCCACAGCCCCAGTTAAGAGGTCTCAGCCGTGGTGAACGCGCTGCAGGGAGGTGTCACCCTTTGGAAATGATTGTTCTTCATGACCGGGAAAGGGAGGGGAGAGACCCATGCGTGTGGTTGGGACCAGCGCAGAGAGAGGGGCAGCGCCAGACGCAGGACTTGGAGATTGTTTTCCCAGGAGCAATGTTATTTTATATCTCAGTACCCCAAAAAGTAGCCTGATACTTTCCAAAGGCAAAACCAAAGCACTCCTTGGAGACACCCGGTTCACAAGACCCAGCAAGGTGGATCTTACCTGGCTGGGAAGGTTCAGCCGGACCTGGAGAAGGGCTGAGCACCGCTGGAGACGGGGCCGGTGGCTCCAAACCTCCTGTCTGGCAGCTGGATTCGGATGAGGGGTTTGGGAGAACTTTCCCCAGGACAGCAGTGGAGCCCGGAGTGTGAGCATCCCTTTGCTATGCATTTATTAAAGAAAACAGAACTGCGTTATATATGTGAACACCAGCAGGTGCCTGCGCACAGGGGGATGCTTCACAGGGGAAGCTGCAGGAGCTGCAGACGATGCAGCTGCCTGGCACCCCGAAACCTGACTTCTTCCCCCACCTTTTTTCCCAGGCTTGAAACTCAAATAAATCTTGAATAACTATCCTTACAAGCCTGGAAAAATATTTTCCTATCTACTAAAGAAAGGCTCTGAGAGCACAGTGTGAGTTCACTACGTTTCACACACATCTGGGTGCCAGCAGCATCCCCTGCTCCCTGGGAACGTCCCTGCCAGCCCGGCCGAGGAGGGCAGAGCACCTTCAGCAGCTCCTGGGGAGGAGGCAGGAGTCGGAACGCTGAGCCGTGGCTTGGTGGAGCTGAGCTGAGATCTCACCGCTGTAGCCGAGTAACCTTGAGCTGCAAAATAAAAATCAGGATGGCAGCCTCTTTCCCAGAGTAACTGGAAGGGGAAAGGGCTGCATCAGGGGATACACAGCATCCTAGGCTGTATATCCCTCTTAATCAACACCTGAATTAATTATCTTCCTCCCCTTACAGCTGTCAGCCGTTTGAAGGCTTGGGTTCCCACTCTCGCTATGCTCTCTTGCCTCTTCTAAGTCTCCGCATAAGCCAGGCGCCCTGACCTCCCGAGCTCTGCTGTCTCTCCCGGAGCATCCTCGCTCACGGGGTCGGGTTTTTTCCGTCTTTGGCACTTACATTCTGACAGCGCTGCTTTACATGCAGCTGCTCCAGCTTTGCAAGAGCAGCACGGTGGGTTTGCTGGGGCAGCAGACGCCAGGCAGCTCCCCAGCAAGAGAGAACCAAACCCTCTCCCTTGGGTGACGGACACCTGCCTGGTGCCCTGCAAAAGCCACCGGGACCCCACGGAACGCGCCTCAGCCGAGCTGCCTCTGCGCACAGGGATGTTTGTGGCACATTCCCGGTGGGAAATGCCCAGCGGCTCCCGGCCAAAGCCTCTTCCTCGCTGTCACTGCTGGTGATGCTCCAGCAGCCAGGCTGTTCCCACCAGCTCACGCCTAACAGACATTCCCCCTTTCTGGCTTTTTTATGTCTTTCTATTCTCCTTCCAGCCTTCATTCTGCCCACGCTGATAACACCTGGTAAAAAAAATGCTTCCGAAAAATAAGATCCGTGAATGTGAAGCTTTCTCGGCGAACGGGAGGTGCTGTGCAGAGCCTCTCCCCTCCCTGGCGGTGCTCAGCATCCTCGGCAGAGCCGGACCGCGGCTTCCCAGCGCAGGGTCCCACTAGAGGGCAACAGAAACCCAGGAAAAGAGCCGGAGCTGGGCTGAGGGGGCCTGGCAGCAGGGCCAGGGCTGCCGGCAATCCAGCCTTGGATAAATCACTCCCAAAATGAGTGTCAGCTGCTCCCCTGCAGCCCGGGATGGTTCCCCCGGGGGGGGATGCGCGGGGGCTGCATCCTCCATCCCCCACAAAGCAGCACTAAAACCCCCCTCCCAGAGCACTGGATCCCCTGAGCCCGGGAAAAAAACGTTTCCCGACGTCCCAGGAATCCGTGGATAAGGTTTGATGTTGGAAATGCGGGCAATCCCAGAGGACGGTTTAGCAGCAGCCGCTGGAGCCCCCTTTGCACAAAGAAACGCAGCTGGAAAACCCCATCACCCCCAGCGCCCCAGGAACGCCTCTCGCCCGCTGGGAGAAGCACACACAGGAGAAGGAGAAGGTGAAATCCTGCTCACTGGATCCCCCGTTATTGGGGATTATATTATCCCAGCAGAGCAAACTTGCAAACCCCACTTTGGCACCGCCAGCGGAGCAACAACAACGCAAAGCCTCAGCTCCAGCCCCTCGTGTCCCCGCCAGCCGCCTCGCGATGGGCTGGGACGTCCCGTCCAACGCCGCCACCACCCCGGCCTGGGAGCCCCCTGGGGACAAAGCAGCAAGGACAGGGGTTTCTTTAGACGTGCCGCGAGCAGCGCCCAGATTTCCCTCACCTCCTCCCACCCCAACACCGTCTGAATTTGCAGCACCAGGAAGGCATTTGCTGGTGTTTAAAAGGAAATTGGTCCCTAAACACTGGCCTGGATGGTTTTATTTCCACTCTTGAGGCTCCGTTTGTGCACAGAAGGTGCAGAAACTGCTTCTACCGGACAGAGCCCTCGGATGGGCCACATCCTGATCTGGACCAGGGAAACACTCGCCCCGGGAAGGCTGAAGCGCCAGCCCCACGCTCACCACGCACGGGCTATTTAAGTAGCTCCAGAGGGAGCCATCACAGCACAAGACGAGCTGAAGCAGCTCCTAAATCAGCCCTTCTTTATGTCACTCCAGTCCCCAGCTCCCTCCAAGCACCAGGAAATCCAGAGAGTCACACTAAATCATTTTTATCCTTTGTTCTTCCTCCTCGTCCTGAGCCGCACTGACCTCAGCGCAGCCTTCCTGAGCCGCGAGGAGCCGAACCAGAGCCACCGAGCTGCTCCCAGAAGCGTCTCAGCCCCCAGACCCAGCGTGAGAAGAGGTGCGATGGCACAGGCAGCTCTGAAAACGCTCCGCAGGAGATGCAGCACCTGGAGTGATTGAAAGCAGGTGATGGCAGAGGCATTTGGAAATTTTATGAAGATCTTTTATTGAAATCATAGTAGTTAGTGACATGCAGCCCATTAAAGGTACCCAGCACACCGCTGGGGCCAGGGCAGCGTTAGTGCTGCTGTATATCCTCCCCAACACTGTGTTCCTTCTGGTTTTAGGAGGCCCCAGGGCTCTTCCAGCACCACTCTTGCATGAATATTCTGAAGCTTAACAGCCCTGGCTACCAGAAAGCTTTTTTTTTAGGGATTCATCACCTTTTTGCTCCCTTCGGCGCAGGTTGGCAGGGGGAACCAGGCGCGCTGGACTCCTCACCCTCTGTGTTCCCACGAAGGAGTTGCCTCGCCTTCCCGTGCCCCAGTGCCACCGCTCCCGGACAGCGAGTGCCATCGCCACCGAGAAGGTCACTCAACAGTGAGAATAAAAGCGATTCGGCCCCACATAACTCCTGCGGTATCTGTTGGAGGTGGCATTTCCAACCCGCTCCGGGCTTCCAGCAAACCAGGAGACGACAGACAGGCACCGCAGATCTGTCACCCGCCTTCCTCCCCTCCCCAAAACCGCCAGAGAATCCTCCCTGTCCAGATCCCAGCGCCACAAGCGCAGTCAAAAGCTGGACGCGTTTGCTGCGCAGATGGGAGCGCAGGCAGGGCGCTGGGAGAGAGCATCCTGCAGCTCACAGCGCGCTCCTTCCCCTGTCGCTTGTGCCATCCTGAGCATCGCCCTCCCGGGGGCAGCTGGGGCAGAGGGGGAATACAGAGAGCACCCAGAGGGGAAGGTGAAGCAATGCAACGGGCAGGAACCATCGCCTCAGGATTGAGAAAATCCCGGGTTTAATTCAAACCCTGTCCCTGGCAAGTTATGCCTTGTGCTGCAACTTCTCCTCCTGAGAGATGAGAAGGACAACTGCTGCCTCGGTGGGACAGAACCCACCACGAGCAAACCCACCTTTCTGGAACAGCAAACCAGCTGCTTCTGGTTGCTTCTGATGCACAAAGCTGCCCGCATCCCTTTACTCTGGGATAACACAGAAACCAAACCACCTGGCTGGGGCCAACAGGGTCTGCAGTTCCTTATGCCTTTAATGCTTTTCCAAGTCAAAGAGGAGCTGTGCCCTGGCACGGCTACAACTCGCCACCTCCCACCCCTGCTTTGCAGAGGGAAGGGGAGAACGCGATTGCCCCGATTCCAAACTCATGTCCATAAACACAAAATCACAAATAAATTCAAAATAATAAACTCCCAACGCAGCTGTGCCTCTTGCAAACGAGACGCTGGGAGGAGGGAAATGCTCCCCATCCATTTTGCGCAGGGAGAAGGGGCCACACACAGACCCCCCCATCAAAAGACGCTGGGAATAATACAATTCTCTCTGCTTTTACTGATTTTAAGGGTGAGGAGGAAAAGAAGAGAGCACACACGATGGCAGGAGGGGGAGCGTCGCCGCAGCAGTCGTTGTCAGAGGAACAAAAATTAAACCTCCCCAGTGAATCCAGGCCCCCAAAGTCTCCCGTCACCTTGTCCATCGTCTCCCAGCAGACACAGCCCTGTCTGGTGCGCCCTTCGCCATCCGCGCAGCCTCGGGGGGACTGGAGGGAGAAGAAGCCTTTTGCCTTTTCCCAGTGGCTGTACCGGAGGGAACAGGATGGGGAAGAGCTGGGCACTGGGACAGAGGGTGCTGCCACAGTCCTGCCCATTCCCCTGGACTGAGACAAAGCAGCTCCTAAGGGCAGAGCCACTGACCCCAGGGGTCCCCCCACTGTCCCCCCACCCCACTTCGCTCCCTTCATGTCTGTTCACCCCCAGCCTGGGCTGCTCCTCTCTGGAGATGCCCTGTCACGACGGCTCCCCAACCTCTCCCTCATTGCCCTCTCCCCAAGCACGGGCAGAGCCTGCTGAGCCCCCTGGGACCCCACCACCCCCTGGAACGCCTCATCAGGGGTCCCCATCACCCCCTGGGACCCCACCACCCCCTGGAACGCCTCATCAGGGGTCCCCATCACCCCCTGGGACCCCATCACCCCCTGGAACACCTCATCAGGGGTCCCCATCACCCCCAGGACCCCACCACCCCCTGGAACACCTCGTCACAGGTCCCCATCACCCCCTGATACCCAGCCCCGGCTCCTCATTACCCACTGGGGACCCCTCCCGGGCCCCATCACCCACTCTCTGGGACCCTGCCCCCCCCCGGAACATCTCATCAGGGGTCCCCATCACCCCCTGGGTCCCCCCTCGCCCCCATCACCCCGGTTCCCCTCCGGGCGCTGTGCCGGGCTCCAGGCACTAAAGGGTTACTGTCGGAGGTGCTTCTCCCGGCCCGGGGGGGGCGGGCGGGATGGAGCGGAGTTCCCCGAGTCTCCGAGAGGCAGAAGGAGCGGAGGGGGAGCGGGAGACGCCTCCCGGCCCGGGAGCTGCGGGGCCACCGCGGGCCGGGGGGACCCTGGGAGCGGCTTATAAAGGGGGGCACCCCCCGCACCCCCCGCTGACGTCCCCGGCTCAGAGGAAAAAAAAAAAAAAAAAAAAAAGAAGGGAGGGAAAGGAAAATAAATAAATAAATAAATAAATAGAAAATCGAAGCCCACCGCGAGGCTGTGGACAGTCGCGATCCGGCGCGGGCGGCTCCGGCTGAAGATGCATCTGGTTCGGAGCTGCATCCTCCTCCTCCAGGGGAGCATCTCCCTGCTGGTGAGCGCTGGGCTGGGGCGGGGGGGGCCGAGCAGCCACGGGGACGGGGGGGGACACAGCCCGGGGCATCCCCCAAACCCCCCCAACCCTCTGCCCCACTCCATCCCCTCCCCACGCCCTGGGAAAAACAACCATCCCAAAACTTCTGCTGTTTTGCAGCAGGGAGCGGGTGGGCAGTGGGCAGGGCTGGAGGAAAAGACACCCCCTGATCACCCTAAAAGCCCGCAGCCCCCCCGCAGCCCCCCCGCACCCCGGCTTCCCCGCTGCCCCTCACACCACAGGAGCGCGGCGGGCGCTCGGTCACCCCCCGGCACGCAGGGCGGTGGGGATGCAGCCCCTGCTCCCACCGGGCACCCCCAGCCCCGTCCCTGCCCGTTTTGGGGGGCACGAGGCCGTCGGCAGCCCCTGTGCCCACAGGAGCCCGTGTGGGGCTGTTGGAGGCGAAGGGCATCTCCTGGGGGGGAACAACTCACCCCTGCGCTTCACTGTCCCTCCTGCTGCCAACGCTGCCCCCGTCGCTCCCCTGGACCACAGCGCGGTTTGGAGGTCAGAAAGGTCCCAGAGACGCGAGAGCGGTGCCAAGGCCACGAGGCGGACACCTGGTCCCAGGTGTGGATCCTCCCCTCTCCCTGGCATCCGCAGAGCTGCCCGGCTGTGCCACCGGGGAGCGGAAACATCCCGGCTCCTTTCACCCATTCCCCACGCGACGGCGAGAGGAGAAAGAGCTGGGAAAATGGGTACCAGAAAGGAAACGGGGGCTACGGGGAGAAGGAGAGAGGGAAGGCAAGAGAAAAGGGAAATAGGGAAAGCGAGGATGGCGGGGTCACGTCTGGAGAAGTGGGGTGACGCTGGAGAGCGAGACAGGGCAAGGAGGGGAGGCACCATCACCCGTCTCACTCTCCACCATCGCTCTGTGCAGGTGATCTGTTCCGGCCAAGGAGAACCAGGGAAAGGCATAGAGCAACGTGAACCCAAGAGCCAGGAGAGAGATCAAGTGCAGAAGATGAGAGGGCTGCTCTCTCCAAAGTCCCTCTTAACTCCAACCTTACTGCAGAACACGACCCTCCTGGACCTGGTGAGCAGCTCGCGGGAGTTATGGGATATCCTGGACACGCTGTCCGAGCGGGACCACGCTCCACACCCCAGAGGACAAAGGGACTTGGGGCCGGCCTCGGGCAAGCTTAAAAAGATTTTTGGCTGGGGAGATTTCTATTCCAATATCAAGACAGTGAAGTTGAACCTCTTGATCACCGGAAAGGTGGTTGATCATGGGAATGGCACAGTCAACGTCTTCTTCCGACACAACTCTACCGGACAAGGAAACATCTCAGTCAGCCTCGTCCCCCCAACCAAGACAGTGGAGTTTGACCTGGAGCAACAGATCTTCATTGAGGCCAAAGAATCCAAAATCTTCAACTGCCGCGTGGAGTACGAGAAAGTCGATCGTGCCAAGAAGACCACGCTCTGCACTTATGACCCATCTAAGACCTGCTACCACGAGCACACCCAAAGTCACGTCTCCTGGGTCTGCTCGAAGCCCTTCAAAGTCATCTGCATCTACATCACCTTCTACAGCATAGACTACAGGCTGGTGCAGAAGGTGTGTCCTGACTACAACTACCACAGTGACGTTCCCTACTACCCCTCGGGATGAGGCGCTCTGCCCAGCTCAGGATGCCCCGGTGACAAGTGGGTGCTGGGGGGCGGGGGGAGGGACGGGGACGGTTCTGTAAGCAGGGGCGGGAGCGCGGCGGTCCCTAGAAACCAGAAGCGAGGAAGGAAGAGGAGGATTTTTCTGTTTTCCCAAAAAGCTCCAATGTCAAGAGAAGGAATTGTAGGCTCTGGGGTACCGGCATTGCTGAATCCAGCCTGGATCCATGGTCTTTAGAGACTGGTGCGTGAAGGCAGGGTCTGAATCGAGGATACAGAAAACGGGACACAAAAACACGATCGGGACTTGTTTTTTCTCAGTGCAATAATGGATTTGCCTGGAGCTTCGCCACATGGTCCTAAAAGGTTGGTGGCCAAAGAGGCAAAGAGGGCTCCAGCAGCAGGCTCCTACAGCCTGGGGCCAGGGGACACCTCAGCGGGGAGAACGGCACCCGATGCCCTCCGTGGCTGTAAGACGCCCAAGGGCAGCCACTTCGCCTCCCCCATGTCCGAGCTCTGCAGCAGTCAGAGCCAGAGCTGCGTTTTCCCATGTCGGGATGCAAAAGGGCTGCTGGGATGGAAACGGGGAGCTGGGATGGGGGGGAGGGCAGGGAAGGAGCTTCCCTTGGTGCCCCCACCATGGCTCACACCAGGCACCACGGCACAGGGGGGCTCAGGGACTCGAAACTGTGGATCTGCAGGTAGAGAAACCCTGGTGGAATTGTCAAATCTGCTGACACAATACATGATTCATGTGTTTCCCCTGACACGCTGTGATTCATGCCTTTGCCCTTCATCTCATCCATGCTTCACATCACTGCCAGCTCCCCAGCGCCCGCTCCCACCCTTGCCCAGCCACGCTCAGCTCCGAGCGCCGCCGCTCCCCGTCCGTGTGGGTAAGTGGAGCTCCAACCGTAGCATTTAATTTACTTTGAAGGATAAAAAACCCCAACCAAACACCACTGTCCTTGAGAGAGAGAATAAAGTTTCCACGGTGGCACCGAGCAGGTCAAGTGTTTTTACCGAGAGCGAGCGCAGCTCCAGGGGGGAGAAGGAAAATGAACCGGTGGGGTTGTGAAGGCAGTGCAGGGCCTCCCCGTGCCCAAAGTCGGCTCTGCTCAGATGCTCCTGAATTTGCCCCTTTTAGGAACTGGGTGATGAGTCCACCTTTGGGGTCTGCTGGGACTTGGATTTTCACCCGGATGCTTGGTTGCTCTGCATGGGCTCATCCTGCACCACCGATGGGAATTTCCAGCCTCCTTCCCTTCCTCATGCAGACAGACCTCAGGCTCCCCCTTCTGCGGACACCTTCCCTCCTGCAGAGACGGCCCCAAAGCAGCTCCCCCCTCAACCCCTCATTTTGACCCCTGAACTACCCCTACCCAGAGCGCTCCAAAAATCAGCTCCAAAAATCCCCTCACACCAACAAAACCCCAGCAGAGTTGCAAGGCAGGGATCACCACGAGAGCAGGTTTTATACTTCAGCCTTCACGGTCAAATTCCCCCTCCACGGCTCAGAGAGGTTTGCTGCCTGCTGGAGGAGTTTCATTATGTGCACTTTTACATCAAGACAACGGCCGGTTCCAAAAGACATCGAGCAAAGAAAGCCTTTTAGTGCAATAATCAATGGGAAGACTTTTACTCTGCGAACACACAGTTTAAAATGCCCTGAGAGCACAGTTTGAGAGAAGAACAGGAGCAATAGATGGTACTGGGAGGGAAAAATCCCTACCAGAGCCTCTCGCAAGGCCGCGTTCCCCAAGGGTTCACGCTTGCTTAAAGGGAAGAACACAAAACACCACATTAAACCCCTTTCTGCCAGCCCAGACAAAACAAACAGAACCACCACACACAAAAGTTGCTCATTTGGAGAAATTTCAGACAATTGCCATTTGAAGAACCGGAGCAAGCAGCAAGCGGGGGATCCGGGCTACAAAGGATGCTCCATTGTCAAAAGTGATGTGGCAGCGTAGTTACTAGGAGACCAGGCCGGGCCATTATTCGGGCTCGGGAGAAGAGGCTGCCTGTGAGAGGAGTCACAACCCCTGCTCAGAAAAGGATTTCACTAAGCTGGAGGGCAAACAATACAAGAGAGACAAAATCCACAGCCCCCCCAGTCCACCTGCCCTTAACCCCGCGCTACTGTGCAGAGCGGCGGAGAGCCTTCGCACCGACCCCTTTGGTAACTTTTCCCTCATTAGAGGCTCAGTCGAGGCGCACTTGAACGCGTTTGCTTTGTAGGTCACGATTTGCATTGCAGGTGCCGCTCTGTGGGTTTGGCCACTGCGCTGTTTCTGCTCCTCGAGCCGAGGAGTTAAACCCCTGCGACGGCCCCGGCTGCAGCACCGAGTGAGGAACCCAGGTTTTGTTCCTTTCCTCATTAGCAGATGGACATAAAATAGATTTGGGAGTGGGGGGAGCTAAAACCTCTCCAAATGAAGCTCCATGAGCCGCAAACTTCGTTACAAACAAAGCAGCACGTAATGACTGTGGAAAGCTGACTTCAAAACTCCTTGGTGACACCAGGGTTCAGCCAAGCCCCACGCAAGCACTCGCAGGCAGTTTGGCAATTAGTGTCCAGCTCCGTTTATAAAAAGCAGCCCCTCATCATCTCGGAGAACTCCGTGGACGGCCCATCGCTTTGTCTCCAAAGCAGGAGAAGCTCTGATGGGAACCACTTACCGCCGTCGTCCACAGCCACACGGTCAGCAGGCTCCATCTCCAGTAATTAGCTTGCTTTACTTTGTTAATATTTTTTCCTCTTCCCCACAAAATCTTCCTAATTTAAATTTCATGAGTCTCCCAGCCACGCTAACCTGCATATTTAGAGACCAGCTTCCCAGAACCGCACGCTCCACCCTCCCCCCCCAAGTCAATCAACAGCCCCCGGCCACTAATTGCACTCATTACGGCTGGTGGGGACCAATCGATCCGGCCGGGATGAGTCAGAAATGAACTAGGAGCCGATGGATTTGCTGCAGGAATAGGGGGACCCCGACACGTCTCCCGGGTTCCGACACAGCTCTGCGTCATGAGGTGGTGAATCCCATCACTTCCACCTCCTCCGGTGTTGAGGACTGAGGCGATGAGGCTTCCACCACCCTTCTCACAGCGCATTTAACCCTTCCGTCACACTCCCATCGAGATCACCTTCCCAGCTCTGCTCCTTTGGTATTTTGGCCCTATATCGTAAAAAATAATTTGGACTAATCAACCCCAAATAAACCTAAATCCACCTCTGGAGGTTATTGGGCCCTCTTCTCCCTTTGGAATCTTCCAACCCAGAACTGGTTTTTCTACCCTTTCCCATTCACCATCTCCAACAGCCCAGCAGCAGCCTCAGACCCCAGCGAGGCTTCGTGGCCAGCTCGCACCTCCCAAACGTGCTAATGCATTACTCCAGGATTTTGCAAAGGACAAATCTCACAGGAAGGTACGATTTAATGCAAGGATGGCACAAGCAGATCCCCCTCGCCACTATGACACCTTCACAGCATCCGTTTTCCTCACCTCGCAGTCAGGCAGGGTTTTTTCCAAACACAAATATTTTTAGCAGGTCCCAGCCAAGATCTGGAACAAGAAGGAAGTTTGTTTAGGAAAATCCTCCAGACAAACAAATAAATGAGCACTCACTCAAACTAATGAGTTCTCACATCAAGCGAGAACTTCTAAGCATTGCGGAGGTGACGGCCTTTGAGGTGTTTGAGAGGATTTGGCCATAGTCGGAGCAGTTCCTCGAGCGGTGGCTGCCACGGCCACTTGGCTACTAAAGAACTTCAGCTCCTAGAGAAACAAACAATTGGCTTTATCACAGAAAACCCCAAGAGAACGGGATTTCTAGATGCTCAGATGTCACACCACTGATATTTGCACTGATCTGTGTTAAATTTCCTGTTTCCTACATCAAATTAGCTTTATGTCCGTGCTGGGTTTTCCTCTATGGAGCTTTTAAGCTCACAACACTGCAGTTCCTGCAGCCGGGCGAGTGTGTGATGGGTTCCTTGGAGGACACTGGAAGCTCCAAGCCTCGACAACTCTGTTGCTCCTGGTTTTTGTGTCCCCTCAACTCTCCAGCACAGCTCTCCACATCAGTGGCGACATTACAGCTCCGACAACACCCCTCGTCAGGACAAATCTGACCCTTTTATTCCTAAGCCAAACTGCTGAGGTTCAGCCTCGTGGAGGGAATCGTGACTCGAGAGCTTTCACAACACAAATAAACACATTTCAGGTTTCATGCCCGAGCTATCCAAAGGCAAAGAGCTGGGCCTTAGCTCAGACAGGGCAGGGACGCGTGTGCGCAAGGCTGTGGTTTTAGAGATTATTAGACCTTAATGAGGTCTGGTGAATCAGCCAAGCCTCTATGCTCCTAATCCCCTATTTCAATAGCCATAGGTAGCTCCTGGAAGCATTAATGTTGCTGGTTCTCCTGCTCTTCTGGGTGCATAAAAGCAACTTTGGATGCGATTTTGTCGTTATGGCTACTGCCAGGCCAGCATCACGCTGAGCGCAGAGCGACGGCGTTTGCCCGAGACCTCAGGACAGATCAAGCGGCGGAGCTGGGACAGTGCAGGCGCCTGGGGTCCCACGGCCCCCACCTTCCCCAGGAGCCTTTCAAGTCCTCCTGAAGTCTCTTCACTGCCGCTCTGTGTCATCTTTCCTTTGCTAAGGGAAGAGTTTCTCCTCTTCCAGACCGCATTCCGCGGTGCCAGCACAAGCCGTGCTGAGGACAGACATCTTGTTCTCCGAGCAGTTCAAGAACCTTAATTCCTGAGCATAAATCCTGACCGTGCTGTTGGCTTTTCTGATCAATTTAACCAAGTTATCCCAGGCCTTTGTCTAGTCTGCCTTATATCTCTTTATAAAGATAATATTCATTTGCCTTCTGGGGATGGGCAGAGGCTGCACGATCGCCGAGTGCTCTGGAAATCCTCCACTGAAAGGGGAGGCAAGCAGAAACAATTATTCATGAAATCTCCAGTGTTATGACTTGTTATTACACACAGAAGACTAAAAATGCAAGTGGGCTGAATGCATCATGTATTTGATGTGAGAATTATTACAGTTTTGCCAATTAGGCCCAGAACCCAAATACAGCCGCTTCCCTCCTCCTCCTCCCGCGCCCCTGCCAGCGCCTGGCACCAGCTGCCGTTTCATAAACACCATCTTCCTCTGCTTTCAACAAACTCCAAAAGCAGCAGGTCTCTGATTGTTTTCCCTCCAATTAATGGCAGAGTGCACTGCTCGCCCAGAAAGAAGCTGCAACTTGCAATGTCACATCACGACAACAACCGCTCGCCCATCGGTGGCTTTTTCCTGCCTAAGAGGGAGCGGTGCGAGCGTGTGGGCGAGAACAGCCCCCCCTTGGCGCCCCCTCCCCAAACATCACCTACCCAAGAGCTTCAAACACTGCGGCAGCTGGAGGGATGGGGCTGGAGGGTTAAGCAACCGTGCTGCGTTGCTGTTGAGCACACCGGTGGCAGGACGGCAGCCAGCCAAGCGCCGGAGGAATAGGGCAATCTGCTCCCTTAGGGGAGCTCAGCTCGTACATGCTGTTCTGCAGAACAAGGCCTGAACCTCCTGGTGGGAAGGAAGGATTTACTTTTGCCTGAGAGGTTTCCAGACCTACCAGCGCACCCATCTGCTGCACAAATGTTGTTTCCTACAGGCTTGTGCCCAAAGAGTAGGAGGGAGATGTGATCAGTAACCCCTTCTCCTCCAGTCCCCCAAGGTCACCGCTCATGGTGGGGTTTGCTGTTTGCTGTGCTGGAGCAGATCTGCTACCAGACGGCTTGTGGTGAGGGTTTCCTCTCGTGTCTTGTTTGATTGCAAACAAAGAGACAAGAGGAGACAGGTACAAGAACAGTGTTCTTTTTAAAATCATAGAACCATAGGATTGTTTGGGTTGGAAGGGACCTCAAAGCCCATCCAGTCCCACCCTCCGCCAAGGGCAGGGACACCTCCCACTGGATCAGGGGCTCCAAGCCCCATCCAACCTGGCCGTGAACCCCTCCAGGGATGGGGCACCACCACTGCTCTGGGCAACCTGGGCCAGGGCCTCCCCACCCTCACAGCAAAACATTTCTGCCTAACATCTCATCTCGACCTTCCCTCTTGCAGCTTAAGAAGAGAAATATTCCCATTTCAGTGCTGTACGGATAAATTCAGACCTGCTTGGGTTGCACAAAATTATCCACGAGCACTGGGCGAGGGCGGCTGCAGGCGCAGCGCTGTGCCCCACACGTGCGCAGCATTCATAGCCCAAAGAGCCCTTCTCCGGCCCAGGTGGGGCCACAGCCCCGAGCTGGGCACGAGGGGCCCTCCCTGTGAGTGCAGTCGGGGATGAAACAGCACCAAAGGCTGCAGGAAAAATCCAGGCAAAGCAGAGTCGAGCAGATCGTGGAGAACAGCGTCTGATGCTCACACACAGATGATCCCAAAATGCCTCAACAAAATGGTTGAGGGGAGGAAGAGATTTTAGGGGAAGATTGGTCCAAACCCACTCCGCCGTGGCTCACAGCGGGGCTGCCCGAGCGTCCATCCCTGCCCTCACCCTTCAGGACAAAGGGACGCCGCTGCAGCGCTCGGCAGCTTCACAAACCGCTCCTTGCTCTCTAAACTCAAATCCAATAAAATGCCCTGAATAAATTCACTAAACCCCACACCGGCACAAAGCAAACCCCAGTCTCTAACAAAACCACCTCCAAAGCCAGCGCCGAGCCTTTCGGGAGCCTCGGCGCTCCCTTCCCAGCCGCGCTGGCATCTGGCCGCGGCGAAGCCGAGCTGTCAGCATCGCCGATCGCAGAGTCCCCCGGGAGCAGAGGCCACAGCGCCGGGCGCGCCGGCACGCGGCGTTGAGCACGCTGTCAGCGCTCGGGTTGTCACAGCAGCATCCACCAGCGACTCGGCAGGCAAGAGAGGTGGAAGGTACGGGGGATGGAAAACACAGGAAAGAATGAGAATTCAGACCCAAGAAAAAGAAAAGGCTGTCAAGAAGAGGACAGGAATGAAAAACTTGTCCGGCTCTTCCAAATCCCACCAGACCCCGACTCCTCTGCAGAGAATTCCCAACTCAAACTGCTTCAACCCCCACACCTGCTTCCACTAAAAAATATGCTAAATAATTCAGCTTTCTCTCCTGTGCTCTCGAGCTGCAGAATCCCCTCAGCTCCTGTAGCTTTGTGTGGTATTTCAGGGGGATGGGATGGAGGGAGGGGAGGTCGGTGTCCCCGCCACCACGCTCCAGGACAGCGGAGCGGCGGTTTCTGGGACTGCGGCTCTGCCGAGCGGCACGGAGCCCGACACACAGGGAATAGAGACGTGCCACGTACAGGATAAAGGCAGGGAGAAGGGAGGGCTGGCATGTTTTCTACCTGCTAGGTTTTTCTGATCTGTGGCAGATGTCTCCGCTTTCAAACTGCATCAACAAGCGTCCGCTTTCATCCAGCCTCCTCGTTGGGAAATTTTCCCATAAGGGAAAAAAATTACCTTCTGTGGTCTAGGCAAAGCCTTGCGCTGTCAGGGACGCACGTCGGCATCTTCAGCACACGGCTGTAGGACTTAGTTTGGACCAGCTCTCCTGCTCCTCCCACTCCTGCCAATCCTTCTGGAAGAACGACGGCCTCACGCCTGCTCCAGCCCCACCCAGTGCACTGGGAAGACCATGGGGTGATCCCCGGCGATGCATCCTCCTCCTGACAACTCCCCATGCACTCGAGAAGGAAATGCAGCGAGAATTATCAACTAAATGAGAGTTTCAGCAGGTTCCTTGGCTGAAACCACCTCCTGGGATGGGTCCTGTCCAGAGAGCTGTGCTATGGGCACAGCAGCCCAAACAAGGGGGAATCCTGAGTTTCAGGCCCAAGGGCTCTTAAATGTCATGTCTTGTTCAGAGAACAACAATCCGAGTCAAGATTTAGCACCTAAAGGGAGATTCCTCAATGGACTCCATGCAGAAAGGATGGATGGGTAAGCAAGCGATGACAGCCCGTGGTGGAGCAGCCCAGGACCCAGTGTGTCTGCGGATCAGCTTGAGGACGCACCCCTGCTTTATAAACTCTCTGAAGTCACAATCTGAAGATACTAGATTGTAAGCACTATGTTCCCTCTTCTTGCCTTCAGTATTGGACACCATCCCACTGAGACACTGGTCATGCAGAGAAACTCAGACCAGAGACTTTCAGTATCGCCGCCGTCTGCCTTCAAGGGCTTAAAAATGTTTGCACCCAAACCCGGCATTTTTCTCACCTATCAGGGGAAGCACAACTCTTCTCACATTCATCGTTCTCCCACCAGCAGGCGTTGCTCACCTTGCAGGTTTTATTTCAGCCTCCTTGGCTCCCTGGATGCGCTGGCACGGTGTCACGGGAAGGCGGATATTTGCCGATACTGGCGGTGGCCAGGGCTGTGTTTGCAGCCTCTGTTATAGCAAACATGGTATCTTAATTAAGGGACTCGTTGGCTTGCTGAACTCAGACAGATGGGATCTTAATTCAATTAGTATATTTTAATTACCTATTATAGTAAGACTTTAAAAAAATGGACACAAGTGAAAGGATTGATAGCTGTTCAGAAAACCTATCACGCATGTATCAATGATGAGCAGCAAGAGCTGCATACTCATTTCTTTTCACTGCTCCTCTTCCTCACCCCTAAACCATCTGAATTTTATCTACAGCTTTGGAAAATCTGCCCGATTTCTCTCCTTATGTACTGAAAATAAACAGAAACAAGCCCTGAAGTGGCACCGCACAAGTACATCAGTTGAAAAAGGGATGCCTGTGTGTTAATCCATGCCCTCCCAACACCTCCAGCCGCAGCAGGGACCCTGGAGAACTTTGCAGACCACAACCTGCCAGTTAACACCAGTAAAGAGGTGAACCAGTTCAAAAATCACCTCGCCTTGGGACACAAGGATGTGCCAGGGTATTCCTTCTGGTCTCTTCTAAGAAAAGCCCTAGAGGAACAAATTGTGGGTTCCATCAGGAGTCTCCTCTCCCTGCGGCTGATCTGAGACAGCAGGGACAAAGTTGTGGCCAGGAGGTGCTGATGGAAGAAATTTCCCACAGACATTCTGTGAGAACTCCTCCTTTTGAGGTCTGTTTCTGTCTCACAGGACGCTCGTGTCTAGGAATGGAACTGAACTTCTGAAAAATATCCCTCTTTGTCTGCTTGGAAGAGGGCTCTCCCATCTCCAACGCACCAAGAGCGCGAGCCACTCTCAGAGGACACAACTCCCCATTTACACTCTTATGAGCAAAAGGTGGGGCCTGGCACTCTCCTGATTTTTTTTTAATTTCTATTTTGGGAACGAGGCTTGGAAACCAGGTGGAAGCAGCATTTAAAATCGCTTAAACCTCTTTGACCACGAGATGTGACATTACAGCGTGCCTGCAGCATCCAATAAACCTTTGAAAACAAGGTACTGGCCCAACTGTTTTCTTGGCAGCTCTCGAGCCAGGTGTCGACTGCCAAGAACAGCGTGAGCAGAGGGAGCGGCAACACCAGTGTCCCCAGCCCTCCCGTGCTAACAAACGTGGAATAAACTCGAAGACCCGGTCTAGGCACAGCTTTGTGCTGCGACTGCAACGGCGGGGCCCGAGAGCATCAAAATCGGCTGCTCCGAGGCGCCTGTTGGTAACAGAGTCCTGGGCATAAAGAGAAGCATTTCTGGTAAGAAATCAAGAGTCAAAAGACAGTGAAGGTTTTGATGTGCAAAACCAGACAAGGGGGTTGATGTTTTGGGCTGGTTTGTTGTTGATTTTTTTTAAAAACTCAAGAGCTCTGAAAAACAAAGTATTATCTTACGTATTATCCATAGTCAAGCACAGGCTACCCATTTGCTGATCATCAAGCTCTCCTCCCTCCACTTCCGAAGCCCGTCCTCCCCTCCCTACCTTGCCCTTTCGCAGAAGAACACACCCTTACACTTTTTATACAGTGCCAATCCTTAGCCAGAGGCTTAGAATACAAGGGGGAAGCAATAACACATATTTTAAATACCTAGGAGAAGTCACCTTTTGCTACTCCAAACCCCAGGAGTTCGTTCCTCTCCCTGGGGTGCAGGCAGAGCAGAGCGCTGAGCGATGCTGCCGCCAGGAGGGGAAACACAACCGGAGCCACAGAGCAGTTGTGCCTTTTACACCCACAGCGTTTCACCTCAGCGATGTTGCTGAAGGGACTCCGCAAATGCGCACCCGTCCCCACCGAGCCCTCGGCACGGGCACAGCCCATGGAGCAGCGCTGGAGAGCAGCTGCGGCTCCCTGGCATCAGGGAAAAGGTGTTTCTATGATTTAATTGGAGACCCACACTGTCAGAGAGCTTACGGGTAAGATTTAAAAAGCCAACCACTCATAAATTTAACACCGCCGCTCACGTCCCAAGGCCCAGCTCCACGCCACGCTAAAGCGCCCACAATAACTATAACCTCACCCAATGATGCGTTTTAGAAGTCCCAGCAGCCCCGGAATGGGATGGAGTTATTGCTGTGGTGCTGAAAGGAAGGGAAAGGCTTATTTAAACATTTACCGTACGTGAAATGCTTCTGCTTCCTTTGCCTTTTGAGGCTTCAGTATCTAGAAATAAATCTGGCTCATTAAAGACTATTTCGTAGTTCAGTTTTGTTTACAGGCCTCAGCTAAGTAATGCCTGCTACCTAATTCAGGTTTTACCATCTGGCACATCACATTAGGAACCAAATCTGCAAGGTGGTTTAGTTTTTATTATTTCTCTTTTTTTTTTTTTTTAATTTAGGAGAATCTAAGCTAGGAGTGACATCACACTGGGTAGGGGAGGATAAAGAAAAGGCATTTTAATTTCACATCCTCTAGAGAGAGAAATGATTACAGCCCATCGGAGCATCTCCTGCTCATTTATGTCTGAATGTTTTACAGCCGCAAGCGGTGGCTGTGAGCGATGGAGTTACTGCCTGCCCCTCCACAGAGCCCTCCAAAGTGCACGCACAGCAACAGAATCCATTTCCTGGTACCTGGAAGCAAACGTGCAAGGAGATACTCGCATCTCAGCTGCGCAGAGATACAGGCACTTGGGCTGGATGGTGGGTGTAGGTCACTTGCAGCTGAGAGTATTCCATCCCATCTCTGATGCTGCTGTCAGGTGAACACCCCATTACATCCCCCTGTTATTTCAATTCAGCACCCTGCGACAAAGAGGCACGATCATTATCTCGCCCGTTTGCCATCTCCTTGCTGCAGGGAGCACAGGAGAGGAGCCCATCTCCCTAAACACACAAACACAGGCTAGGAAGAGAATTCCAGCCTGCCAGCTCTCTCCTTGCCAGCACTGGCTGGTTGTCCTTGCAGCAGGGGTGAAACCCCTGATGAGGCTCCACCAACCGCCGGCGCTGGCTGCGAGCTGTAACCTGGCCACAGACACAAAACTCCACATCCTGCTCAGCTATTTTTGTCGAGCGTTTTTGTTGTTTGGCAAAAATACAATAATAAGCAATATTTTTGCCAACGCCACCTGCCTAGAGGAGTGAGAAAAGTTAGTGGGAAAGAAAGGGAACACGGACAAACTGCAATGCAGCAACAGCCATAATCAACAGTGGGTAACTCTTCCTAACGCAGAACAAAACAGCAACCAAGACCCCATAGTCCAACTGCTAAGGCTGAAATACGTAGGGTGGGAACAACAAAGAAGGCCCCCCCCCATGAGATGCAATGATCTCAAGAGTTAACACTTATTCCGCTTCCTATTACCATGCCAAGAGTAAAAATAGCCAATAAAATGCATTCCAGCCATCACATCAGACGTGGCAGCAATGAAAGTTTTGCAGACACCCAGGCAAGGACGTCACTCGCCGCACTACGAAATATCGAGGCCCAGCACCCCAACCTTCCCCTGCGCCAAACCAGCTTCCTGCTCCACAAGGCGCCTGCTCTAGTTGGGTTTAAATGACTCAAAATGCTCAGGGATAACCCCCGCGCCCGCCAGGAGCCTTCCCAAAGCGGAACGACAGCTTGAAAAGTTTCCATTTGTTCGTTTTCATCCCATTACTCCTCAATACGCAATCCTTGGCTGTTTCAAGGCTCAGAAAGCTTCCTTAGCACCTCGGTACAAACATCTGAGGGGTTCTTGTCCTCAACACTGCTCCCCAGTGGCAAGAGTCAACGATTTTCTCTTCAGTCCCCGCTCGGTTTCCGATGGCAGAGCTCAAAGCAACGTTCCTGCGCTGGGATTAGAGACAAATACTCCAGCATAACCCAGGACATCCTCTCTCTTCTGAAGAGCTGGCGGTTGCGTTCCCATTCCCACCCAGTTTATCATCCTCCATCGCAATTAACCACTTCTCTCTTTCTTGGCCACTGATGCTTTTCAATTATTCAGAGGCTGGCATTTTCTACCTCTCCTGCCTGTGATTTTTCCTAATTTGATGGAATAATTGCCATCCTCTCCATTCCTTCCCAATTTACCCCATCAATTAACACACCTCCTCAAGTGATTTTAATAATGCAGTCTTAGAGACAAAGTCTCACATACTGAGCAAGAAGACACAAAATCCAACCCCAAACTTAACCCAAAATTCAGCCGATTTCCCTTGCCTGCACTCTGCCCAGCAAACTTCAGGTTCAAAGACCACCTCCTCCTGAACCGCTTCCATTGTATTTACCGTTTGTATTTTCCAAAAGCCCTCCAGGTCATTGCAATTTATTTTCTCAACTATTTCATGAGCTGCCACAGGTTTTTTCCCCTGCTGTCTCCCCATTCCCTTTGCCCGTTGTCTTCCCACGCAGCCTGAGCTGGCACTCGCCCTCTGGACCCTCTCGCCGTGCTTTTACCAGCACTGACAGCAGCTTTCAACGTAAAATACACAAGAAACGGGGATTGCCAAGGCCAACTTTGCTGCAGTCCGAGCCTGGAATTGCAGCCAAAGATCCAAGGGCAGCAGGTCAGAATAAAAAAATAAAAAAAGACCCTCTATAATGAAATGTGTTCCTATTAGATTAATAAAAAAAAGTCATTAGAAATAAATGAGTTAAGTACCAAGAGTTAAACGTCCGTTGCAAGCGAAAGGAAAACTGCGCGGCCCGAGCCGACTGAACATGATAATTAATTTAGCAAAGCCTTTTGCAAAATAAATTGCACGGAAGTTGAGAACCCTTCTGAAATGGAGCTTTAGAAAAAATAATTCTTGGCTCCTTCAAGGAAGTGGAGGGGAAAAAGAAAAAAAGGAAAAAAAGAGAAAAAAGAGCTGGTATTGTGTCCTTAACAGCAGTTTGAGCCCCAGAACAAAGGCAGCGAGAGTTTCAAAGCGCAGCAGCTCTCCCCACTCCGCTGTTTGTTCTGCGTGCAAGCAGACAAGCTGTTTCCTTTCATCTGGAAAAACTCACACAATAAGAAAAACACCTCCATAGAATCCAAGTCTGCAATAACAAAGCCCAAGGGGCAGCCAGGGAGAAATCTTCTGGCCAGCAAAAAATACTTGGTGTTCGGATCCTCAACGAGAGATGAGCCCTCCTGGCTGTAGGGCACGGGTGAACCCACGGACGAGGGCAGGGATCCACTCGGGCATCGCTCCCTCCTGCCCCGCACGCAAACAAGGCTGCAGCCTTGCAGGTCAGCACAAAAGCGAGCGAAGGAAGCAGGAGCAGGGAGATAATGGGGAGAAGGAAGCACATGAAAGACTGCACACAGGGCTGAAACGTGTCTGCAACACTCATGAGGAGGGGGAAGAGAAGGAATTAAAAGCACAAGTGCAAGTTCCAACCCAAACTCTGAATCCAGACCTGCAGTAGCGATGCTGTGGTTCAGAAGACTCGGTAAAAAATGTGTCTCAGAAATATTGTTTTGATAAATGTGCCATCTCCTTGTGGAATTCAAATCTCCAACTGTTCCACTGGCATGGCCAGCTCTGCAGCAACAACACATGCCACAGATTGGGAGTTAACTGGAATCGCATCTCGGCGCGGGGAGGGGAGGCTGTCGGTGGGAGGTTTATGAACAGCATGCTCCGGCTCTGATGTCGTTATCACCAGATGGCTTCAGCTGAACCAGTCACAATCAAAAACACACAACAAAAAAAGCAAAGTTGACAAATAAATCATTAATTCACCTGCAACTGGAACAATCTGAACAAGTTTCCTCCTTCGCGGATCTCATTCCATGACAGCGTGTCCTGCGTTGCACCTGCCTCTGCGGGAAGGGCTGGGACAGACAAGTCCCACAACAGATCCTTTCCCTGAAGGTATCTCCCCATCCTCCAGCGAAGGAGGCTGCCCAACCTGCATCGCCTTCCCATAAACACCTCCCCAGAAAAGGCCCAGGACAGGCAACGCAAACGCCTGTTTAGGTTCTTCCAGGCACGCCTGCCTCCCACGGCAAGGCCAAACCAGGGCCGCTTCTCCAGCAGTCGGTCTCTAGCATGATGAGGATAAAAGGTCTTGCTCAGGATTGAGCATTTCTGTAAACAACATAGTCACAGCAGCGTAATTGGCCAGCTCTGTGCACACAGGCTTCTGCAATTACCTGGCACAGAACTTCTCACGCCTGCACACAACCATAAGCTGGAATAGCCAGACTCAAGCTCTGACGGGGTAGAGGGGAGAATCTTGTTAGAACTAAATGCTCTGCACTTAGCTAAAATGAGACGCAAACTAAATCCAACAGAAAAGGAATTGGTGGTGTTGGAGCAATGGCTGTGATGTGGGAATTCGTAAGCCACATAAAAGGAAGGCTTAATTCCACAGAGGGCTGCATTTATGACAAGAGCCTTGGTGGGGAACGCAAAAAAGGTGCAGCAACCCTCTCTGGAGTCACTGTTTGATACAAATACCCAGCTGCTCGATTAAACACTGAGGCACATGAACAGAGGGGACATGAGGCAGTGGGAGAAGTTTGATAACAGAATGAAAACAGAATGACAACGGATCCCCCATCGATTTCCTCGACAGAACAGTGTGATGTGCCCTACCTGGCCACCTTATGGTCGGATCAATCTGCCGCTGCCCTGGCACTGCACATTTCAACCCAACCTCTCTGGAGATAGAATTAGAGAATGATTTGGGTCAGAAGGAACCTCAAAGTCCATCCAGTTCCACCCCTGCCATGGGCAGGGACACCTCCCACTGGATCCAGGTGCTCAAAGCACCATCCAACCTGACCTCGAACACCTCCAGGGATGGGGCAGCCACAACTTCTCTAGGCCAGAGCCCCACCATCTTCATAACGAAAAATTTCTTCCTAGCGTGCAATCTATATCTTCCCGCTTCCAATTTAAGGACATGCCCTCTTGCCCTCTTGTCCTCTTGCTACATGTCCTTGTACAAAGTCCCTCCCCAGGCTTCCTGGAGTCCCTTTCAGCACTGGAAGCCGCTCTAAGATCTCCCCACACCCTTCTCTTCTCCAGGCTAAAGAACCCCAGCTCTCTCAGCTCCAGCACCTCCGGCTGACAACACAAACGGATGACGGCGGTCCCACCCGGACACCCTGTGCCGCACCTTAACGTTACAAGCAGAGGGATTACACTGTTCTCGCTTCTCCCTTGCAAACAGGCACAGGTACAAAACGGACAAGAGCTCAGCTTCAGGCTCCTATTATTAAACCAGACACACTCTAATATTTTGGAAATACCTGCTGTGAGAAATAAAACAGGTTTGCATTGCAATTTCATGCAACATTCCTTCATCAATCCCAGTGGAGCTCCAGGAACAGCACGGCACCATCAGTACCTGGCAGCAGACTGAGAGGCAGTGTAGAACTAAGAAGTCTTAAAAGTGAAACAAAAAAAGACAGCGGATACCACAGGGTACAAAATAGTAATTATTTATATTTTCAAAAAGAAAAAAAGTTACCAGCTAGTTTGAAACTTCTTCCCTGTAAGAAGAGTGACTAATAGAAAGGAACAGGACTGGCTCCTAGACAGTCAGCAAGTCAGGTACAAACAGTTGTTAAGAATCATTTAGCAACTCAGGACAGGGACTGGTGACGCAACGTTCAGGAACAATAAAATTTCTCTTTTTTTTTTTTTCTTTTAAAAAGGGGGAGGAGGGAAATGAAGCAGGGAAAAATGCCAAAAACACTTCCCACAATGTCTAAAACCAGTAACCGTTGTTCTCGTCAGACAGCACGCTCCGGATCAAGGGGTTTCACATCCTTTCAAAACCAACACGGACTTGCCCAAGGCCGCCGCCAGCCTGCACGCACCCTCCTGCACACAGCGCTTTCGCTCGCCCCTCCCTGCATTTTACAAAAGGGGGGGGGAGGGTATTTGTTTTTTCTCTTTTTTTTTTGCAGTTAACATACAAGTGCTACTAACGGAGAAACTGATCTTCTTGTTGCTGGATGGCAATAAGGAGTTACACAAACGTCCAGTTTTTAAGCTCAGCTGGAAGGACTTAAATTCTCTTTTTTTTTTTTGATATAAATACTACTGGAGCTCCCATCGGGTACTTCCTTTCCTGAACCTCACTGGAAATTCTTTTTAACCCTCCAACGCTCTCCAAAGCTAAAATGTCCTCTTGCTCCAGGCATCTGACGATTTGTTCTGTACTGCCAGATGCAGACGTAGTTTTCCCCAGCACCACCGCTGGGTTATTCCGACGGGCCGGTGCCTAAACCGAACCCCGTACTTAATTGACTCAGCCAAGTCGAAGGGAACACACAGACAATGCAGCGACAGGGATTCGTTAGGTTGAACAGCCCCAGAGCCCCAGGCCCACCCTCCCCCCTCTCCCCAAGTTACTTGGTGCTGTTTTAAAAAGTCTGGGTGTCACAAAGCAGTCTCTTCCCCCCAACAACAGAGTAAAAGCTCCACAGATTTCGCTGTCTACCTGGTGGTGAAGGTTACAGCAGCAATAGCTGATGCTGCTTCCAGAAAAACATGGGGCCGTGTGACAGAGAGGACTTTAGGATTGCTTCAGTCGCTTACGTGGGGGACCCAGAAAGGGGCACTGTGCGGAGGCCAGAGAGCGATACGCCTCAGCCACCAAATGGGGATGTGACACTACCATAGACTTCCAGCCCGATGTCTCCATGACGTCAGAGGCGTGACTAGAAACAAGAGAGAATAAACCTGAAGTTACTGACCAGGGATAAAAAGGATTCGCTCAATAGATTCTTTCTAGGTGCCCAAGAAACCCGACATTCTCCATGTGCTGTTTTAGGTTCACTCTGGATCCGCGCTGGGTATCTTTTGCACAGACTGCTGGCACAGTTGTATGCTGGCGGTCCTCAACTTAAGGATGATCCCAGGCGGGGCACAGCAGCAACATGGCACGTACTCACCCTTACCACTCAGCACAGACATTTTAAATCAATACGGGAACTACTGAGGAAAACTGCATGAACTGACAAACAGGACTAAAATGTTTCCTGACATTAAAGTAGTTGGTAGTAGTTTTACATCTGCTGTAAAGTCTGTTACAAGTTGTACTGCCTAAAAGTTCTCGTGATCTTAGGAAGACCCAGCGCAGCTCACAGGCAACCCTGCTGTACACACAGTCCCAGCAGGACAGGACTCATCTGCCCTCAGGGCAACGTCACTTCAGGGGATGCCAGAAAAATGAAGGATCACGATGGAAGAACTAAAAAAAAAAAAAAACCAAAACAGCAGAGGAGAATCTCCCCTATCTGTGAGGGTTTCCCATCCGTGAGCCCTCCTGCTAACAACCAACCCTTTCCTCTAGACTTATGGTTCCTGGAACAAGAGGGAACTCACTAGTTAATGAAGTCCACCGCTTGAGTTTTCAGCTGATCAGCGCTGTGTAGGTCAGCCAGAATGAGAATCTCAGCTGCGTTTTCCACAGACAGGTTACTGCACAGTGCATCCTCACACATCACCTTCAGGCGTTCTAGTGCGTACTGCAAAACACAACAAAGCACAGTCACAAAGAAGGCAACGCCTCATCAGGCCTGACACGAAACCTTACTTGTGCTCCTCCACTCTTCACTATTGAGCCACCCTTACCACAGTGAACAGACTTCTTTACTCCACGCATCTCAACTGTACTCAAAGAAGTGGTGACCAGCAAAACATAACAGGAGAATCATGGTGCACTCCCCTGAGGAAAAGCAATGGAGAAGAGGCATACCCACCATAACTCTCATCCCAGCCTTCTCGTGCTACAGGCTCACAGCTGCAGGTTCTTGCTTGGAAATGAGAATTTCAGACAGGTTTCCGTACTCACTCAGTCACCTCAAGGCACAAAACACTAAAGCAGAACCTTATTTCTATCGCTCCCCAGGACCAGGGAGAAGCCCATCACAGAATCGTTTGGGTCAGAAGGGATCTCAAAGCCCATACAGCTCCACCCCTTGCCATGGGCATGGGTACCTGCCACTGGACCCGATTGCTCAAAGCCCCATCCAACCTGGCCTTGAACACCTCAAGCTATCAAACAGCAACCGCTCCATGGCTGCTCCACTGACACCGAGACAGCTGTCACTCCATTCCTTTGCCGTTAATGACTGTCACATTAAGCTCAGCCTCGCTCAAGTACACACTACCAGGTTAATACCAAAACGTTAAACAAATGCTCTTGACTTCTGCAGCTGGGAATGAACCCTCACAGCATGTCTGTAACACTCAGGCAAAAGCTCTGTTCTAACTGCACGTTCTCAGCCCAAGAGTCTCTACCATTCCACTGTGCATTTGTCTCAACATTTTTCAGATCCCAAGGCTGGGCTGTGCCAACGGTTTGAGAAATCCAAAGGGCGTGCTCAGAAAGAAGAGTGCTGGCCAACAGATCTCACACTACTTTCAGCACTTCAGTCAGTACTGACACATGCAGCCACGGCCAAGATTTTCAGAAGCAGCGCAGTGGCGGCGGGCAGAGCTCAGAAAGGTCATCATGCAGAAAACTTTAAGCCACTCGTTATCAAAAAATGAAACCCAAACCTCGGCCTTTTAGAAGATCGTAACTGGGCACTGAGAAACTGAGATACGTCTGAAAATCTGTGTCTGTGAGATCTGACTGGCACGCCTGCGGCTCTTTGGATGAAACCAACCCTATTTCAGTAGCTCTGAACAGTCCAGATCCCATGAATACATTTTCCAGGGATTAGGAGAGGAGTCAGTTCTAACGCAGCTCTTGTGCAAGTAATTACATTAGCACTACAGAAACTGGCCTACAGACCCAGCGCAGGGGAGTCTCTTTCGCGTTGTGACTTCAAATCGAGGGACACTTCTAGAAAAGTAAGTCCTTCAGATTGTTCACTTTTTTTATCTGACAGAAAACTGCACTGAGAGGATCCTTCATACTATTTCTAGGGCTTTTGTGGGCAACTTGGAGATGATACGATACGCAAGTTCTCCACTGTGTTAGGCAGCATTCAGAGAAGGCACCGGAGCTGTAAGGATTTCATATTCCGATTGAGATTTTCATCCCATTATGGTTAAATTTAAATTTAATAATTTTAGATTATGAAAACACGTTTTCACTTGAGGCTCAGTGATAACCACTACTTCACCTGTGGCACAATGCTCATGCCCAGGACAGTTTTCTCCAACCAGAACCTCTGAGAAGGCAAATCAAATTCATTGCTTACTTGGTATCTGTACCAAAAAGAGTTTCAAATGCAGGGCAAGCCATTAGTTTGTTATTGTCTGTCAGCAGCTTAAAATGCAGCAAATTAATCTTAAAATTATTCCTTTTGTAAATTGGATATTCTCTTCCACGCATGTACAAGCTTTATTTGAATTTTTGCTACTCATAGCTCAGCTTCTAATTACGTCATTGGGCAGAAGTAGCCATTCTGGTCTCTCAGGTACCATTTCCCCTTCCCTCCTTTCCTAATTACACTTTAAAAATCCACCCTAACAGCGTACTTGCCCAGGAGGCTGCAATTGTCCCTCCTGGGTTGAGAGGACGTGCTTTGTTTTGGTTTTGGTCTAATTACAGATCTTCCCCAAGAGACAGGAGGAACTCAGAAGAAGCTGTTTCAGTCTCTTGAGTAAATATTAGATGTTTTATGTGCTTTCATGGAAGATTTTTTATTTCTGCTTTTAAAAACACACACAATGAGTTTAAAAGGAGAAAAGAGGTACATTAAAAGCCAGGAAATTCAAAGTTAAAGCCTGCTCTGTCCTTAATGTACTGCTCCTTACTTACAGTTCTCTCAGTTAAAGATGGTACGTGAGCGCTCAATCAATACTCTTTAAATATTGAATAAAATATGTGGCAACAATTACAATTGGGCCAAGATCTCTTTGCACTATTTCCTATTTTAATTCTAGTTGCAGTGGCCTAATAATGGCAAAAGGAGCATTCCACCTCTAAAATCAGTGTTTTGATGATGGCCAGGCCCAGAGTGACAGGCAGTTTGACAGCCATGTGGTGGTGGCGTGGAACAAGGTTACGTGCATCATCTTAAAATCCACAACCCTCACTGGCCCCCACGAGAGAATCCAAGGATTGGAGAGGCATGGAGACTGAACTACGCTCTCACCCCTACAGGTGGTCCCTCCGGGTCAGAGTTGAGGCACAGTAGCAGGGCAGTGTGGAGAATCTTGCACTGCTGCTACCCGTGCAGAACCTGTTTGATGGATAAATTCAGGACTTTAGCCTCCAGTGCTGTCAAACTGGCATCCTTTACCAGAACTAAGTTCATTTTTAAGAGAAGAAAGAAAAAAGGAAATAAAGTTTTGGTTATATATTACAGATTGTCAGTGGTTAATGCGCCTCTAGCTGGCAGAGCACTCTCCTCTATCCTTGCTGCTGCAGAGGAAAGGAGGCAGCGGCTGGCAGGCAAGGCCACCGTGCCTGGAGCTGCCAGCCTCCCAGTCAGAGTCTCCCGACACGGCCCTTGCAGGAACCCTGTGAAACCACGGACGGGTAAGGCAACGGGGCCTCCTCCGGTGCAACCCTTCTCTCCAAGACAGCAGGGACTGCCACTGCAAAAGAGAAAAAACACCAGGCCCTTCGGCTATCAATTGCTTTAGAGCATCTCTTGACGCTGCTGCTACCAGCCAGCCCAGAGGGAGAAGCAGGGCCTGTGTGCCAAACGGAACGCTATGTCTGAGATCTGGTGATCAGCACACTAAAGTATCGCCACGTCCACCTTGATGTAGTCTTCTCTGCCCCAGCTCTTATGCTGAACAGAGATGTCCTCTGGAATTTTAAGAAAATGCTTACAAATGAGCAGTAGAAACAGAACTTCCTGACTTTTATAGCCGATATCTGCATCCATAGAGCTATGGGTACCTCACATGTCTCTGCTACAGCCAGGTCTACCTGTAAGCCACAGACAATCCAAAGAAACTGCCCAACCACAACATCACATGAAACCACCACAGCCATCTCCAAGGAGCTCTGTAAAGCAAAGTGCGTGTCATTCCTGGCTCCCTTAACACTTGTAAATCCCAACTGTACCTTGTCAGCAGCTGCCAGCAAGTCGTCAGCCATTTTGTCGAGATTTGGTGCCTTCCCCGTGTAAATAAAGCACATCATTTCCTTAAAAACTTCAGGTTCCACATCATTGATTTCAACACGATTCTGTATCAGAAAAATGATGCTTATTAAGACCCTGACAAGATGCTAAAGGCTTCCTTCTAACCAAGCTCTTCCATTATTCACAAGTTTGCTACAAAAACAAACTACTCAGAATGTGTGCTACTTGCACAAAGAAGCAAAAAAAGAAAGGTATGGATGGAACAAGAAGAATTCCAGGTTGTATTTCACATTCTCCACTTCTCCCTATCCCCCCCCAGACTCTTTCCCCAAGAGTAACAAAGGTAACAAACAATTGCCTCCTCGATCTCTTTCTTCCTCCCTTCAGGACAGCTGAGGCAGAGACCTGCATCTAATGTGAGAAAAACAGTTAAAGGGTGACAGCAGACACAAGTGCTGCGCCAGAAAGTTATCTAGAAGTGATGCTAAGAGTTGGCTAGGGAGCTATTCCCCGGCTGGAGCATTTCTCTGTCCTTCGGGAACTCACCTTTTTACTCTCTTCCATCTCGTGCTCAAACATGGCGCTGAAAACCGGGGAACGCGCTAGGCAGTGAGGAAAATAAAACACAGTTAGAGATGCTCTTTTGTGCTTCAAGAGATGTAAGTGCAGCCTGCCAACACCTCAGCTATCGTCCTGTTCTGCTTAAAGCAGAAAAATTCTCCTCCAGGGTACAGGACAAACTCAGTACAGCTGCTGAAGAAGCACAAGCTGTGCCATAGTGTAATGAGGCTGACAGAGCTTCAGACTGCGTATGGGAGAGTTTCTCATGTCTTTTCAAACAACGCACATGGGTGGTGAGCTAAGTTCCTTATCCTTACAAGAAAGCATTCCGGTGGCAATGTGGTGACTTCTTCTCACAAATGCTTTAGGAATATGTTACAAGGCATTATAGCAACAAAAGAACCCTCCTATCATCCCGTCACAGGAGACAGGAAATGGAGTGGATGCTTCTTCTCTCCCCATTAGCAGTTCACAAACAAGTCTTTTCCTACAGCTCTGCACTTAAAAGAGCTGCATAAGCCTCCTTTAATAAAGTAACTCAAAAATCCCACTTGCCATCATGTTGTGGTCTCCTACGTGGCTAAGGCCCACCCGAATCAGTACCGACCTGCCAGGATAGCTTTGTGCGCCTGGAACTCCTGGCCCGCGACACACAGACAGCAGTCTGTGAAGCGCGAGTTCTCCCAGAGCCCTCCCAGCTCATCCGCCAAGCGACACTCCGGCACCTTCACCATGTTCATTGTGTTCTGGCCAGAGATGTTGACCGAGTCCTGTACCACGCTCACCTGGAGGGAAAAGAGAGCAAACAAACCCAAAACTCAAAAACCCACACTGGGAAACCGATCTCCGTACAGGAAGTTTTTGTTTCCAGGGCAGGTGAAGAGAAATGCAAAGCAAATGCCACACCTCTCGAGCAGAATGACTATGAGATTAAACGCAACTACATTTTTAAGGCACCCTTCCTACCCTGCCTCAGTTCTCCACTCCTCCCAAGCCTATCCCAAGCCTAAATCACAACAGCAGGCTTACTCCTCAACCCCAAATTAACAGTACTTCCATGCAATCAAATCATAACTTTATTAGATGGCTTCCCAAGGAAGTGGAACGTTATCTTTCTGCTTTTACAGACATCATACCTGACCTATTTTTTTCCCCTCTACCAACACTGCCAAGCCCTCCCCAATCAATAATGCAGCGCAGACAGCAGCACAAATGAAGTATCACCGAGCGCTGCACCCACACAGGTATGCGAGGGCAGTGTCTGACCCCCAGATCTCCTGCTGCTCCTGGTTTTACAGTTCTTAAAGAGTTCAACGCTTCCATCAGATCATAAAATACAACAAAAAAAGCCCTTAACAGTAAGTTTAATAAAGCAGCTTTATGCCAAGCAACTGGAAGATTCGGGGAAGGCAGATTCCCGTCTCCTGCTCTACAGCAGACACAGTCGGGCAGGGACCACACGTTGCCGCGCCGGCTGATGAATAACCAACACAAAGGGACCCCTTAAGAGTCTATTCAGCACCAAATCGTTATTGTTAAACACACAGTAAATCATACGCCTTCGACTGTAGGCTCCAATTAGAACAGATCGGAGTGACTAATACCACCCCACCAGAGCAAAGAATAAAGGCAGGAGCGGACTGACAGGGAAGATACACGAGTGTTTCCTGGATCTGCTGTAAAGCTCAAGTTGAATTCCAGTTCTATTAACAACCAATGGCCCAAGAGCAAGGGATAGCAAAGGAAGATCCGCAGTCATGTAAGAAGAGAAGCAAATGATGACGTGAGAGTTGACAGAGCATCTTCTATGGGAAAAGCCTGCTGACAGCAGGCATCTCAGCTCTGGAGAAACCTCCAGTGGGTGTCTGATGGCAAACACATCACACATAAATTCTACAACGCTCAGAACCAAACCAGTGCCAGATGCTGCTTGCCCAAGGACATGAATTATCAGACAGAGCAAACGTACGAAGCTGATACTTTTCATCACTCATTTGACAGCTATAAAATCTTTTTTGCCCAGTGACATCTGGACCAGCAACACAGACTAAGGATGGAGGAAAGCTCAGCAGATCTGTTAGACAGGAATGCTAAGATGTGGATCCCTTGCTGGAGGCCAGTACTGAGCACAGAGTAGCCAAAAGAGGCTAGCAAACTGTGCCTCAAATCAATAAATAAATCTTCATACATGGAAGAAAGTCAGGTACTGCCATGGAAGTCTGTTATGTGACTTTTAACATGAGCAGTCTGAACTGGTAGGTTCCAAGTGGTGATTGGCCTTAGACGTCAAAGCAGATCAGGTTTTGCCGAAGCTACTGTCAATGTCTTAGCAAGGGAACCAGTGCTACCCAGCTCAGAAGAGAGCTGTTACCATAACTTTGAGAACACGGTTCTTTCTGGAGACTTACCAGCATTGTATTTCCCTACAACATTGGAACATAATGTAAACAGCAAAAAGTAATGCAGCTGGGACATAAACAATCAACCTCATCTGCAGAACAGAGTCCCCAAAACCCCTAAACTGACAGCTACACTAGGTCGGATTTGAAACGCCTGACAATGAACATCATTCTCTGCCTTAACAGTGATTGCAGCACGACATCATCTGTGTTCAGCGCTGGCCACGAGCAGAGAGCAAAAGGCTTTTTGCTTGTAGCTCTACTAAAGCAAGGAGAAGGTGTAGCAGAGACACTCAGCAACCTTCTGACCTACGAAAAACACCAACACGTCCCCACAGAACAAGCATTCCCACACCCAGGATTACTCGCTCCTGAGGCAGTTCCTACATACAAAACACACTTGCTTAAAGTGCAGCTGTGAGCAGCACCGCTTGGCACCTGCGGCCAGCAGGGAAGTGTTAGGCGAGCATATGGCACATTGCTTTACACGCCCAGGGACGGACTTATGGGCTCCACGAAGGAAAAGGAGGGGAAAAACCCACACCCAAGCTGCTGAAAGCTTTTGCCAAACTGTCTCCAGATCACAAACCTTCCCCTCCCTTATCACTAAACTTAAGGTTTCCCACACACTAGACTGCAGAACAAAATGAAAGAGAAAACATGAGATACCAAGGCCGGGCGAAGGCAGCAGCAAGTTTTCTCTTCATCCAGAACAAACAAAACCCCTGAGCTTAAGCTTTTGAAGGGAGCAATTGAGTAAAGAGTGGACTGGCTTGAATTAGCACTGGTTGCCAAGGCTACTGGTGGATCTCAGGTTTATCTACATCACACCTCACAAATTCCCTTCTCAGACGTTAATTCCTGAGTTTCCTTCCACAACGCTGAGTTTTCTGGCTCCTTACCAGGAAGGAAAGGGCAATTGCCAGCCCTAGACAGGTGTCACTGAGACTGTGTCCTCTTCCCCTCCTGTGTTGCTACAAGCATTACAGGAAGGGCTCCCTCTATGACAGCATCGGTTCTGATGGAAGACACAGCAGATGTTTGTTAATTTAAATGTATGGAAGCTTACAATGGCCGAACAAAGCTAAAAAAAAGACCCTCCAAAATCTGAACAGTGGTTGAACAACTCTGACCAAAGCATTTGGTTCACTCCTGAAAGAAAACACAGCAGAAAAAAAGACTCCCACAAAAACCCTGCAGGAGACCCAGAGAGAACTGCGCATTCTACCTGTCCTCAGACAAACTCACAGCTACAGGGGGTGTCTTGAAGTTAAAAAGACCACAGAAATAAGACAGCGGAGGCTCTGAAGATGCTAAATCAGTGAGTTTAAATTTGCTCATTAAGGTTTCTAAACTTAAAGGTATTTGTCTGAAATCAGTATCAGTGAAATCATGATTTTATAACCAAGTGTAGAAAAACACAGACAAAATGAACAAAAAATTTGGGTTAGTATGAAAATCCTTTTCCTTAAATGCTTCTTTTTGTTGGCCGTACGCACACAGAGGGGTAAAGAGAATCCTTCTTTATTCAGCAGGCAAGCATCAGGCAGGCCAGTGCCACTGCAGAGCCAGTGCTGGTTGCTATCTCAGGTGAGTTCAGAGGTAAGGAGCACAAAGAGACGGCTGATAACACAAAACCAGCAGCGAACAGATAATCCAAACTGCTTAATTCCCACCATCATCACAGGTAAGAGACGAATATAACATAACAAAAAATAAACAAGCGAGATGCAATGAATCACAGAGAGTAAAAGCCACCAGCCACACACACAAACAACATCTAAGTGCCACATAAACATCCAGTATTGCTCCTGATACCTCTAACTCCTTTAAAAGCAAGGATGAAAAATAAGGTCACAGCTCCCTTCGGCTAATGGAACTGCTATTCTTCCAGCAGCAGCGGAAGGCTTACCTCACAGAAGAGGGTGAGTTTGTCATCTGGAAGAAGTCCATTGGCCTCATCCAAAAGAAAGTCTCTTCTAATGAATTTTTTGAATCCCCAGTCTTTGCCTTGGACAAATCGATATGCTCGCTGGCTCTCTGCAAGAAAGAGACAGGGCTTTAGCACCGGCTGAGCGACTCGCTCGATCAAACAGCACACGACAAGCGACTGACCCCAGCAGACAGACAGTTTTTACGCACCCATGGCTTTTGTTTCTTCTCCTTTCGCATTCAGGATTGAGAATTTGAACTTTGCTCGCACTTCGCTTTTTGGACAGCTCACCAGCAGCAGGTAGAGGGACAGATAATCCTTGCTCTCCTCATCTAGGCCTTTGGGGTTCACACGCAAACACCTGTAGAAGCAGGCAAGCAAATGTGTTGGCAGGAGCAGGTTTTGGCAGGGCATTCACATAGTCTTCAAAGAAGGGGCACAGTAGGATTTTCACAGTAAAACATAGAACAAACAAGTTCTGTTTAACAGCCACTGAGCCATAAGAAAATAACAGAGGGGTAAATAGTCTCGTGCTACACCTGCAGGACAGACAACAACATCCAGGTAGCAACTACAGGCAAAGCAGTTCAAAAAACATGGGGGAAAGAGGAATTAAATCACCAAAAAGCACTTTGGATGTCAGCTTTCAAGAAAGTGGAAGAAATAGGAAAACAGAAGCAATGGATCCGAGGAAGTGCAACAAATCCAGAGGAAGAGTAGGTGAAATTCCACAGGAAGCAACTGAAAGGAAAAATATGATTTCTGGAAGGCTGGTGGTTTCTCAAAAACATAATAGCAGGACAAAAAGAGAGGAACACTGCTGTGTGAAGACAAGGCAGTGAGTGCAGGAAGAGGGTAACTCTCAACCACTTCCATGACCTCAGAGTTGACACAGAATCTAACAAGAAGTAAAAGCTGGGCCAAGTGACTCACAGCTCAAATGCACAAGGACAAAGAAATCAGAGACCCAGACACTGGATTAAGCTGCGACTGGCAAAGGTTATAAAAGTAAAAGCAGCTCAAGAAAAGCACAGCTCTGCCACCCAAAGGAAGGGAACACAAATTGTATCCCACACACTGAATTATTTAGTGGCGATTTGCTGCAATCCACACTGAGGACGTTTAAAGAAAAACGCTACAACATTTAACATCACCAATAAGAGATAAGGAACCAGATGTCCATAGATCTGCTAGGTAAGATGAGACTCACAGCAGATACACACAATGACCAAAGTCCACTCTGAGCTACCGTGAGTTACTCGAGAACTCAGAGAAGATAAGAAAGGTTTGAAAGGAAAGGAAAAGTGCAAAAATAATGTCATCTTTGAGAAGCAGAAGCTCCTGGGAAAGAAGAGTTATAGAACACAGAGGTGATTTAAGTATTCAGTCCCTGAATTGACAAAGAGCTGCCATAAACAGACAGGTAACACAGCAGAAGCTGCGGTCTTGGACTGCAGCATTCAGAGTGCAAGCGAAAACTTTCTAACAGCATGGACTACCAGGGACTGAAATCGGTAGGCCGAAACAGACCCTGAACCCACTAGCTGCGGTCTCTGGTTGGCTTATAAGAACTTGTTAAGATAAAAATCAGTCAAAATAACCCTGTAAGACATTAAGAATCTCCCTCAGCAGCTCTGCTTTGAGGCAGGATGCAGTCTCCTCTCCAGCCATGGCTTCTGTTACTTCTAATGTTTCCCATTATCACAGAAACACTGCAAACAGCGAGATCCTCACATTCGTTCTGTGTGTCCAAACACCATGCTGAAGCAACAGCACTTTCACCCCGTGCATATGTCCTGCATCCAAGGAAGCAGGAATTCACTCACGTGCAATAAACGTATTTTTTAATGCATTTCCTCTGTCCTAGAACCCCAAATTCTTTTGCACAGCTGTACAAACAGAGTGAACCTCCCTGCTCCATTTCTTACCATTTGAGTTTATCGTTGGCTCCAGATGAAAAGGTTGAGCTCTTGATGACCTCACCCATTTCTTCTCGGCAGAAGCTGAAGTTGTTTATGGTCCACATGTAGGAAAACTTCACCACCTTGATCTTAAAATAGACGATAAGCAGCGGTTTAGGGTTGTGCCCACTCACCCTGGTGGGCTTAAAGGGCAAAACTGAAAACCTGGAAGTTTTACTGAGTGACTTGTGTGAGAAATAATGCCCAGCACAAAACAACAGAGCCTGGAAACGACTGGCAGTGCCAGCCACATCACTCCAGCCTCGCCAACTGTCTCCCCTCCAAATTTCCACCAGGGGCAGAGGGCAACATTCTGCTGATGTCTTGATGAATGCTCATTGTTAGCAAGCATAGTATCGTCTGAAAATCCGGACTCTAAACTTGTGCTGAATTAATTCCTTATCACAGGTTCTAACAGTACCACATCAAAACCATCTTGGCACAGCCCAGACCTACCTGAGTGTAGCACCAGCTCTCTGCTACAGGTCCACTCGACATTTCTGCCGGAGGAGGAGGACTCGGCACCCTTGACATCGCCAGTTTGAAGATTAAACAGAATTTCACAACTCAGCAGAAGAAATTTATAACTGATCTTCACCCTGTCAGTGCCCAAAAAGAGAGAAAAACAAAACTAACAACAAAGGAAAAAACTTCAGGAGTGCTGTTAAATCTCATGGAACACAAGCTAACGCCATCGGGTTTCCTCCCTTCCCCCTAGCACCTTCAAAATACGGTCTTACAGTTAAACATCTTGAAGTGTTACCATATGTCTTCTGAAGGGAGGATCTCCCACCTCCACTCATTCTTTCAAAATGTAGCTCCTTACGGAATAAGCCAAGCACATAATTTCCTTTAAGGAGTCTAAGACTCCAACAGGAGACTCTCCACTTGACTCGGCATTCACTACTTTACCCTGAGGCCATCATTTCAACTTGCTAACTCCCTGTTTTCATTTTGAGGGGCTCAGACCATCAGAGACCAGATCTGACAAATCAAGTTCTTAATCTGAAAAAGCTACAGGTAGCAACACACGCCCCAAACTCAACAGCAAAGCAAAACCCCGCGTTCCATGAGTCTGCTGGTATACAGGGAGAAGCTGGAGGGTGGAGGGCAGAAGTTAATCCTGAATTCTTGAATTCTTGTACCTCTCCCTGGCCTCCAAGAAGCAAGCTCCAGAAGGCTGGAGCTCCCCAACCATATAACTGGAGAAGGAAACAGATAATGACGGGATGCAAAAACTGACACTTGAACAGCTTTCTGTAGTTCAACAGGATTTTAAGAGGTACCAAATTTTTACCTCCATCTGACGTGTGCAAAGAAGCCTAGAAAGTTCCTGTGGCCCAAAGGCAAGACAAATATATTGGCCCGAGATACACGTCTGTGTAACTCCCTCTGAGTAACTGTCCCCTTAATATCCTACATCCTTCCCTCCCCAATGGCTTAGACAGGCAGGCAACAATAGAAGTTAAGACAAGGTGCTAATAGAATTGCTGTGTGTCAGCGCGTCCGTCGCTGTGCTTTTACAATAGCCCAAAGGGGACAAAGGTTCCACATTTTAAAGATTTTCTGGTATTTGGGAAATATTTTCAGTCTCCCATGTCAACACTTTCTGCAGAAGCTTTGCGAGGCTGTGAAATACAGCTAAAAAAAGATGTTAAACCCCAACACATCTCCAGCTCACTACAGCAATCAGCCATCAAATACTCCTCACCCACCAACAGCATTGCCCCTGTTGTTGCTGCTGCAGCAAACAATAACAGGAATAAACAGGTAATATCCATCCCTCTTCTGCAAAAACTACCAGTAAGGAAATGCTTGCTGCTTGCCCTGCTCAGCACATGGGCAGGGGAAGAAGAGAAAAGGTCAGTGAAATATAACCTTACAAGTGTGCTGTAGGAACCACTACGTGTTCTCCTGCCTCCTAACATTGAGCTGCCTTAAACACATTTCAAGAGGAACCACAGCTGACAAAGTGAAGTGAAGCTTCTGACAGCAGCAGGGCAGCCCCGCTGTTTATTTGCTCCTGAAAACTTAATGCTTAACTAGCCCACGCTTCCTCACTAACAGCTAGCACCTCCAAACCAGGAGTGAATTAAAAAGAGCTGCAGGCACGGTTTGGGAAAACAGTTTGGATACCAAAATACTTTCTGGCAAGGAGAGGCAGGGTCAACCCCAAAGGTACAGGCACAAATCAAATCACAGGAAACAGAATACAAAATATTATCTTAGGGACCCCTGCGAGCAGCCTGCCAGTCCCCGCTTCCTCAGCTACAAATAACAAACATCACTTGGCTCTGGATATCGTTAGGATTACAGTGAACCGAAACAATAATTCTCACCTCATTCTCAGCCATTTCCAGAGGAAGACACTTATCTAAGAACCAGAGCCAGACCAGATCCTCTAGAAACACAGGAAGCTTTCCCTTGCTGCCCTGTGCTTACAAACACCTCCTGACTCCAGCAGTTGTACCAAGACATCATGGCTCAAACTCCATCTACTGCAGGAACATACGGTCAAAACCATTCTGTGAGCAGCAGAGACTTGACCCGAGAGGGGTGGGGAACATCAAACAAACAAATCATTCCAGAAGCTTCTGAACTACGGGGCTCTTGCTATACAGCTTATGAATTTCCACTTCTTCCCAAGATAAACCAGCAACCTTTTCAGAAACCAGCAGTTTACACCCAAATTCCCCAGTATATTCATTTTCAGTCAGCTTTACTCAGCAAAAGATAACTTGCAGAAGTCTGTAAGAGAAATATGCTTTTAATTAAGCATTTCAAAACTGAGGTGATGGCTCCTTGGACTAGACCATATCAAAGAGTATCCAAGCACAGAGGAAAGGAGCAGGACAAAGATAATTGGAGTAATAAAACAAGAGGAAAGAGATATGGTAGCACAGGAAAAGACCATTATCTTCCTGCATACTTCAAAGCTTTGGAAAGGACAATGGAAGGTCTGGACTCACTGCATAAAGAAATTAAAAGGAGAAAAACCAAAGGGCAAGTTAACTGACAGAGCAAAGTGGCATGCAGTACTGCCAGCCTCCTGGGTGAACAAAATAAGTAAGTTTTAGGTTGTTAACTTACGCCCTAAGCAGGGCTCGCACCTCTCCTCCTGCTGGGCACGGCACAGAAGGAAATCAATGGGCACAGCATCCGCGTGGCCCACACCAGGAATGCCAAGTGATACCCCTTTCAGCCCCTCTGGTGCAGCCGGAAAACTCATCAGCTACAAACACAGGCTGCAAGTCGGGCACAGAGAATTCCAGAGGTTAAACAGAGCTGCCTAACTACTGACACGGTGGTGTGGAGGAGACTGCACCAAGGCAGCAGACAGCCTGTACCAACAGAAATGGACTGAAATTAGAAACCAACACTTGGGAAGGACAAAAGGGACCCACACCAAAAAACCACCAGGCAGCCTGGTTTACACAAGCAAGAGGCTTATCTTTGCAGAACAAACACATGCGAATCGTTCACAAAAGGCCAGGCACTGCCTGAGAAGAACAAACTATAAAGGAGCAACAGGAATGGGATACATACTAACTGAACCACACCTGAGTTAGAGGGAAGGCTAATTTATTCAAAAAAAGTCGCTGGTGAATTAAGCTTGAACACTTTGTAAATGCCGAGAGTGAACATTGCACCTTCCTCTGCCTCCTCAGCTCGCAAATCCAAACCCAGATCCTACTTAACCTCTGGCCTATCAAGTGCTATGAAACTTCCTGAGCTCAAAACACCTGGGGTTTCATTTACAATCTTCACCGGCAAGACAACAGATTGGAAAATAAACCTGATCATGGCAGAAAAATATAAGGAACGAACCAGCATCCAGTGCAAGGCGCATACCGGGCTGCAGGACCCACAACTTCTCCTCTTGCCTTGCACATGGACACTGCCCATACACCTTAATTCCGCTCATTTCAAACTACTCATGATCCAGTCAGAACATCCAGAATTCCTTTTTTTCAGAGATGACAAATCATGGAAAAGTGAAGCAGAGTTATCTAGAAAAACCATTTTCCACACAGTTAATGAGAGAGGTAGAGTTATCTCAAAACACACTGGATATTGGCAGCCCACTAGAATTCAGTCACTAAAATTCCACTTTGAAAAACTCGTAGTTTAGGAAAATTTATTTCCCATTCTCAGAATGTTTCTAGTTTTTTTTTCCCTTAAACCAATTCTGCAGTTATAAAGCAGGGTGCAGGGAGGCTTCATCACCCACAAAAATCATCACTTGCATGCAAGTATGAAGGGATGTGACAATTGTCCATGCAACATCAGCCCTGCAAGGGGAATTGAAAGTTTCAGATGTGTCTGGGAAGAAAAGAAACCCCACCATTCCTCAGCTGGAGACCATTCCTCACCATCCATAACCCCTGCCCCTCCAAGCATCACCAGATAAACCACCCAAAACCAAACCAAGCAGAGAGGAAGTTGGTGGCAAGAGGCAGCCCAGAGCTCTCTAAATAACCTTCTGCTTTTATAAACATGCCCCGCACGGATTATTTTGGCTCCTCAGTCATTAAGTCAAGTCGTATTTTGGACATTTTTGCCGGTGACTGAGCAGACACAGAGACTCGCACTCCTTTACCCACACGCAGCCCCACCTGTAAATTACCCAGAGTGCACTGGAATTACAGCCCCACTGAGAAATAGAAAAGTAATCAAGTCCTTAAAAGCAAACAACACTGTTTTATTTCAGAGTTAGGGATGTGTTTCAGCCCCACTCCTGTTTCACCGACTGTTTGCCTGGCCTTTAACTCTTTTCCCTTCCAGCCTCAATCCTTGAGGTTCGTCCCGAGATGTCTAAAGCTTTAATCTCCAAACCTGTTATTTTCTCAGAAGTTAATCTTCCTCATCTTTTTTTTTTTTTAAATCAGATCTTAAGCATGCTAAAAAGAAATCAATCTCTTGCTTCTTTTTCTCCAAATTCTCATCTTCACTTTTCCCTTCCCTCCTGCCAATCCATTCCCGCTCCTCTCTCTCCTCTAGCAAGGAAACGTTACTTGAAGAGCCTGACTCAGGTCTCACAGAAACTACCAGCCCAAGCAGACCTCTGTCTCAGTAAGAAACCTTATCTTGTTTTTAAGAAAAGTTTTGTTATTGCCTGTGAACTCTTTTATTTTAAGTTCTCCCTCACAGACAGATCCTACACAGGGTTTGACAGCTTTGCTCTCTCCGTGGAGGGTAAATCCTTTCCTGCCACTTGTCAGGACTCAGCTGCCAGTTCAGCAATCATTTTTAATGTAAAACATTCGCACTTTCAAGGCATTTAAATCATCTTCTAACTTAAAAGACAGAGCCACAAAAACTACTCTTTCCCAGAGCACTTCCTCACATGCCAGGGAAGCCTCCTGCTCTGAAAGCAGACTGGCAGCAGCTGAGTTTCCTCCCCAGTGGAGGTTGCTCTTCCCTGGTAAAAGCAACACGCTCCTAGAAACACCTCACACCTCTAAAATCCCAACAGGTTCCTGAGGAGTCAAAAATAACTGGAAGAAAATCCCTAAGCAGCACGATGTCTCATCGTGGAACCAAGGGAAAACTGACAAATCCAGTCCTGCTGAATTTTCTACCTGCTGTGCTGAGCACTGGCATTGAACAGCTCAAAGCACTAGATGGGGATGGTGGAGCTGACCTCCAGCAAAGTCCTGGGACTGATCCCCCCCAGAGCCCTTTGTTTATATCAGCTTCCCAGTAACATACACGCTTGGTGGTCCTCACACACCATTTTCCACTTGCCATCTTGCTTTAATGTCTTTAAGAGCTCATCAAATCCAATTGAAGCTGAAATACAGTTTTTGCCGTTATCACACTGGAAGTCAAGCTTTCAAATAATCCATTTGGAGATCACACAACCAGACACTGAGCTCCTGGGTTCCTTCACCTGCCTATGATTGCAGCCTGGCTTCAAAATGGCTATGGGAATTATTTTAATCTGCTAAAGGTACAGACTGTATGATTGCCCAATAAATGTACTCTGCGAACCAGCATGTAAAGCCAAGGTTTGGAAAAGCAGGAAAAGAAACCAATCCCTTGCTTCATTCCAGCAGAAAGCTCCTTCCTGTACTGATTTCCAGCAGATAAGCTGCCATTACAAGCACCCAGAAAGACTCAGTTTGCAGCCTGAACCACCAGGTAACACTTCTCCAGCACTCCTGTATTCACAGGCAGGAAGAGCCCTTATTTTCCAGTTACTTTTAGTCTTGACTACCAGACATCAACGCAAGAAGAAACAGGGAGTGGAAGGAGATGGGAATCGAATTCCAACCAGCTCCCACTTCCAAAACATCTGCATTCTCCTCAAAACCCAGCAGCCGTGTCTTCCATAGAATACATCACACTGGCTTCAATAAAGCACAATGGGTTTGCTAGTGTTATTTGAATAATCTCAGTCACATTAACAGCAAAAAAATCACATCTTACCATAAATCACACTGAAAATAACACAGTTATGGCATTCGCCCACACCCATATTTGAATATTCGAACCATTCAAGACCATGATTATCAAACTAATACGACATAGAGAAAAGAAAAATTGTGATAGCTTAGGTATTCTATATTTAATGTGGTTTTATTCAACAGGAAAAAAGGCTGGGCCAGAGGCATTGTTACATCATCCCTGCTTGTATCAGCGACACCTGGGAAGCAGGCAGCAAGGGGCATTGATTCCTTTCACTGCTTTCGGCATGAACGCTGTAAATTGTGTTATAAGTGAAAATAATCCCAGAGGAAGTATCTTGGACAGAGAGAGCTGCTTTGCTGACTTGTAATTTTAATCACACGTTCTAAGCCATGGTTGGTGTAAGCCATCTATTGAATCTTTAAAAAAACAGAGGGGAATGTAAAAATACATGGAAATAAATTCCCAGGAGATACTTACAGTTATTTCCCTATGAGCCAGCCCCATAAACTACATCCAGACTCAAAGGAGAAAGCAGTTCCCGGTGCTTTGATTTTTTCCTGTTACCTCTTCTGTTCTTTCTGTCAGAAACATCTCAAAAAGTCTTCCTACTATCTTCCTTATCAACAATAAAACTCAATAAGTGACTGGGCAATATTACCTAACGAGAAATACCAATGATCTGTCAATGAGAACTAACTCCAATCACCCAAACCATAAACCTTCACTGCCAAGTGACACTCAGGCTTCTATCACACGCCAGGCTTGGAGAGGCTGGCACCGACCTAAAGCAGGAAAACCTCCAGGACACAGCTGAATAAGACCTGCTGCAATGCTCATGCTTGCATTCCCTGATTAAAGTGGAATCATATAAAATGTAAACAACAGCCGTTTCACCGTGCTCTGCCTTGCTAGAAAGTAAAGGTCTGTAAGGCAGAAAACACACAAGGGCAGTTTCCAAACCTTCTACACTGATACAGCTGCACCAACTCATGGCTCATCTTCCCAGGAAGAAAATCACTGCTAACAGGGAACATTAAGGAAACCGTCTCTCTCGCAAATGCAGCAGTGAAATCCTGTCCTCTGAGCTCTGTTTACTGCCCCCGAGTGCCTCTAAAACATTAAGCACAGTGATACGCAGGGTTTCAAGCCCAACTTGTTGTGGTTGCACACTTCTACGAGAAAGCAGCTGAGGAATTGAAGGCACCAACATAGGGGGGTCATTTAAACCAATTCTGACATTACAACAGCTCATCTGTAAGGTCAGGACACCCAGCCGACAAGAGCCTTCTGCGCACCAAGGAAGGCGCCGGCTGCTGTCTCCACACGAAGAGAATGGATTCAGGGGTGGGATATGACAACATTCCGTAACAGCCAGTATTGCTAACTGCCGGCACGATTCTAGCTGTGTTCACTGAAAACCTCTCCGTGGATGCAGCAGCCCCTGGGAAGCAGCCAGGCAGCTTCCTTGGTTGCTGTACAGCAGTTCCAGCTGGCTCATCTGTCTCTGCCTGCTCTCCCCTCCCTGCTATCAGCATGTCTCTAACATCAGGGCTGCCACCGGGCTTTTCTTTCAGATACAAAGGCAAATCCATTATCGTAGAGTGCTTTGCGTTGGAAGAGACCTTAAAGATCACCCAGTTAAGGTCTGGCTTTTAAGAGAAGTGAGGCCTCACTGGCTTTAAAATCTCAGCTGAAGAAATAAAACTCCATCTGGGAAGCCTCCCACCAGTAAATAAACCCCTGCTATCACAGAAAAGTTGCTGTATACAATTATGATCCAAGTTATGATTTGTTTAACAAAACTGAGATTTCAACATGAACATTCTAACACCATTTTCTGTAGCTGGCGCACCTGAAATCACCAGTGCCTACTGGCTCCTGCTGTACTGATGGCCATAAAAGTACCTCCCAGTTCTGTACTTAGTGTCAGGGTGTTTGATCCCCACCCCTGGCCCTGCCTTTATAAACCCTATGGATGTCTATAAACCCATGGAGCCGTAAGACCCGCTGCACCTCACAGAACACAGTGACATCACTCCCGCCTGAAGCCAAAAAATTTACTCACAGTTTGAAAACAAACTCCCAAGTCTTTTCTGTTCATTTGCTACACGATCAGTGGTTCTGCATCTTTTCTGTCCTAAAAACAGGGAGGAAAAAAAACAAATCACAAATTGCATCTCATGTGTGCTATGTATTTTCTTGAATTCTCAGCTGTGGACATCAACAAAGAGGAGGAGACTTCCAGAACGGCTCCACTCCCTCCTTCCTTAACACAGCTATGGACCCTGACAAAGGGACAGTCAATGAACAGTGAAAGCAGTTGTAATGTGTTTACAGACACAGCTTCTGAAAAACAGGAGCTCCTTCCCTCCTCCAGGGTATGGACATTTTACTCTCGTGCTCGTTTCCTGTACTGTCTTCTGCTTCCAGAACTTGGGACACAGGCTTTACCGGAGAGGTCTCTCAGTACAAAGTTCAAGAAAGAACACAGCAGCAGCAGTTTTATCATCCAAGGCTCAAGAAGCAACACCCTCAATACAGGTGTTGGGTTTTATTTTCTTTAAAGCCCACATTTCTATTGCATTTCCTGTCTGTGCTGAGTAGGAAATGCCAGCAGTCAGAGACTGGAGGAACACAGCAAGCTCTTACATAATCCTCCAACCGTGTGGAAAATCAAGCCAAAGCTGGGAGGAGAGAAGGAATTTTACAAAATTACACCAGATATTTCCAAATGTGGAACTATGAATGCAATCAATAACGCAGCTACAGCTCCTGGTGGTACAAGAAATTAGGCACAAAGCTGGCAGATAACTGTTGTGCAGAAATAATGTCCAGGAAGAAATGAAGCGGATGATTTGGAGTTACAGGTCCACAGTGAGACAGGCAGGAGAACATCAATCCCCATGAGCAAAATGCTAACAGAAGGGCGTGCCAGGAATAAAGCCAGTGAGCGTCTCCTGTTGTGAACTGGATTGGTATCTGGAAAAATCACACAGTGCAGCAAACTGGGTTTGCAGCCAGTACTGGACACCAGAGCTGTCTGGAGGCTCAGCTGCAGTTTGGGCATTAACCCCAAACCTCTCTGAGCTGGCTGAGTGCACACTACCTAGAGGAGTCTGGGGACAGGACTGCTTTTAACATTTATCAGGTTTAATCAACCTAATGCTCTCCCAGTGCTTGTACCACGTTAAAACATCAGCAAACTGCAAGTTCAGTTACACAAGAAAAAAAGGGTTTTAGGCCCTCCACTGTGAGCTGTGCAAACGATGATGGCCCTGCTCAGCCAGACCACGAGTCAAACCAAAACCCCTGTCATTTTACCTCCCTCCCTGATCTGTATCTGTGTGCAAACCTAGAGGTTCTGGGGAGGAAATACCATTTTTAAAATAGTTTTCTACCTAAATTACGTGTATATATATATATATGTTTATCTAAGTTTAGGATAGAGGTAGCTACACTCAAGTAAATCAGGATATCAGATTTGGTAGCAGTTTCCCTGATCGTATGGCAGGCACAGCTCTGTATCGCTGTTCTCTACCGATCCCCTAACAGGATGACAGCTGGCTGTGTACTCCTGCTATCAGGTTGTCATGATCTCAATACACATCCGTGACAAAGTACCACTAAAGCAGAAAGATCTGTTTTTTCCTTCAGTGACACAACAAAACCAAACCATCCTGGGCATCTGGTTAGAAAACGTCATCGAAAAAGAAGTAAGCCAGTTACAGGCTTTGCTTAACTCATTTAGTGGGTTTACAAAACCAATGAATTCTGGTTTATAAAGCATAAATAAGAGTGAAATTCTTCAGACTGTTATAGGGCTGCTCATGAAGCCCTTCTGGTACTTGACAGGGGCCTACAGGAAAGGTTTTTACAACAGCCTGTAGTGACAGGATGAAGGGGAATGGCTTTAGATTGGAAAGGGGAAGATTTAGTTTGGAGATTAGGAAGAAATTCTTCACTGTGAAGGTGGGGAGACCCTGGTCCAGGTCACCCAGAGCAGTGGTGGCTGCCCCATCCCTGGAGGGGTTCAAGGCCAGGCTGGATGGGGCTTGGAGCAACCAGATCCAGTGGGAGGTACCCCTGCCCATGGCAGGGGGTGGGACTGGATGGGCCTTGAGGCCCCTTCCAACCCAAAACATTCCTTCATTCTTTGATTCACACATGTAAACACACCCCATAACACTGAGTTACAGAAAAATGACAACGAATACTACTATAATCCACACTTCTTACTCCCCTCAAAAAAAATCCTGACAGAAAACGCCAATTCCATTGCTCGGGCAGCTTTGCAAATTCTCCCAGAGCAATGCTACAACTGATACCAGCAGCTATCCTAGCCTGTACAGAGCATCATCGCCCTACCGTCCAACCGAGGCAACTTTGGCTGTGTAAGGAAGCTCCTTGGCCTGCTCAGGCTGCCCGAGGAGGCACCGCTGTGGGCCCAGGACCTGGCTGAGTGGCGCCAGTGCCGGCCCCAGGCACATGGGGTTCAAGAGTGCCCGCTCCCCTCACAGTGCCCTTACCTGCCCTGTTACTCATCCCACTCCTCCACTCCAGACTGCATTTCCTTTTTCCCACTCCCTATTTTCCTAGCTCCCCAGAGAGGCTCCAGGACCCTTCTAACCCAGGCTTCCCCCCTCAGGCTCTGCTCCCCAGACCCCACTCACCACTCCTGCTCTTCTTTCTCACCCTCCCTAGCTCCCAGGGGGGGCTCCACCCCCACCCAGGTCTCTAGGACCCCCACCCAGGTCTCTAGAACCCCCCCCAACCTGGCCTCCTCCCAGCTCCTCCCCCCACAGACCCTGCCCCTCGTCCCTCCAACCCCGCTTACAACTTCTGCTCCTCTTCCTCGCCCCCTCGGCCTCTACAGGGGCTCCGGCCCCCCCGGCCTGGACGCCTCCACGCCCTGCTCCTCACAACTCCTCTCCCCTCTCCACGGCTCTCACCTCCCGGCCCCACGAGCAGCTCCGAGCGCCGGGAAGCCGGTGCAGCGCTGCGGGGAGCGGGCGGGGTGGGCTCGGCCCCCTAGGAAAGCACCAGCCGCTGGGGATCACTATTTGGCAGCATGTCTTCCTCCCCGGGCTCCCCGGCGGGCGGGCGCAGCGGCTCACTATTGCGCAGGTGCCCGCAGCCCCGCTCTGCGCATGCGCGATGCTGGCGCACGGGCAGGAGACGGCACTTCCCGGCGGTCCCCGCGGCGCGCGCGCGCATTGCGCTCACTACACCGCCCCCCCCGCTGATGACTACCGCGCATGCGCAGCCCATAGCGCGACGCTGCTCTCTTGCCCACCTGCATGCTTCCTCCTGCACATGCGCCCTCTGCGGCCGGGCTGGCTGCCGCGCATGCGCAGCCGCGCGCGCCCGGCCCCGCGCCCTGGGCTCACAATCTGGCAGAGCGGCGGAGCACGCGCAGTGCGCCCTGCGGTCCCTTGAAACACAGACCTCACTATTTGGCAACGAGTTGCCCCTGTCGCAGCACGCCAGGCCCCTGCGGGTTCCTCACCTCGGAGCGGAGGACAGCGGCTCCGCACGCCCCACCGGTGTGTGTGCTGGGGGGGACACACACACGATAACACCGCCTTCCCCCCAGTCCCTGCGGAAGTTTCCAGTCCTCGCCCGGCTGCTGCGGCTCCTGTGCCCCGCACGGCCCCTCCCACCTCACCTGAGAAGGGCAGCGCCGCCCGCTCCACCCTCGCCTGCGCCTCACACTGCCCTAACCTGGCGCATCCGGGCTCCTGGCAACGCGCGGGGGCGGGGACCGGCGAGAGGGGAAAGAGGGACGGGGCCGTGCGAGGGGGCGTGGCCAAGGGTAGTTGTATGGGAGTGGTCGTGTGAGGGGGCGTGGTCATTGAGAGCGCGGGAAGGGCGTGCTCAGGCGTGGGGGCGTGGCCAAGGCAGTTAGATGGGGCCGGTGGGGAGGCGGGGTCAACGGGTCGGGGCCCGTGACTGGAGGGGCGGAGTCAGGAGAGGGGGCGGGGCACGGGGAAAAAGGCGGGAACGGCCTCGAGGGGAGGTGGCAGTGGCGAGCTCCCTCAGGAGTCAGAGAATCATGGAATGGTTTGAGTCATCACGGACCTCAAAACCATCCAGTTCCAACCCAGCCTATGTCAGGGCCTCCCCACCCTCACAGGAAAACATTTTGCCCTGAGATCTCACCTCGATCTCCTCTCTTTCAGCTCAAAAATGCACTCCCTGATCCAGAGCCCCTCCCTAAGTCTCCCGAGGTTCACCCAGAGCCTTTCTTCACTGTCCCTTTCAGTCTTCTGTTATAATGCAATTAATACAATTAATTCACTATAGCAAAGCACCCCAATGACCCAACCAGCCAGGTTACAGCTTAGTAGAAGGGTTTCCTACACAGAACAAAGAGAAACGTCTCCTTTAATTCAAGGCCATGTGCCGCTTTGCAGAAGGGAGGTCAACCTGTTTTGTGGTTTAGACGTTCTCCTGATCAAAATTTTTTTCCAGGAAATGGGAAATTAAATCGGGTAATCTGTGAAAATGAAGAGCGAATTCCACCTCTCCTCCATGCGAAAAAGTTATTTAGGGTCGATTCTGCCCTCCTTGGCAGCACACAGGAGTGAAACACTGCCACTTAATCTTCACAGACACCACCTTCTGCCTTTATTACAGCTCTGTTATAAAGTTACAGGACAATTCCCAGGTGCAGGTGCTGCTTCAGCCCGGGAACTGCCACGGGATTCACTGACACGTGTGTGTTTTGACAGTACTGTGCGTGTGAGAGAACCAAATTCTCCAGTTCATTCCCTTTGGGCATCGTTCTCAGCATCATCAAGATACAAGAGCGGTTTGGGGTTTTCCGCATGAAAAGGACTGGTAAACACTAACACACCTATAGGTTTGGCAGTTACTTTGGTGGATTCGCAAGTGTGATTTTTGTGTGAAGCTGATTAAACTGATGTCTGTGAGAGTTCTGTGCAAGAATGTTAAATAGCTCCTGCTTTTTAATATTCACTTCCTCTTTGGTTTTAATTATTTTGTTCCTACATTTTCCCTTTCAATTTACTAAAAATCTAGAAATGTAATTAGAGAGAGGCTAAACTCTGAGAAACTGCCAGCGTCTCTACATCATGATTAAATATCTCAGCCATCCCTTTAGTGAGAGGCTGAAAAACAGAATTCTCATAATTATCTCCCTGTTATCCAGGAAAGAATCGGCAACACGTACGGATAGGGAGTTATTGAAAATGCAGCACTAATTAAAATCTCATATAGGCTGCTGCAGATCGGGAGAGTATGAAAACACAGTTATTTGATTATTTCCTGTATTTGTTATCTTTGTTATGAAAACAAACAAAGCCCATTCTAAACAAAACCCATCTCCCATCACTGGAGAGACTTAATGAGGCTTTTATACAGGCAACAGTCACACAAACACCGCGAGTTGCTTGATCCGCCTCTGCTTACACTATCGAGACATTGATAGAACACACTTTCCATACAGAATGCAAAAGGACTGCTGAGGTACAGTCATAAACAGGAATGGGATCACCGCTTGGTTTGAGGACACGGTTGGTTTGTTTGTTTTAAAGTTAAGACATAGAAAGAATCTTGATATTCCAGGTTTCATTGTGAAACAGCAATAGCTGTGCCATAGTCAATTAAAAGTCTGGTGTCCACCAGGTTATCCTTCCAGTCTGACTTCTGCCAGGGCATCTCCATCTTCCTGACAGTGTCACACTCTCACCCACCACGCACAACGCCTGCCTTTTATTTATCTTGTCAGAGTGGTCTAAGCTGTGGCACCAGCTGAGCACACTAGAGGACGATAAGTGCTGATATGGTTTGAGATGAAAGGAAACGCTTCTGAGATGCTGGCTTCTTTGAACCGCACAAGTCTGAGGATCCTCCAGGGGCAGGAAACTGGCAAGCTTTTTCTTTTGCAATGCTTTTCCTCAAAATTTAATTGCAACAGAATACCAAGTGCTGAGCATTTAGAGTCCAGTATCCCCACTTTTCCTTCTCTGTAAATTAACTCATATTCAGTGTTGCACCGAGCAGAAGGGCAACTTGAATATTACACATCTTTTAAGACTTTTAAAAGTGGAGAGAACTTAAGCAGTTTATTCATATACATATATATAATCTGTGGAACCGTTTGCTTCCTGTTTCAAAGCAGTGATCCAGAGAATGTAGGAATTAGGTGGGGTTTAGGCATTCCGGTTCAAAACTATGACTGAAGATAATTATTTTTCTATGGACGTATAAAATTACAAGTGCCTACATTTTTCAGGTACTATCCTTCCTTACCTGAAATGTCACTTCTGGTTATGCACATGCTCAAAACCATCATCGCCTGAGCACTGACACAACTGGCTCCTCCCTTCACTGCCTTTGGATCCAGTAAATAATGGTACAAGACACAGTGAGGACCGGCACTTCTATGAGCAAATGCTGCTGGTCACGGTGGGATAGCCTCGTCCTTCACATACAAACCACTCTCAGATCTGAGCCTGCTGCTATGCAGGTTTCTTGTCCAAAGTTCCTTTCCCAACTTCAAAATACTGTCAGAAACTTAACTTAGGCATCAGTGCTGTGATTCAAAACTTGTGAGTTTTACTTGTGAGAAAACAGAGTTTAAAAAATCTTGACCTCCTTTGGAGCAATACTGACTCGGAGATTTTAATTGCAGGGAATCTGTTCATGGTGCTATTTTTGCTGTATTGGAAAAGTATCAAAGCTAATTTTTTAGAAGAGGAAATTATACTTTTAAATGCACTATTGTGAGAAAGTGACTCCCCAATGCCTTTGAGTTGGTGCTTTGTTTCTTGTTAGAAGCATCTCCTGTCTTCCCTGATGAGCCTGCTCTTGTTTTCAGTGCTGGTTTGCTTTAAGATGCTTTTGATCGTGCATTCATTAAAACCTGATCCTGCTGCTTCCCACCAGCCCTAATGGTCTGTGATATTATTTTCCTTTCTCCAAGCCGCTGTTAACTCCGCTGGCACCTGCAGTGTAGAGGAGCTCAGAACATTGTCAAAAGTCCTCCAGAGTTATTCAAACCACCTTTTCTCCACAAACAAGAATTAATCTTCAATGTTATCACAGCAATCTTCCTTAGCAGGGAAGTGGGAACAGACTGCAGCAGAGACTGGAGGTTTTTATCACTGCTGTTTCCCCCTTCTACAGGTACAGAGAGATAATTGGACAAGAGACATAAAAATTAAGTATAAGGCTCACTCCATTAACAGAGCACGGAAGTATGAATGAGCATAAAAGGCTCAAACAGCTGCGGGGAAAGAGGAAGTAAATCAAGGAGAAAAATAGCAGGGAACAATGAAGCAAAGTGGCGTAGTAAAGGGAAAGTGCAAAACTGCATTTGCAGTCTTGACCTTGCAGGGAACAACAACAGAGCAGGAACAGGCAGGGTCTTTAAGGGATCCACAAAGTAAAACTCTTTCAGTTACACAGCACGAGGATTCATGACCAGATGATGGCATAGCCTTGTTCTGGTTTAACGATGGTGGAGGGGAGAGCTCTCTGTTGCTGTGGCGGAAGCACAAGTTTGAAGGTCAGCATCAGCTGGCAACGGGTACTTCATCGCGCAAGGACTAGCAAGGATCGTGACTTAAGTATTGCTACTCTAGAACATTCCTACAGACCTGAAGAGCTTATGTGGAGCTCATCAGTTCCTCAGGTTTGCCTCCTCATTAGCGATGTCCTGCAATGATTACTATAGCATTAAAGTGCCTGGGAGCGGAACGGCACTAATGAGTGCTCGGATGTGGAATTTCATTTGCAGATGCACCCAGTTACTGCACAGAAAATCGCTTTCTAGATTTCAACCCAAGCACTCAGAAGCTGTGAAGTCCAACTCACAGTAAGGTTGCCCATGCAATATTTCAGTCCTGATCTGTATGCTGTAGTCTTTAATTGCGTGATCACATTATCTCTACCCTCATTTCCTAAGGAGATAAAGCTTACTGATGTTCCTCTCTTCCTACCCCATCCCTCAGTACCTTCTAATTAAGCCGTTTTCCAAACAAGTTAAAAAAAAGAAGTAGGGGCCTCTAAGCTGACTGCATCCTACCACGTCCCACAAAAGCACAGGATGCCAATTCCAGCCATTCCAGAACTACGTTTTCCTTTCTGTGACTGTGTAAATTTATCGATAATTAAATGAAGAGTTGCATCGTGTGTGGGTTCCCAAGACTTATCTAATTCCCACTTCCTAAAATATTCACTGACTGCAAAAATAATTCATTTCTTCTGAGCGTTTCCTCACCTCTCAGGTAACGGTGCCTCACTGCTCAGAAATATTCATGAAGCTCTCTCAACCAGTACCACTGGTTTCCTGCCATTTGGTTTCAAACAGATATGATTTTTGGTTTTAAAACGGGATATGATCCCATCTCTACTGCCCAAATTCTTTCCCACTATGAACCTGCACACACGTACCCCATGCTAAAGCGGGACTCTAAAGCTAGTGTGTATTTTCTCCAGTGGGTGCTGTTTTGCTTCTCATGTGCTTTTCAGCCTGTGAAATCTGACAAGAACTCCCGTTTCCCTTGCACAACTGTGTGGAATCCTGCAGGATAAGCTCACATAACTACTGACTCTTAACAGAGCAGCACAGCAGCACAGCATAAATCCCGATTGTTCTTAAAGAATGACTGTTAGGGTTGGGTTTTTAGTGCTGTCATCAAGACTGGCAAGTCATTGATTTTGAAGCAGTAACAATAACGTCCTTATCCCTTGAGGGATGAGGACTGTCATTTGAGCAAATACCTCTGCTATCGCGTGAGCAGAACATTATCTGAGTTATATGATTATATCCATCTCTACAGAATATACTCACATACGGCATGATCTACCTTATTCTCTCTGCTCGCTAGCCATTAGGGGCTTCTAAACATCTGCCAATGGAGCTGCAGAAGGAGCTTGTAAAACCAAAGGAGATGAAAGGGAAAGGAACGCAGCTGCCAAGTTTCCCCCTCTGCGGATGCCGTGTCTCGGGTATGAAATGAAACTTCACCTTTCTGGGCTGATACATTGAGTTTCTCCTGGAGGGACAACAGGCACAAACACTGCTGTTTACTCTCAGTACACGTGTGACGCTTCTCTCCCTGGATCCACCAAGAACTGACAAGGTTCCTGGGAGGATTCTGGCAGAAATATTTCCAAAATCATTGACTGTGACGCCAGCGGCAGCTGCTGTGCCGAGAGGGAGCCCTTCGTGCTGCGCAAGGGCAAGAGGATGCAGAGCTGTGCACACAGTTATCTATACTCATGCAATAGGTGATGGAGGCCACTCTGCAGAGGAGGTGATTGTCTTAAAGCTTCTAATGACCCAGCTTCGACGTCATCTCTGCTGACAGCCAAAGAGAATTAAGTAGAATAGAAATGGAGAAAGCCCTCGATTTTCACATTACATTTTTACAGTACACACAAGGACTCCAGAAGTACAGTTAGATCAGTAATTAAAGAGAAACTGCTTTTTTGTTGGCTTTCCCCTTGCATTTCTTGAAAATTACTGAAATGAGGGTTCCCCCTGCTGGTAACTGGCTGAGTCATAAACAGACACAGGGCTGAGACTCCAGAGCCAACAAAAAGTAGAGGAGGATGGAATCTCTTCACAACGTCTTGGTCTGACCTTCATGTTTTGCACATGTGGGGCCTTGCCTAAGGCACTTCATGAACTCATCTCCTACTCAATCAACTTCCCTTCCTCTTCCTATCCCTCAGATAAAGACCAGCCACGTCTCCTAAAGAAGCAGCAAATCACACGTGCTCCCCTTGGTAACTCCTTCGCAAGTCATCCCAAGTTCAAAGCATGACACAGTGAGTGCCTGAAGCACCTACGTCTTGGCTGCAATGGGTGATATTTACATGTACGAAACCTTCTCATTTGGGAAAATACATCAATACCACAAAACCACTGCTTGCACACAGCTGGGGAGCGACAGACAGGTCAAGCATACAAGACTAAAGAACAAGGTGATCTTTTTTATTTAACTGGGTTTGCACCCTTCTAGTAAACTTGAGAACGTCTATAAAAAGCAGAGTTGTAGCAGAACTGGCAAAGCCCAAATTCCTGGTAGAGAACCCAAGCGCTGAAACCTCTAAACTGCCTGTGGGTGCCCATGCCGCCACAGAACATTTCCTTCTTTGAACAAGCAACAGATGACTTGTGTGCAGCACCTAAGAGCCCCTCGCGCAGCCTTACCCCGGGTGTTACGCAGTATCTAGACAGAGTAAGTCCTGCCAACGCTTTGTTGGAAGTCCTACCAATCTCCTACTTGAAGAGAGAAACCTTTCCTGACATTTCTCCAGAAATCCAAACACCACCTTTGAGGACACTTTCACTGTTCATAAAAAAGGAACAAAGCCAAAACGCAATTAAACATAACTTTCCCTCTGCCAAAGGGGCCTGGAAAGAGGAGTTACCACTTCTAATAGGAAAAAGTAACACAGAGGATGAAAACTTTATTGGAGCCTAGCCCAGTTCCTTTGGAGCTTCCCTGTCCTTATTTAAAGAAACAGCTGAAGTCACGCAGGAACACACACCAAACGCCACCAGACGGGCTTCTCAAACTGTGGTAACCAGTCTGCCACAGGGGAGAGGCGTTACAGCAACCCGCCTGGCAGCTCCGCGCTGGGGACCTGTTTCATGGCAGCGCTGTTAAAGCTAGCCAAGAGGAAAAGCCAGTGCTGATTTGAAAATAGCTTCTTGAATCGCTTTTGCAGCCTCCTCTGGGATCTTAACAGTACGTGAGGTCTGGAGAGAAGACAGCAAGCTGTCCAAGGAAATCCACAGGATTCAGACTCAAGGTAGGTACAAGAGCTGCCGTTGTTTCTAGAAATTCTTATTGCCCAAGAGTTGGAGGTATGGCAAGAACTAAGCTGGAGCAATACCAGGAATAGGCTTTAGAGCTAAAGTGGGTCAAGAGAGCCTGCAGCAATCGGGAGAGAGAAAATCTCCTTTCTTTTCTTACTTCTTGGCAGACTAATCTTTAAATCTGTGCTCTGAATACAGACAAGTTGAAGATATTGGTAAAGATGGATCTTGGCTTAGAGAACAGACCCCGGGAAGCTCCCAGCATTGTTCTTTCTGCTGGTCATCAGGGCTGTTGCAGCGTGTGGACAGGGACAGACCTGCAGCCTTCAGCAAGAGTCCCTTGGGACAAGGATGGCTTCTTCTCCATAGTTAAGTAAAAAATTGACAAAGACTTTGGTTTTTGGTTGGTTGTTTTTTTTTAAAGAGACTGACTGTCTCTCTCCTAGAGCTACACCCAAACTCAGGGCAAAATGGGGAGAAAAGTGCAGGACGAGCAGTGTTCCTGGCAGGGGAGATGCTGTAGATAAAAAGGACATCACAGATAGTAGATGGACAGCACAGCGGGAAAGGATGCTGCTCCCTCACTCCCTCTATTTCTGACCACAAACTCTCTCAACAGCTTTAGTCAGTGTAGAATTATTGCTAAGAAGCAATCGTCCTTCTTTCGAATCAAGAGCGATTTCCCTTTGAAACCAGCACTGGTTTGTAACAGTAACAACCCAAATACTCGTTACCGGCAATACATTTGAACAGGAATTCCATGATTATCACAAGGAAGCAGAGAGTTGAGGGAGTAAGGGATTTACAGCGCGTTTTTTAAGTGTTTGTATCTGCACAGTGACGGAGAACTGGGTCTGTTCCTACATTACATTACTAATAGAAGGGAAATCAAGTCTGCAAAAACCAATAGAACTGAGAGCTCACCTAGAACCTTCTGGCTGCTTTTGGTTGCTGAGTTTGAGAACTGGTTTAATTTAAGATTGTGCTAAGGAACAGATGAGCTCAAATCCTACAAATACAGAGGAAAGACAGTTTCACGATTAAATCACACAAGAAGTAATTAATTCTTATCTCTGCCGCAGTGTTCCTGAATGAACGATGCGATTTCTCTGCTCCCTTTTATAAAGTGGAAATAGCATTCATTACCTGGGAGATTCTGAGGAGGATAACTCTCTTTAGTGAAGGCAGACTCTCCGTATGGTGACGGATGCCAGCACACGGTGTTCCTCAGGCAGTACTCGTGGAGTTAAGTCACAGAAGCTTTTACTTTGGGATTCTCTGCTACTGAGAATGTGCTTGTTTGGTACTTAGCACTTGACCTTTAAGACAACGTAAGGTGAGGGGGACGAAAAAGCCTTTAACAGCGTCCGGTTTAATTTTGCAAGAAACAGGTTCAGCAGAACCACAGGAGAGTAAAACAGATTAAATTAAAAACAAATCTGAAGCAAAAAAAGCTGTAAGAAACACTGGAGGTGTGGGGGAAGCAGGGGACAAAGAGCCTTACAAGAGCTGTGTAGGAAAGAGATCAAGCTCCCATCTGGAGGGGCAAAAGGCCAAAGCCCCAGAGCAGATGGAGAGCGAGCGACAGCTGGTGGGAACACGCTTTCATCTGTAAAGTTCGCTCTTTGGAGAATATTGCTCTCCAGCTCTGAAGGCCTCATTATGGTAACAGCTCCTCCCCACACGGCGCTGGGAGCCGGCCCACGCTTGGGAACAGCTGCTCGGAAGCTCACCACGATGGCGGTTAATTACCAAGGGCCCTTTCAATGCTTAGAGGCTGCTGTCACACAACCTTGGTGTGGTTTTAGCAGCAGAGGGGATGAGAAGAATTAATCTGGGCCCCACTGGTTAAACAGGTTCCCTGTGAACCTTTGCATACGCCAAGAGCGGCTCCTGTGTCAGATCTCGGATGAAGAACATAACGCATTGCGGTGTTCACACATCGTATCTCGACAGAAGTGTCCGACTGGCGGCTCCACCAACTCAGCTCTGCAAAGCCCAAACAGTCAGCCAGAAGAGGGGGGGCGTCTCCAACACAGGCATTTAATCCAGGGAGCTTTCCAGGCCGCTCGGAAGAACTAACACAATCCTGAACCAGCCCTCTCCTGGGAGAGAGGCGCGCCTGCCACTCCTCCCCAGGATCAGCCAGCAAGACTGAAATTGAAGTTCTGGAAAAGTGGCCATCGTCTCTTTTTCTTTAATAAAGATACGAAGTTTTTTTCCTGTTAAGGCAAGAATTTCATCCTGCTGCTGGGCTCTAGCGATGCAGCTTTGATTACAGGAAAGAACAAAAAAGCTCAATTACAGCAAAAACTAAAGCAGCACACTTTAAAGACAATTTAGAATTAAAAAAAACTAAAACAAAGAAAAATCCAAACATTCCCCTTCTGATCACCTGTGCTGAGTCCAGTTCCACAACAGATTTTGAGGTACGAGACAATAAATTAAAAGTTCATTCCAGCTGCAGAGATCAATCATTTCCTCAGTGCGATGTCTTCTTGACTCCCTTTCCAAATTTGGCATCGAGTCCAAGGCCTGCAGAGAGAGAAAAGAACCCACTTAGAAAACTCCTGCATAGTCTTCAGACAAACACTGCCAAACTCTGAAAAATCAATTACACAGCCCCAGTTTAAAATGGTCCCTTGGAGGCAGCAACGCCCCGGTGTGTGGAAAGACCTAATGGACCTGAGGGAAGTCAGGTTCCCACTCTTCCCACACGGCTAAGGCCGCTGACTCCAAGAGTCTTCTCACGCAATTTGATTTCGTGACCAGTGCCTCGTGTCGGCTCCCCCCTGCTGCACATCGACACTGTTTAAGCTGGCGTTTGCTTCCAGACTCACCAAGGAACACCAGGACTGTCCCCACCCACTGCAACGCGCTGATGGGGTTGGCAAACAGGATGACGGACGCAAGGATGGTGAAGAACTTGCGGGTTGTGGTAATGATGGAACAGGTCAGAGGTCCAAAGTAAACCACAGTCATGAAGATAAAACTCTGTAAGACACACAAACCAATGCCTTTTGTCACTCTGACTGGAAAACATAAGATATGATCACATTTCAGGTGAAAAGCCAGAGCCAAATGAATCTTATTTCAAATCCTGATTGTTTGCACGCAAACTTAGACCAGTTTTATTCTGGAGGGAGCCTGTGCAGAAAGCGAGCAGCAACTAAAGCCACAGAATGCGAGGCAACACTACTGCAGCATCTCCTGACGTGCGGCAAAGGCTGCAGAGGCAGGAAGCGTGTTTACCTGCCCCAGCGCGCTCGTCAGGCCAAAGAGCAGGATGTTGTAAATGATGCTGGGATAGCGCTCAGTAAAACTCAGGAACTCCCAGAGCTCGCCCGTGAACAGGATCCCTGGAAGGAAGATCAGGATGAGGAGCGTGAGTTCAGAGCCCAGAGACAGTCTGAGCAGCTGCTGCCCACACCGCGTAACCTCAGTTTGTGCTCGGATCCTAGCATAGCTGCTAGAGGCAAAGGCTGAATCCCAAACAGCATAAAACAAAGACAACAAGAGAAAAAGGGATCACCTTCCCGGTTAATTAATTAAAAAAGCAATCATTAACTGCAGATCCCATTCTGACAGACCCCTCCCTAGCAACTAATTAGAAGTGCTACTCCTTAACTGGAGCAGAAAGCTCCGTGGATAGGGTTTGCTTCCTCTTGCGCTGCACGGGACACAGTGTCCTCTGCTGGGCACAGAAAGAGCGACACAGAACAACCCGGCTTCTTCGCAAGCAGACAAAAACCACCAAACCAAACAAAGTCATCTGCAAAAAGCATCCCAGCCCCCGTTTCAGCACAGGACGTGGTGTCTCTTCCCACGGGGCACCGCAGGGCAGTCTCTGGGTGCGGTGGCTGTGGGTTTTGTGGGATGCTCCTTACCGGCCCCAAGGAACAGGGTGGACCACAGGTTCACATTGAGCATCATGTGGTTGGAACCTGTCTGGTAGTGAGCTCTCATGTGGTCCTGAGAGACCCCTGTCAGCCCGTCCAAGGTCAGTGACAGCAGCTGCGAGATGGAGAGAGCAAAGAAAAACATCATCCTTTATATTCTCTGTATGGGGCAAACCTTGAGCATCCTCCCCCTTTTCTACTTCCCAATCTCCTATTCACAGAATCATAGAATGGTCTGGGTTGGAAGGGACCTTAAAAGCCCTTCCAGTTCCAACCCTCCTGCCATGGGCAGGGACATCTCCCACTGGATCAGGTTCCATAGCAATGATGTGGCCTCAAAACACACGCTAAGAGGGACATGCATGTCCTCCTGCCCTGATCTCGCCCCACACTTAAGAGTGCACTCCTCAAACCATACGGGGAGTGTTTCCGTGTTAGCTTTAAGGTTCACCTGATGTACAAAGGACATGGGCTTATCTGTGCTGTAACCGCCTGTCCCTCCACACCCCGCAGGCTGTTTCTGTGCCAGCAGCACTCACCAGGAGGAGTTCTCCATAGCCAAAGACATGCTCCTCGCTCCCAGACGCCTTCTGGGGCTTGTACAGGAACAAGGCAACGCCTGCCACTATCAAGAGCACGCAGAGATACTTGGCCAGCGGATACTTCTTCCGCAGCAACGTCACTCCTAAAAGCATGACTGTAAAGAAGCAACATCAGAAATCGCTCACAAATCCTCCGAGGGGATTTTAACTTGGCCCGACAGCACCACACACAGATAAAAACCCGCCAGGGCTGGGCAGGCAGAGGGGACTGGCACTCTGGACAGCTGAGGTCACAAGAAACCCATACAAACACAGGAGAAGAAAGGTGGAATAGGCTTACCTGGGATGGGCTTACAGGATTTGCCCAGGACCTGTGAAAGAAAGGCCATATTAACAATCCACATCCCACTGACGCCCCACGAGATGATCCCAGCAGTGCTGGGGGCACAGGGCTCAGCCCATCCTGATGCAGCCTCCAATAAAACACAGTGGGGGCGTCCAACGGGACAGCAAAGCCTCACCACACAGCCACTCAGTAACAGGGACGTCTTCAGGGATTGTCCTGGGCCCTCCAACATCAGCACCAACTGATTCCGTAACATCTAGGGTTTGCTATTCCCTTTCTGGATCAGCCTGAGCTCTCCTGACCCCCCCTTCACGTGCTCAGTGCCAGCGATCCAGCCCCACTAAAGCTGTTACAGAGAAACGCATGAGGAAACACATTTCCCTCCCTGTTATTGCACTGGCTGCTTGGCCCACAGCACCGGCTCCCTCGCTCCGTGCCTGGTTTCGGCGTGCCCTGAGCACAAGGGGTAACAAAGCACCTGTGTCGGGTAGCTGACGAACTGCAGAGCTGAGTTGCTGGAAACCATGGCGCCCAGGTATGAGAGGGAGCAGGCAGCGTAGAGCCAGCTCCGTGTGCGGTCCGCCTTCACTGGGTCGAGAAACCGGATCACTGGAGGAGGAACAAAGAGAAGGAAAGTCAGGAGAGCCACAAACAGCCCCACCATCGCAATGGGCCTCATGGGCATCACTGGAGACAAAAGGAACCATCAGTAATCATGCTCTGCTGTGAAAACAGCAACTGTCCCCTCCTGCGGGAAAAACCTTGGCTGCTGACCTCTACGCCCCACTGGTGACTTCCAGCCCCAGCTGGCAACGTCCAACCCAGGCCACTGAGTTCCAGCCCAGGCTGGCAACTCCCACCCCCAGACAGTGACCTCCAGCCATGCTGCCCGAGCAGCGGAGCCTGCTGGCGCCCCGACCCTGCGGCCGCTCCCTGCCCTGGACTCACGGAGCCTGGCGAAGGCAGCATTGATCACGCACTGGATGAATACCAGAGTCAGGGCGTACTTGAACTTCTCCTGCTTCGTGCCTTCCCCGTATCGGCCTCGCGTGCTGCAAGGGCAGGAGACAGTCAGACAGACAGACAGACAGAGGGACACAGAGAGAGGCAGACAGAAGGATGCACAGAGAGACAGACATACAGACCAATGACCATAGACAGAGTTAGATGCAGAGAGACAGAAAGACACAGAGAGACAGACAGTGGAATGTGGAGAGAGACAGACAGACGGGCAGCAGGGCTTAGCGAGGCAGACAGACAGCAGGATGTGAACAGCCAGACAGTTGGCTGTAGAGAGAAATAGACAGCAGGATGTGGAAAGCCAGACAGGCAGTTGGATTCAGACGGGCAGCAGGACGTAGTTAAGACACACAGACAGCGGGACACAGTGATACAGACAGACGGAAGCGCGGAGTCCCCCCCACTAACATGCTCTCCTGCAGGATCCCGTAGTAGAAGTAGCAGGCGAAGACGCCGAGGAAGCAGACGGGGAGGCGCAGGCGCTCGGGCAGGGCGGGGGCAGCCCCGCTGCCCCCCATGGCGGCGGGGCGGGAGCTCAGCGCAGGGCCCACGTCCAGCACCGCGTCCAGACCCGCATCCCGCGGCGGCGGCGGCGCCCTCATGCGCGCCCGCCACGGGCCAGGCCCCCCTCCCCCGCCGTCCGACGCGCTGCCTGAGCAGCGCATCAGACAGCGGGGGGAAAGCCTGGCCCGCGGAGGGCGCAGGCTGCGCGGTGGAACCCGGGACACTCTTCACCCACATTGCGGAGCCTCCCGCACCGTCGCGGCTCCGCGGCGGCGGGAGACTTTCGAATCAGGCGGCGCGCGGGGCAGCCCCGCGTCGGGGGCCTTCGCGGCGCGCAGCCGCCGCGGTGACGTCAGACGATGTGGAGCGCGCGGATTGGCTGTGCTGGGGCGGCGGTCCCGCAAGCTCCCGAGACACTCTGGGATGGCAGTGCGCATGCGCGAGCGTGACCCACCACCGCCCCCAACGCCGCTGCGCACCCCGGGTGCGGGAGGTGAGGAGCATACGAGCCCCGCTTGCAGAGCCCCCGGGAGCAGCGGGACAGCCCCATCCGTTACATGCCAAGGGCGCCGACTGCCCGAGACGTTTATTTAGCTCCCGTTCAGCCAGCGCTGCCTTCCCACCTGCCACCACTCCCCAGTAACCATCAATCACCAACGTGCAACAGCTGCAAAAATAGTGTCTTTGGCAGAAATTAGTTTCAAGATCGATTACAGGAAAATGGGGTTCTTCCATACAACCAGAACAAAAAAAAAATAAAAATCAAACCCTCCTGGCACGAGTCAGCTTTGCACTCAGCACTCCCTGGTTACGGGAGGGTTGGGAAGCACTAGGATTTAGGCTTCCCTCCTGGGCAGAGGAGCTGCAGCACCCCCTTCACCCCATGGCAGCTCTGGGCAGCAGCAGGGCTTTCTGCACAGCCACAGCCCCCCCAGCAGAGGCGGCTGCTCCCCGTGCTCCAGGGCAGAGGAGCTGCCTCAGTGCAGGCACAGCATTCTCTGCCCCAGCCCAGGACAGCACCCAACACCCCCTCGACCCTCCCCAGGGCCCAAGGAAGCCCCAGCCCGGGTTCTCCCAGCTCAAGGAGCCATGGAGCGCAAGTTCACCTCTACTCCCTGGGGCTGCTCTTCACCAGCAAAACAATCACACGGGAAACAAATACAAATCGATACAGAAAGTGCTCAGAACAGCAAGAGGCTCAGAAAAAAGAGCCCCTCCAGCAGCGAGGAGGCCTCTGCCACGCTGCTCTTCACAGTTTGACATCCCAGTAGGAAGTCAGCCTTGGCTCTCAGTCCAGGGCTGCCTCCTGGCTGTCACATCCCACCTCCAAGGACATCATCTCTGCTGGCTGGCACAGCTGTGCCGAGGAGCCAGCACTGGCCCTCTTCCCCAAAGGCTTCAGACCACGAGAGAGCTGTGGAAGACAATGCTCTCTTCCGCCTGGCCACGCTTCCAGTGTTCGTCGTAATTCAGTGGAGGTGGCTCGGACACCTCGCTGAAGGCATCTACTGCAGTGTCCTTCCGCACTCCGAGGAATGGGCTGGGCGCTGGGGCCTGGCAGGGGGCACGTGCTCCTGTGCCAGGGCTGGAAGGAGCAGGAAAGCCCCTGAAGAGGAAGCCGACATCAGGGAAGAGAGGCTTCACCAGGCTGACAGGGCAGAAGGCAGAACCGGTGGGGTTGAAGTGCACTTTGTTCTTATCAGGACAGGAAGGCTGCAAAGTCCCATCGGGGCTCTGGAAACTGGAGGAGAGAGCGGAGATGCTCAGGACACTCCTGAGGGCACCGCAAGCCACGGGGAAAACACCCAGAGCTGAGTGCCCTTCATAGAGGCCGAGAGCTGCACTGCCTCGGGGAGCTGCACCGCTGCAAGGAGCCTGCTTTGTTCTGAAAGCAGATGTGTTTACAGAACCTCCCCCTCCACCTCAAAAGGCTCTGCTGGGTGACAAACCTGCTGCCAGGGAGGGCAAGGAATCACAGGATCCCTCAGAGGATGCCAAAGGCTTGGCAGCTCAGCTCTGAGCTCCTCACACCAGGACCTGACAGCCAGTTTTGCTGGGAGTGTTTTCCCAGACACTGGTCGCTGCTTTTGGGACAGCAGCAGCTGCCTCGGCTCCCCCAGCCCAGCATCCTCCCACCAAACCAGCCTCGTGTGAGTTCTCTTTGCCAAGAGCTCCTGATACTTACGAAGCTTCCTCAAAGGCACGGACCCTCTCGCATCCCTCAGGAGGCTCCCGTTTGAACGTGTAGCTGTGGTTGGGGCAAGGAGAAGCAGTGAAGCCCAGAACTGGGGAGGGGCTGCGCTCCTCTGGCAGGGAAGAAGAGAGATTGAGAGGTCTTTATAAGAACCCAAGAGGGATCAACTCGGTGCTCTGATTTCAGACCACAGGGCAGCAGGCCACAACACCCCTCAGCATTTTATCTGGGCAGTTCCCATCTCACATCCTCCATCTGGTACAGGAAACCACCCACCCAAGGGTCAGCCTTGGAGGCTCCAAAATCCCACTGCAGCTCAGCCAAACTGGCCCAGACTCCCGCTTCCCATCTTGGCTGCAGCTTCTGATCCAGTGCACAGCCAGGGAGCAGCTCCTGCCCCCAGGTTTCTGTGGGGCTGCCTCCTCTTGTCTCCCCTCTCAGCCCCTCTGCTTTCAGCTTTTACCTTTCTCCTTCGGATCTGGCTGCGCCCCATCCACCGCAGAGGAGGGCTCTCCCACTGCCGGTCTCACTGGGGTGTGTGGGGAGTGGCAGAGAGGTACCGAGGGCGAAGGGGAGAGGGAGCGGCTGCTGCAGCTGCCACTGTTGGGCTCCAGCGCCAGGGACGCGTCACTGGAGACTCTCTGGGCAGGCGCAGGTGCCCTGTGGCCATCTGGAACATCCAGAATCTGAGGAGGAAGCAAAGCCGCAGTGGAGAGAGAAGTCTTTGTCAGCAGGGAGTAGGTTTAGCAGTGGCCAAGCCACAGACGAGAGCTGCCTGGAGTACTAGATCCTAGCACAGGCAGAGCCGCCACAGGGAGCAAGGTGGCCCCCTCCTCAACCAGGGCATCAGCCCTTCCCTATCCTGCCACACCCTTCAGTTCACCAGCTGTCAGGAGCCACCGCTTCCACAGCGTACGGTGTGGACATCAGATGCAGTCTAAGACACATCATCAATGATGTGTTCCCTGTCCCAAGACCCCTGCTGGGCGATCCCTCACAGCACCAGCAGGTTTTAAGGAGCGAAGCCAGCAGCCATGTGAGTGAATTTAGGCAGTTTCATGCCCAGGACAAACCAGAACCAGGGACAGGAACATCCCAACAGCCAAGCCAGGCACAGGCAGTGTCCTGAGAGAAAGGGGTTCCAAGACCCCCCCCCCGAAGATTCAAGGCAACCTTGTGACCTTCACTTACCCGCAGCAGCTCCTCATCGCCCTGTTCCTTCACAAACACTTCCTCCAGCTCCTGGCTGAGCCCTTCCAGGCTCCTGTGCAAGCAGGGGCTGAGCCTCAAAATGGGTGACAGAGAAGGGAAGCCTGAAGGGGAATCCTGCAGCAATCCAGAAACAGAGAATCCAGAGTTACAACTGCACAAACTCAGCCACATCCCACTCCCACAGCTCCCTGGGGCTCGGCCAGAGCCTCTCAGGAGGCCAATGGGAGGAGACCAACAGCAGGATCCTGGGAACTCGCTATCTGCAGATGAAGCACAGGGACACGTTGAAGAGGCAGGAGAGAAGAGAAACATTCTCCCTTCTTAGGTACGAGAGCAGAGCTCTCATGACAACTTAGAGGAGCTCGCTCTGCACCTAAGGACATATGGGATGTGGGAACATACCCTGAGTGAACCGAGGACAGCGTGGTCCCCTAGGAGTGGGGAGGTCTTCTCCTTCTCTTTGCCGCTTCTGCCATTCAGCTTTGTTCGCTGGAGCTGCTGCTTCAGTTTGGCGATCTGGCAAACAGAGCTTCAGCTACAGAGCAGATAAGCAATGCGCCTCCACCAGAAAGGGTCACGCCTTGTCCCTCCTCCCTGTCTCCTCCAACCCACACAGAAGTGCCAAAACAGACAGCTTTGATAGCATGAGCAGCAGCTCTGGACGCCTCTCAAGGATGGACCAGAAGTCCTCACAAGGCTTTGGCACAAGCTCCCCTACTGCAATGGGGCCAGGGTCCTTCCTGCAGCAGGTTGAGTCACCTCGCACCTGCAGCGAGGAACCACACTCCACTGGAACCCAGTGACACAACATCGACAAGCAACGCACCAACTGGAGCTACTTTACAATAGCTGCTGCCAGAGGAAGCCACCAAGATCTGTCTTCAGTTGAGTTGCGTGTTGGAGATGGAAACAAGGGCTACAGCCTCATCCCAATGGGATCCACCCTCCCACCCAAGCAAGAGTCTCCTGCGCATTAGCAGCTCGCACGGATCTCGCACCAGCACTGGCAATGTTTTACCTCTCTGCGGTGATCCATGCTACCCCAGGAAGCGGAACGCTTGTGAGCACTGGAGTCAGCTTTTCCTGCTTCCGCGTTGTGCCAGGACACCGGAGTCTGAAGTGATGAGAAACACAGCTGAGAACAGTCACAGCACACACCAGTGTGAGACCCAGAACAAGCAATCAGCTACTGCTCCTTCCCAGTCCCATCCCAGCCTTCCCCATTAGCACAACACCCAGTATCACTCATTAAGAGATACTCATCTACTCAGGCTTGCCAAAATCATTTGGGCCCAGATTTGTGCCTAGAGAAAATAGGACCTCTTGGAGCCACATGGTGAGAGTCCTGCTCTGGAGGCAGGGGCTCCATTGCCACAAGTGCCTGGCAAGATAAACCACACTGAGCCGTTACTCCAGAGAAACAACCACAACAGCCCCAGCGCGGCTCACACAGGCTCCAGGCCAGCGAACGGTGACATGGGGCTCCAGGCACTCACTGCACAGAGCAGCATTACTGTGAGGAAAGGCCTCGTCCAGCTGTGAGAACATCCAGCTCACTGCTGAGCCTTTACGCTCCTGTATCAGAATTCAAAGGCAGAACCAAACCCAGAACTTGGCCTGCAGCCCCATCACTTCTGGAGCACTGTGAGAGCCTGGCTGCCTCTCCAGCTCACATCCCTCCATCCGCAGGGTGGGCAGCGCTGAGCTGCCTCTCTGTGCAGGAAAACTGCCTTGGCACTACCTTACCCCAGCTGCTTTCCACACAACAACCACACTCTGAATATCAATGGGAATCAGAGCGTGCTGTTAATCTGATCAGCAAAGGGTGTGAGCTTCCTTCCACTGAGCTCAGCCCAGGCTCGGAATTGAACCAGTCCCAAGACACATCATTTGCAAGGCCAGCCATCACTTTTTTGCAACATCCCATCTCAGCGCCTCTGAAAACGCTCACCCCATATCCCTGCTGCTGCCATCTCTGTAGGAGGCTCTGGATCACACCTCCCTCCTCCATCCCCAGCACCGTGCTGCCAGAGGCGAGGGCCTGAGAACAGCTCCTGGCCAAGCGGCTCAGCCGGCCTCCCCCGAGGCTGCAGCACGAACCACAGCTGGTCTGCACAGCCCTGTGGAGTCAGAGGGATGGAACAGCCTCTTCTCTCATAAAGAATTTTAGATCTGTTTAAACCAAAGAAACAAGGCAAGTTCCCAGAGAGCTACCAGGTTTCCCTCCCTGTAAAGGGATGCAGGCAATTTCTAGGCAGAAATCAAACCCTCTCCCAACTTGCCAGGCTCCAAAAGAGCCCCTCCTGACACAGCTCTGTGAGTGGAGCATGCTGCATCCTCACAGGTAAGGACATTTGCTGTCCAGGTCTCCGTTGAGCGGTGCCGGCAGGAGCAGATGCCATGACAGGGGTGTTGCTGTGATATTTATAGCATTTGCTTTGGTTTGAGAGGAGAGATCCACTTAGCCAGAGCCACTGCCCTGAGGCCCTGCAGAGCTCCGAGCCACTGGTTGCAGCCACTCCCGAGTCGAGCAGGGCACAGACCATCATGATGGGACAATCTACAGCAAAGACCAACCTCACAACTTCAGCACATGGGCATCTGAGCTCACTTCCTACCTCAGATACTCTCTCCTCAAAAACTCCAACATTCTGGCCATCATCCCAAAGCACTGCATCCCTTAACATCCCAGTAGATCACACACAAGAAAGCAAAGGAGAAGAGAAAAAAGTTTGGAGACAAGACCACAGCAAGAGCACAGAGACCACATCACAGCAAGAAGCGAGGCTGTGGGAAGCTGAACTCCAGCTGCCAGGAACAGTCCTGCTCTGCAGGATGGGATGGAAATGCTCCTCAAGTCACGGGGAGCCTCCTGAGCCCCATGGGAGAAGTCACTCCATGCAGCCCATTGCCCTGAGCGTTGCTTACAAAAACAGGGCCTAAAAAGGAAGAAAAGGCACTGTTTGCAACAGGGAGGCCTGAAAACACAGAGCATGTTCTCATCCCACCTCTCACAGGCAGAAGGAAATTACAGAACCCTTTGTACTAACTGTGGCCAAACCGCTTCCTCAGAGAGAGGGGAGGAAGAACCACTTTGCACAGTGAGATAAAAGCCACAGGCTCTGATCATGTGGAGCTGCCAGCTCACCCCTGCTCCGAGCACCTGCAGTCATATCACTCCCTCAGCCACTCCCAACAACAAATCCACACAGCCCTGCGGAGCAGCTGGTCTGCAGCTGAGAGAGCAAGGAGGAAGGAGGCAAACAGACCAGCCAGAGAAAGTCCTAAGCTCGAAACATGGCAGGAGCTGCAAAGTCCTGAGGGTTTCATAGAATCATGGAATAGGTTGGGTTGGAAGGGATCTCAAAGGCCATCCAGTTCCACCCTTGTCCTGGGCAGGGACCTTCCACTGTTTCTTGTTGCTTCAAGCCCCATCCAGCCTGGCCTTGAACACCTCCAGGGATGGGGCAGACACAGCTCCTCTGGGCAACCTGGGCCAGGGCCTCCCCATCCTCACAAGAAAACATTTCTTCCTAAGATCTCATCTCAATCTCCCCTCTTTCAGCTGCAAACCGTTAAGGGCAAGTGCTGAATGAACAGCTGGCTAGTCAGACGGATACTCTTATCCTTCTAGATTCTTTCACCTCTCAGGCAAGCACTGTTTGCTGTCCTACAGCCATATTTACAGGTTGCTAAGAGTTCCTTGAGGTCTGGAGCATTTCCATCCTATGGCAAAGCACTGCCAGGGGGCCCTTTGGCTGGAGCACTCTTGCCTTCCCACAGACCATGGCATGCAGCCTGCCAGCCTTATGTAAAGATTTGGCCCAGAACAGCAAGCCAGGGAAAAACAACCGAGCCAGTCCCGGAGCAGAGAGCCAGAGACCATCTGCTCCAGATGAGGCCAAGGAAATTCTGACCCTGCACCAGAGCACAATCCATTGAAGCTGAAAAACAAAAACGGGAAAAAAGCCTTCCTAGAAAGCTGCAGCTGGAGGGATGGAAATGCAACACCTCCGTCCTCCTTCCACGCAGCTCCTTTAAGCTCTGCAGCTTCTCCAGCCCAGACACTTCCGGGACAGTGCTCCTACCTGGGTGGCTTTGTCACTCACACACAGCACAGAGGCTCCCTCGGCGTCACACGGCCACTGTCCCAGCAGGTAGGAGCCCACGAAAGCATCCACGGACGAGGCATACCACGTGTGGGGCTGCCGGCTCTTCTCCGTAGCTGCCACACACGGAACGCTGCCTGGACAGGGGAAGAGAGGAGGAAATTAAGTCTGCCAGAGCCAAGACACAGCCACAGCCTGCTCCCCAAACCACAGGCACGGCAGGCAGGGAGTGAATGAACCACACTACAACCAGCGTCACTGGGTCACGGCTGCCAAATCCCTCTGCACACCAAGGTGCAGGCTCACGACCGAGGTCACTCCAGAGACACAGCCTGTAAACACAGCTTTTTATCAGCTCAAACACTGCCTCAGCAGTGGGAGTTCTAGGTGAGAAAAGGGCAAGAGCAAAAAGCCAGATGGGACGGCGAGAGGAGCCTGGCTGGTTCTTCCATACACGCTCCCTGTGCCCAGCAGCCCACAGCCAACAACCGAGCACCAGCTCCAATTTAGAAACTCATTAGCATTTGCAGCTCCCCCTTCAGTGCCTCCTTGCTCCCCAGGCTGCGGTACCCACACCTCCATTGCCCACCTTCTGCCATCTCTTCCCCTTGTGCCGCTCTTCCCAGCAGAACTGAATGCTACTGCGACAGGGCAGGCCCACTCCCACTGCTCCAACAGCATACACCCCCTCAAATGCCCTTCACAGGACCCTTCCATTTAACCATCATATCCAGAGCAACCTGGCCCCTGTTTTCTAAAACTTCAGGAGGGCAACAGCCCCAAAACCAGCCAGAAAGAGTCCAGAGCACATGGGAGACACGGCCTCCACAGCAACAGCTGCATCAACCACATACAACACCCAACAAACACCTAAAGCTATTTGTATGTGAACAGCAAGAACTGCTGCTCCAGTTCGAGGTAGTGCTCTGCCACCCATGTTTCCAAGCAGCCCTGGGAAGCCAGAGGGGCTGGGGCAGCCGGGAGATGCAGGGCAGGCTGTGGGGCACTGGATGCCTCTCCTCACAGCATACAGTGCACGGGGAAGAAGAGGTGCCGAGGTGGGGTGGAGCATCCTGTTTACTGCTCTGCCCTGTTATCATCCCTCCACACAGACCCTGCACAGCTGCCACCTGGCCACAAGCATTGGAGCCAGGCCAAGACAGCTCCACAGCCAAGAACTCTCAGATTGGGGTGCTTTGGCTTCTCACATGACAGCAAAGCTGATGCAGATAACAGAACCATCACCATATCTCCAAGAGCCACTTGGCTCTCTCCAGTTGCCACATGAGGTTTCAAGTGGCCACAACAGAGAGATTGGTGCAACATGCAGGTTTGAAGGGGAAAGTCTCCATATTGGAGTTTCAGGTTTGCTGCGTTTCCTCTGCATCACCAATATCAGAAGCTCAGAGCTCCCAGCCAGTCTCCGCATCCAAAGAGAGAAAATGCAAGTTTTCAGTAAGCATTTAAAATCTCCAGGTCACTTTCCAACCCACAACCCTCACAGCCGAGTTGCAAAGCTATGGTGAGCAGAAGGGAAGTTCCCATTACCACTTTCTTCCGAGCTATAAAGTGTTCTTCCTTCCCTCTCCAGATTTCACCCCAGGGAAACAGATTCTTTCATATCTGAAGAAAGTTTAGAAGCCGAGTTTCCGTGCCCACAGCAGTGACTTCTGGCACCAGGGCTTTCCACTACTGCAGAGGAACTAGTCCACATCTCTCGGTATTTTGAAATAATCATCTCCCTCCCTTCAAAGACTCACAACAGAAGGGAAATTCACACCCATGCAGCACAGAATTTCACCGCTCCATGCTCACTGCAGAGAACGTTGATACAGCCATGCAAACCCTACGGAGCACTGAAATCCTCTGCCTCTTCCGGAGGAGGCAGAAACTGTGGTTAAACCACTCTGCCCTCAGGACTCTTGCTCAAACTGTAGGCACACAGCCCGGCACCCACAAAAGAACTGGCTGTTCCCGATGCGCAGCCCTTCAAAAACCCCACAGATGCTTTGCTGCTGCAGCACTGGGCTGATGGCGAGAGGAATGCACTACAGGGAGCCAGGAAGGCACAGAAGCCAAGGGCACAGCGGGCCCTCGTGAGACACCTCCCAATCCCATGTGGCACAACCCATCAGCAACCACCCCACGAGCTTCACCGAGCCAGCCCGGAGTACAGGGAAGCAATTCCAGGCTGTGTGATCCCACCCTGGGTTCCAGGCCATGCAGCTGGAGGGAGCTGCCCTGCAGACTCAGCATCTGCACATGTCGCTGCAGGAATTCACAAGGGACATCTGTAGTCCAAACCAGCATTTTTTCCTGGATGCAGCCATAGTTAAAGAACAACTCCCTCCAGCACAGCTCAGGGCCTGGAGCTGCACACCCGCAGGTTGGGGGAGAGAGACAAACTCTTCACCCAACACTCAATTCCTTCTAAGGTTGTTTTCAAATGATAAACCACCACCACAATCCCCCTTCACTTGGCATCAGTCTAAGGCTGCAGGAGCAACGAGGGAAGTGCTGGAATTGTTTGGTGCAGCCCATGCTGCCATTTGCCCAGCACTGCAGCATCCAAGCTTTGCATAAAGAGAACTCATTGCACTTTGGTGCTCGATGTTGGGTTAGACAGAGTCCTTTTTTTCTTTTCCTTTCCCACCACACAGTCTGACAGCAAAACGCTCACCGCACCTGGCGCAGAGCTGCTGCTTCTCTGCAGAGAGGTGTCCAGGTCCCTCCAGTTCTCCACTCATCCCACAAGGGTTGGAAACCTCACCATGGTCTATGCAGTCGCATTAGATGAGCCTCAGCTGAGAGGGATCCACAATTAAGAGTCCATCCAGGGTGCACAACCTGAGAGCTTCCCTGTTCCTCCAAAATGTTCCATTGGAGAAGGCACAGATCAGAACAACTATGCAGTCCCATCTCTTCCCCTTGTAGAGTTGCTTAAATGTCATCTCTGGCATTTTAAAACAGGGAAAAACTTGTTTCACCCACAAAATGTCAACATAAGTCAAGATGAGTTATAGCTGTGTCCTTTGTTTCGCCTTTCCCACACCCGCATCCAGAGGCAGACAAACTGGGAGCAGCAAGCTGAGATTGAAGGGATGATCTGTATCAGCCAAGGGCTGCGATTCCATGAATGGGCTCCAATCACTGTGCCAGAAACTCGTTCTTCATTAAACAAAGCCACCTGCAAAGCTTTGCCTCCAAACCTGAGCCATATATTGTTCCTAGCTGTGTTCTGCACAATGACACATTTGAGTCCATGGGACAGAGGCAGGATTCTTCCTGGCTACTGCAAGAGCAGGACATCTTCAAGCATTTTGCATACCTCATCTAGGCTCCTCTTTCCCCTCTGCAGCTCCCTACCAGTGTTTAACCTTTGATTCTATCAGCCTGTACAGCCATACCAAAACCCTGAAGGCAAAGTCAGGATTACTTAACAGTGATGAATCCCAAAGTCTGGAATTGTAAAGCCAGTCCAAACCACTGTTCACATTGTGCATTGACCTCAGCACTATGCAGCGTGGCAGCTGGGGGGTCACTCCCTGAGCAGTCGTTCATCCCACCCTATCTCTGACATTTCACAAGGAAGGCACAGGAGGCACCTGCGCAGCCAGCAACTGATGATGCAACTTGACTTTTCCAGCATATTCCACCTTCTCCCTCTCTGTGCATGAACGAATTCAGGTGACTCGGACTGCTCCCACACTCACATTCACACAACGCTGTTCACCAACAGGGCTGCAAATTAAAATTCAAGCTGCAGTTTAAACAATCCTGGTTTCTCATGCAGAAGAAAAGAGGCACAAACATCTCAGTGTCTTGCTTGAGACAGTCAGGTCTCAGATCTGCGCTGCTCGGTGAGGTCTGGAGTTACCCCTCGCCAGCAGACTCGGGACTATAAGGCATAGGTCTTGCGGAGGGACATCTGGATCCAGGCATGAAAACATCTCTGGCATGTGCTTCTGTGCAGGTTTTGGAGGAAACAACTGAGGCCACAAAGAGCACGAGACCTGCCGTTAACAGGCTTAAACTTCGAAGTCCACACAAAGCTCATCCCACCCCACAGAAGGTGTAGCCCCGCCAGTGCTGCAGCGCTCCACCTGCCCCGGCAGCTGCCTCTGAGCCACCTAATCCAACATAAACCAACACAACAGAGATGGGCTCAATCAGCCTGAGGAGAATCAGGTACTGACGTGTTACTGGCTTCACCACCAAGGGGCAAAGCGCCCAAGGGATCAGGAATTCAAAACCCCACTGCCCCACATCAGACGCATCACTGGAAACCCTAGCAGCGTGGATTCCAATCACCTCCTTTTTCAAACACCCTTCGCCCTCCTTCCTGGCAGCCCCCAGCTCAAGCTCTTCCTTTTGCACAGAAGCCCTTTGAGAGACTCGGCAGCTGCTCCTCAAATCAATGGGATCTTCTATCATCGGAGCAGCTGCAGAATCCAATCCCAGATCACTCTGCACTTCTAAAAGCTGAAGGCAGAGCTGCAGAGATCCCAGCAGCAGCTCCACAGCAATCCAGATAGTCCACAGCATTGGATAAGGAAAGCTGTGGTAAAGCAGCAGATTTCCAAGCTGAGCTCCCAAAAGCTGGAGCGTCAAGACACTGAATCACCACGACACCAGGCTTGGGTCCAACCCTGCCAGTTTGCTGCTCCGGCTCTCACACACACAGGGAGCAAATTGCAGCTTGGGAAGAGTGATGAAGCCGAGAACCATGGAAATTTAAACACTTCCAAAAGTGTAGATGGAAAGAGTGCAATCGAGAGGAAAACTTCAAGCCCCATGAGCCAGAACCACGAGGAACAGAGACAGGGAGACATGAAAGCCAGCAACCCTGGTTCATATCAGTAGGGCAGCAGCTGCTCTACCCTCAGAAAGCTGCATGGCATTCACTGTGCTTTGGCATGGACACAGAACAGATCCCTGGCACAAGCGAGTGCAGCCAGTCTGGCTCTCCCCTCCTGGAGATCAGCTTCATTTTGCTTTGTGAGATCTGAAACTACTGAGCAGCTCTCCAATTAACGGCAACCTCACCCGATTCCAGCACAGAGCTGCGAGAGAGAGGAGGCTAAAGGGTTTATTTTATCAACTTTTTTTTGTGTGTTAATTGAGGGAAAAACCTTTTTAACAGCTTCTTCAATCAACATCAGCCCTTCCAGCAGCAGGAAGGGCTGCAAGTCTCAAGCAATAATCCTCGCAGCTGCAGCAGCTCCTCCACTCGGATCCAACAGGACCCAGCGCTGCCAGCACCAGCCCAAAGCCGGACGGGTCTCACTCCGCTCCAGCGGAACTTAACGAACTTCAGAGTTCACCTGAAGCGTTTCCCTGCTGTCTAGCGCTTGTTGAGATAACGGACAGCCAAGCACGAGCCCAGCAGCAGACCCGGGGATAGACGAGCTTCAGGAAGAGCCACAGGGGCTGTTCTGAGGTCACCAAATCTTTGTATTCAAGTCAGCATTCCCAATGTCCAAAGGGGCACCGGGGACTTGGGGAACCCAAGGGGCGATCGCCGCGGGGCGGGGGGATCCGGGCCCCTCCGTGCCCTCGGGGCTCACCTTTCTCTTTCGCTTCCACGCACACGGCACCGACAGGAGAAGCCTCCGAGCCCACAGCTCCGCTCACGGGCACGAGCCCCGCAGCACCGAGACCTCCCTCGGGATTCCCCCCCGCCGCCCGTCAACCGCCCGTGCTCAGCCGGCCCTCCCACCCGTTACCTGCCCGGCCGCCGCGGCGCCTCCGCTGCTGCGCGGGAAGGACGGAGCGGAGCGGCTGCAGCGCCCCCCGCCCGCGGCAGCCCCCTGCCCCCGCCATACCCGCCCGCACACTGAGCCCCCCACGCCGCCCGCGCGGCTTATAAAGCTCTGTGGGCGGGGCCAGGGCCGGGAGCGCGGCAAGGATTGGGCGAAAGCAGCCTTCTGCCCCGCCCCCTCGCTAGCGGCAGCCAATGAGAGCTACACTCCGCGCGCGCCGGGACAGGCACCGCCCCCGCGCCGGAGCCAATCAGAGAGGGAGACGCGCTGCGGAGGAGCCAATCGGAACAGGAGCCGGGGCAAAACCCGCCCTCCTGCGGGGGGACCAATGGCAAACCTCCCCTTCGCCCCGCCCCTTCCCCGGGAGGCGAATCAGAGGCGGCGACGGCGGTCACGTGGGCGGCGCTGGTTTCTCTTTCACTCGGGAGGCGCCGGGACGAGACCGGAGGGGGATGTGGGTCCCATCCCCTCATATTTCATCCCATTCCATCCTATTCCCTCCAATCTCCTCCCATCCCACCCCATTCCCTCCCACTCCATCCTATCCCATCCTCTCGTCGCTCGCCCTTGGCTGGGGCTCCTGTTCCAGCGGCCCTGGAAGAGGGAAGGCTCGGGCTGCGGGGGACGGGGACTCCAGGGAGCCCCACCAGTACCGGGCGCTAGGAGCGCGGCCCCCTGGGCTGGGCTGGGCTCCTGGGGCCGCCCTTACAGCCAGGAGTGGTGCAGAGCCTCCTCGGGCCAGACGCCCTCTTGCCCGGGCAGGTCCGCTTCCACCTCCTCCCTGTGCACTGATCCCTTTCCCCAGCCTTGCAAAGCCACCTCATCACGGTTAGCAAGCACCACAAAGCTCCAGAATTAACAAACGCACCTTACGACTACAGACCCAGCTACCCTGTGTGTTCCAGAAAGCCTCCTGACACCACAGCCCCCTCCGGCTCCTCAGTGTTTACAGGCTTTTCCTCCCCCACGGGACCCTCTCTACTCCATTTGTGTTATTTGGGAAAGCAAAAGACAAACAGAAAACATGAGGCTGCACAGTTGCTGTCACAGTCCTGTCATTCTGGTCCAGCGCTCAAGTCCTAAGTGGGATTGTATTTCTGGCTGTTTGCTATGGGTAGGAAGAAGATGATAGAGCTGAGATTTAAAGTCCTGATCAGTTAAGCATGAATGTGGAAGATCAAAGGGGCGTTCAGCCCTCAAGCTAAGCTTTCCCTCATTGACCATTGTCCACTGAACAAAATTCCTCTCACTCCACAAACAGCGGAGCGGAATGCCTGCCTGTCTGCCTCCCACTCTGTCCCCAGCAGAAGTGGCTGCCTTTCACTGTGAGAGTTTCTGCACTCCAGTGTTTTGAGATTAAAAGCTCTGAAGACCAGCAAGATAAATAAAACTGCAGTTTATTAGCAGACACCAGCAGATTATTCACCAGAGCAGCCAAGCTGCTGCTGAGTGGTGGCCTCGCCTCACAGTGTGAGTCATCAAATACACCAGAAGGAAAGAGTGCACTGAGAGGTCATCGCTGATGGTCAGCACTGCCAGCGTATGAACATAGCAGGTGAAGGAATGTGAGGAGTCAGCCAAGTACCGACTGATCAGCACGGCAAGGGGCTCAGAACTATGTCATAACTATCATAAAGCACCTCAGCTGGAAACAGAGCTGCAAAGGCTCCGTGGGGCTGCCCACCACCCCGCTGTATGAGAGGAACTGCCCAAAGGACCGGCTCAGAAAGGCCAGATGGGATAAAGCTTTGCCTTCACTGCCCACACAGGTGTCATTTTTGGTGACACTTTCCCACCTTCAGAAGTTTGTGTCACTGGGCTGAGCAGCGTGAGCAGAGTTTTCCTTTATGGAAGGGTGCAGTGGACTTGATCGATTTAGGAAGCAAGGCATTGATTAATGCCAGTGCCAGGCAGCTGGAGACCACTGCCTAGACTGGAAGGAATGTATTAAAGAAGCAGATCACAGACGTAAGAGCAGGCCAGAGAACCCCCAAAATAACCCTTTTTGGCACAAACAAGATGAAGATGGTAGAAAAATACCTGGCTATCAACAGAGTTTAGCCCTGCCAGGACAAAATGCACTTTTATTGCCACTATTTAATAATGAGATTATACTGTGAGCCTCAGGGGAGGGAGGGACCAGGAAACATGGTTGTATTCAGCTGTCACTGAGTGAAACACTTCTGCTTTCAGCAGAACTCAGGCTGGATCCTTTTTCTGTTACAATAAAAAAAAAGCCAGAGATGTAGGCCAAACGGGAGTGACCTTGCTCCTGATGCCAGAAAACTCTGGCTCCATGCAGAAGTCTGCATGCCAGAGCCCTGGGGGAAGAGCGAGCACACAGATTCTGTTCCAGTTTACACCCCTGTCCCTCCACAGCTCGCTGTGTTCTGCCAGAGCTTCAGTAGCCCTACAAGAAGGCACCACAGTGAGTAACACACAAAGCAATTAAAGCAGATGCTTTAACGTTTACAAAGCACTTGGCAACACAGAAAACCTGAAATACTTTCCAAGCATTTCTTCTGCTTATTAACAATCCCTACACGAGGGAGCCTGCTCTGTCATCCCTAACACAGAGAGGGCTGCATTAAGGTCCCACAGGCAGCTCCTTCAGTGTCTCCAGAGCAAGTGGGAACCAAGGCAGGAGATCAGAGTTATAAACCTAATATCAACATATTTACGCTTGTACCTGTTTGTGGAGATGGAGCACAGTGAAAATTCTCTTTTCATTGCTTGTACTTCCAAAGATTCATCACTAGAGACTTTCAATACAACAGTGAAGGCATCGGAGCCCATGTTCCCAAGGGTCTTAGTGAGGGGAAAGACCTGAAGAGATTTCAACAAACTCAGCGAGGTCTCCAGGACTGAGAGATTGCAACCCACTCTGCAACCTGGCACCTACGTGTGTTTGGTAACCGAGGACTGCAAAAACAAAAAACACTTTTTTTTTTTTCTGTGCTGTAACATGACATTTCGAGTCCTCAGGCACTTGCTAGACTTTCTTCAGGTGCAGCAGCGGGAAACTCCTCATTTCGTACTTGGAAAATCCTGAAGGCTGCTTCAAGGTCTCTCTGGAGCCTTCTCTGACCACCTCAGCCAGGACGCGACCAGAGCTGGATACAAATCCCATGTTTCACTGAATTCCCTTGTTTTCCCCTGCTCTTTTCGCAGGGCGATTCCCCCGTGCGCACAGAGAGAGCCACAACGCCCATGATGGGTTACGTTCAGACGGCGATTCCCGCATCGGCCCGGGGCTCAGGGGGATATTTCGAAGCATTAATTGATGCCAGCAGCCGTTCCCAGCGCTGGGCTCCGTTTGCCCAGAACCAAGATGGCTGCCCGGGGAACACGCCCGCCGCTGCCGCCGGGACCTCACTGACTTTACACCCACACCCAAGATGGCCGCGGCGACAGCCCTTCTGCCCGGATCCAAAATGGCCGCGGACAGCCTCACCGACGCCCTCAAGATGTCGGCGGCGCCGGCGCGAGGCTGCCTTTGATCACGTGACGGGGGCGTGGGCCGCGTCCCGGCGGAAGCGCGAGAGACCGAGCAGGCACCGGGGGGAGCGGAGCGTGCCGGCGCCGGCTGAGCACACCGCACGCAGCACGGGGGACACGGCCGCCACCACGGAGCCCGCCAGCGCTAACACGGCGGCGACCGCCGCTTCGCGGGCCGGGGGTGCCGGGGAACAGCCGGCCTCGTTGCCCCCGCCCCCGCCGAGGATGCCGCGCAGGAAGGTGAGCGCTGCAGGGGAACCGGGGACGCAGCCGGCGGGGGGGCCGGCGCGCTCGGCCACAGCTTTTCCCGGTACCCTACCCACTCCGCTGCCTCTCCCGGGCACAAAATCGAGGGGAATAGCGGCCTGCAGCGGCGGCGCCCGCCCCGCGGCGGCGGCAGCCTGCGCACCCATTGGCCGGCCGGCGTGCCACTCAGAGCCCCCAACGGCCGTAGCCCCGTCCCGCGCGCCGCAGCGAGTCCCACCCCCTCGGCCCTGCCGATTGGGCAGCCGCGGGAGGGCCGCTTGTTCATTGGGTAGCTGCGTCGCCGAGCTGGGCGCTGATTGGCCTCCGTGCCTGTCAATCTCCGCCGGCCTGCAGAGCCCGCTCTGCGCATGCTCCGTCTCCCTGGCGCGGCACCTCCCTGGATTTTGTTTGTGTGGGGGAGGGTCTCTCGCTGATTGGCTGCCGCGCGCTGTCGGCCAGGCCCCCTCGCCGTATCCCGCGCTGCCATTGCCTGGCGCTTTCCTTCGGCGCCGCCCACGCGCGCGCTGATTCGCTGCCGCGTCCTCCGGGCGCAAAACAAAGCGGCGCGGAGCCTCCGCACCTCAGGCGTCGCCATCGCCTCAGACTGGGCCGCACCGGGGGCGTCCCAGCGGCCTCAGGGGCTGCGTTGGCGGTGAGGGGCCAGGTAAACGCGGCCCGGAGTTGCGGGAGCGGTCGAGGAGGCCGGGCCTGTTCAGAAACTGCGTGGCTGGCGCCCGCCTCGCCCGGATATTGGTGCGGGTTTGAGCGCCGCGGCATGAAAGAGATTTACAGCTGTTGTAGAGGGTACGGACTTGGTGGAGGGTTTAGCGTGAAAGCTGTGCCGTGAGCGGCTGAAGTCCCTGGGTCTGCTTAGCCTGGAGAAGAGGAGGCTGATAGGAGATTTAATTGCTCTCTGCAGCTTCCTCATACAGGAAAGAGTAGGCGTTGAGCTGTTCTCTCTGGAGACCAACGACAGGACCCGAGGGAATGGCAGGAAGATGCGCCACAAGAGGGTTAGGCTGGACTTCAGGGAAAGGCTCTTCACCCAGAGGGTGGTGAAGCTCTGGAACAGCTCCCTAGGAAGCAGCTGGGATGTCAAGGCTGACAGTAGTCCAGAAGCAGTGGCCAGCACGCTCAAGCACACGGTGTGGATGTTGGGGTGTCTGGTGCAGGGACAAGAGCTGGACTTGGTGATTCCTGTGGGTCTCTTCCAACGCGGGTCATTCTATGATTGTGCGCCCACACTCGGTGCTAGTGAGACTGCACTTCAAATCCTGGGTTGAGTTTTAGGGCCCCTCAGTACAAAAAGGACATTGAGGGGCTGGAGTGTGTCTGGAGAAGGGAACAGCAAGGGGCTGGAGAACAGGGGTTCTGGGAGCATATGAGGAACCTGTTTAGCCTGGAGAAGAGGAGGCTGAGGGGAGACCTCATCGGTCTCTGCAGCTCCTGGAAAGGAGGTTGTGGGGAGATGGGTGCTGGGCTCTGCTCCCAAGGAACAAGCAATAGGATGAGAGGAAATGGTATTAAGTTGTGCCAGGGGAGGTTTAGACTGGACATTAGGAAAAGTTTCTTCACTGAAAGGGTTCTAAGTCACTGGCAGAGTCTGCCTAGGGAGATGATGGGAGTCCCCATCTCATTTGCTGTTTGCCTTAAATAAAATCAGGTGCTGTTGGGATCTTTCTCTGTGAACTAGTTTGCAGAAAGGTCTTACTACTGAAGGCTCAATCTGATGCTGCGTAATTATTAAACTATTTTCTCCACAGTAATACCCTTGAGATTTATTAGTTTGCACGTGTCATCATGTCAGCATGAATTTAGCTACCTAGCAGTGAATATTTTCTCTCTTTTTTAATTTTATTGGTATAAATACAATATGCAAGCGTAAGAAATAGTGTCCTGATGTCTGGGTTTGTGCTTTTGCAGAGGAACGCGGGCAGTAGCTCGGATGGGACTGAAGACTCTGATTTCTCGACTGATCCTGAGCACACAGACAGTTCTGAAAGCGATGGCACATCACGGCGATCCGCCCGGGTGACCCGCTCCTCAGCCAGGCTCAGTCAGAGCTCGCAAGGTAAGGGCTTTTTTTCCTTCAACAAGGAAAAGGAAAGCAGCAGGAGTATAGAAGAATATAATATAGCAAGAGTACTACTTTGTATTCCTGATCTTTAGAACTTAAATTGTCTGAGGTTTATACCTAACACAGACAATAACAGCGTTGACCCGTGCGTATTGCCTGAACAATGTAATGTAATCTAAAAGATGTGCTGCTGGTGGAGGTTAGAACACGAGTATGTGTTCAAAATTAAAGCTCCTTACGTGTTAAAGGAAGTAGGAACCAAATGCTGCCAGTATTGCTCCGCTTTCCTGAGAACTCTAAAAATGTGCGTTCTGACTGCACAGCTCTGTTGGACCCAATAGAGAGAGGGGTTTAAAGGTTAAAGTTGATTTTGCTTGCTTTGTTTTTTTGGCATTTTCTGTGCTGCAAGGGAAGAAGGATTTCCATGACTTGCTGATGCTGACCCTCTGCAGTGAATGTAATCTCCATATTGTGAGTTATTTTGTGTGCTTCTACTCTGGCATCCAGATTGAGAGAGGAAACACTTAATGTGCCCACCTCCTCAGTACAGCCGTTCCTTGGCTGTTGGCTAATGAGCTGCTGTCTGGCATCAAGGGAGAAAGCAACAGTGGGTTCTTCCATTGCTCTGCTTTGATAAATAATCTGCTTTGCAATAAATTTTATTGCAGGTAAGAAGTGTACATGCATCATCATCTGGTAATCAGATCTTAAAACCAAGAGGAAAAGTGTTTTGGATGTGTGTGGAATGCCTGGATATTCCTGGGTTGTGAAAGCATTTTCCTCAACGTAATTGTTTCATAGCCTTATGAGCAGTGCAGGATCATAAACCCGCACACAGGATCCCACATAGAACTCCATACCAGGAGCGATCCTCTTTTTCCCAAGGCTTATCCAAACACTGATAGTTCTTATCTAAACTAGCTTTCCAAATGGGAGCTGGTTTTGTAGTTGCCGGGTAATTAAGTAATTAAGTCCGGAGAAAGCTGACCTAATTCCAGATTCCACAGCGTTGGTAAAAGTCTCAAAAGGTTTAAGCTTGGAAGAACAGAATGTTTCTTTGTGACAAGGCGCCCAGGTGAGTGGTGGCATGGCTCTGATACCTGGCTATTGGATATTGGTATCACAAACTCGGGAGCATGCAAGAGGAGAGTCTCTGCCTTACAGTGGCTACTGTGGTGTAATTATGGTGTTTCTGTGGAATTAGATTCCAGCCCAGTCCGTAATCCACCATCATTTGGAGCTGAAGAACCCATCTATTCCACACGGAGGGTGACCCGCAGCCAACAGCAGCCGGCTCCCGTGACTCCAAAGAAGTACCCTCTCAGGCAGACACGCTCCTCGGGGTCGGAGACTGAGCAAGTGGTTGACTTTTCTGACAGAGGTGCGTGAGGGGCGGGGAGATGTTCAAAGTTTGCAGAATGCTGTTGGAAAGCGTGTGTAACTCTGTTCTCAGAGGGCACAATGTAATATCCTGAGAGAGGGGATTCCATTCAGCTCTCTGGAATTGCTTTACTTGTTTTGTTGAAAGGTTTCTTTCAAACAGATTTATAACATCTTGATTCTTATTCAGACACTAAAAATGCAGCGGATCATGATGAGTCTCCGCCTCGTACCCCCACTGGAAATGCCCCTTCCTCAGAGTCTGATATTGATATCTCCAGTCCAAACGTGTCCCATGATGAGAGCATTGCCAAGGACATGTCCATGAAGGATTCTGGAAGTGACCTGTCTCACCGCCCTAAGCGCCGCCGCTTCCATGAAAGCTACAATTTCAACATGAAATGTCCCACTCCTGGTTGTAACTCTTTAGGTAATTACAGCTTCAGGATTCATCTGTTAGGTTTTGCCTTCCTGCTGTGATATCCAAGGCCCCACTCAGTTAAGTTTTAAAACGATACGCAGCATAGCTGCAGTTCTGTTCTCCCTGGAGGAGTTTTCTGCATAGGAGTGTTTGGGGATGTTAGGATAAAGAAGCATGAGTGCAGGCGTGGGAGGATGGGCAAGGTGCTGGTCTCCAGCAGAAGCAGGTCCTTAAAAACAAATTCTTGCAGAACTCTGATACCCTTGGTGCCTGCATCAAGCACAGCTTTGAGTTAGCCTGAGAAAGAGTTTCCTCCTTTGTTTTTAATGCTTGTGCCATGACCCATGCAGTGAGCTCCTGTCACTCTGTAATAACCCCAGCACGCTCCCCGAGAAGCCTGTAGGAGGTACCTGCCCATCTAGGAGACTTTAAACCTCTGCAATCATGTGTTGAAAGTGGTTTTATTTCTGTTCCTTTGCAGGACACCTGACTGGAAAACACGAGCGACACTTTTCCATATCGGGGTGTCCGCTGTATCACAATCTCTCAGCAGATGAATGCAAGGTAAATGAGCCTTCTGTTTCATCTTCCTGACAAGTTTTTTCAATAAAATGCAAAGACCAGTCATTTGTGAACGGAAAGTGGAGCTAATGCGTTTCAGCAGATGTCCTTGGCTGTAAGACAGAACCGTTTGTGTGTCAAATTGTCTGTGAGTTCAGAGAATTCGACTCAAGCGAGCAGTGGAAAAGGTGGAGGCTTTGGCGGTTTGCTGCAGCACTGACAAATGAGTTTTGGCTTCCAGGTGCGAGCCCAGAGTCGGGATAAGCAGATTGAGGAGAGGATGCTGGCCCATCGGCAGGATGACAATAATAGGCACGCCACCAGACACCAGGTGGGTGATCTGTACGGCATGGTGTTGCTGCTCGTTATGCCTAGAAAAACCTCAGCCTGTGGTTTCTAGCGACAGTGGTTTTAACCTGATCTCTTTTTGCCACTTCTCGGATAAACTCTTGTGCCAAGCCCTGGTGCTCCCCATTTGTCATCTCCAGTTTTCTTTGAGCAACGGCAATTCCTTTCACCCCATAAACAAGTGACCAGAGCAGCGTGTGAGGGCAGGGAGGTGGGGTTAGTCAGTGATACTGCAAAGGAAGCTGGAATTCTTAGGATGATCTTTTCTGCATGCTTTAATCTGTAGGGCAAGGAGGTTCCTGCGGAACTGTAAACTACAATTTTACTCTGACTCAAGTGAAAAGAATAAAAACAGGGGAATTACATTTTTCAGTTCGTGAGTCTGTACTTGAATCGAGATGACTTAATGAGTCAGCTCAGAGCTTGTCCCTGTGATTAAGCGGTAGCGTGAGGCATGCACCTTGCATGTGGGGCTGAGGCACAGAGGTGAGCTGCAGTAGGAGGAAACATCTATTTTACATACCTGTGTGCAGTGCCCTTCATTCGCACAGGATTTGGTTTAGAGGCAGCAAAGATCAATAAACGAAAGCCAGGACAGAGGTTCTTGAGGGTGAGAAAGTGAAGAAAAACATCTGAAGGTAGTGAAGCCTCATCAAGGTTTCCACCTCTGGTTTCTTCCAGGCACCGACAGAGAGACAGTTGCGGTACAAAGAGAAAGTGGCAGAGCTCAGGAAGAAGCGGAACTCGGGACTGAGCAAGGAACAAAAGGAAAAGTATATGGTAAAAGTGGTAATTCTGTTCTTTCATTTCCTCCTGTCTGGAATGAGGCTGCCAAGTGGGATTTTGTTTTTTCCAGGCATTCTGCAATATCCGCAGCTGAAAAAGCTGTGAGCTCCAACGGCTGAGGAGCAGTGTGGCTGCAACCCCTTCTCTTACCCTGTTGTTCTAGGAGCACAGGCAAACCTACGGCAACACCAGAGAACCTCTGCTTGAAAACCTGACAAGTGAATATGACCTTGAGCTCTTCCGAAGGGCACAAGCACGAGCATCTGAAGACCTGGTGAGACTTCTGACTCGGGATAGATCTGGTAGCAAATGTCCCCATTAGAAATGGGAATGTGGTCTGGCTTGTGTGGTACTTACACAGATGGAACAGAGTTTCTAAGAGCAGCTACAGCCCAGCCAAGTCAGTGATGATGGTGAAAGTCATCCTAACAGTAGCTGGTGGCTGTGGAACGGAGCTCAACACCTGGTCTTGCTGGGATCTCAGTGGGTACTCTCCAAAGCCACTTTCTGTCTCCAAAGATGAACCAAAAGATGCTTTGATACCTACTGGGGACAACTGTGTCTGGGGTATCTAAGGCAGAACATCAGCCTCTATCCTTTCCCTACAGACCGGGGAAGGAACATGAAGTGACAAGGAGGTTACATTGCTTTGATGACAGAAAGAGTAGGACCCTAGAGTTAGAGGGCTGCTAAGTGCTGATTCCTGAGACATTTCCTGACGAAAGGAGCAGTTGGTGTGTGTCCTGCCTGTGGACAGGGCTCAGGCAAAGTTTGATTGAGGAGAGATCTGCGGGAGGGGTCAGGAGATGTGATCACATGGAAAAATGAACTTAGAGGAGTTGCAGTAAATGATTTCCTGGAAAGAAATGAACAGGGCCCCTCCTCCTCTCTCCTTGTGCTAAATTTTTTAAAAACAATAATCATCCATCTTTTTTCATTCCCAGGAGAAGTTGCGGCTCCAGGGACAGATCACAGAAGGCAGCAACATGATTAAAACAATTGCTTTTGGCCGTTATGAGCTGGATACCTGGTACCATTCTCCCTACCCAGAGGAGTACGCTCGCCTGGGCCGCCTCTACATGTGTGAGTTCTGTCTCAAATACATGAAGAGCCAGACAATTCTGCGCAGACACATGGTAAGGGCTAGGGCAGAGCTGGTCCCTGAGCATTAAATCTGGTGTCAGCATGGGAGGGTTTTAAAACTTAACTGTTGTGAGCTCTGTTGCTTATTTCAGGAGGTGAGAAGAATGCATTTTCCCAGCAGATACAGTAACTGCTGGAATCTCTTTTACACTCTTTAGACAGTAGTGTCACCCTAACTTTGTTTTCCTATTGCAGGCCAAATGTGTTTGGAAACATCCACCCGGTGATGAAATCTACCGCAAAGGCTCCATTTCGGTGTTTGAGGTGGATGGGAAAAAGAACAAGGTAACAAACTGTGATTGTTAGGCTAGTCTGGAATGTGGAGTCTCTTTCAAAATGTGCCAGGCACTGCTTTTCCTGTAGGGAAATGGGATGTAAATGGCCCTTTCTCCCACCAGTTGCGGGAAGGCTGCTGGAGCCTGATCTGCCTGTTGTTGCTATTCAAACCAGTGTAACCGCTTCTCCTTTTCCTTCTAGATCTACTGTCAAAACCTGTGTCTGCTGGCAAAGCTTTTCCTGGACCACAAAACACTGTATTATGATGTTGAACCCTTCCTCTTCTATGTCATGACAGAAGCTGACAACACGGGCTGTCACCTGATCGGCTATTTCTCCAAGGTAGGGAGTTGTTCCCTTTGCAGGGATTGCAGGTGCTGTGCTATAGTGTTACAATCAATTTTCTTGTTATCTGTGTTGATCTGAGGATCCAAATGTCCTGGTCGGTTCCTTGTCTCAACATCGCAGTGTGTGCTTACAGTGCTGCTGTTGGGTTGGCTTCTTGTGGCCTGTAAACCTGGGAGATGACAGAGGTGGTGGCAGGGGTGTTCCTGCTACAACTTTGTGGCCAGCCTAGGCTTAAAACTGTGCAGCAGACACCTGATGTAGTGGCTAATGACACCAGGCTAGGCTGTAGCTGAGGGTGATCGTGTTACCTGTCATTAGGCAGGTTCTTCTGCTGTTGCTCCTTTCACCGTGCATTGTATCAGTTGCGCAGGCTTGTTCGGTCTCTTGGGATTATGATATCCGACTGCTTGTGCAGATGCAGACCTGCTCACCTTTCTTCTTTGTTCTTGTTTTCAGGAGAAGAATTCCTTTCTCAACTACAACGTCTCTTGTATCCTGACAATGCCTCAGTATATGAGGCAAGGTTACGGCAAAATGCTCATCGACTTCAGTAAGTAGAGAGAGAAATTCCGGAACCATGTTCTGTCCAACTTGTGAACTTCACCCAGAACCCAGGCAGATCTGTGGTGGTTTGAGCAGTTCTCATCACTGCTGATTTCTCCAATTGCTGATGGAGTGGCAGTCAGAAGGCAGTGGGCTAGAGAGGGTGAATAGGTTTTCTTTCCTTTACAGGCTATTTGCTTTCTAAAGTAGAAGAGAAGGTTGGCTCTCCAGAACGCCCTCTGTCTGATCTAGGTCTCATCAGTTACCGTAGTTACTGGAAGGAGGTTCTCCTTCGTTACCTACACAATTTCCAAGGAAAAGAGATCTCTATAAAAGGTATGCTATCAAGCTAAATGGGCTTGTAGTGAATCTGTTCAGGAACACCCATGCATATCATTCGCTCCTTCTCCTCAAATCTGAGGCGAGTCATGCTTTACTTGTTCATCCGTGTGTCTGGGGAGCAGCACGGTTAGTGGGATGTTCCCCATGGTGGGTACAGCTCCTTCTCAGCCCTGCTGCTGTTGAAGATAAACCAGCTTGCAGAGTTGTAAACTTACTGCCTGCTTCTCATAAAAAATACACTTTTATAAAGATTCAGCAAAGAACTTTGTCTGACCTGCAGGTGAGAATGTTGGCTTTAAAACCAAAAATGGCTCTGCTGAGAGGCGTTCAAATGCTCTGGAAAATTACAAAGACTATTTGGACTTCTAATAGCATTTTTGTGTTCGTGGCACCCAGGAGCAGAGAGTGCTCTCGCCACAGAGACATCAAGGTGGTTCTGAAGAAGCAGCTGCGTCTCAGAGGATCACACCTTATTCACTTGAATCCTAAAATCAGTGTCACTAAATAGTGGTGCTGCCTAGCCTGGCTATCAGACCAGCTCACCCCAAAACTGTTTCTGTACAGCTCTGCACGGCTTCCATCCCCAGCCCATGGTTCTTGGAGCTGTTTGCACTTGGTCCGTCCCTTGGGAGGGAAAAACGAAGGGACGTTGGTTGTATTATAGAGCTGCTGGTAACCAGGGCGCTCAGGGGCGCAGTCCAGCAGCAGCAGTGACGTGGTGTGTGCCTGCTGATAACCGCAAGGGGTTCTGCCTGTGTCACTTCAAAAGGAGTTGCGTAAAAGTTGTAGTTGAAACCTAAAGATGATGGCCTATTGTGGAGGGATTTGTTTCTGTTCTAACACAAACTGGTACTGGTTTGCAGAAATCAGCCAGGAGACAGCAGTGAACCCCGTCGACATTGTCAGCACCTTGCAGGCACTTCAGATGCTCAAGTACTGGAAGGGAAAGCACCTGGTCCTGAAAAGACAGGTACGATTTGTGCTGGCTGCTTCTATGTCCTTACACTGTGGACTCACTGGAATTGGGGTTTCCTTCGCACTGGGCTGTTTCCCATCCTCTTGGTTCTGCAAGGCAGTGCTGGGATTTCGAATGCGGTAATTGATAAAACAGAACGTGGGCACCCAGTCTGTGGGGCAGAAATGTGGGGCACTGACCTTCTCTGCTGCTGGATGCAATGACGTTGCTCATTTTAAATGGCATCTTAGAGGAGTGATGGATCCCCATTCCATCATGCTCCTTGTTGTGCCTGCCCTTTATTGGGCAAATGGATGACAAGGAAACTGAATTAATGGAGTCCTGCATGAATCCTGTTTGTACCCACTGCAGTCACCAGTTTATAAATCCCTAAATGTGACAGCTTCTTTGTTTTCCTTCCCTGTGACTTCCCAATGTAGCTGAACGCAGTCTTATCTGTGTGGTTGGAGGGGCTTCTAGAAAGTGCTGCAGGGAAAAGATGTTTTTTGTTAGGCAAAGCAGTCGTCGTCAGATTTGTGGAATCGGATGTGTGCTGATGCGCCGTGAATAATTCTCCATCGTGGATCATTTGTTTTGACCTTGCCCTTTCATGATCTTTTCCTTAGGATCTGATTGATGAATGGATAGCCAAAGAGGCAAAACGATCCAACAGCAATAAGATAATGGATCCCAGCTGTTTGAAATGGACCCCTCCTAAGGGTACTTAAGTGTGTCTCGCTTCTGAAACCAGTGAACCCCAGCAGTAGGAAGCATCCTAGGGATCTCTGTTGTATCCGTTGCTGTTGTGATTGGCTGGTACAGTACCTCCCAAAAGATCAGTTCCCCTTGGTACTGCTCTGGCCCAGATCTTTTGTATGCAACACAGACGCTAGTTCTGAGGAACTTTATCATAGAGTCTTGGAATTGTTTGGGTTGGAAGGCACCTCAAAGCCCGTCCAGTTCCACCCCACTGCCATAAGCAGGGACACCTCCCACTGGATCAGTCTGCTTAAGGCACATCCGACCTGGCCTTGAACACCTCCAGGATGGGGCAGCCACAATTTCTCTGAGCAGCCTGGGTGAGGGCCTCCCCACCCTCAGAGGAAAATTTCACAAGAGCGGAGTAGAGGGGCAGAATCCCCTCTCGCCCTGCTGGCCACGCTGCTTTCAATGCAGCCCAGGATACGGTTGGTCTTCTGGGCTGCAGGCACACATTGCCAGCTCATGTTGAGCTTCTCCCTCTATGTCCCTGTCTGCATCCTGGTGGGGTGAGGATACCGAATCCCTTTGATCAGGGGCTTTTTCTGGTGGTTGTCTCTTCCTGTTTCAGGGAGCTCAGGGTGCGGCTCCACCAGTCTATCTCTTCCTCAAACTCCCTGATGCTCATTAGCCTCTCTACTTAGTATCGTAACTGCCACCAGACTGAGGAGATCATCCACCTGCTTGCACCTCATGCAGCTGTACCCCTGCTGCCCTCTGTTTCCAGTGCACGCTGGGGGCACTCCCTGCAGCCTGGGACCTGGACGGCTGCGTGTTTTCCTGGGAGCTCAGTCTGAGCTGATGCCTCCCTTCTGGCAGGTGCAGAGAATGCAGCCTCCCGCCACATGGACACCGTAGCTGGGGTCCGTCTCTCTGACTGAACTCGCCTCCTGAGCGTGGAAACTGCCTTCCCTGTGCCCTGCCCTCGTTTGCCTGCTCCTGGTTGCAGTGCTGCGGTTGCTGGCACTCCTTAGCAGCTGTTTAAATCTCCCGCAGATGCTTCTGGGACTGCCCCCCGTGCGTCAGCGTCACGTGGCAGCTGCTGTGACTGAGAGTCAGGATCCACCCGCCCCTAGGTCCCTGTTGGGGGGTTCCCTTGTTCCACAGAGCGTGTTTTCTCCCTCAGTCTAGCACCTGTCTGCAGAACTTACCATGCCTGCTGATTCTTGCCGATTTTATGTTTCGGCCTCAATGAGGTTGCAAGGATTGGATTTGTATAGGACCCCAATGAAGTTCCGAGCAGCACTGGCCCGAGGAGTTCTGATATCTGGTACTGTACCTGTCCAGTCACTGGTCTCACCCTCATGTTCGTATTCTGATGAGGTTGTGTTGTGTTCTATAATCTGGTTGTTTCTTCCTTCAGTTTTTTTGCATTCTAAGTAATGGAGGTAATTTCTGTGGCGTTTGAACAAGGTCTGATGATGCATATTTGGGGAAAGCCCGAGTTTCCAATGCCCTGTAGTTACATGACTTCAGCATTTTTAACCAGTCCTGCTGGGCTGTTCTGTTCCATGAATCACAAAGATTTAGTGGGATCACACACCACCTCTTCCAGCAGGGTTTCCGTGTAACATAGCAGGTCTTCACGTAGTTACTATTGTACATCAGGAGCTTGTGTGGTGTGATTGTGTGTTACCTGGGAGTAGCTGAGGCTGAGTACAACCCTGGGAGCTGAAATGTCTTGGAGCTGCTGCTGTTCTGTGCTCCAAAAGCGACTGCAGTGCCTCACCTGCTCGAGACGCCTCTCTGATTATTATTCCTGTTTTTTTCTGATTTATCTCTTGCAGTTGGTGGGTTCCTTTGCACAGAAACAGACTGTTCACTATATTTCACTGGAGGTATTTTTCCCAGAGCAGTCTTCCTTGAATTGTGGGCGGCTCTGTGCAAACTTTAGTCAGGTTTTGGTAGCCTTGTCCAAACTGCCACAGAAACTCCACCGTGCAAATATGCCGGTTGTTGGATTGCCTGCAGCACGTTTGGTGCACTGGTGGCAGCCCCACTTCGGTGTGTGGATGGTTCGCTTCTCTGACAGTGCGTTCTTGTTTGTCTTTGTAAAACGAAAAAGCTTTTCCTTCCTCTGTCCCTCCGTGCCACCAGGAAAAACTTGTACAATGGCTTTCCAGTATAACCACTGTCCTTGTGCCACAGGTTTCCTCTATGGCTCCAGTGTGATTAAAGGAGGGGATGAGCTTGGGGTAGGTGATGGCAGCATCACACAGTGCTGATTTCATTTGAACCTTCCAAAGCCGCCTCATGGAATGGTGTCTGAAATGAAGCACTTGCGGTTTGTGGGTAGGTAGGAGCTGTTTCCCATTAACCACTGAGCCCCCCTCATGTGGAGAAGTTCTCTGTCTCTCTCCTGATGGTTGTCTGCCTTCCTCTGCCTCCTTGAACAAGAAAAAATGGCATCAGCACATGGTGTGTACCTCGTGGGCATTACTGAATTCTGCTGCCTCGTGCCCTTTGCTCCCCTATTGTCATGAGCTACAGATACTTGTGAAACTGCCCAACAAAGTAGATCTCTTGTGGAGTAGGGAAGAAGGCCATTCTTGTGCAGAAGCTCAGCCCTGTTCCCAGGATGTGGTAGAATGTGCTATTCCTGTACCTACTGCTCAATAAAGCATGGTCTCTGCCTGCTCAAGTTGCTGCCTTCTTGTAATTTGTTTCAGTCGGATGCTTGTCCGCTTCTCCAGTTTGGAAAAGCTGCTGCTTTATGTCGCACGGGGCTAATTTGAACCCGTCTGCATGCCCAGTGTGTTAATGACTGCAACCCAGACCTCTTGCCTCTTCCCTGAGTCAGCCCACGAGGCCCCTCCTCCTCAGGCTGTTTCCTCAGACTCCTGCAGTGTTGGTACAAGAGTTTCCACTGCAGTGAGGCACCTGGGGCTTCTTTTTCTTGACCAAGAAGGTCCACGTGCAGCTCCAGGAATTGGTCCATGGCTGCTGCTCCTTTTCCCCGCCCAAGCACTGGTGGCTCCGATGGCTTCTCCCTTTTGATGTCATTGTTTGGAGCAGGATGTGGTTGCGTTGTGACCACAGTGAGGATTTGCAGGGAAGGAATAGGTGGCTGATGTTCCCATAAAGAACAGTGGAGGAAGAGAGGCAGCAGGGAAGCAGGAAGGAAAGGAAGCTAAATATGTCAAATGACTTCAGTTGTTTCTATTGTGATGACTGTGTAAGTCTGAGCTTGGTTTAAACCCACGTGAGACACCATCTGCCAGTAACTCCACCCTCCTGTTGTTCCAAAACTATGGAAAGAACTAGAACACCCTCTGCTTGCAGCAGCTCACACGAGGGGAAAAGCAGCTCTATTTTTGAGAGCATCCCCTGTAATTAGCTGGGCTTCTGCCTACACGGTGCATGAAAACAACCGGTCCCGAGCCTGTGCTGGCAGCGGAGGAGTAGCAAAAAGGGAGAAAACAAAAGGAAAGCATCCCTAGGACGGGAGTGGGTCTCAGAGTAAAAGATTTCAAACTCAGAGTTGCTAAGGCTAATGTTTGGAAACTAATTGCAAGTCCCTTGGCCTTGTAATGACTTGGAGGAAAAAAGGGAACCTCCCCCAGTGCTCAAGTGAAGTAGAGAAATAATGCCCTCAGCTGTGAGACTGTTGGGTGCCTCATGCATCGCCCAGTGATGCAGCAGCCTTGCTGGGAGCTCCTGGTTAGCGATTACAGACCCCCTCCCGGGATCACAGTGTCTAGAGCTGGGCACCACCTGCTTCCTGCTGCAAAACCAAAAACTCAAACTGAGTTCCATTCCGCTCCAGAACAGGAGTGCTCAGGAGTGATTGGTTGTCCAGTACTAGTGACTGTTGAGGCTTCTGGAGGGCAAACAACAGACTGTGGACTTGTCTGTTGAAAGCTGTATCTCAGCAGAGGTGTCTGAGAGGTAATGAGGGCCGTCACGGCCTTGATTTGACCAGGGGTCAGCTGCAGGGCCACGCAACTGCAGCCACGTGCAGACACATCGCTCTAGCCAGGACTAACGAAGGTGTAGAAGTGTTCTCTGCTCGTCCCAGGCAATGCACACCTGGGACATCCTGATCTGGCTGTGATCCTGTCACCGCTCCGACCCGAAGACGATTTCTTGGGCAGGGAAGTGGAAATGGGAAGCTTCAGGCATGTTTCTCCTTCCTCTGGAGATGCAGTTTGACCCCTTGGAGCAGCCAGAGGGAAACAGGATGTCAGCAAACTGTGTCTGTTGGCACCTCCAGCGTGTCCCCATGAGCCAACAACTGCATCAAGATACTTGTTTGCTTTGCATCCCAGTGGGGAGCTTTCCATGTAGACCAATTGCTCTCCTTCCAGTGAGATAAATCACTTGCTGCTTGAGCCCTTCTGTTATTACTTTGGCACAGGAACCTGGCAATCAGGAGGCCAGAGTGATCTGCCTGTGACAGACTGGTGATCTGATGGCAAAACCAGGAATCAGGTGGGGAAAAGCAGCAAAAATCAGTGTCCGGGTTTAATATTGGCCATGACTGCTCCTCTTTTGGCTGATCTGCGTTTGTGGGACCTGCTCGTTTAGATAGAGTGGCTCTGCTTTATTTCAGGGAGTTTTGCCTCCAGAGACATGGAGACACAGCTTGTGAACAGTGGGCAATAAATGTGTGGCTGCTTCTCTCTTAGAGCTCGGCTGCCAGCAGTCACTTCACGGATGGGTATTTGTGTCATTTCTGGAGCAGGAAGAAGGCCATGTTGAGGCTGCCTTTCCCAGGACAGACCTTTGACGTACAAGCATGCTTCCAGTGCTGTTGGGCCCAAATCCAGTCTGAAAAGCATAAAGGGTTTGCTGGTTCATGAAAATGTTGCCATTTGAGCTCACCAGGACAGTGAATTCCAGTCTCTGAGAAACCCATTTCCCAGGTGTGTTTGATCCAGGTCACATTTGAGAATCACAAAATCCATTGCCCACCCGCCAGCTGAGGGCTGTGTTTATTATCCCACTGCCAGTCCAGAAGCTCAGCTGATCCCGCAGCGCCTTGTTTCCTAGCATCACAACCCACTGATTAAAAGGGATTTAAGGTTCCTGGGTTTGTTTCTCAGTTCGATTGGGTAATTCATCGTGTTTAGCTGGTGCAAGAGGCATCGCATACGTGACCGAATCCAAGCAACCACAGAACTCCATGGAAATCCCCAGGAAAATGTCAGGGAAGTCCTGGGTTTTGGCCAAGCTCTGTTTGCTCAGAGAGAGCAGCAGAGGGAGCTGCCTTCCCGGGGCAGGGAATTCCATCTGCGCTGCTCCTGGGAGCTCAGGTTTGGCCTCTTTTATCGATCCATCTCTGTATTTTCTGGGCACAAATATCCACTTATCCTCAGGGGGATTGGGATTGTGGGAAGGGCATGGTGAATGCCGTTACCTCTGTGGTGCCCAGTGTGTGTTTGTGACTGTCACCACCAGAGCAGGATCGTGCTCCGGGAAGGGGGCAGACATGCTCTTAACTGGTGCTTGGGAGCAAACCTCGGGTTTTCTCCCCAGGTTGGCACAGGTGGAGGCTGAATGTGAGAGAGGGTTCCCCGCTGTGCGCCTGTTCACAGTGGATACAGCTTCTCTTACCCAACCGGTGACAGAGCAGCCGTCCCTCAGCCAGACCCGTCCCCACTCCTGTCCCCTGTCCCTGATCAGCACAGAGCAGCTGAGAGTGGTGAAGGACCTGGGGTGATTTAGCTCGGAGATGGGGAGGCTGAGGGGAGATCTCCTCGATCTCTGCAGCTCCTGACAGGAGGTTGTGGTGAGGTTGGTGCTGGGCTCTGGTGGGGCAAGAGGAAATGGCCTCAGGTTGCACTAGGGGAGGCTTAGATGGGATATGAGAAAAAACTCTGTCTTTACTGACAGAGTGGTGAAGCCCTGGCAGAGGCTGCCCTGGGGGTGGTGGCAGTCTTCTTCTCTGGAGGGGTTTAAAAAGCGTGTGGCTGTGGCACTTGGGGACGGGGTTTAGTCGGCACGGTGGGATTGGTGTGGGTGATCCTAGAGGTCTTTTCCAATCTTAATGATTTCATGATTCTATAATTCTATGAATATTAGGAAAACTATTTCACAGAAAGGGCTGTCAAGCCCTGTCGGAGGCTGCCCAGGGCGGTGGTGGAGTCCCCATCCCCAGAGGGGCCCAAACCCGTGTGGATGCAACCCTGAGGGACAGGGTTCAGTGGGGCTGGCACTGCTGGGTCTGGGGTTGGACTTGATGCTCTTGGAGGTCCCTTCCAACCCGGCACGGCCCGTAGGTGGCACTGCCCTCCCACCTGGTGTCCCGGGACACCACGGACCCCGCTTAACCCCTGCGCTGCTGGCAGCACCCATGTCCCACAGGTCCTATGTCACCGCCTGGCAGTGTGCACCTACAGAGGCCACTGTGAGGCTGAAAATCTGTATTTATTTATTCTGATATCACACCGTACACTTAATGAGGGAGTGCTTTAATAACCCGCTGCCTGCAATGTGTGGAACTTTGGGCTAGATGGGTTCGAGTCAAGCTCCTCTGGTTTTGTAGTTTTCTCTAAAATGGGCTGGAGCTGCCCCAGAGCTCTGCAGGCGCATGAAAACTGTGCTCAGGATTTCCCCCTCTCAGGGAAACTCTCTCAATCTGATTGTGGGAGTAAGAAGTCGTGGCTTTCCTTTTATAATTTCCATCATTTAGGTTCTTGGTGCCCTAATTAAGTCACAGGGTTCGCACCGCTGTACGAACAGGCAGTGAAACGTCCTGTGGGACAGGAAGGTATCTGTGTGTCAGTGTCAGGAGGGGAGGGAGGGTTTTTCCAAAGGCCCTGCGTCTCATTCCCTCCCTGAAGGAGTCGATGGCTTTTTTTGCTGTGCCCGGCTCTGCGCCTGTAGTTGAAAATCTGGTTCTGAATGGGGGCTGCAAACCCTGTGGAAAATGTTAGCCTTCCGGCTGGAAGATGACCACAGGCAGAGTTCAGAGGGCAGCAGCCAGCTGGTCTGGGGTTGAGGGACTGGTTTGTGACCAAAGGCTCAATCAAGTGTTGGGAAGAGGCTGGAAATGCCCAGGGAGACAGAAAGACTTTTTATGGGACAGAGAGAGGTAAATAGCCAACTAAAGGGATGAAAGAGCGGGGGGACAGTGTGGGGTGCTTCAGAGCGGCAGCACCAGCCTGCTGCTTCTGGAGAGCAAGTGTTGAGACTGCACGGGTGAGAGTAGGAGCCATGGTGAAGTCAGGGTTTGGTCTCATCACCACAACCTGCTGGAGGCAGTGGGCTCTGCAGAGGTGGCCGAGAGCTCTGGGGCTGAGGCAGCCAGGCTGCAGCCGACGAGCAGTAACGCCTCAGCACGATCAGTAGTGAGCCCGGCATGGTCAGTCATGAGTTTCAATTCACACATTGATGAGAAAGGTGCAAGCTGAGCCATGAAGAGTTCAGCTGGGCAATTCATCGTGCTTAGCTGGTGGAAGAGGCATCATTAGATCATCCCCACAGTCCAGATTGTTGCTGGTTTTTGACTAGCCCCACTTCTGGCCTGTGCAGATCTGTCTCGGTCTGAGGGAGAGAGAGGCTGGCACCGGCAGTGACATCCCTGCCTGGCTCTGCAAACCTGCCTTCGTGTTGTGTGATGTGCCCAGGTCTCCAGCCGGGGGTTGTCCTGCCCCTGCTCCCGGGCCAGGCAGGTTCCCCACCTCCCGTGGCTGAGGGAGGGTGCTGCAGCATCCGCTTTGCATCGTGTTAAACTCTGAGCTCTTCCCTTATTCCACCACCTCCTCCCACACACCGAGAGATGCTGCCAGAATGCCAGAGGCGCGGCAGCGGGGAGCCAGCCTCGCTCTCCTGAGCGGGGAGACAGGCAGACAGAGACAGTGCTGGGAGCAGTCGGCGAACGAGGGAGAGCCAAGGCTGCCAGACAGACACAGACAGTGTGCAGTCGACAGGCAGAGCTCCTGTCCTGCCCAGACGGACAGACGGAGACTATCAGGCTGAGAAGACGAGATAACCAAGCCTCCTCAGGCAAAGAGGAGGATGTGGCATGGGGGAAGCGCTGCCTGTCCTATCTTGTCCCGACTGTGAAACCCCTGTGGGTTGCAGTGGGAGCCGGAGTGCACCCTGAGTGCCCAGCATGGCAGGGCTGAGGCGGGAATGCCTGTGGGATCGAACCCTGGAGATGGGCGATGGAAGGAGGTGGCTGCTCTGTGTGCTCAGCCTGCAGTTGGGCAATCACTTTGACTCCCCTCCATCTGCTGAGAATCTCTGTGACAGGCTTGTCCCACACTGAGCACAAGGCTAATTCCCTCAGTTCTCTGAGTTCTCTGGGGTCTTTACATGCTTGCTAATCCCTGACACATATGAAACTGGCAAACCCCAATGAACAAGAACACCACCCCCCCCATGAGGAGAGTTACTGAGCAGAGGCACCCAGGGCAGGCCCTGTCTCTTCTTGGCCAGCAGCCCCGAGCTCCCACAAGCCAAGTGCAGTTTGGCTTGGTCAGTCGATTCCTGCTGGGAGTTCTCCCCATGGAGCTGGCAGTGCAGGAAGCTCTGCTGATGATTCAGCAGGTGATGCTGTTCCCTCTGAGTCACTCCCAGGCGGGCCAGGAGCAGGGAGATGATGCTCGGGGAGATGCTCAGCCAGACCAGCTCCAAACTTGATGGCTTAGGTCATTAATTGTGCTGTGATAGCTCAGGATACTACTTAGCCGAAACTGATAAGAGAAATTGCTGCGTGGCTCCTGTGCTCCATCCCAAACATGGATTCATTTTGGTGGGAGAAGGAAGGAGTGTGAATTTGCAGTCAATGCAGAAAAAAAGGCCTCAGGACTACTTTTTCTTGGCCATCCACTGAAAAAGACACTTGTGTCCTCCCTGGGGTTCATCACGCATAAAAAGGGCTGAGAAAGGGCTGGATGCTGAGAAAGCTGTTCATGAAGTGTTAGTGTCCGGACCACCCAGAGGGTCAGTTAGGTAGCAGAGGAGTGTCTAAATTAGAAGTAGCAGCAAACAGGACTTAAATGCTGAAAGTTTCTTGTTGCCTTGCACCTGCCTGTGATCCTGAGAAGCGGGAGCCTCTGTGCTGCCTTTCCATCTTCGTATCCAAGGCTTTGGGGCCAAACAGGGTCACTGTGCGTTGTCTCTATAGGCAATGATTACAGATGACAGCAAATTCCCAGTTCCTCTTCAGCTGAATGGAGTCCATTTGGTCACAGCAGCAGGGCTGGAGCTGGACCTCTGCTGGGAACTCCCGTTGTTGTTCTAGCGGTGGGCACAAGCAGCCGCTTCTGCCCTCTTCACGCCAGCCCCCTGCCCTCCACAGCCTGAACCCCCTGATGCTGTAAGGTAGTGGGGGGTCACGGGCTCATAAACCCCTTTCCTGCCTGGATCAGCCAGCTGGGCGCTGAGCTTTTCCTTCACCAGCTGTGATCGCAGGCGAGTAAAGAAATGTCTTTCGTCACCTTTGGTTCACTGTCGGGCTTGGGCTTGGACAGGCCCGGAGCAGAGACTGCCGCTGCCTTCGTTCAGCCCTGGTTGCTCTCCACATGCTGTCAGCAGGGCAGCGAGACGGCTGCCTCCAGCTGAGGGGCGACAAACCTCACCGAGGCTGCTGCCTGTCCCCTCACCCTCCCTCAGCTCCGGGCTGTGGCCCTGGGGCACTCTGCTAGTGCTGCTGCTCTGCTTGTGGACGGACCCCGAGGGATGGAGCAAGCTCTCTGCTCCGGGAAGGACACCGGAGTGGCTGGTACGGACACCTCTCAGCGCTCTGCAGTGGTTGCTGGTCCCTCTGGCTGCCACAGGGCTTCCCTGCAGGCACCTTTGGGCTTTTGGGGCTCAAGGCAGCTACTGGTATCTAGGATCTTTCCCGAGAGGTTAAAATCTGCTCGTTCACATGGGGACAGTGAGCCCAGAGCCCCAGTTTCTGCTTAGCAGCAGGGCCAGGAGCTCTGAACTCCGAACACCCTTTCCCTCTGTAATTATGTTTTATTTTTAGGTGTCCCTTCCTTTTTCTATTTCAAGCCTGCATCCTCCGCAGAGTAAACTGGAGAAGGTGCACTGAGCCGAACCCGCTGTGTTTGGGAAGCAGTAAAACGAGGCTTCTAAACTGGGCTGCGAGGCGTAGGAGCCATTGGCGAAGGCTGGCAGGGAGCCCTGGCACAGCGCAGACCACAGCTCACAGCACGGGGCTGCGAGAGCGGCAGCCACTTTGGCGGCAGAGGATGGGGAGCAGGGGGCGAGGGAGGCAGGGGCAGCAGGGGACGGGGCCCTGTCTGGCAGAGAAGAAGGGTGCCAGCTGGTCCTTTTGCAGAGCAGGTAGACGTGTGCACCACGGACCTCTCGCTTTCCCAGCTGTGTCTCATCCTCACATGGTTTGCACTAAAGAACTGGGTTGGAGGCCTAAATGCGCAGGGACTCGTGACTTCCGTGATGGGCCCAGTGCCATTGCTGGAGCACCAGTGGAGCTGGTGGCTGTCCTGGTTTCACAGAGCTGCACGGAAGATGGGGATTCTTCTTTAAAGCAACTTTCAAGTTCATTTCCCATTTGTATTGCTGTGACTTGGCATTGGGCTTGCTTGACCCCTTATGGGTTGAATAATGATGGTGATAGAACATGTTCCGAACAGCAGCAAGAGGTCACGAGAGCTTCCTTCCACCACAGACCAGTCACTTCCAGGCCATGGGAGGGCTCTTAGCTGTCTGTCTGTCCTCAGGTCCTTCCTGTGTCCCCGCAGTAAGGATGCTCATCCCACAGCAGTATCCCCACGAGCTGTTGGTAGCTCGAGCCAGGTTTCTCCTAGCTGCTTTTGGCTGAACCAGGCTTCTTATCGCATGGCACCTCAGGGCTAAGAAAAGCTCGTTAGCCCTGCATTCTCCACGAATTTCCTCTGACATGCACTGGGTCAGCCTTGACTTCCAGGAAACTGAGACGAGCTGCCATGGGGATCCAGTGCAGGAGTCCCTCCACTTTGTGTTGCCAAGAGACTTCGACTCTGGCCATCCCAGTGCGGACTCTGCCAAGACAATGGGAGGAAGGGGAGAGGTGTTGAGCTGCTTTTGCGTTTTCCCGAGCAGCGTTCAGACTGAACCAGCCCCTTATTCTCCACCTGAACTTGAGCAGTGCCCTGCACCGTAGCTGGCTCCCATGGACACGGCTGAGCCTGGAGCAGCTCGGAGCCTCTGCTGCACTGCGACCTGGCTGCATCTCCCACCCGCTTCCATCTTGGCCATCCTGGCCTGCTGCAGGCTTTGGGGCTTCAGAGGTTGGAGCTGCATGTGGGACAATGGCTGAGCCTGGGTTAGCAGCTCTACCATTGCAGATGGTTCGAGTTAGTGCTCAAGACACATTAAAGCCAGCAAAGGTTTATATTTAGCTGGGTTTCTTTAAGAGGAAAGCCTTTTATCCTCCTGGCTGGTCATCCATCAAGCCCTTGGGAGGGCGGGGTCGTGTCTCCAAATAGATCCCACGGACAAGCAGCCACTGTGAAACCACATTTCCTCCTGGGAGGACCCTCCAGAGACAGGCGCTGACTGTGGCGAGGCCACGGGTCGCCAGCGCCAGAGCCGGCTGGTCACAGGAGCTGGCAGGGAGACAAGGCAGAGGCAGGGACCCAGCCAACTCGGATTCTGTCTTGGCATCATGGCATTTAAGTTGCCTCCTAGCCCTGATCCTACAGTTCCTGCTTCTGCTGGGATGGAAATTGCAGTTGGAAATTTTTATCTCGTTTTATCCAACAAACAACACTCGGAACTGATCCAGTCAGCAATCCAGCAGCTACTGGGGTGTAAATCTGCTCTGCCGGAGGGACGAGCAGTTGCACCACTGTGACAGAGTCCCCCAAGACACCTGCTACAGCTGAGGGCAGCTTTGCTCTTCCTCAGGGCTGCGAGGCTTTTGCAATCTTCCTGGTCCTAGTGCCACCACATCAAGATTTAGGTGGCAGCTAAGGGGAGGATGCTGATGGTGAGGAAGGTTTTCTAATGCAGTGCAAGGCAGCTCTGCTGCAGAGGCCTCTGGAGCCTCGGTTTTGAGCTTATCACCACGTATTTACCATGAAACACAGCCCTCCTGGCAACTTTGCTGCATTTCTGGATCCTCAGGTGGCACAGAAACATCAAGTTTTGTGCTGCTGGGATCCTCTGGACACTGCTGGGGCATTGCTGTGAGATGTTCACAGTGCTGATGCTTCAGGCAGGACAGAAACACTCGGTGCAGGAGAAACCTGCTGTCCAGGACAGGAAAAGCCACTTGGCTGGAAGCGCCTTTTACTCACGCCAGTGTCAATTTTAGTGGATTGACTTCAAGTTTTTATTGGCTTTGACGGGAGGGGAGCTGAACCCTGTTTCTATGTTTTACAGCCCTGTGAGAGCATGAGTGCATTTGATCATTGCAGTTCCCCTGACTTTCCTGAGGACTGAGTATCCCTGCTGTGCGTTTAATTGCCACGGGTGGATTTGGGACCTCAAATCATCCTGGTTCGTTCTAGCGACTGCATCTCCCACCCCAGCAGCGCACTGCTCTGCCCCAGCAGCAGCTGAGGGTGAGTTTTGGGTCTCTAGGGACATCAGTTTCTGGGGTAAATTGCAGCTCTAGGGCAGCAGGACCCATCTTGGATTGAACTGCTGGTTCTAAAGAGGTTCCCTCGCTGGGAAACTACCAGGGAGCTTGGGAGGGGCTCTGTGTGTGCACAAGCAAAACCAGTTTGGAACTGGAACCAGTCTGAGATTAAACCATTTCCTTTGCTCTCTTTCCAAGAATGAACTTTATTTTTCCAGTTGATCTGAAACAGGGAATATTGGGACTTGTTTTGGTTTGTTTTTCCCTGCTTCTTTGTGTCTGGATGCTTTCCCAGAAAAACACAGAAAATGAAACATTTATTTTCCTTCCCAGTGAGAAAGTTTCTTCTTTTCTGGGAAGAGGTGCAAGGGTCGTACTAGAACTACTATCATCCTCGCTCTGTGAGGAGCAAACACAGATCGGAACGCACAGCCTGGCCCCACAGCCCAGCGTCTGGAGCAAAGGCTGAAAGGCAAGGATGTGAACTCGACAGATGATCTGCACTTGTGACAAGAGAGCGTGTTCGTTCCTGACAGCTCTGTTCACTCAGAGCCCTTCGGGTTGCAAGGCCTCTGTGCTTCGGGGAGAAGAAAAGAGATGACTTTCCCGTTGGAGGAAACAGGGAGGTGCACGGGAAGGAATATGTTCATGCAATCATAGAATAGTTTGGGTTGGAAGAGACCTTAAAGATCATCTAGTTCCGACCCTCTGCCATGGACAGGGATATCCCACTGGCTCAGGCTGCCCAAGGCCCATCCAACCTGGCCTTGGACACCTCCAGGGATGGGGCAGCCACAACTTCCCTGGGCAACCTGTTCCAGTGTCTCACCACTCTCATGGTGAAGAAATTCTTCCTAGTGTCCAGTCTGAATCTGCCCCTCTCCAGTTTATACCGGTTCCTGCTTGTCCTATCAAGCCTTTACAAATAGCCCCTCTCCAGCTTTCCTGTAGCCCCTTCAGGTACTGGAATTTCGCTATAAGATCTCGTCTGAGCCTTCTCTTCTCCAGGCTGAACAGGCCCAACTCTCTCAGCCTGTCCTCGTAGGGAAGATGCTCCAGCCCTCCAGTCATCTTTGCAGCTCTTCTCTGGACCTGTTCCAACAGCTCCATATCCTTCTGTTGAGGATTCCAGAAGGGGACACAATCCTCCAGATGAGGTCTCACAAGAGAGGAACAGAGGGGCAGAATCCCCTCCCTCGCTCTGCTGGCCATGCTGCTTTTGATGCAGCCCAGGACACGGTTGATTTCTGGGCTGTGAGCGCACTTTGCAGCTCATGTTGAGCTTCTCATCGACTAGCACCCCAAGTCCTTCTCTGCAGGGCTGCTCTCAATCACATCATCCCCCATTGTGTACTGAAAATGGGGATTGCCTCAACCCAGGTGTGGGATCTTGCACTTGGCCTTGTTGAACCTCATGAGGTTCTCACAGCCCCACTTCTCCAGTCTGTCCAGGTCTCTCTGGATGACATCTCGTCCTTCTGGTGTGGCAACTACACCACTCAACTCGGTGTCATCTGCAAACCTGCTGAGGGTGCACTCAATCTTGCTGTCAATATCATTGATAAAGATATTAAACAGCACCGGTCCCAGTACAGACCCCTGAGGGACGCCACTTGTCACGGATCTCCGTCTGGACTTTGAGCTTAGCTCTCACTGGCTCAAGTAGTTTCAGTTCCGGCTTCCAGGCAGGACCCTGAGCCAAGTGGATGCTGCAGGGGAGGTGGCCCTGGCTCAGAATGCTCTTACTGTGCCGCCTCCTGGCCAGCCCTGAGGCCGCTCATCGATTTGGTCACCGGTCCCTTCTGGGGGGACAAAACGAAGGCTCTGTAGCCCTGTGTCCTGTTATAGCTCCCTGCCTTCCCAGGGTGCAGGTGGCACAGCTTCCTGGGGAAGATAGTAGCTCAGGACTCAGGAGACAGAGCGCTTTGTTCCCTCTGTGCTTTGCTCGCTTGGTTTGTGCCCCAGGTTTCCCGTGTCATGCCTTGCCTTTGGGGCAGGCTCCGAGCTGTGGGCTGTAAGGACAGCAGTGGCGCTCAGTGTTCCAATACTGTCCCACAGTTTTGCCCCAGAGCAGCTGTCGGTGGCCCAGCCAGTGAGCGGGTCCAGCTCCCAGGACCACACAGGGTTGTGGCACGTGGTTCCCCTTGACGCTGTGCCTCGGCTCCCTCCTCCCTGGGCTCAGCTCGCTGTGATGGCCAGCATGGTAGAGGAAGGGGCTGATGATTCTGTTTTGCTCCCCACCTCCACACTCCTGCTTTGGAGACCTCCCAGTAAGTAACCCAAGCCGAGAGCTGTGGTGGCAGATGCTGCTGGGGAGGAACTTCCAGTCTCCGAGGCTGTAACCGCCTAAGGAAGCGGCCTCTTCATCCCCACAAATTACAGGCTCCTGCCTGCCCTTTACAGTCAAGCAGGGAAATGGATGAGAGAGAGCATGAAACCCCCTACCAGCCCCCTGCACACCCCTACTCTCCTCGAGCCGCTTATCTTGGCTGTGAGATGAAGCTCTCAGCAAGGTCAGAATGTGGTCTCCTCTGTGTGCATGTGCATTAACCACCCTCAGGAAAGGCTGCGCTGATGTGTGAGTGCTGGAGCCAGTGGGAGGTGGCTGGAAGTGCCAGCTCACCAGTCTCCCCTTCTTCCACCCCTCTCTCCGTGGGCTCAGGCACAGGCGTGCTGTGACACCTCTGCAGTGGGGCAGGAGAGGGTTTGAGACAGAGCAGGCATGATGCAGGGAAAAGCTCATGTCAGGGAGCATCCAGGCGGATGCTTGTGGGTCTCGTTTGCTCCCAGTGCCTCAGAGCAGGGCCTAGCGATGTGCTGGGGAGGGAGGTGAGTGTTCTCCTGCTTCTCCCAGCAAGCTGTAGCCCTGGGTGGCTGCAGAGCTGGGCATCAGCTCATCCCATGCAGGTGAGCAGCAGGAAAGTCTCCTGTGGTTGAACTGTTGTGCTGAACTCAGGAGCTGGATGCACAGTCCAGCTTTGCTGTTGACTCCAGGTCAACCCGGTGCCCAGTTCCAGACTGTGAAATGGGGTAACAATTCAGCTTTTTCTTCATCCTTTCTAAGGCCCAGATCTTCTCTTCTTGATTGCAAATTGCAGGCAAGACTGCCTCCCTGAAGAATGGGGTAAACATTTAGAGAACAAGAAAGGAGACCTTCCTCTTCCTCTTGATGGAGTTATTGAGCTGTCAGGAGGCAGTTTTGGGTTGATCTGAAGAGCTGAACCCAGAAAACTGTGTAGTTGTCCAGCAGGCTGTGGATTTCGTGTGGGGCTCACCCTGATCCATGCTTGCCTCTCTCTGCTGAGTGGTAGATATTTGCGGGTGGCTGCCAGGCGGGAGGAAAGTCCACAGTGGGACATTTGGGAAGCGTGTGCTCCTGGCCTCTCCTTGTCCTGGGACACCCAGTCCTGGCACAGAGCAGTGCGAGCCCCAACGCCTTCACTTGTAGGGAGTTCTGCTCCCCAAGCTGACTCGAGATGGAAAGATTAACAGAGAGAGCAGGAGCTTTTACTGTTTACAACAGCTCTTGGAAGGAATCAGCATTAGGAAACAACCGGCAAGCGTTTGCCAAGCCTGAGCAACGTTTACTTGCCTGAGTAGGGCTCAGGAACACAAACCTGGCAGGACACGTGGGACAGCACTGTCTGCCGACTCCGTCTGTAAGGAAGACTCCGTGAGATGGCCCATATGCCACATCCTTTGGTAATGCGCATGAGCTTCATTACCTTCTTTGTTAACAACTCACAGGAGTTATTTATTCATAAAATCCACTTAGTGGGCCATAAATTCACGCAGTCAAACAGCAAGAGTGAGGAGGTTTATTCCCTTAAGGTTTCCCCGGGGCTCCCCTCGAGCGTGCTGCCTGTGTGGAGAGGAGCCCACCGGTGCCGCAGTGCCGCCTTGGCTGAGTTTCACTGACTCATCACTGCCGGCCGCATCCATATTCCCAGTTCAGTTTGCCCATTCACGTTTTATTTAGCAACTGGTGTGACTCACCCGTAGGATGATGACAGTGGAGAGATGAAGTGATACGGACATTCAGGGCTCAGTTTCTTAGGGCCATACTCTTCCGATGGTCCTTCACTTACATTGCGGGCTGAAGGATGAGGATTGCTGTTTTCCATTGCCCCACAGAGGGAAGCGTGGATCCCCTCAAGGAAGGAGCCACCAGGGCTCCCTAGTGGCCAGGGGAGAGAAGGAGCTACCAAGCACAGAACCCGTATGGCGCAGCCTTCGCCAGTGCTGTGCAACACCAGTTACAAAACATGAAACTGGGCTGAACTTCCCTGGTTTCAGGTTTCACGCCGTGCTTTGGGCTGCAGCCAGGCACCTCCAGCCCCGACCGGGGAATTTTGGGGGGTGACTTCCAGCAGCTCTGGCAGCGTCAGTGGAGTCTTGCAGGGTTTGATATTTGTTTTACAACTCTTGGTTTTGGAAATCAGCCTATCGAACCTGCAGCTTCCGTAAAGCAATACCGAACAAACAAGTTTTTTGCCATCATAAAGCAGAAAATCCTCTCAAAACCAGCAGCAAGGGTGCAAGCTGAAGAGGAAAGAGAAAGGGAGTCTATCAGTGATTAGTGTTATAGAAACACTCAGGGTTGCTTTGCCATGTTGCTGGCTAAGCTGATGGCACCTGATTAACGTGGATGGGAGGCCTGTCATCAGGTGTGATTTATGTTTTTAAAGCAACTTAACCAGCTGGAATTCAGTTGCATCCACCTAAAGGACTTATAATGGGCATTTACATCAGGACTGAAACATTTTCCTGATTTCAACTACTTTTTTACTGCAAAAAGCTTCATGGACACATTCCCTATCTCAGCTGGCTCAGTGCTCCTGTTTCTCCCTGAAAGTATTGGGGTGCAGGTGAGGTGACTTCACTGGCTGTGGTGCTTCAAGATCCTGTTTGTGACATCTCATGAGCGTGCTGTACCCCTGCTTCCATTCCTGTGGCCTCCCTGCAGGCTCGGGTATCTGCCTTACATCCTCGGGTGTCCTGTGTGAGCACAAAGTCGGAGCTCGCTCTGGCTGCGCAGCCCTCACCAATGGTTCTTCTTGGCGTGGAGATGTTTGTTATTTTTGTTGTAATTTCTAGCGAGAAAACAGGTGGGAATTGGGCTGGGAATGATTTTGCAAAGACCAGGGAAACAGCGCAGGAGAGTTTCAAGAATAACATTGCTCTCTCTGTGGAAGGGCTCGACAGCCTCTCCCCAGCTCAATCTTAGCGTGATTCCCACTCCCGTTTCCGCTCCCAGGATGACACCAAGGTGTGGAACCGATAAGCGTGTCATCTGAGGTCGGAGCTCTCGAGGGCTGCCGTGCTGCATTTGTTTTTGGGTCTCCCAGGCGTTATTGCGACACGCCATCAGCTCCAAAAGCTAAAACCAGAAACGTGGCTTTGATTATTCAATAGCTGGGACACGCTGGAAAACAAGAGGCATTTCCACAGTGGTGGAAAGCAGGTCCCGGTTCCAGGCATTGGAGGAACCGCACCGTCTAGTCAGCAAGATGAAGGGAGGGGAGCAGGCAGGGCAAAGCGGAGATTGCGAGAGGGGATGTGAGACAAAACAAGGGCAGGGACAGCAGCGGGCGGAGGTGATCGGAGCCTGCAGGGTGGAGCCCAGCTGAGGCAGCAGAGCAGCTGCCAGGGCTGCTTTCTGTGTTTTGCACCTGAGTTCTTAGGAGTCTTCTGGTTGTGGAGAAAGCTGTGACGGTGTCAGGCAGGCAAGATGCAGCACGGGACGATGCTCCCTCCCTGGCATGGGTTGTCGACATTATGACAAATAGCCCTCGGATCATGGTAACTGAAACAGAATTATTTGCTGCTGTTCTTTTTCCGAGTGCTCCACAGGATCTCTGGGCAAAGGCAGATGTGCTCTTTCCCTGGTCTGAACTCATCCCTGATCCCAAACTCACTAAAATCAACAGCGAAACATCCATCTTTTGTTTTAACCTGGGCCTCAGGTTGGCTTCCCTTGTTCACCTGCCTTTGGAAGCTGATAAAGGGCGAGGAGAAACCTTTGCAAGTAATTAGGAAAATGTAAAGCCCTTATTAGAAAAATGCAAACCATCAACAAATTAGGAGACCTCCAGCAGGGTCACATGAGACAAAGAGAGGCTGAACTGGTGGGTGAATCCCCAGGCTGCTGTTCCTGCAGGGACAGACCGCTCTGCGGGTGCACTTGGTGGCTTAGGAGAAAAAGTGACGCCAGACTGGGGAGCGTGGGAGAGGGTGGGAAGAGCTTGCTTGGATTGAAAGAGCAAGCATGACACCAGGATTGCCCCCTTATGTCAAACCCGTGCCTGTCTGCTGCCGGGTCGCACCAGTCCCTTCTTCCTTGCGATTGCCTTTGGGCTGAGAAAAGCTGTTTTCTCCAGGAGGAACCAGGGTGCAACTCTGAGACATCGTCTTTTCCCGCTTTTCCACCAGCATCTCCTCCTGTGCTACCACCCGGGCCATGGCAGCTCCTGAGAGGGCTGGGACATCCCGGGAGAACGCGGAGGCGGTGTGTGGGCACCCGTGTGAGCAGGGAGCCTGAGCACTCACCTGCCTGACGGGGCGACCTTTGATGCGCTGGCCCGAGGAGAGATGGCTCAGCTCCTGTTAGGGCAGCGGGGTGCCGGAGCAAACAGCCTGCTGTCTTCTCCTCCCAGCCCACCTCCCACCTCTGACTGTCACAAGTGCCATATCCACTACCCCTCCCAGCACTGGCACTCCGCAGCTTCTCACTGATCTACCCGCTCCGTCAGCGCCTTGGCAGCCGCGGATGCTGTGCGCCTGCAGGGGTACGGGGGTGTGGTGAGATGGAGACGCCCCGCTTGTTTATTTGGTTACCGTTTTGTGGTTTTCGAAAGGTGCCTGCAGGTCTGCAGGAGAATCTGCTGCGAGATGGGCCTCACCCTGTTCCCATCTCCTCCTCTGGTGCCGCACGGGCTCTGGCTTCCCGTGTGTGTGTAGACGCATTTATGTGTACACATGTACGTGTGACAGAGCCAGAGCAGACCCTGCGGCAGCAGAGACTCACAGAGCCACACGGAGTGACTTCTATCGCCTGCATATTCTTCTAGTTCACCATGCAGCAGATGGCAAGGGCTCCCAGGCATCCCATAATTAACCCAGTCCCTGCCAGGAACTTTTGCAAAGTTACAAAGAGGAGAGGACTTGTTTAACTTTCTCAGTGCAAAATCCCTCCAGCAACGCTGGAAGAGCAGGGTCTCCCCGGGGCTGGACTGCAGTGTCCGGCTGCTCCACTTCCACCATCCGGAGCGCACTCTGCACTTTGGGAGATCGGAACAAAGGCTGCTTCGTCCCCTTTCTCGTCCTCGTAAGAAATCTATCTCCAATATCGTTCTTGGCTTGGCATAAGATACAAAGTGGATTTAAAGCATTAAAAGTTCATCATGGCAAGAAATGCAGTGATGAATTATCACGATGCAATGGCAGCTTTTCCCATTTCACACCTGTTCCTCTTCCCCGGGTGATGATTTCACGCAGGGCCTCAGGATGGGAGCACGGATTCCCTCTGGTAAAAACCACACGGACTGCAGGAAGGAGTTGCCCACCTGAGAAAGATAAGAAGGCGTGATCATTTCCGCTCAAGGTGTTGAATCATACAGGGAGCACGGGTTTCCCACAGGCCTCACAGCTGGGAAGGTGATGCAGATTTTCTGATTCCTGCTGGAGAAACTGAGCCACAAACCCATCCTTCTCCTCTGCTACAACATGGGTTTGCAGCACTCCTGATGTGCAGACCCTTTGGGTGCAGGCGTGTGCAGCAGCACAGCCAAACAGCTCGGGAACACCTGATACACAGGGTGCAAAGAGTGCAGCGATGTCTGCTGCACACCGTCTGTGGGTCTGGACCCGGGCTCACGCAGTGCACGAAGTGCCGATTCTCCCTACAGGGAGCAGCAGGGCTGTATCAGCAGCAGGTCCCGGGAGTGGCTGAGTGTGGTCCACAGCGGGTTGGGAGTTTGATGCTGCCCAGAGGGAAGAATCCCACCTACTGAATCACCCGCCATGCTGCCCGAACACCTCGCTCTTCCCTGGGCATCTCCTGCCGGAGACTGAGCCAGCCCAGCCCCGCTGAGCTGCTTTGCCTGCAAACCCCATGCGAGACCAGGGGCTGATTTCAGACCACGTGCACGGGGCACAGAACCGGCTGCTTTGTGGCAAGGCCACCGCTTAGACACATTGGTTTGATGTCCCTCAGACCCCGTGCGGCATCGAGCTGCTGTGCCTTGGTGTCATCTCTGAAAATGAGCTGCAGGGCTTCAGTGTGGTTTCAGGACCCGTGACACCAAACCAGCTGGCAGGGAGGAGAAAGGATGGTTCCTGGTTCCTTTTGTGAGAACCTGCCTGTTCACAGGCTCCTGGGGCTTCCTTTTCCTCTCGTCTGGGCAAAAGCAGTTTGCATCTGGGATTAGGGCTGTACGGGCTGTGTAGGTGTCACACACCCTGCTCCGCAAGGCAGGATGGGGGTGGAGGAGGTTTCTGATAGCAGCCAGGGCTGCTAAGTGTGGAAAGAGCTTCTGTTGCCACTAAGGGATTGCTCGTGATCACCACTCATTCAGAAATGTGTCACCTTTTGTGCAGATTTAGAGTTAACGTAGAGGGGAAGTTCTACCACCTACAGAGAAAGCCTTTTCTTCCTGGGAACCAGCTTTGGATCTTTTCTTTGACTGCTGTAGGCATGAGATGGGCAAACCCTTCACTCGTGACCTGACCTTGAGGCTGTTCTGAGCGGACGCTGTCTGTGCTTTGGCTTTTTGCAGTGCCAGCAGCTGGGGATCATCCTCTGCGTGCGGATCCCAGGCTTTACTGTTCAACAGGTACTTGTAATACAACTGAACAAACATCGCGCCTGACCAGTCAAAGGGTCTCTGGCTACGAGAAGGATCTCTGCTCTGTGAACTGCATCAGCAGAGTCCTGTGTGGGCCTAATCCTTCCTCCCTTGCTCATGAAACCTGTGGGCTGCACCTGCTGAGAGAGCGGGGCTGGGAGACAAAAATGGAAAATAACCTGAGCTGGTTTTCCGTGCAGCACTGAGGGGCTCCCTGTGCTCCTCATGAGCTGACGGAGCCTCTCCTGAGTTATCGGTTATTGCTCAGAGGATGCTTGTTTGCTCTTCTCACAGACAGGCATGTGTGGTGGGAAGGGTCAGCGTGGCTGGACACTCCGCTGGTGCAGCTGCAGTTCAGGAAGGAGGTGGCGCGGCCACCAGCAGGCGAGGTCAGAGGCGCTGGGAGAAAACGGAGGTGGGAAGGTGGCTGAGCTCTTAGCACCGATCAGCATCCAATATTGATCCCTTGTGTGAGAGCCAGACTCCGTGTCTGCAGAGGAATCGGGATACGCCCAGGACCCACCCAGCCTGAGGCTTCCTTCAGGGTAGGATGGAATTCATCAGCTTTGCCTTTCTGACAGGGCCAGGCGCGGTTTGGGGCTGTCCTCACGCAGGGCCCGTGGGCAGGAACTGCACAAGGTGCAATTCTGTTTGCTGTTCCTGTGCACAGAGCGGCAGGATGGAGAGAGCTCATCCCGTTGGGAGATCCAGATGGTGAGATTTGTCGGAAGGCAGATCATGAAGGGAATGCTTCAAGGGGAAGAGGGCGTGAGCAGGGACGGCAGGGGAATGCATCAGTGATGAAGCAAGAAAACATTTCCCTGTGCTTTAAAGCAGTGAAAGAGCACGATTCCTTCATAGCTCTTTGTTTTCTAATTACTGTGTGGTTTTATTGCACATGTACCTGCCGTGAGTACCTGACCAATCCTTTAATCCCCACCGCTCTCTGCTGTAAATCATGATTAAGATAGAACTTGACATGAGAAAAAACAGATTCTTTGCTCTTCCGTGGCTGTGCAGGAGTCCTCTTGACATCTTCCTTAGCTTCCTGCAGTTCTCAGCTTCGGAAAGCTCGGACCTGCGAAGGGACCTGGGTTACTAAGGCTTCTTTACTTACAATCTTGTGTTCCTCGAGTGTCTTTCTGCCAATGAGCACAAACACACTTTGCAAAACTCAGTGACTGAACTGTGCTCCTGCAGCTGTGAGTGAGGACAGCACCGGTCTTATCATCCCCGTTCAGAGATGAGTGGAAGCAGGAGCCGTTTGCTCGGTGCCATGTCGTGAGGCAGTGGGACAGCCAGAAATGCTGTCCAGGAGTCCCCGCTCCTTTTCCACATCTTGAGCCGCTGAGTGGCAGCCACAGCGATAGCTGAGAACAGGATCCAAAGACAGGGGACTGACCAGTCCCTTGGCTGTGAGTCCCTCAAGCCAGGAGCAGAGTCCGACATCCTGACTCCCGGTTCCCTTCCTAACTCTCACTCCCACCCACAGCTGGAAATAGAGCTGAGAAGCCTTGGCCAGCAGCCCCTGCCCCAGCCACCAGTGCCTCCCGCACTCCCTGTAGAACACTTTCAGTCCTTGTCCCAGCGAGGACATCGTGGCTGCCTGCGAGTCACTTTAAGTTGTTTTTTTGGTCATTTCCTTAGCGCTGCCCACTCCCTAAGCAGCACTGGGGTTTGCCCTTTCATCCTTTAATCCCGAGCCTGGCAGTAGGTGGGGAGGCAGGAACTGTATGGGGCTGGGAGCACAGGGAGGCGTTTACAGGGGGGCTGATCCGGTTCATGAAATCACATCTGAACTGAGCGGTGCTCTCCCCGGTGACCGAATGGAATGAAATGATAGATTGCTGCCTCCTCGCAGGCTGCAATTTTGTCCTCCTGTTGCGTTCTTCCCCTGCAGTTAATGAGCACCCTGCCTGCCCCGGGGAGGCTGCTGCGGCTGCAGAATCTGTAACCCAGAGAGACCGGAGCTTTCTAGGATTCAGGGGAAGCGGCTGGTAGGAGCGGGGATTGGTCAGGAGCTGAGCCAAGCGTGACCCAAAGAAGTGGAACTTAATTCTGACTCTCAGAGTAACTCGTGGCCGATGCTCTGTGCTCAGCTCGTCTCGAACGCTGCATGAACTCATCTTTGAAGCGCTGCAGCGTGGCAGAGTGGCCAGTGCGCAGCAGCCTTGTGTCTCTGCTCCACCCCAGGCCTTCAGGAGAGCTGGTGGGGGCTTGCAGGGCTCAGTGGGAGACTGCCTCATTTCTGGAGACCAAGAAACCCATAGCAGAATCCTACCTCCATTAAATTTAATGACAAAACACCCCTTGACGCTGCTGGGTCTAGAATCCTGTCCTGTTATTTAGTTCTTTATTGTGCTGCCAGCTCTCACATCTGATGGTGTTTGCCGCTTTCCTCTGGAGCCAGGTTCTGGAGCGGTGCGATGACTCGGGGAGCTCAGCTTTCATTTAAAACTGAAAACTGCGTTACTAACCCTCATTACAGTGGAGTAAACCTGAAAAAAAACATCAACCCAAACAGCTCGAAAGCCACAAAGCAAAGACAGAGAATACAAGTAGTATTTTGGTAACTCTTTAAAGCCAGTCCATGGTTTGGGGACACAGCTCATGGTGTCCTAACTACATTGGGCAGCCCTGCTTTGGACTGAGGTCTTGATTTCAACCTCTCGCTCTAATCAGGAGAATATCTGAGAGCCCAAGTGTCAAGGGAGGTTGGTTCCCAAAGAACTCCACATTTCTACTCCTCATGGTGTCTCAGGAGCTCTGACAGCTCAGAGGGAGTTTTCCATTTATTCCAGTGTCTGCAGCAATTGGTCTCGGTTCCAGAACACACATGGTCTTCGCTGAAAGGAAAGAGAGCACCTTTACGTACTGCTGTACAGGCTGGACCAGATTGTGCACCCAGAAATCTTGGGTTTCAGTGTTTAACATGAGGTAGTGTGTTTAGAAAATTGTATTCGCTGGCCCCAATTCTCAGATCAGGTGCAGAATCAGTAACCTGATTCCTTGGAATCTGAGCAACTCTTCCCACATCGGCACCAGCAGCTGTGACGGGAATGCTGGGGCATTAGAGGTTCTCTTGGAGACTCCAAAGGCATTTGCTTGTGAGGCGTAGGACACCCTCCTCAAGGGGACAGATGTTGAACAAGGGAAGAGATGATGAACCCCGTGCAGCAAAACAGCGAGGTGCCTGCATGGGGAGGTAGTGGGAGCCTCTTCCCGGGTTAAGGGTTACTCCGGAGCGGCTGCTAGTACAACTTGACAGCTCTGAGTCTGTAAATCCTGCAGATGAATTTGAGAGAGAGAGAGAGCGCACTGGCACCTCTTGAACATGTTCTACTGCTGAAGGGGGTTATTTATGTCTCTGCCACCCACGATGTGTGATGTGAAAGACATCACCCAGGTTCCTGGGGAAACGTTAAAGAAATATGGGGGCTGGCTCCTTCATTTGCCAATTACAATTTAGCTGAGTTGCATTTGCAGGTAGGTGCAGGCTCAGGAGAGAGGGAGAAAGAGAGCGAGCGCCGTCTTGGAATGAGCACCTCGTAGCCCAGGGCCTCTTTGCAAATGAGGAGGATGATGAACCCCGGGGATGGTGTGCAGCACCGCTTGGGCTTCACCCCTTCCAACCAGAGCAGCTCAGGTTTTGGCATGGCAAGTCCTCAGCTCAGCCCCTGAGGGCTGTAGTGGCTTTGGTGCTGGATCCTGCACTACGTATCCCTGCCCACATTGGAAACTCTCTGAAAATCGAGATGTTGAGGTTAGAAATCGGAGCTGGACCCTCCTGTGCAAAGCTCTGGTGCCTGGGGTGGGACAAAGATGGAGCTGGGATGTGGGAATGCTGCTCTCTCTGTTACTGATTTGCAAACAAAGTACAAGGAAGGCAAATGAATGCTCAGGGCTACGGGGAGGCAGTGACGGAGCCAGGAGCACGCAGGCATCCCAAGCCCCACTCCATCCCTCCAGCTATTCCTCCTCAAGCACGCAGTGTTCCCTGCATCTGGGCTGTCCTTGTTTATGCAACAACAGGAGAGGCTCTGGTTCAGTTGGTGGCTGAAGGCAGGAGCCCACAGCCACGGGGAACAGTGGCAGGGGTACAAATTCCCTGGGGATCCGTGCTTCTGCCTGGGATGGGATAAGGGCTAGGAGTCCCTGGCGAAGGCGAGCACTGCACTTTGTTCTCCGCAGCCCTGTGGGCAGAGGGAAGGAGCAGCCCTGGGCTGCAGATCCTGCTGGAGGGGAGATCCTCGATGTGCGGAAGGCAAAAGGGAGGATTAATGAGTGTGAAGGGTGGGGACAGGGCCCAGGGCCTCAAGATTCCCAAGAAATAATGGCTCAGATGTGTACATATTTATATAAACATCTGGGAACTGCTCTGAAAGTTGAGTGAAGGTTCAGTGCTCTACAGAGGGATGACCCTGCGGTTAAAATGTTGGCCTGGAAACCTGCTCGCCTTCCATGGTTCTCACCACAGCTTCAGACAAGTTTTTGAGCTTTTCCCTGCCTGTTTCCCAAACTCCTGTTTATGCACAGCATCCCTCTTTGCTGGGTGTTCCTTGGGGGAAGAGACTGCATCGTCACTTGCATCCCCAGAGCTATGTGTGTTGGGGACCCATCAGGTCACTCAGATCCTATTGTAACCCTGCAGGTAGGGAGATGTCCTGGGAAATGTCACTGCCAAAGGGAGAAAAAGGTTAAAGACTTGGGGAAATGGACTTGGGGCTTCCGAAGTGGCTATATTAATGAAAGTTTCTGTGGCTGAAAACACTTGTCAAGGTGAGGGAAGAATGATTTTTTCTGAAATCTGTTCTGGTTTGGTTAAGTTTTGCTTTGCAACTTTTTCACATGGAGAAAAATATTTTTACTGTCAGTTCTAGATTTGTATTTCAGGAACTCTGGGAACTCTGGGAGGCAGGCAGCTGAGGCTCAGCCTTGCCTGGAAGATGGGAAGGCTTCAGTCACGTTTAGCTCGCTGAGTCTCACTGGGCGGTGGCACAAGAGCCGGGTGCAGGAAGGAGAGGGGCTCCCAGAGGGAAGCAGGCACCTCCTCCAGGCGGGCAGATGACAGGGGCAGGCAGAGACAGCGCTCTGACAGCTGGATGGAGGGAAGTGTTACTTCAGCAAACCGTAAAAGCTTTGATAATCCTCATCTCCACCCATTTTGTCCCAATCTCTTTGAGTCTTCACTGGATGCCAAAGGTAGATTTCTGAGCAGACAGGCGTTCCCGAGCAATGATGTCGTCTGGCTTTCCTCTGCTTTCCCATCTCTTATGCACTCGTGGCAGAGCCCTGACTCTGGGTTGACCACTTTTGAAGTACAAAATGTCCCCACACTGGCGTTCCTTTCCATAGACATCCCCTCCTTGGCTTGGCACAAGGCTGTCAGGAGCTGAGTTCAGTCTCCGTGCCCGTCCAGCCCCTAGTCTGACCATGGAGCCCGCCAGGGAGGATGTTTTCACAGCTCCCGTAAGGGTAAGGCTACCAAGCACGGGACAGCACAGATTCCCTGCTGTCCTGGCTTGCGTTCAAACCAGGGAAGCAAAGAAACATCTTCAGGCTCATTCCCATTCCCTTTGGCCATTTGGTCCTACGCTGCTGGAGCCTTCCCTGCCTTAGAAGGCCCAGATTGGCACTTTGTGGTATCTTCCCTTCTGCCAGGCTCGTCTCCACTTTCATCCCCGGTGCCATGCCCGCCCCCTCATCCCCTTTGATTCTGGGACCTGACGAGAAGCCTGGGTTGGGGAATGTCTTGTCAAGTCCACCTCCCCCTCCTACTCCCCAAGGGCCTTCTGCATTGTCTCACTGTGGTGCAGACGGAGCTGGAGATCAAAGCCCAACCGCCTTTTTTTAGCTCGGGGAGGAATGCTCATGCCTCCTGCGCCGGGAGCTGTCGCCAGCCCCACGGAGGGTTCCTCCATCTCCGTAACTCGAGCCTCCCATCCCTGGAGGCGGCTCCGGGCTGACAGGTGACAGAGCAGGCAGGTCCTTTCCAACAAGTCCGACTTTGCACCGAGAGCTCTCAGTCAAGGATTTGAAGATGTCTGCGGTTAAGATGGGATGTGCCTCACAAGCTCTGAAAGAACTTACCTGGATGGAATTAACCCTTTCCAGAGCTTAGTCTTCCTTCTCTGCTCCAAGTTAGAGTGATGCGTGTCCTCTCTCTGTTATTTAGTTGTGATCAGTTTTCTTTCTCTCTTCCTCACTCTCGCTCGGCTTAAAACTCCCGTCAGCCCCATCTACGTGTTTCTCAAGACTGCTGTGGCATTATGGAACTGCTTGCTGATGGCTCGGTGATGGGCAGGTTTGCTGGGGTGACACCAGCGTGCGGGGTCCAACAGCAGATGCTGCAGCTGGGGTCATACTCACAAACTGCCACCACTCGAGCTGAAAAATGACTCCGGCGTTTCCCACAGTGGCAGAAGACTCTGAGTCACCTCTTGGAAAGGTTCGTGACCTATTTTGACCTTGTGGGTTGCATCAAACCAATAACTTTGTCTGTGAGAAGCTTCAGGAGGAGATGTGCCGAGTACACAACCAATACATTCTCTGAGGCAGATTCAGACCAGTTTCTACACTTGAGTTTTTCCCAACCCCAGCACAGCTCTGCACAGGGGCTGCTGGCATCCATAAAGTAGTGAAGATGGATTCCTAAAACCCTGGAGCCTCAGGCAGGTTTTTGGTGCTTCTCTTCCTGGCAGGGAATGCTGTGAGCTGCCGATAAAGCTCTGATTAAGGCTTTGCTCAAAGGGATCGTTCATTGAATGAGTGAAAAGGGAACAGCGTGAGTAGATGGGGAGGCGGTAAATTCTCTGCCCTTATCGCACCCTGACAAACAGAGACCTCGGCCAGAGAAGTGTGCACAGTGAAGCAATCCTGCGTGTTTATAGTGTTTATGCATACTGTTAGGGCGTTTTTCTTGGACTGCTGGAGTCAAGCCATTCCTCTGGCACATTCCCTTTGGTATAGCAGATGAGGCATCTCTTCCTCCAGACTCCTTTGTTCATCTGTCCGTTTGGAGTGGGGACCCCTTGGACAAGGTCTGCCTCATTCTGGGTGTGCACTGAGCCCAGCATGAGGGGCACAGCACCACCACCCCCGAGGCAAGGAATAGACCTTTGCACTAGAACAGTTTGTGTTCTCCATCCAAAGGACTCACTGAGCCTTCAAGATGCCATACCAGCCCGACATGGCAAATCCTCAGCCTGACTTCTTCACTGGGGAAACCGAGACACAGAACATCACTCCGGGGTCATATGCTGATTCTGTGGCTGAGCAGGGAACACAGACAAGGTCTCTTGCCTGCTGGGCCTGTGCTTTAGCCACAATCCATCTCCCTGCCCAAGGCCCTTTCTGCGTTCAAAGTGTTCCACAAACAATTGAGGTCTTTGAACTCCTCCTCATCCTGGTGAGGTTGAAAGTGGAGGCAGGGAAGGAAACACCTTCCTAAACTTAGCCCCCAGCCAGCCAATACTTTTGGGAACTGTGTTTGATTAGGCCTGGGGAGCAGGAATTTGGTCTGAGGTTTGTTAAAACATCTTTTCCTCTCTGGTTAGAACACTGCTTCTCATGAACCCTAGAGGATTAGGTGATGCCTCCTCCAAAGCGGAGCTCTCTTGCTGCTTGGCGGAGGTATCTGTCCTCGCTCCATTGCAGCCCTTCCGTGTCTCTGCCAAACCTGTATTTCCCCTGGCCTCCATCCCTGGCATTGCTCCGTTAGATGCACAGCGAGGAGAGAGGAGAGCAGGGGCCATGCTGCCTTTGGAGCTGCTGTTGTCTCCAAGCAGTGGCCAAGGCTCCCGGGAGCTGGACAGAGAGGATGGACCCCAGGGAATGGCTAAATTGCCACAAGGATGCTTGCTGCTCAGTCTGACTCCTGCCACAAGACAGATAGGTCTGAAAAAAAGCTGTTTCTTTCATGGAAAAAATAAATCTCAAGAGGCAGAGGGGGGCAGTTCAGGCCCCGAGCTGGAGGGGGTGCCCGCTTAGCCTGTCGAGCCATTCTTACTGAGCCTCTCTGTGTGCTTCCCAGCACTTCCCAACGCCCTGTCTTTCCAGCCTCCTGCCAGGGCAGAGAGGGAAAGGGCTGAAGCTCGATGGGAAAAGCTGATTTTGTGGTATTTCCTGCTTGCACTGGAAGGCAGCCACGCGTGAGTCCTCGCAGGAGATTCGCAGCCCAGGAAAACACACAAGTTGGATAGTTCAGTTGGAGAGCCGTGTTGCTCCTTCAAGCTCTGGAGGCAGGCGGGCTGCCAGCCCCACACGCCCTTGTCTCTAAAGCACTTCGAGATCACCGTGAAGAGCCAGGGCTGAAGGCAATTATGCAGCAAGCAAAAGTGAACCCAATTTCTTGATGTTACCACACGGACTCGGTGCAAGGCTCTCAGCTGGCGGTTGTTCACCGATACTGTGATATTTCACGCTGTCTCTCCCGGCCCAGCGGAACCTTCCCTAGGCCTTGGGGTCTTTATCCAGGGTCCCAGCTCCTGCATGGCCCAGGCACAAATGTCTGGGTATTGGGCAAAAGGGAAATACTAAGAATTTGCCTACAAATGCAGAGACCATGCAAGCTTCCCTTCATCTCTGAGAGATGTGGAGAGCTTCAGGGGTGGAATTGTGAGCGGGAGTGCAGGGAAAGCAGCAAAAGGGGTGTGAGAGGAGAGAGGCTGGGTTCCCTGCGCATGGGGAAGGTGAGCTCGCTGCGACCGAGGCATTAAACACCTCACCAAAGCGATGGGACTGCACGGCTTCTCACACACTGCAATGTCTGACCACGAGAACGGCAGCAGCGGGCAGGGCTGGCCGGGTGTGACTGGTAGTTCTCACCTCTCCCCAGACACCCTGGGAGCTCCGATCGTGTCCTGTGCAGGGAGCGTGGCTGATTGTGCACACACGTGTGCCTGTGTGACTTCACCTTCAAAGTGATGAGAAAAATGCAGCAGATGGATTCCAATGGGCAGGTGCTGCCATCGGTTCGGGGTGAGAGACACATCTGTACTTTGAGTGCTCTGAGAAATCTCAGTAATGGATGATCCGAGCGAAAGGAAACCGGGGAAAATAAGGTAGATCTGTCTTTGCAGTGATTCCTGATTAATTGCAAAGTATGAAATGGTTGCTCTTCGCAAATAGTTTTTCCACCACAACCTGAGCTTTAACTGAACTCCGTCGGCATTACTTCATAAGTTGTGTTCCCACTCCCAATGCCACATTCTGAGTTGAAAACCAGATTTTGAGGTTTTCTGCTTCATCTTCTCAGCAGATGGAAACGCACATGACTTCACCGAGATGAATCCGGCTGTTGTTGGGTGTGAGCAGCTGGAGTTCCGCTCCTGTGTTTTTAAATAATAATAACAATTGTGATGCCCTAAAGCTGCCCTCGGGCCGCTGAGCAAAACTTATCTTTTCATCTGTGTTTACACAGCAGTTGGAAAAACGGGATCTATATTCTGATAAGGGGTTTGGGTCACTGCAATAGTGCTTATAGGTAACATGAGATGATTGGGAAGAAAAAGGGGAGCTTGTAGGAAAGTATTTGTAATACCTTCTCTTTTTATGAATTTCAAAGCCTGTAACATTATGAAATCGTCAGTTTTTAGTTTAGAAAATTGCAGCTGGCTCTTGGTTTGCTCTGCCTGATCAGGCTCCCAGCCCCGGGCTGCGTTTGTTGCCCTCCAGGCTGCTGAGATGCCAACCAGAGTAGAAGCAAAGCAAGTCCAGTGTTCCAGCACCGTGCTACCACGAAGTGTCAGAGCTGGTCCAACGGCAGCTCTTAGGGATTGGGTTTTTAAGTCCTAGCATCTCAGTATTTTTTACAATTAGTTAGGAATGTTTCGCTGAGTCTTGCTGGCACACAGCAGGGTGGAGAGAGCTCGTCGGTGGGAGGAAAAGGGGAAGCACTCAGTGCCTTTATACTCTCCATGCTACAGATCTCGGATGCTCAGCCTGTTTCCTAGCCTCACTTGTGTTCTTTAGCCGTTGCCTGTTACACCAGCAATACCAGAGGGAGTCCCAGAGCAGCTGTGCAAAGGCTCTGGGAGGACGGCTGTGCACCCAGGTCAGGCAGCGCAGCAGTTCTGCACCACACAACATCCCTGTGCCAGCAGCGGGATTTGTTTGTGCAGGGTCACAGGAGGGGAATTTTGCGGGGGGATGAGTCACTGCAGGGAACAGGCAGAGCTGGGGGGGTGCTGCCCCACCAGTGCAGCTTTTGGCTCGGTTGTAGGTTTTCTGGCTGGCTTGGATAGGATACGTCCCACAGTGCCTTAGCACCTCCTAGTCCCCTTCCCACCATCTGTGAATTTAGGATTCAGGTTCTTCCCTCCCTCGCAGGCAACCCAGTCACTGCTGGCATGGCATGCAGGTCTGCAGGCACCCTGACCCGGACCAGAGCAGCTGGTCCTGACAGTCAGTTCACCCCATGAGGACCTTGGCAGCCCTCTCCTGCTGCACTGTTCCCACAAAGGGGAACAGCCTTCCCCCCAGGTCTGGTTGCCCTCCTGGGGTCCAAGAGATTACTTCCCTTCCCTCCCCATCACCGCAAGATGTCTCTGTTCACCTGCGCCAAGGCAGAGCCCAGCATTTTTGCAGAGGTTTGGGTGGGGGGAACCAGCCAGAGGAGGGAGATCACCAGAGGAGGGAGATCTCGCTTGGGCTTAGAGGGAACTGGGGGAGAAGATCTTAGCAGCTTCCCAAAGATCTCTGACTTGATCTCGCTGGCGTCCCCTTTCATGTGCTGTGCTAAGCTTCCTCGGTGGGCCGCACCCTCCTCTAGAGCCATACATCCCGCTGGCACCACTGCCGGAGCCTCCCAGAGCTTGAGGTTTCCTTCAGAAAGACTTTCTTGAAGCCCTTGAGCAAGAGGCTTTGCTGGGGGATCATACGGCTCTGGGCACCTTTGCACCTCCCCACACGTCTGAGAGATTCCATTGGATCCTGCCTGGTCTAAAATCATTCCTCAACTGGGTCCTCAGGGAGGAAAAAAACTTGGGAGCTCTGAGGTCCCCAGGTCCCTGTGCTCCCCCAGGAGCCTGCGGTGCAATGGTTGTGGGAGACCCAGGGACCCACCGGCTGCAGCTTCCCACCAGCGAGAGTTAGGGTGAGGGACCGCTGAGGCTGTTCGTGGACACAAGCCTCTTCCATGAACACAAACCAGGACAAAAAGCCAGGAGGATGGAAGATTTTGATCGCCACCTTGGCTTTCAGGAGGTGCCTTGGCAGGAGAGCCCCGATGGACCCTGCTCCGCAGCCCTAAGGCAGCGCCTGCCCTGCTCAGACCATGCACACCAGGGAGAGGGACCGGCTGGGTTAAAAATCCACGGGGCACGATGCCATGTCGCTGTGTCATTCCTGCCTCATCCGAGTGTGTGGGAGGGTGGCAGAAGGAGGAGGCGCGCAGCTGACAGGGTGCGAGGGATTCGCAGCCCAGCTCAGACCCGGCTAATTAGGTCCTGGGGGACAACAGAGAGCATAACTTTATTCGGCCAGCTCTGCAAGTGCCACCTCTGCTGCGAGTGAGGAGCCCGATTTAACTTCCTGCATCCAAAGGGTTGCTGTGGAGCATCCTTCTGCCGATTCCCAACCGGAGCAGGGAGGTGCCGAGAGCCCTGAGCCGCAGTGGAGCACCGAGGCCTCATCTCAGCTGCTGCTGGACAGGAGGTGGTGCTGCCACCCTCTGCGCTTGCCCTGGGCCTGCCCGGGCACACAGGTTGCCATGTGGCCTGGCTCCTATTCTGCCTCAGTGTACCAGCAATCCTCTGGCTGCAGTTGTTCCAAATCCCAAACTGGTCAGAAACGGCCATGAAGTTCACTGTTCTGGAGCCCAGTGGTTTCCATCCCCTTCTCTTCTGCCTCCTTAGAGATCCGCTTAGCAAAAGCTTTGGGAACGTGCAGTCCCCCTGCTGCCTTCCATGGCCCAGAGCCATCTCACTGCTGGGAATGAGTGAAGCCTGGAAATGGAAGAATGACTTTGACTTTGCGGATGTGCTCCCAGCAACCAGAAGGACCATGTCTATCTTAATTACGTGTCCATTTGTGACCTGAACATCAAAGAACTTGGCTGGAGCACAGCTGAGGCATGGCGATGGGATGTGGCCAGGACAAGATACCTCACATCCATCTCAGCTCCAACACAGCCTCACTCATCACCAGGCCTCAAAGTGGCTCTGAGAAGCCAAAGAATTGCACAGGGTGAGGTGACACACTCAGGGACAGCACAAATGGCAGTAGCAAAGCTGAAGCCTACACGGAGTGCTTTGTGTAACCACTGTCACAATATTTATTCCCTATTCTGGGCCTCAGTTTCCCCACCTGGAAGTCATTCTGGCCTTCACAGGTAAAGGAAGGTGAGGTGGATGAAAAGCGCAGGCCCACGTGTGCTAAGGTTTGTTGTTGCAGAGCATGGCCGGCGCGTGGTCCTGCCTGTTTGCCACTGTGGGTTCAGGTCTTGCCAGCGATGGTGTCGGTAGGTGTGCAGTGCCAGCTGCTGGCACCTCCAGGGGCCTCTTGGAGGGAGCCCCTTTGGGAAACAAACCTCCCAGGCTCCGAGACAAGGTAAGGGGATCCAGGCAGAGGGTGTAGTTCAGGCTGCGTCTGGAGCGATGTTTTCATTCCTGCTCGGCAGAGCACACGTGGTAGGGAGAACCTCAATAGGTGGCCCTGCCGGGGCGGAGGATGTTGCTGGAGCGAGCACGAGGTGCTGAGAGCTCCCAGGCAAGTGAGCAGGGCAGCCCGAGCGAAAAACTCCTTGGGGAGAGGAGCCAGGGAAGATTCTCTGATCGCTGCATATTAAAGCCGCATGGTGCCGAAACCCTTATTAGTGCACACAGCCCTAATTGTGGTGTTTGCATGTGCTGTTCTGTACTTGCCTTTCTAACAACGAGGGAACCGACAGGAAAGGCAATAGGGGTGCCCACGGCAGTCTGGGCTTGGATCGGCTGCAGAGATTTAGATTTGTGATAAGGTGAAGCTGTGGTGATTTATACCCCCTCCACTTCCTTCCTCATGGGGATGAAGACATTCCGGAGGAGTCCTCTTCTTCCCAGGACATTCTTGGGTGATCTCATCTTGCTCTGCCTCTGCCTGTGCCGGCACCAGCAAAACCAACGCTTGTGCTTTGCATGTGAACCCAGCTTTGGGGTGGCAGAGAAACTGAGGCACGAAGAAGCGAGTGGTGGGCATGAGGGTTACCCAGGGTACATCAGAGACCCGAGTCAGTGTGGACTGGTCTCAGGGGAAGCCTTTCCCAGTAACTCGAACTGTGGACAGTGTGCTTGGACACAGAGGAGTCTGGCCGTTCCCGTCTCTTCTGCCCCACATTGTGGAGCAGTAGACAAAGGACCCCCTTTAGCTTGTGGAATCTATTCCATGCAAGGAAGTCGTGGCAGATTTGGCCACTTGGGGATCGAGCTCAAGGCAACGGAGCATAGGCTGGAGGTGGAAAACCTCTGTGACCGCAGGCACTTTCCTGTGTCGTTCTGGACTGCTCCTCAAAGTGGGGGTGATGGGGATAGGAATATTTCCTTTGTCTGGCGAGGCTGGCAGCCTGGCAGGGCTGGGCTCTCCGCGAGCGTGTCTGTGCAGTGCTCGGCGCAGTGGGGCTTGGAGCGGTGTGAGGGCCCCGGGCGCTCTCCTCATAGAAATAATAATGAAGCATGGCTGGAGATAAAGTTTAACCCAGCATGAAAACAGTGCATGGGGCTCATTCCGAGGTACTGGAACCCCAGAGAAGATGAGGTTGAGAATGATCTTCCCGATTTCTGACTCATCTTACAATGCAGTGGGCTTCTTAAGCACCACAAAATACTAGGACCTCTCCCTCACACCAAACTTGAATGTTTGTCCTGGGAATGTCACCCTGGTGTGGCCTCCCCATCCTTGCTAAGTTCCCTCTAAGTGCTTCTCTGTCTTTTCTGTGGATGTGTGGGGAGGACCCGTCAGAAAGGAAACCTCAGTCTAGAGACAGACATGTTCAAATCCCATTATCAGACCTCAAAAAAACCTGTTATGTGTTTCCCTGTGGATTTAGATCAGCCAAACTCAGCTTGTGATTTATCCTGCAACCAAATCCAGAGCCAGGGCAGAGAGTGCAGCGTGGGTGCAATGACTTTCTACTCAAGGAGAAAGAAGCTCCTTGGAAGAGTGACCTCAGCATCCTGCTGATGTCGGATATCAGAGGGATAGAAGACCCCTGGGGTTCACCAGCTGAGGCGTTGGAATGCAGTTCTGGGTGACTGTGCCGTGGCCATCTGCCTAGGGGGAGGCTCAGGCAGAGCCCAGGTCAGGTCCCCGTGCTGGGCACGGCTGCGGGGGGAGATGCGATGGGGAACATCCTGATCCCTGCAACAGGCACACCTGTTTTGTCAGAAACTGAACAAAGCTTTTCTGGTGAGAGCAAATGCACCCGGAATGATGTTTAAGGGCGTGATGATCAAAAGAGAGACCAAAACTACTCATGAATTTGGAGTGAATTTGGCAGTTCAGTTTGGAGAAGGCAGGAGGAAAGACCTGGAGGGAGTTCAAGTGTTTGCTTTGTTTCAAAAAGATCAGAAATGAAATTAAATTTTGGGGGTTCAAAGCAGTGTTTTGATTTCAAATTAATCTGGGTTTTTTTCAAGGTGAAAGAGGCAATAAAATGACCTCAGGTGAAGGTTCTGAAGCACAGAGCAGTTTCCCTTTTTGTTCAGCCAGCAAAGAGGTGAATCTTGTACAGGGACTGCAAAGTGGAACAGTGGAGGGGGCTCCGGCCCATCTCGTGTTCAAAGACAACGGCAAATGCCACAAACCACCTCTGCAGGTGGGAACACTGAGAGAACGGCCTGCCCAGGGCTGGAGCTGGGATCCTCACGGCACGGCCGATCACATCACGTCAATGCATAGCACACACGCGGACAATTGTGTCCATTTGGGCAAGGGAAGCAGCAAGGGCGAGGTGCATTCGGAGGGCACAGCAGGTACGAGTGTCTGAAAGCGGCAGCTGCCTCTCTGGAAGCTCTGGAAAGAACCAGGATGGAACCAAAGAAGCACCTGACTCACGTAATCAGTTTCCCCTTCTAACGGAAACACCCTGGCAAGGCCCCAGGAGCTGCCTTGCCGCTCAGGCCAGTGGGATCGAGAGCAGCATCGCCCCAGACTCTGGCTTGGCTGGAAGGTAGTGCTGGATTGGGTTGGGTTTTTTTTTTAAGTGCTTTCAAGTTTGTTGGTAAAGAAATGTGAGTCTTCTCCATAAATATTCCTGTGTGTGATGGTGCGGTGAGATGCCGGCTTTGGGGCTGCTGCCATGGGATGACTGTGGTGGGGCAATTACATGGGACGAGCGCGTGGGACCGGGATGCAGGGTGCCAGGGTGCGGCCCGCTGGGGCTCTGCGGTTGTGGGGAGGGTGAGGCCAACCCCGTGGGAGGGGAGGCGCAGCGAGAAATCAATCCTGCTGCCCAGGCTTGAGGAGGGACCATTTATCCTTCTCCAACTCTTGGTCCATCTGTGCATCTTACGCAGAGGCAGCCGAAGGGCTCTCCTTGTCCAGGACCCAGACATCTGCAGAGCTGTGGCAGCTCCGCTCTCAGAGCAGGGCAACGGGCTCAGACATGGGCTCAGTCCTCATACCAAACTTGCCCTCTTCAAGCTGAAACCAATTCCTCCCCAACTTCATGCCTACATGGTCATTTCCTGAAGGCTCTGAGCCTGCCAGACCCAAAGTCACTTCAATCCCAAAGCCGGGTAATTGGGTTAGTGTGGTACCAAGACACAATGAATGCACCCAAGCAGCAAACCCGGGCTCAGCCCTATGCTGGTGTTGCCGCGTGCCTCCCAGACGGTGTCCACATGGCTCAGAGCATGGGTGGCCTCTGTCAAACACACAAGCCCTTTGCGTCATGTGTCCTTCTCCATCCCAAATCCCTGTGGTTTGTCCCAGCTCTACATTGCCAGAGGATGGTCTGATTGCGGAGGTGGCAACCGAGGGAGGAGCTCCTACATCCTGGGTTCCACTGCTCCCCTCACCTTCACACCCCATCCTCTTTCCCAGCCTCACACAAACAGACCATCCCCACGCTCCGTTTGGGCGGCAGCCCCGACCTGTTCTTCCAACCTACACCACTCTGGCACCTTCAGGATTTAGGAGCGGTCTGGCCCGGGGCCTTCCCACTTCACAGGGCACTTCGTGCCCTGGAATGCAGCTGATCTGGCTCTCGCCTGGCTGCGAGCGCTGGGGCAGGCTCCTCCGTGGAGCCAGCCGGGAGCCCTGGGCTCCTTCTCCACCGCCGCAGCCCTCCCAGGTAGCACTGGTGGGAGAGCACGCACAGGAGAAAGAGCCACTGAGCCCCAAGCTGGTGTCTCAGGGAGCCTGCCCAGCATCTCCTCCTTATTTGCGGAGAGATGGGGCTCAAAGGTGGAGTTTACTGGGAGTCTCGGCAAGCCCCAGGTTCATAGATGCTGACAGAGCACTTCCAGCCCTGCTGGAGCCCGGGGGTGCGCGGTGCTGTGCAGAACCAGTCCCTTTTGTGCCAGGCTGCTCCTGTGTTCCTTCAGGACTGGTTTGTGCACAAAGGAAAGGTAGTTTCTAGGTGACCACATCAGCAGCACCTTGTAGATAGACAGGTATGAAACGTAACGTGTGTCAGGTTACCACCAGGGATCAATTCACTGCTCCCAGCAAGGTGCCGGGGAGAAATTCCCTGGTGGTGATGCAAGGCCAGGCCATGGAAACTCGCAAGACTCTTCATCCTGCTGGAATGAAGAGCAGCTTGTCAGCTGCCCCGGGCCAGGGTGGACGCGAGGCGCTGGTGGACACAAGGTGCTTGCACAGCTCAGAGTGGCTGGACAGGCTCCGGGCAGGGTGAAGGTTGCTGGGGTCCAGTGGCATCACTGAGGCTGGGAGGGGACAGGGAATAATGATGACAAAACTCAGCAGATGGGTTGGGTGATAGGTAGTGCAGAGTGGAGGACTGCTGGGGTCTGGGCACCATCTTACGAAGGGCCCCTACACCTGAGTTCCATTCTTCAGATATTGAAATGGGGACACAAAGCAGCGTGTTGTTCCCATCACCATCATCCACCCACTAACAGGCGCTGGGAGGAGACCTCAGCTCTCCTAAATCCTCGTCTATGGCTGTAGCACCCCATCTGGGGGAGGAGAGGAGTGGGGATAAGACGGGAGGAAGCTGGTGTTTGAGAGCGAAGCAAATGACAGCTGACACGGGCAGGTCTGTGCCTGGCAGCGGGCAGCGGAGCGGATGATGCTGGGGAGGCCACCAGGAGCTAAAGGGAGAAACCACCCTTTCTGGGTGGGCTGGGGAGCCAGAGTGCAGAGGAGCCCTGGAAGTGCTGGGTTAGACTCTGGCTCTCACCTGAACTGGCAGCCCCTGCTCTGTCCCCTGGCTCAGCCAAGTGGGACCAGGGAGGGGAACCCAGAGGAACAGGGCAGGAGGGAAGCTGGGATTCAGACTACTGGTTTTATCATAAGGAAAAAGCATGTTCGGCTGCGGAAGCAGGTTTTCCTTTCTGTGTGCACGGAGCTGTAAATTCGTCTTTTCCCTTTGCCGTGCGCTCACTGGGTTTGTAGTGCATGGGCTTTGCTGCTGCTTGGAGCTGTGCGTCTCTGCTTGAGCGTCCTGACCCATGTGTCTCTGCTGTGCGTTGGCGTCGCTCTCTGGGTCAGTGACACATCCCGGTGCTATGCTGCTGCCCCAGTCCGGAGGAGGGGGACCCAGGGGTGCAAGGAGACACTTCCCTGGTGCCAGCCCCGTGGAGGGTGAGGGCTGAGCCTTGGGATCATGGTCAGCTGAGGGGACTGGTGAGAAGGTGACAGGACCCTTCAGCAGAGGCAGTGTCTACAGGAATCAGACCTGGTTTTCCCTCTCCTCTCACCCACCCTTAACCACTTTGCCACAATATCAACGGAGGGAACTGTCAGCCTGTCCCAGATCCTACCTGATAAATATCATCTCTCCTAATTACTCAGCAGCCCACAAATCCAGCCTCAGTTAAGCCCCTGAGAAGTAGATACCCTGGGCTACCTCTTCTCTCTCTCCTCCATCCCTCTTGTCCTTGCTGTGGTGGGCAGACGTGCTGATGCCCGGGACGATGCCGGCAGAGTGGTGCACACTCCAGGTCTGTAACCCATCTCCCAGACATTGTAGGTACAGGGTGGCAGTGGGACTCCTGGTGCTGTGGTCCCCCGTAGCACGGATGGGGATAAGGAGAGCCTTGAGAGAGAAACGTCACCAGAAACTGGAGCTTGGGGACAGCTTCGATTCTGCCCTGGCAGGGGCTGACATCGCCCTTCTGGGATTCCTTCTGTGCAGCCTGAAAGGGAAAGGTGATGTGAGGGCAGCTAATGGCATTACCTACTGAATGCAGAGCTATTATTTATGTGTGGGGTTAAGTACACACTGGCACAAAATTGCCATGAATCTGATGTGCATAGAAAGCACTTTGGCGCTAAGCCCAGCCTGAGTGTAAACGGGACTGAACCCCCAGACTGCATTTTTTAGGCAGGAGCCCTCGGTGCCACGGGTCTGAGCAGGGACCTGGGGAGGAAACGGTGCCCCCTCAGTCTCTCACAGGGATCGGGAGCTGATCTCTCGTGATTCGGACATCAGAGCAAACCGCAGAAGAGGTTCCACATCAGAAATACAGCTGGCACTCGCACAGCTCCTGGCTCAGCAGAGCGACCGTGGGTCATACGGAATAAAGGGACTGGTGGATTTTCACAAGGAATGGAAGATGCTGGAAAGATGTCCCAGGAGGAGGCTCTGCTCTTGGAAGTGTTCAGGGCTGCCTGTCTGATGCCTTTGAGCCATTGCTTGGTCTGGAGTTCTTGGAGACCTCAACATCCATCACCCCCAGGCTTTGCGTTTTCAAAGAGCTCCTTTCTCGAGCAGCCTCCAAAGGCCGGAGCTTCCCCGCAAGCTCAGCACCAAAGCGCTGGGCTCCTTGGCTGCCCTTGGCCCCGGCCGCTGGGGAGCTCTGGCCCCATGGCCCTGGTGCTGAGCTGAATGATCCCCTGTAGATGGCATCCCAGCATCTCGTCCGTCCCTGCAGGGATGCTCCCACTTCTCCAGTGAAGACCACAGCTACCTGTACTGCCCCAAGAGCAAAACCCACCGGAGGACCCGGCAGCGTGGGCTGCAGCTCAGCCCCAGTGTCCCTGGCAGGCTGAATGGCCCTGGCAAAGCCGCAGCCTTCATCGGCCTCGCTGGCCAGGTTACAGCTCCTGGGCTGGATGGCGCTGCTCTCGGACCTGAAACTGCAGTGTGGACGTATCTGGAGGAGGGCATTAAATCGTGGCTCAATCCCAGTCCAGATCAAAACTCCTGATCGGTTTGGTTGGTGGGCTTAAATTGCATCTGCGCTTCCTCTAGCACAGTTTGTCTACCTGGGGACATTCGAGAAGGTTAATCTGCATTCACTTTGAAAGTGGATAAATTAAACCACATTAAACATGCTTATTGAGAATTAAAATAGCTTTAATGTGGTTTAGTTTAATTTACTTTGAGAGTGTGTTGAACTAGATTAAATTAAAACCTTTTTAATTCTGAAATCTGAATCATGAGTTTAACGGGCTTTAACTGATCAACTTTAAATTCATACTTTTAATTAATTTGAATTAATTTTCCGGAGTGGCTCCATGTCGACAAGCCTGGTAGCGAGAGAAAACCGCAGAGACACAGCCGGTCGCTGGGTAATCACGTTTGCCATCCATGGGAATGTCGGCATTGGAGTGGCAGCTGGGACGGTAGCGTGGCAGAGACGGACCTGGCCAAGCTGGAGAGGAGGCAGCTCCAGGCGAGGAGCCAGCCAGCCCCTGGTTTAGCCCGCTGGAGCCCTGAGCCAGCACTGGGGCAGGAGATGCAAACCCCTGGAGCCTTGCCAGGCTCTTGGTTTGCTGGGATTTGGATCTCCCCCAGAACGCAGAAGGTATTTAAGGAAATGCTGTCCTCTGATCCTCCTGTGGGCAGTGGTGGGGCAGGAGAAGCCCTGCAAAAACGTGCTGGCAGTGGATTTTGCGAGCCTGGTTTGCCCATTTTGAGGTTTTTTTCCCTTTTGTCCCTCAATCCAGAGGGCTCATCCCCCTCTGGGGCCACTGGTGGTCACTGCGCAGTCCCAGATGCCTCCTGCATTCCTTCCATCTGATGGATCCGAGCTGGTCACAGCCTGGGGTTTTACTGACCTTGCAGACCACGTCTGACCAGGCTGCCACATGTGGCCGCGTGGCATGCGTGTGGAGGCTGCTTCCCATAAACAGTGCTTCCCTGGATTTCGACATGCCCATTCCACAGCCTGAGGTGCCTCAGAAATCCAGGTCACGGCATTGCGGATGCGGGCAGGGACCAGCACGGGGCTCCGGCTGCTCTGAAGGCAGCAATCAGGGGGCTGCAGCACTGACCCTGCTCCTGACGGGCTCTGCAGCCCTGGGCAGGGCTCGCCCGTCAGCTTCCCTGTCTCCAGAGAGAGGATAGCGTTGGGATGGCCATTATGAGAATTAATTAATGTTTGATTAGTTCTTTGGAATTACACAGCACCCGATAACAATTAAGGATTATCATAACCCAGTTTACTGCTGAGCTATCAGTCGGTGCGATCCCTCAGCACTCCGGGCAGTTTCTCACGGACACCTGGAGCACAAGTCAAAGATTATTTTCCACCCCACTCTCTTTGTCCCAAATGGACAGAAACCCCCAAGCCAGGAAAGCTGAGGTTGGGCAAATACCTTACTCTTGGGAAGAAGTCGCTGGGGCTCTGTTAGGATCAGGTGTTAAGCACCGAGTGCAGAACTTGTGAGCGTCTGGACACGGAGCACAGGACAGACCTGTGCACTGTCTGCGCTGCCACTGGGACCTGAAATCAGACCACGATGCAGGCAGAACCCCGGGGGAGAAACGCTGTCTTTTCCAGGTTTTAAAGAAATGGACATTACTGAGATTTGCATGAGGCCAAGAATGAACACATGGAGGGAACCAGTTCCTGTTGCTCACTCCCATTCCCTTCTTGGCAGATTTGCTCTTCTATATTTTTACAAGCACGTCACCTCTCAACACGCAATAAGGAGCATGGGACTCTGGCTTGTTTTCCATCCACCGCAGCACCATTGGGCAAGGCTGCACCGGAGGCAGCGTGTCACCCCGGAGGGTTCCCCACGCTCCGCAGCAGCCCTGGCAGCAGCCAGAAGAACCGGGTGGGCAGGGAAGGGATGCACCCCACCCTGGGTGGGCATTCCCAGCACCAACCCGCCTCAAGCTTGGGGTCGAGAGATGCCTTCTTTCTGCCTAGAGACCCCAAGTGACCAGGGACAGGGCAACGATGAGGTGTGCGGAGGAGAGGGAAGGGCTGGCGTTTCAATTGAGCTCCACAGGGGCAAATATGCCCTTTCCTGGAAGTGCCAAACAGCGTCTCTGCCAGTCTGGAGGCACTCAGTGAAATTCCTTGTGCCCTTCTGCACTTCATGCCCTTCCACAGCAAAGCCTCAATGTCCCCCTTGCTCCATGACTGCAGCCTGGAGGTTGGGGCATCACTGCTTCCCTGTGCCCGCTGGGTCTGGAGCAAATGGGAAGGAGAGCGTTTGTGGGGTGGCTGTTCCCTGCAGGGCACCGAGGGCGGGGGGTGCTGCCTGCAGCACGGCCCTATTTGAAATAGGGACCCGCGGGGAGCTCCTCTCTCCGCTGCCTCGTTGACTGAAAATCACCTGGGCAGGTCTGATCTAACTGGTGTCCCTGCTCTACACCTGCCTCTCTTCATCCCTCCACTTGCAGGTATTTGCTTACAATATGACTCACAACTATCTTTATTTATGGTGTCTCAATCCTTTCCATCCCAGTCCTTTCCTTTTGTCAATCTCCGTGTTGTCTCTGTCTGATTTGGATGATGAGCCCTTCCAGGCAGGAACCCTATCTTTCCTAATCTCTCTAAAACGCCAGCCACTCGTTACAACTCTAGATAAATATTTAATGATAATAATTGAACTTGACAGTAACAATACTCAGCCACACTTACGTTTTCTAAGCCCTTTCAGACACAGGCTAATTAATTAATTGCAAATTTACAAACAGGATAATTAAAGGATGCCCTGGCTGAGGATGAAAATGTGCTGAAAGCAGTGCAGGGTGTTTGGAGGGATCGCCATAAATCACAGTGGTGAAAGGAGAGTGGCGAAGGGCGCTCCCTTCTTCTGCAGCCATGGTCAGCCCGTGGAGTGGGAGGGCTGAGGACATTTGCAACCGTGTGGTTCACAAACCTGGACCCCGTTCAGGATCCTACCCCTCTCCCACCTCCCTCCCTAATTGCATCATTCCTCCTCCCTCCCCTCAGGGAGAGGCAATTAAAATAGTTGGGTTTGATATTTTTTTCCTCTTCTTTGAAAGGCAACCCGTGCCCTTTATTTGATGTAAAAGTTGTCAGATTTGGAAGGCAGAACCAAGCTCCTTTCATCCCCCTGAAAGAGCGGAGCAGCCCCCTCACGGCTGAGCTCTGTGTCGCTCAGGGAGCCCCGTCCCAAAGCCGCTGCGACCTCTGCCCCGCAGGCAGACGCTGGCGGGGTGGGTGCCCCATTCCGAGCAGGAGAGGTTCCCCGCAGCAGGTGGGATTCTCCAGCCAGAGCTCACCGGGCACAGGAGCGCTGTGGAACAGCCAGACCATAGCATGGAATGCAGTATTTCCATCCCATCTTCTCTATAGTTGGAAAGCTTTCCCTTCCTCACCCAGTCAGTATTTTTAGCCTTATGTCTCTGACTTTCCAGAGGGGAACGTTTTCAGCTTGTGAGCATCTGTGCCCCTTCCTTTTCCAACAGAACACAAATGAGTGAAAACTGAGGCCCCCAGCGATTGCTGCAATGTCTAATCCCAGCCCCATTCACAAATATATTAGCAAATAAAAGAAACAAAGGCAGCTCTTGCTGAGCTTTGAGATCTTTGTTTTGTTGTTGCTCTGTAGGATTTGGACCCAGATCAGGTATTTATGCAGATGTTCGTAACCTGTGTCGTTTTCCCTCATTTCAATGCTCGTGTTTGTTCATATATTTCCGGAAAGTAATGGGGGAAAGTGAGTTGCCCAAGGCCACGCTCGGAGTCAGTGGCAGAGCCAGGAACATATCGCTCACTTCCCGCTCCTGTGTTTTAACCACAAGATAATCTTAATGAATAGTAATAATTCATGTAAACACTCGGCCAAGCTCATCCCAGGAGCAGCGCTGGTGCAGCAGCTGGCGGTGTATCAGAAGCAAAATTAGCTGCTCTCACTCTGCCGGCTCCCTCCTACACAGGAGGAAGGTGAATGGTTGCAGTGGATTTCCTCTGCTGTCCTCCTCCCTCTCGTCCTAGTTCACTGGGATGAGCGAGGCCCATGCCGGGCGGGATAGGACGGTGATTCCAGCCAAGCCACTCCTACGTCAGCTGCTCGCAGCCCGGCATAATTATTATTTATTATTGATGTTGTGGCAGCACCAGGAAGCCTCAGTCACAGCTGGGGTCACGTTGCTCTCCATGCTGTGCAAATCCAATGCAGATATGCCAAGGAGCACCCAATCAGCGCAGCAGAGGACGGGCAGCGGTGACGCCAGGCAGCCTGGGGTAACGTGGCAGCATCGGCGCTGCCTGCAGGAGCCTGCACAGCACCGACCGCGGGCGCGCTGCGTGCCAGCTCTGGCCCCTTCAGAGCAGCACAGATATGCACCTCATTGAGACATTGGTCACCAGCTGCCGAGTGACCAGAATCAAAATCCTGAGCTCTCCCTGTGCAGGCAGAGCGATCTGTACCTGCACACCACACATGGTGGCCCAGAAGGTCCCTTCTCACGTGCCCGGTGGGCAGCTGGTTTCCCCTACCATCCAGCAGGGTTGGCCTCATTCTCGCACGACCAAACTTCCACCTCTGTTTTAGTGTTTTCACCTTGGATCTAATTTATGGATTCTTTAAGCCAGTAAAGGCAGGATTCACGGTGGCACCAACGTGCATCTTTTTCCCTCCTTATTAAAACCCTGGGAGATCCACAGGGGAGCCAGAAGCCTCTGCACCAGCTGCAGGTTGTGTAACTCCCTTGTAAAACACGTTCCCTGACTCCTCCCTGCACCCATCCCGCCACTGATCCTGCTCCTCATCCACTGCCAGCACTGCTGCTGCCGCGATGCTTGAGTCAGCCCTGTGATGGCTCCAGCTTCACGTGTCGCCTCTTTACCAGGGTCTACGTGTAAGAAGGGAAAAGGTCTTGTAAGGAATTTCACTGTACATTGTGGAAATGGCCTATGGAAACCTCCATGGAAGATTGGTTCGGGGCACCATCACAGCTCGGTGAGCAGAGGACTGTGTTGATCATAGAATCATAGAATGGTTTGGGTCAGAAAGGGCCTCAAAGCCCATCCAGTTCCACCCCCTGCCATGGGCAGGGACACCTCCCACTGGATCAGGGGCTCTGAGCCCCATCCAACCTGGCCTCAAACCCCTCCAGGGATGGGGCAGCCACGGCTTCTCTGGGGAACAGGGCCAGGGCCTCCCTACCCTCATCATGAGGGTTTCTTCCTAATGCCTGGTCTAAATCTTCCTCCCTCCACTCTAAAGCCACTGCATTGCAATGTAAAGCCATTAAAGCACTCAGTGTTTCTGCTCTGGAAGATCAGCAGCATCTAGAACCTGTGTGCCCACTGCTGCTCTGGGATTTTCCCTTTGACAGTGCTGGCCACAGTCATTTTTGATGTGGAAAGCTCCACACTGTAGCTGCTGTAGGGTTTCTCTGAGCTGTGAAACTCAAGCGCTGTGCACTTCTAGTAGTGAATGTGACGTAGTGGAGAAGGGGAAGGAACCTGGCAGAAGCAGTGCCACCTCGATGACAGCAGCCTGCGAGCAGAAGCTCTGCAAATCCTCCCCCATGTGAGCAGTGCCGGGACAGATCACAGCTCTGGAGACATAACCTGGCTCTGCTCTTTATCCTATTCCTGCCTAATCTTTGCTTGGTCCTTTACGGTGCCTGAATGAGCAGTGACCGATGGTGACCGGTGCTTGGGAAAGTCACCACTGGCTGCCATGGCTCCCGCCTGGCAGAAACTTGCCCAGTCCTGCTGCATCTGTCCAGGACTTTCTGTAGGTGCAGAAGCACCTGAGCCTCCCATTGACCCCTCTGGCTGAAGAGCCGAGCTGAGCGACCCCAGGACCTGGCAGGATGGAGCCCTGGGGTGCCACGCGTGTCACGTAGCAGGTGCCTGGAGCAGCACATCCAGGGGCCCGGCGGGCGAATGACAAGCCAGGACTCGGAGCCAAGGAGCCTTCCTGGGCTGTGAGGCAGCTGGAGTGATGCAGAGCAAGACCTGAGCTCTGCAAACCTAGTGGAAAATCCAGGGCAGTCCATGGGAGCCTTTCCACAAGTGTTGACGTGTTTTAGGCCGAGCCTTTGATTCTGGAGCTGGTCTCAAACTTATGCTTTTTCAGGTGTTTGCAGACAGGATTTTGTTTCGGCTCCTCTTTCAGCCTGCCTTACGCAAAAAGCTATTCCCCAGGGATCGACACCTACATTTGTGCTGAGCTCAGGCTGCCGTCCACTCCGGGAGGCCTCTGTGGAGCAGCATCACTCTCGGCATCCGAACAGGAGCAGCACCCGCCGCTTCCCCCGTCTCCAGATCCATTTTGCAGTGTCCAGCACCTAACGTTTTTCACAGGCGTGTTGGGACACACGCTTGGGCACAGACTCTTTAGGTTATTGAGGATGCGCATTGGTCGCGGTGCTGTTGAACAACAGTGATTAAGGGCTCAGAGGAAAAGCTGAGTCACCCCAAGGGCATGCTGCTGCCTACCAGCCGGGAGCCGCGCGGGGAATTTGCCTGGCACAGGCTCACAACACGTGAACCAACATCCTCATGTGACACGATTCGGCAAGTGCTGTGCTGCCGACTGTGCTTCCTTCCGAGATCCCTGGCCTTGACAAAAGCGGAAGGCAGAAGACCCTGACAATCTCGCCCTGGCGTCAGGCTGGGCTCCGTGCACCCTCAGGCTCTGAGATCCTGCTCTGTAGCCCTGACGCCACCAGAAAATCCTGGTTTCTGTATTTACCCATCTCAGGGCTTTGATTTAAGGTTCTCCCAGGTGTCTGTGTCAAAACACTTTTTGGGACCTCCTGCACAGCTTCTCAAGCTGAGGTGGACACCAGGGCTCAGGCCTTGAGTGCTACGAGTTACCCAACCATCAGCATCGCTCCTCGTGGTGGAGCTGAGGTTCCATCCTGCAAATCTGAATTGCAACTGCAGCTCCCACAACGTGCGTGTTCCTGCTCCATCTCAGCCCTGATGAGCAGCAAACACAGAGGGAAGAGAGGGGGCAGGGAGGCAGAATTTATGTAATTACCTGCAAGAACCTTTCTGCCTCTGCATTGAATGGAGAAACCAGAACACAGCCAAGGTTTCTGCAAGCTGGGCAAACATCCCAACCAGAGAAGGCTTTCTTGAAACTCCACTCTTCCAGGCGGTGCCTTTCTTGGCTGTTGCTTTGGCAGCACCCGGCCAGAATGTCTGGAGGCTGTTACAGGGCAGGACTGCTGCCTCCTCTGTTTTCTTATGAAATACACCCACAAAGCAACCTGCAGAGGCTCCAGTCTGCCAAATCAAAGGGATCGCACTTGTCCCAGGGCTACACACTCAGCAGCATTCCAAGCAAAGCTGCATTTCTAAAACCTGGGCTGCAGAAATTAAAGGCACAGGCGGCCTTTCCTTCCCCCATCCCCACTAACTGGATCCCATCCTATCCCCGCTTTGCTACCCGGTTCCCCAAAATCACAAGGAACGAAGCAAATCAACAACTTTTCCAGCCTGCACCAAAATCCTGGCCCCTGCAGCCACGGTTGGTATTGATTCCCCAGCGCCAGGTCCCTTGTGATTATGCTCTCCCACACAATCAGATTAAGGCTGTCTCTTCTCCCTTTCCAGCTTTATTAATGTGAAGATTTTGTACTTTTTTTAAGCACATCTCTTTTCTCCTTGATCTTTCTCAGTGTTCTCTGCATGGGCAGAGGGGAATGGGCGAGTGTCCCCTCCTCAGCAGAGATTCCCAGAGTGACCCTCCCTGGGGGAAGGGAGCAGGGGCCGGCGTGGAGCATCTGCACGCCTTGGCATCGCTCTATCTGCAACGGCTTCTGACTGAGCCTGCTCGTCAGCGGAGAGGGACCAGAGGGCTCACATCCCTCTTGTGAAACAGGTGGAAGCCTCCACCGAGCCAAGGGCTTGGGAAGGAGCAGGGGAAATACTTTTTCAAGGGTTTGGATTTCTGTACCGCAGGTCGGACTCATTGCCGTTTGGTTTTCTTCACAGAGGTGACCGAGTTAGGAACACAGCTTCTGTGGACCCTTTCTAGCACCCATGGGTGGTAAGGGACACCTTCAAAGGGCGGTTCATCCCACTCCATCTCTTCTCCATTGGATGCTGAGGACACCTGGGAACCACTTCTCTCCAGGCATCTCAGGTGGGACAGATCCTCCTTCCTCCCATGTCTTCTTGGGGGCTGTGGGTTAAAGTTCTCCCAGGGCTGCTTTTTGCCCCACCACTTCCACACCTTCTTGGTAAGGCTGGCCAGCTCAGTCCACCCCACTTTGCACAGTGGACATGAGTCTTCACTTTCTTGCACCTCTGCAACAATAGCACTTTTCAGCCTCTTTGCCCAAGGCTAAATGGCAGCTCCTGGCATGAGGACACAGGAAATCTTTCCTCCTATATTGTGTTCTCTTAATCCTCTTTGTTGTTTGTTTTGTCTTTTCAGATCCACTTATGCAGCCTCTTAAGGTGCAGTGCCCAGAAGCAGATACAGGCACACTCAATGAGTATTTCAATTTTCAGAATTGAAACTTTCTCTTGAAATTCGTCTTTGCTGAAGAAAAGCACCAGTACTGAGGGGAACACATCATCTCAAGAAGCTGCTTCAGGTGAAAAATGTTGACCAGCTCTCCAGTTTTCTGTTACTTTAAGGCCTGAGCATTTTTTCTGCCACATTAGTGGGTCATAAACCAAGTCCCTCCAAGATTTTGTTTTCTTTTCTCTTTTGGCTCTTTCTTTTTCTCTCCTTTTCAAGGTGGAAGCAGGTTATCTGAGAGAAAGGAGACGATACAGGGCAGCATCGTAGAGACCGTGCTAGGCTTTGGAACCTGCATAAAAGCTGTGGATTTCAAAAGAGCGGGAGGATGAGGGTGGAAGGAAAGGAAGAAAAACTGGCAAAGAAAGGTACCAAATAGAAAGCCCTTGTCCCAGAGTGTGTGCGGTGTAAGGCTGAATCCGGCCTGGCACAGCAGAGCTGTCCTCACAGCCACTTCTCTCCCAGCCACGAGCCTCAGCTTCAAAGCCGGCGTGGACAGGGAAGTTCTTTAGTCTGCGGTCCCGGGAGCCCTCGGGAAGGATGAGGCAGCAAAGCCAGACTGTCCTTCCCTTCACACTGCGAGGCCCTCCAGGCTGGAGCCCATGAATGGCGATCTCCTCCCAAGAGAGCTTTGAGTGTAGCAGATCCTACCATCCAGTTGATGATTATCTTTTGGCCTAAGCTGGCCAAGGCTGGTGTTCTAATGTCAAGGGCTATAGCAGAAAACTCAGCACCTCGCTCAAGAAGAGCCTGAACGACACAAAGTGTTAGCGAGGACCACACTGAAACGCCTGCCCGTGGCTTGATCCAGAAGGGTGATGGCTTGTTTTCCAGGAGACCCAATGCCATTCATGCTGTCATCCTGCTCTGGGACCTGCAGAGTCTGCAACGGTTTGATAGTTAACAAGAAAGCTAAAAAAATCCAGCCCAAGAGCAAAACCTTTCAGTGCCTTCCAACAGCCACAAGTGGTGAATATCCTGGGAGAGCTGGACTGTAATTCCTGCTAGCTTAGCATCAAAGGATGCTCCGAAACTTTACCTTCCTGGTGACATCTCTTCTTCCCAATGAAAGATGACCCAGGTGACCTTTGATTGAATGTCTTGATAGTCCAGAAGGCAGGGAGCAAGATAATTAGAGCCATAACATCTGATCACAGGAGAGAGGTGAAGGCAAGGTAGGGGCAGAACAAAGCTGCTTTTCAATAGCGGGTGTGACTGTGGCGCTGGTCACGGAGGGGCTGGGGAGGGGACAGGAGCAGGGTTTAAGAGGGGGGTTAAGTAGCTTATTTTTGAATAAAAGGTGGAGGAAGCTGGTTGTTATCTTCTCAGTGCCATTCAGGCTGCAGGTGTGACTTAATCTTCTGCGGGGCAGATGGGTGCTCTGGGTGTCAGCATCTTCCCCAGGTCTGCAGGAGACCCCATGGTCCCAGCCACTGACTTTGGTGCACAGGTACGGCATCGCCTTTCCGTGGGCCAAGGTGTTTGGTTGCCGTGTTTTACAGACGGGGAAGCTGACACATAAGCCCCACTTGGCCCAGGCTCACTCCTTTGCCCTGACATAGGTGGGAATTTCAACCCAAGTTTCTCAGATTTCAGCATCTGGCATTCAAAAGCCTGTAAATCCTTTCTCTCTCCCCAAAATCACAAGACCTTTTTAAGGCCCACTTCTTTCGGGTGTTTTCTCAGTGTCCGTAAGCCTCATCTCCAACCCTTGGAGATGCCAGAAAGACAAAGTCTCTCAACAGATGTCTCCGGCAGCCGGGGCTTTCAGGGCCAGCATGAGTCTCATGATGCAATTTCAGGATGCGGCAACAACACGCCCTGTGCCCCACTATCCCAGCATTGATTCTTGATGGACATCCTTGCACCCATGGAAGTCCTTCCCTAAGGCTCATTTCCCCCACTGACCTTTTCACAGCTCCCGCTTCACCCTATCCTCCCCAGCTCCATTCAACACAGAGCTCTCACGGGCAGGGCAGCAGAGCCCAGCGTTCTCCCAGTGCCAGATCAAGGCTGTTGTGAGCCGTCACCTGGAACCTCACTGTCTCATTCATTCAAATCCAATCTCTTTAGATCCTTGTCTTTTTTTCCTCCTCAAGACAAGGAGCATTAAGTGAAAAATGATGAAAGGTCCCAGTCGTGCAGCTGAAAGCTCCCGCTTCCTCTTTGCTGCTCCTTTCTTTCCCCAGTTTTTTTGGAGCCCAGCAAGCATCCACGCAAGTGCAAAATTATTTCCATGCCGGGCTTCGGTCACGTTAAAGCTCCACGGCTGCTGGTGCGCAAGTCCCTGCACAGCTCTCGAACAAATTGGACCAATTTGGAGTGATTAGTGAAGAATTCACATATGGTGCCCAGCCAGCGTGGACCAATTGCCTCCTGCAGCCCATTAGGAGCCATTTACTGTGATGGGCCCATTTGTCTTTGTTGTTAGTTCTGGCAGGGCCAGTGACAGATCCTTGGCTGGCCACTGGGCCAACCTCTCCCTGACATCACTGCAGGGGTAAGAGGGCAAGGCTGAGACACGCATCGAGTCTGACACCGGCTGATGGATGTCCCAAGGAGCCGTGCCAGGCAGGGCTGTGGGGCCTTCCTGAGGAATGGGAAGAGCAGTTGCCATTTGGGGTTGCATCTTGGGTACTGATGGCAGCATGCAACCATGGGGTGGATGCGAGGCCTTCTCTGCCACTGGCTACCACGGCTGTGATGTGACAACATGTGGCTGGAGAGAGAGGGACAGACTGTTCCCCAGGTGCTAAATGTGTCCTGATGCATATGGAGGCTTGGAAGTTGAAGCCCACGATCCTTGAGGGCCAAACGATGGTCAAAGCAAGCCTGACACAGGCATGGTCCTCCAGCTTCTTGTGGCTCCAGCAAATGTGGGAAGAAAGAAGCAGCAAAGAGCAGGACACTAGATTTCACTGTTATGAGAGCTGAGCAGCAGGAGCCGTTGACTGTGGGCACGTTTCTGGTGGCAAGAGACATGTACCGCTGCCATAGTGGTTCTGATGAAGGAAGGGGAGCGAGCCGTGCTGGTTAAGGTCTGAGGGCACCACTGTGACTATAACTGGACCAGTGGTTGTACGTACTGACCGCAGAGGTGAAAATTCATACCCTCCAACTGACACAGCCCAAAACTGTCAACAGAGTGGAGAATCAAACCCAGTTCCAGGTTAAATCTGAGCGCATTTTTCAAGTTCGGGTTAAGACACCTGGAAAACATGATGCAAAGGATGAGCCAGCTTGGAGAGACTGCCCGTAGTTAGAGCTTTGCAACTGTCTGTTGTTTTCACTCTCTGGCGGCTCAAGGATTTTCCCTCCTTTGTTTGGGTGAATCCAAAAAGAATTCTGTGTGGGAGTAAAAGATAAAGGAGAGAATTGGTGCCAACGGACACTTTTCTTTCAATAATGAAGATTTTGAGGAGTACCTAATTTCTGTGTGCAATCAATCTTTTAATGGTACGTGGTTTGGGATGGGAAGAAAACTAGAAGACCTTAATATCATGAACAAAATATCTTCATTCTGTAAACTATTGCTATGATGAAAGTGGTGACCTGGAACTGCCTGAGACTCTGTGACTGATGGGAAGTTACAAGTATTCATGAACCAGACGTATCTCTCTGCCTCCTGCCGGTGCCCAGGTATTCTCCGAAATGGCACTTACAAAGTTTGACCTGGTTTTAACCTTCTTATAAAGAAAAAATAAACTACTCCTGCCCCCCTCCACAGTAGTCAACTTTCTCTGGCAAAGCTGAGCGGTATTTTAATTCGGGCCCCTTTGACAATGCCAGCCCTGAGCCCTTGTGTGCTGACAGCCCCTATTGTGTCCGTCCGGGGAAATTAAGGCTCTGATCCAGAGCTTTTAAACTTCTTGGACTGACAGGGACTCTGAAGTGAGACCCAGTCAGTGCTCTTTAAAGGGGAGACAGAGGTGCTCCAAGGTTTCCATCCCAGGCCACAGGGCACCAGGACACCTGGGGCCATTCTGAGCAGTTTGGAGACTGCTATTTAGCCGTCGCCTCGGCAATTTGGGCTATTTGAGGAATTGGGGTCAATTATAACCAGCCTTCACCTGCCTCGCTTCCACAGAGAACTGGAGCCAGATGGCAGCCTGTAGGACCAGCCTCTCCATTCCCATCCCCGCTGGACAGATGAACTTGCAGTTACACACCATTTGGCGTTGGTTTCAATACAATAGAGGTGGAACAAGGGAAAAAGGAGCCATCCATTCTGGTATAAACCCATTTGCTTAATGTCTTACACAGCATTGATCTCCGTGGATGCAAGGACGCTGACCCCAACCATCCCCAAATCCCCTCTGTTGTTTCTCCCCATGTTACAAGGCTGGTAGGTGAGTTCAGGGATTCGGGCTGGAATTTCATGACCACTTTGAGGTTAAACCTGCTGTAAATCTGGGCCTATCCAGCCTGCTGCTTCTCAAAAGGGTTTTCCAGTTGCACAAGTGTATGTAAAGGTTTGTCTACGGGAATCAGGCTCTGAAACGCCATCTCTGCTTTCAGTAATCTCCTAGTGGACTCCATCAACCCTGTTGTGTCTTGCCCACCAAATTCCCATGATGCGATGTCATCCTTTTCTTTATTGTTGTTCTGATTAATGATGCTGTTTCTTATTGCTTTGTAGAGCATGGTGAGACCAAGTTGAGTCTGTGGGCCTCCCCAGGGCTCCCTGTCCACTCCTCAGAGTGCCCCAATGGCTTCACCGCAGGGAATGCTTTGGGTTTAGGAGACTCTTACCAAAAAATGTCGGTGAGTTATGACACAACCAGCAAATCTTACAGAGAAAGTGAAACGGCTGAATTTCAAAGTAAGCTTTTGGGTAACGCTGCTGGAGAACTTCAAGAGGAAGGGGCAGAGGGATCTGCAGTTTTGATGAGTCTGGAAGGTGTGGGGGCGAGTTACAACACATGCCCTTCTCCTGATTCAAAGCCGTGGAGTCTCCAGAGGAGGCAGAACCACTGGTGACCCTCCCACTGGTGAAAACGCAGAGTGATTCTGGTGTTTGCCTTCCCTGCAGTGCTCTCTGCATCACACAAATGATTCCTTCCCCCTGCCAGTGTCTTACTCTTTCGTGTCTCCAGTTCTTTCTCATGGGGTATCTGGGTGACGCTCCTCAGATCTCTACACCAGAAGCTTCAGACTTCTGCTAGTAAAGAGCCAAAATTACACCTGTGTGTCTGATTTGCTCCTGCCCTCTTGTGTTGTCATTGCACCCTTTGCAAGGATTGGTAACCAGAGCAACGCTGGTTGGCACCTTGTGCCCTCTTTTTACTCACTGCTGAAAGTGACATAAGAGGCACAGACTCCTCAGCTCTCGGCTCTGCGAGCCGCTGGTGTGATTCAGCAGCAGAGCACATGCTCGCTGCGCCTTCCAGGGGGAGGTGCACAACAAACCAGCAAAGTAGGTGAAACTGGGCAAGCGCTCGCCGCTGGGGCTCTGACCCACGGTTCCATCCCCGGCACGCGGTCCAGCCTCCCCTGTGTCACCAGGGCCTGGCGTCTCCCCAGCAGCCGCTCTCGGTTGTGCAAGAAGAAACGAGTGGAAGAGATGAAACTAGCACCCTCTTCCTTAGGTAATGGCCCAGAGGCAGAGTTCCCTGGACCCAAAGAAGCTGTCACTGGAATCAGTTTTTGGTCAAAGAATGTGAGATGTTTTCCAACAGTTTGAAAACCGTGTCAGTGCTGAGGAAATTGTCTTTCCAGTGTCTCCAGGTGAGGCAGCCTCTCCACGTCCTTGATCATGTTGGTTGCCCTGCTCTGGACCTTCTGTAACTCCACTTCTTGACCCACGGTGGCCAGAACCCCACGTGGGGCTCCAAACATGGGCACATCGAGGTTTTATGTAGCAACAACCAGAACGCTCCGGGTGATCCTCAGTCCCTCTCTGGTGATACTCAGTTCCATTGGCTTTTTTGGCTGCCACCATACATTACGATAACGATTTCAAAGAGTTGCCAGTGCTGACTCCGAGATGATTCCCTTCCTGGGGCCGGGGCTGCCAGCTGTGACCCCAGCACTCTGGTGGCACGGGTCAGGTTCCTTTTTCGTAGGTGTTATTGTTAGGTACATTTAGATCATTTGCCTAATTTTTGCCCACTCATTTAACTTTTTGAGCCCTGTCTGGGATTCCTCACTACTGGTGCAGTGTTTGAAAAAAAGCCTGATGTCTTCCTCAAACCCTCCTGAATGAAGCATTTTGTTGAGCAAAAAACAATTTAACTTTTTATTCCATTCTGTAAGAAATTCTGATGGTTTCCTGCCTTTACTCCCTTTAGTAAGACTATTTATTCATTCAGTTTTAGTTTCACTGTTTTCCATTAAATCAGAAAAAGCAGGTTTTACTGCACACTGCTCATAGCATCAGGTCTTGACATAATTCAACAGAAACAGATTTAGGGGTGAAATTTGGTTTCAGAATATTTCCATTTTTCTTGTCACGTCCGCATGGGTCGGGAATGGGGAACAGGGGTGTAAAAGGGAAGAGCCTGTGCTCCTTGGGCCACTTCCCAGACAGTGATTTAATTTATGAGCACAAAGCCAGCCCTGCTCTCCTTGACAGTGTCCAGACCTCACCAGGAATTGCAGGTGTAGTTGAAAGGTAATTGGATAAAACTGCTCTATAGTCCCCGCGCGTCCCTTTCGGCAAAGCCTTTCCTGTGAACATGAGGGAAGTGAGGGCTGAAGGGTGGAGGGAGGCCAGGAGGAAAAACTGTGTCTATCAGCTGGCGAAAGCTGGAGCCAGCAGTTTTGGCTCCGATTCTCTCCGTCTGCCAGGGGTCAGCACCGAGATAACATTCAGACAACGATCTGGACCTGTCGGAGGGAGAGTTGCAGCCCTGGGACAACACAGTGGACGCTTCTTGTGCTGCTTTATGCAATACCAAGTAAATCAGAAGCTTTGCCCATCTGTGGTGAGCTTAGAGCAGAGGACGCTGCGCCGGCTGAAGATCACCACCAGCCAAACCCGGCTCCTTCTGGGGACTGGTAGCAATTCTTGAGTAGAGTATGTATCAGGGAGGGTCACCTCCAGAATCTCTCCCCTCATCTCCAGCCTGCTGTGCACTAATGGACCTCAATGACCCTGGGCAGCCTCACCTGGGGTCTCCACCCCACCCTCTGCTCATAGGCTGAGGAGCATCATTTAAGCCCAGCCCTTGGGCTTCCAGTTTCCCTCTGAGCTGTGTTGTAGGTGTGTGTCTCTGGGTTTGTTTGATGGGTTTTTGGACCTATGCTGGCCATGGCCTGTCTCCTAAAGGGACCTCTTGGACCTGCTTGTGGATTTGTCTCTGACTCCTGCTGCTGGGTGGAGCTGGGACCTGACTGATTGCTTTGCCTACTTTGGAACTGCTGATGGACCCTGCTGAGGCCACCCACTGCCCGGGGCTTACCCTCCCTCCTGGAGCCGCCCTGCTCTTGTTCCTCCCCAGCATTCCTTTGATGATGGCTGATGCTCGATACTGAGGAGGACTGATGTTGCTGGAGCTGGTGGAGGTACCCTGGAATTTGGTGCTATAGTCATGCAGCTCTGATGGGAGCAGTTGCAAAGACCCGAGTGAGCTGCTGCCCCACAGATGTTTCTCTAGGGACGCTTCAGCTGCTGTTTGGGTGAGATGAAGAAACAATTTGTGGGGCTGAAGCAGTTGTGGAAAAGACAGTTTGAAGGACCAAATCAGATAAGGAGTGCCTTTTCAGTTCTGACTCTGAATGTCTAAGGAGTTCAAACAGAAAAGACAGAAGTCAGGGAGAGGGAATAGGCTCTGGATTTATGCTCCTCATCTCTATAAATCAATGGACTTTGTCAAAGCTGGCAACAGTTTCACTCCATAACTTATAGAGAAAGTAAATCAAAAGATGTTTAAGACAGTGTGTGGAGGCTACAAGTGATCAAATTGCTGCAGCTGTTCCTATTTTGCATCTTAATGAATAGCTACCATGGTTCAGCTGATGTTTGGTAGCTTATTAGGCCACACTCACAGGATCACATCCCAGCATCACCTGTAGCCTCAAATGTAGTGATTTTCACCTGAGACCCCTAATGTCATCACGGAGCTTCATGTGTACTGGGGTAGGTTAATCAGCTGCCCTGAGCTTGGTCTGTGCTTGCAGCTGGGATGGCTGAGAGCCCGGCAGGAGCTGGTGCTGCAGAGACCTGCTCACTCAGAGCCCCGCTGGAGGGCAGGGAGCACAGCGTGACCCTTGAGTCTTTGGACTTACCTGGGCAAGCTAATGATGCTCAGCCAGGCTTTTGGCAGCCAGTTTTTTTGCATGAGGTATAGCTGAGCCAGGTAAGGCAAATCTCCTCCTGTGCTCCTTTGGGTGACGGCCAGAGGTCGCAGAAGTGGGGAAGTGCTGCTGGGCAAGCTGGGGCCGTGAGACACCAGCATCCTTGCCCTGCTTCGTGGGGAAAGGCAGCTGGTAATGGTAGAGGCTGCCCAGTAAACCTGGCTGTGCGCTCAGCTGGTTTGTAGGCTGCAAATCTGGAAGTTGAGCCCTTCTTCTCTGGACCTCCTCCCAGAGTCAGTGTTTGGCTCAGTCTGACTGAAGTGGACACCCATTTCCCCAAGAAAACCACCTCCTATTCCACGGGACACAGGTAAGATGTTCCTGACTCAAAGCCCATCCTGTGTGTGGTGACAGTCCCTGCTTTGGTTTGAACAGGGGAGAGCTCGCAGGGTCTGTGGGGCTGGAGCTTACCCAGCCATGATCTTTGTGTGTCCGTGCCTGCGGCTGCCTCTGGGTGCGTGGGGTCCCTTGTCCCGGCCCCTGGTGCTCTGGCACTCGTAGGGCTCTCCCTGGCTGCCAACACTGCTGTCGGGGCTGGAAGATCTCCAGGCTTTGCCAGGGAGCAGGTGCAGAGCCAGCCTCATGGTTTTGATGAACAGGCAGATGAAAGGTGAGGGCAGAGACCTGGGTGAATTCCAGCAGATGGGAAGTCCAGCCCTGTATACCTTTGGTCGTGGTCTGGTACCCCTGAGACTGCCTCTGGCTGCTCCAGAGCTGCCACCCACCGGTGTTGTCCCTCCACGTGGTAGCAGCAACTCTTCTGATGCCCTTCACAGCCAAAACACCTTTCTAACACGGAGGTCATGGGCCTGTGCTGGTGAGTTGTTCTCCTGGCTCTAGCAATACCAATGGCTGCCCTTCCCTCTGCTGGACCCTGTCTTTGACCTTGGGCAGTTGTCACTGCAGCAGCGGCTCTTGCACAGTTCTCTTTCCAGCTTCTCTCCGCAAACAGTGCCAGCAACGCCTTTACTAAGCAAAAGTGAAGACTGATGTCATCCCAAGTGCCTGTGAGCCAGAGAACCGAGCAAAGGCCTACAGTGCCTCTATCTTAATCCAACTGTGTTTGTTCCTGCTTTCAAGCCCTTATTACCCGCCTAATTCTGTGCTAGGGTATTGCTCAGACATCTAAGGAGATGCAAGCTGGCGATTTCAATGCGCTCCTAAACATCTCCAGCAAAACACCCGCTGGTTCCGAGCCCTTGGCTCCTGGCTCCTTAACCTGTTTCTACTAAGTAAGGAGATTTCCAGGGCGAGTCTGCCTTGGCCCTGCAGGAGGCATCTTTTCTTCTGCCAAGGCTTAGGTTGGATCTTCTCTGGTGCTGTCACTCAGGGAGCAGGAATGCAGGCGAGGCTGCCCTGTGGTTTGAAGGGCTCCACCCCAGAGACAGAGGTAGGCGCCCAGGTACCAACACTGGAGACTTGGGACGCATCCAGGGTTGCTGATGACAGGCACTGATCTGTTCCTTAACCCTTTGCCTTCCTTCTTGCTGGCTGTAACAACATCCAGGTGGTGCTGGCGTCTGGGATTTGCCTTTTACTGGAGGGTGGGTAGTGTGGGAGGAGTTGTGGATGGCGCATCTTTAATGGAAAGCCAGCGATGACAGGGATCTAGCCCTCCATCCTCTGCCTCCCGGGTGCAGGGGATGCTTCCCAGGTGGAGGCACATGTCTAGGGGGAGAGTTCCCTGTGCTACTTTTGCTCTGGAAGGCTGGAAATCCGCAGGGTGCTGAAGCATTAATCTGTTTTTTTTTTTTTCTTTAACACCTGGGGTTTGGGTTTTGCTTTGGTTGCTCTGCTGAGGTCTCCTTGGAAGGCTGGGAGTCGAAACAAAGATGGTTAACCCAGGAGTGCGGTGTTTTAATAGCATTAATTGTCCATAAAGCAGACAAAACCAAAGTGCATCTTCTTCCCTGACGGGAGTCCTAGCCTGGGAGTTTGGGGAAGTCTGACCATGTCAATGTTTGCCAAACTCAGTTGCCCAATTTTCAGTTGCCGCTTGTGATGGCAACATCTCGCTGGCCCCAGGTCCTCCCACCACCCCAGGGGCCTGCAGGGAATGAATCCCACTTCAATGCCACCGTCTGAAGTGCGTTGTGACCTTGTGCGTTGCTGCTGTCCCCGAGCCTCAGCTCTCCATCTCTCCGACAGGGATGGCCTTTGCCTGTCCTCCTTGGATGCAAAGTTCTGCCCAGTGTCCTGCCAGTACAAGTCCTCGGCTGGGGCCCAGAGACTCTACTGGGATCCATGTCCTACTGGGTTTGCTTTTCCTGTCATGTAGTTTTGTGTGCTTTAAATATGTGGAAAGATAAGCCTTGCAGGCCTGTCCTTTCCATGAAGCAGGGCAGGTGTCCTGCTAGGTTCCACCCGGGCAGATCCTGAGTATTTGAAGGTTTTGGCCTGGTCTCCCTCATTAGGCTCCTTATGGATTTGTTCAATGTAGCCTCACTGCAACATTTAACCCCATGTAGAACAGCTAAAGAGTTGTGATTGGTCTTTGAAGCTGCATCACGTGCTCTGAAGTGATGAATCCTGTCTAGACCGCGGCAGTCAGCCCTTCCACAGCACATTGTTTGAGGCAAGGGTACAGATCTTTTTGGCTCCTTCCTTCTTCCCTGTTCCAGGTTCAGAACCTGCATCCCTAAAGGGGGTTGTTCTTGTTGATGGTCCCTTCTGTCCTGAAGAGGTAACGCATCAGTTTGTCTCTGTGTGGGCTGGGAAGCTGTTTCTGCTTGTGTTTGAGGAGCTTTTTGCAGCCTGTAGCAGCAAAGTGACACAGAAAGGGGAAATAATGATGTTTAGGAATTTATCACCACAGGTTTGGGGCTTGTTTCTGTTGGGGAGATGCTGCAGTGCCCGGTACAGCATCCTAAAATGCCCTTTGCAGGGTTTCCTCTGCTCCTCAAGGTAAACACTGCTCAAAGCAAGGTGCCTGGACCCTGCTTACCAAAGCCAGCACACAATGCATTGGTATCCCCGGCTCATGCCTGGAAGCTGAGTGGCCTACAGAGAGTCCTGGCCTTGGCCAGCGTGAAGAGCTGGGAATGGGCTCCTTGCTTCAGTTTGCAATCTAATACCCAGAACTCCGTGCTCACCTTGCTGACCTTCCCTGATCTCCGTTGCCGAGGGTCAATGTCTACGAGTCAAAGACCTCTGGAGACAAAGGGGAATTTATCTTTTGTGAAACGCAGCGGTATGAGATCTATTGGATTTGTCCAAGCGTACGCTGCCAGGGCACCGGGGCCCCAGTGCAAGGAAAAACTATTTCCTTGGGGTGGTGGAGTCTCAGTTCAGATATGTTAGTGGTTCTCCTACCTCACTGTCCTTTTGGACAAGCACTTGCCTTCCGAGTGGTGTCCTGGGGAAGTTTCCCACATGCTGAACTGCTTTGCTGGAAATGGAAAAGTCCTCTAGAGCTGAGATGCCCCTTTTTTCAAATGCAGCTTTAATGAGCTTGTGGATGAGGCTTCCTTCATCTCAGTTGGGTCAGCAAACTTTATCAGCCTGTTCATCTGCAAGGGCGTGTATTGCAATGGAAAAGAAAGTCAATCCCACCACCAGCACAACAGACCAACTTCAGGCCATTAAAAAGCCCTCAGGGCAGGTGGTTGGAGGAATTTACCTTCTTTCATCTTGGCTTTCCAGTGCTGCCTCTGCCACCAGCGCCACCACGGCCCGTGAGCCCCTCCTGATTTTAAAGAGGGACAAAAGCTACTGAGCGTGGGTGGGAACAGTTAACTGGGAGTGAAGCGGTGAAGCCCATTTCCAGGTTTTCAGTCTATAGGCACTTAACTGCCCAAGGAAACGCCAGTGCCAGTCTGCAGCTGGATGAGGCTGGCTCTGTTTGGATGGGGATTTGGAGCAGAGTTGCTGCTGTCTTCATTTCCACGGGCACGCCTGGGCGACCCTGGCTCGGGGCCGCGCCGGCCAGTTGTGGTGGGTATGGTGTAATACCCGTAACTTATGGCATGACCTGCTCTGTGGGCTCAGCCACAAACCCTCGTCCTGAGGTGATGTCATGGAGGACATGGCAATGTCGTCTCACGCCGCAACATGCTTCTGCTGACACAGCTTGACGTCACGCAGGCACCGCGATCTGTTGGGCACAGTGTGGATGAAGACTCTGCCCTTTGCTGGAAGCGTTATGTCAGCCAGAGGCCCTGCCAATGCTACCGGGGCAGCAAAGCCTGCATTCGCACCAGCAGCACCTTTCAGCTTGCTGAGTGCTGACACACCAATTTCAGAGCTGCCCAAGGAGTTGTGCTGCTGCAGTTTGGGTTTCTGTTTTACCCTTGTGCCCCAGAAGCTCTATCACGGAGTGGTTTGAGTTAGAAGGGACCTTGAGGCCCACTCGGTTCCAACCCCCCTGCCATGGGCAGGGACACCTCCCACTGGATCTGGTTGCCCAAAGCCTCATCCAACTGGTGAGCAAAGATGGAGAAAGGGCAGCTGAGTTTTCTCAAAGGGAGCTCTTTGCATCCCTTGTGGTTCTGCAGGCAGGAGTTTTGCTCACGCTGAGTGACTCCTTGTGCAGCGAGGCTAACCTGCTGCCTCCTGGTATCCCTGCCTGGTGGTGGTCAAACCGTGGACAACACTTTGGCTGATCTTTTTGGGACCAGTAGCTGCTGTCTCTCTTGCTGCTGCATGGAGCACCAGGCTTACAAGTCCGAGGCTTGTCCTGGAGGATCCTTGTTCTTTACTAAAGGTTGTGCTGAATGGAGCAGAACTGGAAGCGAGGAAATCTCCAGGGGTCACTGACTCATGTCAAAAGTCATTGATTCTGTGATTCTGTGAAAAGATTCCCCAGGGAGCCCTGAATGCCTGTGTCCACAGGACTCAGTGACTCTTCATGGCAAGAGTCTCTTAGTTTCCAGCCAGGCTTTCTGTTCAGTCCCCTTGGCTTGGTACTGCGTCCTTGTCAACAGAAGCTGGATGGATGACTCCTCTTTCCCTGCTAGGATCCACTTCTGGGAGCATCCTGGTGACTGCATCTCACCCTGTGCTTTGTAGGGTGTCTTTGTCCGGCTCAGATAATCACAAAGAGTTCTTTCTCCACTCTGTGCTCTTTCATTTAGTTCTATTTCTTTACCTGGAGTACAAGCAGGCTTTTCATCCCAGAGGAGGTCTGCTCTGGACCACCTACAAACTCGGCGTACGCAGGAGAGACCACATCTCATCCCCGTTCTGTCAGCGAGGGCACCATAATGTCTCCTTGGGCGTTGTCTCCTCCAACTCCCTTGTGCTGTGTGGAGACAAACATCAGCCACGGCCTCACAAAGGCCCCTGGGTTGCCAGGAGGAGAAACGAGGACATCAGTGGTTCTGTTCTTCCAGTAGGCATTACTGGCTCTTGGGTTTTTGGTTTTTTTTTGCTACACTGAAGAGGGTTCAGCTGCTTCTTCACTTACTTTGCTGTGGCTGGCAGGACCACCCCATGTACCAGGACTTTCTGCAGAGACCTTGAGTCCCCTGGGCTGGGAGCTGCTCTCTGCCTTGCTGTGGTCCTGTGCCCACTGTAGCGGGAACCACCACGCCCAGATGCTCGGCCACCCCCTGTCCTCTGGTGCTTTCAGGACCCCAGTGACTGCATTCACTCGTGGCCCCTCATTTTTGCATATCTTTCGGGAGAGGGGTGTTTGACCTCGAGTTGGAGGAACTTGTTCCTCCATGTGTGGGCTGTGTGGATGTACCAGCCTGCTTGGAGCTAGCTTGGGGCTCATTGTGTGGTGTAGACTTGTCTTGCATCTAATTAGAGGTTCATTTCTCCCCTCCTTGCCTGTCACTCATTGCTCTTCCCCTTCTGCCTTCACAAACTGCTCAGCGCAGGCAGCTTAGTGAGAACAGGCTCTGTTCTCTGCTGGTTTTCTTGGTCATTTTAAGTCTTGTGGTGTTAAGCCTTACCTGGGCTAAATCTGACCAGGGTTTGCAGAGAGCCAAGCGAAGCTTAGCAGCTGACAGCTCTCAGGAGGCGGCTGTGATGTTAGAAACCCCACACCAAAGCAACAAAAGAGCCGAATGAGTGGACAGCCCTTTCTTCAAGGTGTTGGAGAAACTCGGATGCAGATGGCCTTGCACCACCTGGTAGCAGAGCTTCTATTGAGCCTCTGTTGTCCCCACGTTCCCTGGCAGCTGAGCGTAAGGTCACTCCTTTCCTGCTGCCACGGCCAGATGATCCCTCGTACGTGAGGAGGGAACACAAGTGGGCTGTGGAGCAGGTCCTGGGTGGGGTGTGGTATTACCATCTCAGAATGCTTTGCAGAGGAACCCCTGTCTTGCAGGGAACTCAGATCTGGCTGCGACTGCCTCAGACCTGAGAATGTGTGCTTTGTAAACCAGGAGATGCGCTTTCTCCTCGGGTGGTGACATGACCTGGCATTAATTAAAAATTATTTTATGTCTGTGATTATTATTACCTGTCTAATGTTACAGGCAATTATCCACCAATGATTATGTTGAATGATTCCAGAAAAGGTTTATTTAACATAAACATTTAGAAAGCTGAACCTAAGGATAAGACGGAGCCCAAGGGCTCAGGGTTGCTGGGTTTTACTCCCAGCTTTGCTGCCACTCTTCTATGCAGCCATGGCACTTGACAGATGTGGCTTCTGCAAATATCTTGGCTTTAGGGGGTGGCAGTCTTGCTCTCCACCATCAAATAAGCCAAAATTACACTGGTGAGAGCGAAAGAAGCTTAGGCGATGCTCTGCTCCCCTGATAACGCGTGTGAAGGGGCCCAAAGGGTCTGTTCTGGAGTGCTCATTTCTTTTTAATAACTCAACATTGTAAAATGCGACTCAAAGTCACTTATTTCAAAGTCACCTCTGTTGTTTCTCTTCCTTTTCCAACTCCCAGCTTTGAGAATGGGCAAAAGCTGATGCTGGAAGCCTGAGGAAGGTTTTGCACGGGAACCGCTTTGTGTGTTTGAAGCTGGGCAGAGAGCTTGTCTGACAGAAAAAAAACCCCATCAAGGATGAAACAGTCACCAGAAAATTGATAGACATGCCTGGAAATGCCTTTAACCCTTATTTACTGTAGGGCTTGTGGTTTGAAAAGCCTGGAGTCTCATTTCAACTCTTTGGTCCCCACTAAAATTACAGAGGTGGGGAGAAACCACCCGTCGATCCGTATGGCTCTGACAAACAAGCCCAGAGGAAAGGGGTTCGTTCCTGGGCTTGCCGTGCAAATTAAAAGCAGGTTTAGAGCTACAGTTTATGCTCACTCCTGCCCTGCTTGCGGTGGGCGAAGGGAAGGAATGCTGTGCCGTGTCTCCAGAGCCCGTGCTGCCATGCCAGCCTCTGCTTACACGGCACTGCCCTGCTGGGACTCGGGGTGTGGAGCCCTAATTATTTTATCACAGGGACTGATTACAATTTCACTGGCACTGGAGGGAGCAGGGATAACTCACTGGAGATGATGGTGTTGCAGCCCATGGAGACTGAAGCCAGACTCGCTGTTAAAAGCTCTTGTGAGTTCTGGCCTCTCGAGGTGTAACCACGGTGCGGAGCAGGGGAAGGAGCCCCACGTGTCTGCATTCGTGCAGGAAAGGAAACTGCAGAATAAGAGGTGTCTTGCACAAGATTGCACAATGTGGAGGAGCTGGAAACAACATGCAGGTCTCTGGCTCTCCAGCCTTCCTCGGGGCAGTTTGCTCATGTGTCGTGGAGGGAGCCTGGTCTCACTTGACACCAAAACCCACAGGAGCAGGAAAAAGCGAGTGATCTGTCAGCATTAAGCACCACCACAGGGTTGACCATTGTATAGGAGCTGTGTGGATTTGAAGGAAGACCTTGTGGCTGAATATATCCCCGTCTCTAAGTGCCTGAGATCATCGATGTAGCAGGTAGTGGGGAACAAATCCATCAGCTCGTCATGAGGAGTTGACCATATGCAACACTCTGGGCTTTGCTGCCGTGGTGCTTTTGGGCAGCAAAGCAGAGCAAACCTGCGAACTCCAAATCATGAGGATACACAGGGTGGGCTGCACGTGTGCAGGAGTGTGTGCAGCCTCTTTCTTGTTAGTGAAAGATGGGAGAGATTCAGGACAAGTGACAGCACCACAACTTCAGCCTCTACGTGTGACACTGTTCTGGGGTCCTTGTTGCACCCAGCCCATGTGCAACCCAAGCATCCCCTCCCTGAGCACCTCAGACCCTTCTGGTGTCATGGGGAATCCAGAAATAGGTGCGAAGTAGCTGTTTCCTCTCCTTTCTGGGGCTGGGGAGAGGAAGGCAGCTTGGAGCAGCGCAGCTCCCTCGTGGTGGCCTCCCGGGGTGGGGCAGGGTTTAACAATGTGCCAGAATGTGGCTGTCCTTGGACATGTTTAATTTCCCATTTCTCAGCGCAGGGAATGCTTCAATCGCCCTTTAGCGGTTGGGCACAGAAGGGGAAAGATCATTAACATACAAAGGGCTCCTCTTTCAACACCAGTGTTGCAAATTTTTATGATTTTCGCTCTGTCTCATCACATTTGTTCTGTGCTGGATTTGGGTTTGGTTTTTTTTTTTAAATGTTCTAGTTCTTGGAATTGGGTGAAGGCATCAAAATTGCAGCTTTTGTTAAAGACTGACTCTTGACAGCTGCGGAGGCAATCGCGGCTTCCAAAGATGCTTCGAGTGGGGATCCAGCACAAACACTGCCTCCTCAGCTCGTTCCTGGTTCTTGCCATACTCAAGCCAATCTCTTTGTGCAGGGAGGGGGAGTGGGGAAAGTCGCTGCCTTTGACTGCTCAGGACTGGAAGGCCTGGATGGTGCCTGAGCTGCTGCACAGCACGGGTGGAAAGGGAAGAGGCTACAGCTGTCACTTTTTCGCTTGACTACTTTCCCTCTTTTTGTCTTGCCCATCCCAAGGGTCCTCTTTGGGGCCCCTCTTGCGAACATTGATATAGGTTGGATGGGTTTGAGGAACCGCAGCCTTTCCCTCTCGGCTCATGCGGGACGGATGCTTTGCTGGGTGTAAGGAAACTCCTTGGGCTGTCTTGGATTCTCAAGTGGAATTTGTTTATTGCAATGACAGACTTTGGGAGTTTGAATCCCATTCTATATTGGCATTAGGACAACTGGGTTGAAGGTTTTGATATGGACCCATTCCACGATGCGACCCACTTAGGATCAGGTGTTTTGTGGGTATTGCCACAGCTATTCAGGTTAAACATCTTCATTGGTCCTTAAGGTGATCTTGACAATGGGCCCAGGGGGAAATAGGTCAGGTACTTTGAGATCTGTGTCACTGTGTTGGCTTAAAACATTCCTAAACACAATCTACCAGGAGATGCCAGCGTGCTGACCCATCACCTGCCGCTACTCCCAGCTTCTCCTTCGGTTGTGTTGTGCTCTTCATCAGCAAAACAACACGGGATTTCATTGAGGCAAAAAGCAGACAAATGATGCTTCTTCCCCCCTAACATCCATCTGCAGCCCCAAGAGCCTGACTCACAGTTTCAGGAATCTGGTTTAATCATTTATGCAGCTTCTGAAGGGACAGGCAGGAGACGGCATGAAAGAGAACGCCTTTGAACAGCACCGCCTTTAACGCCCCATCCTGGGGTCCCCCAGCAGCTGCTCCAGGGCCATAGTGATAAACGATACCAAAGTTCATTCGGATTCCCTGTGGTTTTATGTCTTGCTGCGATGTTGGGATCCTGGCAGCATTCAGTGGTGTTGCTGAATGTCTTCTTGGTTTTGGCATTGTGGGAATCATGACATTGTGTGAGAATCTCCTCCTTTCCCCCTTGCCCCCAAGTAAATGTTCGTCTTTGGGGTGAAGAGGAGAGAGAACCGATCTAATGGTCTTTTCTTTGATGTGTCCATGCACCCCAAACTGGCTTTGGTTGCCTATTGAAAATGACTGGTTTTGACAAAAAAATGTCATTTATTTGTTTAAAATATAGATACAAAATGAAACTTCCCAATTTTTTTTAAATAGAAGATAAATATTTGATTACCGGTGCCTGAGGTCTCTGCTGTCCCCGTTCCCATTTCCCATCTTTGCTGCCGGGTTAATGATAAAATTTAAATAGAAAAAACAGCTAAAAGCCGAGTGATTGGAATTCTGCTTTTATGTTGGTTTTTACGCAGAAACTTGAAGCAGAATCATTTTAATTATTTTCTTCCCACCTTTTTTGGTTTTAAACCAAAGATTCCAGCCAGCTCAGCTCCGTGTCCTGGCTGTGGAGCGCAGGTGAGCTGTGGTTCTCTCCTCCCACAGGGACTTGCAGAACTTGTGCTGCCCTGTGTCTCCACACAGGGTCTCCCTCGCCTTGGACAAGGGAACCGCTGGAGAGACATTAATTAATCTCAATTTGGATCCTATGTTCTTGCTTTGGTTCCGCGGCTGCAGTCAGTGGGTGTTCTGCTCTCGGCTCTGGTAGGAAGAGGGTCATCGAGTGTTTAAAGAACTGCAGAACCCAATGGTTCTCCACTGCATGTGGTCGCACCGCTGGGGTTTTCCATAGCGAGAGGTATTAAAGCATCGCACAAAACAGTTTTCACGGTGGTAGTGTCAAAGGTGCATTAGGAGAGAATTGCCAGTGCTAATCGTTAGGATTCACAACCAAGCAGGAGATTCCCAGGACTCACCTCCCTCTTACAAGGCTGCAAGCCCAGCTCTGGAGGGGGAACTCAAGCCTCTCCCACAGTGAAGATCTTAGCTTCCACGTGAAAACTGAGCTCTCAAGAAGATTTGGTCACCTGGAGGACGTAAGCTGGGGCTGACCTCCCTTCGAGCTCCAGTGCTGGGGTAGGAGAGGGAAGCAGGGATGGAAAGGGAGATTGAGGATGGGCTGGGAGCACGGTGTGATGGAGGGGCAGGACCTAAGGAACTCGCCATCCCTTCCCTAGGAGGAACAGAGGAGGCAGAATGAGCCCTTCGAAGGGATCAGCACCATGTGTACCTCTGGGAGCAGGAAACATGTGCTTCTCATTTCTCTTGCTGTGTGCCGGGGGGATCTGCTTCCCATTGACTCCTGACCCTGCAGCAGAGAAGGGGGAGAACAACGGTGCGATGGGCAAGCGAGCAGTGCTGAGGTCTATGCGAAAACCCCATCGGCTTCAACAGCACCCATGGTTCAACCCAGAGAAGAAAAAACCTCTCTGAGCCAGAATAGTAAGAAGAGTAGAAAATCTGTCTCGGTTGGGGTCACTAGCTGGATTGGGAGTCATCACATTCCCGTTTATTGCAGTCTAGATTGGGTCCAGCCACAAAAAGTGGGTAAAATCCTTTCCTTTTCTGAAGGTGGAGAATACTCTGAGGGGTTGCGTATGTGGTGTCTCGGCCATCAGGCATGGTCTTGCAGAGGACTTTGGTGGGAAATTGATTTGTTGTCCGAATAATATTCCTAGATAAAAGAAAAGCAAAGCTCTAAAATCTTTTTGTAAAACAAAAGTGCAGAAAAGAAAATTGTTTGGTTCCATCAAAGTGGACTTTATTCAGTGAATGTGAAATGTTTCATTTAGACGGAACTTTTAATAGTGTCCTATGAAATAGGATAAATAGAGAAATGAGAAAGTGGGTTGAAAGGAAAAAAAACCCTCTTTCTAGCCTACTTTTGGGTCATTTTTCCTAAATAGTCCTTGCATCCTTTCAGTCTCCCATGAAAATCCCTTGGGTGATGGAGACCTTCTGCATTTCTGTTCAGAACCATCCACAGCAGAGCAGTCTCTGCTTGCACCATCTCCCGGTTTAACCACCTGCCTCTCCTTGTTATGTCAAATAATCCCCTCTTTGAGCGCCTCAGCTCTTCGAAATGCTGGCCTGGCTTGTAACACATCCTCTGTTTTTCATGTTGGAAAACCTCATTGTTCTTGGCTTGTCCTGCACAACCAAGTCTCTGTGGTCCTTTGTACCTGTCCTGGTCTGAGCTACCTTCTCTGGTGGCAACACCGAGCTCTTCCCAGACACACACAGTCAGCAGATCCATTTTTATCCCCATCGGTCCCACTAACAATGATATGGGGGAGGATTTCTCTCCAGGTCTTTTCCCAAGTAGCTCATTGGAAAATCCTCTTCGACCTGGGCCTCCTGGTTCCCCACCACTCGTAGTCTCACTTTTGGCACTTCCAAGCTATGGAGATTCCTGGGCTGATCCCCTTCTCGGATCCATACAGCAATTATTGCCTTGCTCTCTGTACTCCAGAGGAGCTGGTCTGGGTTTGCTTTGCCTAGAGCTGGTGACTTTGATAAAAGCTTCTTGGTAAGTCTGGCACCATTGTCCCCTGTTGCATTTTATCCCGATTTCCATTCCCTATGCTGTTTTGGGTTATTTTTTCAGAGTAGGATGGTGTTTGTCTCCATCAATTGGCTTCCTTCCTTCTGAAACAAGAGCTGCAAACCATATATTGCTTCCATTTCCATGTGATTGGTAGGACCTTCTTGTCCTTCCCAAACTGCCAGTTTGCACTGCCATAGTCAGAACCTGTCACAAGAAGAGTTAGAGCAAAAAACCACCCCCAAAGCGGTGAAGGCAGCAATTAGATTAGGAGCTTTGCTAAATCCTGCGCAAACATTAGAACCTCAGTGGTTTGCAGCGCTTTGCTTGCTGCACAGAAACAAGAATAGGAGGATGCTGTGAACTGGTAATGTGAGGATGCTGCTTGGAGGTTCTCCATTGATTCCAGGTGTGTTCTGGCCCCTTGCAACTTGTGCATTGAGTTATTTCAGGCAAGAAACCCCTCTAATTGCTTTGGCAAAGACTGCATGCTCCTTCCTCTCTTATTTTTTCTCTCCCTCCATGAGTCTCTGTTTCCTCAATTGTCCCCCAGCAGGGACTCTTCCAACAGCAGAGCTGGGTGGCTGCATGACACTGGTGTCAGGTGGACCATGAGGTGCTTTTCGCCAGGTTCCTGCCTGGTGACAGGTGACTCAATGCCTCAAGGCTTGTAAGGAAGCCAGCGAGCCAACATCTGATGAAAGAGCCCAGTGGAGAGAGGTGCAAGGGGAGAGAGAAGAGGAGAAACCTCGCGGGATGCGATGGAAGTGAGTCATCTGACAGGTACTGCCACCAGGCCAGCCTGTAATTACAGCTCACCTTGCCTGGTGCCTCCACTGGAGCTTATGCCAATCATTCCCTGTGGCATTTTCACACTCCTTATCTGTCAGCCTAGAAATTACTTTTTTAGATCAACTTTGAAGGCTTAATTCTGGCCAGGAGACGTGGGGGGCAGACAGTCTGCTTTGCCACAGAGTGCCTCGCAAGGGGAGAAGGGATCATTCCTTTGTGTGGACCAGATTTTCAAGAGATGGGAGCTGGTTTTTCAAGGTGGGATCAGGTTTTCCAAAGTGCTTGGGTCCTGGCAACTCCCATCATGGTTTTAAAACTCCACCTGATGAATTGTAGCTGCTCTTTAAAACCTCAGTGGGAGACAAAGTCCCTAAACGTTTTGATACCCCATGGTCAAATCCACGCGATGGCTCTGCAAGCTGGCGTGAGTCCCCTGACCCGCCAGTCGGTTACGTTGGGCTGCTCCATCTCTCAGCAACCTGGCTTCTGCAGGCGGCTTTGGGATACCTTTGCATATGGACCAAGTGCACTGTTATTAACAAAGCTGATTAGTGAGATTAAGTTATGCTTAATTAAGAAAACAGTTGATGGATTGGATTGGCAGTGGTACCCGGGGGTACAGCTTTGGTAACATCTGTGAGATTCGTGCTGAGCTGGAGTGAATTAGGGATTGAATTCAGAATCTTATGCACTCGGTGATGTTCTGGAATCAAGACTAACTCAATGCTTCCCGTTCCTTCGAAATCCTTTTGACTTCTATTAATGAAATGGGAATTTCCTGGTTTCCTACACTTGACTACAGAAAGGGTTTTGATGAAGCGTGCCAGCAGGTCTGCATCCCTGTCCCACTCCCCAGCTGAGATGTTGGGTTGCACAAACAGCTCATCTGGGACCAGCTGAGGGTTCTGGGGCAGAGCTGGACCAGGCGCCCTTTCCCCAAGCCAGCCAAAGCCTCCCTTCCCGGTCCCTTTCTCCTGAGAGGGAGTATGTTTGGAATCCAGGTGCAGGTGTGTGTGATGCACCTGCACACCCCACCTCGCTCACGGGCAGCCACTGCTCCTGCAAACACGCCAGGCTGCCCTCCTCGGCACACACACGCTCACCCACGCCGAGTGCCCTCTGCCAATGGCCTTGCGTGAGCACCCCGTGACTCTGTGCCCAGGAATGCTGCCGTGGACTGATCACCCACTGGGGATTGCATCAGGCCCATAAACTCGTTCTGCACAGGATGGAGCGGCTTGGTGACACCTGCTTGTGTGCAATGTGGCACTTCTCCGGGGATGCCTGGTCACCAGGGGCGCAGGAAAGAGGGAGGGTTCATTCCTCATCCTGGCATTGAGCAGCACGAGGTGATGTCCTGCCAGCCTGCACACGGGTTTGGGAACTTTTCCACTTCTCCTGGAAGAGATTGGAAGAGCGTTTCCCCAGTCTCCAAGATATCTCAAATTTTTCCAATTCTCCAGCTAGGAGGATGCAATGGGTTGGCTGAGCCCACGCACCTTAGGCTTTTTTGTCCCTACAATTCCAAGCCCTTCCTTTTCCTCCTTAAAAAGCTAATAGACCCTTTGCTGTTTCTGCTCAATGTCATGGGGCTGTGTTCTCACCCGGTGCATCCTGATGGCCTTTCATCTCTAAGTGGTGCTTGCCCTGGGCTGGAGGTGTCTCCCAGGGCCATCAATGTGCAGTCAGTGGAGTTTATGGTGCTCCCAACCTTGTGTGTAGGCAGCATTGCCTGGAGATCCCTGTGATATCAGGCCTGGGTTCGCTTTCCCCCTTTCACACATCTCCCCGTCTCCACCAGGCTCTTTGCCTTTGTAGTCAACTGCAAGAGATCAGCATTTCTGGGGTTTCAGCTCTCCCGAAGCGAGGCGCCTGCATCAGTCAGGGTGCATTAGCAGCGCCCGTGTCTCTCTATGGGCTGTAGACAGAGCCCCAGGTGCTCCTCTCTCAGATGCAGACGTCCTTCCTCTGAACATCTAAAGCTGGGTGAAATGAACACCACCCTTTACGTTTCTCACATACATTAAAGGGTAAGTGGCTGATAAGGAACCTGCTAGATTTGAGCCTAAATGTCTTAATGTCCAATTTATATGAGCCTGTCCTTGTAGCCACATTGTCCTTCAGCTTGATGTTGCTTTTCCACCCCTGGGTTCTTGGCTGTGCTTCTCTTGAGACAGAACAAGACCATTCCCTTTTATCTCGCTGTGAAACCCAAGGTTTCTCAGCATTTTCTCTATAAGAATGACTCTCCATTCCCTTCCTTGCCCTCGTGTTTCTCCTCCACCCCTCGTTTCTTGATCAAGGGTGATTAAAAGAAGAAACTGTATTCCAAATGGGATCCCTCAAAGCCATCCGGAAGGAATACCTCTCGATTTTTATGGGAAACTTTGAGCCTGGTGATCCTAGGGTTATGTCACCCCATGGACACTGGTGCACCACGCGGATGGCTCATGGCCATCTCAGGGCTGAATAACGCACATGGATTATTTCTGCTGGAGTCCCTTCCTACCTGGCTCAACCTGAAACTCTCGGTTTCTTCTTGACCCAAAACCTGTGCCTCGTGACTTCCCTCCGTGTGGAAAGTCTTGACAAGAGCGTCCCAACCACCTGTGGAAAATCAACAGCATTCCAGCTGCGGGGCTGTCTGGAAGGACTTCTCGATGCAAAAAAAAAAAACATTGCCAAGAAGCCAGAAAGAAAATATTTTTCAAAACTGTCTGAGCTTTGGGAAGAAATCATTCCAGGAGAGAAAATGTTATAGAGTGGAGTGAAAGAGGCATCGCGTTTGGCCAGACTTTGCTGAAACAAAATACCCTGACAGCTCTGGAGTCGCTGGATTTCTGCGCGGGGCTGGGAGAGCGATTTGTTCTGCGCTGTTTATTCAGCTTTGGATTTGGGGAAACGTCAACATCATTTTTTTTGTTTTCTTTCCTTTCTGAAAGAGTTAGAAATTTCAAAATCCTGAAACTCTTCCCAAAATGAAACAGCTGGTTATTGCTCAACTTTCTCTGTTCCTACCTCCTCCCTCCCGATGAGTTGTACGGAGGGTGTGACGTGCTGGGATCGTGCTGATCCCAGGTGCTGGAGAGGGCCACTTCCAGCGGGGCCCGATCCTGCTCTTGGCTGGCAAACCTGTTCCTGCCGAGAAGAACATCCCATTCCCCCGACTCAGCACTTAAGGGTGCAGCTCCCAGCAGCACCGCAGAGCCGGCTGCTACGGCCGCTCCCGACCCCGTGTTATTTGTCGGCATGGACTTCAGGGCAGTCGGCTCACATTTACACCAGTGTCAATAAGAGCCGAATTGAGCTATTAGTGTCTCACACTTTGAGCATTAGGGCTTTCCCTGCGTTCGTAGAAACGGTTGAGGTTATTACCGAAGAGGTGAAAATTAGATAATAGCTGATGTCTCAGGGGTGCCAGCTATCCTGGGCTGAAGTGATTCTGTATTTCCAGCGCATCATAATTCCCTGGTGACTGCGAAGTGGAGCCTGGTGCCTTACTTGCATTTATGGGCTGCTAGCAGATGATTATAGAAAATGCAGTAATTAAATAAATACTTCGGCTGGGTAGGTTTGGCCTGGGAAAGAGTAAAATTAGACTAGGCAGCATGAGCTGTTCCAAACGGTGAAGTCTGATTGACTTCACTTTCTTTTCTTGTAACCAGTCCAGAGGAGGAGGGGTCACCTGGGAAAGTGGTGACAGGGGAGCTGGAGCCAATAGGCTGAAACACCTGGCTGTTCCCATCCCCCAGGGTGCAGGACAAGGAGATCCGCAGGCTCTGGGGTCTGGCAGCAACGGCGAGGGAGATGGTGTGACCAGAGCTGTGCAGGTCAGTGGAAGCCACGGAGACACGGCTCCAGCAGCTCCATCCAGTAGGCAACACTGCCTTTTCTGCCTTGTTGCCTATTCCCTGGGCGACTGCTGAGATTCAAGACTAAAAGTGGTTTTTAGGGCCACCTATTTACGATAGTTTGATGATAGCATCTCTTCAGTGGAAGCTTGGGGAAGCTCCCTGCTCTTCCCCCTTTGCATGCAGTGTTCCTCTCCAGCATAACGATTTCCAGCAGAGCCGAGGCCAGAGGTTGAACTGGCTCCAACCAGGAGGAACCTGCAATTATCCAAGCATCCATGGGATGCCATCAATGCAGGATTCCCTTTGATGAAGCGTCGTATCCAGGTAACCTGCTCCTAATCAAACAAGACACCTTGGTGTGCAGGAAAGGGCACTGCCGGCCATTCCAGGTGCTCCGGGAGTGTGCTGTGGGCAGAGCAAACAGGAAGCCGAGGGACGGACCACTGAGAGCCACTCCACCTTTGCCCAGGGGTGTTGGGCAGGTGACGAGTCACTTAGAGCTGGTCCTTCTCTTGCTCCGGCAGTGACGCATTGTTTTGAACAAGAAATTCCAAGAGCGTTGATAGTCCTTTTGCTCTAGGGACAGCGTCATTACTTGAGGTTTTTGGGGTTAAATCCACAAAGGTGCTGACCTTCCTCGCTCTTGGGAGTCCTACAGGATTTGGGGCCAGGGCTCACCCTATGAGCATTGAGCAGCGGAGGGGCCAAAGGAAGACGGATGGTCACCAGAGCCTTCCTCTTGAACAGCTGGAGAGAGCACCCGTTCCACAACCTGAGTTGTTGCACTTAGGCTCTGAACCACCCTTTTTGGTGGAGGCCACCCCTCTGTCTTCCCGCAGCCCATAGAGGGAGCTGATGGTGCTTTGAATCATCTGGCATGAAATCCAGCCTCAGTGCTTACATAAGAGTGGGATGCTGAAATACCTGTACTGCTTGGGCCTTTTGGAGCCACCCATGAGGCCTTTGGTCTTTCCTTGCCATGTGGCTCTTGCAGCATCTCATGATGCTGGTGCAGAGGTTTAGATAAGGTAACCGAAGGCATTAAGGAGATGCCATTCAGCATCTGTTCAGACTGCCCTCTCTGGGATTCCCTTCTCTTTTTTTGGTTTCCTTCCTCTTCCACACGCAGTCAAGAGATGGACCCTTGCTGAAGGACTGGGTCTAAGAGGGGGAGATATTCTAGACCCCAGGAATGGAAAGATGAGTGGTGTTTGAATATCATCCCTTCTGGAGTGTGATGAGATTCCTTCAGATGCATATAGGTGTTGAAAACACTCAAGTTGAGACATGATGCAGCAGTCTTAGGAGCACTTCCAACAGATTGCCTCTTGGGCCAGAGTGCAGGGAGTTGAGTTGGGGCCATCTTAGCAGCAGAAGCTAAGCTGAAACAGCCCCAGCTGTTTCTGGGGATCCACAGGCTTTGCACCAGACAGAGGGACAAGGGTCCTCCATGGCCTCCTTGGGGAATGCTGCTGTAGACTATTTCACTTGCCAATACTTTGCTGTTCTCAGCGCCTTGCGAGCAGGGAAGGGCAGACATCAAAAGCTCAATGGGAGCATCCAAAAGTTCATCTGAAGCATGCAGACCTTTAGCGTTTGTAACGGGAAGTTGGAGAGATTTCAAGCACTCTCATCCCACCTCCTGGCGCTTCTGTTTCTGGTTAAGGCCAGACATAACCACAAGAACAAGCTTTCTCACGGTGTTTCAGCACATTTCCTGTTGGTCCTGGAAGAAAACTGGAAGAACGTTTGAAATTAAGAGGACATCGAGCCTTTGTAGAACCGCAAAGGCTCTGTTTTGGAAATAGGCACAGGCTCTGAGTCTTGGTAAGGAGTGAGGGAGTTCACTTTCTTGAACCACCGTCCCAGCTAAAAAGTGTGTCCCCCAAAAACAGAAGAGTTGATTCCATTTACAGAGGAACGAGTTGTGGTCCTGCAGTGCTCGAGTGCGATGGGAGCAGTCTCAGGACGCTTCAGGAGTCTTGGATGGAGTAGCCTTGTGCAATGGGTAGTTCTGGAGACTGCACAGAGTCCGAGGTGGGAGTGAGGCTGGAATAGCGCCACTGCAATGGGGATGTCCTCTACCACGCAGTCACGCAGGTCAGCGTTTCCAGGGAGGGTTGGTCAATTGTTTCTACCAGAGGGCATTGGGCTGTGTGAAGCAAAGGGCCACGGGTAGAGCTGGGTGGAAAATTGTGTGTGTATGGTTGTGGGGAGGGGACGACATGGAAACATTGCGCTTTGGGGAAGAGGAAGGCATTTGAAAAGGGTCTCATCAAACTGTTTATGTCAGAGAACATGTGGGGCTCTTTCCAATGAGAGTTGAAGTTTGTCCGTGTCTTCCCGGGATTGTTTTTGTTGTGACAGGCATTTGTAATCAAATTAAATCAAACCACAGAACAAACAGCCAACAGGAAAACCCTTCAGCTCAGATCACCCTTTGGTCTCCAAAGCCCTCAGACAATCCTCTGCCATTGTCCCTGCTGGGGACTGGAGCATGAGAAAGCAGCTTTGGGCTGGGAAAAGGCAAACTGGAACACACTGAGCCTTGTTGCCACCACGAGAGGTGACCTGCGTCCACGTAGACACCCAGCCGCATCCTTTTTATTCCATCAAGTACATGCTGCACCGCTGGATTTAGTTTGGGGCTCATGAAGGAGCCAATAACCATTTTCACTGTGTTTCGTTTGGGAGTTGAATCCTCACAATCTTAACATTTTTTTCTTGTTTCAAGATTATAGAGCATCGCCCCGGAGTTCAGACACCTTGAGAGTGCTGAGCACAGCGAGAGAAGGATCGAAACCACACAGCTGGGCTGGGATTTAACAGCATCTCCCTGCGCAGGGCAGGTATAGTTTACTTTCCCTGTTTTATCTTTGCTAAGCCTTAATCACGGAGCTGCTGCAATTCTTTCCATGAGGTTAAGTCAAAGGAAATCCGCGGGTCAGGTCACCCAACTCTGCCCTCGGTTCTGATCCCATGCCTGCTCTTTGCTAAATCCAGAAAGAATGGGACTCGGCAGCGAGATTTGAGCTGGCGGCTTGGGTGAGGGCACTGGGGGCTTGGTCTCTGTCTTGCCCCTCGAGCGTGATGAGCCAATGTGTGTGTGGGGGAGATGTCCAGGGCTGTGTTGCTTCAGAAAGGGTTTCCACATCTCCACCTTTCTTCCTCGAGGAACTGCGTGTAGAAAAGTCAGAGCCTCATGTTTGGTGTCAGCAGGGAGCTTGGGTCCATTTTGTGTTGAGAAGGTCAAGTCTCCATCGCTGACAGTCTGAGAGGGTTTGGAAAAACGTCTGCCTTGGATGATACAGGGAGAGTTGTCCTTGCTTTGGGGTACACCACGGGCAAGGTGACCCCTTGCATTGCTCCTCTCCAGCTGTCGCTTTGCTTCCTCTACTCCTGACAGCGCTGCTCCACATGGTGAGACAGTGCAAAGGACTCATCCTGCCCGCTATGAATCTCAGGTCCTTGAGCACAACAGCCCACCTGAGCTGCACGCCCTCCCTTTGCCAAGGGCAGCTCTCCAGCCAGACTGGCTGTGGGCCGATGTCCAGCCCGGACACCTCGCAGAAGCAGTGGGACAAGGCAAGGGAACCTGACCAGGACCACCCAGGGTAGCAGCCCTGCTTGGAGGGAATCCCAAACCTCGAGGCTTGTTTGCCACCCGCAGGGCCACGCTGCCTCCCTTGGGCAAGAGGAAGGGACCTTCCTTTCTTCTCACAGCCTTTTTTTTTTTTTTTAATTAGATGAAATTAAATTTCTGTAGCATCTTTTTTCTTATTACAGCGATGATTCTGATGTACCTTAGGCATTACTCTGAGTCCATCGGGGCGAGTTGTATAACACACCGAGTCGACAGGTTGACTATCTGCCCGCTTCTCCTCCCCTCCTCTCCTCCAGCCACCCTAGAGCTACGCTGCACTAAGTGTGCTTCGGTTTCATCAATCCCCAAGCCGCACATCAAAGGCTGCGTTTGCTTGGCTGCGCGCTTCCCTGGCAGCTTCGGGGATTAATCACAGCTGAGCCTGCGTGAAAAGCGTGACCGTGTCACGCTGGTCTCAGACGGGTGTTCTTCTGGTTATCTTACAGCAAAACTAACTCGGCTGTTGGCCTCTGTGGATGCATCATTTCCATTTTCATTTCTCTGGGTTGGCTGCAGGTGCCATACGAGCTCAGTGGAAGGTGCTGTTACATAGAGTTCATGAACATCCTTGGTTTATTTGTGTCGCTGCAGCAGCCGGGAGTCCCAGGTAGAAGCCGATGTCCTGCCCAGGTGCAGTGCAAGCAGCAAGGTGCGATTTCTACTCTCAGAGCTCTGTAGCCTGATAGAAAATGAGGAAAATGAGTGGATACCTCTTAGGGAGCCTAAAGAAACCATGAGACAACGACACTGGTTGCATGATCGGTGTCTGTCTCCACTGCCCCAGAACAGGAGCTGTCAGCGCGCAGCTCTGAGGAGGCTTAAAGCAGCAGTTGGAGAAGAGCAGAGCCTCTGCAGAAGGGGTGGCACCCGGAGAGGACACTTGGGAGCTGCCTGCACACGGGGGACAGCCTGATGCTGCCAAAGATTTATATGGGCTGTGTTTGTACCCTCAGTGAATGAGAATTGGGAGCCAAAACTGTGGCTGGATGGAAGCGAGCATCCTTTCATTAACTGCAGCTGCTGCCAGGGCACGGGCTGGCAATGAGGTGACCCAGGGATTCTGCTCGGGTTTGCTTGGATGGAACTCTGTTCCCACTGTACCAACTGGCCTCTTCTGGAGCCGCCTGTGACAGCAGCGATGCTGTGGGGTGGTAGAAGATGGACTTCACTCAGAGCGTGCAATTTGGTCAGGGGTTTTCCTGGAGATTGTCCCTGCACGTGCGGAAATGCTCAGGGAGATGAGTGTTAGGATCCTGGTTTGGGTGGGTTTATAGCCTGGGTATTTTTAATCTTGGGCATCATCTCTGGCAAAAGCATTAGCTCACAGTTGCAGAACGAAGCCCCAAGAGAGAGCAGGACTCTGGATTGGGAAACAGGCACTGCCCCACGGAGCTTGCAAAAAAGCTGGGAGGAGAAGTAAACACAAGGGAGCAGGGCTGAGATTGCAGCTCCCTCCCCGTGGCCCCATCTGGCAGCCTACACGCTCGGGGCCCCGTGCCCTCCCGGCTGCTTAACGCCCAGCACCGACCCGTGCTGCCTCAGCACCGCGGGACAGAATACTGGGGTCCAGGCTGCAAGGAGGGAAAGGAGATGCCGTGGGCGTGAGGCTGAGCAGATGTGATGATGTCCGCTGGCTCGAGGCAGCTGAAGGACCGTGTGGCGCCGAGCAGGGACGGAGCTGAGTTGGTCATTTCTGACGTGCCTGCCCTGGCAGGGAGATGGAGCTGTCAGCAAAGCCCAGGGGATGTGCAGCACATCCCCAGGACTTGAGGGCCATGAGGGAGAGAGGAGACACCTAGGTCTCTTACGGGAATGTGGCTTTGGACCAGCACAGTCCGAGCTGCCTGCACTGTGCCCTGGATGATGCTGGGGTGCTGCCAGGCGAGGCCGGGAGAGATCCTGCAGGAAGGGGAAGATGATGCCAGATGAGGGGGTACCTACAACCACTGGAAGGCTGTGCGGGACGAGCTTCGTCCCTGCTAATCCCTGGCTCCCAGTTTACATCCTCCACACTTCCTCGCTCCCTTGACAAGATAAAGATCCTGGGCACGCACGAGTGAACACCCTGTGTTGCGTCCTGTGCCACAATCAAAGCAGGCATCAAGTGATGCCTCTCCCCATGTGCACCACAGGGGACAGGGAGATGACGGGAAAAGGGGAGGTGGCTGCCTTCCTGTGGGTGTGTTTTCCAGAGCAAGAGAGAAACCAAGATGGATCAGACACCAGGCAAAGTCGGTGACTCCGTTGCGAGGAATGCAGGCACAGGCTCAGTGTTTGTGGGAGATGCAGCGAGGAGATAGAGGGGCAGGTGCAAAGCGCTTTCGCCAGCACAGCCGTGATACCAACTCCTGAAAGGCAAGAGGAAGGGACATCTCAGCATCTCCATCCAGAATGGAATAACCTGAATGCAGTGCAAAGCTCATTGCCAAAACACACTGATGGTACCGATGGCTGAGCAGAGCTAACGAGGATGTTAGAGAGGTACCGAGGTAGCAAGAACAGTCAATTTTTAAAATAGTAACTTGTAAAAAGATAAAGGGGTTGAAGATAAAATCTTCATGCTTGAGTGCCTAAATAGCAACGCAGAAAAGGAAGGGACAGGCAGGAGCTTATTCTGGGGCCAGATAATCCTCAAACCACTTCCTTTAGGGTTCCCAGAGGAGGATCTGGAGGAATCCCAAGTGTCATCCTGGAGTAGTTCTGCCCCTTTGAGAGATTTTCCTGCACCAGTATTCAATTTACTCCCCTGCACAGGGCAAGGATCCGTCTGATCCCGTAACACAGGGAGACCCTTTCTTCTGCCTTTGGCCTCCCAGGAGAGCAGAGGAGACTGGCAAAACTTTACTGTGTTTATCAGAGGTGAGCGATTGGTCGTGTCCTGTGTTAGGGGAGCATTCACTCCTCTGTGCGCGCCCCGGTGTTTGATCCCCAGCTGCGGACCCGCTGAGGCTGTCATGAATTCGGCTCGGATGCAGCATGGTGCAGAGATGAGCTGCATCCGCCTTTGATCTTCAGCTCTGTCAAGAAAGATGCTGTGGCAGGAATCTTGCCCATCAGGTACCATCCGCAGGCTGCTGCAGTGTCACAGCTGTGACCAAGCCCTGACAGCTCCAGGAGCTGAGGTGTTGCCAGGGTTAAGCCAAACCTCCACCTTCTGCCCTCGGGCTGGAGGCAGGCTCCTTTCCATCTGCTCAGGGCTCCCTGCTTCTCTTCCTGGTGAATTCCGGGGTCTCAGCCGCTTTGAAGCATTGTGATGAGTTGGAGGACCTGGCACTGATCCCCCTGAACCCTGGGTCTGGCAGTGCCAACGCCGACCTGCTGCCCCAGGGCAGGAGCTGCTGCGTGGTCCCAGCCACTGAGGAAGAGCATGGGATGCTGCTGCCTGAGCCCAGAGGCTGAAGCTTTCCCATCATCTTCAGATGAGCCAAGCCCTTGCTGCTCCCCGTGCGCCGGCACGGGCGCCGCTGGGACGTCCCACTGGGATGTCTCTGGGTACCACTGGGTTGTAGCGGGGTACTGCTGGGGCATCACTGGGTACCAGCACACCTGTGCTGCTTCATCCCCCATCCTCTTCCAAAAACAAACCCGAAAGCGGCTCTCCGGGGTGGGGAAGCCGCTAGATGGCAACGTTACCTGCAGCCCGGCCGCCTGTCCCGGCCGGAGCGGGGAGGGCTGCGGGGGTGCCTCTCTGTGCGGAAAGAAAAAGAGTTTCCTTAAACCCCTTTCAATTCCAGGTCGTTGGCCTCGCCTCCAGCAGCAAAGCAAAAGCAGTGCCCCATCGCCGGCAGAGCGGCGGTGGCAGCAGCACACGCGTGCTCCTGCGCACATACGTGTTCACGCGCACACGCGTGGCCGTCCCTGCAGGCTCTTCGCCTGCAGAATTTCTCCCGCAATCCCCAAAGTGTCTCTTGTGAAGGTGGTGGGGTTTGACCTGGAGGAGCGGTTTGCTCCCCGCCGCAGAGACCCTTCGTTGATGCTGTGATGGGGGGCACTGGTTTTGCCGGTGACTTTGGGGCACGGCCACATCAAACTGGCTTCGAACCAGCAGCGCGCGAATGCTCAGCGGCGTATAGCCCGGCGGGAACAGCTGTGCCTTTCCCCACTCCCTTCAGGTTTCAATGCTGCACAGGTTATGTCACAGCGCCGCGGTCGAGCCCTGTTACGTGGAGGGCTTTAAACTGGATCAGGTGTGAAAAGGCTGCTGGTGTTAACCTGGGCTCGTTCCCTTGGGAAGGCAGGAGGAAGGCTGCTGAGAGCCCGGCGGTGCTTCAGGCACACTGCCCGTCTCTGCTGGGCCACGTCTGACTGGCCGGCGAGTTCCTGCAAGCAGGGAATTTGCTGACCTTCACCCTGCACCTTTGCGTGCCTCAGTTTCCCCTAAAACAAGGAAGAGGAAGAGGATGGAGGAGCATGGTAGCACGCTTCTCCAAGGCAGCCAGCTGGTCTGACTGGGGATGCTAACGAATTATCCATCGCACTGGGGCCACAGTGTACGAGGAAAGGAAACTGCAGCGCAGTGTGGAAGAACAGCCCTGAACAGCACACGGCAGTGCTGCTCACCCAGGGAAAGGGTTATGGGAGTCCTGAGTCAGAGTGTGTAGTACAGGGGATACAACAAACACCAGAAGACAGTGCGTGTGAGGGAGTGAGAGCCATCACTGTCTTTCTCCAACAGAGATGGACGATGGTGGACCAGGACGGGAGCCAGGCAGGAGCACCGCTCTGCCAATAGCTCTGCCTTCACTTCTGATGTCCTCCAGTCTCCAGTGTCATGCCTCCAGGTGTTCCATATTATTTTTCTTCTATTTTTTTCAGGGCTTTTGTCCTTCCTCAGCCTCCATCCACAGCTATTTGAGCTCTGCAAGCTCAGAAACCAGCCTTTGTCACAAAATCACCTTTGTCCTTCAAGCCGCAAACCTCCACCCCATGTGCCCCATGGTCAAAGCTTCCGAGGAGCCCTGAGGGTGGGACACCACGCACTGAGCCGGTTCCAATGCCACAGCTAGGAAAGGTGACATTTGGGCCAAGGGGAGGGAGTGGAGGCGGTGGCTCTGGACGGGAGATCTCAAGTCTCAGGTGCCTCCTCATGGCTTCTTTGCAACTGAGTGTGTGATGGTGCTCTTCCATGAAGTCCTGCCTGCTCTGCCCTCTCCACCACCCTGGCAGGGCTGCAGGTCTTTCCAGCCTCCGCGCCTCCCTGTGTGACTAAGAGGGCTGGCTGGCTCCCAGGGGTGTCAGTCTGGGACCCCAAACAACCCCAGGGAGCCAAGAGGAACAGGAAAGCCCAGAGGCTCCTTCCTCGTCCCTCTCCTCCTCCTCCTTATCGCCTGCCAGCTGCCTTCCCGGGCCAAGGGGTGGCCCTGGGTGGCCCCATCTCCAGTTGGCCCAGCCGGGAACGGCCGCTCCCGATTACTCATGGGGATGATGTGGGGGGATGCAGGGGCGGAAAGTTGGAGTAAATGGAAAGTGGGCACTTGCCTCTGACTTCGTCCTCCCATCGGCGCAGCTGGAGCTGAGCTCAGCCAGACGCCCTGGCGCGAGGTGGCGGGTGGCAGGCAGCTGGCGAGGGGACACGGCGCTCAGCCTTGCATCTCGATTCCAGGCCAGGACCGGCTGCTGGGGGACACGGAGGTGAGAACCACCGTGCAGCCAGAGATGCACTGCTCTGTACACGCACACATGCAGCAGTGCCTCCAACATCAGCCCATGCAGAGCTGTGCTCGGATGCTCGTGTTCAGCCCTGCCTGGGTGACTGTCACCCACTGGTGGGGTTCTCTGCCCCCCAGGAGAGGTGCTCATGGCTCCAGCATCTCAGCCAACTCCTTGAGGGGGGAAGATGCTGCAAAGAGGAGGGTGATGGGGCACAGGAGCTGAAAGACAGGGGTCTGAATTCAAGTTACAGCTGAGAGAAACCTCATTTCCCTGCTGTTTGCACTGAAAACTGGCTGAAGGCGTGTCTTCTGGACAGCTTCCGAGGTATCTATATGGACATGTCTTCACCCCATGCCCTGGGACTCCCCCTCAGTCTCTCCACCCATCCCTCTGCCGTGGAGGGGCTCTTTCTTCCCAGACTCCTGTTATGACAAAACCCCAAAGGTGAAGTGAAGGAAAATGTGCCCTGCTTGTGCTGGAGGTTGCCTGAAAATCTTCCTGCCATCCTGGGGTCCTCCAGTGCTCTGAGCCCTTCTCCAGCTCGGGTGGTACAAAGCCACCTTGAAACCAAATCCACGCACGGCCCATAATGATGATCACCCACTCTGAGCTTCCAAAACCACTTGATTATCCATATTTCCCAGCAGCAGGGCTTCCTGGCGTGATGGAAATGACGGAAATGAATTTGGAGGTCATGTTGCCACCATATCAAATATTCCCCAATCCTTCTTTGCAGGCTAGGGAAAGGTCCACCTCCCACCTCCAATGCTCTTCAGAGCACCCAGATTTACTGATGTTCGTGTTCAAAACTTCTCCTGTGTTGAAAGATGGATTTTCCTACCCAAGCTGAGTTTCCATGAGGGTGTCCATAGATTGGACGGGAAGGACCAGAGGCTGGAGAGCTCAGGGATGCTGGCATCTTTCTTGCAGCGATCTATGTTTACAGAAAATACATCATCCAAGAAAAATCTTGTGACGTGAAGGGCTTGGGCTGACTCTGAGGGTGCGAGACGTGGACCCTCACAGTTTTCAAGATCTCAAAGTGAGGGCAAATCCAGATGGTGAGAGGGGAGCTGCAAGCCACGAAAATCCCATATTCCACATGAATGCTCAAACTGCTGGTTATTATGGGATGGACACATACATCTCTGCAATTTTTTAAGGAGAAATTCTGCCCAGGTCAAAGTGAACAGATACATTACTGGCAAAAATCATTATTTCCAATGAATCAACATTTTCCTGTTAAAATGAACCAAAACCAAACACTTCCAGACCCTCCCTTGGTCCCTTTTGCTGCTCAGGACTCAGCACAAGGCGAGGTGGCAGCTGGACTCAAACCCACAGGCACGTCTTGGGCTACAAACTGGATGAAATTGGACCCCTGGAGAGCCCAGCTGTGACCAGGTGGAATTTTCCAAACCAACAGCAAGATAAAAGCCGGTCCAGCCCCGCGCCAGCAAATCTCCACCGGGGCTGTTCAAAGGGAGCGATGCCCGTGGTGCCGCCCACCCTCCCGCGACCAAGAGGAGGTGAGACCCAACGGGTGGTTAACGCCGGCGAGGCCTTCCCCGCTTTGTGCCGAGCAGGATTGGGTTACGGGGCTGGGGCTGGGAAAGCTCCTCCGCAGGTCACAGGTGGATTAAGGAATTCCAATCCCTATTCAGAGCCCAGCGAAGCACAACTAATATGAGAGCTGTAAAGAGCAGGGACAGGCGAGGTGGGAGGCTTTGAATGGGAAAGACACCTGCAGGGGAGGGCGATGTGAGCCGGGATGCTGGAATCTGGCAGGCGGCGAGGAAACGGTGTGATTTACTGTCAAACCTGGCCACAACCTGCTTTTCTTCACCTTTGAATGGGGGCAGCCAGGCAGAGCCCTGGGTGAAGGTGGCAGGGTGGCAGGGCAGGTTCACATATCACCTCCTTAATGGGGATGCTTCCAGGGAAAGGAAAACCAATCCCCCAGTGCAGGTGGATCACTGACCTGGGTCGGAGCAAGACTGTGTCCTGGGCACGGCCAGAGGTGGGCACGGAGCCTGTGAGGAGCTGCACGAGGGGAATCTGAACAGCGCGGTGCCGGGGAGAGTGGTGCGGTATCGGCAGGACGCTGGGGAAGACACAGACCTCCACGGGAGGATGAAGAGCTGGTACCCAAGAGGGCTGAGAGAGAGGGAGTAGTGAGGGTGCAGGAGATGGTGTAACCCTGAGTCCCTCATAGAGCTAATTCAGATCAGGCGATAGCAGCTCCCTCTTTTTGTCTGTTAAAATGCCGATCTCCTCCAAAAACTCTGCCGAGCCGCATGGCTCTGCTGGGCATCGTCTCGCCGAGACCATGGTGCTGCCCAGGATGCAGGGTGGACCTGCCGCTTGTCCAAGGCTGGTGCCCCCTTGCTCCAGCCCAGCGCGAGGGGTTTGGCCTCAGGGCGGACCCCGCACCTGAGCTGGGCACCCAGCCCCCCAGTTTGAGCCATCTGGGGCCACACGGGAGCCAGCGACAGGCTGGATGTCTGCTCCCGGCAGCTCTGGACGCAGAACAAGGCTGCCGGGGATGGGGCAGGATGGTCTTTCCACACCACAGCCTGGCCCGGGGAGGGATGCTCCAGTGCCGCAGAGACCCCGGCGATGCCACATCCCCGCAGGGCAGGAGCCGCGGGCCCTCCTGGCCGTGCCTGGGAAGGCTTCTGCACCCAAGAGCCATCAGGGAGGCAGTGATCTCGTACACTCTGCTCCCCGGGAGACTGCGAGGCGCCTCTTAATAGGACTTTAATTATACATTTACCGTCACCATTTTTTCCTCCCTCTCTCTCCCTCTGGAGCTCCCCAGAGATGTAAATACCCGGTGCATGCTGCGGGGATGTCAGCTCCGCTAATGACCACCTGCGATCTGCGGAGGGAGGATGGTGGCGTGGGGACATGTGAGGTGACACTGCCCTGACCGGCTCGGCAGTGGTGTCCCAGGGCCCCAGGGCGGGTGACCCTGCCTCCAGCCCCGGGAGCTGGGGAGATGGTGGTCATGGACCAGGAGAGGAGAGCTCCAGTCCTTCAAGGGGACCAGGATGCAGGGCTGTCCCTGTGCTCAGTCTGTGCAGCAGGACGATGCGATGAGGTGGCTGTTAGCCCCAGGCACTGGCCAGCCATGGGGTGAGGTGGCCGCCCGACACCTCCAGCCCAGAGGGGATCTGAGCTCCAAGTGTCACAGCACCAGCTCTGCCCACGTCCGTCCTGTGGCATCCCTGCCAGAACCATCCCTCCTGCCTCAAAGCCCGCCTGATGCCCAGGGCTCGCTCTGGCTGCTTTTCCTCTGCATAGACACACATGATCTGGCAGGGACTGAATCCTCCTTCGCAGAGGGGAGACCCTCTGTGGGGTCGAGCATCGCCTGGGCCTGCTCTGCTCTGAGTGTGCCACGAGCTCAGCCGGCTTTGAAGGAAGTGCGGGGTTGGTTTCTGCCCTTTTCTGCTTCAGGGCAGGACCCTGATTCCTTTATTCGGGCAAAAACTCCCACTGAGAACTTCGCTTACACAGAGCCTGGGAAATTGGCCCCAGAGGCTGAAATAATTCTCTCTACATGGCAACACACAGAGAACAAAAAAAAAAACCAAAAAACCAACCCTAAAACCAAGCAAACCGGGAGCAGCAATGGAAGAGGAACAATTTCCTTGACCACTAATTTTCTCTCTGTTAATTAGCAAGAATGCGGGGTCACAGATGATAACACTGTCACCATCTCTCCACACCCACGTGTCCTGGCTGGGAACCGCGAGTGGCTGTGCAGCCTCAGCGTCTCGGGCGCAGGAGGAAATCTGTCCAGGGAAGGGCACGCAGGTGCCCAGGACGGACCCCGGTAGCTGCCCCGCTGTCACCTCTTCTGGGGATAAATCCAGGACTCCAAGTTGTCCTGAATCTCTGAGGTTTGCCCTGAATCTGCTCCCTCTGGGACTCTTGCTGGCTGCAAAGGAGGAACGAGGAGCCAGGGCAACGCGTCTGCTCTCATCAGTATTCTAACATGGATCTGGAATAGCGAAAACATGGTGGGTCCAACGCGAGGAGGTTCCCCCACTCCCCTGACGCTCTGCCCGGGCTGAGGGGTGAGCTGGGCATCTTCATCGCCCCGGGGACACGTGCAGCAACCAGCCTTGGCGCCTTCCGGCAGCAAACCCGCGGGAGCGAGTCACTGGGATGGGTCAGAAACACCCATTTCTCCAGAGCTGTTGAAGCTTTTCCGGTTTATTGCTCCTTCCCCCTTGGAAAATTCCTGAAGTTTTGGCTTTTTTTTTTTTCAAAGCCTTAACAGCCAAAAAGAAAAGGATATTTTGGGACACTGCTCTTCCTTAAAACACCGAGGGACTTGGTATGGGCATTTAGGAGCTTGGTGGAAGGCTTGGGATTTCACGAAAACTTGGGAAATGTCAGCAGAAAATCTATTTTCCTCTCCGAGCCTTTGTTGAGAAGCTTCTGTTTCATCAGTGAAATGTCAAAATGATTCCCCTCGCCTCTTTCTGTTCACCTGCTCACGGGCTGTTGCCATGGGGCTCCTCACGCGCCGCACTGGGCTCACCCACAAGCACCCCCCGTAGCCACAAACTGCGCCTTGAGCTGGGGCTGACAAAGGACTGGGCTGAAAGCACCTTTGGATGAAAAAAAATCCCAGGATGATTAAATCGCGAGTCTGTTTTCGGCAGAGAGTGGGTGCAGGGGTGGGCTGGGCTCCCCCCACCGCCCAGGATCCCTCTTCGCCGATTCGCGCTGGTGTCGCAGATTTGCTCAATTCCCACAACCTGGGCAGCAATGCAATTTTCTGCCCCCAGCAATGAGAAGCACTCGCAAACCACGCCAAGCACCTCATGCCCCTGCACACACTGCACTAAACCCTCTCCCCCTCCTGGTTCCCCGGGCTGGCAGCTGCTCAGGCGGTGAAACTGGTGGTGCCCATTTCAGTCCTAATCCCAAAGTTTCTCCTTTAGAGACATGTGCCTGCACGAGGTTGTTTTCAACCAAATTAATCAGGGTTTATTGAATCAAATTCTCTGTGGAGAGGTCAGCGTCTGATGATCTTGGTGTTTAAAAGCTGCTTCCAGCCATCCCCGATACCTTGTTTCGGTGTTAGAGCTGCAAACCCTTAACGGGTCTCACAAAAGGGAAAAAGACAGCATCTCAGGCAAAGAGCCCATGAGAGGAAAAGTGCATTTACGCAGGGAAGCTCGCCCTGGAAACACTGTGAAAAACCCAGGCGAGACCTTAACTGGGTTTGGCGTGAGGCTCAGCCTGAGGGGGAAACCAACCCCAAACAGTCACCTAAAGAACCCAATCCAAACCAATATTGTTCCTTATTTAAATCCATGATAAATTCAAGCTATCTTAAAAATGAAATCCAAACCAGGATCTCCCGTTATTTAAATCCTCTGCATTTAAACACAATAAATTCAAGTTATCCTTTCTATCTGCTCCACACAGGGAGAGGAAGTTTTGCTCCACTCCAGCAACAGGGACAGGACAGGACGGGAGGAGTGTCAAGCTGGAAAAGCCAAGTGGATGTTCCGCCTGGTGCCGACCCGCAGCCAAAGTCCGAGTGATGGAGTTTCAGGTGAGTGGAAAGAAAGGAAACAAAACTGAGGGTCTGATAATTTTTGGAGTACCCCAAAGGGTTTTGATGACATCAGAGAAGATGCTTTGGCAGAGCCACCTTCTCACTGCGGGGGAAGCCATGGAAGGGGAGGCGAGGGGGCTCGGGCTGTGGCACGTCCCCATCTCCGGCAGGACAGCGTTGGGCCCAGGTGCTCCCCATCTCCCTGAGTTAAGGGTGATGGGAAAGCAATGAGGATTTAAAAACCTCTTTAACTGGCGATCTTGTCAAATTAGTGGGGCAAGGCGCTGAGGCCGACACTAATGAATGCAATAATTGATCAAATATGTTGTATTTCTGCCTAGCACGTTCACACCTTCCCCAAAGGTTTCCAGATGGGGTGTAATTATCCCCCAAACTGGCTTCACACGCCAGGGCACAAGGGGAGCAACAGTGACATGGGGAATTTAGACAGCAGAAAATTGCTCCCGCAATTAATCCCAGGCACTTAATAAACTCACCACAGAATAGCGGGGATGGTGAGAGACCCTCTCGGGTCTGGCCCCCAGCTGGGGGTGGGGGTGGAAATTTTCAGCCCTTGTGCATTATGGGGTAGTGAAGCCAGCGCTGGTTTTGCTCCTCTCTGAATGAGATGCAGGAAGGGAGCATTTCCCCGCTTCTTTGCTCCCTCATTCACTTCACCCAAGGGCCAAAGTGATGTAAATCCGGGGGGACCCTTTGCCCTTCGGTGCTGAATCGCTGCTGATTTACACCAGAGTCCTTTCATTCCTTTGATTTCCAGCTGTGAAAATCAAACCCAGACCAAATCCATGTCCTGGAAAATACTTCAATTTCAAAACAAAATATTTGCTGCCTTGAAGAGGGCTGAAGCTGAGTGGGGGGATTGTTTGGGTTAAGGATTTTAACTTCGATATGATTTCATCTCAGCTCAAACTAGCGATGAAGCAGGGCCCAAATCCTGGCCGGTACGGTGGCTCAGCCGGGGCACGGCCACCGTACTGCCCACGGCCACTGGGGCTGCAGCCGCTGGGACAGCCAGTGCTGAGCATCTTTACGCAGAAAACCCCTCCTGACTGCAGTTGTCGGAGTTCTGCAAAGTTAAAGGAAGGGGAAATATAATGTGAACTTTCGCTTGTGCCCCTCTGAAACCTCCCCATCAAAGCTGGGTTCCAGACACTCCTGTGATGGCCACATTGCTGTCACCTCCCGGTGTCCCCAGGGCCACCTCTGTGCTTCAGGTCACCTCCCCATCAGTGGCTCCCATCTGGCTTCGCTCACACAGTGATTCATTGCAAGAGGGAACAGGTCCGGGGGTGTCTGACACCATCCAGGAGATGAATCGTGCTCCCACTCATGTTGGTGCTCCCACTCGTGTTGGTGCTCCCCTGCAGGTCAGGATCGGGCCCTGGGAAAGGAAGGTGTCGGCAGCACAGCCTTTCCCCTGCACCAATACCTGCTCCAGCCCCTCCCAAGGGATGCTCCCCAACAACCCCTCACCCCCTCTTCCCCCGTGGCCGGCCTTGGCCCCTGCCCACCAGCCAAAACAGCCCGGGGAGAAGCCTGCGGAGAAGCCAGTGCTGCAGCTCGCGTGCAGAGGAGCCCGGCTCACGCCAGCACCCCGTCTCCCTGCGCTCCCCGGGATCTCTGCCGGGCTGGAGATAGCGCGGTTGTTCGTTAGTGTGGTAGCAGTGGCGTGTGGGAGGGCAGACGCCAGGCTGTCTGCTCCCACTTTGTTTGGCTTGTTATTAACTTCTCCTTGGGCTGCCATTAACCCAGAATTCCTGTACTTGGCTTCAGGCTTTCCCCGCGCCGCTCTATCTCCAGTGCATAATTACAGCTGTTGGGATCTCCCTTTATCTTGGAGGATCTTGTAGGTTTGTTACCTGGCACATGCTTCCCTGCCTCCCCGCGCCCTTCCCTGCACCCCTTTCATCCTTCTTGCTTTCATCAGCCCCGGCACCCTGTGCTGGCAGCTAAAATCCCAGAGCCTCCATCGCCTCGGCATTGCACGGGCGAAGCCGCATCCGAGAGCATCTCCAGGAGGGTGAACGGCAGCGGCGTGGCTCCCGCGTGGTTCCCGTGTGGCCCGGCCAGCAGCGCTCGGCTCGCTCCCTGCCACCGCGCGAGTCCTGGCGTGAGCCAGCACCTTCCAGCCCCGAGACCGAGATGTTGAGTTGACTCTGAGCGTGGCCTGGATTTATTTTTTTAATTTAATAGGAGTTGACTCGATGTATTTGTTTTGGCAGCGCGTTACCCCTCAACCCCCAAGCCCTGCTGAAGCAGCGCGTTCCGTCCCTGCCAGCCCGCACGGCACAAACAGGAGGGCTGGGACTGAGCCCCGCGCTCGTCCCGGGCTCTGTGTGGCACCAGCTCCCGGCCTCGAGCTGCCGAGGGCGCCGGGAACCAGACCAGCTGGGAGATTTTTACAGCCTGAAGGTTTGGTGCCAGTTTCTCACCCATCTTCCAAGGGAACGTGGAGCAGTCAGTGCTGTACCTGCACCCGCCCGGGTGCGCTCAGGGACGGGGCATCCCCGTCAGGGTGGGGTTCAGGGGTGCTGAGATGGATGGCTAAACCACAGCACAGCTTCAGACCCTCAACCCAAAACTCTGCCTGTGCGAGGCTGGTATGGTGTCGGGGAAGAGGAGGAGGAGATGCCTCTCACCTGGTGCCACCCCAGCACGGAGGGTGGGATCCCTCCTCGGCATCACCAGCTAACCAGAGCTGTGACCCCTTGCCCCAGAGGAGATGTGACCCTGAGGGTCCTCCTCCTCCTCCTGCCAGAAGTCCAGTATTGTCCCCAAACCCATGGGAGCACTGTCCTTCCACTTGCACACAGCACAGGGACCCTGACTCTTCTGCTACGTGGTGGACATTTTGGGGTACTTACATTGAATTATGGGTATTTCTGATGTCCACTGCGCAGCACAGGGCTGGGAGAGTGCAAGGGGCTAGGAAGGGAGTCTGTGTGTCCTGAGCGTTTGAACCCCCAGATCCAGCCCTGGGAGCCCCGCTGCCACCCCAGGCAGCCTCTGCAGTGGGGGGGACGCAGACCCGAGCCCCAGCATTTCCCTCCCAGGCTCACTGTTGGGGTGAGAAGCACCAGAGGGAGCAGAGCAACTCATCCCGGTATCTGACCCGGCAAACCGGCACCCAGAGCCGGTGAGAGGTGAGTCACCCCAGGAATAGGGAGAAGTGGGGGTAAAAGCAGATCAGTGGAGGTTTCCTGTGGTACTCGACAAGGCCACGCTTTGGCCCCAGTGCTGGCCAAGCCGGCATCCCTGGGGATGCCTTGGCCGGCCTGGGCAGGGCTGGAGAACATCTGGATTTCTCCTTGTGCCTCTTTTTATTTGCTGCTTCGCCCCCGCTTTTGCCTGGGTGGAGTTGGGGGATTTTCCACATCGGCCCCTGGAGTTTGGTGCAGGACAGCTTCTCTCCATGCCCAAATTTAGGGCTTGCGTGGAATATTGAGCCTGTGCCGTACCCAAGGACAGAGCCAGGGATGCCAGTGCTTTGCCCAGCTCCGTACTGGGATAGAGGGACATGGGGACCCCAGAGCCTGTGCCCAGCACCGAGGGGCCGGTCTGTACGTCTGGCTGAGCTGGAAATCATCCTTATGGTGTCATGAGCAAAGCTTTGGGTTGAGATGGGGCGAGAGGGCAGGAGCCACCAGCTGTGGATGGAGGTGGGTGATAGGGTGGGGTTGCATCGGGGCTCTGGGGCTGCACATGGGACCCCCGTGTGTCCTGGGGTCGCCAGGAGCTCGGCTAATTATATCGGAGCTCCTGGCCCCTGCCCTGAGTGACTCAGCCCCGGTGCAATGCCCAGATGGGAGCATGTTTTGAAGATGCTCTAATGGGAGGGTGGGGATGGGGACCCTCCCTGCCAGCGTCCCCTGCCGCTGTGCCCCCTCGCTCCCCCGGGGCTGCTCCTCCTCCTGGGCAGACCCCGCGTCAGGTGCAGCGGGGACCTCGTGCTGGTGCTCAGCTTGGCATGGGGCACCTGCCTCCCTTCTCCTCTGTGTCACCCGTGTCCCCATACCCATCATCGCGGTGTCCCCAAACACAAGTGTCCCCAAACCCACCATCCCAGTGTCCCCAAACCACGCAGGTCTGTGGGAGCTGGAATTGCAGGGGTGCAAATCCTGTCCCCCAGCACTGTCGGGGCTCTGGCCGGCTGTCCCCAGGGCTGTCCCAGGGCTGTCCCCAGGGCGGTGGCGGTGTCCCCAGACCCGGAGAGGGGGGGGTTCGCCCCACAGCGGGGTCGGAGCCCCGGGGCGGAGCAGGGAGCGGCCGGGCAGGTCGGCGCCTGCCGCCGGGACGGGGCCCCGCGGGGACCGGAGCCGCCGGGACGGGCCCCCGGCTGCGGGGCGGGCGCCGTCGGGGCTGGAGGCCCTCCCCGGGTGTCCGCTCCCCGTGCCCCCCCCCGGCCCGGGTCCGGCCCCGGGACACCCCCCGTTCCCCAAAGGGACGCGTTCCCCCGGGGCCACGCGCGGGGCTGTCACCGCCACCCGGTGTCCCGGTGCAGGGGGGGCACAGATCCCCCCGCACGGGCGGGAGCGAGAGGGCCGCAGCTGCCCCGGGAGGCTCAGCCAGGACAGGGGCGCAGGGGGAGCCCCACACACGCCGGGGAGGGGGCGCGATGCTCCGGGCGGGGGCACCGAGGGGGGGGGACCCAACGGGGAGGGGGTCACACGGCGGGGGGGCTGCCCTCGGGGGAGGGGGTCACACGGGGGGGGGGGGCTGCCCTCGGGGGAGGGGGTCACACGGGGGGGGGGGGCTGCCCTCGGGGGAGGGGGTCCCACGGGGGGGGGCTGCCCTCGGGAACGGAGATCCAGAGGGGCGGGGGGGACACAACGGGGGCTGCCCTCGGGGGCGGGGACCGCGGGTGCCCCGGGGGTGGGGGTGCCCCGTCCGTGACGTCCCGGGGCGGGGCGGGGCGGGGCCGCCGGGGATCCCCGGGCGCGGAGCCGTCGGGGGTCGCGGGGCGCTGCGGGGGCTGCGGGGGCTGCGGGGGCTGCGCGCCCCGGCCCGGCCTCGGCCATGACCATGAGCTCCGCGGCCGAGACCCTGCTGAGCGCCCCCAAAGCCGCGTTCCTGCCGCTCGGCCCCCCCTCGCTGCACGGCATCCCCCCCCCCGCGCCCCCTCCGCACGACCCGCCGCCCTTCGCCTCCTTCGCCCGCCCCGGGCCGTACCCGTACCCCGGCGGGGCCCCCCCGCCGCCCCACGGCGGCCCCTTCCTGCCCTACGCGCCCCCGGCCGGGCTGCCCCGCGGAGCCGGGCTGCAGGACGCAGGTAAGGGGGGCGGGGGGGGCTGCCAACCCGACCCGGGACCCCCCCGGGGTTCCTGCCCCGCGGGAGCGCCCGGAGGCACCGGGCGACGGGGCTGCGCCGCCCCGTCGGGGACCGGGGGGATCCGGGGGGGATGAACGCCCCGCTCGGACCCGCCGGAGCCCCCGCAGATGGGTGGCTGCGGGGCTGCAAGAGATCCCGAGGTGGGAGCATCAGGCCCCCGACTGCCCGCATCCTGCACCCCGAGACCCCGACTGCCCGCATCCTGCACCCCGAGACCCCCCAGTCCGGGCTGACTCTCCCTCTGCCCCACTGCCAACATGCTCCAGTCTTACCTCCCTGCCCCATCGCATCTCCATTCCCCACTATTTCCCCCATAAGTGGATGCAGGAACCTGTGAGCTGAGCCGCCCCAGAGAGGAGCAGCTCCCGGGCTGCCCCACAGAGGGGTCCCGAGCCCGGCTGAGCCCCCAGACCCCTTTGGCCCCTTGTCAGCTGTGGCTGTGGCCAGGACAGACTGTGTGGGGTGCAGACACACTCGCTGCTGTGCTCACCCCCCGCCAGCCCCGTGCTGCTGAGCGGGGACCACCGTGTCCCTGGTGCCCCACTGAGCCCCAGCGCGTTCCTGCCCCACATGAGCTATGTGGCCCAGGATGGATCCAGGGATGCTCAGAGTCACGGAGTAGGAAGGAGATAGTCTGGGGTGGGGGGCATGGGCCTGATGGGGGGCTCGCTGCTGCCCGAGGAGAAGGATGCCCACAGCCCCCGGGGCGGGGAAGTCTGTCCTGCTGCCCCCTGACACCCCGTGGGGCTCTGACTGCCCCCCACTGGGTGCACAGCAGAGGGACCCATGACCTGCCCGCTTCGGGACTCGGACAGGGATATCAGATGGATAATCCCGTCCCTCTCTTCCTCCTCCTGCTTTCCCTGTGCTTTACCAGAGGCTCAAACAAACCAGAAAAGCAGAAACAGGGCCCCCCTGCTTATTCCCCTCCAGAACCAACCTCCGAAAAGCCAAACCGGCTGCAGCCCCAGGGCCAGGGTGGGATGTTTTGGGGTTGTTGGGTTTTTGCAACCTCCCAGCGTGTCGGTTAACTCCCTGCTCCTCTCTCACGCCAAGAGCACGAGAAGCCCCCAGCCATGGCCAGCGGGGACCTGCACGTCAATGGCAAAGGCAAGAAGCTGCGCAAGCCCCGCACCATCTACTCCAGCCTGCAGCTGCAGGCGCTCAACCAGCGCTTCCAGCAGACCCAGTACCTGGCGCTGCCGGAGCGCGCCGAGCTGGCGGCCCAGCTGGGGCTCACCCAGACGCAGGTATGGCCCCTGTGAGGGGTGCCAGGATGGGGATGCGCCATGCGGGGAGCTCGTGCCCATGGCTGCTGCGGGAGCGACTCTGGATTGAGGTTGCATCGCGATGACGGGGTGCAACTGGAAGCGTGCCGAGCCGAACCGTGCTGCGGCGGGAGAGCTGGCGCCGATGGGCCCCGGGGCTCAGGTTTGGGGCGCCCCTGCTTGCACCTCCCAGCGGCACCGGGACTTTCCCAGCCCGGGAGCCTGGCTGCTGGCCCAGCCGTGCCCGGCGCTGGGCGAGTGGGTTTTTGAAGGCGATGGGGAGAGACAGGCAGGCGGCAGCGGTGCAGCCCGGAGCCAGGGGCGAAGCGAGCTCATAAAGCCGGGGAAGAGGAGGCAAGTGGGAACCTGCCGGCAGCGCGGGGGGAACCGTGGGGAGGAATGAGTGGGGCCGCCACCCCAGCTCCGCGGGCCCCACTGCACTGCACCCGACCCAGCCCTGGCACTGGCTGGGCTGGGGGGCGCAGCCTGTGCCGGGGGGTACATGGGCACGCGCAGGGATGTGCGCTGCTGGGGACTCCTGAGTTGGGTTCCATTTATCACACATTTGTCTGGGCTCCCTGTGCCTCTTCCCACAGTCTCCTCCAGCCGCCCTGAGTGGAGTCTCTGGTGGCTTGTATAGGGTTGGTCACAGACCCCACGTCTCCCACAGCCCTCCACCCTGAATCGGCTGAGCCCCTGGGAAAGGGCTGGTGGAGCTGGGGAAACAGGGAGCCCAGCAGGGTCTGTCATTATTGATGCCAGGGGTTTAGAGGGGGCATTGGCCACAGACCCCATCCTCCACACTCATCCCTTGCTCTCCAACAGGTCAAAATCTGGTTCCAGAACAAGCGGTCCAAGTACAAGAAGATCATGAAGCAGGGCTCGAGCGTGCCTGACAGTGAGCACCTGCACCCCACTGCCTCTCTCTCCCCCTGCTCCCACAACATCCCTCCACCCTGGGACATCCCCGTGCCGGGCAAAGGGCCCCCCTTGGCCCCCAGCAACTACATCAACAGCTTTGGAGCCTGGTACCAGCCGCACCCGCAGGACGCCGTGCCCCGGGCTCCCATGATGTGACGCTGCCACGGCTCCAGCACCCGTCTCTGTGCGGGCAGCGCGAAGGGGAATGCTCCGTGCCACCCTCGAGGGACCGTGGAGCCCAGCCTAGCCCTGTGGGACCCCAATGAGTGGAGAAGGAGGAAGAGCAGGAGGAGGGCGACCGCTGGAACCTGGGGATTACCTGCTCCACCGCGGTCCGAAGCGAGATAGCTCCAGCGCAACACTCGGTGCATCCATCCCAGCGGGACAGGACAGGACCCCAGGCACAGCCCTGGGTCCCCCCCTTCATGGAAGGGGGAACATGGAGGACCCCGAGGGGGGCTGGGGAGACGCCAAGCCTGGCTTTATTTATAAATACCTCCGTGACTGTACGTGCCCTCCCCTTTAGAATAGGCCGTATGCTTGTAAACGCTGTTCCTCCCTACCTGCCGCTCCCTTTGGGGATCTGGCCCCGGTTTGGGGGAGAACTTCAGCCCCACTCCTCGGGGGTTCCTGTCTCCAAACGTCCCTGGAACGCAGCTCTGTGGGGACGGGGACGCAGTGCCTGGGGTTGTCCCCCTCAACATCTGCGCAGGACCTGCTGCTGTTTTCAGACATGCGATCGCTGCCCTGAAACGGAGGCGCAATTACAGTAATTGTGGGCCCGGGCCCCTGGCGAGGGGTTTCTTGTCCTCCTCGGGTAATTATGGGCAATTTGGAGCTGTTGAAGATGTCTCCTTGAAGGGGGCAGGAGAGGGAGGGCAGAGGGATGCGGGGCGGCCGGGGGGAGCCCGGGCTTACTGCCCCAAGTGTCCCACAGCCCCCGTGAATCTGGGCATTTTGGGAGAGAGGGATATTGTCCCGTTGTGGGTTTGACAGCGTCAAACGTCTCCGTTTGTGCTTTTCAGAGGCCAGAACCTGGCTAGAAAATACATTATTGTTATTTCCTACTGTTCCCAGTCCTGTTCAGTGTTTGTCAGCCACCATGGGCACAAGACCCCCACTTGCCGGGGCGGTGGGGCGCTGCCGAGGTTTACTCTGCTGCGTGACCATCCCTTTCCCCGCCCCAAGGGACCAGGTTTACCATCCCAGCCAGCGATGTTCGGGAGGGAGTGATGCCATGTGTGTCTCTGCACCTTCGGCATCACACGGGACCAGAATTTTTCTGAGAACTTGGCTCCCACCTGAGGAATCGAGGGTTTGAGCAACAATTGATAGCTGAGATGGGCAGAGCTGGAGATCAGCACCGAGCGTGGGAACGGACTGGGGCTGAAATGCATGATCCTGGCTGCTAAAAGCTCTGGGATCACGCGGGTGCTGCCTTCGAGGAGCCGGGTGCTGAGCACCATCCCAGCCGTGTTCACTGGGGCTCCTGGGGCTCCGTGTTCACTGGGGTCGGTGGGGGCTCGGCGGCATGGCAAGCCTGGCAGGGAAGGATGCAACGGGGAAAGCAGGAAGCAGAGGCCAGGGAGCCCGCTTGGCTTTCCCAACGGATGTGCTGCCAAGGACCTGCAGCCAGAGCTGCTCACAGGTCTCGTCTTGCAGCAGGAGGGAGGCAGCAGCCCTTGGCTCCTGGGGCTGTGATCCGGCCCGCCTGGCACTCGCGGTGTGGCCGGGACGGCAGCCGGCGCCTGGACCCTGCAGAGGGGCCGCCTTTGCCCGCGGCTCCCCCCGCACCCCGTCGCCCTCATGGGAGACCTGCGGCCAACGCTCCTGCCCTGGCGCGTGGGAGCGGGGAAATTCCTGCTCCAGCCCTTCTCTCGGACACCCAGGGCAGCTCTCAAGAGGGGATCTGGGGGCTGTTCTGCCCTTTCCTCTGCAGCCAAACTGGACGATGACCCCACTTTCCTCTCTGCCTGGGAGAAGGGGCAGCGTTGCCAGCACAGCATCCCTGGAGCTGCTCTGGACTCTTCGCCACTGGCAAAAGCATCGCCAGTTGGGGACACTTGGAAAAGGCCAACAACATCCTGGTCTGATAGGGTTTTACCAACTGGATGGGAGAAATCCCACTGAGGACAGGGATGTCCCTGGGCTTGTTCCCTCCACTTGTGCAGGTTGGAAACCCAAACAGCCCCTTCGAATCACCAGGGTGGGTTTGGGCAGTTGGGAGGCTTTGTGTCCTCTTCCTATCCCCAGCCCAGGCAGGGTGATGGGGCATGGGCTGCGGCGGACAGGGAGCAAAGAGGTCACTGAGGCTGCTCAGCAGCGTTTCTGCCCTGTTTTCCAAAGGCAGCCACGGTGACGGAGACCCGGCTCGCCAGCATCGCTCCTCGGCTCCAGCTGCCGTGTGCCGGGTTAGCCAAGAGCTGGCAAGAGGATGAGGACACGGTGGATGCCGGGCTGGCCGTGGGTGGGCAGCTGCCCCCGCTCTTTGTGCTGGCAGCGGCGTGACGCAATCGGCGTGTTGCAACGGGGCAGGAAATGTGTGCCACCCTGGGAGGGCTGCGCGCCGGGGCTTGTGCGCGGGATAGAGCCATGTGCGGATGCCGGTGGGACACCAGGCGCTGCTGCCCCGCACCTTGCACCCACCAGGGCTGCAAAACACACCTGAGCCCTTGTCCTGCCCGAAGTCACTGGCAAAACGTCCTCCAAAGGACTGGATGCCCCCAGCGTCCCTATCCCGGTACCGCCCGGTGCTGCTTTCCATCTCTGGTCCCGGCGGATAATAACTGGGATAATTGGTGCAATGAAGAATGGTCCCATATTTTATTCCTGTGCCACGGCTGGGCGAGGGATGCTGGGAGGAGTGGGGTGATGAGGTGGTGTTCCCGCCCCGGGGGGCTCCTGCCTCTGGCTCTCAGGACCATACAGGGGCAGCTGCCACCGGCAGGAGAATCGATGGGGAGCAATGTCTGTGTCCCACAACCTTTTTTGAGGGGCTCTGGGGGTCTTGGCCACCTCTGGGCTAGAAAAGCCACCAGTGATGCTGGTGGTGAACCCCCATGGCAATTGGAGATGGGGCCATGGGAGGAGGAATGGCGAAGGCAGCTGAGAGGGGCTGTGCCTGCCTCTGCCAAGGCTCATCGGGCGGGTGCAAAGGGACCCCCGGGACCCCCAGCCCCACCTGGGCTGCAGGACAAGTTCTGTGGCTGGGACAGAGGAGCCGGAGGCACTGCGGGGGCTGCGTGAGCGCAGCGTCCTCCCAGTGCCCATCCCCGCAGCACCAGGGCTGGTGGCGCAGGCTGCGGGGGAGCCCAGCTCACAGGTGGTGCTGCTGGAGGGCAGCAGGATTAGTGCCTCTCTGAAGCCATGATGCACTCAGCGTTTATATAATCCACAGATATGTACACTTCTGACCTTTTTATTTCCTTCCCTGACAAATCAAAAAAGGAAAAAGATAATAAAATACCCCAGCGCCGTCTCCGGGCCTCTCTCTGCAGGCAACACCATTCAGGTCCTGCCTCTCCCAGCCTGCCGCCTCCTCGCTCTCGCTGGCAGCTTCCCCTAATAACCCCCGTGTCTCCAGTGTGTCTGCCCGCCGGCCGGCTCGGGGCCGGCTCACACACAGCCGCCAACTCCAACCCAACCCCAACTCAACCTCAATGCCAACCAACCCAGGCACTGGGGACGGGGGGCTGGCAGCGCCCCTCAAGGCTTTGCAACCAGCCTGGCCACACAGGCGCTGTATGGAGATGCCCAGGGGTCCAGCTGTGCACTCAAGGAGCACAGGATGAGGATGGGATGGGATGGCATGGGATGGGATGGGATGGGATGGGATGGGATGGCATGGCATGGCATGGCATGAGATGGGATGGGGAGCCAGCAGGTGCAGCCCATGGTGGGGATTTGGGGAAACCCCCATGGGTGCAGAGTGTGAGGTTGGCCCCACATGGACTTGGGAAGCAGGGACATGGGGACACTGCAGGCGGGTGCATCTCGGCCATGGAGGGATGTCCCCAGATGGCACAGAGGACCCATCTCCACGGGCACCCCGCCGAGGGCTGGGTCCTGCTTGGGGCTGCATGGGGAGCAACATGGGGTTCCCTCCATGGCCACTGGGAACCCTGCGGCCATCGGAGATGGGTGCCATGGAGGAGGACATGTCCCCTGTCCCCAACAGATCAGTGGAGACAGCACCAGGGTGGGCAGTGGGGCTTCAGCCCCCAACCCTTCGATGGCACTCCTGCTGTGAAACCATGCCAGTGACACCAGGGACAGCAGGACAGGGGGCTGGCATGGTTCAGCCCCAGGGATCGTCCTCATCACCTTCCCGAGCCCCACATCTGGGTGTCTTTGGGTCACTCAGGCTCCCCCAGCCCCACAGTGCTATGGGGAAGGTCGCTGTCACAGCGAGGGTTGACCCTGCAGGGTCGATATCGGGGATTCTGTCCCCCACCAACCCTCACTCACAGCAAAGCCCCAAAGGGGGCATCCCGGCCACCGCTCCAGTTTGCACAGGTGGGAGCCTGCTGGTACCCAGTAAGGGGAGCGTGAGGGAAGCAGCAGGGCTTTGCTGCGGTTCGGAAGAGACTGCAAACCAGGAATAAAATCAGCGAGGCAAAGCGGGGACTCAGGGTGCACCGGCACCAGTCTCCAACCACCCCCAGCTGCCCCCAAAAACGGGGCATGTGGGGTCTAAGTCTGCCTTTCCCAACCCGGAAAACTTCTGAGCTCTTCCCTGCGCTCCGAAAACCTCCTGAAAAAAGCAGTGTTTGGAGCCTTAAATCCAAAGCGCTTTTATTAACTCTTCTAGATGAGGTTTTGTTCCCCTGGAGAGAGCAGCGAAGGGCGCTGGGAGGTTCCCCAGCCCTAGAGGGGCTCTCATCACCCGGGGGGGGGTCCTTGAAAAGGAAAAGTGAACAAAACACCAGACCGAATCCTGTTTGGTTTGGATCAACTTTATACAAACAAACCTTATGTACACTCTCTTTTTTCCCCCAAACACCCCTATTTATATAAGGCAACATAAATAAGATTCCCGGGACTGTACAACACAGGCGAACACTCCTTAAAGCTGCGCTTTAAAAAAATAGCGTCGTTCTCTTAAAAAATAGTGAAGAGGTTTGTTTTTTGGGCTTTTTTTTTTTCCTTTAAAATGTGTTGTCAATTTATTTAAAAAACAGGCGTTCTGCTCCGCGTTGGCTGAGCCGGCGCAGAGGGAGGCACTGTCAGAAAACAGACACCGGCCCAGTTTTCCTCTTTAAAAAATAACTTAAGCAATTCCTGAACTGTTTAAATATTAAAATATTTTTCTCCCCCCCCGCTCCCCTTTTTATTTCTTTTTAAATAACCACCTTTTGGTCTGAGCATCGTCCCGGGCGGTTCCTGCGAAGCTCCCACCCAAGCGGCTGGGCTGGGGGTCCCAGTTTTACTCCTGCGGGGCATCCATGGCCAGGGATTCCAGGCGCTGCGAGGGCAAAGCGTGTCCCATCCCACTCCTTGGGCATCAGCGATGGGTGACGCCGTGTCCTCCATCCCCACTGGGATGCGGGGGCCCCTCCTGGGTGTCCCCCAGGCTTTGGGGGGGTTGGCATGGGGCAGCCCCCCAGGGCAGCTCACCGCGCTGGCCCCAAGAAGCAAAGCTCCAGCGAGGGATCCCGGTGGGACGCGGCTCCTCCAGCCGATGGGATCCCAGGGTGATGGAAAAAAGGAAAAAAAAAAATTGCATAAGAAGAATTTGCCACCTTCTCCTGGGAGCTAATGAGTTTAACCCTTTGCAGTCCTCCTGTTCCTGAGATGAGCTGGGAGAGGATGGGATACATAAGTGTAAATCTGGGGACGGGTGTACAGGGGTGTCCTCTTTTTAAAAAAGAAAGAAGAAAAACCAAAAAGTAGGGGGGAAAAAAGGAGGCCAAGGAGCTCTGCCACTGTCTCTCATGCCCCGGCTGTTAGTAGACAGCACCGGTGTTGGGGGGTGGCCCCGGGGAGGTGTGATGCATCGTGGTGGCCGGCGGTGGCTGGTGGGGTCCATGGGGCGCGCTGAGGGTCTGCGGGTGGTACCAGGGGTTGTGCTCCTCCAAAAAGCCGGGTGAAGAGCTGTAGGGAAGCGGCTGCGGGAGTGGGGTCCTGCCCGGCGCGCTGCCGTGCGAGTTACTGTCCCAGACGGCCGGGGAAGGAGGAGAGTTGCAGGCCATGGAGTCGCTGTTGTTGGGGCTGTGCTCCAGCGGCACCTCGCCGTTCTTGTACAGCTTCTTGAACTTGGAGCGCCGGTTCTGGAACCAGATCTTCACCTGGAGGAGAGGGAGACGGGTTAGTGCCCGCCACCAGAAGCCAGAGCCTGGGTTGAACGGGCCCTCGCGGGCTGGGAAGGGGACCTGGGATGGAGCCAACACGAGGACCTCGGGCAAATGGGAAGGAACACAAGGACATGGGTGTCACGGAGACCTCGCACACACGATGTGATGTAGGAAGTGACAGGGACACAGGCGTCATGGGGAGCTCGGACACACTGTGCGCCTTGGGAAGACACCCAGACATGGGCATCACGGGCACCGCGCATACAGCATTGCGGGAAGCCCCCCAGGACATGGAGTCAGGGACTCCGGACACACTGTACATTGCGGGAAGGCTCCTGGGATGTGGGTGCCTTAGGGAACCCGGACACACCGTGCACCGCAGGAAAGCACCCATGACACAGGGGTCGTGGGGACCCTGGCGATACGAGGCACCACGGGAAGACCCCGGGGACGAGGGTGTCACAGGAAGGCCACCACGCCATCCAGCACGGGACGCCAGCCTGACACGCTGGGCGTCAGGAGTGTCGCCAGCGCTGGGTGAGGCGGCAGCACTGGACGCCCTTGGCCCCCGGGGAAGGGGTGGGGGAGGCAGAGGTTGTCACCCAAACAGGATGTCCCTCTGGGAGTGGGTGACGCGCTCTGTCAGCCCTTTGCCGAGTGTCCCGATTGCTTCATCCCCCAAGGGAGGAGGAGGAAGGTTGGGCGCTGGGGAGTGCCACGCCAAGGGCGGCACAAGGGCGCCGGTGCCGGCCCGTGGGTAGGGAGGGCACCAGGGACGGGATGGGGCGCGGGGGAGTCGTGCACAGAGGTGACAGCGGTGACAACTCACTCGCCCCCACACCAGCGGGGACAATTTGTCCCCATGTCAGGTAAACCCCAAAAGCAAGGGCTTAGCTCCAAATCCAGGTGGCTCGTGGGGAGGAGGAGCAAGGAGAAGCCCATTGCACCCATCCTTGCTCCTCCAGTTCAGCCACAATTGCCACCTCAGCACAGTGTCCTTGTGGGGGACGTGGCTCCTGTCCCCCGATCCCTTCTCTCCGCCCGGACAAAGCAGGATATGGAACTGGAGCACCCGGGAGCACAGACCCAAGGGGAGCCTCAAGAAGCCTGGCTGGGGAAGCAGGTTCTGGCACCAAAGACCCCACGCTCTGGCTGGACTCAGGTCCAGAACGCGCTGCCGGGAGGGGGTGTCCCTGTCCCAAGCTCCCCAACCCAAGTGCTCCATCCTGAGCTCCCCGTCCCGGGCGCTCCATCCTGCCTGGGAACTTGCACCCCGTGTTCCTGGGAAGCCGAGTGTGTTGCTGACCCAGGACCCTCCCAGGCACTGGGGCAGGATTCCGCCTCAGACCCTGTTGGGCGCCAGGGCAATGAGGTCTGGGAAATCCCTAGAGAAGGTGGATAAACTCCAAAGCCCGGGGAGCAGGGCAGGGCTGAGCACCGTCCCCTCTCTCTGCTCCTTCCTCCCTCTCCACCTCGTCAAAGCAGATCTGCCCTGTGTGGGGAGAGCTGGCAGCAGGGACCCCACATCCATCCCCGGGGATGCCCAGCTCCCTCCCAGCTCCCACCATCCCGCTGTGATTGCACCCCTCTCCCAAACCCCAGTAACCCGGGGTTTGCAGGGGGTGCAGCTCCAGGTACCCCTCTTGCCGATCCCTTCTGCCCACGCTGCGAATTGGGGCGATGGGGCTCAGCCCTTACCTGGGTCTGGGTGAGCCCCAGCTGGGCGGCCAGTTCGGCCCGTTCGGGCAGCGCCAGGTACTGGGCTTTCTGGAAGCGGCGTTGCAGGGCAGCCAGCTGGTAGCTGGAGTAGATGGTGCGGGGCTTGCGGATCTTCTTGGGTTTCCCGTTGACCATCCGCACCTCGGGCTCGGGCTCCTCCTTCACTGACACTGGGCAGAGAGCGAAGGCGTGAGGTCGGTGAGGGTGAAGGGGTCTCAGCGCAGACACCTCCAGCTCCAGGCCACCCCGGCGGCACTGCCCGGTCCCCCAGGACATCCCCCAGACCTGCATCCCACTGCATCCCCCAGCAGCACCGGGAATGCCAGATGGGGCTGAGCGTCCCAACATCCACTCCACCCTTTGGTGGGCACAATCCCACTTCCCCAGCCTCGCTCCATCCCCAACTTGTGGGGTGCGACTTCACAAAGCTCCCGCGGTGATCCCAGGGGGACAACAGGATGGAGACCTCTCTCCGAGCATCCTACCTGCATCCTGCGCCGGGAGCTGCTGGTCCCTGAAGTGGCCGTACTGGCGGTAGGATGGGCTGTAGGAGTAGTCGGATTTGGGCGAGTAGGTGCCAGCGGTGCCGATGCCATTGAGGTTGAACTGGTGGTACGGGTAGTGGCTCACGGGCTGGCTGTAGGACTGTCCCGGGTAGTAGTCATGCTGGCCGGTGTAGTAGCCCAGGTCGGTGACGGAGGACTCGGGAAGGGTGGGAGAGTCCTTGGAGGCGGCATGGCAGCTCAGCGAGCCCGAGAGGTCGGTGAGGATGCTGGAGAGCTTCTTGTCGAAGGAGCTGCTCATCGCTGGACTTGGGGATGGGGGCAGCTGCCCTCCTGGCTGGGGACCCCCCACCCCGGCAGCTCGGCTGCCCGCGTCCGGCCTCGCGTGCCCAAAGCCAGCTCCTTCGCACCGGCGCTGGCAAAGAGCGACCCAGTGACTGTGCCCAAACCTCCAGCGCCGGGCGCCTGCTTAAAGCCTTTAATTAGGGAGCAGGGCAGGGTGGGTGCGCATTCCGATTGGCTCCAGAAATATTGCCTGGGAGGCAAAACAGCTCCTGCCTCCTCGCCGGGCCGGGTGTGTTTTTTTTTCTCTCTTTTTTTTTTTTTTTCCCCTCTTTCCCTCTCTCAAGAAACAACAAAGAGTGGGAGAAGGAGGGTGAAGGGATAAATAAAGCTCCTGTCTGCAGGAGGGGGGTGCAGGGGGGTCTGGCAGGGCCTCTGGGGATGCAGTGCGATTGGTGGGGGCTCTTTTAGCACCCACCCCCGAGACTCTTGGTGCTGAGGGGGGATTTGGGGCCGGGGGGTGCTGGGGGGTTGGAGCAAGGAAGTTTGGGGTTAGGGAATAGGATGGACCCGGGCTTGGGGCTGCGGGACTACAGGGGTCTGTGTTAGACAGCCCCTCTGCTCCCATCTCTCCCAGTAATTACCAGTGTCGCCCAGTTCAGCACCGTCCCCAAGGCAGAGCCCTCCTAGAGTCATGGGGGGTGGGGGGAGCCTCACGCACCCCAGACCTTACCACCCCTCCCTCCACCCTGTGGGGACTCGGGGGTGAGAACCAGCCCTGGTTCTGGGACCCCCCACTCCCCCCGGGGCTCTGTGCCCTCTCCCCGCCCCAGACAGCCCCTGACCCCCCCAGCAGCCCCCAGACACGCCCCACACCAGCCCTTGCGACTCTCCACGACCCCTCCTTCACCGGGGGGCTCTCTGGGAGGGGGGAGGCTTCTATTTTAGGGGGGGCGTCTCTGCCTCCGCTGGTGAGTGCTGAACACTGAGAGGGGCTGGGGGGGCTGGGAAGGGCCTGGGGGCTCAGCCTTCAACCTGGCCGGGACTGTTCCCTTCCTGCCCCTCTGTGTTCCCCCCCCGCCCCCCGTGTGCCCCCCCCACCCCCGTAGCAGTGCAGCGCGGTGCGATGCCGCCCCCTGGCGGCCGCGCTGGGACCTCCGCCACCACCGGAGCTGAGGGTTCGAGTCCCGACCCCGCCAGCACCGCCGGGGTGGGGTGAAACGGAGGGAAAACTTGGCTGGAATGGGAATAGAAATGATGGGATAGGGATAGAGACAGGGATAAAGACAAGGTTTGTGAGAGAGATAGGGATAGGAATAAAGACAAGGTTTGTGAGAGAGATAGGGATAGGAATAAATCAGAATAGGAATAGGATTAGGAATAAATAAGAGTAGGGATAAATAAGAATAGGAATATAGACAAATAGGGATAGGGATAAATAGGAATAGGAATCATAGAAATAACAGAAATAGGAATACAAACACAAATACTAGAGGGAGTGGAACTCGGGGTCAGCTCTGAAGGGCAGCAGGCAGCAGTGTGGCCCAGAACCCCTGTGCGGGACTCGGGGCTCGCCACCCCGCACGGAAATGTCATTAGAGCCCAGAGGAATTAATTCCGAGGGGACAGAAGTGTCTGCTCCAAGCCCTCCACTGTCCCTGTCCCGCCCGGGCTCCGCGGCCCCCCAGGGCAGGATCGCCGGGAGCAGCCGGGACACCCCAACGTCCCCAGGGCTGGCTGTCCCCCAGTCGGGCTGTCCCCAGGGCTGCAGCCGGGCACGGCGGGTGGGAGCGGGGCGCAGGCAGGGAGCAGGTCTGGGGAGTCCTGAACCAGTTTGGGACTGGGAGGCACTGGTGCCTGGGGCTGCTCCTCGGCCGGGCTGGCTCCAGCTGAGTCCTGAACGGGGGAGGGCGGCGGGTCCAGTCAGGGTGAACTGGGGCAGCGGGGGTGCCAGAAGGCCCTGGGGGGGCAGTCGTCGGTCTCTGTGGGTGCACGAGTAGGGGTGACTCCTGCCCCCCCCCCCCCCCCCGCCCTCAGTGCCCCCCACGATACCGGGATTCATCCCATGGTGCCCCCAAGTCTGGGGGGGCAGGGGTCACCCCCAGATGCCCCGGTTGGAAGCCCTCCTCCGACCCCAGCAGTGCCCGGGGAGCCCCCTCGTGTCCCCAGAGCCGGGGGGGAGGGGGGGGGCCGGGCTGAGCCCCCCAACATCCCTGGGCGGGCGGCGCCATCCCGTGGCCGTTGGGCGCAATAACACCCCGTGGCCGATGCGCCCCCTCTTGGGGCGATGCCCCCCCCAAGGCAACGCCCTCCGCCCGGGCTGAGACCTCCCCTTCGGGTGCAAACACTCTCCTTTTGGTGCAAACACCCAACTTTTGGGTGCAAACACTCTCCCTTCAGTGTAAATACCTCTCTTCGTATGCAAACATCCATCCTTGGTGTGCAAGCACCCATCTTTTGGGTGCAAACACCCCTCTTTTGAGTGCGAACACCTCTGCCCAGATGCAAACACCCTTCCTGAGGTGCTGTCCCCCCTCCTGGTGGCGGTGAAGGCCACAGGGCAAGCCCCTGGAACTCTTGCCAATCAGATGGGCAGAGAGAGGGACTCATTGCACCCCAAAATGTCCTGAAGTCAGGGGGGCACCCGGCCTCTCAGCCAGGGCTCTTCGTCCCCATGCTGAGGACTGCATCACCAGCAAGAGAGAAAATCCCCCCAAAGCTGGGGGGACGGGGGGGGGGGGGCACTCGAGTGGGATTGGGGACAGGGGATGAGGATGGGGGACAGAGGATGAGGATGGGGGACAGGGAACAGTGGGTAGAGTCAGGGAACAGGGGGTGGAGGGACACAGAGAGGGGGATGGGGAACAGGGGACAGCAGGTGGGGGACAAGATCAGGATGGGGGACAGGGGAAGGGGTACTGGGGACAGGAGATAGGGATAGGGGACAAGGGATGGGGGTTAGGGGATGGGGGACAGGGTCAGGGGACAGTCCCTGTGCCAACACCGTGTGCCCCTGCCGTCACTCTTTCCAGTGACATCGCGCAGGCAGGGGCTGAGCTGGGACACAGGGACACCAGGGCGGGGGACACAGGACATCCTGCAGCACCCCCTGCCCCCACCCACGGGTTTCCTGGCACGGGTGGGAGTGGCGCGATGGCTCCGGTGACCTTTGCCGGGGTTGGGGACCACGGCAGCCCCCACTGCGGGGACACCTGGGGTCCATCCTTGACCTCTGACCCCGCCAGGCCTTCGCGCGGGTGAGGGGGGCGGCTGTCTGTCCGTCCATCCCGCCACTCCCTGCACCCAGCCCCGGGGACCCCCCGTTCCTCCCAGACATCCCAGTACGGGGGACCCCCAAAGAATCCATCCCTACAGGAGGGTCCGAGAGCCGGTACCAGGCAGGGAGCCCCGGGAATCGGTACCGGGCACGGAGCCCCCGGGGAATCAATACCGGGCACGGAGCCCCCGAGAGCCGGTACCGGGCACGGAGCCGGCACATTCCCGGCGTTCCCGGGCGTCGTGGGAGGCCGGGGATTTTCGCTCCTCCCGCCCCGCCCCGGCAGCTCGCACCGCCCAGCGGGGCACAGCGGGGCCGAGCCCGGGAGCGGGGTCCCAGCCCGGGGGGGGCATCCCTCGAGGGGGGCATCCTAGGGGTTCCTGTCCCATTGGGGGTCTTATCCTCGAGAGTCGATCCCGGGGGGATCCCATTTCATGGGGGGTCACGTCCCTTGGGAGGGGTTCCATCACATGGGGGAGTCTCGTCACGAGAGGGATCCCACCGCATGGGGAGGTCCCGTCACATGGGGGGTCCCATCATGGGGGGTCCCATCCCTTGGGAGGGGTTCCATCACACGGGGGGTCTCATCACATGGAGGGGTTCCATGACATGGGGGGGGTCCCATCCCGGGGGTCCTAGGTGGGGGTTCCTATCCGCAGATGCCCCCTTCCCCTCTCCCTGGGGGAGGGGTCTCAGGAGCTGGGGGGTGCGGTCGGGTGTCGGTCTGTCTGTCCGTCCCTCTCTGTGCCCCGCCCCCCCCGCAGGTGCCCGGTGAGGCCGTGCGGGCGGCGCGCGGCCCCTTTAAGGGGGGGTCCCGGAAGGGCGCGCGCCACGCCCGGCCCCGCCCCCCCCGCCCCGCGCGCACCGGGCTCCCCCCGCCCCCCCCCGGCCCCGCCCCGCGCACCGGTCGCGGTCCCGGTCCCGGCGGGCGCGGCTGCGGGCGCCGCCGCGGGACATGGAGCGGTACCGCCGGCTGCTGCCGCCACCACCGGTACCGGGGCTGCTCCCGGGGCTGCTCCCGGTGCTGCTCCTGCCCGTGCTCCCCGCCGCCGCCTTCAACCTGGACCGCGCCTTCCCGGTGCTCAAGGAGGGCGCGACCCCCGGCGGGTTCTTCGGGTTCTCGGTGGCGCTGCACCGGCAAACCGAGCGGCAGGAGCGCTGCCTGTGAGTGCGGGGCGAGGGTCCCCCGGGATGGGAGTCGAGGTCCCCCGGGGTGGGGCTTGGGGTCCCTGGAGGGGAAGTGGGGGTCCCCCGGTGCGGTTGGGGAGCTCAGGGTCCCCGGTGGGGGCAAAGGTCCCGAGGGGGCACCGGGCGACCCCCCCCCTTCCTGGGGAGGAGCGGCTGTTAGGGTTTGGGGTCGGGGGTCTCGCAGGAGGCAGCACCCTCAGAGCTCCCGAGGCGTTCGTTGTGTCTTCGCGCACCCCTTTGTCGCACGGGGTCCCGTCCCACCCCCGGGGTCTCCCCTTTCCGCGGGTGCTGAGCCCCCCTGCACGGGACCCCGGTGCCGCGGGGCAGGTCCCGTCCCCACTCACCGTGTCCCGCTCGTCCCGGGGCGTTGGCGAAGCCCCCCGTGTCCCCTCTGCCCGTCGGGGGGGCTCCGCACCGGGACCGGGGCCGTGGGAACCGGCCGGGGTGCGCTTCTGCTGCCGCCCCCGACGAAAGCCCCTGCCAGCCGGTGATCCCCCGGTGTCCCCCACTGTCCCCCTCCTCATCTGGACCCCCACTATTCCCCCTGCTGACCCCCCACTCATCCAGACCCAACTGTCCCCTCCGTGCCCCCCAGTGTCCCCCGCTGTCCCCCCACTCATCCGGACCCCACCTCGCCCCCCTCCCCTCCCGCGGGCGCTGTCTGAGCCGGCGCAGGGCTCGGGTTGGGCTTTTCTCGCTCGAGGGCACAGGTTTTTCTCCCGGCTCAGCCTCCCGTGGAACTCCCCGCCTTTCGGAGACCCCGCGGGGTCCCCCTTTTTTCCGCGGCGGGGGGACCGGCGGCTGCTGGGACGGAGGCAGCTGCTGCTCCGCATTCCAGGGATGCATTTCGGCTGCTCTCCCCGCCGTGGGACGAGCTCCTGTTCGGGGGGAGTGAGGCTGTTCCCCATGGTGCTGCTGTGGGGGTGCAGGAGTCATTCTGGTGTCCCGGGGACCCCTCAACCCCCCCCCCCCCCCCCCCGGCTGGCTCCCATCCGTGGCTGGGCACCCCACCAGCTTTAGGGGTGCTGGAGCTGCTTCAGGGTCCTGGGGACCCCTCCTCCTCTCTGGGACCCCCTTTCCAATGAGGGTGTCCCGGGGACCCCTCAACCCACCCCACTGGCTCCGATCCGTGAACAGGTTGCCAGCTCTGGTGGCATCAGCTGTGGGGGTGCAGAGCCATTCTGGTGTCCCAGGCACCCCTCAACACCCCCCCAGCTCCCATCCACAGCCGGGTACCCCCAGCTCTGGTGGCATCAGAGCCACTGGCAGGGGGGCATCAAAGTCGGGGTCCTGCCTGGCATCAGGACAGATCCACTCGGATCTTGGCAATGGATTTCGCTCTGTCTCAGGGGGGTAGATTTTGGGGGGCTTTGCCCCCCACAGGAACTCGTGAGGGGGCGTGGGCCATGTGTCCCGTGCATGTCTGAGCGTGATGCTGACGGGCGCAGAGGCTCCGCGGGGGAAAGGCTTTGAAGCGCCAAAACCCCCGGGGATTTGCACCTTCTGCTGCCTGTCCTCACTGGGAGTGACACGGGGGACCCTCATGAGCATGGGGGGGTCATGGATGGCAAGGATGGTTGTCACTGCTTTCCCACAGGGCCGCGGCACTGGACGGGCTGTGCTGGCAGCTCTGCTAGCGTGGTGTGGGCAGGGGGCTCCGAATGAGTGTGAGCAGGTCTGGGGGGGGCCTGGAAGTGACCGGAGCTGCTGGTCCCTCAACTCTTGGCCAGAAGGGACGATGGTGCCAGCAGGAGGGTGGAAGAAGGCTGGCAGAGCTGCACGGTTTGGGGATCCATGGGGTGTCATGTCCCCAGCCAGGGATGTTGGGGGGATACGGTGAGGTGGGATGGGTGTAGACGCGGCCCCTGGCTCCCCCCAGCCCAAGGCTGCTGGACCTGAGTCTCAGCGCAGGGCGAGGGTGCAGAGCCGGGCTGCAGCCCCCGGGGTGACCCCGCTGCAGCCCCCAGGGTGACCCCACTGCAGCCCTTTGCTCCCCGTTTCTCGCAGGTGCAGCCTGGCCGCAGCGAGGGTGGGGACAGGAAAGCAACATTTCCTGCTGTCACCGTCCCCACCGAGGGATGTTCTGTGCGTTTTTGGGGTCTCAATGCCCAGCGAGGCTGCAGGAGGTGTTGGCTGGCGGCGGGGCAGCAGGGATGCTCGGGCAGGGTGGGCAGAGCCGCTTCCCAGCCGGACGCTGGCGGGGAGCCAGGCTGGCACGGCACAACTGCCGTCACGCCAGAGCTTCCACACCCCTGTGATGTTTTTTCGTGTCCCAGAGCTGTGCCCATGCAAAGGTTTGTTTGTTTGCTCCTCCCTGTCCAGGTGGAGGCGAGGTGGAAGCGGTGGCGTTATCGGTCTCCTGAGATTAGGAAACTCTTCGGCTGCCCGTGCTGGGTCCGGCCGCTCCTGTTCAGGCATGGGAGGTGGTTTGGCTTGTGGCTGTGCGGGCAGGACCTGACAGAGACGGGGAAACTCGGCCCACGCAGGTCTGAGGGTCCCTGAGTGACACGGGGAAACTGAGGCACGGTGCATCCATGTAGGGAGGCTGGAGGCCCCGTGTGCAGCCTTGGCGGAGCGTAGCCAGCAGCAGGGCCAGCTGAATTCCCTGCTTTCCCTCCCCCTCGCCTGGTGTTTTGCTGATTGCCAGAGCCTGCCTGGCCGACCTCCCCCCGCCTTGGCCGTGGGCCTGCAAAAGCTGATGGGGTCCTGTGGGGCTGCGGCTTCTTGGCAGACGCTGGGGAGACGGATGTGTTGCAGCAGGACCAAAGCCTAGGGGATCATCCATCTGTCCGTCTGTCCATCCCTCGCTGCCTCCAGGAGCCATCCCCCACCTCTCCTGCCTCCTTTCTGCATGGGCATCAGCAGACTTGCCCTCTCTGCGCTCGTGGGGGGCTCCATTGCTGCAGGCACTGAGGAGGGGGCAGTGGGTAGTTTGGGGCTGGCCCAGAGCTCTGAAGGGGGTGGGGTGGGCTGTGCTGGGGGTACCCCCCAGCTGCCCACCTTTGGGGGTTCGTGGGGGGCCCTGCAGTGAGCTCGATCGCGCAGCTCAGCTCCCAAACCTGGAACATCTTCCAGCCCTGACATGAGGCGAGGTTTGGGGGTGAAACCGTGGGGAAGGTCCCCACAGCCCGGAGAGATGAGGTGCTGTTCTGGAGCCCCCCTGCTCTGCCCCTCCTGGCACCCTCCAGCGCGTCAGGAGAGGGATGAGGGGCTGCGCTGCTCCTCGCTGGGCGCCTGTGCCGGGGGGCTGTGGGGCACGCGGCCCCCGACGTGCAGCCCTTTGAGGCGAGCCCAGCCTGCAGCCAGGTGGGATCCCCCTTTGCCATCCTCATCAGACCTCTCCCAGCGTGGGGTGGCTGCGTTTCAGGCGACCACCTCACAGCTGGCGGAGAGCCCCTGTGCTGCCGTCCCCCCCCGTTTGCCAAGGGAGGATTAGGACGGGGCACGTCCTCGCATTCCTGCCTCCTCCCTTCCCAGCCTCCTCTCGCTGCTTGCTGCCCGTCCCTGCCTTCACCCTGCTGTCCGAGCACAAGGCATGGGCTGAGCCCCCTCTTCCCGTCCCCCCATCCCAGTGGGACCAGTGGCACAAACTGGTCCTGGCTGCCCCGAGGTGGGAGCCCCAGTGTCCCAGCTCGTGGTCTTCCTGGGTTTTGAGGTAGCTGCGCTCTGAGTGGCACCTTTGGGTGTGCAGAGGTAGGAGATGCCTGTGCATGTGCTCCCTGCTCTGGTGGGCTCGGAAGCCCCCAGCATCCACGCATCCCTCCAGAGGAGCCTGCGGGTGGGCTGCTGTGCTGGGAAGTCTTCGCTGGAGGCGGCAAGATGCCAGAGCCGTTTGGCTGGGGTCTATTCCTACCCCGGGACCTGTGAGGCAATAGCGAGAAGTGATGGTGGTTGGGAACAGCTTTGCTTGGGACAGGGGTCTGGCTGTGCCTGGACCACCCGAGGAGGAGGGGGGCAGGTCCTGGCCATGGCAGCCCTGGCAAGGGGGTTGTGTATGTCCCTGTCCCCAAACCATGCTGACGGGGGGCAGCGCCCGAGGGCTGCGGGCTCTGCTGGGGCTTGGATGGAGGTGCAGGACCCCCCCAGCCTCTCCCTCCAGCCCTGAGTCACAGCAGCTGTGCTGAGTCACTTCCCCCCGGGTAAGCAAGGGCAGTGGTGCCCCTTGTCCCCCCATATCCCACAGGAATTAGGGGGGTAAATTCCTTCATGCCTGGCTGGAAAGAGTCAGGATGAGAATCCTCTCTCTGCGCCCTCACCTTCATACGCAGTGAGCTGTGTGTTCTCAGGGAGCGTGGATGCCACTGGCACCCCCAGCCCAGCATTCTCGGGGGGAGTGGGCCCCCTTTGCCCCCTCTGGGGCTCCTCTGTGGCCGACTGACGCCGTCCTGCACCTGCAGCATCCGGCTGACTCAGTGGAGCGATGCCGCCGGCGGTGCCCGTCAGCGGGTGCGGGGGGCCTGACATGCCGAGGCGGGGGCTGCCTGCGGCCCCGCATTCCTCCTGCGCCTGGGCTTTGAGTCAGCAGCCCCAGCTCTGCCCAGACGCGCCCGCGCTCCCGGCCTCGCATCGCGCAGCCCTGCACGCTGCAGCCTCCCCAGTGCTCCTTTGGTGGTGGCAGCGGGATGGGGACCACGGGAATCACCCCTCTCCTTGCCCGCAGCACGGCTGAGGACTGGCCAGCTCGTTGCCCCAAGGGCCTTGCGATGGGGGATGGGGGCTGCAGCTGCTACCTGGGTGCCCTGTCCCCCTCGTCCACCCGCTTCCATCCCGCCTGCAAGGGGGACGCGCTTCCTCTGCTGGCACAGTGCAGCCGTGCCTCCTCCGCACCATTGTCCTCGCCATCCCGAAGGACTTCCCGGCGGAAAGGCTGGCCTTTCCGGAGCCCCCCGTATCCTCCTGCCAGCCCCCAGCCCCATGGCAGGGCTGTGGGTCCTGTGCTGCCCGGGCCCTTTCCTTGGGGTGGGGGTCTCAGGTGCTGGGGTCCCTTCAGTGTCACCTTAGGGCCCCTGGGGAGGGGGGCACGTGGAGCTGGGCTGGGGGTGTCGTGTCTCCCACCTGGGCATGCCTCTAGGGATGCCATATCCTCCCTCCCGCATGGCACCGCCGTGACTCAGCTGGGACATCCCAGTGCCTCGGGGACCTGAGTCACCCCAGAGAGGGAGCTGCCTCCCCTGGGACCCCCGGTGCTGCCTGGAATGGGGATCCACCCTGCACTTTGTGTGCCCCTTCCGGCGCGGGTCCCAGCTCCCCCCGCTCTGGGGTCTCTCCTGTGCCTGGCGCTCCCGCGTGTCCCTGTCTACCAGACATGCCGCAGCTGTGCCGCGGCCTCGCCACGGCTCAAAGGTTGCCCGGGAAGGGCTTCGTGTGTTTACACAGGCTGGGGGGCCCCGAGCTGGCGGCAGTCCTGCTAAGCGACTCCCTGCTTTGCTTGCCCATCCAGCACGGGGTGCGAGGCATGGGTTGGACCCCCCCTTCTGCACCCCAGTGCACCAGGCTGGCATCAGGTCCAGCAAGGGGGTCCCTAGAGGAGTCCTGGGGGGCTCCAATTGGGTCCTGAGGTCCTTAATGGGTCCTGGGGGTCCTAGAGAGATTCTTGGGGTCCTCAAAGGGGCCCTGGGTGTCCTAGAGGGTTTCTGGGGAGTCATAGAGGTGTCCTGGGGAAAGGAGTGTGTCTGTCTGTCTGTCCCCCACCCGAAGGGGGTCTGTCCCTCACTGCTGTGTGAGACCTTTCAGCGGGCTCATGCACCCACACGCTGGGTGGGGAGCTGGTCGCTGCTGGCCCCATGTGTGCCCACCCAAGGGGAACCCCCCACTCCTTCTCCAGAGCTGGAGATGTGGTGGGGGGTCCCCAGCCCCCCATCACTTAGGGGTGTTGGGGCACAATGTGCTCCAGGGAAGCAGCTGTTACCCCTCCAAGTGCCTCCCGGTCACCATTGCACCCCATCACCCTCTCCTTGGGGGTGCTGCCCCCCCCCGCCCCCATTGCCAACCTGCCCCCCATCTCTGCCCCTCAGGCTGCTGGTGGGGGCCCCCCGAGACACGGAGCCGGTGAATGGCACACGGACAGGCACGGTCTACGCCTGCCCCCTCACTGCCTCCACAAGCGACTGCCAGCCCCTCGACATCGAGCTGAAAAGTGCGTGAGTGCCCCAGAGCACCCCAGCCCCCCAGCAGGACCTGGGGGCTCTGGGTGGGGGTTCCCCACTCTCACACTGTCTCTTCTCTGCCCAGATGAGCCGGACAAGGCCATCATCGATGACATGTGGCTGGGCGTGACGGTGGCTAGCCAGCGGCAGCCGGCCGGGAGGGTGCTGGTGAGTGCACGTGCACCCCCATTCTTTGCACACACGTGTGCCACTGCTGAGCTGCTGCCTCACACGCCTGCGCAAGGGCACCAGGGAGCCACTGATGCTTTTGTGTGGTCCTTGCACTGGTCCCCAGCGTGGTGGCACCAGGCAGGGGCACTGCGGAGGCTCCCCTGTCCCCTCCCTGTCCCCTGGGGCTGTGGGGTGACGGGATGCTTGGACCCCTCTCCTGGTGCTGATGTGGAGGGACTGGAGCTCTAGGGTGGCAGGACAGTGTCCTACCATACGGACCATCACAGCCAGGGTGGCACGGGCCGTGTCCGCGGTAGGGCGGCATCTGTACAGCTGAGTGCCCAGAGCAGCACGTGGGGCGGGGGGCCCTGGCATGGAGGGGGCTGCAGCCTGCTGACATTTAGTGCTGGAATTCAGACCTTAGAGCAGCTTCCAGTACTGAAAAGACCTCCGGGCAGGGGCTCTTGACCAGGGAGTGCAGGGGTGGGATGAGGAGAGTGGTTTTCAGCTGAAAGTGGGGAGATTGAGGATGGATGGGACTTGGAGCAACCGGATCCAGTGGAAGGTGTCCCTGCCCGCGGCAGCAGGTGAAACTGTGTGGGCTTTGGGGTCCATTCGAACGCAACCCATTGCTTGGTTCCGCGGTTTTGGGGTGCTGAGGTGGGGCTGTCCCGCAGGCCTGCGCTCACCGCTACACCAAGGTGCTGTGGTCGGGCAGCGAGGACCAGCGGCGCATGGTGGGCAAGTGCTACGTGCGGGGCAATGACCTGCGCCTCAACATCAGCGACGAGTGGCAGACCTACCACAACGAGATGTGCAACTCCAACACAGACACCGACGAGACCGGCATGTGCCAAATGGGCACCAGCGCCGGCTTCACTGCCAACAGCATCTACTTTGGGGCACCCGGTGCCTACAACTGGCAAGGTGTGTGTGTTGGGGAGGGCTGGGTGGGCAGCCCCTCCTCTGGGGACACCTGGTGCCGGGACCCCCACGGGAATCCCCTCGTATGTGCACAGGCATCTGTGTGCACATATCGCAGCACATGTGTGTGCACACGTTCATGGGGAGGAGGCAGATAATGGCACTGCTTCCACATATGCACTGGAGCACACGTGTGCATGGTGAGGACACACGTGCATGTGTTTGCACACCTATGTGAGTGTGCCCTGTGCATCACGCATGTGCACCTCTGCATGTGCTGATCCACCTGCCCGTGCAAGCCCTCTGCGTGTGGGCGAGTGGCTCTGCATGCGCCGCACATGTAGGGCTGTGCGTGTGCTCACCTGCAGTGCAGATGTGCGAGGGGAGCGGGTCTGCACCCCCCTTGCCATGGCGTTAACCCCCTCTGCCCCGCACAGGCACCGACTACATGCTGCAGCGGGAAATGTGGGACCTGCATGACTTCTCCTACCCCAACACCAAGAACGGCAACACCTACATAGGTGGGGGCAGCGGGGCAAGGGGGGCGATTGGGGGTGAGGAGGAGGTTTGGGGGGTATGGATTCAGGGGGAACCTTGGAGGTAGGTGTTAAAGGGGTGGGACTTTAGGGAGGCTTGAAGACCCACCCCCCCAGGGATGGTGTGAGTAAGTGGTCAGTGGTGATGCTGTAGTGCTCAGGGGCTTATGGGGGGACATGAGGGGAGACATAGGGGCTGTGGTGACACCGTAGTGTTCAGGGGGTTGGGGGGACATGGGAGGGATGTGGGGGCTGCGGTGATGCTGTAGTGCTCAAGGGACTGGGGGGCACATGGGCTCTGTGGTGACACAGGGTTCAGGTGACTGGGGGGACGCAGGCTCTGGGGTGTCCCACGCTGTCCCATCACTGGGGTCCTGGCAGGGTACACAGCGGAGGTGGGCAGCGCGGTGCTGCAGCCGGACGTGGTGACAGTGGTGACGGGCGCTCCCCGGTACAATCACACGGGTGCCGTGTACCTGCTGAGCCGCAGCACCCAGCAGACGCTGCGCAGGAGCCTCGTCCTGCCCGGGCACCAGGTCGGCTCCTACTTCGGCAGCGCTGTGGCCCTGGCGGACCTCAACAATGACGGGTGAGGGCAGGGGGCCGCGACCCCCAGCTCCAGGGGTGGGGGTCTCACCTGGGGTGTTCTGCAGCTCAAGGGGTCCATAGCATGGGTGGGAGGGGGGCACAGATCGGGGAGGGGAGGGGTTTTTGGGGGGAGCCATCTTTTTATGGCTTGGGGGGTCCCCCACCACGCTGCTGTGTCAGGGTTAGGGGTCCTCGCTGCTGTGCTGTGATGGGGTTGGGGTTCCTCTCTGTTCTGGTGTGTCAGGGTAGGGCTGGGGGTCCCCACCACACTGGTGTGTCAGGGCTGGGGGCCCCCACTGCTCTCTTGTGTTGGGGTTGAGGGTCCTCACCACTGTGCTGTGTTAGAGTGGGAGGTCAGGGGCTCCCCACTGCTGTGCTGTGTCAGGGTGGGGGTGCCGCAGCCCCCAGCCCCGACCATTCCTCACCCCGCAGGTGGCAGGACCTGGTGGTAGGAGCCCCCTACTACTTTGAGCGGAAGGAGGAGGTAGGGGGCGCGGTCTATGTCTACATGAATGAGGGGGGGGTCTTCCAGCCCCACCCCAGCCTGGCCCTCACCGGCCCCAGCTACTCTGCGTTCGGCTTTGCCTTGGCCAGCATCGGGGACATCAACCAGGACGGCTTCCAGGGTGAGGGGCCGGGGACCGCGGAGGGGCAGCCATAGGGGGGAGCGGGGCTGCCTTTTGGGAGGAGAGTCTTCAGATAAAGGGGTCCCGCTTGAGGGGGTGTGGGGGATCTCTGACGAGGCTTGGGATGAAGAGGAGGAGATGGAGCGATCTTCATTTGGGGGTGTTTGTGGAGCTAAGTTGAGTGCAGGGGGGGTTGAAGAGGCGTTGAGGAATTGTGGACATGCTGTGGGGCTGACCCTGCTCTTCTCCACACAGATATCGCCGTGGGGGCTCCTTTTGAGGGGCCTGGCAAGGTCTACATCTACCACAGCAGCGCCGAGGGGCTGCTGGCCAAACCCCGGCAGGTACTGGCCCCGCAGGGAGCTGCGCACCAGGGCAGCGGAGCTCTGGGTCCCCTCCGAGCATCCCCTGCTCTGGGGTGGGATGCAGTGAGGGGGTCCCCAGATCCATGGGGCTGATGAGCAGTGGGTTCCGTGCCCCCCCAGGTGGTCAGCGGGTCGGAGCTTGGCCCCGCCAGCATGCGGACCTTCGGGTACTCGCTGAGTGGGGGGCTGGACGTGGATGGGAACTCCTACCCCGATCTCCTGGTGGGCAGCTTGGCCGAGAGGGTCGTCCTGCTGAGGTGAAGGAGCAGGGCCAGAGGTGTCTTGCAGGGTGTCCTCCCTGCCTCTGCCAGTGCCCCGGCACGGCGACATGCCCTGCTTGGGGAGCTGGCACCAAGCGAGGGGCAGCTGCGCCGCAGCGGGGGGCTCAGCCGATCCCCGTCTCCTCTCAGAGCTCGGCCTGTGATCAACATCCTGGACAAGACCTTCACGGTGACGCCCAGCAAAGTGGACCCTGCCCGGTGCACGCCTGACTCCTGGTGAGCCCCCGTCCTGGTGATGCTCGCGGCATCGCCGTGCTGGCAGCTCCGTTCATGGCCCCTTTCCCCCCCAGCATCACAGCCACCATCTGCTTCTCCTACAACCAGAGCGCCGGAGACCCCAAGTACCAGGAGGAGATCAGTGAGTGCCTGGGGTGCAGGCGTGGGCACGGGATGTTCACCAGGGGATGTGCACACCTGGGGGCCACACACACACGTGGGTGTGTGCAGGGGGGTGAGCACATCTGGGAGGGGCACACATGTTGGCACATGGGGATGCACATGTGTGCGCAGGGGATATGCATGAACGAGAGGTGTTGTGTTGGAGGCACACGCGTGTGCAATATGACCCCTCTCTGGTCTCCCTGAAGCCCTGGAGTACATCCTGGAGGCGGACAAGGACCGGCACCCGCCCAGGGTTAGGTTTTTGGGGACTCACTCTGCCACCTACCATGGCATCTTCCGCATGCCCCAGACCCGCTGTGAATCCAAGGAGCTCCTGCTGCTGGTCAGTGGGGAGGGGGCACATGTGTGCGTGCACTCATGCATTGCAAGTTGTTCTGTGTGTGGCACTGGAGCTGGGAGACAGGCTCCTAGGAATGGTGGGGGACAGAGGGTCTTGGGATCAGCATGGGCAGCAAAAGAGGTCGTAATCCTCCCCTCCTGAGGCGAGTTTGGGTCTCACACAGGGAGTGCGCAGATGCTCTGGTACCTGGGACGTGGCCAGGGGCTGCTGGAGCTGGAGGGGGGACTGGGGAGGGAATCAGGGCTTCGCTGTGATTTCTGCCACCCTGCAGGACAATATCCGGGACAAGCTGCACCCCATTGTGCTCTCCTTGAACTACTCGCTGGTGGAGAAGCCCAGGACCTTCCAGCTGGGTCCCCACTCCCTTGACGCCTTCCCCGTCCTCAACCAGGACCAGTCCCACGAGAATGAGACCAAGGTGCTGGGGGTGATGGTGATGCTGGGCTGCAAGCAGCGAGCTTTGGGGTAGCCACTTCTCCCCTGGGCATGGGAGGAGGCTCATGGGGGCATCCCTGTCCCTCCAGATCGAGTTCCAGAAGGAGTGCGGCTCTGACAACAAGTGCTACAGCAACCTCCAGCTCCAGAGCAGCTTTGTCACCGACCAGAACCAGCCCCTGCCCAGGTGACAGCACGTCCCCCCATCTCCATCTCGCCACTGTGCCGTCCCCTTGGCCCTGGTTGCTCCTCTATGGGCTGAGCTGGTTGGGGGTCCCCATCGCGCTGGCGCGACCACCTGTGCACTGAGCGGGGCCGGTCTCTGCGCAGGCTGAACGGAACCCAGGTGCTGCAGTACAGCCGGGACGTGCGGAAGCTCTACCTGAGCATCAACATCACCAATGTGCCCACCACCTCCTCCAACGGAGAGGATGCCCACGAGGCGCTGCTTAACGTCACTGTGCCGGACAGCCTGCTGCCCTCCTCCGTGCGCCCGGTAAGGACAGTGGCCCCCTCTCCAGCTAGAGGCATGAAGACCAAGGTGGGCTCGGTGGGACGTCTCTCACCCTCTTTCCCTCCCCAGAGCGGAGCCTGCACCTTTGCGGAGACAGTGCTGTGCGAGCTGGGCAACCCCTTCAAGAGGAACCAGAGGGTGAGTGCTCTCTGCCAGCCATTTTGGGGGCTCCACAGGCAGGCAGGGGTCTGGCTGAGTGCTCCACAGCCCCTCTGTGCTGCAGGCAGAGCTGATCATCACCTTTGAGGCCATTGGGATCATGCTGGACACACGGGAGATCCTGGTGTGGCTGGATCTGTCCACGTGAGTGTCCATGGGTGGGTGGGAACAGGGGGCTTGGAGCAATGCTGGCATCTCCTTTGCTGGATGGGAAGGCAGCAGTGGAGCAGGATCGCATCCAGCAACGTTGCTGCTCTGGGAAGGATGGGAAAGCAGGCGCAGGGCTTGGAGGGGGGGCAGGACAGGGACCCACAGCTCCTGCTGGGGGTTGGGAGATGCTGACCCCGTGCCTGGCAGGCAAAGCACCCAGGAGGATCTGCAGCCCATCCTGGCGAAGCTGCTGGTGGACTACAGCATCCAGTCCTCACTGACCATGTGAGTGCGGCGAGGCTGTGTCTTGTTCCCCCCCCATCCCTTTGTGTCCCCTCCATCCACCCAACCTGAATCTGGCTGTGTTGGGAGCGGGCACAGCCCCCCGTGTCCCAGGAACGAGGTGGTGGATGTCCCACTTGTCCCCCTCGCCATGCCTGTCCCTCCATCCCCAGAGCCTCCTCGCACGCCCAGTCGCACTTCAGCGGGACGGTGGTGGGTGAGTCGGCCATGCAGAGGGAGCAGGACGTGGGCAGCCCCCTTGCCTTCGACTTCCAGGTGAGCTGGGGGGTGGCCAGCGCTCAGCCGGGTCAGGAGCGCCGGTCTCCGTCCCTGCCTCTGCTTCGCAGGTGACCACCAAGGGCGAGTCGCTGGGCTCCCTGGGCACCATCCTGCTGGGCTTCGAGTGGCCCTACGAGATCCCCAATGGCAAGTGGCTCCTCTACCCCACCGAGATCCTCGTCAACAGCAATGGGACTTGCCAGCCCCCCGGGGGGGTCATCAACCCCCTCAACCTCACCGTGAGTGACCCTGTCCCTGCGGCTTTGCAGGATGCACCCCTGCACAGCTGCGCGGGTGCTTCCAGCCCTGCCTGCCTCTGGGCAGAGCTGCCCGCTGATGGGCTCCTTGCCCCCAGCTGCTGGAGAACCAGGCTCCATCCCGGCGGAGACGGGAGCCGGAGCCCCCCGAGCCGGCAGAGCCCCCCGTCACCCTGGCTGCTGCCAAGAAAGCCAAGTCAGAGGTGGTACTGGTGAGTGGGGATCGGGGGGATCTCTTGCCACCAGCACGGTGCACTGGGGACCCTGGTTCCCCCCTGACCTCCCCTTGTCTCCCAGAGCTGCTCCAAGGGCACCGCTCGCTGCATCTGGTTCGAGTGCCCCGTCCTCCACACCCAGCACCCCACCACCTTCAGGGTCCGTGCCCGGGTCTGGAACAGCACCTTCATCGAGGTCAGCGCAGGGCCCTGTGTCTTTGGGACTGGGGGGACGGGGCTGGGCCACTCCCTCAGGGATGGCACTGAAATAGGGCACTGAGTTTGCCAGGTCTTAGGAGCCGCTGTGCATCCCTTACCCCTCTGTGTGCGTCCCCCTCCATCACCTGCCTGTGCGCATGTTCCCTCTGTCATCCGTGCGTTTCCGTCCTCCGCGTCCCCCCAGGAATTCAGCAGCTTTGACCGGGTGAAGGTGGACGGCACGGCCACGCTCTTCCTCCAGACCCACGTCTCCACCATCAACATGAGGAACCACACAGTGCGGGTGAGTGATGCCAGAGCCTCTAACTGGGATGGGCTGGGAGGGACTGGAGCCACTGGGAACCCCAACGAGGCTTTTCTTGGCCCTTCCAGTTCTCCGTGGACGTGGACTCAGAGCTGACAGAGGAGCAGCCGGCCGAGATTGCACTGTGGCTGGTGCTGGTGGCGGTCGCAGCCGGGCTGCTGCTGCTGGGGTTGATCATCCTGTTGCTCTGGAAGGTGAGGGGGGGCCCAATCCTGCGCCCAGGCAGGGAGCGCAGGAACCGTGCTGAGGCCCGACGAGCTCGTGTCACCAGCGGCTGCTGGCCTCTCTGGCTGTCGGCGGGGCACTTGGGAGCAGCCAGGGGAAGGTGCCCCCTATGGAAGGTGCCCAGCTGACGAATGATGAGGAAGAGGAGCAGAGAGGATCCTGACTTGGCCCCTGGTGCAAAACATTTGGGGAGTTGCAAAAAAAACACCCCTCGGTGCCCCGTGGCTCCCACCCCTTATTGCACTGCAGGGACTCAGGGGGCTCCAGCTCCCTGGGGAACCCCGGCTCCTTGTGGACCCCCCATCTCTGGCTGTGAGGGATTACATGGGGCTGCAGGGTCACCCACCCCCAGCCCTCTCCCGGCCCCCCCTGACCCCTCTCGCCTCCTTCCTCGCAGTGCGGGTTCTTCCGTCGGGCCAATACGCGGGCCATGTACGAAGCCAAGGGGCAGAAGGCGGAGATGAGGATCCAGCCGTCGGAAACCAAGCGGCTGACAGATGACTACTAGTGAGGGGGGGGTCAGCCCTGCTGCCCCCCTGGGCGCCCGCACCACCCGCTTGGTAATGCCCCGCGGGGCCGGCCGCAGCGGCATCCTCCTCCTCTTCAGTCTCTTCTCCTCTTCCTCACTTCATCTCTCCTGCTGGACCCCACGGGGTCCCTGTAGGGCGCCGGGGGCTCTAGGACTGCCTTTGCCTCTGCTCTTCACCAGCTCTGGGGTCTCTCCCTCGACCCCCGGTTCCTCACTGACCCTCTGCCCCCTCTCTTTCCCCTCTTCTCCCCCCAGTGCGACTTCTTCCAGCGGGGCCGCTACTACCGGATCATGCCCAAGTACCACGCGGTGCGCATCCGGCAGGAGCAGCGCTACCCGCCCGGTGCCCTCCTGCCCCGCCGCAAGAAGCTCTGGGTGACCAGGTGGCAGGAGCCGGACCAGAACTACTGACCCCCAACCCTGACCCGTGTGGGGGGCACCACAGCCCCCTTGACTTTGCACAAGCGCATCCCCCTGCCCCATCCGCCTCCCCCTCGGACGCGGCCGCAGCCCGGCTTTGGCTTCTGTGCACTCCTCTCCGCTTGCCCGAGCTTGCCGGCCACAGCCCGGCTCTCGCACGCTCGTGCCTCGCACGCTCACGGGGACGAGCCTCCCCCATCCGCTGGGGTGCCGGCGGCTGCCCCCGAGTGCCTTCCCCACACTGACACTCCGGCTGTGTCCCACACATGTCCTCCCTGGGACACATCCTTGCACGCCGGGACACGCTTGCCCCCTCATGCATCCCTTTTCCCTCGATGCTGGGTGCAGGATCCCCCTTGGCTTCCACCAAGGCTGATGGCGTAGCACCCCTGATGCCTTTGCGCTTCTTTCCCCCTTCTCCCCCCCTTCTCCCCCCCTTCTCCCCCCTTCTTTCCCCCTTCTTTCCCCCTTCTTTCCCCCTTCTTTCTCCATTCTTTCCCCCTTCTTTCCCCCTTCTTTCCCCCTTATTTCCCCCTTTTCTCCCCCTTCTCCTCCCCTTCTCCTCCCCTTCTTCCCCCCTTCTTCCCCCCTTCTTCCCTCCTCCTTTCCCCCTTCTCCTCCCCTTCTCCCCCCCTTCTCCCCGCCCTTTGCAGTGGAGGTGCTGGGGGCTCATTCCTTCCTCCCCTGCCTCCTCCTCCTCCTGCACCAGACCCAGTTTTGGCTCTGAGGCGGCTGTCAGCCCCCCAGGCTGTCCCCCCCCAGCCCTGGCTCTGAGGGGCTCGGTCCCCACCCCCGGATGGGGTTAACTTATTCCGTGTCTCTGTGTGTGGTCGGTACTGGGGGCTGGGGGGTGGTCCTGCCCCCCTCGCCCCACCCTGCTGGGGCCCAATAAAGCCTCGCGCTGGGATTTGTAACCTCGTGTGGTGGCTGATGGGGGTTCCTAGGGAAGGGAGAAACATGCCCGGTGCCAGGGTTTGGGGGGCGTGGGGTGTGATGAGAGACAGGGGTGGGCTCAGGCCCCCCCAGAAGGAGTAATGCGGTGCTCCGGGCAGCGAGGGCTTAACTTGGGGGCGGGGCCTCCAGAGTGAGGGGGCGGGCTGGCAGGGGCGGGGCCAACAGCGGCCCGAGCGGTGATTGGCGGGACCAGCGTTGATTGGCAGCGAGAGGGGCGGGGCCAGCAGCTGGAGCGGGTGGTGATTGGTGGCGGCAGGGGCGGGGGATTGATTGGCGTCCGTAGGGGCGGGGGCAGCGGCAAGGGAGGGCCCAAAGTGGGACGCGCGTTGATTGGCCGTAGCGCTGATTGGCAGCGCTAGAGGCGGGGCCAGAGGCAGAGACGGGCGCTGATTGGCCACGGGTAGAGTTGTTTGTGCGCGGTGTGGGCGGGGCCGAAGGCGGGCACTGATTGGCGAGGAGGAGGCGGTGCCAGAGGCAGATGCAGATGCTGATTGGTCGTGGAGTTGATTGGCAGCTTCGTGGGCGGGGCAAAGGGCAGGAGCGGGCACTGATTGGCCGCGGGTTGGGTTGTTTACGGGCTGCGGGGGCGGGGCTGAGGCGGGGCCATAGGCGGGCGCGGGCACTGATTGGTCGCGGCGGGGGCGGGGCGGGCTCTGATTGGTGGGGCGGTGCGGGGGCGGGGCTAGTGGGCGGGGGCGGGACGGTCGGGCCGGGGGCGGTGGGGCCGGGGTCCCAGGGGGTCGGGGGCGATGCGGCTGCTGCAGAGCCTGGCGAAGCGCGCGGCGCTGGCCGGAGTCCCCACCTACATCGAGCACTTCAGCAAGTTCTCGCCCTCGCCGCTCTCTATGAAGCAGTTCCTGGACTTCGGTAAATGCCGACATCCCCCCTCCCCCGCTCCTCTGGGCCCCCCCGCGGCCATGGGATCCCCCCACCCTGCTGTGGGACCCCCCTTCTGCCTCTTCCGCCCCCCCCGGGGCTGTGGGACCCCCCCCCCTCCATCCTCCGGGACTCCCCGGGCCGTGGGAACCCCCTCCCCGTTCTGCGGGCCGGGAGGGGCGTCTCCGTGCACCCCATAAATAATCATGGAGGTGAGGCTATAGCCCTCCCCAACTGGTTGTTACTGGGGGGGACCTCAGTGCCCCCCGCCCGGGTCACTCTCTTCCCACCCCCTCCCTCCCCGGGAATTGCTGTTCCGGAGTAAAGAAGGGGGAGGGGCTCCCATGACCCCCCAAGGGGTGTCACACATCCCCCCCTGCCCTCAGGCGGGTAGCAGCCTGGGTATACACCGCCCCCCCCCGGGGGACACCCACCGGTGTCCCCCCAGGTCACAACTCCTGCCTGGGCCACCTGTTCCCCCCTTCACAGGGCACCTCCTGCCCCCCCCAGGCGACCAACCCCTGTGTGAGACCCTTGACCACAGGTTCCCTGCACCCCTTTCCCTTCCGCCCCGGGACACAATCCTGGTGTGGGACCTCTGTCCCCCACCCCATGGGACACCCCCCTTCCCCCCAGGTAATAACCTTATTGTGAGCCCCCCCCCCCGAGGTCCTGGTTCCCCCCACCACAGGGTTCCTGCTGCCGAGGTAAAATCCTCTGTGTGAGACCCCCAGCTGGGGGTTCCCTGCATCCTCTTCCCCGCCACCAGTGTCAGGTACCTGCTCCCTCCCCCCCAGGTAAGCAGCCCCCGTGCAGGACCCCCAGCTGGGGGTTCCCTGCACCTCCTAGCCCTTCCCCAGCTGGGTCAGAGCCCCCCATCCCCCCCCAGTGCCCCCAGGATGGGAACAGGGTACCCCCTGGGCATCCCCCCCAGTAGGTGCCCCAGGGAGGAGGACCTGCCCCCCCTGCGGTGTTTAATGTCACCGCTATATTTACCCGTGGCCGAGCTGGTGGCTGTGCCTGCGAGTCCCCAGCCCCTGCCCGGCCCCCCCAGCACCAAGACACTCCCGAGCCCTCCTCACGCTTCAGCCCCAGGGATGCCCCCTTGGGGGGCATAGGGGGCAGCTTTGTTCTCCTGGAGCTCCTGGCTGGAGACGTCCCTCTCTTGGGACATTTCAGGGTGTCCCAATGGGGAGGAGGGGGCTCCTCTGCAGTGCCACTGGGCTGAGGGTCTGGATTGGGGGTCTCCCCAGCTCTGATGGGTCCCAGGGCCTTCTCTCCAATCAGACTGCCTGGCAGAGAGGGTTCCAGCCTCAGTCTGGGCTGCACTGGGCTGTACTGAACCATACAGGACTCTACTGGGCTGCACTGGGCTGTACTGGGCTGCACTGGACGCCTCTCCTGTCTCCCCAGCAGGCTGATATATGTGCCCCTCACCCTCCCAGCCCCTCCAGCCAAGGGTAGGGACCTGCTCCAGTACTCCCAGTCCCACCAGCAGTGGAGCAGGAGCAGAGACAGCCCTGGGGCTGGGGACACCGAGCAGGGTCTCAGCCCACGTCCCCTCCCCAGGATCCACCAATGCCTGCGAGAAGACCTCCTTTGCCTTCCTGCGGCAGGAGCTGCCCGTCCGCCTCTCCAACATCATGAAGGAGATCAACCTGCTGCCAGACCGCGTCCTGCACACGCCCTCCGTCCAGCTGGTGCAGAGCTGGTGAGATGGGGGGGCAGGAGTCCTGTCAACTCTAGGGGTCCTGTCACCTCCAGGTCCACCTGGTCCCACATGGTGGGTGTGGCTGTGCTACCACCATCAGCCGCTTGGGTCCTGCTGCTGTGATCCCACTTCTGTCGTTCATGGGGGTCCAACCGCCAGCGCTTGTGGGGGTCCCTGCTGCCACCACGGGCCCTGGTGCTGGGGGTCCCAATTCTGGCACTTGCGGCATCCCTGCTGCCACCAAAGGTCCTGGTGCCACCACCGGTCCTGCTGCCAGTCCTGCTGCCTAGACCTAGAGGGGTCCCACTGCCATCACCGTAGGTCACACAACCACCACCTGCTACCATGGCTCCTGCCATCGCCTGGGGTATCCTGCTGCCACTGCAGGTCCCACTGCCACCACCGGCTGCCTCTGCAGCAGGTCCTGGTCCAGAGGAGTGGCTGGGTGGGACGGGGACGGCTGGCAGGGCAGCACCAGCTGGTGCCACACGTGCTCTTGCGTGGCAGGACGCCCTTTGGGACAGTGCCAGCGTGGTGTCCCCAGCTGCTGGAGGTCGCTAGTGCCACTTCCACATCCCAGCCCCTGAAAGGCCTGAGCCAGCCCTGATGGGCGGGGGTCTGTGACCTCGGGGGCCTTGTCTCCAGGCTCTGGGTGTCCCTTTAAGTGCCGTGTCCCCTGCCAGCTCCAGCCTGGACCTTCTCCTGTGCCGCCACGTGATGTTGTTTGTGCTGCATCCTCTGCCAGCACCGGTGACAGCAGATCCTGTGTGCTGCACTCCCACAGCCTGTGGGTGGGAACCCCGGCTGTCAGGGACCCGCCTCACCCCCTGCTCTGCTGGGATGCATCCCCAAGTGTCCCCAGGGGCCACCATTGGGGGGTGGGACAAGCTTGGGCCCATGCCAAGCACAGGGTGGTTTTGTGGGGTAGCAGCTTTTGTGGGGGTCCTGGTTAGAGGATGCTGAGCCCCTTTCCCTGCATGGGGCGCCCTCTACGCCCCTGGTGTGGGGTCTCGGGTGTCCCCTCGCTCTGGGGGGCGCTGGGTGGGGGTAACCAGTTCCATCCTCAGGTACGTCCAGAGCCTGCTGGACATCATGGAGTTCCTTGACCGGGATCCTGAGGACCAGGCCACCTTGGGACAGTAAGTTGGGGTGACTGTGGGTCTGTGATGCCTCTTGTCCCCAGTCGCGGTGTCACCTCCTCCTGGCTTCACACTGGTGTCACTAAGGGGCCCTAGCCCTCTGCACCCCCCACATCATCCCCAAACCATCCCCACCTGTAGTCCTCCAAGTGTCCTCGGTCACCAAATTCTGCCCTGGGCCACCAAATTCTGCTCTGGGTTTTCCCTGGTGCCACCAGCTCCTGGGGGAACCCATTCTGGATCAGGGCTCTGTGCAGAGGAGGTGCCTCCCAGCTCCATCCCGTTCCCCTCCCCAGGTTCACCAATGCCCTCGTCACCATCCGCAACCGGCACAATGACGTGGTGCCCACCATGGCGCAGGGCGTCATCGAGTATAAGGAGGCCTATGGGGATGACCCAGTCTCCAACCAGAACATCCAGTACTTCCTCGACCGCTTCTACCTGAGCCGCATCTCCATCCGCATGCTTATCAACCAGCACAGTGAGTGCAGGGGCCCTGCCTGCCTTGGGGATCCCAGGGGTGCCCCCTGCCCTGCCTTGGGGTCCCTGGCTGCCCCAGGGGTGTCTCCTGCCTGCCCCGGGGTCCCAGGTGTGTCCCTTGCCCTGCCCCGGGGGATCCCCATCAGCCACAAGCGTCCCTCTCAGCCCTGAGCACCTCCTGCATCCCCCGAGCCCCCAGCGTCCTGCCCCTGAGCATCCCCATTCCCTGAGGGTTCCTACTGCATGGATCCTGCCCCCATCCCCAGTGTCCACCCACCCCAGGGATCCTGCCTCTGTCCCCAGTGTCACCCCCAGTCCCAGGGAACCTGCCCTGAGCATCTCCTTGTCCCAACTGTCACCCCCAATCTCAGGGTTCCTGCCCCAAATGTCCCCTTCCCAACCCAAGGATCCTGCCCCAAGCATCCTCCCCAGCCCCAAGTGTCACCCCCAGATCTGAAGATCTGCCTCAAGGGTCCCCCCCAGCCACTGGGATCTGCCCCTGAGCCCCCCCGTGCCGTGCCAGCCCCAGGCGTTCAACCCCCCCCGGCATCTCCTGCCTTCGGAACCCTCCAATTCTGCCCCTACGCATGTTCCTAACCCCTGAGTGTCCCCTTTTCCCCTGGGATGACACTAAGCCCAGCCTTAGGCACAGCCTAGAGGGGTGCCCCCGGGTGACACCAGGGCTGGTGTGGGGTCCCCACCGCTCGCTGTTCCGCCCGTCCCCTCCCCAGCCCTGCTCTTCGATGGCAGCACCAACCCCGCGCACCCCAAGCACATCGGGAGCATCGACCCCCACTGCGGTGTGGCCAACGTGGTGAGAGGTCTGTGGGTATGGGGGTGCACGGACTGGGAGGGTGGGGGAGAGGCTGGAGACCCCCCAATCTTCCCCTCGCCCTGGGATCTCACTGTTTAGGAGCCATTTGTGTCATGAGTTTGGGCAGGCTCAGCTGAGGTGTCCTGGGCTTTGGGGTGACTCCAGGCGATCCCGAAACTGCTTGGATCTGGGAGAATGGGAAAGATTTGGGGTGGGGGGTAGAAAGGGGCCCCAAACCCTCCCCCTGCTTTTGTGAGGTGGGGTGGGAGTGGTGGGGCACGCATATGAAGGGACACTTGATCTGATCGAGACATTTTAGGGTACCTAGGGGTGGGGTCGGGGGACATCATTTGGCGCTTTGTGCCGGGGGTGCTGACCCCCCCTGTCCCTCCAGACGCCTACAACATGGCCAAGCTGCTGTGTGACAAGTACTACATGTCCTCTCCTGACCTGGAGATCGAAGAGGTGAACGGTGAGGCCTGGGGGGAGTCCCTGCAGCAGTGGATCCTCGGGTGGCTTGTTTGGGGTTGGGTGGTGGGTGATGATGCTGACGGCCACTCTCCTTGCCCTGCAGCAAGCAACGCCCAGCAGCCCATCAGCATTGTCTACGTCCCGTCGCACCTGTACCACATGCTCTTTGAGCTTTTCAAGGTAACCCCAGCCCCCTTGGGGGACAGGTGCAAGGTTGCAGGGAGCTCCCCTAACCCACAGCCGCTCCGTGCCCGCAGAATGCCATGCGAGCCACTGTGGAGAGCCATGAGAACAGCCCACGTCTGCCGGCCATCAAGGTGATGGTGGCCCTGGGCCAGGAGGACCTCTCCATCAAGGTGCGTGAGGGACCACTGTCTCCATCCAGAGGGATCCCCAAACCCACCGTGAGGGGTGTGTGGTTCAGGGTGGGGTGGTCACCCCATAGTGTCTTGCAGATGAGCGACCGGGGCATGGGTGTCCCCCTGCGCAAGATCGAGCGGCTCTTCAGCTACATGTACTCCACCGCGCCTACCCCACAGCTTGGCACTGGTGGGGCTCCCCTGGTATGAGCCCCCCGGGAGGCACCGTGGGGACCCCTCGGGGATTGGGGATGAGGGATGGGGTGCGAGGGTGCGGCTGAGGGGGGGTATGGGGACGTTTGAGGGTGACTGGGGGTGGCATGGGGACATTCTGGAGTGGCTGGAGTGGAATGGGGTGCTTTGAGGGTGGCATGGGGAGGCTTGGGGGTACCTGGGGGAGGTGTGAAGAAGCTTGGGGGTGCCTGGGGGTGGTGTGGGGAGGTTTGGGCTTGGCATGAGGGCTTTTGGGGACATTTAGGTGTGGCTTGAGGACATTTTGGGAATGCCTAGGGGTGTCATGGAGACACTTTGGAGTGCCAGTGGGGACATTTGGGTATGGTAGGGTGGCGTGGGGACACTTTGGGGTGGCATGGGGTGGTCTAAGGGTAGTGTCGACCACCGGCGGACCCTCAAGGTGGCCTGTGGACACTGCTGGGTGCTGCTTGGGGTGGTTTGAGGCCACTTCGAGGTGGTGTGGGTTGCCCTGGGGGCACCGACCCCAGCGATAGACACCCTCTCAGCCCCTGCCCTTGCCCCCCAGGCCGGCTTTGGCTATGGGTTGCCCATCTCGCGCCTCTATGCCAAGTACTTCCAGGGGGACCTGCAGCTCTTCTCCATGGAGGGCTTCGGCACCGACGCTGTCATCTACCTGAAGGTGGGTCTGTGTCGCGGAGCAGGGGGGGCTGTGGCTCTGGGGGCAGAGCGCAGTGCCCTCCCCAGCACCATGTCTCCCGCAGGCTCTGTCCACGGACTCGGTGGAGCGCCTGCCTGTCTACAACAAGTCGGCGTGGCGGCACTACCAGGCTAGCCAGGAGGCAGGAGACTGGTGTGTCCCCAGCACCGAGCCCAAAAACACCTCCACCTACCGCGTCCCCTAGGGCCTCCCTGGGGGCTCGCGGCCCCCCCAGCCTGACGAGAGACCCTGCCCCCCCGGTGTCCCCCAGCACCCCAGAGTGGGGTTTTTTATGCCGGTGTGGGGGTTTTTAGCACCCCAGTTCCACCTCCCGCTGCCATTAGGGCTCACTGGGAAGCGTGGGAGATGGGGGGGGACACGACAGTGGGGCAGGAGGTCCCAGCACCTTGGTGGCACTTAGGTCCGTAGCTGTGGGTGGCATTAGCACAGCAGGGAACAGGCAGAGCCCCTGTTGCCTCCCCCCTCCACTTGGCCCCTACCACAGGAGGGAGTGCCCCAGGGCAGCCAGGGACTGGTCCTTTCCCAGTATGACCAGTAGCACTTCTTAGCCCCCGATGGGGTGGGGGGACCAGGCCTGAGCACACCAGCCCGTCCCTGCTGCCCGCGCCGTCCCCAGTCTTGCACTACTGAGCTGTTCTTGCCTGTGTGTGCCCCCTGCCAGCCGCGTGTGCCCCTCAGCTCCCTGCACCCCTGGGGGGTCCCCACATGCTCAGGAGCACCCCCCACTCCCCGGACCCCATCAATAAAATGGATGTTGACTGAGCTTCCTGCATGGTGCTTTGGGGTTCCCTGCCTTTCAGTGCCCCCTGTGCCTCAATTTACCCACCCCAGTGCAGTCACAGGGGGCACCTGGGGACACGGGGGGCTCAGGAATGGAGGGGCTGGGTCCTGGGGTGGGGGCCTTTCTGTCCCCCTGCCTCTCATTGCCTCCCAGCCTGGCACAGAGCTCCCCCCACCCCACCTTGTCTCCCAGCCCCATCCCATTCAGGTTCACAATGTTGGCACTGTTTTGCACTGGCCCTCAATACCCTTTTATTTCCTTGGGGGGTCCCCTGGGGCGCCGTCTGTGGGGCTGGAGGTCAGAGTTCACTCCCTGCACCCCGAAGGGGGGCTGTGTGTGTCGGGGGGGTCAGGCTGTACACTCCCCGGGCTGGGGGGCATGGGTGGGGGGTGGCTGTGAGCCCCTCAGGGGGTGATGGGACAGGGACGGGGGTCCACTGTGCCATTTGCATCCGGAAAGTGGGCCCAGGGGGCCCAGGCTGTGCCCGTGAGGTGCAGGGGTGCAGGCAGGGAGGGGGCGGCTGGGGGGGAGGCACATGCCACTCTGTTCTTATCCCAGCCTGGCAGCGCCATCACGGCACCGCATCCTGTGCCGGCGCCGGGCGCTTGTCTGGGGTCTGTGGGTGGGGAGGGGGTGCAGGGGTGCTCCAGCCCCCCCTTAGCTCCGCCGCTGCTCCTGGTCCTTCTTCTTCTGCTTCTCCCGCTGCTTCTCTGCCTTCTCCTGGGCCTTGCGCTCCTTCTCCACAGCCAAGCTCAGCTCCTTCAGCTTCCGCTTCAGCACCGCACGGTCCTGGGAGCTGCCCACGCCCAGCGCCTGCTGGCACAGCCGGGCTGTGGTGGTGCGGCCACGCAACACCACCACAGCTGTGGGGCACCGGCACCCCCTATTCTATGAACCAGCTCACCTGGACCACCTTGCACTCCCCGTCCTAAGGACCATCCTGCTGAGGTACCCGCATAGTCCCTTTGGGGTACCTAGAACCCACCCAACCCTCCTGCCCCATGGAGCACCCCCTGGGGTACCTAGAAACTCCCATATGCCTCCTTGGCTTGTCCATCGGGATATCTGGAACCTCTTCCCACTTCCTGCCACATAGAGCCCATGATGGGCCCCTTGGGGTACCTAGAACCTACCCAGACCTCCTGCCCCCATGGAGCAGGGTACCTAGAACCCTGTGCCCTACAACTGAGCCTGTTGGGGTGCCTGGGACCCCTACCTCCCAGCAGAAGAGCCCCCCAGCCCCGTACCTTGAGCTTGGCACCGTCGAGGTGCAGGAGCCGGGGACCATCGACACCGTGGGCGGAGAACTCCTCGGCGTAGCGCTCCAGGTTGAGGCTCTCCAACCACTGTCCCACCTGCTGGCACGTCCAGCCCACGGCTGCGCCGGGGGGCTCGTCCAGGAACTGAGGGTGGGGGTCCGGGGTTAGTGGGGGACCCCACAGTGCCTGGGGAGGGGGACCCCGACCCCATGTCCTGGCTTACCTCATCCGAGGACTGGGACAGAGTGTGGTAGGGGTAGGAGCACCTGGTGGCTGTGGGGCCAGGCAGGCGCGGGCTGGCGCTGGGCGTCGGGGAGTCCTCACTCAGTGTCGAGTCCTGGGGCAGCGGGAAGGCGAGGGCAGGGCTGGCCCCACTGCCCCACAGCGGCCTGCAGCCCCCAGCACCCACCCCATAGCCACCCTCCCCATGGGGCTCGGGCTCCTCATGGGGCTACCAGACCGTGTGGGGCTTTGGGCCCCTCTAAAGCCACCTTGACCCTATGGGGCTGTGTCCCCTGGCCCTACAGCTGCCCAGACCCATGGGGCTGTGCCCCTTGCCACTATAGACCCCCAGAACTATGGGGCTGTGACCCCTGCCCCTGTAGGTACGTAGCTCATGCACCCCCTTGTTCCTTGCAGCCCCTGCCCCATAGGGCTCCCATGCCATCCCCTACCCCTTGCCATGGGGCCGGGACCCCCGTCCCAGGCACTGACCTGGGAGGCGGATTTGGCAGGGCTGAGCCCCTCATGCCGGGGTGAGACAGTGGGTGACGACGAGCCGGGGGATGCCGAGCCCCTCGCACCGTCTGAGAACCAGGAGAAGGGCAGGAAGGGGGACCCCGAGGGGCGGCTGGGACCCTCGGCTGCCTCCCTGGGGACAGAGCCATGTCAGGGGCCGGGGCTGCCCCAGCAGCCCCCCGCCCTGGCGGGACCCTCACCTGCTGCCCATGGACAGGCGGTTGCTGCCCTTCTCCTTCCGGCTCTTGCTGGAGGACGCCCGGCGCAGGGTCACCCTGGGCACGAGGGACTGAGTTGGTGGAGAGTGGGGTGTCCTGATAGCTGAGCCCCCCCAGTGCCCCCTCCATGCATTCTGAGACATCTCCATCACCTTTCCAGCCTCTTCCTCCATCACACATCCATCCTTTCTTCTGTCCTCCATCCATCTCTCCCTCCATCCCCATCCATCTGCCCACTATTTCTCTTCCCATCCCTCCCTCTGTTTTCCCTCCATCCCTGCTTCCATTGCTCCTTCCATCGCCTCCATCCCTCAGCCTCTTCCCCCCCAGGACCGAGTCTCACCCCAAATCCAAGAATTTCCTCCTTGTTTTCCTGTCGAGCCCCACGGTGGGGCTGGCTGGCTCGGGGGGGCTCATGTCCCGGCTGTCGTCTGTGGAATGAGGATGGGGGTGTCACCCACTGTCCCCAGCGTGCCGGGGTCCCCGCGGTGGCTTTGGGGGTCTCACCTTCGCTGTGCCGCTGGGGCCAGGCGTCGCGGCGGGCGAAGCCGGGCGAGCTGTCGGAGCTGTGGCAGGACTTGGGCGAGGGGGTGCCCGCCAGCCCCTCCTGGGACGAGGCCTCGGTGAGGGGCCGGTACCGGCTGAGGGGGGGCGAGGGGGCGAGGGGCTCCCCCAGCGCCCGCCGCGACGCCCCCGCCTCGAAGGAGAAGGGCGAGGGGGCCGGGGCGCCGTCGCCCTCAGCTCCCTGGGGGCACACGGCACCGGAGCGTCAAACCCCTGCGCCCTCATCCCTCTCCCACCCCGGCGTCCCCCCGCCACCATCCCTCGGGGCCGCAGTGCCCCCAGCCCCCCGGCTCACCCCCGCCTCGGGCCCCTCGTCGCCCTCGGTGGAGCTGGCGCTGTCTCGCAGGCGGGAGCGCGATGGCCGGTGCCGGCGTCCCTTGGCCAGGAGCCGCGCGCGGGCCTTCTGCAGGCTGCTGTCCAGGCGCGGCGTCTCTGGAACCACAGCGGTAAAATCTGGGGGTGAAAGAGAGACCGGGGCAGAGAGAGAGAGAGAGAGACGGACAGACGGACGGGACGGGACAGGAGGAGGTGTGGAGGGGCAGACAGACAGGCAAGGAGGAGGCATGGGTGGATGGGCAGAGAGAAGAAAAACGTGGATGGATGGATGGACAGACAGATGGACAGGTAGGGAGAAGGAAGATATGGAGGGATGGACAGATGGATGGATGGACATACGGGCAAGGAGAAGGAAGAGATGGATGGATGGATGGATGGATGGATGGATGGATGGATGGGAACGGGGAAAAGGAGATGGATGGACAAATGGAGAGGTGAGAAGGAGATGCGAGGGAAGGATGGTTGTAAGAATGGATGGCATTCAGGTAAGGAAGATGTGGGTGGATGGATGGATGGATGGATGGATGGATGGATGGACAGACGGACAGGTGGATGGACAGACAGGTAAGGAAAAGGAAATGGTGGACAGATAGGTAGTGACAAGGAGGTGGGGGTGGAGTGATGGGGACAGGGATGGACAAATGGAGAGGTAGAGACAATGAGATGCAAGGGGGGGAAGGAAGGACAGATGGACAGGTAGGGAAAGGAGACAGAAGGGTAGGGGCAAGGATACAGGAGAGAGTGGTGTATGGATGGGCAGGCAGGGAGAGGGAAGGTGGGGCAGATGGACAGACAGACAGGGAGGGAAAAGGAGGCAGGGAGGATGGACAGGTGTATGGGGGGGAGGATACGACCAGGTAGAGGGACGGACAGACAGGGAGATTGGAAGGGGAGGCAGACAGGAGGAGAAGGCCAATGTGGTGGGGAGGGGACAGGGATGGGGGCGCAGGGACAGGGCAGGCGTCAAAGGGTGAGGGTCCCAGAGGAGATGGGAGAGGGAAGCATTGGGGACATGGGTGGATGGGGCACCCGGTGGAGTGGGACAGGGGACAGAGGGACAGAGAGAAGAGTTCAAAGAGCTGCCCCGGCACAGAGAGAGGGCAGTGGGGCGTCCCTGAGCGTCCCCGTCACCTGGGCGAGGAGGCTTTGCCCGGGATTACCCCGATGTCCCTGTCCCGCTGCCACCCCCTGCACCCCAACCCTGAGGAGCTGCTCTGGGCTGTGGCCCCTGCTGGGTCCCCACGGCTATGTCACCCTATGCTCATCCCTGTGCCCGCACCCATGTGCCGTGTCCCCCCCGTGAGTCCCCATGTCCCACCTCCCCCTGTGCATCCCCACCTCCCCCTGGGTGTCCCCACATCCCCCTATGCGTCCCCATGTCCCCCAACCCTGTGTCTGTCCCCACTCCCCCCTGTCCCCTGCCCCACACGTGTCTCTCTGTGGTGGCTCCATCCCCCATGCCCATCTCCATGTCCCCAGGCCCATCTCGGGCTCCCCCCTCGCTGCTGAAGGGCCGGGGGGCAGCACCCATGGGTGTCTGCACCCCACGGGCCCCCCGTGCTCACCAAAAACCTCATCCCCGTCCTGCAGTTTGGAGACCGACATGGTGGGACAGAGCTGGGGACAGAGGGGGGATCAGGGAGGGGGACCCCGACTCCAGCACACCCAGACCCAATGCGGGGGGGGGGGGGGGGGGGCAAGGGTGTGTCCCCCCCATTCCCAGTGTCCCACACCCTCAGCCTTGCAGCACTGGGAGAGGGGCAAGGACTTGGGAGGGGGGAGCAGACAGAGCACCCATCGCCCCATTTGAGGGGAGTCAGTCCCCGGGAGGATGTGGGGCGGGGGAGTAAGCAGGATGGGGCGGCGGATAAGGGGATGCTCTTTGCAGGGCAGACAGGAAGAGGTTAACACTGCCCCCCCCCCCCAGCCCCCCCTCCCTCGTTGGGGCGGGGGGCGATTCGAATGCCTCGGCAGCATGGGGGGGAGGGGGAGCAGAGCTGAGGCAGCTGCGCCCCCCCGGCCCCTCCCTCCCTCCAGGGACCCGAGGAGGGGGTGCTGGGCTGGGGGGGCGGGGGGGGACCGGGGATGCTGCCCGGGGAGGGGGGATTGGACCAGGGATGCTGTACGGGGCTGGATCCGGGGTGCGGGATGGAGGGGGGGGGAGGGGGTGGCGTGTAGGACCGGGGATGCTGCCCTGAGGTGGGGGGGCTGCACCCAGGATGCTGTACTGGCGGGGGATGGATGCTGTACCGGGGGCAGGGGGGGTCGGACCAGGGATGCTGTACGGGCCGGGGCTGCTGCACGAGGGATGGATGGACCGGGGATGGGGGGGCAGCACCGGGATGCTGTACCGGCAACGGGGCTGGACCGGGAATTCTGTCCCGGGGCCGGGATGCCCGGGGTGGGGCCCCTCTCCGGTGGGTGCCCCCTCCTCCCCCCAGCTCCCCGCACTCACCCCGCACTCACCCCGCTCCCGGGGCATCCTGCGCTCCCGCCGGGCGCCGTGGAGCCGGGGCCGCCCCGCCGGGCCGGGGGCCGCGGGGCGGGGGGGGGGGGTGGCGGACAGGAACCCGGAAACGGGCGGGGAGGCGGGGGGGGGGCCGGGAGCCGCCGCCCCGCCCCGAACGGACCCGTCCGGGCGCGGCTCCGCCGGCACCGGCACCGGGGCGGGGGTGGGGGGTGCTGAACGGACAGCGCCGCGGCGCGGACAGACGGACAGACACACGCACACGATCCGTGCGCACACACACACCGCACACACATCCTCTGTGCACAAACACACGCGCTGTGCACACACCTCTATGCACACACACGTGCCGTGTTCACCCCCATAGACAACCTCTATGCACACTCACACTGTACACACACACACACGCACGCACGCAAACCCGGTACACACAGTGTGCACACACCACCGTGCACACACACAACTCCGTGCACACTCACACATGCACGCAGCCGCTATGCACATGCACACACTGTGTATACACCTCCATGCACGCACACACTCGCACTGTAAGCATGCGCTCCATACACACACTGTGCACACATTTGCACACCCACACACCATGTGCATCCCCATACACACCCTCTGCATGCTCACACTGCACATACACACAAACATATATACAGTGTGCACAGACACAGGCTGTGCATACAACTCCATGCACACACACACTCACACTGCAAGCATATGCTCCATGGACGCGCACACGGCACACACACCTACCATGTGCACCCCCATCCACACCCTCTGTGCACACTCACACTGCACACACACGTACGCACGCAACCCCAGTACACACACACGCTGTGCACACACCTTCATGCACTCACACCCCCGTGCACACTCGCACATTCCATGCACACACACGTGCACAAGTGCCCCCTATCCTTCCCACTCATCCCAATGTCCCGTCCTTTCCACTGCCCTTACTGCCCCCTTAATCCACCCCACTCCTCCCAGTGCCTCCCATCCATCACCAATCTGTCCCACTCCTCCCAGTGCCCCCTGCTCCCAGTTCCCCAATCCATCCCACCCCTCCCAGTGCCCCCCCTACCCCCAATCCCCCCCACTCCCGCAGTGTTCCATTCCTCCCAGTGTCCCCCACTCCCCCAATCCATCCCATTCCCCCCAGTGTCCCCAACTTCCCCCGTGACCCCCACTCCCCCAATCCACCCCATTACTCCCAGTACCCCCCACTCCCCCACTGTGTCCCACCCCTCCAGCACTCCCCCCTCCCCCCGTTGCCCCCCTCCCCCGGCACACGGCGGGGGGGCGCGGGGGCAGCAGGGCGCGGGGGTACATAGGTACATTTATGTATAGTATATACAGCACAGGTACACGGGTGAGATTAAATAACCCAGCACCCCCGGGGCTCCCGCTCCGCCCCCCCCTTAAATACCACCCCCCCCCCCCGCTCCCAAGTGGCTCCAATCCAGTCGGACCCCCCTCTCCCCGCCCCCTCCCCCCACGTGCCCCTCTCCTCCCCCTCCCAGTATAACCAGCTCTGGCTCCCAGTTGCCCCCACATCCAGTTACTGTCGGAGACTCGGAACTTCGGGGCGGGGGGAGCAAAATAGAAACAAAAACTAAAGGGGGGGGCCCCGAGCCGAGGGGCTGGGACCCCCGACCCGGCTGGAGTTGGCAAATGCGGGGTGTCCCAGCCCCAGAGAAATACTGTGATTTATGGGGGGGGGGATATTTACAGTGGGGGGTGAGGGCATCTCCCCCCCTCCAAAGGGGGAACCCCCATGTGTCCCCGCCTCTGCCCAGGGAAGGCAAAAGCCCTGGGGTCGGGGAGGGCAGTGGTGGGTGCTGGGGGGCACTGGGGGCGCCCCTCCAGCCATGTCCCTGCAGTGGGGTGTCAGGCAGCCCCCATCCCCAGGGGAGGCAATGCCCCCCCCACCCACTGCAGGGGTTGGCAAAGGCTGAGGGGTCCCCCCCAGGGTAGCAGTGGTGGCACTGGGGGGCACTTGGGGTCCCCCTCCACGGCGAAGGTCTGCAGTGTCCCAGGCATTGAACCGGCGGCTGAGTCCAGAGGGGCCAAAGGCAGCTGCCCCCCCCCCCCCCCCCCACTGCTCCAGGAGAGTCCCAGGAGGAGCTGGGGGCAGCTTACAGCGTGCCCCCCGCTTTGCTCCCCAATATGGCTCACGTTTGGGGGGTGAGGGCATTCCTACCTCCCCCCCAGTGTCTAACCGGGGTGCCAGCTCTATGCCAGGGCGCAGGGGGGGTCACGTCGAAGGGAGGGGGTGCTTGGGGAAGGGGGAGGCCTGGGGGGCCACGCCCCCCCCCCAATCGGTCCATCACGTCACCACGAGACTCACACTGGACACAGACACGAACGCGGGGTCCCGGACCCCCAAAACCCCCCAGAGATGCACCCTGCACCGCCCCCCCCCCCGCTGTCTGCGCTTCCCGAGGGACGGGGGGGCACCAGGAGGCCTTGGCAGGGATCGTGCCCCCTCCCCAGTGGGGCAGGGGTGGGGAGGGGTGGGATGGGGCTGGGGGGGAGAGGGGCCCCCCCCGAATCGCTGCGGTTTGAGGGCGGTTTAAGTCGGGTTGGAATTTTTCAAAGTCTGCAGCTTGGCCTCCAGTTCGGAGATCTGAAAAACAGGAAAGGGGAGAGGTCTCAGCGGGGGGGTGGGGTGGGGGGACACGGGGGTGAGGGGGACACGAGGGGAGTGGGGGGACACAGGGACAGGGGGTGAACATGTAACGAGGGGGTGGGATGGGGATGTGGGGATCCGACTGGGGGGACCGGACTGGGGGGGACAGGACACAGAGGGGCAGGACATGGGGGTGCCGGGGTGGGGGGAGACATGGGGCTAGGGGGAAGGAGTGCTGGGGTGGGGCAGGGGGTACAGGGATGGGGGGGTGCAGGCAGGCATGGGTCTCTGTGGGTCGTTTGGGGGTGATGCAGGGGGGTGCCTGGGGAGGCTCTGCTGGGTGCCAGGGACCCCCCGCTGCCCATCTGCGCCCTGGTGCCCCCCGGCCCAGCGCGTGCTGCCCCCCCACTCTGGGCGCTGCGGGATCCGGTGACGCTGCGAGGATCTGCCGTGACCCAGCATGGATCCAGGAAGGCGCATGCGGAATCCAGAGCTATCCCTGGTGGGATCCAGCATGACCAGCATGGGATCCACTCCAAGAGGGGATTGAGCATGACACCACGCCCTGCGCAGATCTACTGGGAGCCACTGCGGGATCCCCAGCAGGCAGGCCGGGATCCAGCGCACAGGATGATCTCTTTTGATCCATTACGGGATGTCAGACCCTGCCGCAGGATCCACTGCAATCCAGTGTGGGATCCGGTGCCAGGAGGATTGGGATGTGCCAGCATCCAAGCAGATCCACTGCAATCGGATGCCGTGGCAGAAGCACAGTCCAGTGGGAGCCGGCACCCAGAGCAGATCCACCAACGGTGTGGGATCCAGTGGCCGGAGCTCAGTCCGGAGGGGAGCCAGCGCCCCATGCAGCTCCGCCGCCACTCGGCGTAGGATCCAGCGGCTGGCACGCACCAAGAAGATCCACTGCGATCCATCTGGGATCCAGCGGCGACGGGATCCCACGAGCGGCGTGGTGGGGCTGGCTGTGCCCACGGGGCTCAGGGGCAGCCCATGTCCCAGCGCCCAGTGCCCACCTTCTCCTGCAGCTTCTCCATCTCCTCCTTGTGCGCCAGCTCCGATTCCTCCAGCACCCGCCGCTGCGCCGTCTCCTTCTTCAGGAACTCTATCTCCCTGTGGAGCCAGCGCATAGGGGCACGTCACCCCCCACCCGGTACCAAGGGGACCCCAGGACTTGGGCATCAGGGAGGACCGTGCTCCATGGGGTGGTGGTCCCAAGGCACCTCCCAGGGGATGAGGGATGCCTAGGAATAAGCTGGGATGAGTTCATATAAAGGGGAAGGTCCTTGGACGTGGGATGGTCCCTACACAGGAGATGGTCCATGCCCAGGGATGAGGGATGCCCAGGAAGGATCTGGTGCCCCAGGGATGGTTTTCTGCCCAGAGGAGGGTCCGTGCCCAGGAAGGGATTGTTGCCCCACAAGTAGGTCTATGCCAAGGGCACGTCCCAGGCCCAGGGGATGGTTCATGCCCAGTGCCATGCTCTGTGCCCAGGGCACAGGGGTGCCGGGAAGGGTCGGTGTCCCAGGGATGGGCCCATGCTCGGGGGTGCTCCACGCCCTAGGAGGATCGGTGCCCACGCCCAGCGCTGCCCTCACTTTTGCTGGTACTCCTTGATGAGCCTTTTAGCCTTGCTGTACTTGCGCTCCAGGGTCTGGTACTGCGCCTGGGTCTCCTTGAGGTGCTCATCCACTGCCTGGCAGAGGTTTTGCGCCTCCATCCAGTACCCCTCCAGCTTCTCCATCCGCTCCTTGTTCTCCTCCACGCTCTGCTCCAGCTGGGCCTTCTCGGCCCGCCAGCGCGCCTTCTCCTGCTCCAGGCACTGCAGCTGGGGACAGCGGGGTCAAGGCATGGCACGTCATGGCACAGTACAGCATGGTATGATGAGGGGTCTTGGAGGTAGATGTGGGGACCCAGGAGATCCAGGGGTCCTGGGGAGATGGAGGGGGCTTCTGTGCCCGCAGGGAGCCAGGCACCCACTCACCTTCCTCTTCAGCTGCTGGATCTCGGCCTCGGTGACAGCGTGCTTGATCTGGAGCTGCAAGAGGTGCCAGGAGTAGGCATGGGGCAGGCACATCCCTGTGCCGCTCCTGGGCGTGTGCACAGACAACCGCGGGCGGGCACGCTCCCTGGGCACCCCCCCATCCCCTCTCACCTCCTTGAACTTGTGCACCAGCTTTTCGGGGTCCATCTCCACAGGGGAGAGCGCATCCTCATTCTCAGCCAGCTCGAACACCTCGATGGCCATTTCACTGCTGGGGAACATGGGGCTCATCTCCTCCTCCTCGTCCGTGGCATACTCGCCTGTCTGCAGAGGGCACGGAGTGGCGCTGGCTCACAGTGCCCCAGCCTGGCACCCCCACTCTCATCCCACATGGGGAAACTGAGCCACCAGCCCCATACTGTGTGTGGGAATCCGATCTGCTCCCTCCCAGGTGGGTGCTGTGCCCTCACCTCCTCATCATCCTCAGTGTACTGGGTGTAGCGCTGCTCAATCATCTCCCGCTGCCACCGCTCCTGCTCCAGCGTCTGCTGGATCAGCTGCGCCACCTCGCTCTGCTCCCCAGGCTTCTCCCGCCCGATCAGGAACCTGCAGGGATGGGGGGCTCAGCCAGGGGTAAGGCTCCAACTGGGGGGCCTGGGGGACACCAAGGTGGCCCAGCCAGGTGACATCCCTACCAGGACAGGCAGTGCTCCTGGGGGGTGGCAAATCTGGGGGGATGTTATGGGGCTCGTGGATGAGCCGGGGGCTGGAAGGATCTTGGGCTGATGTGGGTGCATTCTGGGGGACAGAGGGCACACAGTAGGCGTGGGGACTGGGGGGCAGACATATTTTGGGGCAGGGGGAGGGTGCTGGCCTGGGAGCTGGGTGCTCTGGGTCAGGCTATGGGGCAGGGTGCTGCAGGGGGTCTCCTGGCCCCCAACCACCCCAGCCCCAGGCCCTACCGGACGCGGCCCTTGGTGTTCCTGAGGACGGAGGCGGCGAAGCTCTGTGTCACCCCCACCAGGCTGGTGCCATCCACCTCCACGATGAGGTCATTCACCTGAATCCTGGGGACACGGGGGCTGTCACAGCAGTGCCACCCCTTGCCCATCTTTCCAGCATCTCCCACCCTGAGGAACATCTGGCACATCTGCCTGCTCCCACACCGGCTCCTCCATCACCTCCCAAGCCCGTGGTCGGGCGTCAGGAAGATCCAGGTGGGCCGTTGGGGCCCTTACCTGCCGTCCCGGTGGGCCGCGCCTCCCTCTGTCACGGTCTTGACGAAGATGCCCAGCTTCTCCAGGCCCATGTCAGCCCCCGCGCCCATGCCGATGATGCTGATCCCCAGCCCTTCGGAGTCTGCAGAGATAAAGCCACCACAGGGGTCCCCTCCATCACGTCCCCAAGGTACAAACAGAGCCCCGGGGTGCAGGACAGAGTGAGCACCCACCTTTCTCCAGCTCCACGGGGAAGAGGTCGAGCCGCTCCACCCTCTTCTCCAGCTCGTACTCGGCTGACGCAGCCATGGGGTCGACGTCTTCATTGCGGCGGTCATAGTCTTCATTGGAGTAAGTGCTGAAGACCTACTGGGGCAGAGGCAGCTGCTCAGCAATGGGGTGGGAACGTGCCGCACGCACACACCGCCCCGGCACCGGTAGCACCATGGCTGAGGGGGCATCCCAGGGCTGGGGGAGCCCCGGGCAGGGGCACAGGGGGAGGTTTACTGAGCCTATGAGACACTGGAGAATCTCCTCACGTCACAGAGCGCGGGGGGAAGTGGAGGAAGCACAGAGGGTTTGGGGGCAAAGAGAGCGCCGTGCCCTGCACCCCAAGGACAGGAGAGGGAGTGGATGGACAGAGGTGGATGAAGGGGGGGAGGGATGAAATGGCAGATGGAAGGATGGAGGATGGACAGACAGATGGATAGATGGAGGGGTGGATGGAAGGAAGGATGGATGGACCAATGGATGGAAGAATGGAGGAATGGAAGGAAGGATAGATTGAAGGGAAGATGGAGGGAGGGAGGGATGGCAGGATGGAGAAATGGATGGATGGATGGATGGATGGACGGACGGACGGACGGGCTGTACAGGCACTGCTTGCTCTGAGTCACACAGTTTGGGGAGGGCAGAACTGGGTTGCTCTCTCTTCCTTTCATCCTTCCCCAGGCAGGGGAAGCCCATCACCTTCTCGTGGTCCAAACTGCCCAGCCTCAGGACTGAGGCTGCCCCGTCCTCCTGTGGGTCTGGGGGCACTGAGGTCCCCAGCCACCTGCAGTCCCATGGGAGCGGGGACGGGGAGTGCTGGGATGGCCAGGGCCTCGTGGCAGCCCCTATCCACACCCAGGGAGGGAACCCAAGCGGGAGCAGCTGGCTGGAGCGGGGTAATGAGAAGCAGAGGAGGTTGGGGCTGCACATGTATGATTCTGTGCCATAATGCCCCAAATCCCTGGGGATTCTGATCCCTGGCGTGGGGCAGCCCCAAATCCTCCGGCTCAGGAGGGGCTGGAGGCAGCCCCACACTCCCCCCGGGGCTGGGTGACCCCACACCAGGCACTGAGGTGGATATGCCACCAAATGGTGTCCCCAGTGGGAGCGGGGGGCCGTGTCCCTGCCTCCCACAGGCTGCCAGCACCCCTGTCTGGATGGGGCCAGGCTGGCAGATGTCCCGGGGGGCCCCGATCCCGCGATGCCGCCAGGGCGGGGGGATTAGGGCTAACACCGCAGCACTAAACCTCGCAACAAAGAGTATTAGGGATGAGTGTCAGGGGCCATCGCACAAAGCCCGGTGACACCCACAGATGGGCAGGACCCTCCCGGGTGGCACGCAGGGGTGCCGGGGGGAGTGGGCCAGGGGACGAGCCTCCATCCTTCCATCATCAGGGGGTTTGGGGGGCTGTGAGCACAGTCCCCCCGCTGCGGGCACACGGTGTCCCCTGTCCTGAGGGGTTGGGGATGAGCCAGGGGCCTGAAGTGGGTTCCAAGGGAGAAGCAGCTGGAGCCAGAGGGTGCCCAGGAGACCAGGCTGTTGGCATGGGTCCCCATCCTGGGCAAAGGGTGCCCACATCGGGGCTCACGCTGGCGCTGGGTGAGGGTCCCCAGCACTCCTGGCCCAACCCCTACAGAAGGTGGGGGGGCTCAGCATCATCCGTGCACCCACGGGGCAGCTGGGGTGCTCAGACACCGGGGTCCCCTCCACCCGTGCACATGAGATCCCCACCATCACCCTGCAGAGAGGCTGAGGCAGTGCTGTGGGTAGCAGAGCCCCCCAAAAAGCCCAGCTGCCCCTCCATGGGCGGGGGGACACCCTTCCCAGGGCTGGGCTGGCGGATTCCCGTGGGACCGAGACCCCCGCCAGCGTGCAGCCCCCCGGCACGCTGCCACCACTGTCCCCTGCCCCGGCCACCACAGTCCCTGTCTCCCCGTCCCAGGTGGGGCCACCCACCCGCTCTGACTCAGAGACAGAATATAGGCCGGGGCGCTAAAAATAACCCAGCTCCAGCACAAAGCAACCGCTGCTGCTCCGGTTGGGGGGACTCGAGCAGGAGAGCACCCCAAAATAGCTGCACAGCCCCGTCTCCCCTTGCACCGTCCCTGGGGAAGCATCCCAGATGGGGACCCCAAACTCAGTGGGGTCCCCGCCAGGGAACAGGCGATGCCGCCCCACACCCGGCTGTGCCACTTCCCCTTCCTTTGCTTCCCCAAACGGTCCTGGGCACCCAAGAGGGGGGCAAATCCGCCCCGCCCAGTGCCATCTCGTCCCCAGGACCCCCAGTCTGAGGGGACTCGAGCACCGAGGGACTCCTGGGGACCAAGGGGAGAGGGTGGCAGTGCGGCTGCCGCACCCAGCACCCCATATCCGAATATTCTGGGCATTCCCACCCAAAAATATGGGGAGGGTCTTGGCCCATGCTGGGCAGGGTGTTGGGCTGGCATTGAGTGCTGTGCCGGGGACACCTCATTGGGTCCCAGTGCCACCATCACACTGACCCCAAGGAGTCCAGCCCGCGCTAAGGCAGGGCCCTTCATTAGCCGGCTCGTTAGCAGGCAGCCACGCTCCATCCCCAGCACAAGGGCATGGCCAAGTGGGACGCCATGTCCCATGGCTGGGGACAGGGGGCACAGACACCCCCTCTCCCCATCCCCAGCGCAATCCCCACACAGGAGTAGGTTTGGGTGTCGCACCCCCACACCGGGCTGCCCCCCTGCCTGGGGTAACCCCTGTCCCAGCCACCCCCATCCCCAGGCGGTCTCACCTGGATGGGGGCCGTGCTGAACTGGATCTTGCGGTTGGGGACGGGCTCCTCTTCCTCGGACAGCCCAGGGATCTCCACACACCCTGACTCGGGTTCATAGAGCCCTTCGGCCTCCTCCTCCTCCTCCAGCCCACTGCCCCCCGAGTCCTCCCCAAGCCCACTGTAGGCACTTATGTCCACTAGGTCCGCTTCGGAGAAGTCCTCCTTCTTGGTCTCCTCACAGGCATCGCTTTCTTCTGCCCGCTCACCCTTGACGCCCTCCGAGCCCGTGGCTGCCTCTGAGCCTCCTTCCAGCCGGGGGATGGCAGGTGTTGGACCCTCGGCTTCCTTGGCTGGTTGGGGTGCGGGCACTGGTTCACCCGCCGCCGCCACCTCCTCCTCTTCCTCGGCCTCGCCGCTCTCCTCCACCTCTACCGGCTTGATCTTGCAGACCTCCTGCACCCGCAGAGTGGCCGTCTCCTTCTCTGCTGGCCGGCCGCTCTTCCCCGATGCCTTGTCCTCCTCCGGTGGCCTGGCGCGGGCCGGGGCAGCGTGGCCATCACCTGGCCGTCCAGCCTCGGTACTCGGCAAGAAGACCCGCGGCCGCTTGCCCACCACCTTGGCATTGAGAGGTCCTCCCGCTCGCCCCGGCGCCTTGTGGAGATTGTTGCGGAGATCGGCCTTCTCGAAGACAGCGCTGAGCTGGCTGACCGTAGGCGAGACAGCTTCGGTGTCCAGCTTGTCCAAGGACTCGGTGCTGCCATTGAACCTCACCACCACATCCAGCTTACGGTCCTGGAACCCAGCTCGCTCCTTGCGCAGCAGGAGCTTGGTGGTGGAGGCTTTCTCCTGTGGGCTCCTCTCGAAGATCTTGCGGGTCTCCTGCAGCTTGGAGAACGGTTTGTCAGGCTTGGAGTCGAAGCGGCTGACCCTCTCGGAGACGCTGGTGCCCAGCTTGAGGAGGTGGCCCTGGTCCACGCTCTCGCCCAGGCTGCCGGCGCGGGGCAGGGAGAGGCGCACGGGCTTCTCCTTGCCCTTGGCCAGGTCGCAGGCGCCCTCGGGCCCCGTCCCCATCTGCAGGAACATGTTCTTGATGCGGTGCACGTTGGAGCCATACTTCTTCCCGCGGCTCTTCTTCCCGTCCTCGCCGTCCGCCGCCTCCTTTGTGGGCGCCAGGGCTTGGATGGAGGCCTCGTAGGCGTTGCGGTGGGGGGAGGCGCTGCGCAGCCCCCCGGGGGGGGCCCCCCCGCCGGCCCCTGCCCTCAGCATCCCGCCCCGCGCCGCATCCCGCGCCGCATCCCGCAGCCGCCAGGGATGCTCAGGCCATGCCCGGCCCTTCCTCCGCTGCCTCCTCTGCCCCCCCGGCCCCTGGCTCCGCGGTGATGGAGCCGCTGCCTCCTCTTCCTCTTCTTCCTCCTCTTCCCCTTCTCCGCGCGGCGATGGAGCCGCTACGCCCCGCGCCTCCCCTTCCTCCGCTGCCTCCTCTTCCCCTTTCTCCGCGGTGATGGAGCCGCTGCCTCCTCTTCCTCCTTTTCCTCCTCTCTCTCCTCTCCCCGCGCGGCGATGGAGCCGCTGCCCCCGCGCCTCCCCTTCCTCCCCTTCCTCCTCTTCCTCCCCTTCGCTCCCCGCGCGGCGATGGAGCCGCTGTGCCCGCCCCGCTGCCCGCAGAGCCCGCTGGGGCTTAGCGGCGCGCTCGTTCTTCCTCCTCCTCCTTCTCCACCTCCTCCTCCTCCTCCGCCGCGGGGACCCCCGGCACCCCCGGGACCCCCGCCCGCAGCAGAGACGCTTCGTGGGCGCCGCCCCGCCCGGAGCCCCCGGATCCGTCCCCGGAGACCCCCGGCTCTGCCCTCCATCCTTGTCTGCTCCTGCCCCTCGAGCTTTTTCCCCATCTCCCCTCCAGCTCTGTCCCCCCCATCCCTGTCTGCTTCTGCCCCGTCACCCCCAGCTTTGTCCCCATTTCCCCCCAGCTTTGTCCCCCCCATCCCTGTCTGCTCCTGCCCCTGTCACCCCCAGCTTTGTCCCCATCTCCCCCCAACTCTATCCCCCTGATCCCTGTCTTCTCCTGCCCCATTCCCCCCTATCTCCATCCCCGTCTCCCTCTCAGCTGTGTCCCTATGTGTGTGTCCCCCCGGCTGGGCTTCATGTCCCCCCAGCTCCATCCCTATCCCCCCAGCTCTGTCCCCATGTCCCCCTCAGCTCTGTCCCCGGATACACCTCCAGCTCTGCCCCCTCGCGTCCCTGTCTGCTTTTGCCCCTGTCTCCCCCAGCCCTGTTACCATGTCTCCCCACCCCAGTTTGTACCCACATCCCCCCATCCTGTCCCTGCACCCCTCTGGCTCTGACCCTATGTCCCCCTGCTCCTCTCCCCGTGTCCTCCCAGTTTTGTCCCCATGTCCCCCTGCTCCTCTGTACCCCGGTTTGTCTGTGTGTCCCCTTTCCTTGCCCCTCCTATGCACCCATCCCCAAAGCCCGCCACACCTTGTCCTGGGGTGTCCTGGGGTGTCCCCACAGGGCCCCTATTTACTTTCTGTCCCCATAAATTGGACCAGCACCCCCAGATGCCTCCCCGTGGCGCCAGCAGGCGGGGAAACCGAGGTAGGAGGACCCCAGTGTAGGGGCGCGAGGTGCTGGACGCCTTCCTCCCTGTGTCTGCAGGGCATGTTTTGTGGGGTTATTTGAGGGTTTGCTGTCTCCCCACCAGACATGAGGTGAGGTGGGGGCAGAGTCGGCAGCCTGGGACCTTGCTAAGGTCCCCAAAGCACGGGAGGAGCACCCCGAGGGGGTGGGGGACAGGTTGGGGGGCACCCCTGCTACCCAAAGTGGGGGAGCACGCAGGCACCAGGACCCTGCAGATGCTCCATGTTGCCCGACTCAGCCTCCTGGCCCTTTATGCGTGACGAAGCGTGACGCGATGTGACGTGGCGCGACGTCTTCCCCACAGCCACCCCTTTCTCCTTCCACTGCCGCCATTCCCCCCCTCCAACCCCACTGCAGGGCCTGGCCCCACCGCCAGCCCCTCGCATCCCAGTGCCCCCTGATCCCCCCCCGACAGGGGACCCCATCCCTCCGCCCCCCCCGTGCTCGCACACACATGGGCACACGCACGCTCCCCATCTCCGTGCCACATGAGGGTACACGCGTGTGTGGGGCAGCGGTGCTGGCCGTCTGCAGCCACCCCACCTGGGGCTCAGCTGTCCCCAAGTGTCCCCCCACCCTTCTGTGCCCATTTGTGCCCCCCCACCTCGTGGCCCCAGCACCCATGAGTAGGGGCTCTGGGACGAGCCCACCCAGGGAGACCTCACTGCACCCCCCAGGGACACGGGAGCCCCTCGGCACCCTGGCTGCTGGAGGGGCTCGGTGACACCGGGCGTTGGCGGCAGGAGGTCGCCATGGTGATGTTTGTCCCACCCCTCATGTCCCCGTTGGGACCCCTCAAGAGACCACTAGGACAAGCCCACCCAGGGGACACGAGAGCCCCTCAGCACCCCTGCTGCTCAGTCCCACCAGGTGTTGGTGGCAGAAAGTGGCCATGGTGGGGTCATGTCCCCCCCGTGTCCCCAGTGGGACCCTCCCAGGGGACACCAGGATGAGGCCAACCAGGGAACATGGGAGCCCCTTGGCACCTCCGCTGCTGGCGTTGGTGGCAGGAGGTGGCCGTGGCGGGGTCTGTCCTCCACTGTGTCCCCTCGGAGCCCCCCCAGGGCCCCCCCTCTAGTCCAGCCCCGCTGTCTCCGTCAGTCAGCGCTGGCCCCGCTCCCGCAGACGAAGATGGAGGGCCCCGCACTGCTCCAAGTCTGGGTGCTGGCAGGCGAGTGGCACCCGCGTCACCCCCGGGGGGACATGGACAGGCTGGGGGGACCCCCAGTGGGGAGGGGATGGGTACCCCAGGGCAGGATGGGGAAGTGGGGTCCTGGCAGAAGGGGACAGGGGGAAAAAGGCTGAGACGTGACTGAGCTAAATAAAGCTGTCCTGTCCCTGGTGGCAGCTGGGACAGAGGGGACCGAGTAGGGCCGCTGCTGTCCCTGTCCCCATCCCCATCCTCGTCACTGTCCCCATCCCCACCTCCTCCTAAATACAGCCACCCCCCTGTCTCAGGACACCTGGTGGGGACACATTTCTGCCCCAGCCGGGTATCCAGGGGGCTGTGGGCTCCCACGAGTCATCCCGGGGTCTCTGGGCAATGGGGACACTGAGGCAGGGAGGAGTTGCTCTCCCAAGCCCAGGCTCTAGCCCCATGCCTGGACACAGCTGTGGCCCTGGGGGGGTCCTGGGCCACCCTCCCCGACCACCACGTCCTCCCCGACCACCGCGTCTCCTCCGAGACTGGAGCCGTCTTCGTCCATGAGCTGGAGCAGGAGCTGTTCCAGGAGGCCTTCTTTGACGGGCATGAGGATGACGACGGTGAGGACCGGGCCGGGGGGAGCGGGGTGAGCAGTGCTGGGCTGGGAGGGATCTGGGTTTGTTTATGGAAGGCACTGGCTAATGCCTCCCCCCACCCCGGGCATGACCACAGCTGGGCCATCTGCTCATCCCTCCCTCCATCACCTCAAGCTGCGGCAGGGGAGGCTTAAACTGGTTATCAGGAAAAATGTCTTTACTGACCGAGCGGGGAAGCCCTGGCAGAGGCTGCCTGGGGCAGGGAGGCAGTCTCCATCCTGGAGGGGTCGTGCAGATGTGGCGCTTTGGGACAGGGTTCAGTCAGCACAGTGGGATTGGGCTGACAGTTGAACTGGATTACCCTAGAGGTCTTTTCCACTCTCAGTGATTCCATGATTCTATGATCCTGTACTCCCTCCCTCCATCCCTCCATCCATCCTGTCCTCTATCCACCCCTCCATCTCCCCATCCACACCTCCACCCATTTGGGGACCCCAAAGCACCCTGGTATCACGCCGTTAACTCCATCCAGGAGGAGCATCCCTTCATTCCACACTGCTGAGGGCTTGGGGTCACCTCCACTTGGGGTCATTCAGCTCAAGAAGGGGGACAGGACCCCCCTGGGGCACAGCCAGAGCAGCAACCACTCGTGCTTCCTTGTTGGGACCAGTTTGCTAGGGAAGGGCTGGCAGGGTGGGGGATCACCCACAGCACAGCCTGGTGGCATCTGTGCCTGTGTCCATCCCCAACCTGTCCATGTGTCCTGGCACCCAGTGGCTGCCCCCATCACCTTCCACGCCCACCTCCGGGACCACCCCGACCTGCCACGGTGGCTGCGGTACATCCAGCGTGACCCCCACCAGCCAGGCTACCTCTACGGCTGCCCCACGGCCACCGAGGTGGGCACCCACACCATTGAGGTAGGTGCTGACTCTCATGGTCCCATGCCAGTGGGTCACACTGAACAGGGGAGGCTCTTGCATCTTGGGGGTCTCCTTGGCTTGCAGGTGCTGGCGTACAACCGGCATACCTATGGGACAGCGTCGCAGCGCCTCATCATCACCATCACCCCGGCTCCAGGTAAGGCCTGTGCACACCAAATTGCACCAGGCTGCCCTGGAGCCCCCCACAATGAGCATGGGGGGTGCCCACGGGTGCCATGTGTCCCTACAGATGGGGAGCCACCGTACCAGGGTGAGTTCCTGGTGGGCAACCGGAACGTGGAGGAGTTGCTGCCAGCAGCCGTGCAGGAGACCTTCCTCCAGGTCACAGCTGGCGTCTGGGAGCGAGATGACCTCCGTGTCATCAACATCACCTCCGCGCTGGACCGTGGTGGCCGCGTCCCGCTGCCCATAGAGGGACGCAAGGAGGGGTACAGGCAGAGCCGCGGCGCTGAGGTGCTGGGGTTGCTCCGCCCAGCCTCTGGGCATGGGTTTCGGGGTGACCCCTGGCCGTCTCCCCTACCCTGGCAGGGTGTACGTGAAGGTGGGCTCCTGGGGCACCTTCTCGCCGTGCCTGGTGTCGGCCGCCTCGCCGCAGAGCCGCTTCCGCTGCAGCCTGGGCCAGCAGCCCCTCGCCTCCTGCTATGACACCTTCGCCCCCCGCTTTGCCATCCACTGGTGCAACCTCACCCTGGTGAGACTCTCGGCCCCCCGATATCCCATGTGACCGCCCCCGCGGAGAACCCCTAACCAGCACCCCATTGCAGCTGCAGGTCTGGCCCAGCCCCACGGCACCTGGGCCGGTGTGGGGTTCCGGGGTGCTGGAGGAAGAGGGGAATTTCCAGCCACCCACCGAGGCTCCCCCCCAGGACCTGCTGCCCGGGTACCTGGTGACGCTGCTGGTGCCGCTGGCAGTGGCCGCGCTGCTCTGCCTGCTCCTGGGCCACCTCATGTGCTGCCGCAGGGAGGGAGTGTGAGTCCAGGGGTTCGCTCAGGGCGGGGATCCCCAACCCCAGCCAGGGCATGGACATGCCACACCGGGTGCCCCTTCCTCGGCCATCATGGCCCTGGGCAACCTGGGGGTGGCGAGAGCTATTCCTACCATCTTTATATTTTTTTCCCCTTTTTCCACGGTTTCACAGGGCAAAACGGGACCTGGCAACATCTGAGTGAGTCCCTGCACCCGGGCCAAGCTATGGGGGTGCTGGGGGGCTGCTTTTGGGGGGGCTTGGTTGTGACTAAGAATGAGGTGGACCAGCGGGGATGGGGATGGGGATGGGGAAGAGAGGGGTACAGTGAGCACTCAGCTGTTACAGAGGTGACGGAGCCCAAAGGTCTCCCTAAAGGGCCCCCCTCAGCCTCCCTCCTCCCTTCCCCACACCTTGGTGCCCCCCAATAACCCCGCACAGATGGAGCTGGAGCACAAGAGATGATACTTCTCAGTCAGACTCAGCGGCAGCAAGGAGGACCCCAGAGATGGGGGACAGACCTGAATGATGGGGGGCATACAATCATGATAAGGGTGCAAGTGAACCTCCAGTGATGAAGGAGAGACCCTAATGATGGCATGCTGACCCCAATGATGGGGGGGTCAGACCCTAGTTTTGGGTGGACAGGCCCCAGTGATGAGGACAGGCCCTAACAATGGGGTGCAGATCCCCTCATGCTCCTCCCCAAAGGGACGCGGGTGGGAACGCAGGGCACGGAACCCAGCTGTCCTTCCCCCTCAGCATCCAGCTGGTCCACCACACCACCATCCACGGTGACACGGAGGAGCTGAGGCACATGGCTGGCAGCCGTGATGTCCCACGGCCCCTTTCTACCCTCCCCATGTTCAACGTCCGGACGGGTCAGCGCATCAACCCCATGCCCGGTTCCTCGGATGGTGCCCGTGTCCCCCTCCTCTCGCAGTGACCCAGGTGGGGGGGACCCAGGTGACACCAGGATGACACCGAGGGGAACAATCCCAGGGATGGGGATGGGTGAGATGGTGTCACGAGGCTTTTGGGGACACTTTGCAAGGGACAAAAGCCTAGCAGCGGGCAGAGCCCAGGCAGATGGGCAATCTCCTGGACTGCCCACTGCCAGGCCATTGCTTGGAGCATTTGGGGGGTACAAATAGTGAGACTCTGTGTGTGTGTGTGTGTGTGTGTCACATCAGCATCCGTATGCATCAGTGGGGCAATGCAGAACACCTGCATCCAATTCCCTTCCCCTCTTCTGTACCACCTGGCCCGATGAAACCCTGAAATAAGGGCTGTGGGAGTACCACAGCTTTTTTGGGGGGTGGAATAAGCTCTTTTCTTCTCATTTTCCAGGTCATGCAGTGGCCCCATTGCTGTCACCCCCTCCAGGGGTCACCCTCCAGGGGGTGACTCTGCTGAGGTCCCTGCTTTGGGGAGGGGGCTGTGGGGTGGCTTTGGGCTGATAAAGTGGCTGTTCGGTGAGATCTACTTTATTCCACTTTATTTTTTGTTCTCTGCAAGCGTCCCAGCCCAGCTCTGGTGGCTGCAGTGGTCAGGGTGGGGGTAGGGGAGGTTTTGGGGTGCAGCACACAGCTGAGCTGCTTCTGGGTACAAAGACTGCATCGAGTTTGCCAGTTCTCTCTGCTCCAGCCAGCCCCAAAACTGGATGTGCTGTGGGGCTGGGGGGTTGCTGAGTGCCATGGGGCTGGGGTCCTGCAGGGGGGCAGTTCCTGCTCTGCCCCCCTCTGCTGGGGGATCCTACTTGCCTCCACCCCCCTCTTCAGCTGCTTTGCTCCATCTGGGTGCCCCGCTTGCACCCACTCCCACACTACTTCATCCTTGCACCCCCAAAGACTTGCACCCCACAGAGGGGCTGGGGCTGACCCTGCTGCTGGCCCCCAGCGCCATGGAAGGGAAGGGGCTTGTGGAGAGTGAGATGGGGATGGGAACAAAAGGGAGGCCCTCAGTCCCATAGGCTTGCGATGACACCCCAGGGCACCCCGATACCCCCCGGCTTACCTGGGTGCCGGTGTCCAGCTGGATCTTGCCCGGATCCCCCGGCTGCTCTGGCCACTCACCCCTTCCACCACGCAGACCTGGGCATCCCGCTCAGCATTCTGCTCAGCACCCCCTAACCCCTCCCCAGCCCCCCGGGGGGTCCCCAGCCCAGCCCCGGCCCCTCGCCTCGGAAGAAAGAGCCTCTTTGACTGAGCCCCCCCTCGGCCGGGGCAGGCGCCAGGGTGGGGGTTAGGAAAACACGGGGGCCCTGGCGGAACAAGGGAAGCCATTGACGGGCGAGGAGAAAGGAGGCATTGAGGCCCCATCCCGCTGCCCCTGCGCGCTCCGGACCCGCTGGTGCCCCCTGGGATGGGCGAGGATGGCACACGCGGGTGGCGCCCTTGGCCTGAGGGGCGCGCGGGGCACCCGCTGGGGTGCGGGGTGCTTGTGGCACACTTGCACCCCCCCTGCACCCCAGTTTCTGTGCCCCTCCCCACCTCTCCCTTTGGCGGGGAGCACCCCGCACTGAGCCTGGCACAGCCCAAGTGCCCCCCAGACCCCCCTCCTCTTGCTGCCCCTCCACGGCCCCTCTTCCGCCCCAGTTTGGGGATGGAAAGACAACAAAGTCCCCTTCTCCATTCAGCTCTGCCCCTCCTGGCTCAGAGGGGGGTGTGGGGGGTGGCTCCCCCCTTCCTCCCTTCCTTCCCCCCCACTCCGGGCAGGGGGGGCTGAGCGAGGAGGAGGAGAAGGGGGAGGAGGAGGAGGGGGCTGCACTGGGGTGGGAGGACGAGCAGGACGGGAGCACAGACGCTCGGAGGGAGCAGACGGGACGAGAGCGGGGCGAGGGGCTCCCAACCCCAGCGACCACCCCACCCACCCAGGACCCCCCCAACCCTGAGAGCGAGAGCTGCCGACGCAGAGCACCCCAGGTTTGTTGGATCGTTTCACATGCTTTATTTCAGCAGTCAGAAAAAAAAAATAATAATTAAAAAAACCCACAATTTCTAATTATTTTATACACACACGAACTCGGTTCGGAGCCCAGAGCGTCTGCCAGGAGATGGGGTGGGTTCACGCCCCTCGGTGCCAGGGATGCGGGGATGGAGAGGTGGAGGGAGGGATGGGATGCGTGGATGGATGCAGGGATGGAGAAAGAGCTTCTGGAAGATGAATGAGAGAGATGCTGAAGCTCCACCCGCTCAACCTGGAAAGCGGGGCTGTCCTTCTCTTTCGAGGCTTTTAGTTCTTTTGGTTCTGTGTTGTGTTTGCCCTGGGATTTGCTTGGATGGGGTAAATAGCACCTTTAGAAAATTCACAAGTTGAGCTGGGCAGTGGAGGAAAGCGTGGGGGAAAATCAACAAAATGGGTAGAAATTCAGCTAAACCAAGCGGAGTTGCCTTTGCAGAGGCTGTAGCACCAGGCGGTCCCGGGCTCGGGTGGTGAGGGACCAAAATAAAAGATAATAAAACACCCCTACAGGGTAAAAATCCTGGGGGAGAGAAACCCCATCAAGGCCCAAGGGACCCTGAACGGAGGAAAACACAAACAAGGGATCGACAGAGCAACAAAACAGAGGGAGGGGGATATAAGAGAAAAATTAGCACCTTTGTTCTGAACCTGGCAGGAAAGTCCCGGCACGGCTGAAAAACCCCAAACGGAGCTAGAACTACTGGAAATGGAACAAAAATAACCCTAAAATGAACAAAACAAATCAAAACCCGAAGCGCAGCGGTGAGGTAGCCTTCCAGCAAGGGAACGAGGGCAGCAAGGGTCTGCTCTGTGGCGGCAGCAGCTCCCGATGCGCTGGGGGATTGGGGTTCGCTGCCTGAGTGAGAGAAAAGAGGGGAAAATAAACCAAAACGGGGGGGAGAGGGCAACAACACAAACCGGGTTATAACCATGAGTCAAACATCTTCCTTGCAGCCAAAAATTCATGTGCTAATGAGATGTGAGAAGCAGAGGAGAGGTTGGGCGGGGGGCTTGGCACCGGGGGTCAGCGGGCGCGTTTGAGGAGCTGAGCTGCACCCAACCCCGCAGGGAGAGGGGGGCAAGCAAGCGAACCCACTTCCCACTGATATTGTTTGAAAAGTCATTTATTTTTATTATTTTTTTCTGTTTAATGCTTTCTGGGGAGATTTTTTTGGCTTTTCTTTTCCGGCAACGCAAATAGTTCAGAGGCGCTGGACAGAAACCGACACAAATTCAAGTCCATGTGAAATTTTCTCCTTTTTTTTTGGCTGTTTTTTTTTTATTATTATTATTATTACTCTCTCCTGTCACATGTGGGGCATCCAGTTTACAAGAAGCAGACGGGGCCAATCTTGATGCCGAATTCCTGGTCTGGAGCGCCAACGTCCATGGGAGCCAAATCGATGATGGGCAGGCGAGAGGTCTTTGTCGTCTTATACTCAATGACTGTCTTGCCCCAAGCGCCGGTGTGACTCTGCGGGGAGGTCAGAATCAGCCCCGTCACCGTAATACGTTCCCACCATCCCCACCGACCACTGCTACCCTGCCCTGGACCACTCACCGTGCAGCTGTCCTCAGTGACGCCGTAGGTGAAGCGGCTGTTGCCCTCGGCCCTGATCTCGATCTCATTGGCACCTTGGAGGAGAAGGGCCTTCTTCAAGTTGCCGGTGTCCTGGTCCATGTAGGCAATGCTGTTCTTGCAGTGGTAGGTGATGTTCTGGGACGCCTCAGTGGACATCAGGCGGAGGAAGGTCAGCTGGATGGCGACGTCAGCGGGGTTGGAGCCCTCACCACCATACTCAAACTGTTGGAGAAGAGGCGTTAGGCACCGCAGAGCTGCGTGTCCCACCGTGATGTCTCCCCTCATCATCCCCCTGCTCACCTGGAAGCCATCGCTCATCGTCTCACCGAACCAGACATGCTTCTTCTCCTTGGGGTTCTTGCTGAGGTACCAGTTCTTCTGGGCAATGGTGGCCTGGGTCGGGTAGACGCATGTCTCGCCCGTCTCCATGTTACAGTAGACTTTGATGGCATCCAGGTTGCAGCCTTGGTTGGGGTCGATCCAGTATTCACCTGTGGGGCAGATGGGAGGGAGTCAGGGAGTGGGTGGGCAGGTGGGTAGCTGCGAAGGGTGGACGGAGGATGGGGGTGAGGAGCAGGTAGGAGGGACAGAGGATGGAGAGATAGGTGAGAGGAAGCTGTGAGAGATGGAGGATGAAGGGACAGTGGTGGAGGCAAGGAGCAGCCATGAGAGATGGAGAAGGGAGGTGAGGACCAGGTAGGAAGGATCTGGTGGGTGGAGCACAGAGTGGAGCAACAGCCATGGGGAACAGAGGAAGGAGTTGAGGAGCAGCTGTGAAAAATGGAAGATGGAGGGATGGGTGGAGGACAAAGGTGAGGAGCAGGTAAGAGGGTTGGAGGTGAGGGACAGCCACCAGAAGTAGAGAATGGAGGTGAGAGCAGTGATGAGAGACAGGATGGAGGAATGAAGGTGAGGATCAACTGCGGGGGATGGAAGGAGGATAGAGGTGAGGAGCAGGTAGAGGGGACAGAGGGATGGAGGTGAGAGCACCCTAGAGGGATACAGGACACTGACCGCTCTTCCAGTCACCATGGCACATCTTCAGGTCACGGCAGGTACGGGCAGGATTTTTGCGGGTACCCTCAGGGCTGCGGATGTTCTCGATCTGTTGGCTCAGGCTCTTGAGGGTGGTATCAACCTCCAGGTCCCGGTCACGCATCACGTTGGCGTCGTCAGCTCTGTAGTAGCGCCCGCCATCGTGGGCCTTCTCCTGAGGTGGCTGGGGCAGGAAGCTGAAGTCGAAGCCGCCACTGGGGGGGCCGGGAGGACCAGGGGGGCCAGGTGGGCCGGGGGGACCCTGTGGGAGGAGGAGGACAGTGAGCAGGCGATGAAGGCAGGTGGCTCTGGGCGGGCGGTGGCAGAGGGACCGATACGTACAGCAGGGCCAACGTCACCAGTGCGACCACGGGGACCAGGGGGGCCAATGGGGCCGGGCAGCCCGTTGAGACCGTCTTTGCCAGCAGCACCAGCAGAGCCAGGAGGACCCTGCAGGAGAGGAGAAGGGGTGAGCGTGGCCACCCTGCCTGGGCAGAGTTGCCCTCTCCAGCCCCAACCCACATCCCCATGAGAAACCCGATGCCAGCAGGACACAACCCCACTGCGGCGACCCTCTCCCTCGGCTCCCACGAGGGTGCTTCAGCCCTGGATGAAGGTTGTGGCTCAGCTGGGGACTTACTCTTGGACCAGCGGGACCAGAAGCACCAGAAGGACCTTGTTCACCAGGAGAGCCCTGTGCCAAGCAAGGAACAAGAAAAGGTCCCATCAGCATCCTGCTCTGTTCCCCGGATGTGTGGCAGCACCCAGGGCCACCGTCACCTCACGGGACTTACAGGAGGACCAGGTGGGCCCTGGAGACCGGAGAAGCCTCTGTGACCCTTCATGCCTCTGTCACCCTGTTCACCGGTTTCACCTTTGTCACCACGAGGACCTTGTGGACCCTGGAGGAGGAAGATGTGTTGAGCAGAGTCCAGGCCAGCTACTGCCCCCGTGCCAACAGGGATGCAGAAGCAGAGAGGAGGATGGAGGAGAACATCAACTCACAGCAGGACCACGAGCACCAGCAGGACCAGGGGGGCCAGCAGGACCTTGGGGACCCTGGCAAGGAGAGAAGGGGACAGGTTAGAGCATCCTTCACCTTCTACTGCCTGTAGCAGGGGGAAGCATCTCCCCAGCAGGGTGGTGGGATGCATGTCTTCCCAGGGAAGCTCCCTCCTGCGGGTTTGCAGGCTCAGTCCTTGCTCTGTAACAGGCTGAGCCCGGGGCGGGTGAGGTGGGGTGCCCTGAGCTGAGCATCACTTACAGTCTCACCGCGGTCTCCATTCTTGCCAGCAGGACCAACGGGGCCAGGGGCACCGGGGGCACCAGGAGCACCAGGAGGGCCAGCAGGGCCGGTCTCACCACGGTCACCCTGTGAGGAGGAGGAAGAGAAGGAGGAGCAGCAGTCAGTGTGGGCCAGTGCTGCCCCACGGTCCCCTCCCGCAGCCCTCTCCCCAGCCCACTCACCTTGGGACCAGCAGCACCATCGCGACCAGGGGCACCTTCAGCACCAGGAGCACCCTATGGGAGAGCAAAGATCCCCTCGTTAGGGCAAGCAGGAGCTAACGAGGGCCTGGGCGGCACCATCTCCACTCAGCCCATCAGCTGCAGCAGCATCCGTGAGTATCACAAGTGCCACAAGTTGGCCAGTCCTCAGCATGACAAGCGCAATGCTGACATGGAGAGGGTCCGCACCCCTCAGACCCCGGTGGTCGCCCATGGCTGCTCACCTCACGTCCAGCTTCACCAGGGGGTCCGGCCAGGCCGGGGGGTCCCATGGGGCCGGGAGGACCACGCTCGCCAGGGGAACCAGAGGGACCTTGCTTGCCAGGTTCACCCTGTGGAGGAGAGAGGACAGGGGGTGTCAGACACCAACAAGCACCTCCTGCAGGGGCCACACGGGCAAGTTGGACCCTGGGGGGATCCGAGCATCATCTCAGCCCCCTGGTACTCACAGAGGGGCCAGGCAGCCCAGGGAAGCCTCTCTCGCCTCTCTGTCCGGGGAGACCAACGACACCACGCTGGCCAGCGATACCTTGGGGTCCGGGGGTGCCAGGAGCGCCCTGTGGGGACAAGCAGGAACTCAGCGTGGGAGCAGCAGGAGCCACCGTCCCGTTGGAAAGGACGGCGAGGGATGCGGGGCTGGGGGCAGCGATGCTGCCCAGCATCCCCAACTCCGCAGAGGGGGTCCGGTGGGGGGTGCACTTACGATGGGGCCGTCAGCGCCAGGAGAGCCCTTCTCGCCAGGGGGGCCGGGGGGGCCAGCAGGGCCAGGCTCGCCAGGGCGGCCAGCAGGGCCGGTTTCACCACGGGGTCCTTTGCCACCTTCCTTCCCAGCGGGGCCAGGGGGGCCGGGGAGACCGATGTTTCCCTGGGCGAGGGAGGGGTGATGCCGTCAGGACCCCCCAGTTGCCAGCTGAAGGGCAGCCAGGGGAGCCCAGTGCTAACTAGGACAGGGTGGCCGCATGGAGCCACCTGGAGAGGTGCCCAGCACCTCCCGTCCCACATGCCCCCCTCCATCACTGCCCTCTTGGCCCCCCACATCTCGCCCCACTGCAGGTACTCACAGAGGGGCCAGGGGGACCAACTCTTCCAGCAGCACCAGGGAAACCAGTAGCACCCTAGAAGAGAGGAAACTGATCAGCAGGGGCCACATCCAGGCGTCACCACCACCACTGTGGAGCTGGGGCAGGGGACAGTTGCTGGCTAGGAGTCATTGCAGGGAGCCCTGGGGCTGGTGGCCAGGAGGGAAGCATCCATCCAGGGCAGTGGGGGCTCATTTGGGTGGGGGTAACGGCAAACCCAGCCTTTTCCCCTCTGCTCCATCCCCAGGTCGATGCCATTCCCCCCAGATGGTTTTGGGGGTGCAGAGCTAGAAACACCACAGCTCACTCTGCCCCTCAGCCTCAGGGTGACAGAACGGATCACAGAGGGGAGTCAAACCATCCAGGGCATTCAAATATGGGGGGGGGGGTCTCCTGGGGTCCCAAAACCCCCTCCCCATCCTGACACTGATACTTACAGGGGGTCCAGCGCTACCGCGAGCACCTTTGGGACCAGGAGCACCAACAGCACCCTGTGGAGGAGGAAGAGGAGGAGAGAGGGGTGAGCTGTGTTGTGGGGCTGAACCCTGAGTGCGTTGGGGTTGGGTTTGGGGGGAGGACAACTTACAGCAGGGCCAGGAGCACCAGTGGGGCCAGCAGGGCCGGGGGGACCAGCATCACCCTTGGGTCCAGCATCACCAGCTTCACCTTTAGCACCAGGCTGGCCATCAGCACCCTGCGGGAGAGCAAAGCTGGGTGAGCCGGAGTAGGGGGCACAGCAATGCCCCAGCAGGGCAGGATCAGACCCCCGCAGCAGGGAGGAGCAAGGCTGTCACACTTACAGGGGGACCAGCAAATCCAGCAGGACCGGGAGGGCCAGGCTCGCCGCGGTCACCCTAGGAGAGATGGCAAGAACAGTGTCATCCCAAGCCAGGGACAACCACCCACAGCCACCAAAGGATGGCCACCTGTGGCAGGGCCATTGGCCAGGGTTGGGGGACACGTACGGGAGCACCACGGGCACCAGTGGGACCAGCAGGGCCGGGAGGACCAGCTTCACCCTGGAAAAGGGGGGGGAAACCAAAAAAACAGGTCAAGGCTGTGGCACGGAGGTAGCGATGGGTACAGGGACGCATCTGTCACTGGTGCAGCATCCAGCCTTACCTTGTCACCAGGAGCACCAGCAGGGCCGGGGGGGCCGATGGGGCCGGTCAGACCTCGGAGACCATCCTTGCCAGGAGCGCCATCAGCACCTTTGGGACCAGGGTCGCCCTGGGAGAGGAGGAGGATGGCGGGTTACCTGGGGAGATTCCCTCCAGGAGACTCCTTCTCCTCTCCCTTTTGCACAGCAGCATGGAAGTATCTCTGGCTCTTCACCCTCACTGGGAAAGGCTGGGACCATCCTCCTCCTCCGGGGCTTCAGGGGAAGAGCTGGGCTTAGCTCCCAGCTGGTGTTGGGGGACGGTCCCCAAGGGCCACGCTCAGATGGGGACAGAGGTGGCGCCTGAGCATCCCCTCCCACCTGTCTGGCTCAGGAGAGCACATCCAGCCCTGAGGGAGTGGTGGAGCAGGACAGGGATGGCCAGGAGCAGAGAGCTGGAGGGGACATCAGGATTTGAGGGGACACATACTCTGTCACCCTTGGCGCCTGGCAGGCCGGCAGCACCACGTTCTCCGGGCATTCCTTGCAGACCGGGGGGCCCTTGGCCTCCGGGGGCACCAGGAGCACCAGCATCGCCCTGGGCAGGAGAGAAAGTGGGCGTTAGAGAGAACCCAACAGCTCCTCCACACGGCAAATCCCTCCCCAGCCCCAGCAAAAGGAGGTGAAGCAAAACCAGTCCTGATTGCATCTACACCCAAGAGCCACTGGCTGGGGACAGTCACCTGTCACCCAGACCGACCCAAGGCTGCAGGAACTGAGACCTTCACCCACCTTAGCACCATCGTTACCGGGAGCACCGTTAGCACCACGAGGACCTTGGGGACCGGGGGGACCTTGGACTCCACGTTCTCCAGGAAAGCCTCTCTCACCCTGGGGAGGGAAGGCAGGAGAGGGGCCAAGGCCGTCAGGGGGTGGTGGTCACCCAAGGGGTGCTGAAAGCCAGCTGGGAGCGAGTGGGGTTCTACTTACCCTGGCACCAGCAGGACCGGGGGCACCAGCATCTCCGGGGACACCCTGTGTGGGGGAAGAGGGGACAGAGTCAGTGCATGAGGGGGTGGCCTTGAGGACAGGCAGGGGAGTCCCTGGGTTCCCCCAGAGGTAGGCAGGGAGGGGGTCTTGCAGTCCTGGGTGGATGGAGCAGGGCTGGGGTCCCTGCTGTGCCCAGGGAGAGGCTGCTTGGAGCCCATCGCCTCGGAGTGCGCCAGGGGGACCCCGTCAGCAGCTCTCAGCCCCGGCTGGGAGAGGGGCGTTGTTGGGGGACAGAGATGGACCTTTGCCGCAGCTGCGCTCGTCCATACTCACCTGCTCACCGGGCTTGCCAGCCTCACCGGGGGGGCCAGCGGGGCCGGGCAGACCCTGGGGAGGGAGAAGAGGAGCGGTGAGAGACCACAGGGGCAACGTCAGCGCCAGCCTTGCTGGTCCGTCCCCTTGTGAGGGAAGGGGACATCCCTCACCTGGAAGCCAGGAGCACCAGCAGGACCTTGTTCACCTCTTTCTCCAGCGGGACCCTGAGGAAGAGGGGACAAGCATGAGGGCGGGCAGTCGGCTCCTGAGCCCCTTCTCCAGTGACCAAGTGTGGCTACCGGTGGCCAAGGGCTTGCTGATACTCACGGCAGGGCCAGGAGGACCTTGGGCACCAGCTTCGCCATCTTTGCCAGCAGGACCCTGTGGGAGAGGGAGAAGAGGGTGCTCAGAGCGTGGCTCCAACCTGCAGCCCAGCGGTGCCCCTGTGGAACTCTGAGCCCCCCTCAAATGGGATGCAGGGCTGGATGCAGCTGCAGCATCCCTCGAAGGACAGGAGGAGCTGCAGCGAGTTGCCTGCAGCCACATCACCTCCCCACTGTCCCTGCTCCAAAGCTGCTGGCAGCCACAGCACAGAAGTCCCAGCCACCTCATCCTGCTGCCATCCCCATCCTTGGAGCCTTCCCCAGCCCCATCACTGCCACCCCACACTGGTTGACGCTGGCCAGGCTCTGGCGAATACTCACAACAGCGCCAGGGGGACCAGGAGCGCCTCTCTCGCCAGGTTTGCCGGGCTCACCCTGAAAGAAAGAGAGCAGGATGAGACCCATGATGGGACCACAACACTGTGGGCTCGGGCAGGCAGAAGATGCAGCAGCACAGCCCTCCCTGGGAGGACGTGTGGCCCGAATCACGCCTCACTGGGTGCCTGCTCCACAGGTGCCCACCCACAGCCACTGTCCTGGGTGGTGGCAGTGGCCAGCAGGCCAGAATCCCTCGTGGACCAGGAGTCCTGTGTCTATCTGGCAGCAGCATCTCTGCCCCTCTGCTCCAGCAGCCCCCAGGGCTTACAGCTCCTGTTCAGACTCACCGCAGCACCTTTGGGACCAGGGAAACCCATCACACCGGCTTGACCTCTGGCTCCGGGGGGGCCGGGGGGGCCGGGGCGGCCGTCTTGACCAGCAGGACCCTATTGGGAGGGGGAGCGAGTGCCCCATTAGCAGAGCCCATGGGGAGCCGGGAGGGCAGCGGGGCAGTGGTGGATGCAACTTACAGGGGGGCCAGTCTTGCCATCGGGACCGGGGCTGCCAGGGCTTCCAGTCAGACCCTGCAAGGCAGCAGGAGGTGGGTTAGGAGGTCAGGGCTCCAGGAGATGCTCCAGTGAATGAGAGCATCTTGGAGAGCAGCTTCTTCACCGCCACAGAGAGCGCAGCAGCTGGTGTCGATTACTGCAGCAGGGCCACCAGCATGGTGGCCATGCTGACATAGTTTGTGTCTCCTTGCAGCCCCCCACTCTGCTGCGCTCACCTTGGCACCGGGGAGGCCAGGTTCACCAGGGCGTCCAGCTTCACCAGGAGATCCTTTGGGGCCAGCGGGGCCAGGGGCGCCACGCTCGCCTGGGGGACCCTGGGAAGAGGAGACAGAGGTCACCCCAGCTGCAGGACATCATGTGTGGATGGGGGCAAGAGCTGGGACACTGGAGGTAGTGGTGGCACAGAACCAGTTTTGCCACCGTATTGGAGCAGGTGACAAATGCACGGTGTCCCCATCACCCCGCTGAGGACACGGCTTTCTGGCCCAGACAGGCAGGAGGGACATGTGGCACCTACCTTGGGACCAGCGATGCCATCAGCACCAGGGAAGCCACGGCTGCCAGGAGCGCCCTGTAAGGGACAGGAGAGAGGTGGGTGTGGAGACACGGGGAGTTTGGGGTGCAGGGGATTGGGCCTGGCCACCAGTGGGAGCAGCCAGGGGTCCCTGCTCCGCTGGAGACCTCAGTGGGGCATTGCAAAGAGCTGGGGAGGCTGTCATGGTGGGTGCCTGCCCCGAGCGCCTGTGAGGCTCAGCCGCTGGATGTCAGGAGATGGCAAGAGGCTGGGGATGAAGACAGGGACTGATCCTACTCACACGTTCGCCAGCGGGGCCAGGAAGCCCAGCAGGGCCAGGCTCACCACGAGCTCCTCTCTTGCCTTCCTCACCAGCTGGGCCGGGGGGACCTTGGACACCAGCAGGACCCTGGGGAGGGAGGTGAAGGGATGAGCACCCATGGGGTGCATGGGAGCCAGGAGGGGCTGAGCCCCTGAGGAGAAGGATGGAGGTCACTTACGGGTTCGCCTTTGGCACCAGTGTCTCCCTTGTTGCCTGGAGCACCAGGTTCACCCTGGAAGTGGAAGGAGAGAAGAGGGAAAAGCCATTTAACACCAGACCAATGAGCAAAGGGAGCCCTGAGCTACATCCTGCCCAACCCCTCATCAGGAGAGGGGATGCTCAGCATCTGTCAGCCCATCCCACACCATCCTGCACTTGCAGGGCTGGAGACGACAGAGGATGCCAGAAGAGACACCTCCAGGTGGGACAGCATCTCGCTGGAGGAGAAGGGATCCCACCCCAGGAGGAGGCAGATGGAGGTGTCCCAGGATACTTACGCTGTTACCCTTGGGACCGGGGGCACCGCTGGGACCCTGGGGTCCGGAGGGGCCTCGGGCACCGGGGAAGCCGGGAGCGCCAGCAATGCCAGGAGCACCCTAGAGAGGCAGAAAAGGCAGTGAGGGAGCAGCACAGACCTCCATCAGAGCCAGACAGGGGCGAGGGACACTCACGGTTGCGCCCTTGGCTCCGGGTTGACCATCAGCACCGGGGTTTCCCTGCAGAAAGAAAGAGGAGGAGGAGGGTTACGCCAGGGCCGATGAGAAGGTGAGGCTGAAGGACAGGGAGCCATCAGATGCCACTTACAGCAGGACCAGCAGCGCCAGCAGGGCCGGGGGGACCGGGCTCACCACGGGCACCTTGGGGACCTTCGCTGCCACGAGCACCCTGGGGACCAGTTTCACCCTGGGGAGGAAGAGGTGGGAGGAAGAGCCGTGAGCACAAGTTCTGCCCTGAAACCCTGATGTTTCTGTTGCCCTCTGCCTGCAGCTTGTTCCCATGGAGGCAAAGCCAAGAGAGATGCCCATGGGACTGGGCTGGGGATGTCCCCTCCTGCCCCACTGTCCTGGGCAGCCCCGAGCCTGCAGTACTTTGGGTTTTCTCATTTCTGGGCCACATTTTGGAAGCCATTGGATACTCAGCCCTTCTCCCACCACCAGCTCCCAGTTTCCATCAGTTTATCCCAGCCTAGGAGATGCCACCTGGGAGGATATGGCCAGGCAGATCCTACCTTAGCTCCAGCAGCACCGGGGAAGCCAGGGGGACCAGCGGGGCCAGTTGGACCCTAGACGGGAGAGAAGGCACACGTCAGAGGAGCGATCCCACCTCGCACATCTGGCGCCGAGTTTTCCGGGCAGCAGAGCTCTGGCCCCTGGCCAGGATTTCCTGGTTGTAGTGGATCTAGGAGAAGCTCAGCCTCTGGAGGAGCCCGAGCTGGTGCCGGGCGCTGCCTGGGGGGTGGGTTTGGGGGTTACTTACGGGAGGACCGGCAGCACCAGGAGCACCGTCGTTACCACGAGCACCCTGTGGGAGAGGAGGCACCCGTTAGCGATGCCTGGTGACAGAAGAGGTGGCCCCAGCTCCCCCACATCCCAGGGCAGGGGATGCACAGCCCTGCCCACACCAGAGACTCACAGCGGGGCCAGATGGACCGGGACGGCCTCTCTCGCCAGGAAGACCACGAGGACCCTGGGGAAGGGAAAGGACATGTTTTGGTTACCAGGAGAGCCGTTTTGCCCATCTGCCCCCACCCCTCCTGCATCCCTGTGTCCCCCCACCCCCTCTGCTCCTGCCTGCAGCAACATTGCCAGGGGGTTGAACCCCCTCCTTGCCCCATTACCTGGGGAAGCATCCCTGAGGATTAGCTGTTCCCCATCACACTTTGTCCCCCCATCACCTGTTCCCTTTTCCTGGCCAAAGGCAGACCCCTGGTTCCCCGCCCTGCACTCACCATCTGCCCAGGAGCACCATTCTCGCCGGGGCTTCCGGGCTCACCCTAAGAGAGAGACAGTGTTGGGGACCTGCTTTGCGGGGAGCAGCAGTGACCTTACCTAGAGGACAGGGGTGACGTTGCCACCACTCCTCACCTTGGGGCCAGCAGGACCGGGCTCACCCTTGGCACCATCCAGACCACTGAAGCCCTGGGGAGCAGGAGAGAGAAGAGGGGTGTCAAGAGGGGACCTCACTGTGAGGTCGGGCTCCTCCATCCCCTAAATCTTGCAGGAACAGGACTGGGGACTCACTCTGTGACCCTTCATGCCTGGCAGACCAGCGGTTCCAGGGAGACCACGGGCACCCTAGAAGAAAAGGGAAGGCTGTGATAGAGATGCTGGAGTGGGCTGTCCTTGCAGCCCCCGTCCCCAAGGGGGACAGACAGCAGGTGTCATGTCCTTGCAGGCCACGGTGGGGGTGTTGCTTCTTGTGCCCCCAAGGAGGGAGTCCTGGCAGGGAGCATCTCACCTGGGGACCAGGGGGACCACGCTCTCCGGGACGGCCGGGCTTTCCAGCTTCACCCTAAGGAGAAGGACAGCAGGTTGGTGGCATATCCCCAAGCTAGGTGGCTGCTGCTCACCTGGGGGCCACCACACCCCAAATGTCTGGGGGAGACCCCATCCTGAGGCTACTTACATCATCTCCATTCTTGCCAGGGGGGCCAGCAGGACCACGGGGACCCATGGGACCCTAGGAGAGAGGCAGGGCAGGGATGAGGATGCTGTGGGTGATGGCTGTCCCGTGTCACCTGGGCTGGGCAGTGCCAGGCTCCAGCTGCCCCATTCCCACAGCTTCCAGCTGAGATGCCCGGAGCAGGGACAACACGACCAGGGCTGGGAACCCGCAGCCTTGTCCACATCCCCACAGGGTGTCAGGCTGGAGGAGGAGGTGGCAGGACTTACAGAAGCACCGGGCTCTCCAGGTTCACCAGGGGGACCTTGGAAACCTTGAGGACCCTGTGAATTGGTGGGGAAAAAAAGAAAAAAAAGGGAAAAGGCAAGTTAGAAAATGAGCAGATTGGGCCTGAAGCCCCTCTAGCAATGGCAGCTCCCCATGGCAGCATGAGGACGCGTGGCCCCACATGTTCCTGTTCTCATCAGGAAGAGTGGGAGGCCCCATCGTGCCCTCACCCCGTCCCTTCCCACCCAGCCTCTCACACACAAAGTTTGGGGGGCATACTTACAGGAGCGCCAGGAGGGCCGGGGAGACCACGGGGACCGGCTGGGCCCTGGGAAGGAGAACAGAAAGCAGGGATGAGTGGCTGCCATGTCATCCTGTCCCCATCGCTGTCCTCACCACCACTCCATTGCTTTACCCATTGACACCCCACCACAACCCCATTGCTGCCCCATCTGCTCCCTGCCCTTGTCCCCACCACCATTCATTCCTTGTGCCCATTGCCATGCCAGTCCCCATTGCGACCCCACCACCCCATCCTTGTCCTCACCACCACTCATTCCCTGTCCCCAATGCCATCCCATCCCTGTCCACACCATTGCCACCCTATCACCATCCCATCACCACCCATCCTTGTCCCCATCATCACCCATTCCCTGTCCACACTGCTACACCTTTGCCACCGCATCCCTGTCCCCATCACCCGCAGGACCACCCTCCCACCCCATCCCTCCTAGCACTCAGCAGCGTCCTCAGCATCACCAACCCTGGAACCGCTCTGGCTGTCTCGCCTGACTTCATACCTCCCCCTGTCCCCCTTGTGTCCCCCCTCGGGGACTCATGCCACCCTGATGCTCACCATGGGTCCGGGCACGGCCATGCCACCGGCTTTCTCATCGTAGCCATAAGACATTTGAGGAGCGAAGTTCTGCAGGCAGGAGGGAGAGCAGGGGGTGAGCGGGTCACAGGCACCCCCGTGGGTGTCTGCACCACCGGGACCCCCCCATACTCACTCCGCCAAGGCCTGGAGGACCCGGAGGGCCTGGGGGTCCAGGGAGGCCAGGCTGTCCAGGGATGCCATCTCTGCCAGGGGGGCCGGGGAGTCCCTGGAGGAGGAGGAGAAGAGGAGGGTGAGCCCCAGTAAGATGGGGAGCCCAGTGGAGCGGGGAGCTCTGTGGAGGCAATACCCACCCTGTCTCCTTTGGGGCCGGTGTCTCCCTTGGGACCCTGTGAGGGAAAGGTGGAATGGGTGATTAGAAAAGGGGTTCTCCAAAAATAGGTGGGGGATGTCGGGGGCTTGACGGGGCAAGAGTGCCCTTACCTCTACTCCAGCGTTGTCTGGGTAGACAGGGGAGGCTGCGGGAGAAAGGATGGGTGTTGAGAGGAGCTCAGCACCGCCCACCATCCCACCCAACCCCGCACCCATCCTGCAGCCCCGTGTCGAGGATCTGGCACCCTGACACCCAACGATGATGAGCCAGGGCAGGGTCCAACCCTGCTGCTCCCCAGGGACCCCCGGGCTGGGGATGAGGAGTCGAGATGGTACCGTCGGTGTCGGGGCAGATGGGGCAGCACTCTCCGAAGGGGATCTCGGCATTGGGGCAGTCAGAGGTGTCCTCGCAGATCACCTCATCGCAGAGGATGTTGCCGCTGTCGCAGACGCAGATCTGGCAGGGTTCGGGTTTCCACACATCCTTGTCATTATATGTTAGTCCATCCTGTATGCAGCTTCCAGTTTGGACTGGGAGAGAGGGGCAGGGTGGGGGAGGCGTGAGGGCGGGGGGCACATCGGCGGCCCCACACGCAGCGCTTCTCTTGCTCTTCCCCCTTTGCCCCCCCTTGCTCCTGCAGCCTCTCTCCCTTCATCTGTTTCTCATCAGCCCGTCGCAGTGACACAGGAAAAGCTCCACAATAAACTCTTCCCACATACACTGGAATTTAAACAAAACGCCCCAGCCAGGCGCTGTGTCCCATTGCGGACGGGGCCGAGGCAAAGCCCCTGCGGCGGGCGGGGGCCTGGCGGGGGGCTCAGTGGTGCCAGGGATGGGGCTGGCACTGGGGAATGGGCATGGGATAGACATACAGTTGGGATGAGATGGACATGAGATTGGGATAGGATGGGGATGGGTGGGATTGAGAGCAGCCGGTTGGGTTGGCCCCAATGTCGAGGTTGAAATTAGATCCAGGAGGCTGCGGGATGGGGCTGGATCAGGCCAGATGGGAAGGGGAGTAAGAGCTGGGAGATGGGAGGCAGGCAAGGGTGACGTGGAGAGGGCAGGGCAGGGTGCCAGGGGCTGGGGCTGCCTCGAGTGGGGAAGGGTCCCAGAGTGGGTGAGGGGCTGTCCCAGCCCTTGGAGCCCCCCTTTGTGAGGGTGGAAAAAGGCAAAAATGTGAATGGCAAAATGCAGAATTTAAAATGCTAAATGCAGAAGGCAAAAGGTCAAAAATGCAGAATGTACATTGTCAAATGCAAAACAAAAAGAAAAATGCAAAAAATCTATTGCCCCACAAATGACAAAACTGGGCAAAAACACGAAGGACGCCCCAGGGTCCCCCGTGTCCTCATGCCTGCAAGTGGCTGACACCGGCAGCCTATGGGGTGCAGGGGGGTGACCCCAGCTGAGTCCCCATCCCCTGCGCTCCCATGCCCGCAGCCCATGGGGAGGCCGTGGGGCGCATCCCCGTCCCGCAGTGGCCGAGCGGGGCCGTCTGGCATCCCCGGCTTTACAGGCTGCCGAAACATTTTCCTTATGAATCATCCGAGACTTTTCTAATTCTTTCCTGATGGCTTTTGCAGAGCCCAGAGCCGGGGCCCCCCCTCCCCTCCTCTCCCCCCTCACTGTGCTCTCCTGCGCTCTTTCCCCCATTTCCCTGCCTCCTCCTCCTCCCCTTCGTCACTCCCTCCTTCCCCGCCGGCTCCTCTCTTCCCTCCCCACTCTTGGCAGGGCGCCCCGACTCTCCGCACCAGCACAGACCTTCCAGAACCCCTTCACCCCCCACCCCAAATCCCCTCACACTTTTTCCTCCTCTTTTTTTTTCCCCCCCATAATTTCACCCAACTCTTTTTTTTCTTTATAGATGCCAAACACCCCTTCATCCTTGCCCAGCCCATGGCAGCAGGGCCAAGCGTCGAAGATGCCACCCGACCCATCCCCGCCCGCCACCCCCCATCCCACTGGCAGTGGGACCATCGCTGACGCCGAGCACTTACTGTCTTCTTCTCCTTGCCCACGGGTGAGTAGTACAGTCGCTGCTATCAACAGCAGTAACCGAGAATCCACAAAGCTGAACATGTCTAAATATTAGACATGTAGACTCTTTGGGGTCTCTTTTGTTCTTAGGTTGGGGTCATACGGGGCCGATCCGACTCTGGCGCTCCAAACCCAGACCCCAGCAGAAACTTCCTACTGCCCTTGCCCACTCCTTCGCCTCCCCTTATATACGATGCGACGGCGGCGAGAGGTGGGACCCATCGCAACCGGGGAATTTTGGACAGCCCCTCGGCCAATCAGCGGCACCCAGCGAGTCGGGGGGCACCCCTCGAACACCCCCCCCCGCCCACTTCAACCCTGCACACGCATACACAGTCGTGCACACGCGTGTCATCCTGCAGCGCGGCTGGGAGCGGTGGCCGGGGGGTGGTTGGGCAGGGGATGCTGGAGTGGGTGGGATGGGGGTTTGAGGGTGGGTAGGGGTTTTTGGGGAGGGGTGTTGCACATCCTGAGGTGTTTGGGGTCTGGATGTGGCCGGGCAGGGTGGTGACAGGGGATGTAGCACGTGGCACCTCGGGGACCCCAGTGCCACGCAGCGCCGGATGCTGCACCACGGGGTCAGGGTGCTGCGAGTGCCTGCTCCCACCTGCGACCCCCAACCCCACCACCCATCCCTGCACTCAGCGCCCACCTGGCTGCTCCACCAGGATCCTGGGGGCACCAAAGCCCCAGCACAGCGCAAAGGCCAAGGGTGTGAGCACCAGGCCCCCAGCGCATCCCCTGGGCCCAGATCCCCACGGGGGACCCGACCCACCGACACCCTCGAAACACCACGAACACCTGGCTTGCTTTTTTTTTTATCCCTTGCTTTCCATCTTTTTCCTTTCTTTCCCTCCATCCCGCTCACCATCCCGCTCCCCTCTCTCCTCCCCTGGCACGCCTCCACGGCCGTTTCCACATTTGAAGGAGCCACGTTGGTTGGAAAAAGCAAGAGCCCGTTGACAATGATCCACAACCCACCGTGCAATTTGGGGAGTGTGTAATTACATGCCAAAAAATATACACATGTCCCAGGGCTGAGCACGGGGCCGGAGGGGGAAGAAGCCCTGTGAGGGCGATGTGGCACCTGGGGGGGGTCACCCCCTCTCTGAAGGGGTGGCTTTTGGGGCTGGGAAATGGGGCTGGGGTCTTGCTGAGGGCAGGGGGCAAAGAGCTGGGTCCAGCCCTCGCGCTTCTGCTCGCCCCTCCACTGTGACAGGGTCTGGCAGGCTCATGGGAGCACTGGGAGCGCTGGGCTCATTGCAGAAGGAAATCTCGTCCGAGCAGGAGCTCCCCCCAGGTTACTTCTTTATTATTTCTACTTTTCCAGGAAAAAAAAAAAAAACCAAAAAAAAAACCCCAAAGAAATCAAAGCAATTTAACAATGAAATAACGGGGCTGGGGGTGGGGAAGAGACACGTCGAAAGAGCGAAAAAAAACCACCCATCCTCGCGTTGGTGACCTCTCCAGGTCTTTTTTTCCAGCCTGCAATTAAATGCAAAGAAAAAAACACCCCGGGAGGAGTTATCGGAGTGGCTGCACACGGGCGCGCACACACACACGCATGTACGGGGACACGCGTGCACGCAGGGAGCCGCTGGCCGGCGAACAAGCCCTGTATCCATGCATCCGAGACACGTTGCAGGCTAAGGCTCCTCCAATCCTGCCTCGGCGACTCGAAAACCCCTGGCCAGGCTCCAGCCTGAAGATGTGTCTTTAATTTTTGCAGCATGACAGAAAAGAAAAGAATGTCATTTTTTTTTTTTTTTTATATATGCATGGAGAAGGAGGGGAAAAAAAAAGGGGGGGAATGGGACGATGCCACCTCATCAGCCCCCGGCCGCCCGCCCCAGGAATGCAGGAGGGTTGGTGCAGGAGCTGGGGGCTGGGAGGGAAGGGAAGAAATCCCGCTCCTAGAAAAAATAATAATAATAATAAAAAAAAAAAAAAGTCTGGAAAAGCCATTAGGATCCTAGGAAGCGTAATGGGAGACGCCAAGAGCAGGCCTGGGCTGGCTCCTGCGGGTGTGGAGTGTGGGATGTGGACCCATCCTGGGATGCTGGGTCCCACCCGGGGCTGTGGGACCCTCCTGGGACCATCCTGGTCCTGGGGGACACGGGGAGCAGGGGTGTCACTCACAGTCACCTCCTGCCAGCCCCACCCTCTGGGGCTCCGAGACCTTTCCCTGCACAGCCTGGACTGGTTTCACTGGTGCCAATTGGAGGCTGGTGGCACCAGAACAGAGGTGGCCACCCCAAGAGCTCCATGGTCACCCCTAAAGGTTGGCAGATGCCTCTAAGAGTCATTGACCGCATACAGGGCCAGGATTGCCCCGTGGATGGGGGCTGAGGATGGGGAGGACAGCCGCCACCCCGACCCCTTTGGGTAGGACCTACAGAAAGCCGGGGCTGGGGGGCTGGGGAAGAGGGCGCGGGGTATGTTTGCCTGCGCCGAGAAGAGCTGGAGCAGACACCGGCATCTGGTGTGAGTTAACTCCCCTCGACAGCGCAGACACATGGATCGGATTAACTCCCTTTTTTCACCACCCCCCCCCTTCTTTCCCCTGTTCCCTGCTCAGCAGCCCCGGAGCCGGCCCCGCAATGCCCCCCCCTCACCCCACATCCAGCCCTGGTCCCACGGATCCCAGCCTGGTTCCCCCCGGCTTCGCTCAGGATGGGGGTCTGGGAGCAGCTGGTGTCCCCTGCGCTGGTGACACGCAGGTGTTTGACCCCACTGTGGGGTCTGACCCCACTGAGGTCACCACTGCAGACCCTTCCCCGCTCCTAAGCCACCCAGGTGTCCCCAGCATCCCTGAATCCAGCTGGGCCATCCTCCCCATGCCAAAAAGCCACTTTGGGGGGCATTTCCCCGTCACCCCACCCTGCTCGGCCCCAGAACCCCTTGTGCCCCCTTTCTCATCCGCCCGCGGGATGTCGCTGAGACTCGGTGCCTCAGTTTCCCCAGCCGCAGCCCGCAGCCCGGCACCGCCCCGGCTATTCTGGTGGCCGGCGGGGCCTCGGCACCCTCAATTGTGGCAGCCAGGGCAAAACCCCGTAATCACAGCCACGACTGCCCCGGCTATTTCCAGCAGGCAGGGCAAATTGCTTAATTGGCCTTTGGGCTGCCAACGCCACGCTGCGCCGCGACAGGGCACTGAAATAGGATGTGTGTGTCCCCACGGGGGTGGCATGGGGACCACCAGCTTGAGTGGGGGATGTGCAGGTGACAACCTCATCCTGCTCGGCAGCACAGTGGTCCCTGCACCTGGGGTGGGTTTAGAGGGTATTGGGACGCAGCGCTGGGTCTCTTCTAGGGACCTCAGTGCATCCCCACATCCCAGGGCTGCGTGCCTCCTGGGGGGCTCATCCTGATCCATCTGCACCCCAAAATCCCAGAGCTGAGTCTCTCTTGGGGGGTCTCATCTCACCCCATCTGTACCCCAAAATCCCAAACCTGAGTCTCTCTTGGGGGGTCTCATCCCACCTCATCTGCACCCCAAAATCCCATAGATGAGTCTCTCTTGAGGGTCTCATCCCATCCCATCTGCACCCCCACATCCCAAGGCTGGTTCCCTCCTGGAGGGCTCATCCTGACCCATTTGTACCCCCAAATCCTGGGGCTGAGGTCCGGAGCAGAGCTGGGGATGGAGGGGGGACAACTGCCAAGGGTCGAGGGCTTTTGTGGGCAGGGGATCTTGGGGGGGCTTTTCCCAAGCAGGGAGTAGCAGCCCAGCCGGGGCCCCCGCCGACTGTGCTTGCAGAGCCAGGATGGAAACTCTGAGGGCCGAGATCCACGCCGAACATTTTCCGTTCCCAGTTCGTTCCCCTGCTTGCTCCTTTTCTCTTTTCACCCCTTTTTTTCCCTTTCACTGTCACTAAGGAATTCGCTGCCCCCCAATGCCCCCCCACCCCACCCAGGGCCGCCAGGATGAGGCGATGCTCCCCAGCTTCATCCCAGCCGGACCACGGGACCATGAGGGATGCATGTGGACACCAGCACCCCCTGCCTCCCCACGGCCCCCCAGACCCTTTGGGGGGAGTGCTCACGCCCCCCCAGTGCTGCAACCCCCGGTGTCGGATCCATGTCCCCAGGGACGGAGACAGGGATGGGGATAGGATGGAGCCAGGGCTGGGGACTGAGGGGTCTGGAGCCTGGCTGGGAGCTCTGGCTTCTCCCAGTGACCTCATCCATCGCTGGGCAGGCGCCCAGGCTGGCGGCGACCGTGGCTGTGGTGCCACGTGGCTGGGGCGTGGGGCGCCCGCCTCGCACCCCGCGGCACCCTGGCTAACAGCACCTGGGGCTGATGGACCCCAGACTCCTGGAATGGGGGGAACAAAACCCCAAGAGCCCCCTGGGATGGGGCAGCCCCAGCACTCATAGGGCTGGAGGCTCAATGGCTTTTGTGGGGGCTGTAGGGTCTCTCCTGTCAGGAAGGGGGTGGCCAGGCTCTGCTCCCAAAGGACAGAGCGCACGGCTGGCACCAAGCCCCCCAACACCAGTTTCTGGGGGGTCTCAATCCCAGCCAGGAGTCGGGCGTTGGTGGGTTGGGTTTGGTGGGTTGAAGTTGTTGGCTTTAGGCACTTGGGTTGTTGGGGTTCCTGGATTGGTAGTTGGGGTATTTGGGTTGGTGGTTGGGATGGTCACGTTGGGGTTGTTGGACTGGAGTGGTTGGGTTTGGGTTGTTGGCCTGAGGCTGTTGGATTGGAGTTGTTGGGTTGGTCATTGGGGTTATTGGGTTGGGGTACTCAGGCTGTGGTTGTTGGGTTGGAGTTGTTGGTTGGGGTATTTGGGTTGGTGGTTGGGGTTGTTGGGTTGGAGGTGCCATTGCTGGCTGGTGGGGGTGTGGGATGTTGGGGTTTGGTTTGGTGGCTCTTGTTAGGAGGGATTCAGCATAGATTTGGGGCCAGGGTCCTCCAGCCGCACAGGCGGGAGGTGGATGGAAAGAGGGATGGCTGGTGCCCCCAGCCCGGTCCCCCCAGCCTGGCCCCTCCAGCTCCACCGCCCCCGACCAGGGGTCCCTCCAGCTGGAGCTCAGCCCAAGCAGCAGCGAGGATCCAGCCCAGCTCTTCCTCCTCCTCCTTCTCGGCCACTTCCCAGCCCCACGTCAGCACCTTCTTCCCAGCCTCCCTTCCTGCTCCCCCCAGTTCATCCCAGTTCCCTGCCCGAGGGACCAGCACGGACAAGGGGGGGTTAACTCTTCCCTAGCGGACGGCTGCTCCCCATGACGCCCCCCACCCCTTCTCCTCATCCCTATTGCGTCTTCCACCCCCACAGTGTGTCCCCCCAGCCCAAATGTCTCCCAGCCCGACAGTGACCCCCCTCATCCCCACGGTGACCCCCATTCCGACCGTACCCCCTGCGTCCTCGATTCCCATGAGCCCTCCCCACCTCCATCCCCACGACCCCCTCATCCCCACGGTGTCCCCCACATCCCCGGTGTCCCCCATTCCCACGGGCCCCCCCCTCCCCACACCCGTCTCCCCGCCACGTCCCAGCCCCCCCCCCTCCGCTCTGGCCGCGACCGCGGCCGTCGTGGAAATCCGGGAGGGGGGCGGGGGGGGCGCCGGGGGGCGGGGCGGGGGCGGGGCCAGCGGCAGGAGGATTTCAAAGCGGTGGAACTGGGGCAAAGCCAAAAACAGTAAAAAAAAGTCCTTTCCCCGGCGAAGCTTCGCCTCCCGTCCTGCGCCGGCAGCCCCGCCCGCACGCCCGGGAAACTGAGGCACGGAGGGGCCGCGACGGAGCCCCCGGGCTGCGTCCAGCGCTGGGACACCCCCTTGGAGCCACGCAGACCCCAGGAGAGGCAGCGGTGGGGTGCTGGGGTCCTCCCGCTCCAGCCCGACCAGTTTGGCCCAGTCAGCCATACTGGGCTGGGATACGGGTGGGGATGGAGAGGGGGTGCAGGGGGGCATTCAGGGGAGATACAGGATGGAATGGACGGGGGGATGCAGGGGGAATGCAGGATGGGGTGCAGAGGAGATGTGGAGGGTGGCAGGGGGGATGCGAGGGGGCCAGGCTGCAGGAAGAAGAGCCAGGGCAGGGATGGTGGGATGAGCCCCCCTGCCCCTCTCCCAGCTCCCCCCAGGCGGACATCAGGAGCGCCCCGTCCCTGGGACCCTGTTGACTCCCGTCAGCGTGGGACCCCCGTCCCTGAGGAGCCCATATGGGGACGGGACATCCTCGAGCGGCCCCGGTGCCTCCCCCCCCGTTCCCCCACCCGGGCACGCGATGCCCTTGGCTCCTGCCCCACCGCTGACACGTCCCCCGCGCAGCCTCCACGTCGGCGGCTGGGGGGGGCCGGGGGCTGGGGGGCACCTCCCGACCCACTCCTCACCCCCCTCTGCCCTGCGGGGGCTGCAGACCAGGGACCATCTGCGCGGGCATCGCCCCGAGGGGCCTGCAGGGAGCCTTGGGGGGGCTGGAATGAGCCCTATGGAGCCACGGGCAAGGCTGCGATGAGCCCCATGGAGCCTTGGCAGCTCTGGGATGAGACCCACAGAGCCCTGGCAGGGCTGGGATGAGCCCCATGGAGCCACGGGCAGGACCCTGCCACAAGAACACCCTGGGTGCCATCTCCAAGAGCTGGTGGGATGTCACCACCACCTGCGGCACCTGTGGGCGCACCTGTGAGGTGGGAGGAGTTGGTGCTGCCCTGCAGAAGGGGGGGGTGTGGGGCCAGCGAGGGAATAAAAGGGATTGTGGGGAAATCAATTGACTTCCAGCTTTTAGGGTCTGACAATGCCACACCATTAAATGCCTCATTTGACCATGACAGAGCCATCCCTCCTCACTCCAGCTTCCCATCTATCCTCCACCATCTGTTCCTTCGTGTATCCATCCCTCTCCCTCCATCTATCTGTCAATCCATGCATCCATCTCTCCATCCCTGCCTCCATCCACCCATCTGTCCCTCCTTCCATCTCTCCATCCATCTTCCCACCCTTCCATCATGCTACACATACCCATTCCTATTTTTATTCCTCCCTCTCTGTGCCCGTACACTCCTCCCTCCCTCTCTCTGCTCCATCCGTCCTCTCTCCTCCATCAGTGCCTCCACCACCGTCTCCGTCCATCCCATTCCCTCACCACCGCTGCCTTTCCACCCTCACACTCCCTGTCCCCCACCACGACAGCCACAGACTATGCCAGACTGGGACACGCAGTGTCTCTGTTCCTAAGCACTTCCCAGCTGGAGCCTGTGGGCAGCTGGAGCCTCTCCATGGCCAGGACCTCCCTGGGGACCACGGTGGTCACAGCACGTGGTGGGACATCTCTGCTGGCACTGGCTGCTGGACCCTGGCAGAGGTGCTGGTCCCTGGGCCCACGCCACGCTGTCCCCTCCCTGCTCTGGGGCCGCGGTTGGATCAGCTCAGCTGAGAACAGCATCTTCCAAAGCCCTGAGGGCTCCTGGGGGTCCCTGGGCTGGGGAGGGGGGGACACATGGGTCACAGCACGGGCCCCAGTCCCTCAGTGCCCTCCCTGGTGACACAGATATCCCAAAGGGACATATCTGGGAGCTGGGGGCCAAGTCTGCGACCCTCAGCCAAGTAGGACATTGTGCTCCCAGACACCCCAGGAGCTGGAGGAAGCGGGCGGAGAGAGGCTGGGGGGGGGCGGTGCAAGCCCTGCACATCAGACTTGGGTGTGCAACTCCTGCAGCTCTAACCCCTGCGTGCGCAACTCCTGCGCGCGCAACTCCTGTGTGTGCGCAAGTCCTGAGGGTGCAACCCTTATGTGCATAACCCTGTGTGTGTGCAACCCCTGTGTCTGCAACCTTGTGTGCAACCCCTATTCTTGCAAGTCCTGTGTGTGTGCAACCTTTGCTCATGCACACGTGCGTGTCTGGCAGCCCCAGGCGGATTCACGTACCTGTGTCACTCATGTGCACACTCAAGGCTGCACACAAGGCAAGCCCCACATGGGCCACCACTCGCCACCTCCCTCTGATGTCCCCATCACCATGGAGGGACCCGTTCTCAGGAGGGCGGTGGAGGTCCCCACAACCGCTATGGGGCAGGCGGTGCTGGGTGGGCCGTGCTGCTGTGCGGTGTCCAGCTCCCAGCCCACGGCTGGGTGCCAAATTCCTCCACCCCCGCAGGAAGCCGTTGGCGTGCTCGGCGCTTGCTCTGCACCAGGGCCAGGCCTGGCCAGGGGGATGCAGGGTGAGAAAGGGCTGGAGGAGAGAAACCAGGTCAGCCCCGAGCCGCCAGCGTCACCCTGGCAGGCTGCAGCTGCTCCTTCGAGGAAGCCGGCGAGGATCCGGCCCCTGTGACGTCCCCTCCGGCGCGCCTGGCTGCCGCTCACTCGCTCGAGGAACCATCCTGGCCCCACCACCGCAGCTGTGGGGTGAGCCCGACATGGGGGCAGGGAGAGCCTGAGGATGAGGAGGGGGCTTCGAGGAGAGGCACTCACTGCAGGACTGGCTTGGTCATCGCTGGCCCAGGAGCCTCAAGGCTGTGGTGGAGGAAGCAGAAAGGTTTGTCTGACGCGATGCCTGTGGCGTCTCTGGGTGATGCTCCCATCACCAGGTACCTCGCACATCCCTAGGCAATGCTGCCACTCCCAAGTGCAGCCCCCATCCCCGAGCAATGCTCCCACATCCAAATTGTCCTCCCAGCCCCAGGTAACGCCCCAGTCCCTGGGTACTTCTCCTATCCCCAGGTGATGCTCCTCCTGACCCACCCTCCCAGCCTGGGTACCGCTCCCATCCCTCAAACCACTCTCACCTCCAACTGCTGCTTCCATCCCTGGGTGTGAATCCCACTTCCATCCCTGCCCCGTAAATGCACCTCCTGCCCCCCAAGCCATTTCCCCACAGTGTGAATCCTTTCTCCCGCGCTCCCTCCTCACCTCCTCCCGGCTGCTTTTCAAACACAAACACTGCTCGGTGGAAAATGTGACCCCGTTGTAAAGCTGCCGATAACTCGAGGCCGGGCTGGGGCCAACTGGAACAGCACGGGCTTGGCTGCAGCCCCGGCTGAGCCCGCAGCAGACAGGGGAACTGGGGGACCCAGCAGGGGGGCCAGCTCGGGAGTCCCTCCCGCCTCCTGCATCCCTCCTGTGCCTGGCCTGATCCTGCACACAGCCACAGCCACAGCTGCGTCCCCATGGGGATGGACACAAGAGAAGTAAGCTGTCGCAGGGACACGTGGCACCAGGGAGACACTGGGACCCTTCTTGGCCCATGTCTACACTGCAGTGGGATGGAGAAGACCAGGGATAGTGCTGGATGAGCAGGACAAAAATGCCGGGGGATGGTGGCTGGATGGATGGGATGAAGATGCCTGGGATGGTGGCATGTGGGCAGGACACAGATGCCCAGGGACGATGCTGGATGAAGATGCCTGTGGACGGTGACCACTGGGAAAGATAAAGATGCCTAGAATGGTGGCTGGCCACAATAGACATGCCCAGGGACAGCGGCATACAGGCAGGACTGAGATGTCATGGATGGCACCCACAGGTAAGGATGGAGATGCCCAGGGACAGTGGCTGGATGGACAGAATGGAGATGTCCTGGGATGGTGGCACATGGGCAATGTGGAGATACCCTGAGATGATCCTGGCTGGCAAGAACGGAGATGCCGAGGGTGGGCGGGAGGCCGATGCCCTGTCCCTGTCGGATGGGCAGCCAGAGGTGTGTGGGCTGGGAGCAGCAGTGGTCGGAGGAGCCCGTTTGTTTCTCATTAGTGGCTCTTGGCAGGAGCTGTGGAAAAAATAGCTTCAAACAGCAGAGCTGAAAGGGAAAAGGCTGGGCCGAGGGAGGGGAGAGGGGCCGCGGTGGGGAAGGGGGCACAGGGCCAGCGGGGATGGGGTCGGGGTGATGGCAGCCTGGACAGGGTGCAGGGGAGGGGACAGACACATGCACAGTCCCCTCTGCAACGTCCCTGTCCTGGGAAGTAGACGAGTTGGTTGTGGGGAGCTCATGCACGTCGCTCTTGTGCAAGCCTGGGTGTATTAGGGCACACTTGTGCACGCTTGTGTGCGCAGAGCGGGTGAGCACAGCATCTGTGCCCCCCTGGTAGCATGAGCAGCCCCAGGGGAGAAACAGGGACCACACTTGGGTGCATCCGTGTGCACGGTAACATCTCAGCCCCTCAGCCCACTGGGGAAACTGAGGCACGGCAGTGTGCCACCACTGGCTACTGCAAGCAGGGACGCGGCTGTGCCCATCAGGAAGCTCCCACCACAGCCGGTTTTCATGTTTTTGGGGCGCCCTCGGCAGAGCTGCTTACGCAACCCCATGTCTACCAGTGCTGGCAGCGCCGCCAACTCAACCAAAAGCAAGCAGGGGGAGTGTAGGAGGCATTCGTGGAGCCCAGAGCCCACCCGGCTCCCCCTGCCTCATGCCTCTGCAGGGATGTGATGGGGACAGGGGTCTGTCCCCCCTGGCATGGCCGTGCCAGGACAGCACCACTGCCCGGCTGCCCATGCCTCCCCTCCACCCTGGGCTGGGAAGCGGGCAGCGGACAGACAGGGTCACCTGGGGACAGCAGCCGGGACAGCGCTGGTCCCTGTGCCAGGGCAGGGCTGTGCCCGCCGGAACCGGTGGCACCAGGGCAGCCTTGGCAGCGGGCACAGGGCTGGCATCCCATTACCCGCAGGCATGGGGAGATCCTGATGGGGCCAGGGGAAGCACCGTGTGCTGGGATATGTGTGTACACATGTGTTGCAAGCATGTGTGTGTGTGCATGCATGTGTGCATGCGTTTGTGTGTGTGTGCATCCCCCATTCCAGTGCCCGCGTGTCCAGCTGGGTTTGGCCGCCGGCACCCACCTGCCTTCATGGCTATTTCTGGCTCCAGCCTGGGTTTAATTCTACCCTGCCTGTAGCTGCTGTGTAATTACAAGCTCCAAAAAAGCCCCGGACACCCTCTCATCCTCAGGGTGGGTGCACAACCAGCACCCTGACCCCAGGGTGGGCACAGGGTGCCAGCACCCGTGGCCCTGGGGGCTGAGGAACCCCCACAGCAGAGACCTGGCAAACTCAGTGCAGCTGGGAGTGCTGGAGGTGGGGGGGCTCTTGCCTGGCTCAGGGGGCTCTGCCTGACCAAGAGGCTGATTTTGTGGGTCCCTGATGTTGAACCCACCAGGGGCACTGGAGGACGCGTGGCGACAAATCCTTTGTTAAGCCCTTGAGCCAATTACACCGCTGGAGCTGCCCTGTGGCCCGTGGCGCAGCCCCCGTGCCCGGGGCAGCCGTAAACCCCTTAGAGGGATGATCCTGCTTATGGCAGTGCCTCGGTGCCCACGGCCCCACCACCCCGGTCCCCAGGTTGCTGAGCCCCCATCTCCCCCAGCATCCCACTCTGTCCCCCTGTCACTCTCCAGTGTCCCACACACACCACCTCCCCACCTGCCCTTGGGCAACTCACCCTCATCCTGCTCGCCGCCCACCACTGCCGCGCTGGGGACACGGTGTGGGGCAGCCCCATGGGCACAGTCCCGGCTCGGGGCTCAGGGCGCTGATCGGCTTTGGGGAGCTTACGGCTCTGTGGCTCTTCACACCTGCAGCGATCCCGATCCTCTGGCCTCGCCGATGGCTCCTCGCCCCCCTCTCGGCGTGGGGGCATGGTTCTGCCACGGCAGCAGGGCACGGCCAAAGGGTGTGCAAGGCCAGGCATCCCCTGTGCCACCCTGGGCGTCCCCTGCGCATCCCTTGTGCCACCTCGTGCACCTGTGAGCCCCCCAGCATCCTCCCCAACTCCAGCCCTCCCCAAGTGCCCCCTCTGTCCCCACACCAGACAGAGCCAAAACCAACACGAGGGCACCCTAAACCCCCTCCCCACACAAAGCCAAGGCTCAGCAACGGCTGCTCCCAAGACCCCCTAGATGGGGCACGGGGCTGGATCCAGGGGGAGTTGGGATGGTGAGAGGAGTCTGGGGGCCACGAAGGACCAGGGAAACACCAGCGCCGAGCAGGGAGCAGCTGCCGTCAGCTCAGCCCCGTGGGTCAGGGCAACAGTGGCACTGGGGACACAGGGATATGGAGAAGAGGACATACGGATACAGGGAGACAGGGATATGGAGAAGGGGACACAGGGACATGAGGACAGAGCATGGGATGGGGCCGCACTGGTTGCCACATCAGCAGCCACAGGGAAGGGACCCAGCCTGCAGCTGGGAGCCAGATGGGGTGTGGACGAGCAGGGGCTGTGGTCACCCCGGGGTGTCCCCCAGGCTGGGCACATCCGAGGGGGACACAGAGCTGAGCTCGAAGCCCCCGAGCACCCCAAAATGGGCCAAGGAGGGAGGGCTGAGAGGGCTTGAGAAAAGAGGGATGGAAGGAGGAGGGGATGGAGGGAGAGGCAGGAGGAATGCAGTGGCTTGGGGAGATGCAAGAGGGATGCAAGGGGACAGGGAGGGGCACACTGCAGAAAGGAGAGGAGCCAGGGCAGGGGTGCCCCCCCCCCAGCATGGGACCCCTGTTCCTGAGGAGCCCAGGCATCCAGGCTGGCAGCAGGAGACCTTGGGACCTGTGACACCCCCACACCCCGTGCAGCACCGAGCACTAGAGGACAGACAGAGGCACAGGCCAGGACAGAGCCTCCTCCACACCTCGGGAACTCCCATCCCAGTAGGGAGACAATCCAGGGGCGCAGCACCCCACGGCTGTGCCAGCACCCACAGCTCAGTCCCACCACCCAAAGTGGCCCAGCCCACCCCAAATTGCCCCCGCCGGGGTCACTCAGGCCCCCACCCAGGGCAAGGTCTGCCGTGGGGCAGGGACAGGGCAAAGGGCACCTGGGTGCTGGGTGCTGGGGCACCCAGGTCCAAAGTCCGACGGGTGAGGAGCGTGGCGCGGCAGTGCCAGCAGATGCCAGGACGCCCGGGTTTGTTGACGGGGGGGCACAGCGGGGGCGAAGGCCGTGGGAACCCCGCAGTGGGTGCCGTGCCCGGGAAGGGTTCCTGGGATGGCTGATGGGGATGAGGGGCTGGAGGAGGCCCCCTGTGCACTGTGGGTCTGCGGACAGTAAGGGGGGGGTCTATGGGAGGGTCAAGGCACCCCAGGGTGCTGGGGAGGGGTGCCCTGCCAGCCCTCAGCATGTACCTCTCTGTGCCCCCAGGATGATGTTCTTCATCATCATCATCATCCTCATCGCCGTCGTCTTCCTCATGGTGATCTTCCACATCTGCCGCAAGTTGTACCACGACCCCACAACCCCCCCATCCTACAGGGACCCCCAGGGCCCCATGTGCCCCCCGCCGGCCCCAATGCCCGCGCTCCCCAGCCTGCCCGGCGGGACCATCCCTGTGGGGCTGGAGCCCCCCGCCTACAGCGAGGTACGAACCACAGTCAGTGGGCGCTGGGCACCTGGTTGTGGGGTTGGGGTCTATGGCATGGCGGGTGATGGCGTTATTTATAGGGTGGTGGGAGATGGGGCTATGGGGGCTCTGGAGTTCAGGAGTGCTGAGGCCGTGGGGCTCAACAGGGCATGGGGAGACTCGGGGGGCTCATGAGATGCTCCTCCTCGTACCGGGGGGAGCCCACTTCCAGTGTCTTGGGTTCAGCCTTGGGTGGGGGCACCCTCCTCCCTCTGAGGCTCCTGGTTCCCTGGGAGCCAGAGGGGCCCACGTACCCCCCTCCCTGAACCCCACATTCATCCTTAGGTGACAGCGAAGCCCTTCCTCTACCCACCCCCCCAAGGGCCGTGCCCCGAATGCGGCCGTGGGCCTGAGGCTCAGCCCCCCCTCACCACTCAGACTGGCTCGTAGAGGTGACCCCCGCCCGCGGACAGTGCACTGGGGGACACGGATCCAGGAGTCGGGGTGGTCCCTAGGAGGGCCGCCTGCGTCCGTGTCCCCCCTACCCCGACTCTGTACGCTCCCCCTCAACACACAGTATGGGGGGTAATTTCTCTATTTATTGTTTTAAAATTATAAAATAACTCCCTGCTGTTCTGGTTTTGGGGGCTGGGGAGGCTCAAGGGAGCGGGGCACAGGGGGAGAATCTGTCATCCTCCACTGCCGCCTCCAGCTGTGAGTGCACCCTGGCACTGCAGGGGCTCTGTGAGCGTGCGTCAGCTGGCGCCCCAGCCCTGTCCCCATCCCTATCCCTAACCCCATTCTATCCCAGTCCTATGCCCATGCCCATCTCTGTCCCCACCCTCATACCATCTCATCCTCATTCCTGTTGCCATCACCATCCCCAGCCAATCCTCATCCTATCTCATCCCTACCCTTGTTCCCATTCCCATCCCATCTCTACCCTATTTCATCCTCACCCCCATCCCATCAGACCCCGTCCCCGTCTCCTCTCATCCCACCTCAGCTCTATCCTCATCCCATCCCACCCCACTCCACCCTGTCCCCATCCCATCCCCACAAGACATGGGCCTGGGCAAGCGGGACATTGGGGTTTATTGAACCAGGAGCACTCCCTGGCACAGGGCTGTCCCCACAGCCGGTGTCCCCGGCCACTCACGCCGCTTGCCGGACCTGGCGCCGCTTGATCTTCTTCTTGAGGAGCAGCAGGTCCAGGTAGAGCAGGCGGCCCAGGACAGTGGAGGCGCAGATCAGCCCCCCGTGCAGGGCCCCCGCCAGCCCGCAGCTGAACACATCCTGCCCTGCGGATGAGCCAGTGGGACATGGTCAGCACTGGTGGAGACACTGCCACCACCATGGGGGACAGTGCCACCACTGTGGGACATCATCCCCCGCTGCAGGGAGCCCTTGGGAACACCATCTGGAGATGGGCATGGAACAGCAGGACAAGGGCACATAGTGACACGGGTCCCTTACCTGTAAGGTAGAGGTTCTTCACAGGCGTCTCTGCTCTCATGGCAGCCACCACGGCCGGGCTGAAGCGGCCGACGTCGTGCTCAGCCCCGTACATCTCCCCGCGAGGAGCCGCCAGGTAGTGCTGGTTGGTGAGCGGTGATGCCGCCTCCACAAATTCCACCTGCCCGGAAAGGGGCATGGTGGGTGCTCAGGGCACATCGCGGTGTGCAAGGGGCACATGTAGGTTCTTGGGGTACATGGGCGTGCGGGTCGACTCATCCCACTGAGCAGCATGTCCCACCACACCAGGTCTGAGCGTACAGTGCAATGACCCTGGGGGCTGTCGTGTCCTACGGCTTGGCAGGGCACCCTGTCCCTGCTGGGTGCTCTTGGGCTCATCCCCACTGGGCAGCCCATTCCCCCAGGGCACCCAGTCCCCCCTCTGCACTCCATATCCACTCTGTGCACCCCCCACAGGGCACCCCATTCCCACTGGCCATCCCAACCCTGCTTGGGAATCCCCCACCCACAGAGCACCCAGTCCCTGCTGGACACCTCAGACCCACAGGGCAGTGGGACCCCTCATCCATTCCTATTCCCTTGCTCCCCCAGGACACCCCATCCGCGATGCCCACCCTCCTGGCAGGGGACACCGCAGGAACCCTGTCACCTTGTCGTGGAGGTGAGGGAAGCGCTGCAGAGCACGCTCCAGCAGCCGCTGGGCGATGGCCAGCTTGTACTGCTGGTAGTTGGGGCCGCGATGCTTGGCGTGGGTCCCAGCCCACTCCTCAAACCACTCATACCGCGCCATGGTCAGGATGGTCATGCACGACCGGCCTGCAAGGGGTGGGGACAGCTGGTGACACCCCCATCCCGCTGCGGGGCACCCCAGTGCCAGACCTGGACATGGCAGTGGTGCTGGTGCCACCCTGCAATCCTGGGCGGCGATTGAGGAGCCTCTGAGCCCGCAAAGCCAAGCAGATCAGGGCTGTAGAGCTGCCGGGGGAATGGACAATGAGGACTCAGGGGCCCTCCGACTCCCTACCCGGGTGCCGCTGCTCGTAGGTGGGGTCCTTGGCTGCGGGGAAGGTGATGAACATCATGGCCAGGTTTTCGGGGACCTCATCGCGGCTCAGGGTGGTGTAGCGGGTCATCCTGCGGACAGAGCAGGCAGCGCTGGGCACCCACCATGCACCCATCTCACCCACCGTGCACCCATCTCACCCCCAGTGTGCCCCCCAGCCCCGTGCCCTGCGCCCCGCAGTGCCGGGTCCCTCACATGGCATCCAGGTCGTTGTGGGGGTAGATCCAGAAGTTGGTGGCCGGCAGGGCCAGCTCGGCCGCGCTGCCCCGCAGCCCCACGAACACCAGGAAGGAGCCCATGCCATGCCGCACCATGGCCAGGCGGGAGAGGATGCCTGTGGGGATGCAGGGTGGGAGATGATGCCTCGTCCCTGCAGAGGGGACATCAGGGATGCCGGGGACACAGGGGTTCCAGAAGGACACCGAGGGCATCAGAAGATGGGGACACGGGGGACATGAGAACAAATGGATGCTGAAGACACCAGTGATGCCAGGAATGCAGGGATGCTGGGCACAACAGGGACACAGGGATGCTGGGGACATGAGGACGCAGAGATGCTGGGGACATAGGGATGAGGGACATCAGGGTTGTGGGGCTCAGGGACAGCAGGTATGTGGGGCATGGATAGAGACAGGGACACGGGGCCGCAGTACCTGGGTGGCTGCGGAGCTGGGGGGGCAGCAGTTTGCCAAAGGTGTTGAAGATGCCAGCATCGGAGATGACGATGGGGGCTAGGATCTCCACCTCCTCCTCGCTCGGGCCCTTCTGCACCACCACCCCTGGGGGCATGGGGGGTAAGAGGAGCACTGCCACCCTGTCCCCATCATGTCCCCCTGGGGGATCCAGGGCGGGGAGTTCGGCACTCACCCACAGCAGTGCCGGCGGGGGAGACAAGGATGCGGGTGACAGGGGCGCGCACCAGCACGGCCCCCCCTGCACGCTCGATGAGGGGCACAGCATGGAAGGCAACCTCGCTGGCCCCACCACGCGGGTACCAAGCCCCGCGCTGGTAGTGGTGCAGCATCAGCACATTCACCAGGAAACTGGAGTCCCGCGGTGCCGTGCCTGGGGACAGGGACCATGGCAGATGGGCACAGCGGCCTCTGACACAGGGCAGTCCCCATCCCGATGTGGCCTCCCCTATCACGATGCGGCCCTCATCTATCATGATACAGCCCTCCCCTGTCACAACACAGCCTCTCCTATCATGACACAGCCCTCCCCATCACAATCCAGCCCTCCCTGTCCTCATGGTGCTCTCCTCTATCACAACACACCTCTGTTATCACAACGCAAGCCTTCTACCACAACATAGCCCTCCTGTATCACGACACGGACTACAGTATCGCAACACAGCGCTCCCAACCATGATGCAGCCCTCCTCATCACAACAGAGTCCTCCGCTGTCATGACGGAGCCCTCCCCTATCATGACATAACCTCCCATATTGCAGCACCATCCTCCTCCATCACCACGGTGCCCTCACTATCATGACAGCTCCTCCCTAACATGACAACTCCTTCCTTATCACAACCACACTGTCCCTATCACAACACCCCCCTTGTCGCGATGGCCCCTGACCGTAGAAGAGGTAGCTGAGCAGGGCACGCAGGTCACGGTCAGCCGTCAGCTGAGCCACGGCCTCGCTGTGGCTGGTGGCTGCCATGCGGAAGACGGGCGAGATGCGGTAGATGAGGCCAGTGCGGACCAGGAGGGCAGCCAGCCACCGCGGCATCAGCTTCAACACCACCAGCAGCGCCACGTGCCGCGAGGCCATCTGCGTGGGGACCGCCCTGTGTCACCCCAGCCACTGCCATGGCTGCACCGCTGCCGCCTCATGATTGCCGCTACCGCAACCCCAGCACCGCCTGCGCGTCCCCAGCACCCATCCCCACCGTGCCCATCACCCCTGGCCACACCATCCCCATTACTTGTCTCCACCATGACGGTCACATCATCCCCAACATGCTCACTGCTTCTGTCCCAGACCATGACCATCACTCGTGTCCTCATTGTGACCATCACCTGTGTTTTCAACATTCCCACTGGCCCTTCCCACCATGACCGCCGCTCTTGTCCCAAGGTCCATCGGTTTTGTCCCCATAATGACCATCACCTGCTTCACCACCATGTTCACCGCTTCTGTCCCCTTCATTACACTTGTCCCCAACATTCCCGCTCCCCACCATGACCATAATCCATGCTAACGCATCACCCAGCCTCACCAGTGCCACCACCACCATCCCCACGCCCAGGCTGTCCAGCCCCACACACTGGGGACATCCCAGCACCCGCAGGAGGGTGTCCCCAGGACTGTCACCTTGGAAAGCCTCATGAACTCCCTGATGGCCTCCTTCTCGGCTGGGAACTGCTCCTCCAGTGCAGCGGCGAAGGCGGTCTTGCCAGCGCGGAGCTGATAGTGCCGGGGGCCCAGTACCACCTCGTCGTAGGGGTCGGGCAGGCGCTGCCAGCAGAGCTGCCCGTCCGTCAGCTGGTCCAGCGCTACGCGCAGCATGCTGCCCTCGTGCATCTGCCCCACGTAGTGGATGCCTGGGGGCAGGGGGTCAGCGGCTGGGCAGCTGGGGTCTTGCCTGTTCCCACCCCAGACGCGTGTGGGGGCCCCTGGGGTGCAGAGCGGGGCAATTTCGTGTTGAACCTTCGCCTGCTGTGAGTTGCCTCAAGGGGCAGTGGTGTGGGATGAGCTGCAAGCACGCACACTGCATGCATGCACCACACATACACATTGCACACACTGCATGCAACCAGCGTGTGCATCACATGCACACACTGCACGTGTGCTGCATGCAGTGTGTGTGCTGCAAATGCACTGCAGGCTGCATGCACACGCATTGCACACCACAAAAACATGCAATGCAAACAAACAGTGCACTCACTGCAGAAACCGCATGCATACGCTGCCGCTCCTGCCCAGTGTGCACTGAAAACAGGGACAGACACTGCATGTGTGTGCACCAAGTGCATGCGATGCACACGCTGTGTGAGCACACGCAGTGATGGGATGTGCAAACAGAGTATGCCACACGCACAGGGGCTCTGCATGCACACCCTGCAAACACACCCTGCAAGCCCACTGCACAGGGGTGTGCAGAGGCACACAACCAGCCTGCAGACACGCAGCAGCATAGGGGACAGCTGATCCGCATGCATACACTGATCTACACCCGCACACTGCCTGCACACGCTGCCTGCACACGTACCGATGCCCAGGCACAGGTGCTGGGGTCGGGGTAGGGGCAGCCGGGGGGTCCTTACCCACATCGAACTCGATGTCCCGCTCCTGGAAGGTGTGGCAGCACCCGCCGGCCTGGTCATGCTGCTCCAGCACCAGAACCCGTTTGCCCGCCTTGGCCAGGGTGCCAGCCGCCGCCAGGCCCCCCATGCCGCTGCCGATGACCACAGCATCCAGTGCCAGTGGCACCCGGCGCATGCTGAACCCTGCGCACACGAGTGTGCCTGAGCACCCCCACCCTCGGGCGTGCAGGCAGGCAGCACATCTGCAGTGCAATGGGATGGACAGAACACACAGAGCGCAATGGGATGGACAGACAGCACATCAGAGTGCTATGGGACAGACAGACAGACACACAGATGGCCAGCATGAACCCGGCACTCACCCTGCTTCAGGACCTTGTCACGGGCACGCGGCTCTGTCACCAGCGGCCGGGGGGGCTCCAGGGGTGGCCGAGCGAAGGGGTTGCCAGACGGGGCCAGGAGCCGGTGGGCCACCAGCCCCAGTGCCAGTGTGCCCAGGGCCACCAGCAGCAGCAGAGCAGCCCACATGACTGTCACCATGCACAGCACCTAACAGACACCGCACTGTATCGCCCCAGCGCCACGCAGCCCGGGCAGCTGACAGACACGGCGGCTTGGAGACAGAGGGGATTACAGACACGGCACCTCACAGCCACCGCAGCTTTATAGCCACCGCGGCTTAGTGGCACAGGAGCTTACGGCCACCGCACCTTATGGCCATGGCACGCTACAGCCGTGGCACCCTATGGCCACCGCACCCTGCGGCCTTAACACACACACATGCACAGGGCGGAGGGCTGCTTGGTGCAGGTGTGTGCTGGTTAATTGAGTGCTGCACACACACGCACGCATGCACACATGTACCTGTGCAATGCATGCACACTCACCCTTGTGCAAGGAAGAGCACAGACAGGTGTGCAAGCTGCACACACACTGACGCATCCCATGCACACCCACCCCTCTGTGCAAATGCACCTGCACACCCATGCCCCCCGTGCACACACACGTGTTTGCCCTTACCCACTCCCACAGACACAGTTCTCACCCACCCACGCGTACACACCCCCACACGCACACCCGAGCCCCTACACACACACCACCACCACCCCCACCCAAGTAGTGCTGCCTGCAGCTCTGCTGACCCCTCCCGGCAGCACCGAGTAAGGGCCTGAGTGTGCAAGAACACACACGCGCACACACCACCACCCACACACATGCACACACGCACCAACCTCCCCAACAACCAACCACTCCCGTGCACCCACCCCAGACACAGCCATGCGTGCACACACTTGTGCACACCCACCCTCACGCCCAGACCCACGAACACCCCCAGGCACCAAACTGGCACAAACCACCGATTTGCAGCAAAAATCTCAGCAGCGCCTGTGGGAGCGGGGCCGGGCGGGGCGCAGGTGACAGCGGTGATGCTGGTGACCCCAAGTCCCCTTTGTGCCCCAGCCTGGCTGGACCCGGCCACAAGGACCAACCCCACTGCTTTTCTCTCTTTATCTTTAATAAAAGTCACGGCAAAGTACCAAAATGGAGCAATTTCAGGGGGGTTGAGGGGACAGGGCAGGAGAGGGGGCACACACACCCTGATGGCATGGGGCACACACTTGTGCACGCTGCCTTCCCCACATTCCCATCCCTCGGGGTCACCCCACAACAGCCCCTCTGCAGTGCCCCAGAGAGGTCACAGCCCCCCCAGATTAATTAAGGGTTAATTACAGGGCCAAACCCACAAGGGCAGAAGGTCTCAAGGGGTTATTGCTACCTGGGAAGGGGCAATAGGGAGCACAAGGGACAGAGAGGGACCCCCACGCTGGTCAAGGTGAAAGGTAGTCCCTGGTGGGGGGTCAGCCGGGACACCTGGGTCCACGCAGCTCGTGGGGCTCCAGCTGAGTGGGACCCCTCCAGCTCTGGGGGTCCTGACCCACGCGCTGCCCTAAGATGGGGAAACTGAGGCACAGGACCATGAAGGGCCACAGCCACACAGTGCTGGAGGACCCCCCCACTCTCCCTGTCCCCCCTAGCTTGTACCCACCCTGGCAGAGGGGAAACATCCTCTGGGATAGCACGGGGAGGGGGACAGGTTTGGCAGTGAATCAGCTGTGTGGGAGGTGGGCATGGCCTGGAGGGTCTGTCCTCCCCCCCGTACGACCCCACCGGCCGCTTCTCCCTCCCCATAAATCTGGGGCTGGGTAGGACGGGGAGAGTGGCCGGGCTTGGCTGCAGGGGACACCGCAGCGCGAGCACACAGCAGCGCTGAGCACGGCGCACTCATCACAGCAGTGGGGGAATAGGGCAGAGGGCACCACTACCCCCCCACCAGCCATCCAGGCGGGCTGGGGCGGGGGTCCAGGGAGGGGTCAGTAGACCCAGCTGACAGGCACCCACTGAGGCTGGGTGCGCAGGCGCTCCATGGCCTCCCGCAGCCGCCCAAATGTGCGTTCCAGGTCATCATTGGTCAGGCTGAGGTCGAAGTAGTGGCCATAACCGCGCTGGATGCGGCTGCTCTCCTCCACCGTCCGCTTCGCATCAGCCTCCTGCCCCGCACAGACCCCGCCTCAGTTTTCCCATCGCACCCCATGCCTCCCTCGCCCCGGGAAGGGCACCCACCGTCAGCTGTTTGGTGGCCACGCCACTCTCCAGTGCTGCCCGGTTCATGGCCCGCAGCGTCTCAGGCCCTGGGGCTTCGATGAAGACCACATATGGCACAAATTCAGCTGTTCTCAGCACCTTCACTGCCTGGGTGGGACGGGACAGCACTGAGCCCCGGTGTGGGGCAGCCCAGGCCACCCCCTCAGCATATCCCCTACCTGGGGGTTGACGTCCAGGATGCACATCTTGCCAGCCTCCACCACCGCGCGGATGGAGTCAATCTTCGTGCCGTAGAGGTTGCCCTCGTACTCGCCGTGCTCCAGGTACCGCCCCGCCTTGATGTCCACCTCCATCTCCCCCCGTGACACAAAGCGGTACCCGTGCCCGTCCTTCTCGCTCTCCTTGGGCTTCCGTGACGTGTCTGCCCGGGACCACCTGGCTCAGTGCCACCTGCCCCAGGGTCCCACCCTGGTACCCACAGCCCATGGGGACGCTGGCAGGGGACAGGGATGCTTGTGGGGATTGACACTCACGGGGACAGGGATGCCAGGGACAGGGATGCTCGCAGGGGACAGGGATGCTCTCAGGGGACGATGATGCTCATGGGGTCAGCAATGCCCGTGGGGACAGTGATGCTCACAGGGGCAGGGGGACACTCACAAGGGATGGTGGTGCCGTAGCGCGCCTGGTCCGACATGATGAGCTTGTTCTTGAGGCTGCGGCGCCCCACGCCCTGGGCACCAATGAGCACCAGGGTTTTCCGTCGGAAGGGGGGCATGCGGGCCACCTCCTCATAGATCAGCAGCTCGTGGCGGTCAAACTCTGGACGAGGGACAGGGCTGTAACCCGCAATGGGACCCCAAACTGGGCACCCCATGAGGTGCCACCACAAGCCTGCCGTGGGCGCAGCCTGGGGACCATCCCATCCCCCTTTCCTGGGGAACGCCGCCGGGAGACACTCACCGGCGTTCTTCGTGGTCAGGTACATCATCCTCTTCTTCCTCTTCCCACTGAGGCTGCCACAGAGGGCCCCTGCCGAGGGCATGGGCTGGCTGAGCTGGGGAGGGGGACAGGGCCGTGGGAGCTGGGAGCTGCCACACGGGCAGTGCCATGGGCACGGGGACAACCTGGGGACCAGGGACCTGCTATAGGGACAGTGCCACAGGGACGGGGACACCACCATGGAGCAATAGGGACACAGCCATAGGGTGTGGGAATCCCTCGGGGGGTGACGGGCACGGGATGGGTGGGGGCTCCGTACCTGACATGGGGGCCACCTCCGCATCCCGCTTGACGAAGGCTTTGCGCTTCTCCTCCAGCAGCTGGCTGGGCACCAGCCCCGCGCTGCCGCCCTCCACATGGCACGCCTGGCGAACAGTGCCACGGGGGAACCCTCAGCCCCACAGCGACCCCACAGCTCCCAGGGATCTCCTCAGCCCCACAGCAACTCCCCAGCTCCCAGGGATTCCCCCCCACCACCCTGGCCCTAGGGACCCTCCCCAGCTCCCAGTACCCCACAGCTTCCAGACATCCCCCCCCCGGTTCCAGTGCCCCCCAAAAGCTTGCAGGGATCACCTAAGTTTCCAAGAAGCCTCTTCAGATCCAGGGATCCCTCCCTGGATCTAGGGACCCCCCCCCAGCTCCCAGGAACACTCCCGGCTCCTGGAGATCTCCTCCACTGCGTACAACGACACCCACAGTTCCTCCCCCCGGCCCAGGCTCCAGTGCCCCCCCTCCAGCACCCAGGGCTCACCCAAGTTTCCAGGGAGCCTCCTCAGATCCAGGGACCCCCCTAGCTCCCAGGGACCCCCCTGGCCATCCATGGCCCGCAGCTGCCAGGGGGACCCCCCAGGAGGGCGGCCATTCCCCTCCCGCCCCCCTGACCTGCCACCAGTTGGGGTCGTCCTGGTTGACGATCTGCAGGAGGTCACCAGCCATGAAGCGCAGCCCGGCCTCCTTGCAGGGGATGAGGCTGTCCGTGGCCGGGTCGTAGTCGAAGTGGCACTTGACAAAGACCTGGGGGGGGTCAGTGAGGAGGGGGCACTGCCAGACGCCTGGAACCCCCGCTGCACATCACCCAGGAGCTGCCGCCTGTGCCTCAGTTTCCCCAGTGTGCCATGAGGAAACACAGATGCGCCACACGCACACTCACAGAGCCACACACGCGTGTGCACCCTGCTAGGCACTCCCCCCCACCTCATGCCCCCCCGCCGCCCGGCGCAGCCAAGCACGCACAGCACCTGCGCACACACAGGCGGCACTAGCAGCCGCTGCCACACCCCACAGCACACCCACGGCTATGCCCACACAGACCCCCACGGCCACGCACAGGCATACACACGCGCCCAACACCACCACCACTGCCCCCACGATGGCACACATGTGTGCGGAGCGTGCAGGGGCACACATACACACCACCCCACACACGCGTGTGCCTGCAGATGGGAGCCCTGCCCAGCGCTGGCAGCCCTCGGGCACTGTGGGGCCAGACTGCCACAGGGACACGCAGTGCCAGGGGACAAGGACAGCACTGCTTTGTCCCCGCGGAGCCAGGGTGACAGCAGGCGCCTGCACCGGGCTGGCACAGGACAGGGAGGGGGGCACAGGACACCCTTTGCCACCCAGGCACCCAAGTCCTGCAGTGGGGATGCGGACAGGGACGGGATAAGGACGGGAAGGGACAGGGCAGGGCAGGAGTGGTGACAGGGGCAGGGATGGGGACAAAGGCAGGGCATATACTGCAGCACCCACGTGCCCTCGACAGCACCAGGCTCACAGGGCACAGTGGGGACATTGGGGTCCTGCTGGCCGTGGGGCACGTGGGCACAGGGCAAGTCCCTAACAGTGCGCAGGGTCCATGGGGACGGGCGGACAGAGGATACAAGAGGAGATGAGGCACATGGCAAGGGGACAGGGGACACATGAGCACAGGGATGTTGGCAGGGTGGCCTGGGGACAACATGGACATGGGGATACAGAGATGGGGACACAGGGGCAGAGGATGGAGATCCATGGGCAGGGTGCTGGGTGTAGGGGACAGATGTGGGGGGCAGAAAGGGGGCACAGACAGGGCCGGTACCTGCCGGGGCGGGTGGGGCTCCTGGTAGCTGGGCAGGATCTTGAGGACAACGCTGCCGCTGGCGTGGCGCAGGCTCTCCTGCAGCGCCCGCGGGTCACTGCCCACCTCGCGCCCATTCACCTCACGGATGACGTCGCCCACGTGCAGCAGCCCCTGCTGCGCCACCATCCCCCCGTGCAGGATCCGGGCGATCACCAGCTCCCCCCGCTCCACGCGGAACGTCACCCCCTGCACGCACGGAACCCCCTCAGCACCGTGGCACCACAACCATGCCAACACCACAGATCCATATGGCACTCACCCAGCACCCAGCAACCCCCCCAGCACCTCCCGCCACTCCAGTGATGGCCCCAGCACCCGGTAACCCCCCCAGCACCCAGAAACACCCCCAATAAGCAGCAAAACCCAGCACCCAGTAAACCCCCAGCACCTGTGGCGTCCCCAACACCTAGCAATGTCCCCAACTGGTGATGTCCCCAGCACCCAGCAATGCCCCCCACCCAGCGCGATGCCCCCCTGTGCAAGGCTCACCAGGTTCTCACCCGCCGCCTTGCGGATGCCCACCATGCGCACAGCGTCGGGGGGCACGGGCTGGTTGCTGAAGGTGGGGTCCAGCACGGGACTGGGGGGCGGTGTCTCATAGCTCTTGGAGGCCACTGAGTCGTGGGTCTCCAGCAGGGACTGCAAGACACAAGGGCTGTCACGCACGCCTCGCACGCCCTCACGTGCCCCGGCACATGCTGCCACACGCGTGTCCCACCTGGAAGTGGGGCTCACGCAGGATGCGGGCGAGCTCGGCGGCCGCGCCATCCCGCCGCGCCAGGTTCCCAATGTCCCGCAGGATCTCCTGCACCAGCTCTAGGTTGTTGTCCCGCACTGCCTCCAGCTTCGTCTCCTCCAGCCGCTCATGTGCCTGGGGGGGGGGGCGGGGGGGATTAGAGACCCCTGTGCTGCCCTCCAGGTAACACCTTCAGCATCTGCTCCCACCACGGGAGCACACACCCCCACGTGCCCCCATTGTGCCCAGTTCGCTGCCACCCACGGTGGGGGACACAGTGCCACCCCCACGCCACTGTACCTTTGCCAAGGACCTTACGATGGGGCTCTCCATGATGCCACGCAGGAAGATGAGGTCCAGGTCGGCAGCCCCGGGGGTGCTGGGGAGCCCCATTAGGTTGTCCAGAACCTGCTGCATGGCTGGGGGCGCAGGGGACAGGTGGGGAGGATAAGGTCTAACCCTGGCTGCCAGGCACTACAGACCCCTGTGCCTCAGTTTCCCCAACCAAGGAACCTCCCATCTCCACATACAGAGCTTGCCTGCATGCAGACCTGCAGCCCCCGTGGCCTCCCTGTACCCGCACCGCACGCACACCCCCTGCAGCGGGGGCCACGCACAGCCCCCCCAAGAGCCAGTCCCCCAAGAGCCCCCCAGAGGGGGGTTACTGCCCACAGTCACAAGCAGCAGCTGGGAGGGGGGCTGTAATAGCAAATGGGGGTGCAATGCAGGTGGGGGCAATGCAACCAAGCAGAGCAATGCAGCTGAGGAGGGGTGCAGTGCAGCTCCTGGGCGGGGGGGGGTGGAGGGCGACGCAGCTGGAGAAGGGGGGAGGCAGCAGGAAAAGGGGGAAATGCAGCTGGAAAAGGGGGGGCGGCACAGCTGGAGAATGGGGGATGCAGCTGGAGGGGGAGGCGGTGCAGCTGGAAGGCTGCGCTGCAATGGCGAGGATGCTCGCGATGCAGCCGGGGGGGGGGGGGGGAGGGGGCAGCAATGCAGGCTGCCCCCCCATATCGTGAGGGCCACACGACCCGAGGGACCCCCATCTCCATCCCCATCCCCATCCCACCATCTCTCCTCCACCCCCTCCCCGTACCTGGGGGTGGCGGAGCCGCGGGGGGGGCGGGCGGTGGAGCCCCTCGGCCGCTCATCGCTGCGGGCGGAGCCGCCGCCCCCCCCCCAGATCCGGGTACCGCCCCCCCCGCACACGCGCGTGCACGCGCAGCCCCCCGCACAGACCTCCTTGCGCGCGCGAGGCGAATGCAGCCCCCCCGCGCCCCCCCCGGGCACACTCACACGCGCGTGCGTGTCCCGTGCGAGCGAGTCCGTGTGGACGCGGGTGTGCGAGCGGGCGCGGCCTCGGACATCGCGGGCACGCGAACTCGTGCGCGCTCACACGCGTGTGCACGCGCGTCCCGGGCACGTTCACGCTCGCGTGCAAACCCACGGGCACACGGGCTGTGCATCCTCAGCCGCCCACCCCGTGCATCCTCTCCCCCGTGCCCCCCCGTGCAGCCCCCCCACCCCGTACCCCCCTAAGCATCCCCCCCATTGTGCAACCTCTCCGTGCCCCCCGTGCCCCCCCATGCATCCCCCCGTGCATCCCCTCCCCGTGTATCCCCGCCGTGCCTCGCTGTGTGCAGCCCCCTACCCGTGCATCCTCGCCCCCCTGCATCCCCCCCCGCACACTCACCGCGCCCCCCCTTGATCGCAGCAGCAGCTCCCGGTTCGGAGGAATAGGGGGGGTCGGGGGGGGGGGGGGGGGGCGGGTCTGCGCCGTTGCCATGGCAGCAGGGGGGGCGGCGAGCGGCTCCGGCGGGGGGGGGGGGGGGATGCGGATTTAAAGGGCCCGCGCTCCCCCCCATTGCACGCGCACCCTTGCACACGCACCCACGGCCACGTGCACGGGCTGCCCACACACACAGCGACCCCTCCGCACGCACACGCACACAACCCACACACAGACGTGTATAACACCAGCCTTGCGTGTGCCCCTTGCACACGTGTGTGCACACCCCACAGCACCCACCCCACACACAGCCTGGATCACATCATGAGCCACCCCCGCTGTACATACCCACAGCAGCCGGGTTGCACACGCGTGTGCCCTGCATGTGTGCCCAGCCCTAGTTAACTCACCCGTGGTGGAGCTGGGGGCGGCCGCCGGCATCGCTGTGGGCACAGCTGGACATGGGCACAGCTGCACACGCGTGCCTGGCACCAACAGGACGGGGTTGGAGATGGGGATGGCTGCGCAGGCGTGCAGTGCTGGGCACCCACGGGCGCCCACGGGCACAGCTGGACATGCATTGCACACGCGTGTGCGGGTGTGATTGCATTGCAGGCATGTGCGGGGACATACGAGGCCCCCGTGCTCTCCAGCCCCACACTGTGCCCCACAGCGCAGAGGCAACCCAGTGACCCACGCAGCAGGGCACCCATGTGTCCCTAGTACCAGCATCCCAGTATGCCCATTGTCCCCAGTGCCTCCAGTGCTCCCAGTGCCCCCAGCTCCAGTGCTCCCAGTGTCCCCGCAGACACCCTCGTCCCCCTGAGCAGGCAGAGGCAGGAGGTGGCTGCAAGGGGGTTTTATTTTGGGGGCCATCCTGGCCCCAGGGTGACAGCAGCTGCAGGTGCTGCGGGTGCTGCAGGTTCTGTGGGTGCTGCAAGTGCTTCAGGTGTGGTGGGTGCAGCAGGCGCAGCAGGGGTTGTGCCGCCCACGCTCCTCTTCACCCGCTCGGCTGCAATGCCACCCCTGCAAGAAGAAGGATCAGCACACCTGCACACCCAGTGCCCCCCCCGGGCACCCCAACCCCCTGCTCCTCACCCCAGAACTCTCCTGCCTCCACCCAGGACAGCACCCACTGGGGAAACTGAGGCACGGATGCCACCAGGGGTGCTCTCAGCCCCCCAGTTTGGCTGCTGTGCAGACCCCCCTGACTGCCGACTCTTACCTGGGGATCAACACCCCACGGTGCCGAAGGGCTCCTCGCCCAGCGCACGGCTGCCTGACCGCTTCCCGTACCTGCAAGAGGGAGAACGTTACTGGGGGCAGCACCACGCAATGGGTGGCACGGTGCGATGGGGGGGTGGCTGCAGCAAGCAAAGGGAGTAGCAAGGCAGCCGGCTGCAAGGGAGCAGCGGCTGCAACAGGGAACATGCAGGATGCAGGTGGCAACGGGAGCAGGCTGCAGCAGGGAGAGCTCTGCAGCAGGAATTGCATCGCAACAGGGAGAAGTGGCAGCAGTTGAGCAGTCTGCAGGAAGGCAGCGTGGCGCAACAGGGCGCTGCGGTGGGGAGAGCGTGCTACAGTGGGGTGCTGAGGGCAACGGGGAGCCCTTTCCAAGGGGGAGCACATCGCAGTGGGGAGCACAGAGCTACGGGGCAGCGCGTTGCTGCAGGGAGTGTGCTGCAACCAGGGTGCGTTGCAGCGGTGCGGCATGCACAGGGGTTTTGCAGCTGCTCCCGGACACTCACCTCTGCCGTGTGACCACATTCAGATACTGCTGGAGGTCATTGTAGAAGCGGACGAGGTCCTCAACGGGCGCGTCGTCCCCAGGGTAGGTGGGCTGCTCAGGGCTGGCAGTACTGCGGTGCCCAACCAGCAGCACCAACGCACAGGCCAGGAGCAGCAGGGACGGCCAGCGGGGAGCCATGGCTGCACCCCACACCACGGTCTCAGGCTCCATGCCGGGCACCGCGCTGAGGATCACGCCCCACACACATGGGCATGCACACGGACATGCACACTGCCCGGCTGCACACGTGCACAAATGCATGTGCACAAATGCATGCACACATGCAGACACACGTGCACACACACAGGCCACTCGGCACATGCAGGTGCACATGCACACTTCAGAGCGTGCTCAGGTCTGTGAGCACACCAACCTCCAACTCGCAGGGTACACACACACAGAGACACACGCACACATGTCCCCTTGCACGCCCACATGCACCCGGCTCTGCTTTGGGTGTGCGCGCACACACACACACACACATAATCTCCATTCCTGCAGCACACACACGCTGTGTGCACAAGCGTGCACACGCGCGCGCACGCACACACACACACACGTGCTCCCTGCTCCCAGGGTTCACAAAGCTCTGTTCCTGGAGCACACATGTGCGTGCACCACTCTTCACACCCACATGCACACACCCCCCGTGCACATCTCATGCTCACTGGCCTCTGCTCGCCCCCTGCGCCTCCAGCCCAGCCGCTGCCACCCCAAACCCGCAGCATTGTCCCTACTCACCTGCTTCCACGAGTGGTGGCACGGGGACACGGCGAGACGAGGGGACGCTGCTGCCGGCCGCCCGGGTCCTGGGTGACACCGCTGCCACGGCAGTGGGGCCCTTTATATCCCCCTGTTCCCCCGCTGATGTCACCCTGCCACGCAGCACCTGTGTCCAGGTGGCCACGTCGCCGGGGGGGGGGGCACAGGGGCCATCGAGGGGGACAGGGGCCATTTGGGGGGGGCGGAGGGGGGGGGAGGGAGGTGTGACAGGGACACCTGGACCCTCGCATGGCCCTGGTTAATGTTTGACCCTGGGCCGGGGGGGCTCCCGGCGGGGCCCCAGGATGCGGGTGTCCCGGTGTCCATGCCAGAGCATCTCGTCCTGGAGTGAGGGATGGTGGGGACAGAGGGGGGGGCAGCAGGGGAGTGGGGTGCAAGGTGGAGGCTGGAGGCTGGCGGGAGAGGGGGCAGCAGGACAGAGGGACAGACAGAGGGACAGCGAGTGGGACAGGGGGACACTGGCGACACTGTTGGAGCAGACAAGGGATGGAGACGGGGGCTGGATGGGTGAAGGGTCTGACACCAGGCACTCACCCAGCTGGGTCTGGGGGGTGGGGGGCCCCCCAGCCAGGGAGGCTTTGGCCCAGCCCTGACGCAGCCCCCGATGTCCCCAGTCCCCACAAGGACCCCACAGCAGGTGTCAGCACACCCAGACAATGCACTCCACAGCCAGAGCACCCCAGGAACCAGTGCACCCCAGTACCCACCCCTCATCTCCCCTTGTGCCCCAGGACTCCCAATGCCATTGCAGCCCCCACCCCGTATGCCCCCCCAGCCGTGCACAGCCCTCCCTAAGCACCCCTCACACACCAAAACCCATTGATAACAGATTGCACAACTCCAACGCTCCCCATCACCCACTGCCGGTGCTCCCCCGCTCCCAGTGCACCCCAGTGTCCAATCCCAGTGTGCCCCAGCCCCGCAGCGCACCCAACTCCCCTCCCACCCCCCCTTCAGTGCCCTGCTCCCCTCCTCCATCTGCTCCTCACCTCCCAGGATACCTCACACCTCTCCCAGCCCCCCCCCCCCCCGTCCCCCCCGCACCTCCCTCTGACCCTTCTTCATCTCCCCATCCCTTTCCAGACCCCCTGCATCCCTTCTCCATCCTCCCCCACCCTCTCCACCCCCCTCTCCACCCCCCAGCACACTCAGCCCAGGCAAGTGCCCACTTGTGCTCTTTTATTGCCGCTGGCGGGGGCGTGGGGGGGGCGTGCAGGACCCCCTGACAGTGACGGGGAGGGGACAGGGCCAGGGTCCCCCAGCAGGAGACCCCGGGCCGGGCTCTGGGGGCCCCTTGCCCTCCCGGTGGGGGGGCCGTGCTGGTTTTAGGTGCCGGGGACACCCCCGCGGCAGAGCCCCGGTGCCGTAGGGAGACGGAGACGGGGAGGATTTGGGGGATGAGGGGATGGGGGAGCTGGTCACCACGCAGAGTCATCGTCGTACCTGTAGGGAGAACTGGCGTGAGGAAAGGGGGCACAAGACCCCCACCCTAGGGTGCAGGAGAGGGTGCAGCCCCTTCCCTGTGCACGGGGCAGTGGGGACAGGGATGGGGACAAGGATGGGGACCTCGACTGGAACAGGGACGAGGATGAAGACAGTGAAAGGGATGGGGACAGGGACTGCAGTGGGGACAGGGATAGGGACAGGGACACAGGGATGGGGACAGGGATGGGGTGGGAACAGGAACCACAATGGGTATGGGAATGGGGACGGAGAGACAGGGATGGGGACAGTGGTGGGAACCTCAATTGGAACAGGGATGGAGATGGGGATGGGGACAGGGATGAGGAGAGGGATGGGGTCAGGGATGGGAACAGGAACAGCAGTGGGGATGAGGATGGGGAGGCAGGGATGGGGAGACAGGAATGGGGACCTCGACTGGAACAGTGATGGGGATGGGGACAGGAACCACAATGAGTATGGGAATGGGGACGGAGAGACAGGGATGGGGACAGTGGTGGGAACCTCAATTGGGACATGGGGACAGGGATGGGGACGGGGATGGGGACACTCACCGTGACCGATCACTGCTGGCCCCGAGGAGCAGCCCAGACACCAAAGCCTCGGGGCTGGCACGTTTGCCGTACCTGCGGGACATGGAGCATGTGGGTGCGTGTGCAAAAGGGTGCATGAGTGTGCAAACAGGAGCTCATAGACGTGCAAGTGGGAGCTCACAGGGGCATGCACGAGCACGCAAATGGAAACTGATGGGTTTGCAAAAGAGTGGGCTTGCACAAGTGCTGCCGGGCTCACACACGTGTGTGTCCCCCGTCTTGCTCACCTCTGCCGCGTCACCAGGTTGATGTAGTGGCGAAGGGCTGAGAAGTACCTGGCCATCTCCTCGGGGGAGGCGTCGTCCCCAGGGTTCTCGGGTTTTGGGGGGTACGCAGCCACCAGTGAGCCCAGACAGAGCAGCGTGCACAGGGCCAGCACGGCCAGCATGCGCCACGGCCGCGGGGACATCACCATCTGGGGGACAACGGGGTGTGGGGATGCCCAAGGCGTGTGTGCATCACCTACATCACCCCTGGGGACCCCCATTGTCCCCAGGGACCCACCATCGCCCCCGGCACCCCCATCACTCTCATATACCTGCTATCACCCTGGGGACCCCCACTGCCCCCCATCCAGCCCAGAGCAGCCCCCGACCAGAGAGATCTCACTTCCCTGTCCCCATGGGGCTGTCACATCCCGGGGTGCCCTCTGCCCCCCAAGGGGATGCCTCCTTCCCCCTCAGCACCTCAGTCCCCCAAGGGACCTTTTTACTCCAGGAGTGTCCCCTCGTCCCACGGGGACACTTCTCTCCCAAAGGCCACCCCCCACCCCCGTGGGACATCGTGCCTCCAGGGATCTCAGAGCCCACTCAAGGTCCCCAAAGGGCCACCTCCCTCCCAGGGACCCCCGGGAACCCTCTCCCCCCTCCCCAAAGGGACATCGCATCCCCAGGGACCCCTGCACCAGACCCCGAGCGGGACGCGTCTCTCCCAGGGACCCCTCCTCAGCCTGAGGGACATCACCCAGCGAAAGGACCCCCTAAACCTCTGCCCCCAGGGGACCCTCCTCTCCAAGAACCCCAGGGTCCCTCTCCCGGGGGTCCCAGCCTCCCGGACCCCAGTCCGGTCCCCGTGCTGTCCCCACACTCACAGCGGAGGCGGGAGGTGACAGCAGGGCTGGGGTGACAGCGCAGGGACAGGGCAGCTCCTCTGCGCCCGGGTTTTATCCCCTCGGGGGTGGCTGCTGGCTCCTCCCTCGCCCGTGAGACCCGCGGGGACCCGGCACCCCCCACACCCCCGACAGCGCCCGGCACGCAGAGCCCCCGCCAGCCCACGGCAGGGCACAGGGACATAGGCGGGACACACGGACACAACACACGGGCACAGATGTGACACGGACACAGCACACGGACACAGATGTCACACTTGAACACGGCACATGGGCACAGATATGACACCCAGCCACAGCGCACAAACATGGCACAGGGAGATGGATGTCACACATGAACACGGCACACAAACACGGCACACGGGCATGGATGTGACAGCCAGGCACAGCCCAGGGACATGGTATGGGCACATGGCAATGCCAGATGGGCACAGCACACGAGCACAGATGTCACACATGGATGTGGCATATGAACATGGCACACGGGCATGGGTGTGACACCCAGCCACAGCCCCCCCACAGCCTTGGACATGGCAGTGGCACCAGGGACATCAGCCACATGCAGGAACACAAACACGGCACCGCCAAGAGACAGCACATGGACATGCGGCTGGCACGAGGGCCACGGGATAAGCACAGTGGAAAGGGACACAGCTCACCGCCACGGCTGCCTCAGTTTCCCCAGACAGCAGAGCAGGCACAGAGCTGCTACCACAGCCCCCGTCACCACCATCGACCGCTGTCACAGCCCTCCAGGACAGATGAGCTGCCCTTTCCGCTCCTCCACGCCAGGCAGGGGACATTAATTCATTATGGATTTGGCATTAAGGAGCAATCATCTAGCCGAGCACTGTGGGGGGAAACTGAGGCACTCGGTGGGGACGTGCTGCGAGCAGGGGCTGCGTCTCCACCAAAGCCACCGTGCGGTCGCTGGGATAGGGAGATGCAGCAGACGGGGCCCTGAAACCCCAGGATGCTCCCAGCCAGAAGGGGCTGTGTCTCTGGGCAGATGGACAGAGGGGACACAGCTCAGTGGGGACCCTGCAGGTGCCACTAGCCCAGCCCAGAGGAACACTGCTCTGTGGGGACACAGCTGGAAGGAATATGGCTTCCCTGGAGGGGACACAGCTCAGTGGGGACCCTGCAGGTGACACCAGTCCGTCTGGAGGGGATGCGTTCCCCACGCCTGGCCTGGCTGTCACCCCACCAAGCAGTGGCAGGGACATGGCTGGAGGGGACACGGCTCAGTGGGACACTGTGGGGTGCCACTGGCCCGGCTGAAGGGGACACACTCCCCACGTCTGGCCTGGCGGTCACCCCAGCAAGCGGCGGTGGGGTCACAGCTTTGGCTGCGGGGGTCCTGGCCCTGGGGACACCGGTGCCCACAGCACAGCTGCATGTCACAGCACTGTGGGGGGACAGCCCCCAGCCCAGTGCCTCTTCCATCCACAGGCGGAGGCGTGGGTCGATGGCAGGGATGATTGGATCAATGTGGCCGCGGACCCCCATGCAGCACCCACCACGTGGAAACTGAGGCAGTGAGGCTGAATCCAGCACTGCCCGGAGGGGGCTGAGCCCCTCCCCAGCAGCAGAGCCCCCCACCACGGGGGTCCCAATAGGGGGAACACCAACCCCACAGTCCCACCGGGACCAAACCCCATGGGGCAGCGGTGGCAGCAGTGCGTGCTCCTGGGTGGCCCTGAGGCGAGGGGGCAGCGAGGGTCAGGGTCCAGGTGCCCTCCCCGGCACCAAGCAGACCCCACTGGGCCACGGGGAGAACAGAGCCAGGGTTTTCCACACCATTTCCCCAGTGACGGCAAACAGCCACCGTCCAAAGGTCACCGGATGGCTCTGCGCGTGGGAGCCCTCCCTGGCACAAGGAGATGGGGGCCCAGCTGCAGCCCCCCCAGAGCAGCCCCAGTGGGGCAGGGGGTGCGTATGGCGCCCCTCATCGCTCCCACGGGAGGAGGAGGGTCCGGGCTGAAGGGCAGCACCGGAGCCCTCACAGCGCCCGGGGGGTCTCGGAGCCCCCCCCAGCCCAAGGAGCCGGACGGAGGCGCACAGAGAGCAAACAGGGCCCTGCCGCTTGCCCGCACTTTATGGCCCCTGGTTCCGCCGGAGGCGCATTAGGGGCCATGCGTGCCCCCTCCCCGCAGGAAGGGCCTTATCAGCCCTGTTTGCTTTTCCACCACCCGGCCGGCATGGGGACGGCAACAGACAGGTGAGGACACAGCCCACGGGGACACTGGGGGTTGCCAGCCCTTCGCCATGACCCCCCTGAACATCCTCCTGAGGTTTGCAGGAACCTCAAACCGAGCATCTGCAGAACTAGCAGAACACCCAGACCCCGCTCCCCCTACCTCAGTTTCCCCACCCAAGGGAGGGGAGCACTCAGGATTGCCCACATCGTGCCGCATGTCAGGTCCCCCAAAACTGTTCCTGCCAGCTCTCCCCAAAGCTGCTCCCAGCCCCCCTGAAGTGACCGGGCCCAGTCGTGCTGACACAGACCAGCCGAGAGCCCAGGACGAGGTAAAAGATCTCTCATTTCATCAGTAAAAACACTCCCGGGGCATGGGGACCCCGACGGGGAGGGGGCCTGGCCACACAGTGGCCAGTACCCTGCAGGCAGGAGCCCCCCAGCCCTCCCTCAACCCGGGGCAGTGCCCGCCCCGGCCACCGGCAAAGCTATCAAATATTTACAAATTAAAAAACAAAAAAAAAGAATAAATAGCGCCAATTCTCTAAAAGAATCAGCCATCCGTAGCCAGGATGACGACAGCTCCAAAGATGCCAACGTTCTGCCCAATGAGCTTCATCTGGTTCCAGAACTCGACGCGTCGCAAGTCGTGCCAGTAGCCGATGTTGCCATCAATGAGGAGGATGGCGAGGGGCAGCAGCACAGCCAACACCTGCGCCGCCGCACGCACGTAGTACCCCGAGAGGAAGGCGAGAGCCAGCAGCCCGTAGAGCACAAAGAGCAGCTGCAGAGCCAGCTCCCCACCCAGGAGGTGGTTCAGGTAGGCCAGGCGGTCCTCCTTGCTGTGCTGCAGGGAGTATGCCTGGGGACGGGGATGGAGCCACTGGTGGCAGCGGTGCCCCTGCTGGCACTCAGCATTGGCAGCACTGGTGTCACACTTGGCAGAGATGCCAGTGGCAGCACTGGTAGCAATGGTGCCGCTGGTGGGTTGCACTGGTGGCACTGCCTGTGCTCCTTTGACCCTTCCCCTCAGAAGGAACCCCTCGGATCTGGCCATGGGGGCAGGTGCAGCTGTGCCAGTGCCGTACCTGGCAGATGAGGTAGATGCCAAGGAAGACCTGGCCCGTGGACTGCAGAGAGCGGCTGCGCGGTTTCTGCCGGTACAGCTCGCCGGCGCCACTGGCCAGGATGAGGAAGCCGCCAATGATGGCGATGGTCCGGGAGTACATCCGCACCTGTGCCAGGCACTGTCACCCTGCGTCCCTGAGACCAGGGAGAGATGGGGAGAACACTGGGGGGGGGAGGGATCTCACCTTCAGCCAGTCACCGTAGTGGACGTGGCCGCCAATGTGGGCAGCGTAGGTGGCCACTGCGAGCTGCAGGGCAGCCCCCAGGGCAAACCAGCGGCGCTTCACCCCAAAGGACATGAAGCTGGCGCAGAGCACGGCCACCCCCATGTCCACGTACAGGTAGGGGACGGGGATGTCCGGCTTCCTGGGGAGCACGGCAGCTCCAGCCCCAGCCCCCACCCCAACCACCCCTGACCCTGCACACTCCCAGACCCCCCACTCACCTCTGCCTCCCAGCTCCTCCTTCAGCCCCTAACCCCAACACAGCCCCTCTGTGCCCCCCCACAGTGCAACCCACAGCCACCCCCATGCTCTCCCCACAGTCCCCACACTCCAAAAGCCCCTCTTGTGCCCTCAACAGCCCCCCAATTGCCCCAGCCCCCCGACTACCCCTCTGCCCACCCACCACCCCCACACTCCCATTCCCCCAGCTCAGGCCCCACATGCACCTCAGGGGCGCCCCCACCCCCCACAGCTCTGCACTGCCACAGCCCCAGGTCCTCCCTAGGCCCCTTCCCCACCCTTCACCCAAGCCCCCTCAGCCCCACACACATCCCCAGCACCACTCCCCCCACAGCCGCAGAGACCCCCTAGCCCCCTCTCCACCCTTCACCCAGGCCCCACCAGCCCCACACCAACACATACTAGGCTCCCCCAGCCCGACATCCCGAGACCCCCAGGCACTCCCTCACATCCCTGCCCCCAACCCCCTCTCCCCCCCCCAGGTCCCCTCCTAGTCCCACACAACCCCCAGACCGAGCCCCCCAGGTTTACGCACACACTAGGACTCCCTAGGGTCCCCTCCCGCCCCGTTTCCCACCGCACCGGCGGCCGCCGGCACGCTCGGCGCAGAGCAGGAGCCCGCTAAAGCAGTGCCAGAAGGGGAAGCGGGTGAGCAGCACCGCACCGCCCGCCGTCAACAGCCGCAGCGCCCGCCGCCGCCACCCGCACCCCGCAGCCATCGCTCCCGCGCCCCCTCCCCCCCGGAAGTGCTATCCCGGCCCCTCCAAGCTCCGCCCACTGCATGAACCACGCCCTCTAGCCCTACCGGAAATCCTGTACAAGCCCCGCCCCTGTACAACAGTCATGACCCCAAGCCCCCGCCCCCTACGAGAAACCACGCCCCTTAGTTCAACCCGGAAGTGTCGCACAACCACCGTCCCGTATAAAACCACGCCTCTTTAAGCCTCGCCCCCGGAAGTACCGTACCAGCCCCGCGTCCGAACCCCGCCGGAAGTGCCCCCTAAGCCCCGCCCCGCCCCCCGAGCACCGGACACCGGTGGTGGTTAAAAAAATTCCGGGTTTTATTGTTTTTGCTAAACAATACTAAAAAAATCTTCCTTTTTTTAAATCTTTTTTTTTCTCCACGTTTCCCTCCTCCCGAGGCAGGGCGGGAACCGGGCCCCGGCCCGTTCTTTAAAAACAAAACGGGGGCGGAGGGGGCGCGGCCACAGGGGGAAGGAAAACTTCAAAAAGAGGCAGAAATGGGGAAAAATGGAAAAATAAAAAGGGGGAAACCCCATCCATGCCCGGGGGGCTGCAGATCGGGGGGTCTGCCACGACCCCGGGTTTCCATAAAGACCCAGGGAGTCAAAGAGACAAAAAATAGAGAGAAATTCAAGCCTTGCCCTGTGCAAACCAATGAAAAGGAGGCCGCACTGGTCACAGGGTCCCGGCTCAGCCACCACAGCCCCCCCCCACACACTAAGGGTTGGGGGGGAAAGGGGCCCCTTCTGCAAAGGGGGGGGGAGGTGGGGAGAGAAGGAAAAAAAAGAGGGCAAAACCTGTAAGCGAGGGGTCTGCGCGGTGGGTGGGATGTGGCAGCAAAGAATGCGGTTAGTCAGGTAATCGTGAGTTTAAATTATTCTCTTTTCTCGTTGGATTAAAGTCTAAGGTCTGGAATCGGGGGGGGGGGGGGGGGGGCCCCTCCCCGGTAATGAGCTTGATCGGGGGATAAAAGGTGTCCCCCCCCGCCCTCTGCCGCGGCCACCCTGGCAAGGGGAGGGCAGGGGGACCCCGGCACATGGCGGCCTCAGGACGAGAGGGACGTCTCCTTCTGTGTCGGCGGGGCTTGGGAACGCTGCAGCACCTTCTGGCTCTCCGCGTCGCGGAAGTGCTTCTCCACCTGCAGTGGGGGCACGGGATTCACGGAGAGGGGTGTGAGTGGGTGGGAAGGAGAGAGCCCTGGGATGGGGACAGGCAGGGGGAGCCACCCCAGGGGCAGGGGACCACCAGGAAGGGGCAACGGAAGCCCTTCAGGATGGGATGGGCAGGAGGAGCCCCCCAAGGAGGGACCATGGGTGTGTGTCCCTGAGGATGTGACCCCATCCCCGTACTCACTATTTTGCGTACGTGACTCAGCGCGCTCCCCTCTTTGCCTTTACAGTTTTCCACTTGATAGGGAGGGGCAATAACGACTTCTTCCATCACAACTATGTTTTTCTCCTGCCATTTACAGTCTTTAATGCTGCAGGGGGGAATAGGGATCAGATGAGCGACGCATGAGGCTTGGGACACACTCCCGCATCCCCTGGCCTCTCCGAGAGCCGCCACCTGCCCCAGCACGGCCCCACGGCCCGCCTCACATCTGTGTTTTGCCAAGGGAGAGCTACCCAGAACCTCCTGGGCACCCAAGAGAAGACAGGTGAGAGCCCGCAGGGATAGGCAAGGAGCCGGGCAAGGAGCCATCCCCTGCCCCAAGGACCATGTGGCTCCAGCCACTGTGTACCAGGACACACTGGCAGCATCTCCTGGCGAACCCAGGGGACCGGGCCATGCAAATCCCTCCCTGGGCTATGCAGGGGTACAAGTGACTCCCAGGCAGCTCCAGGAGCAGAGATAGAGTGCAGGTGGCACCAACGAGGGGGACTTACGTCTTGTGTATAGTCTGGAAGAGCTGCTGTCCCTCCAGGGAGACACCAGCACTAATTGCATACGCCTGGCTCATCTTCTCTTCCTTCTCCGTCCGAGCTTTGTTGGCGAGCTGGAGGGAGATAGAGAGAGGTGGGACTCGGCTGAGCATGGCTCAGAGCTCCACGGGGACGCGGGTCCCTCCGCAGCAGCAGCTCTGCTGCTTGCTGTCCAGCTCCCCAGTTAGATCAGGGTAATGACATGCGTGCCTGCCATTCCCACCCTCCCACCACATCTTTCCCTGCACATCCTGGGGCGTCACACAGATCTCAGGACAGAGCATAATTCCAGATGCCACCAGTAATGCCTGCATCACCCCCAATATCTTAGGGATGCAGACACCGGGAGGGAATCAGCTGCCAGGGCAGATCCATTAATCCCCTTCCCCTCCACCTTTTCCAAATTAATCACTGCATTTCAGATCCAAACCACTGCTGCTTGCTCTTTAATCGAGGGACACAGGTGGGGAAAATGAGCCTGGAATAAACATTAGGTGAGGGCTCGTCGGATGTAAATGCCTCCACATGGACCATGCAGGAATAGGAGCATCTTTCTCACAGGACAATTATTCTATTCTAAAAACAATCCCCCCATGTGTGGGGATGCGCGATTACGTCGGCAGAGCCACAGAGCAGAGAGGGGAAGCCCCAAATCCCAGTGTCCCCTGCATTAAAGGCAGCAGCTGCAAGAGAAGGAGCTGCAGCTGCCTGGAGGCATAAGACGGACAGGCGGCGCTGGACGCGCTCCCGGCTGGAGCTGCCGCAGTGCAAGAGCCACATGAGCACTGCCACCCACACCAGGCCTCCTCTTCCTCCTCCTCCCAGGAGGAACCTCCCCAGGCCAAACCAGCTTTCTCTGCTGCATGAGGCCAAAGCCCCTACTTAGTGGAATCGGGCTTTTCCTGCCTGGGGGGTACTTTTGGAGCAAATAATGCCAGGAAGGGGTAGGTTTCCCTGCTTGCAGCCTGCCTGAGCATGGGGAGCCTTAACAGGGGGACGGAATCCTTGGGATGAGAACCTCTCCCAGCACGAGCTGTCTCTGCGGCCACCTGCCCTGCTCCATGCAGGAACTGCCCTCTCCAAGACCACCAGTCCAGCTCACAAACTGGTTTGCAGGACTGGGCACAATGCTGCCCAGTAACGTTCCTGCATCCAAGTCACGCACATGGTCACCAGCCACACCAACTCCTTGGCCGAGGCTGTTCCCCAGAGCCAGTGTTCCTCATTCTCAACTGGCTCCACTGCCCTTCCCAAAGCATCCTCTCCATGGCACGTCTGGGCACAAATCTCCTCTGCTGTGCCCTCGCCAGGCTCCTCCAGCAGATCTCTGCCCACCCAGCAGCCCGCTTCCTGCAGCCAGGCTGGCAGCACAGCCACCGCTCTGTGCATCCAGATCGAGATCCATTCTCCACTTTTAGAACTCTCGCATCCAGGCCTCCAGGTGCTCCATCCGCTCCGAGCAGTGGTTGTATCAGCCCCCCTTCCCCATGCAACCCCAGGAGAGACACACACTGAGGCAGAGGGGTCCAGCTCTTGTCCACACCCCCGGCTCTCACGTTTCCCTGCAATGGGATGTGCTCTCCCTATTCCTCACCACTATCCCTGAACAAGAAATTAATCAGACACACCAAGCCTATGCCTTCCAGCTTCCCAGACCTAAGCATTCAGAACAGCCTCCTGGCACGCTGCTGCACATCGCCCTGCAGAAAGTGCCAGGGCAACCGGAGAGACTGTGATACACACCTTGCGCGATGGCATGAATGAATGAGTCACTTCCCTATTCACGCCCATATGAATGACGGAAAAGCCAGTGTGGCAAGAGCAGCCAGTGAGGGGCACCAAGTGCGGTGCCACAGCCCCCACCACCAGGATGGCCCCCGGTCCTGCTCGGGTGCCAGCAGCCCAGTGAGCAGAGCCGAGCATGGCACATCCCAGGCAGCGCATCAAGGTGGCTGCACACTGACTTCTGTCCATGGAAGATGCAATTTCATTCGTTTCCCTACCCTCATAACAAATCCACAGCAATTATTTTGATCCCAGAAAGACAGAAGTGAGCATTTGAAGTCCCATGGGGCGTTTTCCCCTCAGCAGGCCCATCCTCCTCCCAGCCACACTCCCAGCAGCTTCACTCAATGGAATTACAGTGTGCAGTTGGATCTTCATGGCAGTTGTGTCATCCGAGACCTTCGCCAATGTGCTAATCCCCCAGGAAATAACCCACAGGAGCTATGGACACACAGCTGGTGCTACCCTCATGACACCAAACCACCGGCCAGGAGAGGAGGGTTTCACGTGGGACAAGGAGGTGATAATGGAAAAGCCCCACAGCCAGACCTCTTCCAGCCACTTCCCACAGCGTCGAGGGCTTGAATTCATGTCCCCTTCTTCTGACACCATCCATGGGAGTCAGAACCAACCCCCTTCCAGAAGGGTATATGAAAAGCAGTTCCTCAAAATCCCTCTAAGTACCCCTGCTTCATGGCTCCTACCCACTCCCCTGCCCATTGGGTTCACCAAAATCCACCCTGCTTCTGGAGATGAGGGATGCAGGCAGAGGGGGGTCCCACTGTAGCCAAACCTTGTCTTGTACCATCCACAGGAGCACAAAACACACTCTAGTGCATTCGTAATCTTGAAGGACAGAGCACCAGGAGGAGCAACGAGGGCTCAGGGAAGCAGAGAACTGGCACCAGCCATGCCCATCTTATCCAGGTTTTCATTTGAGCATTCAAGTCAGTTGTGGTCAGAGAAAGAACCTGTTCACGTTTAGGAAAAGCCCCATCCTCCCTTCCCTCTGGCCAGCAAAGCACCACATCCCTCGAGCAAAGGTGCTGGTGCTGCCACAGAGCCAGCGGGATCGAGACCGCTGGGCTTTTCCTGAGGCAGAAGGTGCTGCGCAGCCCCAAAGTTACTGAAACCACTACAGAGGTCCTGATGCCGGCACTCTCAGTCTGTTTCAGACAGCAACTCGCACCTGCTTGCCAGCACAGAAATCCACGTTTCCTGCTGCCGCAGGGGGCTGGTCCGCAGCAGAGCGGCCTCCAAGGAGGGTACAGGGCAAGGCCGTCTACTAAGCTTCCAGTGTCACTCAGGCACTAAATCCACTCAGCAGGACCATGCTGGGAGCTCCAGCCAGCACTGGAGCAAACACCACAACCACAGCCCAAAGGGTGTGTGGGTGCCCCAGGGCAGCAGCAGGATCCACTTCCAGCCTCCTGTTCAGACTCAGGATGGGCTCCTGGCTGAAACAAAGCCAGGAATTCCCTCTCCCTGGCCCAGGACCTCGGCTCCCTGCTAAGCCATCAGGAAGCAGAGAGGGTCAACCAGCTGCAGCCTCATGACAGATGCCCCTGCAGCTGGTGATGGAGACTCGACATCCCCAAAGCACCATCGTCTGAACCCTTAACAGCACCATGGTGGGCTGTGACTGAAGCAGGCAATTCAGAGTTTAGAAGCTGTCTCATCCCAGACACGGATTCCCGAAGTGAATCCCTCCTCCCCTCCCAGAAGCAAGCACCTCAGAGCCCACCGGGGCAGGTCCTTACCTTGCTAACGTTGAGTGAGGCTAAAGGAGGAGGCGTTTCCGTGCGGTCATTGATTATTTCCACTTCTGAAACATACTGTAAGTTTACAAGCAGGATATCTGCGTGATTGGGCTTTCCGCTGGAAGATGGGCATTCTGGAGGGGAGAAACATTAAGGAAAACAAATCCCGAGGGAGATTCTTACAAGCTGGATGCACAGACCTGTCCTGGAATGAACCAGAAGATCTGTTTTTCAGGGATCTTCTCCACTACCCCATCCCTGCCTAGGACAGGGCTGCCCACGACACCCCAGCCATGCTACTCATCTCGCATCAGGCCCAGCTGATACCGATTTGATTGTCCCAACTACAGTACAAGTTTTCCAGATACCCACAGCCCAGGATGCTGCATGGTCTCCTCCAGAAACACCACTGAGTACCAGCCAAAGATGCAGAGGTGCTGCTGACAGTGCCCCTGCTGCGGCACACGGGGAGTGAACCCCAACCACCACTGCACCTTCGCCATTCACACGCCAATGATTCCCCCTCTGGCAGGCAGTGGCCAAGCCAGAGCCTCCCAGGAACATCCTCGGTGCGGAGGGAAGAAGCAGCTCCCTGAATGGCCTCCTGGCCCTCGCAAGCCTTCCAGGTGGCACTTGGACACGGCCAGGTTTGGCAGCATGACTGGGAAGCATAAATGCACCATCCCTAGAAAAAAAAACCCTTCCAGAGCTACACCGATTCCTGCGCAACCTCTTCCACAGGAGGCTGTGCCATTAACGTGGCTCCCTCAGGGCTGGAAAGAGCTGAGGGCACAGCACAGAGAGCCTCTTCCACACAAACGCCATCTCCTCCTTGGAAGAGATGCTCACAGAGGCCACTTTTCCTCCCCTCTCGCCCCCTGAGCCTGGCTGCACAGCAAGGCCTCCCCGGCAAATGCCTTTCAGCACAGGCGAGAAAACAAGGGATGTGTTGGGAACCCTGATCTCTTCCTCTGTGGAAGCATCCCAGCTCTGGGAGGAAGAGCTGGACTGGGGCAGCCACAGTGGAAGAGCTCAGCCCCTTCCAACACAGACCAGCAGCATGCAATACACCAACCTGTTGGACGCCAGTTAAGTTTCCCGCAGCCTCTGCTCGAGGCTGGGGAGCTTCTCGCACCAGAGCCGCCCCAGCTCAGCCAGGATGGGTCCCCAGTCCCGCACACCCAGCAGGGCTGTTCCTGTCTCACTGCCCACAGTTGCAGGCGCCAAGCCCCTCTCCCAGCTCCTCCAGCACCCATCTATTCCCTCTGGAATCCAACCGGGGCCCCAAGCATTTACTTCTCCATCCCATTACGACACCCGACCTGGGGCTAAGCCCCCCTCCCCAGCTCCCTGCTTTCCCCTCACTGGCAGATGAGAGCTAAGTGCACATGGATACATGGACATCATCTTCACTCTCCAGCCCAGGGCAGCTCCAGGCCCTGTTCCCTTCACCCCACCAGCCACAGAGAATTCTCCTGACACAGCCACCCCACTTCACTCCACAGGGCTCCGCAGATCTCTCGTATCACTCTCCCCAAGTCCTCCCCTCCTCAGGGGTCCTTGCCTCAACTCCACGGCTTCCCTTTCAATCTCCACAGGCCCACTGAACCCCTCCACCTCTCCAAACCCCACGGTGGTCTCCTACTCCCCCATTACATCAACACTTCCTATGGGATCTCCCCCTCCTAGGCCTCCCCCATCCTTCTTGACCTCTCCAGAGCCCTCACCATGCTGCTGCACCCCCAAAGAGGTACTCATCCCCTCAGCCCTCACAGGGCTCCTCCTGCCCCCAAAAGCCCACCCCCAAGGAGAGCTCCCCCCTCCCAGGACCCTGTGGGGTGCCCCTGTGTCCCCCCAGACCTCACTGTGCCTCCCTAACAGCCACACAGCCCGGCACAAGGGAGACCCTGTCCACAGGCCTCTATGGGACCATCTCCTAACCTCCCTCGAACCCTCCTGTATGGCACCGACCCCCCACAATCCCAACCTAGGGCTCCCCAACAGCCCCACCATGGGGCTGGTTGCTCCCCTCAAACCTCCCTATAGGGCACTGCAGCGCCGTCCAGGCCCTGCTATAGGCACTGCCCCCATATGAATCCCACTACAAGGCCTCACCCCTAGTAACCCCACTACAGGGCTCCTCAATCCCCTAAACCTCCCTATGGACCCCACACTCTCACCAAGGATCTCAATGCAGGGGTCCTCAGTACCCCAAAATCCCCTTACAGAAGACCACATTCCCCAAAAAAAAACCCACTGGGGGCTCCTCTCCACACAAAACCCCTTTATAGGGCACCCCACTCCCACAATAACCCCAGCATGGGGCTCTTCACCTCACCCAATCTCCCTACAGAGCCCCTGTCCCCTGATAACCCCAACTCACGTCACCCCACTGAGAGCCCCCACCCCCCGCTCACAGCTCGCCCTCAGATCCACACTCTCCTCGCAGCCCCTCATCTCAGAACCCCCCCAAATCCCACCTTCCCTCACAGCCCCTCATCTCTGACACCCCCCCAGCTCCCCCATCCTCACAGCCTCCCCCACCCTCAAAACTCCTCCCCTTACAGCCCCTCCTAGACCTCCCAGATCCCCTTTCTCCTTGCAGCCCCTCACCTGAGTCCCCCACAGATCCTCTCTTCCTCCAGACCCCACCTTCCCTCACAGCTCCTCATCTGACAGCCCCCTAGAGCTTCCCTCTCCTCACACACCACCCTCAAGCCTCCTCCCCTTACAGCCCCACCTCCAAATCCCCTTTCCTCAGAGCCCCTCAGCTCGGACAGCCCCACAGCCTCCCTCTTCGTCCAGTCCCTCCCCTCCTCACAGTCCCTCATCTCAGCGCCCCCCCCTCCTCACAAGTGCCCCCCTCCTCACAGCCCCCTCCTCTCCTCACAGCCCCTCATCTCAGTCCTCTCCCCTCCTCACAGGCCCTCGTCTCAGCCCCCTCCTCTCCTCACAGGCCCTCGTCTCAGCCCCTCCCCGGGCCCTCCCCTCCCCTCACAGCCCCCCCTCAACTCAACCCCCTTCCCCTCCGCACTGGCCGGGCGCGGCGGGCGGATACTAAGAGCCAGCATCTTGCTGGGGTAGTCGAAGGCGACGACCTCGCCCTGCAGGCGCTGCTCCTGGCAGGTGCGGCAGGAGACCTGGCTGCCCACGCTGAAGTACTCGCCCGGCGCCGCCATCTTCTCGGCGCAGCGGCTGGGCGGGGGGGTTGCGGGCGTGAGGGGCGGGGCCAGAGCGTAAGGGGCCGGGGCAATGCGTGAGGGGGCGGGGACAGTACGTGAGGGGCGGGAACAGATACTAAGAGGGAGTGGCCGCGGTGTGGGGCGGGGTCATTAGTGGGCGGTGTCTGAGGGGGCGTGATCAAAGTGCGCGGGAGGGCGGGGCCGGCCTGCGCGCGCGGGGTGAAGGGGGGGGTGCTCGCCCCTCGCGCCTTGTTTGTCCCTTGCGCCGCCCCGTCCAGTCCCGCGGGCGCTGAGGTGGCGAAGGCGCAGTGAGAGCCGGGGTTGGGGGCGGCGGTGCCAACCGGGCCGGGGGACCTCGAGAGGCTTCAGGTCCGCGGGTGGAGCCCGGGAGAGCCCAGGGGCCTCGGTCCCGCGCTAGGGATAGCCCAGCCCCGGGAGAACCCCGAGAGGCCCCAGGGAGGCTCCGGGCCGGCCCCACAGAGGCCTCAGCCCCAGGAGAACCGGGAGCCCCGCTGCTCCCTGACCCGCGCTGCCCCCGGCCAGGACACCCCCGGTGCTGCCCCTCGCTGGGCTCGGTGCTGGTGGCCCCTCCGCCGTGAACCCGAGGTCCCGGCAGCGATGGACGCCCTGTACACCGCCAGCGTCCGCTTCGCCACCACGCTGCAGTCCGGGCCACCCTGGCTGGAGAAGTTCTGGGTCACAGTGACCTCCCTGGCCGATCCAAAAAGCATCTTCACTGTCTTCTTCCCCCTCGCCTACTTCCTCGACCGCAGCGTGGGTGTGTCAGTACTGTGGACCGGGCTGGTGGCTGAGTGGCTCAACGTGGTGCTCAAATGGTGAGGGGGAGCTGGGCATCACGGGGTCCCGTGCACCAGGCAATGCCTGAGGGCTGAGTGATGGTGCATTCGCAATAGAAATGCAACTGTGGGCTCTGTGCGGCGGGCAGAGGCATGCACTGCTCCTTGCCTGCACCACGCTGAGAGTGCGCGGAGTTCCTGCAGGTTGCCCAAGCGGCGGTAACACATCTACCAGACATTCACAACAGACAAAAGCCCAGGAGTCATAAGAACTAGCATGGATCCTGCCCTCCTGGTGCTGGCTTCAGCCCTCTGATCCACAGGGGTGGGTGGAGAGGGTGCTGGGTTGCGTTTGGCCATTCACTGCCCCATGGTTTCTCTCCTCTCCAGGTTCTTGTTTGGGGAGCGCCTGTTCTGGTGGGTCCATGAGTCCGGGCTCGCCAGCACGGAGCCGATTGCGCTGCGCCAGTTCCCCGTCTCCTGTGAAACAGGACCAGGTGACTTGTGGGCAAAAGCTTTTTTTTTTTTTCCCCCCCGCATCTCCATAGGCCCTGGGATCCGTAGGCAAGGGCTGCAGGAGTCAGGAGGCCCCATCCAATGGGAACACTGGGGCTGGAGGCTGCTGACAGGATACTCGGAGCAGGAAAGCCATTTGTCGGCAGCACCTCAGGGCGCAGCAAACAAGCAAGCAGCAGGGAGTGGGCTGGGTGCCACAGTTGCTTGGCACAGGTGGCTCTGGGGCCAGGGAACCCACCAGTCTGCGGGTGGCCGGGCCTCCCTGCCCACGGAGCTGCATCCCTGCCTGGGGTTTGAGACAGGCAACCATTGTCCACCGACACCAGCTTGTGTTGTCCTCTCCGAGTGGGGTAGGAGTGTCAGTCTGTTAGAGGGCAGAAAGGTTCTGCAGAGGGATGAGACAAGCTGCATCTGTGGGCTGAGACAAACAGGATGGAGTTCCACAAGGCCAAGTGCAGGGTCCTGTGCTTGGACTACGACAATCCCAGACAACACTCCAGGTTTGGGTGAGAGTGGCTGGAAAGTTGCATGGTAGAAAAGGACCTAGGGGTGCTGCTCAGCAGCGGCTGAACATGAGCCAGCAGTGGTGCAGGTAGCCAAGAAGGCCAACAGCATCCTCGCTCAGATCAGCCATGGGGTGGCTACCAGAAGCAGAGAAGGGGTGGCCCCCCTGGGCGCAGTGCTGGTGAAGCTGCACCTCGAATCCTTGGTTCAGTTTTGGGACCCTTGGTACAAAAAGGACATTGAAGGACCAAAGCGTGTCCGGAGAAGGGGAACGGAGCTGGGAAAGAGTCTGGAGCCCAGGGGTTCTGGGAGCACCTGAGCGACCTGGGGCTGTTTAGTCTGGAGGAGGCTGAGGGGAGACCTCGTCGCTCTCCGCAGCTCCCAGAAAGGAGGCTGGAGCCAGACGAGGGATCAAGCTCTGCTCCCAAGGAGCAAGTGATGGGACAAGAGGAAAGTCCTGAATGTTGGGGGGCAGTGGCCTGAAGTTGTGCTGGTGGCAGTTTGTATTGGATATTAGGAAAAATTCCTTTACAGAAAGGGCTGTCAAGCACTGGCAGAGGCTGCCCAGTGCACCAGTGGAATCCCCATCCTGGAGGCGTTTAAAAGCCATGTGGATGTGGTGTTTTCCAGCCTAAAGGATCCTGTCCTCAAGCCGAGGCCCTGCGCCGGCCATGGCTGTCATCTAGGGGGGTACCGGGTTGAGAGGAAAGCGGCGTCCTCATCTCTCTGTCTGGGACAGGTGCCCCCCAACCCCGTGTCCAGCGTCTCATGCTTCTCCTTCGCAGGGAGCCCCTCTGGCCACTGCATGATCACAGGAGCAGCCCTCTGGCCACTCGTCACCACCCTGACGGCGCTGGCATCCACACACTGCAGGAGGCGAGTCACGGGGTGGGGAAGCTGGCACTTGGGAACCACCAAAGCCCCATTCGGAAGAGGGAGATGTGGTGTGGGACCCTCCCCTGGCGGGCAACAGCTACGGCAGGGTGGGAGACACCTTCCCGTGCCAGCGGGATGGCTCTGGGGGAGCACAGCTCTGCTCTGGCAGCCCCAGAGGCTCCACAGCCCCTGCCCCACCAAGCAGCTTTTCTTTGCCATCTTCACCCATGGTTTGCCCATTCCTCCTGTCAAGTGAGGCCAAACCTGTCCTGCCTGGCACGGTGCACTTGGAAGCGCTGAGCTGGACCCTCCTTGCCTTCCAGCCCGGCGGTGAAGCTGGCCCCCTTTGGCACGTACGTGCTGCTCCTGCTCGCCGTGGGGCTCTCGCGTATCTTTGTCCTGGCCCACTTCCCCCATCAGGTGGTCGGTGGCATCCTGGCTGGTGAGTGGGGCTGGGGTCCGCATTCTGTCTCCCTGCCCAGGGTGTCTTGGGCACCCTCCCCTCCCCTTGAGACCCCCATCCATCCCACAACCCAAACCCACCTGTCCTTTCTGTGCAGGGGCTGCCCTGGGCTGGAGGCTGCAGGCCCACACCCCGGTCGCCCGGACTCCGGTCTTCTTCATGGCCACTGCGCTGGCCCTGCTGCTCGGCGCCCTGGCCCTGCACAGGCTGGTGATCGCTGCCGGCATCGACATCGACTGGTGAGGGCGAGGTGGTGGGGTCGGGCAGGGGCAGCCCCAGGGGGCCAGCCCCCAAGCTCCCCCCATTCCCCACTTGCCCCTCTTGGCAGGTCCATCCATCTGGCCACCAAATGGTGCACCAACCCCGCCTGGCTGCGCCTCGACACCCGGCCCTTCGCCTCCGTGTGCCGCGATGCCGGCAGTGCCCTGGGCTTGGGGCTGGCTGCGGGCTTCCCGCTGCGCCAGGGGCAGCGCCTGGACTACCGGCAGCGTCTGGCTGGTGCTGTGCTGGCCCTGGCTGCCATGCAGGGCCTGCACCGGCTGCCGCAGCCAGCGAATGTGACCCTGTGGTACGTCACCAGCTTCCTCAAGTACACTGCTGGGCCCTGGCTGGTGGCATCGCTCCTGCCCCGGCTCGTCCTCCTCATCTGCCCATGGAGCTCTTTCCACATCGAGTAGGGGTCCCCCCCGTGTCCTGGTGAGCCCTGTGCCCTCCTCCTGGCTTTGCCCTCGTCTGTGCCCATCACTTGTGGCTCCACGCCGTGAGGGCCCCGGCCAGGAGGGCACTCCCGTCCCCTTGGGACTACCAGCCAGTTCTTGAGACCCAGGGCAGCAGGAACCCTGCCCCTGGCATGGGGCTGGCAGAGCTGAGGGTGCCCCAGCAGGTCTGGGGACACCCCCACCTCAGCCCACTTCCCCTTGCACCTGTTCTCCTAGTTCAGCCTCACCCTGTAAGGTAGGGAGGGGATGGACCCCCTTCCCTGCCAGGATCCCCCTCCTGCTGGAGGAGACACCCTGTTTCTGGCCAAATAAAGGCACTGTTACCAACCTGCCAGCTACGAGTCCTTGGAAGAGGGGGGCAGGGGCAGAGCTGGGGCCCCCAGGGCAGGGAGCGAGGGAGTGGATGGGGACCTCCAGGCAGGGCAGGAGGTGACAGGGGGAATGGAGCCCCCACAGCCGGGCTGGCCTAGCTCCACAGCCCAGGGTCACCCTGGATGGATGGGAAGGCTCAGCCCTGTTGCTGTCAGTGGGGAAACTGAGGCACACGGGGCAATGATGAAGCCCTGGGACGTCTGTCCCACTCCAACAGAGACAGGAGAGGAGATGCTGGATTGGGAACACAAACGCAGTAGGGCGCGGCAGGTATTGCCAGAAACAGTTTGTATTTATACAAGGACGAACATTGGTAACATATTACAAAATACTCAACTGAAACCCATATCGAGCGCACGAGCGGGTGGACAGAAGGGAGACCGGGGCGGGGAATGCAGGGGCACCGGCCTGGAGCAAGAGAGACCTCGCTGACTCTCTTCACCCCACACCACGGCCGGGCCGGCGGGGGAATTGCCCCCATCCCCATCTCTGCCGCCCTGCCCCTCTGCGGGGACCCCCAGAGCCACCCCAAACCCCGCCGGAATAAACTTAAGCCACGGAGCTGTCCCCGTGCCCTCCTGCGCCCAGGACCCACGGTAAAAAAAATATTATTAAATAATACATCTGTAATAAAATTATATACCTTTGTGTGGCGTGGGTGGGCTTTTCCTCTCTTTTAAAGCTAAAATAGCTCCGAGTCCCCTCCGGCTGGTGAACTTACAGGAAGATAAAGTGGTTTTTTCCTCTTTTTTTTTTCTTTTTTTCCTCTCCTCTCTTTTAGGAATGGACAAGGTTTGATCCCAACAAAGGTGCTGGGATCCGTCACCCATCGGCCCAGGGTGACAGAGGGATGGGGCTCATCCCCTGCTCCCCATGTCCCCCTCCAAAGCAGGGATGCCCGGGGGAAAATAAACAGGATTCAGAAAACCCAAAATCACAGGGAAATTAAGGCATTAAAATAAAACCGACTTACTCAAAGGCACAAATACTTCCCCTCGCTTCCCCCAGGGTGGGATGGACGCCGGAGCCAGGGAGGGAACAAGTGGGGAAAACAAAAAGGGGAGAAAACAAGGAAAACCCCCTAAAAACACAAAAAGAGGAGCCGCAGTGGGGCCAGGGGGGCCCAGGGCAGCGACAGGAAACCCAACAGACAGATGGACAGAGGAACGGACGGAGGGGTGGGAGGAGTGGGGGTGCTGGTGGAACTGATGCTTCACAAGAGACACGACTGCAAACACGACGTGGAGCTGGGGTCCAACAGGACAGGGGGATTTTTTTGTGTTTTTCTTCTCTTTTTAATAGAAAAAGAAAATATTTTCCTCTTTTTTCTGTTTTTTCTCCCAGTTTCCTCCATCGTGGGGTTTTTTTTTGTCTTTTTTCTTTTAATGTGTTTTTTTTTTTTTTTTAACATGATTTTTCTGTGTTTTTCGATCTTCTCGGTGTTTCTCTCTTTTTCAGAAATGGAAACAATCCCAGCTGTGGCGAGGGACAGGGTCACAGCGCAGGCTCAGCCTCCATCGGCTCCTCCGCCAGCCTGGCCAGGGGCAAAGTGGGGCTTAAGCGAGGCCGCATCCTGTGCAGGGCCCAGCGCTCAGCCCTGCTGGGGAAACAAAGGCAGCGATGCCGGGAGCTCGGCCCAGGCAGGGAAACTGAGGCAGCGATGCTGGGAGCTCAGCCCCGGGCAGGGAAACTGAGGCAGCAATGCCGGGAGCTTGGCCCCAGGCGTGACCTCATCGAGCTTGGGAGGTGGGACACGGCCATTGGGGGGGGGATGTCTGTCACTCCACAGACACACACCGCTCCACGCACACCCCCCCCCCCCCCAGACACATGTGGCTCCACGTACAGCCAAGGGGAACACGCATCCCCACCATGCACACGTGTGGCTCCAGGGGCACCGTGGGGACCGTACCTGGGCTGGGGGTCAGCGCCCCCCTGCTCGGCGCCCACTGAGAGCAGGGCCATGGCCGTCACCGTCTCGGCCTCCTCCGCCTCCCTTTTCTGCGCCTCCAGCAGGGAGCAGCCCACAGCCGTGGCAAAGCGCTTCACCGAGCCCCAGTGCCGGCCTGCAGGCACCCAGTGTGGGCACGGGCAGCCACCGGGACCCCCACACGGGGACAGACCTGGGGACTCCCCCCCCCCCCCCCCCCCGTCACCCACAGTGGCGACAGCCCCAGGAATTCCCCCCATGTCACCCATGGTGGGGACAGCCCTGGGGGACACATGGGACTCCCATGGCAGGGACAACCCCAGGGACCCCAGTGTCACTCCATGTCTAGGACAGTCCTGGGGACCCTATTCAGGATTCCCCCCTGAGGGGACAGCTCTGGAGACACCTATGGCAGGGACAACCTGAGGGGACCCACAGTGAGGACAGCCCAAAGAACCTCCCAGGACCCCTATGGCAGGGACAAGCCTGGGGACCCCTCTGTGCCACCCATGATAGAATCAACCCCAGGGGCCCCTCTGTGCCCTCTCCCAGGAGCAGGAACAGCCCCTGAGACCCCCTATCCACAGGGTCTCACTCTGGATCTCGATGACCTTCTCCAGGGTGGCCACTGCGTTCACGTTTGGCTTCTGCTGCAGCAGGGATGGATCCAGGGGCTCCAGCTGGGGCGGGAAGGAACCATCAAAACCCCAAATCTGCCACCAGCACCCTGAAGCCCCGCCTCAAGAGCAGGGAGGGAAATTGAGGCACAGCACAAAGGCATGCACCCCAACACACCCTGCACTCCAGGGTGGTTGGGGGGCAGCAGGGGAGTCCCCACAGGCTGGGGGGGTCCCCACAAGAGACCTCCGTACCTCCAGGCCCAGTAGAGCGGAGACGCAGGCCTCGGAGGCATCGCAGATGGCCGTCAGGTCATGACCCCCCTCTAGCGCCAGCACCACACGCCCGCCCGCCAGCATCATCAGCTGCTTCGTCAAGTGGCCGAAACCTGGGGGGACACCAGGGAGGGGGTGACAGGCAGCATTGCCAGGGTCTCCACCCCAGGGACACCCCCTCCGACCCCACTCACATTTGGCGGTGACGGAGTAGCCGCCGAGTGGGGAGAGGTGGCCCTCGACGGCATCGAAGCCAGCGGAGACCAGCACCACATCTGGGGAGAACTCGTTGGCGATGGGCATCACCACGGTCCTGGGGGCAGAGGGCAGGGGTGGGCACAGGGGACCCCCAAGGGTATGGGAGCCCTCCCCAAGGGCATGGGGACACTCCTCAGGGCACAGGGGACCCCCTAGGGTGTAGGGCTCCCCCCAAGTGTGTGGGGACACTCCCCAGGCCACAGGGATCCCCCCCGAAGGGTACAGATCCCCTCCCATGGCCCAGATCCCCGCCTGGGTCAGGACCCTACCCATGGACACAAGGATGCCCCTAAGGGCATGGGGACTTAGGGTGCAGGAATCTCCCTCAAAAAGCATGAGGAGCCCCCCAAGGACCTTGGGATGCTCCTAAGGCCATGAGGACCCCACCCAGGATATAGGGATCCTCTCCAAGGCTGTGGGGACCCCCAAGGACACAGTGACCCCCTCTAAGGGTGCAGGGACCCCATACACAGTGCAGAGAATCCCCCAACAGCAGCTTCCCTCCCCCAGGCCCCCCACCTGAAGGCAGTGAGATACTCCACGTCCCCAATGGGGGGGTCAACGCCGCCGGTCCAGGCGATGTTGATGTTGTAGCCCACTCCCATCCCACTGCCGACCTGCACACAGCCATGAGTGACCCCAGTGCCACAGTGGGGGGAACATGCACAGGGTGATCCCTCCACCGCTGCAGCCCCCCGTACCTCCTCAGGCGCCCCGCTGCCCGGGAAGAAGTTGCCGTCATCGTAGCGGTGCAGGGAGATGTAGAGCACGTCGGGGTCACTGTAGAAGGCCTGCTGGGTCCCATTCCCATGGTGGATGTCCTGCAGGGGCACCAGCAGCGTCAAGGACCCCCCAGGGTACCCATCACCTGGGGGGTCCGCACACCCTCCCCAGGGTCCTTACCCAGTCCACGATGAGGATCCTGCCCACGCTCAGCTTCTGCTGGAGCAGTTTGGCCGAGATGGCCACTGAGTTGAAGAAACAGAAGCCCCTGGGGAGCAGGGCCAGAGTGAGCCCCGCGTATCCTCAGGCCCTGGGCACCCCCCAGCCCCAGGCGGGGGTCCCACCAGCGCAGCCTCCACTCACATGGCCGTGGACTCCTCCGCGTGGTGCCCTGGGGGGCGGATGACGGCGAAACCATTCTGTGGAGACAGAGAGGGACATGTGCGGCACATGGCCTTACATGCCTGGCCCAGCGTGCAGGGGAGCAGCATGCGCACACACACCCGTGCCAGCACACACAAGGGTGCTGCACACACATGGAGCGTACGTGCACCAGCATGTGCACCCAGGTAAGTGTGCACACAAGTGTGCCCGCACACCATCACACACTAACAGGTAACGTGCACAAGAGCGATGCACACACATGCAAGCTTGTGCAGGGGCCACCATGCCGTTAGTCATGCGTGCTACCAGAGCGCGCATACGTTTGCTTGAGAGACATCACACCCCTAGGTAAGCGTGCACAAGAGTGGTGCACATGCGTGCAAGCTCACACAAGGGTCATCCCGCATCCAAGTTAGCATGCACAACAGTATACACTCATGCAAGCATTTCTAAGGATCACTGCACACCCACATGAGCATGTGTGAAAGCAGCACGTGTGCACAGGATATTGCACAAGGGTGATCACACATGTGAGGAGCACACACACATGCAATTGTGTGCAAGGGCTGCTCCCCATGTAGGCATGCAGGCTCTGAGTGCAGGGGGCCTGGGGGCACACACAGATGCCCGGTGCTGCCAACCCTCCCCACTCACCTTGATCTCCCCGTTGGCCACCTTGAAGGCGAGCTCCACTAGGCAGCCCACCGCCATGCGCACGGCACTGGACGAGTGCATCTCGTTCCACACTGTGTCACTGTCAACCTGTGACGGGGGGGAAGGGGGTGTGTGTGAACACATCAGCAGGGCAAGGCCAGCCCGGGGACCCCCCTCCACCACGAACTCACCCCGATGCCTCCACACGGCAGCACCGTGTATGTCTTTTGGCCGATGGGACCTGGTGGGGCAGAGGGTGCCATGAGAGAGGGCAGTGGGGACAGTGTTCCCCCAGTGCCTGAAGGAGACGCAGGCACCCCAGAGCACTCACCCAGGAGCTTCTTGCTGTCGAGCTTCTGGCGGTTGAGGGGGCTGGTGCCGTAGAGCAGCGTGTGATGCTCCGAGTGCACCGTCTGGATCTCCTCCAGTGTTGCCTTCCTGCCCCGGATGCGCTGGGGAGGGGGACGCAGAGTGAGCCCCCCTTGAGGCGAGTGGGGGCCCCCGGGAGCTGGGTGCCTCACCTCGCACTTGCCGAGGAGGCCGGTCTCCTGCAGGCGGGACCAGATGCTCTGGATGCGGCCAGCGTGCTCAGGGTGGATGTTGGTGTTCCCGCAGGTGCACTGGTGCTTCAGCATGAACGTGTCGTACACCACGCCTGCACCAGGCAGCCTCAGCGGCACGCCTGGCACCAACCCCACCACCCGATCTGTGGGATCCCCAGGCACCCCAAGGGATGGGAAACCCCACAGGAGAGGGCACCGCATGGGACACGGTGCTCCTGGGAACCCAGAGAGAGGGAGAACCCCACAGAACAGGAGGATCCCACGGGATAGGGGGATCCCCAGGAACCTTAGGGGATGGAAAACCCCCACGGGACAGGGGAACTCTGTGGAACTTGGGCACCTCTGAGCACAACAAGGGACAGGGAACCCCCTGGCCCCAGGGCACTTCTGGACACTCTGAGGGACGGGGCACCCCACGGGACAGGAGCGCAAAGGGGGATGGTGAGGAGTGCGGGCACCTCTGAACTCCATCGGAGAGGGCATCCGTGGGAGGGGGGCACCCTGAGGGATCAGGCACCCCACAGGACAGTGGGATCCTGCGGGGCAGGAGCAAACCCAGGCACCCCAGGGGATGAGTCACCCCAGAACAGCGGCGCCTCTGAGCACCCCGAGGGATGGGGCTCCCTGTGGGGTGGGGGCGCCCGTGAGAGAAGGGCACCACATAGCACCTGATGCGACAGGGACATCGCTGCCCCCTGAGGGATGGGAGCCCCTCCCGTACCTGTGGTGAAGAGGTTGGGGGTCCCGTCGGGCACAGGGGCCTTAGCGCTGGCGGGGGACGACTGCGCGCGGGCGAGGGTGGGATGGGGCAGTGCCAGGATGCCCAGGGGCGGAGGGGGGTACAGCTGCAGCGGCACCTGGAGGGGGGGGCCCCCATCAGCCCCGGCATCACCCGCACGCGGCATGGCCACGTCCAAGGGACGGAGAGCAGGCGTCCGCGTCCGAGCGTGGGGGGGATGAGTCACGGCGGGGGCCGGGGGGGCTGCAGCACGGGGGCGGGGGGGGGGGGGGGTGGGGAATGAGTCACCGGCCCCTCCGAGTCATCGCTGCGGCAGCTGCAGGGGGAGGGGGGGCTGCCCTGAAACAGTGGGGGCTCAGCTGGAGAGCCGGGGACTGGGCTGGGAGGGATACTCTGGCCAGGGATGCTCATGCAAGAGGGGTGCTCATGCAAGAGTTTAGGGGGGGCACTCAGGGACCCGGGGGTACTCACCCCCCAGCACTGACCCACAGCCCCCCCAGGTCTCACCTGCTTGTACGAGACCCCCAGCTCGGCCACATCGGGGACCCCGGGGGGCTCGGCCTCGTCCCCGCTGTCACCTGGCTCCTCGTGGGGGACCTTGCAGCCCTCGGGGTCCGGTAGCCGCTCTGGGGGCTCCCCACCGTCCAAGGGGGCAATGGGGGCACCCAAGGGGACTCCGTCCCCTGGTGGGGGTGACTGCTGCTCCGTCAGCTCCTCCTCCGTCTCCTCGGGGTGGGTCGGGGGCTGCCGCACCAGCTCCCCCGCCTTGGGGAGCAGCTGGGGGGCAGTGGGTGCGGGGGGGCGAAACCAAACCTCCCAGCCCCATGGCTGGCCTGTGCCCTCTATGCCCCACAGCCCCCCTCTGCCCCATGGCCTCCCCACAGCTGCCCTACATGCACCCCAAAATCCATCCCACAGCCATTCTGTATCTGCCCCACAGGTGCCCCATACCCTATCGGTATTCCATGCTCACCCCACACCAGCCTCTGCCCCACATCCACCCCACAGGCGCCTCACACCCTGTACTCATTCCCTGCACAACATCCACCTCATTTCAGACCCACACCAGACCTGTGCCCACCCAGCGCTACCCCCCAACCCACACCAGTCTCCCCCCTACCCCACGGCGCTTCGCCCCACCTTGCCCAGCTGGACCTGCTGCTTGTCGAGGAAGTGGTGCTGGATGGCGCCATGGGGCAGGGTCTGGGGGCTCTGGGGCAGCGGAGACGACTGCGTGCGGCTCAGGGGCCGGTGCCGTGGCAGCTTCCCCACTGTCCGCACGCTGCCCATGCGCTCCCCGGTCACCAGTGGCGATTGCCCGTGCAGCGGCACTGCAGGTGGCACAGCGTCAGTGGGGCACCCCACACCTCCAGGTCCCCCAAATGGGAGATGAGGAGGGGTACAAATAGGGGAAACTGAGGCAGGGGGATCTCACCAGCAATGAGGGTGCTCTGCTGGCGCGCCTGCTCCAGCAGCAGGACGTGCTGCAGGAGGGATGCAGGGCCAGCGGGGGAGTCCCCCTCCAGAGCCACCCCCAGGAGGCAGCCCGGGATGGAGGACGTGCTTAAGAACTTTCCGGTGAGTGTGGCCCCGGGGCACAGTGCAGTCACGGCCGGGCGTTCGACCTCCGCCTGCGGGGACAGCTTTGGGGACGCCTGCAGGGATGAGGGGGCACCGTCTGTCCACAGCCCTTGGCAGGCAGGCACAGGCAGAGACCCCTCCCCGCATCCATCAGCGCTCCCCGAGGTGCTGAGTGACCCCCCCAATGGCCAGACTGGAGACACTTGGGTGCTGCCAGTCCTCCCCCCACTGCCTCCCTTTTCTCTCCCATGGGGAAGCTGAGGCACAAACCCAGCCCTGAGCATGCTGGGGGTCCAGACACAGCTGGACCCCCCACTTCGGCCCGCCCATCACCCCATGGCACTGGGTCTCCATGCCAAGCCCACGAGGTGCCAGGTCCCCAGGCCACTCCTATGAGACATCAGGTCCCTGTGCCACCCCCAGTGGGGTCCCCACACCCCTGCTATGGGGTCCCAGGTCCCTGTGCCACCCCTCAGCACCCCAGGCTGAGCTCCATGCTGTCTCCACGCACGCTGAGGTGGGAGTTGGTGACGGTGACAGTGGCCTGCAGCCCCAGGGAGATGTTGGGCAGGGATGGGGATGTGTAGAGGTTGAGCTGGCTGGCGCCGTCCAGGGTGAGGGCTCGGTGCTGGGGCAGGAGCTGCTGTGGGGCAGAAAGACACAGCATGGACACGCATGAGGTGCAGCCCTGGGAGCACACGCTGGCAGCATGAGCCCAAGCACACATGTGCACCCAGGCACACACGCATGCACTCTGAAGATGCACCTGTGGGCTGCATGCACTCAAGCACACGTGTGCACCCAAATACACTGGCTGCACGCATCTAAACACATGTGCAACCGAGCATGCTCACAGCACAGAGCTGCACAAACGTGCACACTGAGCACACCCTCTGGCTGCACACATCGGAACACATGTACCCTGAGCAAACCCACAGCACACACCTCAACACGCGTGTGCACACAGTGTACCCTCACTGCACACACCTGAGCACATGCCCACACATGTGCACTCTGAACACGCTTACAGCACACGTGTGTGCCACCCCTCGGCAGCTCCTACCTCGGCGTGGATATTGGGGACGGAGCCGGTGAAGCCGTTCTCGGCGATGGTGCTGTGGGAGCTGTTGGGGGAGCTGGGCCCGGAGCCTGGGGCGCTGCTGCACACGGAGGACACTGCGGGGCCGTGGGTGTCACAGGGGGCAGCACCCCGCCCTGGCATTCCCTACCCACGCATATGACTGCGGCCCATGCCCGAGGCGTGCAAATGCATATGTGCACAAGCACATCAGCACACGCACGCTACAAGAGCACACATGTGCACATGTCGCACAAGTGTGTATGCGCACACACTGCAAAAGGACTCCTATGCACCACTGCGTGTGTGCACACACGTTGCACAAGCCCGTGCATGCCATGGCAGCCAGGGAGGGGAGCAAGGGTCCCTGCCAGAGGCTCCCATCATGGCACCACACGGTGACTTGGGGAAACCAAGGCAGGCAGCCACTCACCCGTGATCTCGACCGCTCGCTTCTTGAAGGTGCTGATGACGGTGCCATCCTTCCTCCGCAGCAGGGGGCTGCTCCTGCGCTCTGCCACCTTCTGTTTTAACCGTGAGCGCACTTTCAGGTTGGGTTCAGAGGCTGCGGGAAGGGGTACCCGGGAAGCAACGTTAGCCCCAGCGCGGCTCCCAGCACCCAAGCCCCACCATGTGCCGGCACCCACCGGTTTTGCGGAGCGGGAAATCATCCCGGCCGTCATAGGTGCCAAGGACGGGGAGTTTGTAGGACGGGGGGGTCCCTGGACTGCCGGTCTGCGGGGGGGAGCTCTGGTCCAACGAGGTGTGGTGCGCCCTGCGGGGAGGCGGCAGAGACCCCGCTAGGACGCCTAGGACACCCCCCCCCCACCCTGGTCTGGGTGGTAGTCAGGGTGCGGGGGTGACCCACCAACATTTGGGGTGCTGGGGGAGGGAATGGTTGGGGTGGCTGGTGCCTGGCTCCTTTGTCTTGCTGAGCAGGAACTCCTGCAGCTTCAGCTTCACCTCTGTGCTGGCGATGGCGCCTGGGTGGGACACAAAGCTGGGGTGAGGGGGACAGCAGGTACCTCCCCAGCATCCCCAGGAGCCTCCCACATCCACGTCCCACCCGCAGCCCTCCAGATCCTCCTGTGCCCACATTCCCCCCCCCAGCCTCCTGGGAGCACCTCAGGAGGCCCCTGCACCCGCATCTCCCACCCCCCCAGCCTCCCGGGAGTCCCCTGCATTCATATTTTCCACCCCTCCAGACCCCTGGGAGCCCTCACTCTCGCGGCTCTTGTCCTTGGTGCGCAGGGCACGCAGCTGCTCCAGGCGCTGCTGCTCCAGGGCCTCCTGCCGCTCGCGCTGCCGCTGCTGCTCCAGCTCCTGCTGCCGGCGCGCAGCCAGCGCTTCCTGCTGCTGCTGCGGGGGGGCAGGGCTCGGCACCCGCACCCCAACACCCCACCCGGACCCCGGGCACCCCACAGCTCTATCACCCCCCCAGGAACGATGCCCCACGGCTCTGGCACTGCCATCTCCACTCAACGTCTCCATGCCCTCCAGCTCCAACACCCCAAATCCTCACCAATGGCTCCATCACCCTGGGACAAGCAACATTCCACAGCTCCATCCCCCCCCAATGGCTCCATCCCCCCAAACAGGTCATTGCAAGGCTCTATCACCCCAGACACATCACGCCTCACGGTCCCTCATCCCAGTCTCTCTCCACAGCTCCGTCACTCCCCCAACAATAAACACCCCATGGCTCCATCATCTCGAACCTCCCCCCAACAGCTCCATCACTCTGGGCAGGGGATGTCCCACAGCTCCATCACCCCCAATCCCCACCCCATGGCTCCACCACCCCAGACCAGTTGCATCCATGGCTCCACACTCTGATCTCCCCCAACAGCTCCCCCAGCTGACCCCTGACAGCTCCATCGCCCCCCAGCCCACCTTAAGGTGCTTCTGGAGTTGCACCTCGTGCTGGCGGGTGAGGTGCTCGTGCTGCTTCTGGAACTCAGCAAAGAGCAGCTGCTTCTGGAGTTGCTGCTGCTGCTTGAGGGCCAGCAGCTCCCGCTGCAGTTGCCGCTCCCGTGCTGCCGCATCCAGCCCCGTGCCCCGCCGCTCCCCACACGCCTCCGCCGGCCCCTCCGGCCCTGCAGCATCGGCTGGGTCAGGGGGCTGGAGGCATGTTGGGGGGGCTGCAGCAGTCCGGGGGGGTTCCCAGAGGTAGGGAGAGGGGAGCTGGGAGCAGGTTGGGGGTTCCCAGGGATGAGGGGTGGATCTGGGAGCAGTTTGGAGGGGTTCCAGGGACAGGGGGGAGCTGGGGCACAGATAGGGGGCAGGCTGAGCATTCCCAGGGTCAGGGGGTGTCAGGGATCAGCCCCTCCCATCTGCATCCCAAGACCCCCCTGGATCCCCACGAGTGCCTCAGATTCCTCCCGAACGTAAACCAAGGGGGTCACCACGCACCAAGCTCCCACATCTGCAACAGTCAACTCAAAGGGGAGCAGGATCGAGCCCTGTTCCTCCCCCCTCCAATAAATCCCCAGCCCATGGACGGGCACAATGCCCCCGCGACCATGGAACCCCCCCAGCGATGGACGCGGGGGGACCCCATCCCCACGCAAGCAGGAAGGCGGGGGCGGGGGGCGCGTGCCGCATGCTGATGCCCCCCCCCCACCGCGCACGGCTGCACTGACGCGCGCCCGGGACGGACTACGGACGTCACCGTCACCATCACCATCACAAGCCCAACCACTGGCCCCCCTCGCTCTACCAGACCTCCCCCCAGGCAGCCCCCCCAGGACCCAGCCATCCTCCTCCATCAGCCCCCCAAAACCTGCCCATCCCCTTTCCTCATACCATCCTGCAACCCCCCAGTACAAACCAGCCCCCCATTGTGAACCAGCCCTCCCCATGCTAATCAGCCCCCCCAGCACATACCAGTCCCCCTCAAGCTAATCAGGCCCCCCAGTACCAACAAGCCCCTCCAGTACAAACCAGCCCCCCTGCTACACCAGCCAGCACCCCCAGTGTAAACCGGTGCCAGCTCCCTCTCAACACACAAGGGGAGCCATGGGAGGGGGGCAGCTCCCCCCTCATCCCAATTCACCCATGAGGGGAAGATTTGGAGGGAGTCTCTGCAGTCTCCCACGACCTGACAGCCCCCGCCCCGCTTTGTGTGGCGATACCCCTCAGCGAGTGTTGGGGTGCAGTGGGGGGGAGAAGCAGTACACAGAACAAGGATGGATGGCGGAGGCACCCGGGGGGGCTAAAAATACACCGGGAGGGGCCCAGCCTGGCCAAACCCGCACTTAGGGTTCAGAAGTGGCTTTGGGCTGGCGAGGGGCCGAGGCCACCACCCTTCAGGGTGACCAATGCCACTACCCCCCCGCCCCCCCCCCCGCAGGGCCACCACCCTGCCACCCCCCCAGGGACACAGAAGGTTTAACCCCACGGTGCCCACCACCCTCCCAAACCGCAGCAGTCACCTCTGCAAGGGCTGGCAGCAATGGAGGGGGGGGGGGCCTGTGGGTAATGGGGGGGTGGAGGGGGGCACGGACCCCTGGAGTGACCCCCAAGTTGTTCCCATCACAGGGCAGCACAGGCAGCACTGACACTGCCTGTGCAAGGAGCTGTACCCTCCACACACATCTGTGCATGGAAAGCAGCTTCCCCTTGCACACTCGTGCACACATGTGCAAGGGGTCACACACTCAACATTGCTCCAAGCCCACCACAGCCCCTCACTCTGTCCCTTCATGTCCCCTTGTGCCTGTGGGACCTGGCTGCAACCCCTACTCCCCCAACCACTCACCAGGCAGGGACACCTCAAAACATCTGGGGTGGGAGGCAGGAGGTGGAAGTGCCAGCCCGGATTACCACAGTTGTCACTGGCACCGGGATTATGCTGGGGGGCACATCCTGAGTGCCCCCTTAACACCAAGGGAGAGCCCCAGGGGGGTCACGAAGTTAAAATGTCCCAACAGGGGGAGACGCGTGGGGACAGGACCAGTGCTGAGCAGGATGTCCCCAGGTGTGGGGGAGCGGGGTGGTCAGGACCGCCCCCCCCCGCACTCACCTGAGGTGGGGAGGGCAGCGTGGAGCTGGGAGCGGGACAGGAGTTCCAACGAGGCTTCAGGGCCAGATCCCCCCTCTGCGGAGAAACAGCCGCCCCCACCCCATAAACGGGCTGCAGCATCACAGGGGGCCCAGGACTCATTCCTCCCTTCCCTACCAGCCGCAGTCCCCAGCCCCTCCCTCGTGGCCCACTGAGCATCCCGGGGGGAAACCTGGCCCCCAACGCCGAGCAGGGTGGAGCTGGGTGCCCCCCCACGCTGCCCCCCCCCCCCCTCCCCAACGTCGCCGGGCTCTGCTCTGGCGCCTGGAAATAGCGGCACGGGAGGAGACACTATAAATAGGGCAGCGCGCGGGGTGGGGGGGCACGGCGGCTCTGCGGGACGGGATGTGCTGCGACCCCCCCACAGAATGAGGTGCAGAGACCCCCCCCAGCACAGCCTCTCTGGACTCTCCCAGCTGCACCCCAAAACCAACCCCCCAGGACGGCAGGTGGGGGCTGCCCTGTGCGGGGTGGGGCACAGCAGGGCTGGGATCCCCGTGCCCCTCCCAGCCCCATGCTGTATCCCCCTCCTCCCCACCGAGCCCCTAATTGCCAGGGACGCTAATCCGCATCAGCGCTGTGGGAATACAATCCGGGGGGGGGGGGGGGCGGGATTAGCCCCCACTGCAGGGAGGGAAGGCAAGCGGCCCACCCATCCCACCTGGGACCCCGCACACACACCCCCGGTAGCCCCCCCAGGGCAATGGGAGTCCCGGGACGGCATGGGTGCCACTAGGCACATTCCCAGCCAGATTGGGGACCCCAAGTGGCTCAGTGGAGCCGGTGGGGCCAGCACAACGGGGACCCCCCCCGGCCGTGCGTAACCCCCCCGCAGCTGCAGCCACGTTTATTTACCAGTGCCTTAATCCCAAGCCAAGACTTTTAATAGCCGGGATATTTTGGGGCTGCCCCCCATCCCCCGGGGTGCTCTGGGCCTGACGTCACCCCGCTATTCCTAGTGCCGCCAGCGGGCACTGCGCCATGCAGTGTGTCCGCAGCCACCGGACGCCAGCACCCCCAGGAGAGCAGGGGCACAAGTGCGGGACAGGGAGAACACAGATGCCATGGCAACCCAGGGGGCACGCGGCTACCGCTGACCCCCCTCAAACGCAGCCCGGCCCTGGGGTGAGCACGGGTGCAAGCAGAGAATCCTGGAGGACACAGAGGTCCTGGAGAGTGAGGGGGACCCTGGGGTCAGGGGTATCTTCTGCCATGTCCCCGTGACGGATGCAGCCCAGGATGCCCAGCTGAGCCCTGATCAACTCATCATAGCAGCCAGGGGGCTTGTCCCTTCCCAAGGGACCCCCAGAGCCCCCTCTGGACCCCGGCCAAGAGGGGCCCTGGGGAAAGCAAGACAGGGAAAGGCAGCGGCCAGGCCCTGTCCCTGTGCCACCGCGCTGCGTGCCAGTGCCGTGCCAGGCACAGCTCGGCTGCACTCCAGCCCCGCGGCTGCTCCAGAAATACCGGCATGCAGCTACCAGTGGCACTGGGGGGCTTGGGGACAGAGGAGACACAACCCTCGACCCTGAATTGACGGAGACTGTCCAGCTCCACCCAGCAGGACGGGCTCTGCCACCACTCCATGCCTCAGTTTCCTGTCTGAGCACTGCCCACACTGGGGGCACCAGTGGGGTCGGCGGAGCCGCTTGTCTTCAGCCACGTGCGTCCAGATGTTGCTGGAATCTCCACCAGGCTGATTACAGAGTGGCTCCAACGAGAAGCCAGTGGCACGGCCCTCGCAGTCACCCAGGCCATGGGATGTCACTGATGGGACCCCACAACCTGGCGCATCAGCGTCCTTGGATCCCACTGCCAAGCAGTGCCAGATCTCACCATAACAAGCTGAAGCCACCATGTGTGACTGCACCAGCCTGTGAGGATGGCGGGATAGTCCCTGCCCCGGTTTCCCTGCAGCAGCCAGATGCCAGGGTGCCAGGATCACCAGAGGGGACGGTTGGCACAGCCCAGGCACCGGCACCAGCACAGCCTCGGCTCTGTGCCCACCATCACGCCGCACACACCCGTCTCGCACACTGCACCCACGCAGGTGCTGGGGAGCCGCAGCGGTGGGCGCGTGGTGCTGGGACACCAGCTCAGAATCCAGCCCCTGTTCCCCCTGGCACCAGATCATGGTATGGTGGGGTACGAGGGCACAGTGAGGGACACCATCTGAGCACTGGGTGAGACAGGGCTGACAGGGGCACCCGATCCTAGCACAGGGGGACAGGACCATGCCCAGGGGGTGTCCGTGGATGCAGCCCTCCCCATCTCACCTGTGTCACCTGGGGGGTCCATGGCAGCTGGTGGGGTCAGCGGTGCTGGGGAGGGGCGCGGAGAGGCGAGTGTCTGGAGCAGGTGTCAGTGCCGGCCGGGGCGCTGGGGCTGAGCCCGTGCCGCCCACGAGCCCTGCAGGACCAAGCACCCCATCAGCGTCCTGACCCCAGGGGATCCTCCTAGCCCCACACCACGGGGGTCGGATCCACACCCCCTTCCCATTCCCTGAGCATCTGCTGGGGCCGAGCCAGCACCGGCCCCCAGAGCCACCGTTAGCAGGAGGTGGCACAGGATGCAGCCCGGCTGCCTTCGGGGAAAAGGGGGACCCTGCGGGGGGGCAGGGGGGATCTTGAGGGGGGATAGAGGAGACCCTGCAATGGGGGGGCAGGGGGGCAAAGGGGACCTAGTAATGGGGGAGGGCGGGGGGAAGGGGACTCGGCAATTGGGGAGGGGAGTGCAGAGGGGCCCCGAGGTGACAGCTTTACATAGGCACTGCAGGAAAAGGGGGGCACAAGTAGGGATCCCGGGGAAGCGCAGCCCGGGACCCTCCCGCGGTGCCCCCGCCGAGTCTCTCAGCGGGGCTGGACCCAGCCCCACGGAGGGTACACGGCTTGGGGGTGGGGGGGGCCTGGCGCCGCTGCTGCAGCTGAGGCGGGGGCGCTACCGGCAGCCCCGAGCCCGGCGCGATGCAGCTGCCTCCCCCCCCCGCCTGCAAAACGGCCCGCGCTGCGGAGCCGCTGGCGCACGGGCCCCCACTGCACGCCCCCCCCCGGCGCAACAGAGCCCCCCCTCAATGCACGGGCCCTCAGTGCACGGCCCCAAAGCACAACAGAGCCCCCCCTCAACGCAAAGCCCCCCAGTGCACGGCCCCAAAGCACATCAGAGCCCCCCCCTCAATGCAAAGCCCCCCAGCGCACGGCCCCAAAGCACATCAGAGCCTCCCCTCCCAATGCACAGCCCCAATGCACGCGCCACCCAGCATAACAGAGTGTCCCCCCCCCATTACAAGGCCCCTCAGCACTTGAGAACCCCCCGGTACCTGATGGCCGCACGGCCCCGCCGCCCCCCCGCCCCGCGCCTCCATCTTGGCCGCGGCCCCGCCCGCCCCGACAACAACATTCGGTGACGTCACTCGCCGTCACGTGACGGGGCCCGCGCTAAAAATAGCCTCGCCCCCGCCCCTCCCCCTCCCCCGGGGGCGGGTGGGGGGCACTGAGCGTGGGTGAGCGAGCGTGTGAGTGCGCATGCGAGAGAGTGTGTGTGCGCGCGACAAACATGAGTGTGCATGTGAATGTGTGTGTGCGTGAGAGTACGTGAGTGTGAGTGCATGTGCACTGTAGGCCCATGTGCGAGGCCACACAGGTGAGCATGTGCCGCTGCTTGAGGGCAGGCATGTAAGTGTGTGCGTGTACACAAGCTGGTGTGCACCAATGCATGAGTGAGTGTGTGGTAAGCAAGGGCACCTTCCCATGCATATGCACCGTAGGCTGTCGTGCAATGGCACACGCTGTGTGACACAGGCTGGTGTATAAGGGCACACATGAGTGTCTGCCATGCAGTACTGTGCAGTGACCCAAGCAGTGCGTGCACACTACAGGCTGTTGCGCAATGGCACACACGTGTGTTACAGGCTGGAGTGCAACAGCACACTGGTGAGCACTCAGAACACACTACCGTGCAATGACCCACACGTGAAAGTATGTGCATGCCATGGGCTGGTGTGCAGCAGCACACGTGTAGGCATGCATGGGAACCCGGGTTAGTGTGCCATGGCATGTGTGTGCTCAGCTGGTGTGCAACAGCAAACACCTGAGTGCATGTGCACCACAGCCTGGTGTGCAATGACAATGGAGTTAACTCCAGCTGAAGGCCAGTGGTGCCCCCAGGGCTCAGTGCTGGGGCCAGTCCCTGAATAATAGAATCATAGGATCATAGCATGATTTGGGTTGGAAGGGACCACAAAGATCATCCGGTTCCACCCCTGCCGTGCGCAGGTACATCCCACTGGCTCAGGCTGCCCAAGGCCCATCCAACCCATCCTTGAACACTTCCAGGGATGGGGCAGCCGCAGCTTCCCTGGGCAACCTGGGTGAGCACACCCCCACTCTCATCATGAAGAAATTCCTCCCTGTGTCTGTTTAATATCTTTATCAATGACCTGGATGAAGGTATTGAGCACACCCTTAGCAAGTTTGCAGATGACACTAAGCTGGGAAGAAGTGTTGATCGGCTTGGGGGTAGGGAGGCCCCAAAGGGATCTGAACAGGCTGGACCGCTGGGCTGGGACCAATGGCAGGAGGTTTAACAAGGCCAAATGCCGGGTCCTGCACTTGGGGCACAGCAACCCTGTGCAGCTACAGACTGGGGGAAGAGCGGCTGGAGAGCTGCACGGAGGAGAAGGACCTGGGGGTGTTGATAGACAGGAGACTGAGCACGAGCCAGCAGTGTGCCCAGGTGGACAAGAAGAACAATGGCATCTTGGCCTATATCAGAAACGGTGTAGCCAGCAGGTCCAGGGAGGTTATTCTCCCTCTGTACTCGGCACTGGTGAGACCGCACCTCGAATCCTGTGTTCAGATCTGGACCCCTCACCACAAGAAGGATGTTGAGGCTCTGGAGTGTGTCCAGAGAAGAGCAACGAAGCTGGTGAGGGGCTGGAGAACGTCTGACGAGGAGCGGCTGAGAGAGCTGGGGTTGTTTAGTCTGGAGAAGAGGAGGCTGAGGGGAGACTTTATTACTCTCTACAACTACCTGAAAGGAGGTTGTGGAGAGGAGGGAGCTGGGCTCTTCTCCCAAGTGACAGAGAACAGGACAAGGGGGAACGGCCTCAAGCTGTGCCAGGGGAGGTTCAGGCTGGATCTCAGGCAAAGATTTTTCACGGAAAGGGTGATGGGGCCCTGGCAGAGGCTGCCCAGGGAGGGGGTGGAGTCACCATCCCCGGCGGGGTTTAACGGACGAGGTGCTCAGGGATGTGGTTTAGTGGCAGATTGGAATGGTCGGACTCGATGATCCAAGAGGTCTTTTCCAACTCGGTGATTCCATGATTCTCTGACACGCGTGGCGTGTGCAGCGCGGCTGGCGGGCGAGAGCGCGCGGGAGAGGCGCACACGCACACTCACACTCACACGCCTGTTTGCACGCGGGAGGCGGGGCCGGTTTCCCCCCCCCCCCCCGCGGGGCCCTCCAAGCCTCCGCCCCCCCCCCGGCCCCGCCGCTTCCGCCCCCGCGCGGGGCGCGCGCTGTCATGGTAACGGGGGTCGGGGGGGGCACGGGGGGAGGGCTCCGGGGTCCCGGGGGGCTCTCCCTATGGCGCCCCCAAGCCTCACCGTCTTCCTGGGGGGAAAGCGGGAACCCCCAGGCGGGGGGGGGGCTCGGGGGTCCCGAGGGAGCTCTGGAATCTCGCGGGGGGGCTCAAGAGTCCCTGGGGGTGGTCTGGGGTTCTCCCGCTCGGGGGTCCCGGGGGGGCTTGAGGGGGGTGTCTCTCGGATCCTGGCAGAAGGGTGTCTGTGGGGGCTCTGTGGTCCCCTGGGGAGGCTTGGGGGTCCCGGGGGTGATGGAAGGCTCTGGGGTCCTGCGGGGGGGCTCTGGAGTCCCGGGGTGGTGGTCGAGGGTTTCAGGGGAGATGGGGGACTCTGGGGTCCTGGAGGGCTCTAAGGTCCTGGGCTGGGGGGGGGGGGGCTCTGGGGTCCCAGGGAGTCCTTGGGGGCCCCAAGGTGCTCAAGGGGCCGTGGGGGTTGGATCTGGGGGGTCTTTAAGGTACTAGGAGGAACTCTGGGGGTCTCTGGGTTCCCAGGATGGCTCTGGGGTCCCGGGGAGAATTTGGGGTCCTGTGGGGTGGGTCTGGGGGTTCTCTGGGGTCTCCCCATGGCGCCCCAGCCTTGCCCCCCCTAGGCCCGCCGCCTGCAGCAGCTGCTCGGAGCCGATGCGGAGCTGGCAGACGAGGTGAGGTGTTTGAGGAACGGGTGGATGAAGTACTTAGGGACATGGTTTAGGGAGTGTTAGGAACGGTTGGACTCGATGATCCAATGGGTCCTTTCCAACCTTGTGATTCTGTGATTCTGTGAGAGGTCCCCTGAGCTGCCCCACGGGTGAAGCTCAGGGGACTCTGGAGCCTGACTTTAATGTGTGGTGGGGATGGACATGGCATGGGACAGGGATGGACGGGGTGGGATGGGGATGGACAGGGTGGGATGGGGACAGGGTGGGATAGGGATGGACAGGGTGGGGACGGCAGGGTGAGATGGGCACAGACATGGAGTGGGATGGGGACAGATGGGGCAAGATGGGGGTGGATGGGGCAGCTGAGTGCCCAGTGCCTCCTCTACCGCAGGATTTCCTCTCGGCCATCGAGGACGCAGAGAACTGGTTTGCGGTCCCTGGACATTCCTCACCTGGTGGTAGCCCAGGACCCCCCGGAGCCCCAGCCCCCAGCCTGCATCCCCTCCATCCGCTGGGACCCCGGCCTGGCCTGTGGCCCCTCACCCAGCAGCAGGAGCAGCCAGTGGGACCCCCACCCGTGGGAGCACCCCCCCAGGACGAGCTGGATAATGAGATCCTTGTGGCTGCCTGCGTGGAAATGGAGGGTCCCAAGCTGCTGGCGGGGGCTGGTGCTGCCCCGCGGGAGGAGCAGCCCTCATGGACGGGGAGGCCCCGGGAGCCAGCAGCCCCCAAGAAGCTGCGGGTAGGAGAGGGGCTAGGGTCCGCCAGCTCTGGGGGGCAGGGGGACAGGCAGGACCCCAAACCTGCCCCACAGGAAGCCCCCGCTCCCAAGCTGGTGCTGCGTCCCAGCGCAGCTGGCGCCTGCACCCCTGGGCCGACTCACCCCCCGGGAAAGCCAAGCGGCTCCTGGGGCCCTGTTCCCGCTCCGAGGGGTCTGGCTCTGCAGCCACTCCACACGTCCTCACGTCAGCCCGGAGCAATCAGCTACTCCGCGGGGCTGCGGGTGCCCCAGGCTCCCTGTCAGAGCCTCCTCCCACCCCGGCTGCTCCCCACCAACCCACTGGCCTGTGTGGAGCCCCAGCTGAGGCCACCAAGCAGCCTGCAGACGCCAGTGGTCACCAACCACCTCGTGCAGCTGATGACGGCAGCCAGCAAAGCGCCCAGGGCTGCCCTTTGCCTCCCTGCACAGGGGAAGACTCGCCGGTTCCCGGGGCCCGCCGGGATCCTGCCCCAGCAGGTAGGTACAGGGTGGGATGGGGTTGAGCAGCTGGTGAAGAGATGCAAGCCTCCAGACATCTCTTTCTCTCCCATAAGCACGCAGGGAAGCTGCTGGAAGAGATCCTTGTTTCTGCTCCCCAAACTCCAGCTCACGGGGCTGTGGCAAAGCCACGGACAGAGGTAACCCCCTGCTCTGGTGCAGATCCAGATATGAATCCCAGCGGCGCTGCTGCAGGCAGTCCCTGGGCTGTGGCTCTCAGAGGGTGATGCTGGAAGGGGAGGGGGTCCCTGGGGCTCCCCTGGGCTGTGCTGAGGCTGTGAGACATGCTGGCTTGGCTCCAGGGTGGTGACCGCGTTTGTCCTGACTCCAGGGACTGCCTGGCTCCTCACTGCCTGCAGAAGAGGATTTTGGGAAGGGTCCCTGGCTTGCCATGAAAACAGAGCTGGGGCTGGACGAGAGGGACCCTGGCTGCTTTCTCAGGACCTACAGCGTGGTGATGGTCCTGCGCAAGGTGAGAGAGGCCCTGGGGAAGGGCACCAGCCTCACAGACTCAGGTTCCTGGCTCTCCCCTTGCTCCTTGGAGCCATTTCCAGAGCCAGGCTTCAGTGCGGGGAGGGGTCCGTACTGGGCTGAATGCAGATGGTGCGTGGCCGTTGGGAACATTGCTGTGACGAGGGGTTTGTGTGCAGGCAGCCTTGAAGCAGCTCCCAAAGAACAAGGTCCCCAGCATGGCGGTGATGATCAAGACCCTGACTAGGACCAACGTTGACGCTGGTGCCGTGTTCAGGGACTCAACTGGTAAGCGTGGCTGTGCTTGTGCCTAGGTCAGGCTGCGGCTCCTGGCCATTGCTGCCCGTGGCTGATGGGTCTCCTCCTCATCTGCAGGGGAGATGCAGGGCACAGTGCATCGCCTGCTGCTGGAAGAGAGACAGAGTGAGCTCAAGCCGGGCTCGGTGCTGCTCCTGAAGCAGGTAGGAGACACGGAGGCAGCTCCGGCAGCAGCAATGTGTTTGGGGCCACTTCTGCTGCTAATCCTTGGTCACCGTGCCCAGCTGCCAAGCTCACATCCCATGGAAATGGGACAAGGGGCTCCACTGGCTCCTTCCCAGGGTGTGGCCAATGATGCCGTCGGGAGCTGAAGATCTGGCTCTGACCTGCCACTCTGTCCTCACAGGTGGGTGTCTTCTCCCCGTCCCACCGCAACCACTACCTCAATGTCACCCCCAACAACCTGCTCAAGATCTACCCGCCAGAGCCTGAGGGCAGCCTCTCACAGCCATCACCAACACAGGACATGAGGGACAGGGTGAGGGCATGGTGCTGCTGGCCCTGGAGGGACAGGGATGCTGGTTTCCCCCCGAGGGTCTGGACTGCAGGGAGCCTCGAGAGCAACCACGGAGAAAGGGGGAGGCTTGGGAGGGACAGAGAAATCCTCCTGTGGGCCTTCAACACTTCTTCTCTGCTGTGTTTTGCAGGTCCCTGCCCAGCCTGGGCTACTCCCAGACCACCGGGTGCAGCCCCCCCGGGGTGTCTCTGCCCCAAGGGACTGTCGACAGGTGAGGATGGGCAGCCATGGCATGGAACAGCCCTCCAGGGACTTCTCCCTGCACCCGCAGAGCCCTGGGCCCGGGCGAGAAGAGCTGGTGGGATCTGACGGCTGCGACATGGGTGAGTTGGACCCACTCTGGGTGTGGAGGAAAACCTTGATGTCCTGCAGAGAACAGGTTCTGGGGCTGGGCAGCACCTCCCCTCCCCTGTAATGCCACAGGGGGTCTTGTCCCAGCGTGTCTGCGGTACCTCTGCTATGCACAAGTGAAACTCATATATTTCATCCTCCTTCTGCCTGTGCAGATGACCTGGATGGGCTCCTGGGAGAGCTGCCGGAGGATTTCTTCTCCGCTCCAGCCCAGGCTGACAGCTGCTGACCTCAGGCAGCTGTGGCACAGCTGTGGGGCTGGGGAGACAGTTACTGCTGGCATGGCCTGGGCTGCTCCAGGCCCCAGCGAGGATGCTGAGCATGCAGGCGATGCAGTGGCTGCCTGTCTGCTCCTTTGTCTATTTGTTGTGTTTGTTCTGGAGCAAAGAGCGGAGGGGACTTGGGGTGTCCCCAGGGGGACACGGCCTCAGTGCCTGTCCTCACTCTGCCAGACGGGCTGGTCCCTCTCCACTCCCAAACCTGCATTAAAGGGCTGTTCTGCCCCTGCCTTGTCCCGTCTGCTTGTATGTCACTGTCCCCTCTGCCACTGCAGCCAGTGGTGCCCCTGTCCCCTGTCCGCAGAGCTGCAGCACCCCAAACCCTTCCCCTGGGGGTCCCTGCTCTCTTTCTGTGCTGGGCAGAAGGTGCTGTTACCTCCCAGGGCTCTTGCAGCCTCAGCCCAAGCCCTGCAGACTTTGAGGGTACCCGGGTCCCAGCCTGTAGTGTCTCCCCCATCTCACACCGCCCAGCAGGTTAAATGCCCTGGCAGCCCCGCACCAACGTGACTCTGTTTACCGCCCAAGGCGAGTTATTTATAGGGCGATCTGGCCTAGGCTCTTGATTCAGCATTTGTGTGTGGGGCTCTGCCCTATTTATAACCCCCAGCAGGCGCCGAGCGCAGCTCACTGTGCCCCAGACCCCCGTGCCCCCAAGGGTGCCCATGGCCCAGGAAACCTTTGCCTTCACTTCCTCTGCCCTGCGCTCACTGTGGCTCCAGCAAGAGCTGCTGGAGCAGGAGGATCGCCGGCGGGCCCTGGCTCGCGAGTGGGCCATGCGCCGGTTCCTGCCCACGAGCTCACGGCCGCCCCTGACCCCTGCCCGGCGGCCCCAGTACTGCCGGGACCCCGCCGTGCACAACGCCCTGTACGCCGGGGACCTCCAGCGCATCAAGAGCATCTTCAAAGATGAGGCCACCGCGAATCTGGTCATGGAGACGGTCAGCGAGGAGCTGGTCTGGTCGCCTGAGCAGGGTATGAGGCTGGAGGGCAGCATAGGGTGGGGCTCCTTTTGCTTTTTCCCTGTCCCTTTTCCCCTTTCTCTCTCTTTCCCCCCCTCTTCCTTCTGTTTCCTCTCCCACCCTCACTTCTCCCTGTCTCTCCCATTTCCCTCCCTCTCTGAGCTCCCTGCGAACTAACAGGGGAAGCCAGGGGGACAATGTCTGGAGGTGCAGCTCCTCAGGGGAGGGAGAGCAGGGCCGGCTGCTTAACTTTGGGGATGCTGGGACTTCCCTGGAAAGGAAGCGGGGCTGATCCCGGGTTTCCTGCCAGAGGGTGCAGGTGAGGAGGGACGGGTGCAGAAGGGGGCTGGTGCAGGTGAGGGGTGGACGTGGGCAGGATCATGTGCAGTGAGGAGGGGTGGGTGCCCTGCTGCCCACCCCCCAGGGCTGTGGGCACTGAGCCCCGGGGCTGCAGATGCTGATCTCCCCCGGGCTGTGGGTTCTGAGCCGCTGGGCTGTGGGTTAACCCTCCTCCGCAGGGCTGCAGCTGGTGAGCCCCCCGGGCTGCGGGTGCTGAGCCCTGGGCTGCGGGGTAACCCCTGCAGGGCTGCGGGTCCTGAGCTCCCGGGTTGCGGGTGCTAATCCTCCCCGGGGCTGCGGGTTACCCCCCCAGGGCTGTGGGTGCTGAGCCCCCGGCGGCTGCAGACGTCTCCGCTGCGCATCGTGGCGGGCCGGGGCTACGATGCGTGTGCGCGGCTGCTGCTGCTGCGGGGCGCTGCGGCCGATGTGGTGGTCGGGGGTCGCGCTCCCCTGCACGACTGTGCGGCCGCGCCCCGCGCCGACTGCGCCCGCCTCCTGCTCGACTTCGGCGCCGACCCCAACGTGCTCAGCGACGACGGCTCGGCCCCGCTGCACCTCTGCACCGCGCCGGAGAGCCTCGGGTACCGCCTCGCCCCCGCAGACCCCGCCCCCAGCGCAGAAGGCCACGTCCCTAATTGCCTCCCCGCCCCCTCGCGGCCCCGCCTCCCGGTCTGGCCAAGGGCGGGGCTCATCTTGGGGCCACGGCCACCAGACCTCCCACGTGACCAGCCTCATCCGCGTACCACGTCCTCATTTGCATAGAGAGTCCCACCCTCTGCGCGCACCTCCTACCCACAAGTCCCGCCCACGAAGGCTCATTTGCCTATCAAGCCCCGCCCAAGCAGACACCCCGCCTCCAGCCAAGTCCTGCCCCACACTCCCTGCTGGGACCCAGCGTTTGCTTTCCCGCTGATGGGCTGGGGTCTCGGGGTCCCCGTCCCATGTCCCCTGTGATCTGAGGGAGGGTCCCCAGGTGCTGGGCTCTCGGGGTCCCCATCCAGCTTGCACGTGTCCGGAGGGCCCTGAGGGAGGGCTGTGGCGTCTCTGGTCTCCTGCGGCTCACGTGCGCCCCCCAGATGTGCAGAGCTGCTGCTGTCGCGCGGGGCGCGGGTGGACCTAGGGACACGGGAGCGGGGGCTGACGCCGCTGCACGTGGCCGCGCAGCAGGGCCTGGTGGCCCACGTGGAGCTGTACCTGCGCCACGGCGCAGACCCCGGCCGCCGCAGCCGCCAGGGTGAGACCCCCCTGAATGCCGCCTGTGCCGCTGCCGAGCGCCCTGAGGATGCCGAGCGCTACTGCCAGGTGGCCGAGCGGCTGCTGGCGGCGGGTGCAGACCCTCGGGCCGCAGGCCGCAAGGCCCACACACCGCTACACAATGCCTGCGGGAATGGGCAGCACCGGCTGGTGCGGCTGCTGCTGTGCCACGGCGCTGATGCCACTGTCCTCAACTGCGCCGGGTTCACTCCACTGGACTGCGCCGTCCACTCTGTCGAGGAGTACCGGCAGCAGCGCCCCGAGGAAACCATTGCCCTGCTCCTCGACCATGGCGCCCGCCCCGTGCATCCCAAGGTGGGCAACAGGGGTGCTGGCGGGGAAGGGGACACACAGGGTGGCTCCACCCCTGGTGACAACTCTCCACCACCAGATGCTCATGTTCTGCTGCCGGCATCCACCAGCGCTGGAATTGGTGCTCAATGCCTACGACCACGTGCCGCCAGCCAAGGGCTGGGTGGGGGCCGTGTCCCCTGAGCTGTGGCAGGTAAGGGGGGGCTCAAGAGGCACATGTTCCCCCCCACCAGCCGCCTTACCCCTCCACACCTCCGTCCAGGAGCACCAGGAGTTCTACGCCTCGGCCGCGGCAATGGCGGGGCAGCCGCGGCGGCTGCAGCACCTGGCCCGTTGCACCCTGCGGCGACACTTGGGCGCCCGCTGCCATGCCGCCATCCCCGTGCTGTCACTGCCGCCCACCCTGCGCCACTACCTGCAGCTGCCCCTGCAGGGGCTCATCTCGTGAGGGGACACAGCATGGGGGACACGGGCTCCGTGTCCCCGTATCCCCCCACTCTGGCACGGGGGACACAATGAGGGGGCTCCGTGTCCCCCTTCCCGTGTCTCCTTGGTGACAATAAAGGACACAGCAGAGGCGGCTCTTGCGGCGTCTCCTTCCCCGCGGGGATGGGCGGGGGCGACGGACACGGCGGGTGGGGACAGAGAGGCCCGAGGGGGACTGGAGGGGACAGGAAGTAACAGCCGAGCCCCGAGGGCGGCCGGAGGACACCGAGGCCCCGCCAACTCACAGCCCCCGTCCAACCACTAGCCCCGCCCCTTACCGAGCCCCGTCCCTCCACATTCAGCCCTTCACAAGCCCCGCCCCCTCACAACCCCCACCTATCCACAAACCCCGCCCCCCAAACCCACGCCCCATTCCGCCATCTGCGCACACCTGGCCGCGCCCAGCGGGCGGGGTACGCGACCGTGACGCAATAAATGTGCGTTCGCTCTCCTTCCCCCGGCGCGCACGCTGTGACGTAGCGCTTCCTGTGGGCGGGTACCCTGGGCCTGACCGGGGCTGTCAGGGACCCCCGCGTCCCGTCAGGGGTCCCCGGGACCCTTCCCGCACCTCTCCGAGGTTTAACACCCTCCCCATCCCCCCTGCCGCGTCCGGCGCCTCCCGGGGAGGCTTTTCCCGACGTTACCCGCCCCCGCCGCTGACTGCCGTGCTGCTTTGACGCCAGCCGGGCAGCGAAGGGCTTCGGGAGACGCCGGGACCCTGCGCCGGCGAGGTAAGCGCGGCCCCGCCGGGCGCCCGGCTCTGTCCTGCCCTGGCCGCCTCTAGCTCGGGCTGTAATTGCAGGTGCCGCGCTAACTGGGACGTGGGAAGCGATTGGATCACTCTTCGCCCAGTGGGACGCCGAGTCCTCTCCCGAGCCGTGAGATGGAGCCGCCCACCGCCGCCTTCATCCGTGGGATGGGGGACGAGGTGACGGTGGCGGCCGGCATCGTGGTGCTGGTCCTGGCGCTCGTCCTGGCCTGGCTCTCCACCTACGTCGCTGACAGCAGCAACCAGCTCCTGGGAACGATCGTCGCGGCGGGGGATGCGGCCGTCATCCGCCTGGGCCACGTGGAGCGGTACGTGGGGACGGCGGGGGCAGCCGAGGCCCCGGAGCCCCCCCGGGTCCCCGAAGTCCCAGAGGAGAAAACGGAGGAGGAAGGGGTGGGAGTGCCAGAGCCGGCGGCGGAACAGGGGGACAGCGGCAGCCCCCCTGATGCCGGCCTGGAGCGGCTGCTGGACATCCGGGGCTCACCCAAACGGGGCTCGGCCGCTGTGCCCAGCTCCCTGGGCAGCCGAGGAGCAGCGCCCGCCCCTGGGGACAGCGACCTGTGCTCTGACTGCATCACTGTCCGGCTCAAGTTCCTCAACGACACCGAGGAGGTGGCCGTGGTGCGGCCCGAGGACACCGTGGGGGGGCTCAAGAGGTACGTCCTGAGGTGGGGAAGCACCGGGAGGTAGGGGAAGGCGAGGGAAGGGGATGGAGATGTGAGGTAGCACAGCCTGGCTGCAAACCTCCTCAACCCCTGCAGTTCTTGTTCCCCTGGCACAAAGAGCCCCATCCCCACCTTAGCACAGCAGAGGGTTTTTCATGGATTCTCAATTGCTATTGGCTCCGTGCTTTCCCAATGGATCCCGCCAAAAATAATGAGGAGCTGCTGAGGTTAGATTAACGAGTTTAAAAGAGGACACAGTGCCAGAGGTGGTGCCATCGCTGTCGTCCCCCCCAGCCAGATTTCACAATGAAGGGGGATCCCTCAGCCCCAGGTTGCTGAAGGCACCTCTGTCAGCCCCATCCCTACTATCCTCCCTCCCTCCTCCCTCAGCAAATACTTCCCAGGCCAGGAGAGCCAGATGAAGTTCATCTACCGTGGGCAGCTGCTGCAGGACCAGAGGCGGACGCTGCGCTCACTCCACATCACCGACAACTGCGTCATCCACTGCCACCGCTCCCGGACCACCACCACCACTGCCACCCTGCCAGACCCCGGCACTACTGCATCCGACACTGGCAGCCTCCCGCTTGGCGTGGGGAACCTGCTGGTCCCTGCCATCATGGTGGTGCTGGCGGCTGTCTGGTATTTCCGCATCAACTACCGGCAGCTCTTTTCCACACCAGCCACTGTATCCTTGATCGGCGTCACTGTCCTCTTCACCTTCCTGGTGTTTGGGATGTACGGACAGTAGAGATTCAGCCTGGTGGGACCATGGCACTTTCCTCACCACAGCGTTGCAGTGACCGGAGCCAGCACAGTGGGAGCTTGGCGTGTTCTTCTTGGTCTTGGTGCCAGACTTTTGTCCCCACAGCAGAGGCTTGTGGCAGATGCTGCCCACAGTCCCAGGCTGAGCAGTGCAGTGGCTCCAAGATCTGGAATGGGCTGCAGCACAGGCTGTGGCTTCTGCCCAGAGACTCTTTAAAGCAAATAAATGTGTAACCTCTGCCTGAGTGCTCACCTTCCTGCATGAGGGGCAGCTGTGGCGGAACTGTGGCTGCCTCCCCACGCTCCTGGAGTGGGGGTTTGAAATAGAGATGGCCCCATAAATCGAGTGGTGGGAGCTGGGCTGGGAGAGAAGAAAGGGGTGCAACAGCCCTGCTTAATTAAACACCAGTAATTAAGGGGGGTCCTGGTGCCACACAGCAGCTACAAGCCGGGGATACCAAGTCAAGATGCAGTTTTATTTACAGGGGCAGCCACAACCCACTGACGGGACACACAGACCTCACGATGGCTCAGCTGCCCATACAGGATGGAGAACAGCACAGACACACAAGTCCGAGTCCCAGAGGCTCTGGGCACTGCCAGCTCTGCCACAGGGTGAGGCGGACCCAGGTGCTGCTGGCTCTGCCGCAGGGTGAGGACACAGACCTGGGCACCGCCAGCTCTGCTGCAAGGTGAGGACACGGACCCAATGCTGCTGGCTCTGCTGCAGGGTGAGGACACGGAGCAGGAGGGCGTAGGGCACGTCCAACTCTACTTTGCCCCTTCGCCCCCACATTGTAGCCCTAGAGGGCCTCAGGGTGTCCCCATCCTGGTCACTGCCCTCCCCAGGCAGTTGAGAGGGCCCAGGGTGGTTCCCCTGTGTTTTTGGGTGTCCAGACCCTGCCTCAGGCCCCAGGGCACGCAAAGGCCAGCTTAGCGTGCTCCAGTGGCCAGGACCCCCCTGGCCCTAGAACTGTGCCAGGAGCACCCACTAACTACAGAAGGAGGGCACCACAGGTGCCCCCAGGCAGCAAAAGCCCCCTCCCCCGATGGTTTGGGGACCCCCACCATTCCCCGGTCCTGCCACAGCACTCACTTTAGCAGCAGTTTTTAAAACAATAGTGAATCCAGAGTCAGCACCATAATTCGTGAGCCCACTGGAGTGACCGGCCCCACCACTGTGGCATGGGGGACAGGAGCAGCCCCCCAGGCCCCACAGCCAGTCTCGGGGTGTCAGCCAACCAGCGAGGGGGCTACATCTCCGGGGCTGAGCCAACCCTGGCCCCAGTGCAGCCCTTGCTATGGAAACCATTAGAATGGGGCTATCGCCAGGTTGCAGGGACCTGGGTTCAGCTGAAGAGACCTGGCCCTGGCTCCCCCCAGCAAGAGCCTGTGGGGGTCCCAAAGGACAAACACCCCCCCACCCCCTTCAGGCTGCAGCCATGGGGATGCAGAGCTGCCTTGGGGGGGCGAGGGGGCTCTACCTCAAAGCTGTGGTGCTGCCCCCCTCCCCCCACGCCCCGTGCTCTGTGGCCGTGGGGTGATGGCGCATTTTGGAGCTCCTGGCAGGTTGGGGCCCCTCTCCCCACGCAGGGACAGTCACAGCAGCTTCCCCCCACCCTCAGCTTCCCCCCCACCATCAGCCCCAAACACAAGGATGCAGCATGCAGACCCCCCCTCCCGGACCGGCGGAGCCTGGGCAAGCCCTACAGAGGCACAGCCGGGCCCAAACAACCCCCCAGCAGCCGAATCCAGGCTCATGGCAGATCTGGGATGTGTTGGGTCCCCACTTGTCTCCTCCCAGCAGGAATAAGCCCCCCCACCGATATGCTCTCCCCGTCCTGAGCCAGCCCGACCAGCGAGCGCCAGCCCGGGGCATGGAAGGGGGAGCAGCCCCCGGCTGAGGGGGCAGGGGGGATCTGTACCCCCCGAATCCCAGCATGGACCTGCCCGGGGGTTGAGGGGGGGGGGCACAGCCGGGTTTCCGGTGGGAAAGGGAGGGGGTTGTGCCCTCTCTGAGCCCTCAGAGGAGCCCCACGCACAGAATCTGTCACAGAATAAACAGAGGCACTGGCGTGGGGTAGGGGGAGGAAGGGAAGCTCCCAAATCCAGACACCGCCCCCCCCCCCCCCCGTGGCAATGGCCAAGTCCTCCATCCCCTGTGACCCAAGTACCCGCTTTGTGCCCCTGATAGGGCAGGAGGGGCTGCCCCAGCCTTTGTCCGTCTGTCCAACTGTCTCCTGACCCTTTGGCTCCACTGGGCTCAGTTGATGTCGTCGTAGATGCTGGGGGTGTGGGGCGCAGGCGGTTTGGGCTTCTTCTTCTTGCTGGAGCCAAGCCCTGGGGCACCACTCACCAGCCCCAGGTGGGGCTTCTTCTTCTTGGTCTTGCGGGACTCAGAGTTGTTTGTACCTCAGGGGCGGGAAGGGAGGAGAAGGGTGTGTTGGAACAGCTGGGTCAGGAGGAGCCCCCATCACCAATTCATACCCGGGAAAATGCACCCCAAAACAGTGCCCCCACCCTGGGACGCTGGGCGACAATGTCTCAGCAGACGCTACAGGGACTTGGAGGTGGCTTTGGATGGCCAGTCTTTCTGTTTCCCCTCTTGTGCTGCAGAGATGCCAGGCACCCCCAGTTTTGCCCTGCAGAGGGGTTTGTGCTACAGGATCTGCCCCCACCAAACACTCACTGGCTTTCGAGGAAGCTGAGTCGGAGGGTGAGATGTCGGAGGAGCCATCCCACTGCAGCCGGCTCATGATGGCCTGGCTCTCTGCCACCTCGAAGCTGTCGTTCTCCACGCTGCCCTCCGCCTCAGGCAGGGACCTGGGCAGAGGCATTAGGGGGTTCTCAGTCCCCAGGATGGGGGGATGGAACTCGCGGTGTGAGGGAGACCCTGGGGGCTCCCACCAGCTCCCTGACACCTGGCTGGTTTGCACATCCCAATCCCAGCCCTCCAAGCCTCCTGGAGGTGTCACTGTCCCCATCCCCACCATCCCCCCAGGTCTCTGCTTGCGCTGGCAGCAGAGCCTCATCCCCATCCCTGCCCCGGGACCCTGTGTGTGGGTGCTCACTCACGCGGAGGGGCCAAGGAGGTAAACCCGGACTGATCTCCGCTGCTCATCTGTGTGCTGGGGACACCGCAGAGACCTGTGGAGACCCGGGCTGAGTCAAGTGTTTTACATTCTTGCCCCAGCTCCCACGGGGACCCGGGCACCCAGGGGTCCCCCCAGGGCCCCTGCCACCCTGCATCGAGTGGGAAGGCCCAGGAACTCTCACCTGGTGCACATCTTCTTGGTGTGCTCGGAGATGACCCCGCATTGCTGGAGAGAGAAGGGACAGGTCAGTGGGCAGAGGAGCATCCACATGCCCCCGGGCTGCACCACACCAGGATGGCCCTGGGGACCCCAGCTCAGGGCAGCCAAGCCCCCCAGTGCTCTCCTGCACCCCCAGACAGAGCAGCCACCACCTGGGGCCACCACAACCCCCAGGATCAGGACCTGCTGCCCAGTGAGGCACAGGTCTCCTGCAAACCTAGCCACCAGAACGTGAACATCCCCGTTCCCAGCCTGGAAGCCACCCTGTGGGGAGGGAGCTGAGACAGGGGAGACCCCAAGAGTTCCAGGCCCCGCGCACCCTGTCCAGCAGGGGCCGGGGCTCCCCCTGCGCCCACCGGTGCCCCCAGACACACACCGTGGTGAGCAGTGTCCGCAGCTCCTCAGGGCCCAGCGTCTCATAGTTGATGCCCGTAGAGTTGCTGTACTGTGGGGACAGAGAGGGCATCAGAGCTGGGGGGACAGGAACCGGGCCGGTTTGAGAGGCTGGGAATGGGGCCGGCTGTGGGAGGGCTGGGAAAGGGGCTGGACAGAATGACCAGCACCCCCACCCCTGCTCCATCCCACCTGTGCTCACCTTGAAGGGGTCTGGGTTCCCGCCGATCTCGCCTGCAGGAGAGGGGGGTGAGCAGAGTGAGGAGCCCCGCCTGTGGCCCGGGGTCCCCTGTGCTCCCCCTGCTGCCACCAGCCCCCTCCCGATAAGCCCCGCCCTGATAAGGCCCCTTGCCACACCCACCCAAGCCCCGCCCTCACCCATCCCTGCTGGCAGCCCAAGCCTCGCTCCCCCAGACCCCCGCTCCTCACCATTTTTGTGTTTGAGGGACTTGGACCTGCGGGGTGAGTTGGGGTTCTGCAAGGAGAGCGCAGGTGTTTGGAGGATGCACGAGGTCCCCCCTGTGGCCCCCGACCCCAGCAGCACCCACACCCCCTGCCCCCCTCACCTTATCCGACTTCCTCTTCTTTGCTGCAGGGAGAGAGAGAACGGATGACTTTCACCTTTTCTGGATGATTTGGCCCCAGGCGCCGCAGTCCACCCTGTGCCCCCACTGCTGGGAGCCCCGCACACACCCAGGATGGAGGTGCATCTGGGATGTGTCCCCCACCCCTCATGGGAGGCAGGGACCCCCAGCGTCCCCCACCTTTCTTCTCAGAGCCATAGGACCAGTCGTTGTCATTGATGTCATCATTGTCCTCCTGGTCACTCTCAGACTTGTTCATGTTGTTGCTGCTTGCGATCCTGCACAGGGACAGCAGGAAGGTCAGGATCCAGAGCTGAGATCCATCCCACACCTTTTCTGGCACTCCAGAATCCATCCTGTACCCTCCCCAGCACCCCAGGATCCGTCCCGCACCCCACCAGCTCTGCCATGCCCACCCCAGACTGTCCCAGCTCCAGGATCCCCACCCAGATCCAAGGGAAGTGGGGGACAGAGAAGCCAGGATCCCCAGTTTATTTTTCCAGGAAGGATGGAAGAAGCAGGGCAGAGCACGAGGAGCTGGAGGTGGGACTCCAGGTCTGGGGTGCAAGGATACACATCCCAGAATGAAAAGCAAGGAGAGGGGAGTGCCCGGATGCCCGGACTCTGTCACAGGCTCACAGATCCGGAATCCTCTCCCTGACTCCCACAGCCACAGCTCCCTTGTCCCTCGGTTTCCCTATGCAGGAGCACACTGGGAGCCCCTGCTGCGGCACCACAGCTGCGCTCACCTCCGGTTGGCGATGCGGCTGCTGTTACGGCCCATGCCCAGGCACTTTTCCAGGTGGGGGGCAAAGCGGGAGGCAGCGATACTGCGGCTGCAGTTGGGACACACGCACTCCTTGTTCTTCCACTGGTTGTAGACCTGCCCAAAGATGTCCACGCCGGGCTGGTCCACGATCTCTGTGGGAGCACACGCATCAGCCCTGGATCCCCTCTGCTGCACTAGTGATGCTGCCCATGCCCTCCATCTCTGCTGCTTTGCCCTGGGGGTCCTGGCGGTTGCCAGTCCCTGCCTAGACCCCCAGCCTGGCTTTGGGGGCCTAAACCCACAGCATGGGGGTCTCCAATGCCCACCCACCCAGTTCTGCCACAAGGCAACATTTCTGGGGTTCAGTTCACCCCATGCATTTACAGAATGGCTCCTTAGGGATGCAACAGTGACATCGTGGAAGCAACAGCACTACTGGGGGGCATGCTCAGCCACTACATGTTTAATCCCCCCCTGCACCCCATATCCTGTGCGTGGAGACGAGTGATCCCACCAGCGGCACCGGTAGCAGGGTGCTCACTGTCCGCGGGAGCCATGGCACCCACCAAAGTCCTTCATGCTGTCTGGGTCCGTGTCATCCAGGAAGAAGTACCCACACTTCACTGCCCGGTGAACCTCGAAACAGAGGCCCAGGCAGGCATCATCCACCAGGTCCGTGTAGATCTCGTGCGCGATGGCCTGCGGCACAGGATCGGGGTTAGGGGTGAGGAGGGGGCTGAGGGGGGGACAGACGGACGGTGCGGGGGGCAGATGGACAGCGGGGGCTGCTCACCTCCAGTTTGCTGTTATCCAGGCCAGACAAAGACATTTCCTCCATTTTCATTTGCAACTGCTTGCGGGGAAGCCACGCCAAACACTCATAGCACAGGGCACGTGGGGGTCCCGCTGCAGGGGGCAGGGACTGCATTGGCTCCTTGCCCGGAGGCCAGACCCCCCCCCTGCCTGCCTCACCCTCCAGCTGAAATCCCTCCCCATCCCTGGGAACAGGCAGACCCCCCAGACGAAATCCCACCCCATCCCTGGAGAACAGGCAGTCCCCCCACCCAAAATCCCTCCCCATCCCTAGGAGCAGGCAGCGCCCCCCCCCCCCCCCCCAAAATCTCACCCCATCCCTGGGGAACAGGCAGTCCCCCGTCCCCCCCAAAATCCCTCCCCATCCGTGGGAGCAGGCAGCGCCTCCGGTCAAAATCCCACCCCATCCCTGAGCCTGGGGCTCCCCCCAGCCGAGGAGCTCTGTGCTCAAACCTCAGGGCGGGGGGGGGGGGCACGGGGACACCCAGCCTGGCAGTGTCCCCCCCGGGGCAGGTGAAGGAAAGGTGGGGAAGGGTCCCGGGTTTGGATCTGCTGCCAGGGCCCCCCCTAACCTGGGACAGACCCGGCCAACCCCGAGGCGTCAGGACCCCCGGAACCCCCCATTTCCGGGTCGTAGTGGGTGTCCCCCCGCACCCCAAAGCTGCCCTCCCGCTGAGGGCTCCGGTTTTGCTGCATCACCCGCCCCGGAGCCCGGGGCGGGGCAGGGACGGGCCGTGTCCCCCCCGGTCAGACGAGGGGCCTCAAGTCACCCCCACACCCACAAAGCCGGTGCCGGGGGAAACCGACCCAACCACTGCACGGGGGGGGGTCCCCGCGCTCCCCCATCCCCCGGCACCGCTTCCGGGCCCGGCCGGGATCCCCCCACTGCAGAAAGGGGAAACAGCGGGGGCCGGCCAGGGATGGGACCCCCGGGAGCTGGGGGGGGCAGGGCCGCGTGGGGGGCGAACAAAAGGGACGCAGGGACCCGGCAGGGGGGTCACCCATTGAGGGGAGGGGGCTGCACCCATGGGGGGCTGCACTGCAGCTCTGGGGCAGGAATTGCACCCTTAGGGGGGGCACTGCACTTATTGAGGGGGCTGCACCCTTGAGGGGGACTCAGGGGGGGGCTGCACACATTGGGGGGGGCTGCACTGCACCTTTGGGGGGGAGACTGCACTTATTGGGGGGGCTGCACCCATGGAGGAGGCTGCACCTTTGCGGGGGAGCGATGGAGGGGAAGGGTGGGGGGCTGCAGCCTTTTGGGAGGGTCTTCACCTTCTGGGGGGGGCTGCACCCTTTTGGCGGAGCTTCACTGCATCTCCGGGGCAGGGATTGCACCCTTGGGGGAGGCAGCACCCTTGGATAGGAGCGATGGAGGGGAGGGGGCTGCACCCTTGGAGGGGGCTGCATACATTGCGGAGAGCTGCATACACTGGGGGGGACCCATGGAGGGGAGGGGGCTGCATCCTTGTGGGGGGCCGCACCCCGCTGCTCCACGGGGCGGAGAGGGGGCGCGGCGGAGCCCGGCGCCGCACCAGCGCATTGGGGCGGGGGGAGAGAGGAGGGGTGCCCGCCACCGGTGGGGGCGGCTCGGGTCCGGATCAGGGCCCCGGGGGGAGGGGGCGGTCACTCACCGGCGCAAGGGGCCCGCGGGGCCGGGTCAGCACCCCCCGCCGCTGCGCCGCGGGGCCCGGCGGCCGCGCGCCATGCTGGGCGGCAGCGCGGGGCGGGCGGGGCCAGCACAGTGGGCGGGGTCAAAGCGAGTAGGCGGAGCCAATGGAAGCGGGCGAGGCCGATCTGAATGGGCGGGCCAATGGGGAGGGCGGAGTCGAATAAGTGGGCGGGGGCCGATTGAATAGGGCGGAGCCAAACGGAACGGGCAGTGCAAGAGTGGGCGGAGCCAGTGGAAGTGTGCGGGGCCAATCGAAATGGGAGGTGGAACTAGAGTGGGCGTGGTCAGAGAGTGGGCGGGACCAACACGAGTAGGCCAATGGAAACCAATGGAAGCGCACGGGGCACCGCGGGTGAGGGGGACCAACGGGAGTGGGCGAACGCAGTGGAAGCGAGCGGGGGGGGGGTCGACGCGAGTGGGCGGGGCCAAATGCAAGGGGTGGGGCCAATGGGAGAGGGCGGGACCAACACGAGCCGGGAATGGTGGATGAGGGGGCGGCCAATGGCAGCCGGCGGGGCCAATGGCAGCGGGCGGAGCCAATCTCAGTGGACGAGGGGAGGGGGGCGTGGCCAACGGGGAGCTCGGGCATGGACGGACATTGCTTCAGAGTGGGTATGGCCCGAGGAGGCGGGGCCCGGGCTTCCCCCCTCCCCATGCCTGTGGTTCCCCCCCCCCGGGCTAAGAACACTTCTCACACCTGTTCTTTTTTTCCTAAAGTTTTATTTTTTATAGTAATGACATGAGAACAGAAACGGCATTTTCCACTTTATTATACAAAAAAAAAAAAATCAAAAAAACTCAAAAAAAAAAAAACCAAAACGAAAAGAACCGAAGCCCCGGCATCCCCTGGGGCTGCAAAACCCCCCCCTCCGGGCAAATTCCGAGGTGGGATTTATTTTTTTTTTAATTTTTTTTTTGTCTTTTTTTTAAACCTACAAAAACACTCTTTAAATATTAGAAAAAAAAAAAGATGATTTTTTTTGGTTTTTTTACTTTTTTTTTTTTTTCAATGTAATTCACAAGGACTTCCACCTAGAGGATCCCGGGGTTTTGTGGCAGTGCCAAAATGCACTCAGGTTCAATCTCTTGCAGCGCAAACGCCTTTTCCCCCAATTGTCGGCGCTGTAAGAATTTTTCATTTTTATTATTTTTTTTTAATTATTATTATTTTTAAAACGGAAAAAAAAAAAGGGTGGGGTTTTTTGTCTTTTCTTTTTGTACTAAAAACACATCCACTAAAACACGAGGGTGCTGGGCACATTCAGCAGAAAAAAGGGACAGGAAACCCTCGGGGGGGGCAAAAACCAGGAGGGAAATGAAAGGAAAATTCCAAATGGGAGAGGTGGGACACGGAGGGACAGACAGACGGACACGGGGGGTGGGGGGGGGAGGTCCCAGGGGGATTGTCCATGCGGGGGCACCTAGCTCAATGTCCCCAAACCGGTAGTTTTTCAGCCCAATTTGAGGCTGTGAGAGAGGGGGTGTTGCCCCACCCAGCACTGAGGGGTCCCCATGCATGTTTTGGGGTAACTCGAGGTCCTTTGGGGAGGGCTGGATTTAGGGCGCTGAGAACAGCAAACCCGGGGGGGGGGTCACAGCTGGGAGAGTGGAGCCCTCCCTTTTGCAGCCAGAACCCCCAAACCTGCAGCTTGGTGTCCGCCTCGCCCCTCCCAGCCATCCGCTGAGATTTGGGTGAAGAGGGAAATGGCTAAATTAAAGCACATGAGAGAAAAAGGACACCCTGACCCCCCCGAGCCCTGTCCCCCAGCCCAGCTCCTCTCCAGGGACAGGATGGGGGAGAACAGAAGGAACGAACCCTGTGCCCCTGCAAACAGATCAAGGTCTGGGGGGGTCCCACTCACATTAGGTGTTTGGCGGGGGACAACGTCGGGGGATAGGGACCCTGCAGGGAGGGGCCTGGGATTGCTGGTGCTCGTGTCTGCTTAAAAAATCGGGGAAGGGGGGCCCAAAAGGTGCCGCCAGGTCCCCCACGTGCCCACCCCAGTCCCCGTGGCCCCATCCCCCTCTTGGGATAGGGGGGCATCGACTCCCCCAGAATCAACCCAAACTGCACCAATATTTACAGCAAGAGGGGGAGGAGAACCACCCGGGAGGTGGGAACGGGGGAACAGGGAGCAGGGGGAGCACTGGTCGCCCCAGGGTTTGGGGTGAAGGGAGAAGAGCAGCTTCACTGGTGGGGTAGGAAAATGGGGGCGAGAGGGGGAAAGAAAAAATAAAAGATGGATCTTTCATGTTTTATAAAAAGGAAAAAAAAAAAAGGAATAAAATAAAATACAACGGCACAACAACCACCAAAACAGCGGGGGCCACGGCAGGGGCATCCGCGTGCCCCCCGCCCCGGCACACTCACTCGCACACACACACAGCCCCCGGCCCCCCAGCTCCAAGGCCGGTGCTCCTGGGTGCTGTGGCAAGATCCCAGTGCGAGACCCCAGTGCAAGATCCTGGTGAGGGTCCAGACTGTACAGGGGTGGGGGGGGTCCCCCCAGGGGTGCGCGGGAAGGGGGGCAGCATCATCCCAGCGGCTGAGTCCTGAGCAGCTCGCCTCATGCTCCGCGCCAGGAGGGTCTGCGTGGGGATATAGTGTTGTTTTTTTTTTTTCATTTGCGTTTTTTTTAATAAAAAAAAGGGGGAGGGGATTTTTTTTTTTTTCCTGTGTGGTTTTTTCTGCCTTCTACAAAGTCCAGAGCTGGCAGCAAGGGTACGGAGGGGGCAAGGACACGGAGACCCTCTGAGAATAACAAAATCTCCAAAAAAACCCAAAGGAATCGCTTCCCCTCCCTCGGGAAAGGGAGGAAAGGGGTCTGCGAGGCACTGGGGGGTCATCCCCTCCTCTCTGCTGGCCCAGGAGGGGAGCGGCCCCCAGCTCCCCCCATCGGGTGAGCTCGGCAGAGAGGCCCCGGCGGCCCCTGCAGGGGCTGCAGCTTCGGGGAGCGGCGGGAGAAGAGGAGTAAGGGTCTAGGAGGTGAGGGGGATTTGGGGCCGAAACCGAGAAATCAGTCGCTGTTACTAAGAGCTTGGCTGGATCAGTTGGAGTCGGAGTCGGAGGAGTCCCCCGAGGAGGAGGAAGAGCTGCTGCTGCCCTCCGAGTCGTTGTCGTCCTCATCCTCATCATCCTCATCTTCATCATCCTCATCGTTCTGAGTGGCAGAGAGGGCGGGGGGTAAGCGGCAGGGCCAAGGGCGCGGCTACATCCGCCACCTCCCGCTCACCCTCCCCGCTGTACGCGGGGGGACCCCACAGAGGGCGGGGGGCTCCGACCGCTTCCCTCCCGCCACCAGGGGTTGGAGCAGGGACTGGGGCATTAGTGAGTGTGCGAGGGCTCGGAGCAGGGTGGGGTGTGTGTGCTGGAGCAGCGCGCGGGGGTCCTACCCTCACCTCTGCCACTGCCTCGCGACACGATCCGAGGTAGGGTACCCGATCCGCCTCGTGCCTCAGTTCCCCCCTCTAATGCCAGGGAAGGAAGAGGTGTGAGCTGAGACCAGCGAGGAGGTTGAAACACCTCACCTGTCCGGTGGCGAGCACAAGGCACGGACACGGTTTCTGCCCCCAGCACCATCCAGCATACTCTGATTTCAGTTGCACCGGTGTAAAGCTTTGACTCTGGTGACTTACTCGGCATTCACACTGGCGCAAATGGAGCCGAGACCAGACTCAGTATCTCCACCAGGAAAGAGACAGGAGATTTTCCTCCGCTCACTGGGGCTCTGCACAACCCACACCTCTATGTCCCGAGGCTGCTTCTAACTATGCCCCGCGGCTGCTCCTCACGCCCTCCCCAGGGACGCCAAGCAGGGAGGAGGGATCCCGGTCCCCTTCGCCTCCCTGTGTGCCCCCCTCTTCCCGGGAGCTCCTCCGCCACGCTCCTATCTGCACGGGTGTGGATATCCCCCCAGCCTACCAGGGTGGGTGAGGCAGAGCGAGCAGAACGGGCCCCACTACCCTCCTCGCGGCACACGCCGCACTGTAGCCTCACCTCATCCCCGTCCTCACTCTCCTCCTCGCTGCTGGACTCTGAGGAGTCACCGCCTTCCTCTGAGGAGTCGCCATTGTCATCATCATCATCCTCATCTTCATCGTCATCTTCCTCCTCCTCTTCCTCCTCGTCATCATCTTCTGACTCCTGTGGGGTGGGAGGGGGTTGGTGGTGGGTGGGCGCCCCGGGACACCTGCACCCATGGGCGCAGCACTCCATCCTTGGCCTTGGTTCCTCCATCTGCTGAGCAGGATCAGGTGGCTCCCACCACCCCTTCCCTGGGAGCCTTTCCCCTTTCATGTCAGAAATGGCCCCAAAAAGGCTCCCAGCATGGATACCATCAGATGCCCAAGACTGCAGAGGGAGCGAAGCCAGGCCTGGGTGGGCAATGAGCACAGATCTGGGGAGCACCCTTTGTTTATTGTGTCAGGGAAAGGTCAGTGGAAAGCAGAAGGGACGCCTCCAACAAGAGGTTGGGCCCTGCCTGGACAGAGGAGGGTGCCGGGTGACCCCATCATGCTGCATGGCCATCGGGCACTCACCGACTTGGACTGCATCGTAGGCTTCATCTTGGGGTTGGGGCCCCGGATCTTCCCTATGCTCTTGCGTTTCTGCAGGGAGGAACAAAGCAAAGTCGTTTGGAGCTGCAAGGCTCGAGCTCGGCTCCTTCCCAGTGCCTGGCACGGAGAAAGCCCCACCGCTGAGCTGCAACAGGGGTGAACCCCTTTGAGGGGCTCTCCTGCACTCAGCTCTTTGCACAGCCCAGCCCCAAACCCCAGGTGTCCCCGCCGCGGTGCTGGCTGGATACTCACGTTGGAAGTGTGTTCCTTGTAGGCAGCACGCTCCTGGGGCGAGAGGCTCTGCAGAGACAGGAGAGAGTCAGGGGGCAGGGAGGGCTGGGCAGGCACAGGATGAGGATGGAGTCGGGAAGGACTCGAGCGCGGGGTACCCCCTCCCCGCATCTGTTTTTTTTTAAAGGCCCTTTAAATTACAAAATGCCAAACCAAGGGTCTTGAAGATGGTGGTTCCCAGAGGAAGTCTGTGAGCAGAGACCACTCCAAGTACCCCAAGGACACCCAACCCCAGAGCCCCAAACCGGGCGCGTGGGTCTGACGCTCACCTTGAGCCAGATTTCGAGGTGCACCTTGTACTGCTTCTGCTGCTCCTCTGCCAGTTTTTTGTAGTGGTCCTTCTGGCCCTGGGAGATGCGCTGCCAGCGGCTGCCGATCTCCACCATCCGCTCCTTCAGCGGGAGGTGGTTCAGCTCTCCGTTCGACAGCAGCTCCTGAGAGAATTTCTGGTAACCGTTCCTGCAAGTGGGGAGCACAGAGACTGGATCAAATGGTCTGAATGGAGAACTGAGTTGTCCATGAGTAACCAACACTAACCACCAGCCATCCCAACCACGGTCCAGCCCACACTTCCTGCATCCCAGGGCTGCTCTAGGCTCCTCTGCCCCGACCCGCTTGCCTAGCTGGGCCAGCTAGACCCAGCTTTTCGGACCCCAGGTACTCACATCGGGGGCTTCTTCGGCTCTCCTTGGAACTTCATTTTCTTGGCTGAGTTGGTAGAGCACGGAGGGGCCCGCATCTCGCTCAGCTCCCTCTGAGCCAGAGGAAAAAGAGAGGTCAGAGAGACAGAAGCAGCACTGCTGCGAGGGCACAGCAAGCGGCAGACAGGAGCAGGAACCCACCTCGTATCGCTTTTGATCCTCTGCTGCTTTCTTGATCCACATCAGCTTCTCTTTCTTCTCCATGTTGTTCCAAGTGGCTTCCATGGCCTTCAGAGCCTTCCCCCGGTCATTCTGCAGCACAGACCCCCCACACCCCATCAGACACTCCCAAGATGCCGGGGATGCCAGGGTACTACAGTCAGCTCCACCACGGACCACGGGGCACACACTCCTTCCTTTGCTGTCATCCCCGTCCTCCCCGTGGCTCCCAGTCCCAAACAGTTGCCTCAGGTGTGAAAGCAGGTGAAAAGGTGCAAGGCAATTCCTGCTGAGGGGAGAGGTTAACCCTACTTCCAGCTCCTTTCCCAGCCCACTCCTCACCTTGAAACGAGCCAGGTAGTCTCCAATGACGCTCTGTTGCCAGATCTCCTCGGCTGTCTTGGGAGATTCAGGCAGCTTCCCACGCTCCTCTTTATCTGAGCTGTGCTTCTTCTCTGACTGCGCCTTCATCGCCGCCTCTCGCGCTTTGTACTTGGCCTGCACAGGGGTGCACGGAGGGGCTGAAGGGGCAGCACAGCCACCCGGGCACCAGCCTCACCGCAGGGAACAAGCCCCTGGCCACCAAGTTTTGGGAGAGCAGGCAGGCAGACACTGTGGCTTCCCCCAGTGCCACCCTCACAGCAGCACTCTCAGCACCTTGTCCTGCACACCCACATCTTAGGATTCCACTCCCTGCTCCAAAAAAAATCAAGCTTTGAACCCACGGATCAGGGACCCTCCAAGTTTTTTTTAAGCTGCTGGGTTTTGACCCACCAAGTCAGGGAGAGGGAGCAGGCACAGCCAGTGGCACCCACTGGTGCTGACACTGGCGCCCGTGTGATTGCTGGCCAGAGCCATGATGCTCCTGGATACAATCGTCCCCCAGTCGCCCTGCCTGGGAGGCAGCAAAGTCTCTTGCAGCAGGACAAGGACAGGCAGCATTCCCTGGGCTGCTGGAGACACCCAATGCAGCAGCAGACATGGGGATGGAGGAGAACAGTCGGGAATGGCACCAACCTTCTTCTTCTCGGAGAGGTCATTCCACATGCGGGCCAGGAGCCGGGTGAGCTCACTCTCTGACAGCTCTGGCCGCTCCTCCTGCAGCTGCTTCCGCTTCTCCTCCGAAAAGATGAACATTGCAGAGATGGGCCGTTTGGGCTTCTCTGAGCTGGCCTGCAGGCGGGACATAGGGCTGTGGGCCGGGGGGAGCACGCACAGAGACCTGCCTCGCACTGGCAGCCTCGAATCCCAGGAAAACCACGATGAGAGAAGCAAAGAATGAAGCCCTCAAACTATCGCGAGATGCCAGCAACCCCATCCCATGTCTCTGGCATGTGCCGCCCCATTTCCAGTTGCCACTCTCACCTTGCCAGTCTCTGGTGAGGACTTTTTGGATGCAGGACTTGTCGCTCCTTTCCGGTTGCTGCCCAGCATCTTCTCCTCGCCTAGCACCCGCTGCTGCTCCTCCTCAGGCAGGCTCTGGGGGCACAGGAGGAAAGGCACTGAGTTAGATGGCCTGACATTAACGAGGCTTTGATGCAATCACAGTATGGGGACACTGGGGAGAGGGGAATGAATGCACTCAGTTGTCCTGATCCAAAAGCCACCTCAGCCAGGGCCAACATCAGGCACTGCAAGCCTGGGTGTGCAGCCTGGGTGTCACCATGCCCATGTCACCCCTGTGGCCAGGCAAAGGTTGCTCTGCCCCAGCACTGTCCTCTCCCTGACTCAGTCTCATCTGCTTCCTCTCCACAAAGGCAGGGTGGGCAGGTGCCCGGATCCAGACGCGCCTCTGGGTTTTTCACCCCCTGCCCTTACAGTGGCAGCCAGGGCCACGTCACATCCGACCAGGGACCTGAGCACGATGCTGAGACAGCCTCGGTGCAGCACCCCCCACCTACGCCCCAGTCGAGGGAAGGAAGCAGAGACTCGCTGCCGCCCGCACAGCAGCCGCTGACAGCAGCCCTTCCTCCAGTACCAGCCCTCTGCTCAGCCTCAGCTTCCTTCCCGGCCAGGGGGTTGTCCAACCTCCCAGTGCCAAACTGGAAGACACTGCCCTGCGCAGACATCTCTATACAGCATGAGCCCAGCGATGTTTTGAGGGAGCAGAGAGGGCAGCGTCAGCACAGTTGCCTTCTAACCCATCTTAGCCCCTGACAAAGGGTGCCCCCACCACATTCAGGGTTTCTGGCACCCGATGCCCGAGGCACTCCTGTGTCACTCACCTCTAGGAAGCGGAGCAGCTCAATCTCATAGTCTTTCTTTTTCTGGAAGGAAATGGTGGTGTGAGGTTAGACAGCGATCCCACACCTCATCCCTGCCTCGTGCAGTCCCCGACCCAGGCTCAGTCCCCTCAACAACAGCATCCTCCCCCTGGACCATCTGGTCCCACACACATGGACTGTGAGGACAGAGGACCAAGGGAGTTGACCAAGGACCTCAGGGGGAACTGGTGGTCAAGACGACAAGAACAAACACTAAGGAAGGGCGAGGGGCTCATTTCCAGTGAGATCTGTAGCCCAAACTCTCTTATCCTGCTCCTCCATCCCCACAGTGCTGGTGCCCATCTGCCTGTGCACCTGTGTGTTCACCCCTTGGCCGCTCACCTGATCACACTTTTTGTGGTAGGCGTCCTTTTCCTTTTGGGAGAGCAGTTTCCACTGCTGGCTGCACAGCACCATCCGCTCGGTGCTGGGCACGTCTTTCATGTTGGCCATCAGCTCTGCACAGTACAGGGAGTAGCTGTTCCTGCAACCGATGGAGGAACTCAGCATGAGCGACAACTAGCCTCATTCATGTCCTCTCTGCAGAGGTTCCTGGGTGCTAAGAGCTCCCCCGGACCCCAAGTTGCACTGGGCTGCACTGGGCTGTGAAGTGCTGTTCCAGAGGTGCCTGTGTTTTAGGAAAGCTGGGGGCTGTATTACACCCTAACCCGGAGCACAAAGCATCACCACAAATCCCACTCAGATGCTCTGCAAATCTGTATTTCATGCATATTTAAGGACCAGTTTTAATGGAGTCATTGATAGCCCATGCCCACGGTCCCAGAAACAATGTTCTTCGGGCTCTCAAAGCCAGGCAGAGCCCCAGTTTCCCTGTTAGCAACAATTAGCATCTGCCTGATAGCTCAGAGAGGGACACAATCCTTGCATCCCGACTGGGAGGGACAGGACTTACGGAGGTGGCTTTGTGGGTCGTCCATCAAATTTGTCCTTGAGTTGGCGCTCAGCCTTGGTGAGGGTGGAGCGGGTGATGCCCTCCTCGCTGATGTTCAGCTCAGGGTGCTTCTGGATGTAGTCACGCATGATCTCCTGCAAGGGATGGAGAGCAGTCAGGAGATGGGCTCTCCTCCCCGCCAGGCTGGGGGCCGGAGGAGGAGGAAAGAGAAGCCAATCATTGCCCTAACCATCTCCCAGGGGCACTTCTCCCTGCCCCAAACACTGCTGGAGGAGGCAGGGCTCAGACTCGCTAGGGACCTGCCTGAACCCCCAAGCTGGCTATCGGGTGAGGCTGGTTGGCTGGCTAGCTGCTGGCCGCTGCGGCCGAGAGGCAGAGTGGCTCAGACTGAATGTAGGGACGAATGTGGAGGGGAATGGGTGAGGCTTCTCCCTACCTCGTACTCCTTCCGCTGTTCCAGGGCCTTATGAATCCATTTCAGCCTCTTTTTATCCGAGAGTTGAGACCACTGCTTGCCCAGCGACTCTTTCACCTCCTTCGTGGTGGCCTGAAAACCCAAAGCCAGAGGTGAGGGCAGAGGGGTAAAATCCAAAAAAAAAGAAGAGGGGAAAAAAAAAAGGCAAAAATCGTGTTGCCCCACATCTTGTCCCGACGGCACCCAGCTTGGGGCCGCGGGGTGGCTGCGAGCCAAGCTCGTGGCCGGGGAAGGGGGTGCGTGCAAGTGTAGGGCATGGCCAGAGGTGTTGGTGCTGAAAATCTTTCCTACCCTGACTCAGGCTTTGGTCACCCCTTCAACTGCAGGCAAAAAAAAACCGGGGTCTGTATCCCCGAGCCTCTTCCAGGCGTGCGGAGCCCCTTCTTACCTCCATCCAGACTGCTGGGAGCTTCTAGAGATGTCTTCCATCCTGGCCCCCCCCTAAAATGCTTCTCTCGTTTCCCCCTCCTCTCACCCCAGCAGCGGGGTGCAGGACCGCTCCACACTCACACTCACACGCACTCCCACCCACCGTACTCACATCTGGACGCACTTTCAAGTAGATCTTCTTCTCATGGTTGTACCACAGCTGCTGGGGGGTCTTGGGTTTTTCAGGGATGTCAGATTTCTTGGTGTTCTGGATGAGATCCGGGTGATCTTCCCTTTACCCATCAAGGAGGTGGGGAAGGGAGAGTATTAGGGAGGTGGCAGGTAGAAGGTGAACACCTTCTAAACATCCCTGCTAATGGGCAATCACCACTGCAGGGCTGAGCTACTGCAGGCACAGACACTGGAGGTAGCCCCAAAAAGAGTGGGAGGCTTTTAGGCAAGATTTGAGCCTGCCCGTCCTGGAGGAGCATCAGCTATAACCATCCCCTTTAACATGTCAGGCTGAGCTGCATCCCTGGAGCAGCAGCAGGCCACTGGGAACACCAGGAACCACCTGGATCACAGCAACCACAGTCGGTGGCAAGGTCTGGTTGCTTCAGCATTTAACAGTGCTGGTGGCAGAGCTCCTGCCCTGCCCTTGCAGACCCCAACCCCCAGAGCATGGCTGGTCCTCCACCCTCTCCCCCTCACTGAGTCTCCCAACTAGAGGGTTGCTCTCAGACACCTTTTCCTTGATCCCTTTCTTTTTTTCCATCATCCACACTTCCCTTCTGCCTTCAAGCTGCAGTGCCCATCAGGGTTTCCTGTGAGCTATGCAACCCTATGGCTACCCGCAGGGTCCCAGAGAAAGGCAGAGGGGCTGCTCTCTCACCTGAACCTTGCCAGGTTCCTCTCAAACTCCTGCTTCTCTCGCTGGAAGTCCTGGATGTATTTCATCTGGGGACACAAAGCCACCAGGGAGGTGGAGAAGGACGTCAGCACCAGGGAATGGGCAGGCAGACACATCCCTGTTGACCCTGCTGGCTGGGCAGCCCACCACGCCAAAGGGATCTGAGGGCTCTCCAGCCTATCAGCCCTGTCCTGCAGCTCCCAGCTGAGGGTTTCCAGCCTGCCCAGGGATTCAGAGTCAGGATCTCTCCTCTCCCCCTGCACCAAAGCTCACAGACGGCCCTGGGCAAGAGTGCACAGCAGGATTTTGTGCCCTGGACCTTCTCTGCCAGCTCTGGCTGAGCCGATGGGCACCTCCAGAGCTGGAGAAGAGATGGGCAGCCCTCCTCCCAGCATCTCCCATGGCTCGAAGCAGAGCCTGCCCCTCTATCCCTCACTTGGACAGGGCGGCCACGACAGGGTGTGTGATTTCACCCCAGTATTAAGTATAGATCCACCCAAGAGCAAAGTCATCACCCAAGTGTGTCTGGAAGAGATAGACCAACGGATAGACCCAGCCATCCTCCACCTCACAGATCCTGTGAACCAGGATAGGAAAAGGAAAGGAAGTCTTACTGGTCTGACAGGACTAAACAAGCACTTGGGTTTCTCTCACTGAGAGCTGGGTTAAAACCTCACCAGGCAGAGGCTGGGCTCTGATGGTTTTACTGGGAGAGCTGGGCAGGCAGAACTCAGCATGCAGAGGCACACAAATGGGAAGGGGCTTGCTAACTGCTCCCTGTACCTTTTTCTTCTCAGGAAGCTCCTTGTATTTCTTGGACAGGATCTTGGTGAGATCCAGGTTGCTCATTTCAGGGTGAAGCTTGGCGTATTTGGCCCGCTTCTCCATGAAGAAGCGGAAATAGGGAGTCAGGGGCTTCTTGGGGAAGTCAGGGTGTTTCTGGGGAGACAGCAGAGCAGCAGACACTGAGTGCAGTGCCAGTAGCACCTCAGAGGGCACAGTCAAACCCCACCAGCTACCAGCTCCCCCTGGTCCCAAGGGAGACCTGCCCCCATCCAACCCCACTGGAGATCCAGCTCCCAGACACAGGAACATCCTGGCTTGGCAGGCAAGGCAGGGAAGGCCTCCATTCCCCGGGAACTACAATATTCCAGGGCTGGATATCTTGGGAGCAGCCTCCAGCCATCCAGAACTGTTAGCACAAAGTGGTTGCACTGCAAGAGGGGAAATGGAGGCAGGAGGAAGGGATGGGATGGCTGGTGGCAGAGCATCAGCAACCCTGGGGCCGCCCAGCCAGAAGCAGCACCCACCTGACCCAGCAGGCCAGGAATAGGATGGTGGCTTCCTGGCCCCCCAGTGCTAAACTTGGATGCAGGCTGCCAGTGCTAGAGCCGGACATATTAAATGTACCCTGAATTTGGCCTAAGCCCAGTGCTTGTGGCCTCCGGAGCCTTGGGCAGCTGGCCCCGGGGATTATGGGCAGGGAGGTGCCTGCAGGGGCTCTGGCGGCAGAGCCCCCAGCTTGGGGAAGGTCTCCTTTTAGGGACCAAACACAATTCCTGCCCAATACCTTGAGCTTCTTGCCCTTATAAGGATTCTTCACGTGCTCTTCAGCATCCATAATAAGCTCTGTGAGGGTGCGAAACTTCCTCACCTGCAGAGTAACAAAGAGCACAAATATGAACAGGCTGCATGCGGGGGACAGATCCCACTTGGCACCGAGCCACCCTCAGCATGGTAAAAACCACTGCACTCACACCCCATGCCAGCACCTCTGAGGGATTCACAATGCCGATGGCAGCGGGGTGGCACTGGCACTAAGGGCTGAGAACTCAGGGCACCGAACACAAGTGATTCAAACAGCCCTGGGAAGTCACCGGAATGCTCAGTTCTGCTCGCATAGATGCCTCCAAGCCCCTTGCGGCTGTCACTTACCTCATTAGAAATCTCCATCCACTTCATCTTGCACATCTCCCCCGAGAAGTCCTTGAAAGCTACTTTCTCCCAATCCAGGTGGGACTCGGTGGTTTTGAACTTGCTCCCGTCATTGGAGGGCAGGTTATTCTTCATGCACTCCAGCAGAGTCAGCATGTCCTCCTGTGACCAGCGGTCTGAGCAGCAAGGAAACAGGCTTAGCAGCCACAACGGACAGACAGCTTTCCCAGCAGGACACAGGGACTACAGCTCCCAGCGTGCAGCTCCAGACCGCATGCCTGGACACGTAATCTCCATATGCTGCCTCTCGAGATTAAAGATCAAAGGGACGTGACTGCTTCCATCACCCTCGAGCAACTTTCTAAGGGCCAAAACAATCTGGGCAAAGCTAGAAAATCCACTCGGTGCAAACCAGAGAGACTCGCTCATCCCAGCACGCCATCAGATAAGGCGACGACTCTGCCGCAAGGGAGCAGAGGGCTATTTCCTCCGCATGGGACTGAAGCCCTGCAGAGCAAGACAGGCGTGATGCGCTCTCCAGTCAGGGAGCAAACAGGGAAACCCACTTTCTAAATGGAAAACACATTTCTGGAGCAACGGGAAAGTCCCTAATACTGCTTTTCCTTCAATCTGGAGAGCCTTGCCATCACCTAGGACCCACCTCCATGGTGACCTCTGCCAAGGTCAAAGCTCAGAGACCACAAAACAGCGGGGCCGGGATGCCCGCACAGTCCCTGTCTCGCAGCGGGGTCCCTGACAGGGTGGAGCTGATGGTTCTACCACCCCGACATCCCCTGGAGCTCCCAGGAGAGACGTCCTCAGGTCTCATATGGACAAGGCGCCAGGATGGTGGGTAAGCACATGGCAATACTGGGGAGCCTGAAGCAACCAGGAGCCCAAGGCAGGCAGCAGGCAAGATATCCCAGCACCGAATTCCCTATCCAGCACCAGCTTTGGGGCTGCTTCATGCCAGGGGAATCTCTCTGCCAGGTTCTATGCTCCGAGCTCCTGCACACAGAGGAGCCCTGGGTGCTCTGCACACACAGGTGCCCCTGGGGCAACGCAGCAGCTCCTGGGAGTGGGAAGAGGCCCCTGGGGATGGGCTGGAGGAGGAGCCAAGCCCCACACCGCATGCCCGGACAGCACCCAGGCACAGGACCGACTCCATGGCATGTCACTGCTGGGCAAAGATGCGGCGTTCAGAGCTGCCTAAGGAAGCATCCTGGCGAGATGGGGACAGCGCAGTTGGTCATGGATTTGAGGTGAGCATCTCTCTCCCTCTGTCCCCAGGAATGAGAAACAAGCCTCCAGAAATACCCAGCTGTGGGTCTCCTTCCACCCAAACACCACCTCTGCCTCCTGCCTCACATCCATCCAGCGAGGGGCACAGCCCTCCTGAACCCCAGCGAGGGATGTTAAAGGATATGGGTGGTGCAGACAGGTACTCCACCCCATTTTGCCTCTTGGACCTGGCAGGTTGAGTGTCGAGGCAGCAACAGTTTGGGATCCGTCTGGTCTCTGTAGTTACCTCATCATGTCCATTAGAGATTAACAGGGCAGGGAGGGGGTAGATGAAAAGAACCCCTCCACAAAACATAGAGCTCAGTGGCTCGCATGTGTCTCCCCACTCCCAGCTTCAGAGCCCCCAAACATCACGAAGGCAAAAAAGAGATGGGGAAACCCCTGTCCTCCGCTGTGTCTCGGAGGGGATCAGGGCTGGGGGAGCACTGAGCCCAAAATTGTGTCTTCCTTTTTTCTCCATCCACTTTCCAGACCCCCCACGCAAGGACCAACGAGGCACAATTGGGCTGTGACGCTGGTTCTGACTTTACTTCCAGAAATCAGGAGAAATAACCTCAAGCAGCACAGCCACAATGATCGAGAGGGGAGGGAAAAGCGGCAGAATCCCCCCCCAGGCCCCTCCCATCAGCAAACCCTGTGCCTCAGTTACTGTCCCCCAATGCACAAATGCCTGGAGACCTTTAGCCCAATGTGACCCCCCACAGGCAAACAGCCAAAATAGCCACAGCCCACAGAAATACAGAAGAAACCATGGAAACCTCCCTAAATCCTTGCCCGCAGTGGGATGGGGACCCCACGCTCAGCCCTCACATCTCTCCATCCCCACTCTCTCTGGCTGGCATTTGTCAAAAAAGGCTGGAAATGCAGAGTTCACCCACCAAGATGAGTGAGTTTGTCTTTGCCCTGGGATCAATTTATCCCCAGCTCTCCTGGCATCGTCCAGGCCGGGTCTATATTAGGAAAGCTGCCCTGGTGTAATTAAATCCATCTAAAGACCTGGCGAAGGACATGTGCTCCAGCCGGGTTCGCTCGAGGCAACAAATTGACTGCGACAGCAGAGGAAAGGCAAAGGGACCAGGTGGGCAGCTGGACCGCACCTCCCAGGGCTTTGGGGGGATCCGGGGAGCTGTTGGGTGGGGTAGAGAAGTGCCCCTACCCAGGCAGGCTGCCCCGAATAAGACGTCCTGTTTTTTCTCGTTTTCCTCTCCTTTTTCCAATAAAAGCTGAACGTCTGATGTCATCCCTGGGCCTGGAAGCCGGAGGCCCAAGGTAACTGCTCAGCTTTTAATGCAGCCCAGATGTGAGCGGGGCAGGCAGCACCTCCATGTGCCAGCCCCCACTTCCAGCCCTGCTGAAACACCAGCCACCCAGCATCTCCGATGCCGCGAGCTGGCGGCTGCCCTTTCCTGTGGCCACAGGGGCTGCCAGCACACCGGCGTGTGCATCCGCGCACATGTGTGCATGCTCCCCCGTGGCAGAGCTGGGATCAGGAGGCAATCCTCCTCCCCATCCTGACACAGTCAGGATTTGCTGGTGCCCGCGTGGCTCCTCCATCCCTCGGCTGTTTTCAAACCCTGGCAGTGCAGCGCTTCTGTGGGACTGCTGGAGTGGGGGGGGGCTGCAGGGGGCTTACCTTGGTTTTTGGGAGCTGTCATTTCCAAGTCTGCAGGGCACTCGGCTTCGCCGTTCATCCTCCACCTGCCTGTGCCCAGGACAGTTGCCGCCGGTTCCCTTGCGTGCTACGGAGATTGTTCCTGCTTGGCTCTGCAAGCAAAAGGAGACCCCTGCTAGGCACCCCCCACGCCACAGTGACCCCCCCAGCCCCAGGGGGAGCAGGGGGCCTGGCCCGGGTGTCTGTGTGTCCATCTTTCCGATAAATGGGGTGCTGAGGTTTAGGGGGGACCTTGGGGAGGGGGTGCATGGAGGAAGAGAAAAAAAAGGGATATGTGCACGGAAAATGGGGTCAGGGGGCATGCCTGGGGGTGGGGGCAGAATCCAGGGGAGATCGCCACAGATCCAAGAGGAAAATGGTTCAGGGGATCTCTCTGAGGTGAGGTGTGAGGGATCCACAGACCCAGAGAAGGGGGTTGGGGGGCTCAGAGCCAACAAGGCTCCAAGGGATATCCCAAGAGGGGGTCATCCCCAAAAAAGGGGTTCTCAAAGGCGCAGACACCACAGACCCAGTGAGATCCTATCCAGGATCCAGGGGGGCTCAGGGAACACCCATTTGGGAAGGACAAAACAGGGGGCTCTAGGGGAAGGATCCCCCCAGATCCCAGGGGCTGAGCCAGTGAGAGGCATCTGTGGGGGGACCCAGGGCTTCAGGGTATCCTGTGGGGGGCAGCAAGGCCTGCAGGGGTCCCTGAGGAATCCAGGCCTGGGGCAGATCCCAGCGGGGATCAGGGTGTGTGTGGGGGAGACCTGGCTTTGGTGAGGGGCACCGGCAGGGGGGATCCAGCCCTGGGCCGGGGGGATGATCACCGGGGGGCATCAGGAATCGCCCTGGTCCCGTAAGGACCCACTCGGCATCAGCGGGGATCAGGAGAGGGCGGGAGATCCTGGGGGCAGCACAGGGACCGCCCCGAGGGGGGCAGGTTGGGGGATCGGGTGGGGGATCGCTCCGGGGTGGCATCAGCCACGGGGTGGGAGGGCGCGGATCGCTCCGAGGTGGGATGAGTCCCGGGGGGCGGCACGGATCGCTGCAGGGTAGGATGAGCCCCGAGGGGGGGCGCGGATCGCTCCGGGGTTGGATGAGTCCCGGGGAGGGGGGGGGGGGGGGGGGGCGCGGATCGCGCGGGGGAGGGCGGGCTCCCGGCGGGGCGGGGCGGGCTCGCTGCGCGCGCAGAGGGATCCCCGGGAGGGGGCGTGGGGGGTGCGGGATCCCCGGGGGGCGCGGGGGGGGGGGGGGCCCGGATCCCGCGCCCGTCGGGGGGGAGGAGGAGGAGGCGGGGGAGGAAGGGGCCGGGCCGGCGGGCGGAGGCGGGGAGCCCGCATATGCCCTGCGCCGCCGGCCAGCGCCAGTCTCCTCCTCCGTCGGGCAGCAGGAACCGGGTGGGACCGCGCGCGGCGGCCCCGCGGCGCCTCCGGCCCCCGCCCGCCCCCGCCCGCCGACCCCGCGCCCCCCCCCCCCCCCCCCCCCAACCTCGCGGCAACGGGGCCGCCTCCCCACCGCGGAGCCGCCCCTCCCCCCTCCCGCCCCCGTTACCGGCCGGGCCGCGCTCCGCCGCGGCGCACAATGGCCGGGCTGCGCCCGCCTCCGCTCCTGCCCCTCCGCCCGAGCAGCCAGCGCGGTTATAAAGCCGAGACAAACCCACCTCTCCGGGCTGCGAGGGGGAGGAGAAGGAGAGGGGAGAAGGAGGAGGCGGCGGTGGAAGAAGGAGGAGGAGGAGGGGGGGGGGGGGGAGCTCGAGCCGAGCCGTCGCAGCCCCAGCCCCGCGCCGGAGCCGCTGGGGGAAGAAGGAGAAGGAGGAGGAGGAGGAGAAGGAGGAGGAGGGGGAAGGGGGGGCGGGGATGCCCGGCTGGGGGCGGCCGGGCAGCTGCAGCGAGCCGGGCGAGGGCAGCGCGACCTCCCCGCACCGACCCCCGGGGAGCGGTTCCTGCCCAATCCGTCCCCCCTGCCCGCTTCCCCGCCGCCGCCACCGCCGCCCCCTCCTCCCCGCCTCCCCCCGCGACCCCTCCTCGAGCCCAGAAACACCCACCCACCCAGCGGGGGGCTAGAGCCCCGCTCCGGTCCGGAGGGAAGAAAGGAAGAAAGAATGGGGGGGGGGGCAGGGAAAAAAAAAAAAAAGAAGGGTGAAAAATATTAAAAAAAAACAACAACAAAAAAAAAAAGACTGGGGAAGGGGTAGAATGAAGCGGGGAGGGGGCAGCGAAGCGGGGAGGTGGGGGGGCGGGCGCGGCGGAGCGCGGCGCCGCGAGCCCCGGAGCCGCGGGACTCACCGGGCCGGGGACAAACAAGCGCGCAGCGCTGGAAGCCTGCCCCGAATCCAGCTGCGGCAGCCGGGGAGGGAGGAGGGCGAGCGGGAAGGAGGGAGGGAGCGGGGAGGAGGAGAGCGAAGGGAAGGGAAGGGAAGGGAAGGAGGGAGGGGGGACCGCGAGGCAGCCGAGCCGGGCGCTGCCCCCGCCCGAGCCCCAACCGAGCCCCATGCGCACCCCCCCCGCCCCCGGATCGCCGCGTTTTTACCCTCGCGAAACCTGCGCTCCGGGGCGGGCACCGAGCCCCGTTCCGCGGCGCCTTCGCCGAGCGGCGGCCGGGGAGGAACAAAGCGGCTGCTCCTCCTCCGCGGCCGCGCTCCGGGCGGGGACGGCGGCAGCGGCGGCGGGCGGGGGCGCCGGGCGCCGGGCACCGGGCACGTACCTGCGGGCCGGGACCCGCGCGGCGCGGCCGGGGCGGGGAGCGGCGGTTGAACGGCGGCCAGCTCTGCAGCGCTGGCCCCGGGCGTGGACGCGCTCCAGTCCCCGCAGAGACGATCGCGCTTTCCCCCGCCTCCATGGCGCTGCGTTCGCTCTTCCAATCAGCCGGGCTCTGCGCGCCGGGGTCCGCCGCAGCCTCCGCGGGCACCACCGCGCCCGCCCCGCCGCTCCCGCCGCGCTTTTTATTGCTCTTTGCTTTTGCAACACTGTGGCGAGAGAGAAAGAGGAGGAGGAGGAGGAGGAAGAGAAAGAGGAGGGAAGGGGGGGGGAAAGGGAGAGGAAAAAAAAATCTCCTTACATGTGCAACAATCCTCGCCCGGCGTTTGCATAAAAAAAAAAAAAAAAAAAAGAGAGAGAAGGGAAAAAAAATGAGGGGGGGAAGCGGGGGGGGGGGGGGCTGGGAGGGGGAGCCGAGCCGAGCCGAGCCGCCCGGCGGGTCCCCTTGACACGGGAGAGCGGCGGGGCCGCGCTCCCTGCCCGCCCGGGACACGGCGGGGGCAGCCGCTCCCCTCCCGCCGCTCCCCGCTCTCGGTCTTAATTTTTTTTAATGCAATTTCTCCAACTCCACCTTTGTTGTGCTGGGCGTCATTCCCCGCAGCCAATCCCGGCCGGGCAGCTGCCTGCAAATTACCGGCCATCCCGGCTGCCTGCGAATCGCGGGGCCACCCCGGGCCGCCCGCACTACCGGCTGCCCCGCACCCTGCCCCGCACCGCCCGGGGCCCTGCGCTGCGAGCTCCGGCTTCTGCACGGTACAGCCACTTGTGTGCAACTGCAAGCTCCAGCCGTCTCCGTGCTACGGCTGCCCTTGTACGGGCGAGCTCTGGCCTCTGCACGCAAAGGCTGCCTGTGCGTTACCGGCGAGCTCCGGCCATCTGCACACCACGGCTCGCTGCACGCTACCGCCGAGTTCCGGCCATCTGCGTGCTCTGGCTGCCTGCACGCTACCAGTGAGCTCTGGCCCTCTGCACGCCATGGCTCCCAGCACGCTGCCCGCGGGCTCCAGCCATCTGTGTGCTGCGGCCGCCCGTGTACTGCCGAGCTCCGGCCTCTGCACGCAAAGGCTGCCCGTGTGCTACCGGCAAGCTCCGTCCATCTGCGTGCTCTGGCCGCCTGCATGGTACGGGCGAGCTCCATCCGCGTGCTGTGGCTGCCCGTGTACGGGTGGGCTCCGTCCATCTGCACACCATGGCTCCCTGCATGCTACCGGCGAGCTCCAGCCATCTACAGCCGCCTCCATGGGCGAGCTCTGGCTGGCTGTGTGCTATGGCTCCCTGCGCGCTCTGGCCGCCTGTGCGCTGCCAGCGAGCTCCAGCCGCCTGTGTGCTGCCGACGCCCGTGTACAGGCGAGCTCCGGCCATCTGCACGCTGCTGGCTGCCCACGCGCTGCCAGGGAGCGCACCACAGGCCAGGCCGGCACAGGCAGCGCCGGCAGACACCTGCTGCGAGGAAGGGGGAGCAGGAGGCGCTGAGCCCTTAGGGGTGCAGGATGAGGCCTGGGAACGTGGGGCCAGGCTGCAGCGCTACCTGTCTGGTCTGGCTGCAGCAGCAGGCATCTCTCCCACCGGCTGCGTGGGAATGGCCAAAATCCAGGAGATTTTCACCCCTGCTTGTATGGAAAAGGGAAAAATATCTGTAAATCTGGGTGCAATTTGCTCCTCCCCCCCACTGATCTGGGGGTGCAGGGGTGGTGATAGGGGACAGCCCAGACGTGCAGGTGGCTTGTTTGAGCCATATCCCCAAGCAAAGGATCAGCCGGACAGCCCCTCCACCACATCCTACCATCCTGCCTGCAGCCGGCCTGGCTGCCAAGGTGTGCCAAGCAGCGCCAATGGCTTCAGTGACCGGCAGCTAATCCCTCCCTAATAAACTCCCCTATATACATATGTATTTATATTCTGTGTAGAAAAGGCCCTCAGCTGAGCTGTTTTTTCTGGTCTAAATTACATGAAATGTCACTGTTTTGCAAGATGGAAAAATAGAAAAAAAAATATTCAAAAACCCACGATGAAATATTGGGAGGCAATCAGGCCAAGCACATGGAAACTAACATTTTTAAATTTTAACTTTTTTTTTTTTTTTTTTCTTTTTACTTAAAAGGCCATTTTGGCTGGGGAGCACAAACGTGCCGCGGCCCCGTGGGCTGTGCAGATCCCCCTGCGATGGAGCTGTGTGGCTTTGGCCACCAGCACCCGGGTGCTCCCCCTTCCATGGAGGATGCTCTGATGCCACTGAGCTCTGTGCTCCCCCCTCCTCGGTAGCAAAGCTATGAACTCGTAGGTTTGAATTTCCCCTGCCATGAGCCCCTGCAGCTCTTGTCTGCATGGGCCCTGTCACAATCGCCCCCAGCCATGCCTCGCTGCCCTAAGCTGAGCTCAGATGAGAGCTTGACCTACATCCCCCCCAAACCAGCTGGATCCCACGGCGGTGACCTCGCTGACATCTCCCTGGGAATAAAAGCTCTTCCTGGGTGGAAAACAAGGAGGACAAGGTGCAGGTAGATGCCTCGCTCCATGGCATGTGCGGGTGTGTGGAGCCCTCCCAGTGGGGCATAGCCAAGCTGGACCACCGAGGCCAGTGGAAGGACAGGCAGCTGTTGGATCCTCTACCTCCGTCTCCAATAAACAAGGACTGGCAGCTACATTGGGCTGGGGAAAAGCTGGTGACCACTATGGGCTTTACCCCAGCCCCACGGAGAGCCTCTGGGTCATGGCCAGGAGTAGTCGCAGGCGCTGACCCCTGCACCTGCCTCATAGAAAGGCTTTGGGGAAGTGGGCACATCCCTTCCCACTGCCTGGGCCACGGGCAGGCATCTTTCACTCTCCTTAATGAGATTACAGGTAATCGGGGTCAATTTAGTGCCTGCGTGGTCTGGAGGGGAGGCTGGGCTTGGCAGCAATGGGGCAGCACCCGGGAGGACAGGGTGAGGGGCACTGGGGATCCCGGGACACTGGCAGCATCCTGCAACCAACATCCTGGGATGGCTGTGGGGAGCACCCGAGCGGCTGCATAGAGCATCCCTGGGCACCGTGACAAGGGTCTTAGTACAGCTGCGCTGAGCATCCTGAGGTGATGGGGGCGGACACCTCTGATAGACACTGTTGCTCTTTTCTTTGAGGGGGGGAGGAAGAAAACACCCGCTTCCTTTCTGATTGTAATAATTTCTTTATTAAAGCCTGATACAGAGGTAGGTGGGGAAGGGAAGGCAAAACCCTCAAAGCTCCTAACATTATTTTGGACACATAATTAATAAAACTAAAGCCGCCTGAACTGGAGGCAGTGCTGCCCGTGTCTGCCTTCGCGCCCAGCTATCCCCCATGGCTGGTTTTGGGGTCCCCCCACTCTGATTTATGCAAAAAGGAGCAAACTTGCCCCCTGATCAGGTATGCTGCGCCTGGCCTGGATCCAACCCTTGGGTCTGACCGAGGCAGGATTGGCCCCAGCAGGACCAGGGGTATGCTCAGCCAGTTCGGGAGCAATCCTGGCGGAAATGGGCAAGACACAGTCAGCAAGTAAGGGAAAAATCAAGGAAAACTACACAGATTTAACTGAATGCTAAAAAAATATAAAGGAATAATACTTACACTAATTCATCAGTTTACCACACTGCGGGACTGGTCCATAGAGTTTAGGCCCTGACCAGGATCCTTTAAAATAAGCCTTTCTAGAAAACTGTAAATTTTTATATACTTTCTCTCTAGTATATACACACACACACGTGGTACCCGCTAAAGGCAGGAGCACCATCAGCCTCTAGAAATAAATTACAAACTCCCCCAACTGCTAGCATCAAATATACAGATCACTCCTGGTGGCTACTTTGCTTTTTTCTGTGGGGTTGTTTTTTTTTTTTTTCCTTTTTAAGGTGCTTTTGGGGGTTTTTTTGGGGGGTCTTTTGTTTGGCTCTGAGTGAATCCTACCTGCGGAAGCATCAGCATAATTTTTTTTTTTTTTTGGCATTTTTAGCACAATTATCTTCATTGCAAATATATAAACCCCTCCCTGGACTATTTACATCCCGACCCCAGAGATGCTGTGAGCGTGGCGGAGCAGCTGGGATGCTTTTGCTGGTGCAAAGCAACGGAGAAAGGGAGGGAAAGGGCTTCATGGGGTGAAGGATCTGTCCTAGTTCACACTCATTATTGCTGAAAGTTGATCTGAGGAAGAGGGTCTGGGTTGGGGGGGGGCCTCCCTGGGGGAGCAATGGGGCTGGGGCAAGTGGGGGGGACCCTGTCCCACTGCATCCCCATCCCCACCACGTCGCCCCATCCCTTCCTCCCTCTGGGCTCGGGCACCTTCCTCCAGCTTCTTCACATGCTTCGTGCCCAGTCACAGCCCCACAGTGATCTCGGGGGCAGGACAGTGACACAGGGCACCATCCATGCTGACCTGCCACAGGGTGGGGGGCGGCCCGTGGGACCCCCCAGCCCAGACAGCCTCTTCCCCAGTGGGCAGCAAAGTGCGAGTGAGCTCAGGCCATTCAAAATATGTGAAAAAAAGGGTGGAGAGGGAAAAACAATAAGGTGGCCCCATTGTCAGGGTGCGAAGGTGGGGGCTGGGGTGTGGGGTCCATGTCCCCATGTCCCCCTCTCTCATGCCCCAGGATGGCAGCAGAGGAGCTACAAGCAAGTGGGTGTAGGGGCCATCAGGGGCAGGCAGCAGTGAGCCCTTAGCTGGGCATCTGCACCTCATTGTACACGTCCGTGCCCTCCGCCTCTTCAAAGGTCACCACGGCATCATCCGCGTCCAGCTGGAGGGACAAGAGAGTGGATTAGGTAGGATGGGATGGGGACAAGGATGGGGATGGGGACAGGGAGGGGATGTATGTTGAGGCTCTGGAGGGCGTCCAGAGAAGAGCAACAAAGCTGGTGAGGGGGCTGGAGAACAAGGGTTACGGGGAGCGGCTGAGAGAGCTGGGGGTGTTTAGCCTGGAGAAGAGGAGGCTGAGGGGAGACCTTATTGCTCTCTACAACTACCTGAAAGGAGGTTGTGGAGAGGAGGGAGCTGGGCTCTTCTCCCAAGTGACAGAGGACAGGACAAGGGGGAACGGCCTTAAGCTCCGCCAGGGGAGGTTCAGGCTGACATCAGGAAAAATTTTTCACGGAAAGGGTCATTGGGCACTGGAACAGCTGCCCAGGGAGGGGGTTGAGTCACCTTCCCTGGAGGTATTTAAAGGACGGGTGGATGAGGTGTTGAGGGGCATGTTTTAGGGATTGATAGGAATGGTTGGACTCGATGATCCAGTGGGTCCTTTCCAACCTGGTGATTCTGTGATTCTATGATCAGGAATGAGGACAAGGCTGAGGACAGGGGTGGTGTTGGGGAAGGAGACAGGGGTGAATATGAGAATAGGGAAAGAAATGGGATGGAGACAGTGATGGGAACAAGGATTCGGACAGATATGGGAATGGGGAGGGGGATGTGGGCTAGGATGGTTATGGGAATAGGGGCAGGGAGAGGTTGGGGACAGGGAAGGGGATGAGTACAAGGATGGAGACAGGAATGAGGATGAGGGCCAGGATGGGCATGACGGTTGGGAGAAGAATGAGACTGGACACAGGGACACGGACAGCACCGTGGTGACTCCCAGCCTGTGCCAGGGCTACGTACACATTTGAGCTCAATGTCCCGGAAGATCTTGGGCAGCAGAAAGCGCCGCAGGGGCACGGTGAGGATGAGGATGAAGGGCAGCGCCAGAGAGGCCGGAGTGGACTTCACCACCCACAGCAGCACAAGGACGATGATCTGGATGAAGGTGAAAAGGTGCATCCGCCAAGTCTTCACCTACAGGACGAGGAGCCCAGTGGGATCAGGGTGGTGGGCCCAGCACCCCACACCCTTCCTGAGGTGCTGAGAGGGGGCAAGACCAGTGGCCCAAACAGCCCAGCAGAGGTCAGCATTGAAGGAGCAGGCTCTTTGGGGAGCCCCACACAATTGCAGGCAGCACCATGGGATGCTGCAGACCAGGACAATCCCAAGCCCGCAGCCACCCAGCTGGGTGATACAGGGCTCGCTCACCCGGGTGACGTAGGGCTCATCGGGGTGGTACTTGGGTGGCATTAGCAAGAGCAGGATGCGGTCAAAGAGCTGGATGCCGAAGAGGGAGGTGACACCCATATAGAGGAAGATGCCAAAGAGCACAGCCAGAGGGATGTACTTCAGGATAGGCTCCATGAGGATGGAGACGCCTGCAGCCAGGAAGAAGAGGTCAGGAGGAGCCTCCAGGGGCACTGAGCCCTTGCTGCCCCAGTCAGGGGCACCTCTCCTGCTCACCAATGAGCACAGCCACCAATAAACCACTGATGCGCTGTTCCTTGACCTCCAGGATCTGGGATTTCTCGCCGGGAGTAGAGGTCTTGGTCATGACAGTGAGGGCATTGGCGTGGGTGATGGTGCGGACAGTGGTGGCGCTGAGCCAGGGCATGCCAAAGAGGGCAGCCAGCCCTCCCATGGCCACGATCAGCAGCAGGTCTAGGTGGAAGCCGGAGCCCTTCACCAGCTTTCTCTCAGGCTTGCTGACAATGAGGCTGCCGGGGACAGAGGGGGAAGGGTTAGTGGTGGGAGGTCCCCTTCCATCTCTGTCCTGCCAGGCACCCTGCAGCCCCCCCTCCCTCCACGTAACCTCCCAGTCCTCACGTAGTGATCTGTGACTCGAGGAAGATGAGGATGAAGACCAAGAGGGCAGGCACCACAGCAGCAAACATCATCCAGATGGGGAAGGGCTTGTTTTCCCCCATGGGGCTGATAAACCAGCCCCGGGCGGACGAGTTGGTGACCTCCAGCCCTTTGGGGACCTTCAGTTTCTGGATGGGAGCAGAGGTGGGGGAATGAGGGGATGGGGCACAGGGACAAGCACCCAGGTTCATGTCCCCTTGTTGGGGACACTTGTTCTCCCTCAGCCCCGCCATCCTGCTGCTCCCAGACCTGCGTGTACGTGTCTGTGATGAGGAAGTCAACCAATGCCATGATGAAGATGGAAATGGGGACCCCAAAGTCCCCAATCAAGCGCCGGACCTGTGGGGACACCATGACCATGTTAAGCCTGCCTGTGTTCCCACTCAGCCAAGGGGTTCCCCACTACCACCCTGCCAGCAGTGAGCTCTAGCAAAGGTCTCAATGGGAGCATGCAATAAGTTTGCATGGTCTCAGCCAACCCCTTTGGGGAAACCGCACCCACTGAGCCCCCATTTCACCTCCAGCGCTGTCCCCACTAAGGATGCAGTGGGGTAAGGGGACACCACTGTGCCCCCTCCGTCCTCACCTTGCCAGGCAGGAAAGCGCTGTTCTTGAACTTGCGGAGGAAGAAGGCCAGGAAGAAGGTGCCAGCCATGAGGACAAGGGACAGCAGTGCCGTGTTGGGCTCTGGCACACTGGGGTCAGCCTCGGCTTTCACAGCATACTGCCGCTGCAGTGGGTGATTCTTGAAGATCTGGGAGGGAAAAGGAGAGGCTGAGGGAGGAGGGGATCCCCGCTAGTGGATGGGGGATCCCCCTGCACTGCTCCTGCCATGCTGAGAGCCCTGTGGCACTGTCTTGGTGGGTGTGTGGATGCAGGGTGTGTGCCAGGAGGACCAGTGAGGCTGGAGCTTGGCACATGGTGAGCAGGGTGTTATTTTTAGGTGCAGTTTTCTCCACCCTCCTTTGGAAACAGGGCCGGAGCAAGGGCTAGGTGGCATGGCATGGATGGATGAGCATGGCTCACTGTAGACCACGTGTCACACATGGTGTTTGGGGCTGGTCTGAACTTGTAGAAGGGGGCACCTCAGTGTGATAGGAGTCCAGATTGTGAAGGGGTATGTGTCCCACCTGTCACCTCTCCAGCACCAGAGAGGCACCCAGTGCATGAGGTGACATCATGCTACTGCTACTGGCCACCTGGAAAGTGTCTGAGCCAGGGGATGAGGAAGGAAATGGGGGGGTCTCTGGGAAGTTCCAGGGCAAAGACTGTGTTTACTGCAGCCCAGGTGGGACATCTGCCTGGGCTTCACCTTCCTGCCCCAAAATCTCCCTGCAGAGAGAAGTATGAGCTAGGAAACACCTGGGAAGGGGAGGAAATGAGTTCCATCTCTTGCCTGCATCCTTCACCCAGCTTCCACTGTTTCTATGGAAACCCGGGTGATGACCATGATCTTCAGGTGCCCCCCATCTTCCTACCATGGGACCCCCACGCCCCTTACCGTGACGAGCTTGGCAAAGGTCTCATAGATGAAGATGAGGGAGATGAGGAAGGAGAAGATCTCCTGGGTGTAGCGAGACAGGTAGCGCACAAGGAAGCTGGCCTCGCAGGCCACCACCACCAGCACCAGCAGGATCATCCAGAAGCCGATCCAGACCCGACCCACGATGTACTCCATGCCATTGTCACTGCAGAACTGGGAGCCAGAAGCACAGCCCTGTCAGCCCCCAGAGCCCCTGGCACGGGTACCCAGGTGGGCTGGACGCCAGGGGCCCACGGTAGCCCTGAGCCTCTCGTGTGGGGGCTGAAGGGTGCTGAGATGGGGATAGTGGCACCCCAGTGTGACAGGATCCTTGTGGGACTTCCTGCCTGGCAGCACCCCTATGGCAGTGCCTGCCTCGTGTGGTGTCACCCACATGGTATCATATATTTGGCGTCATCCATATGGCATCATGAACCTTGCATCACCCCTGTGTCATCACCCACCTGGCATCCACATGCAGCGTCACCCATGTGCCATCCCACCAGTGCCATCCTGCATGTGGCATCACCCTTGTGTCACCCCACACACAGCCATCCCCCATGGCAGCACCCTCTGCCTCTGCCAAGGCTGGTGGGGACCTTGTGAGCCTCCTGCAGGGACCACCAGTGGTGGGTGGGGGACCCAAGGGGTGAGGGGGTACCCACCGAGTAGAAAGCTTCCTCAAAGACCAGGAGGGGCCCTGAGAAGCCGACAACGAGCAGGGGCTGGGCGCTGAGCAAGCTGAAGAGGACACACTGCACACAGGTGGAGATGAGCAGCTCTGATACCCCCATCATGCCCTTGGTCTTCTCACCTGGAGTGGAGCAAAGCCGGTGGGTGCTGGGCGCACAGTGCTCCCCATCTCAAACTCCTTGGCACCAAGATTAGGGGGTGCAATAACCTCCCCCGGGGTCATCCCCAGGGCATGACACTGCAGGCAGTGGCACCCTGCTCCCCCAGACTCCAGCCCCCAGCCCTGTGTCCCCAGCCTGTCCCCTCGATTACTCAGCAAGCCTCCAAAGGTGACAGCAGGTGACAGTGCTGCAAAGTAGATGAAGATGACAGCAGCCAGGCACTGGGGGTTGAGAGCATCCTTGATGTCGCTGAGATATTTGGGGTACCGGCGGCGGATATCCCGCACCAGCCCCCCAAAAGGTCGCCCTGTCCTGCGCAAGGGGTCATCGTCCTCCACCGCTGGTGCCTCTAGCCCTGAGGACACAACAAGCAGCCATGGGAGGACCCCTCCTGCAAGGGGGGATCCTGCCAGCCACGGGGATGGGGGTCCCGGGAGGGGCTGAAGTGGTCCTTGCCATACCCAGGTCTTTCAGGAAGCCCTCAGCCGATGCCTTCTCAGGGGGCTGGTATCGGTGGCGGAGCAGCTCACGCTGCAGCGGCACCAGGCTATGGAGGAGCTGCTTGCTTGGGGTCTCTGTGGGCGGCAGGACGATGCTGGCCTCCAGGAAGTCCTCCACTCCCCGCAGCAGGTCCTGGCGGCCATCGGCCAGGTAGGCATCCCGGCGAAAGACCTGCGGGGTCACACAGGAGCCATCTCCAGCACCCTTGCTGCTGGGCACCCACCCGGTCCCTGAGCATCCCAAGAACATGGGGACGGGGTCGGGGGACAGGGGGGTTTGGAGACGAGGAGCATGAGGATGTGGGGAGAAGAGGGAACACTGAAGCATCGGGGACATAGGGCCAAGGGAGCATGGGGACAAGGGGATATTTGGCCTCAGGCGTATGGGCACAAGGGGACAGAGTTGCGTATGGACATGGGAGAATGGGGCCACAGGGACACAGTAGAGTGGGGACTGGGATGCATATGGACATATGGATGGAGGTGCATGGGGACATGGAGACCCAGAGGGATGAGGACACAGGTGTGTGGGGACAATGGGACACAGTGGCATAGGGATACAGGTACATGAGCACACAAAGGGCTGTGGCACAGATTGAAGAGTCCTGTTAGAGGGTGCAGCTCTAGGGCTGGGGATTTTGGGGTGCCCACGGAGGGCTGTCACACAGGACAGCAGTGCTAATGCTGGTGGCAGGTGAACCGTACCCTCTCGGACATCATGGTGGCAACAGCACGGCCGACCTCATGGTAGCTGATGTGGGGGCTGTCGGGGCCCAGTATCACGATGAGAAAGCGGACGGGCAGGGGCTCATTGAGGACGGCGTCCAGTGTCACCGCAGCCTTCAGGCGCACAAAGGCCAGTTTTGGCTGCTCCAGGAAGGCTGCACAGCCTGAGGGGAGGATGGGATGGGACGGGGATCACAGGGGGCAGGCACAGGGACACGGAGACACAAGAGTGCAGGGACATGTGGACATAGGGATGTGGAAACAATGAGATACAGGGGTGCAGGGACAGACTTACTTGGAGAAAAGATAACACAGAGGCATGGGGAGGTGAAGGGACAACAGGAATGGGACGGGGCACAGAAAGACACCAGGACAGAGGCACATGGACACTAGGATGTGCGAACATCCAGATACAGGGGACTAGAGAAACGAGATATGAGGACAAGGGACGTGGAGACACGGGACCCAGAGAGCAGCATTGAGCAGCAGCAGGCGGCGGCGAGGGCTGAGGACAGGGAGAGTAAAAAAAGGTGCAAGAAAAGCAGCGAGTGAGCGAGCAGGCAGGCACTGTGCACCCTGGCCCCACACCCACCACCCTGACCCTGCATCCCCCAACCCAGCTCTGTACCCACAGCCCTGCTGACCACTCACCCACGAGGACCAGTGTGGCCTCAGCATCCTCAGGGATCTTCTCAGGGAGCTGGGGTTTAGTGGCCCCGCTCGGGCTCTGTGGCGGGCAGAGAAATGGCAGCAATGAACCGTCTGTCCTTGGTGGCCATCCTCTGCACAGCCTCTCTACCCCTGCATGTTCCTCTGCATCCCCTGTGTGTCCCCCTCCATCCCCTGCAAGCCCAGCTCTCTCACTACTACTCCTGCATCATCCCACGATGATGCCTCCCCTGCCTGCATATCTGCACATGAATGTGCATGAGTGTGCACTCATGTGTGGTTCATGCACCCACACAAGTGTGTGTGTGCGTGCAAGTGCATGTATGTGAGTGTGAGAGAACTCGGTGTGTGGGAATTTGGGGTGTGTTTGTTCCCGTGCACTAATGCGTGCTTGTGCCTCCGTGTGTGTGGATATGTGGGTGCGTGTGGTCTTTGGGGTGCACAGCATGGGGGTCCCTGTGAGAGCCCACACACCACAACTGCCTGGTGTGTGCACTGGCATGTGACAGGATGTGCACACGTGTATGTGTGTGCGCACACATCTCCCAGCAGCCCTCCTGGCTGGACCTGGCATTCCTGACTCCTGCATCTCAATGCCCCCTGTCCCCACCGAAGCCCCATCGCCACTTGCCTGCTCAGTCCCAGCCAGCCTGCGCATCTCCAGGGGCTGCTGCTCTTGCAGCAGCAGCCGCTCCGTTTCTGCCCAGCCTGTGCCCGAGCGCTGCAGCAGTGCCAGTGGCAGGATCCCCACCGACTCGGCCTCGCTTGGGTGTCTAGAACAGTCAGAGTGGTGGCATGAGGTAAGCCAGCACCACGGAATTCCCCCAAAACCCCATAAGACAGCCCCAAAACACAGAGGGGCTTTTCCACCCCATGCCAGCTCCAACGGGACTCGCTGGGGCTGGATCCTGCCTGGACACTGGGGTCCCCCCCATGGGGCTGTCAGCTTGGGCTGTACTTGTGTTGCAGCAGTAGCGTCCTCAGGATGTCCTCCTGGTCCTGCGGCTTGATCTGCCCCTCATAGATCAACTGGTCAATGAGCACGTGGGCGATGGCAGCCAGCGAGTTGGCCTCCACATCGAGGAGCACGGCACCTGTGGGGACAGCATGGTCACCAGCCAGCCGATTCAAGGTCTCTACTGCCATCCCAGCCCCATTGGTGTCCCCACCTTTGGCCAAAGCCCGTCGGATCTCCAGGAGGCTGCGGTAGGTCAGGAAGGAGAGATGGGGCTGGCCCCAGTGCCCGGCTTCCGTGAAATCCTCCTCCAGCTGGAGCCAGTGGCCGGCCTCCATCCAGAACAGCTCATTCGTGCTGCCCATGACCAGCTCGTGCAGCTCCACATAGCCCTGAAGCCAGAGCCAGGGGAGGGTGAGGGTCCCCTTGGCCACATCAGGGACCCCCAGAAGCCCCAGAGCTGCGTTGCCCATGCCAGCACCTCCTCATGCCCTGGTGTCCGCCGGTTGGCTACAGTCTGCCCGCTCCGTGTGAATGGGGGTCAGCACTCACCTCATGCGTGTCCCGCTGGGACACAAGCCTCCTACTCCCTGCTGCCTCCAGGTCCACATCGGTCACTGATGGAGCTGTGAGTGAAGCCACGGCTGCGTTAGCTGGTCCCTGCCCTGGCCCAGACCCTGCTGGGGTCTGTTAGAGGTGTCTCCCCCATTATTCCCCCGCCCAGACCCTGCTGGGGTCTGTTAGAGGTGTCTCCCCCATTATTCCCCCTCCCAGACCCAGATGGGGTTGCCTGGATGTCTACCGACCTCAACAGTCCGTCCCCCCCCATTAAACCCAGTTGGGGTTTGCTGGATGGGTCCCTCCATCACCCTTTACCCTGCAATGCCCACCTCCAGCTCATCACATCCCTGCAGCCTGTACCCCGGGACAGGGTGCCAGTCTGGAGACATCACCAGCACTGTGGCGAGGTGAGGGCTCCCAGCCACACTCTGCCTCACCATCCTGCCACTGTCACGGGCACAAAGCACTGCCCCTTCTCTGGGACTGGGACAGCACATCCCTGACCAGCCAAGACCCCAGGAGCTGAGATGTCTCCGTCCCTGTCTCCCACCTACCTGCACCCCCCATGGCCCTGTGAGCTCTGGTCATATAAAGTGGGGGCTGAGCCCCACGCCCCACAGCCACCCTGTGTGCACCATAAATTTGGGAGCACTTTGCCTTTGCTGACAGTAAACACCAGCGTGGCTCCCGCCCACGCACGGCCGTCCCCGTGCCGGGGACATGCTCACCCTGCTGGGGACCATCACAGTCCCCTCACTGTCCCTGGCCAGGTCAGCTGGTGGGTGATGCCGCAGGACCTGTGTCCTACCCTGTTGGCTGAAGGATGCTGTGCCCATGGGAGTGGGGACAGGGTGCTTCCCCCCTCAGTGTCCCTGACGGTGTTGGCCGTGGCACATGGGCACAAGCCTGTCCTCGTCCCTGCCTGCTGCCGCTGCTACAGAGCCGCCTGACGCCAGCCAGCGTTCAGCCCCAAGTGGTTCTTGTCCTCACCCCAAACAAAGACTTTATTTATCCTCAATCAGCAGGCGATTACAGGCAAGTGGCAGCGGTCACCCTCTGGTGTGCCCTGATGCCTGGGTGACAGTCACCCTGAGAAGCACAGGGCCATGAGTGGCAAAGCTGGGGCAGGTGGCGCAACGGAGGGCTGGGACACACACACTAGGGCTGAGCTTTGTCCCACGGTGCCCCCACGGTCACTCACGCTGCCCTCTGCCACAGCGGCTCGCCTGTCCTGGGGAGGCCCCGGCCACGCGCCTCCTCCCATCCAGGTCATAGCGTCCCCGGTGGCTGGGCAGATACTGGCTGCAAAACACACACCGCCGGGACAGAGGTCAGCGCTGGGCACCCGCAGGTGCTGGCAGCCTCCCCTTGCTGATGCCAGCCAGGCAGGCAGGGCAGTGCCCAACTGCCTCTCGGATTTGGAGGACTCACCGCAGGGGCGTCAGCTCCTCGGCTCTGGCCCTCCACGCCTGTAAGGGGCACCCGGTGCTGGCGCCGGCCCCTGCGCAGAACAGGCGGCAGCGTTACCCCCAACTTCTGTCACCCTGATTGTGGACTCTAGAGTCGGGATGCTGGGAGTTGTTGCAACTCGAGCACCCACTCAGAGTGGCAGCTCTGAATTAATTGAGCTTCAGGCAAGTGGATGCTGCAGGGCATGCAGAGCGCCCCCCTCAGCTCCCCTCTCCTCCCTCCCCAGGGACTCTCCTTCATGATCTCAGGGACCCCGGGTGTCCCCACAGGCCCAGTGCTGGAGGTGGCACCTCACCAGCTCTAGGGCCTCAGCAAAGGATGTTGCTGCCCTTGGGAAAGATGATCCCGAGGGCTGCGTGTCCCTGCCTGGCCACCCTGGGCTCCAAGCGAGCCCCACTGCTCATGTGATGCTGGTGCCCATGCAATGCTGGTGCTCAAGCAACGCTGATGCTCATGCAATGCTAGTGCCAATATAACATGGGTGCCCATGCAATGCTGGCACCCATGCTGGTGCTCATGCAACACTTCTGGGCCGTGCTGGTACCCATGCACAGCCAGCACACACAAAAGTCTGGTGCCCATGCAACACGCAATCTTGAACCAATGGTGCCCCTGCAATGCTATCCGGTGTCAGTTCCCCTGCAACAGTCACCCACGCAATGCCATCACCTCTGCAACGCTAGTGCCCGTAGGAAACTGGTCCTGTGCAATGCCATCTCACGTGCAATGCTGGTGCCCATGCATGCCCGGTATCCCCCAGCACCCAACAGAATCACTCACTACTCATCTCCCCCAGTGACAGGTGAGAGCCCTTTATGCCGCGGTCCTCGTAGCCCTCAGGGTCCAGGCTCCTCCTCATTGTCTCCTCGTAAGCCTCCTGTGGGACAGAGAGAAGGAGGGCTCAGTAAGGAACGACATCCCAGCGCCTCGCCAGGGCGATGCCAGGGGCGGGAGCCGGCCGGGGCGCAGCAGCAGTGCCAGGGCTCAGGTCTCCCTACCTGGCGGGGCCCTTCCATGGCTTTGGGCTCGGCCCCTGCCGCTGCTCTGCTTCGTCCCAGCAATCAGCCCAGTGGCACCATAACCCAGTGCTCTGTGGCACTGGAGCGAGTGCCGTATAAAGGAGAGAAAACACATTATGAGAGGCCGACACAGCACTTGATGCTCCCCTTGGACGTGGGTTTTGTTCCCCGGGATGGGGCTGGATGCCCAAGCTGTTCTGGCAGCCCCTGCCCACGTAACCCGCTCCCTGAGGGCCAGGAGGTCTCAGGGCCAGGGGTCCCTGGGGACACGGTGCTCTGCCCTGCTGCCATCTGAGATGGGAACCGGCGTCAGGCAATGGCAGAGCCCTGGCAGCTTCCCACTAGGGATGCAGCATCCCACCCCGGCCCACCCGTGCCCACTCATGCCAGTGAGTTCTGCTATGTGTCCTGTGCCCAGGGGTCCGGTCCCCATGGATCCCCACACACAGGCTGGGTTCTACAATGCCCTGCGCAGATTGCTGGGATCCCATATAGACTCACATATAGGGGCTGAGGTACTGCACTGTGGTGCCCAGGGAACTCCCTGGCAGAGTACTGGGGTGAGAGAGGGGAAACTGAGGCAACGCTGGGCTCACGGGACATCCCAAAGCAGGATGGTGCCAGCACCACACGGGACCGCAGGGTGCATAGCCAAGGAGAAGCCCTGCTGCCCACACCCCTGATCAGCACCCAAAGCTGCTGCATCCCTGGGCGCTGGGGAAGGGGGGGGGGGGTGTCCTGCAGGGGAGGAGATGCAGACTGTGTCTGCTCCCCACTCCCCTTCTCCCTCCACGTGCCCCCCCCAGGTGCCCCCAACTGCCCCCCCAGCTGCCCCAGGGCGTGCCCGGGTGCAACCGCCTGGGGGCGCCCCCCCCCCCCGCGCTCCCCTCCCTTGCCCCAGGGGACCCCGGTGTCCAGACCCCCCCCATATACCCCATCACCCCTCCCCTGCCCCAGCCCAGAGCCCCGGGGGGGTGTCCTGCCGCTGGACTCCCAGCTCTCCCCCGATCCCCATGGAGATCCCCCAGGTCAGGGGTCAGGGTCCCCAGGTGCTCCTCACCCCGTGGACCCCCAGGGAGGCTCACAGTGGGCTGCAAGGTCAGGGCGAGGGGGCTGGAGGAGAGCATGAGCCCCCCCCCCCAATCTCACCAGGGTGATGCAGGTGCTCACCCCTGGCTGGGGGCTGCGGGAGCCAGGATGGGGGTCACAGAGACCCCGCTGGTGCCACGGGATCCCCGACGGGGCGCGCGAGCCACAGCCAGGCCACGGGAGCCAGGGCCAGCTCCGGACACGGCCTCCTCCTTCCTGCCCCGCCTGGCCCGCAGCGATGGCCCCCGGCCCCCCGGCTGCCCTGGCCTGGGGCCCTGGCCCCCCCTAGCCCCGCTGGCAGCGCTTGCATCAGCCCAGTGCACCAGGCTGCGTTCCACTGATAACGCCCCACTGATGTCAGCCCCTGCCCTGCTCCTCCCGCTGCCCCCCACGCCACTGCAGTGACCAGGCAGCACCCCGAGCCCACGGTGAGGGGCTGGGGGTCCCATGGGGCACAAGGGCACCTTGCAGCCAGGTCACCCAGATATGCCAAATCCATCCCTGTGCCACCTCGCATAGAGCCCATACATCCCACACCTTGGGTGCGAACCCCAGACATCTCATGTGCACAATATAGAACACCTCCAATACGTCATGTGCATGGCATGGAGACCATACCTCCTACACCATACAGCCTGTGTCTGCAGTATAGAGCCCGTTATCTCCTGTACCGCATCGCCAATGTGCTCAGTGTAGAGCCCATACCTCCCACAGCACACATCACACATCACACATGCTCCCACACAGGCTGGCTTAGCGCAGGACCTCCCTCCCAGAGCAGGTGGTCAGTGTGGACCCCATACATCCCACACCACCTATGAAACGTGGCTCAGCTCCCTCCTGCAGCAAGTATCCATCGTGGCTCAGTATGGAGACCATACATCCCACGCGGCCCATGCAGCGAGGTGAGGCTCCCTGCCACAGCCTATACTGTGGCTCAGAGTGGAGCCTGTACCCCCCGCCTGCAGCATCTCTCACCCCAGCATCCCCCAAATGACAACCCTACAGACCCACCCCATCCAGGGAGCACTCCAGGGTGCTCCCCGCACCCCACCTGGCCCCACTGTCCCCCCCACACCCTCCAGCTCCCAGCACACAGGGATGTCCCAAGGTGACACTGCTGCCCGTGACCCCCACCTACCCCTGGGGTGCCTCCGCGACGACCCTGTTCTCACCACCAGCCCCTGCCCTGGCTCTGCCTGCAGCTGCCGGTGGGAAAAGAGCTGCACAGCACGGGGAGCGCGCCCAAATGCCCTGAGTCACGCTCGTCTTCCTAATCTCCCCCCGCTTGGGCTCACCAGCCCCCCCGGACCCCCATAAACAAGATTATCGGGGCGCAACATCTTGCGGCATAGAGGCTGCGCCCTGATTGCCGCCTGCCCGTGCCCCATTGGCCTCCCCAGCCACTTGCCCTGCCCAGGCTTGGCCGTGCCGTACTCCCCACGTCCCCCACTATCTTGTTTACAAGAGCTGGGGTTTCCCTGCAGGGAACCCCAGGAAACCTCCAGCCGCTCCCCTCCTTTCTTGGTTTTTTTTTTCCTTTTTTTTTTTTTTTAAAAAAAAGGGGGGGTTCCTGGGGATGTTCCCAGGACAGTGGGAGGCAGGAGAGGACGTGGCTGGGCTTCCCTCTGTCCCCTGGGATCGCTGTCCCCGGGGTGCCTTGCAGACAGGTGGTGGGATGGACATAGCTGCTTCTGTGCAGGGCGAGGGGCAGGGAGTCTACACGTGAGTGCACATCTGTGTGCACATGTGTGTGCACAGGCAGGTGTGCAAGCACACATGTGTGCATGCAAGTGCATGTATGCACACTTGTACATGCATGCATGTGAATATGTATGCATACATATATGTATGCACGTGTGTGCATGCACATGCGTGTGTCTACATTTACAGCTTCCCTGAAGGGCTCCCGGGCCCCAGTCCCAAATCCCAGGGTGCAGGGAAGGGTGAGCTGGGCAAGGTTAGCACACACATGCGTGCACACATGCACACACACTCACCAGCCACCCCAGTGCTCGGGGACACTCAAAGGGATGCCCCAGCAGGTGGGATGAGGCTCATGCCACAGCTCCAGGCCATCCAGGCTGGGAGCCATGGGCTACCAGCCTGTCCCTTGCTTTGGGGACCTGGTGGCACCCCTGCGGGGCCAGGAGGTGCAGTAGCTGTGAGCTGGATGCTCCGATAACAGCCCTGGTGTTATCTAGGTGCTGCCAAGGGCTCCCCTCCCTGCAGCAGCCCTGGGGATTTTGGGGTTACATCCCCTCCCAGGCTGAGTGCTGTGGGCTGGGACCCCTTTGCTGGGGCAGAGAAGGGCGTAGGGCACCCAGCAAGGGCACAGAGGAGGGGACGTGTCCCCACAAATCCTAGCTGGGCAGTGTTTCTCTCCTCAGGGTGACTCTGATTTATCTGGGTGCTGCACGAAGTGGGGGAGCTGGATATTCACTGCCCCCCATCCCGATTTCCCTGTCCCATCAACGGGGAAACTGAGGCACAGTGGGAAAGCGGGGGGCTGGGAGCATTGCAGGTACCGCTCGGGGTACCCCACAGGGATGTGTGATGCTCAGCACTCCCCAAACCGGCGACCCCAGACAGGGCGGGGGATGGCCAGCTCAGCCTTGGAGGGGGCTGTGCAAGGTCCAGCCAGAGCCTGTGTCCCCCTACCTCCCCTCCTCAGGGCCTTCCATCCCGCCCCCCTCAACCCCCCCCCGGCTCCCCCATCCCCTCCCTCCCCGGGGAGCGGTTCTGGGGGGCGGGGAGCAGGCCCGCATCCCTCGGGGGGGGGGCGGCGCACGGGCCGGGGGGGCGGCGGAGCAAAGCCTGCGCGGAGGGGGGGGGCGGGGGGGCCCGCCGAGAAGGGGCATCGCCCGCGGCCCCGCTCCAGCCCTGCATGGCAGCGGGCTGCGTGCGGGCTGCCATGGCTCTGGGGCTCTCCTCCAAGAAAGCTTCCTCCAGGAACATCGCCGTGGAGAGGAAAAACCTCATCACCGTCTGCAGGTGGGGGCTGGCCAAGGGGGAGCCCAGAATGGAGGGGGACGGGGATGGGGAGAGGGACCACCGCTGCTGGGGATGGGGAGGAGGGATGGGGTGGAAAAGAAAGAGGGGCGATGGGGAAGAGGGAGGGGGGATGGAGAGGAGGGAGGGAGGATGGAGAGGAGGGGGGGGTTAATCCCCCTCCGGGGTTGTTCACACGGAGAGGGGGTGTATTTTTTGTCGTGGTTGCTGCAGTCTCTTTTTTGGGGGGAAATTCAGATTTAGAGAGGGGGAGGAGGGGGAGGAGGATGGTGATGCGGGGAAGAGGGGACTGGGGGCGATGGGGCTGGGGGTGCCGCGAGGGGGCCGGGGTACAACGGCATCATGGAGGCTCCCGGTGATGGGGAGGCGGTGGGAGGGCGGCCGGGCGGGGGGAATGGGGGTTGGGGGGGTTTGGGGGGGGGGCTGGGAGCAAGCGGGTCCCGCGGGGGGCTGGGGTCGGGAACCCCCACTGCGGGCGGGGGGGGGGGGCAAGGAAGTGACGTCAGGGCCCCACTCCTGGCGGCAGGGATGCAGGGACGGAGGCGGCAGCGATGGAGGATGAGGGTTGTCATGGCGACGACCGGCTGGACCAGCGCTGGGGGACAATGATAATGATGACAGTGATAGGGTAGTGGGGACGGGGCAGGGGGGGGCTGGTGGTCCCGGCCTGTCCTCAGCCCCCAAGCACAGGGATGGGGTGATGGCGCCCGAGCCCCAGGTTAGGTGGTGCTGGTGCTGGGCTGTGACTGGAGCCTGTCCCTGAGGATCACAGAGTCACTATGCCAGGGACCTCTAGCTGTGCCTTTGGGGTCTGAGAGTCCCTGGATCTCCTTGCCATGGCATGGACACCTCTGTCATGACATTGGGACCCCTCTGGATCTCTTCACTATGGCATGGGGCACCTCCAGAGCTCTCATCCTGACAGCAGGATGTCTCCAGACCCTGCTACCATGATAAGGCACCCTTCACCTGCCATCACGGGGATCTCCAGGCTCACCCTCCCCACATGTAGCCATCACCAACACATCAGGTGATCCCTCCCCATGCAGACACCTGCCCTGTCCCCCACTGTCCCGCCAGGCTCAGCGGGTCTTGTGTCTTCGGCATCGTCTCTTCACTGAGCATGAGTGGCTGGGCGGAAGGGGAAGCCATCAACGCCCGCGCACGGCCGGGGAGGAAGGGGGCCTTTGTTCGCCCTTCCTGGCCACTTGCTTAGTGAGGGAGCAGCAGCCGCCCCATTGGGGTCCCTGGGGACGTGGGAACACAGGGGTCAGCGAGCCTGCAGCCCTCTTCCCGCTGCCTGGCCTGAATGCCAACATCTGCAAAAGCATTTTGCTTTGTTGCTAAAACCTAACCTGTGCAGAGTGGTGGATGCATGGTGCCCATCCTCTTGCCAGGTTTTCAGTGAAGACTCTGCTGGAGAAATACACGGCAGATCCCATCGATGACTCTTCTGAGGAGTTTGTTAACTTTGCTGCCATCCTTGAGCAGATCCTCAGCCACCGCTTTAAAGGTAATGCCAGCTTGCGGAAATGGGCACCCACTCAGCCTCAGTGTGTCCCTGTCCTGGTGCCACAGAGAGGATAGGGATGCACAAGTGCACTAGGGAGCATGTCTAGGCTCCAGCTTGGGGATTTTCAGGCTTTGCCTCCACAGCAGCCCCTGACTACAGCCCCTCGGTCCCTGCAGGCCCCGTCAGCTGGTTCAGCTCAGATGGGCAGCGTGGGTTTTGGGACTACATCCGCCTGGCCTGCAGTAAGGTCCCCAACAATTGCGTCAGCAGCATTGAGAACATGGAGAACATCAGCACCTCCAGGGCCAAGGTCAGGAAGGTGCCAGTCCCTGCCCTGTCCCTGTCCCGTTCCCTGCTTCATCTCTGTTTCAGTTGCTTCCATGTCTCCATTCCCAATCCCATTCGTGGTCCACTTTCCTTACACACCCTGTCCCTGGCACATGGGTGCAGGTGCACATCCCCATCCCATCCCCATCCTCTCCCCATCCCCATGCCCATCCCAGCACATTCCCCTCCCATACTTGTTCCTCTCTGCCCCTATCCCTTCCCCTGCCCTCCTGCAGTCCCAATCTTACCCAGTAAGGATCCCATGTGGTCACTCGAGTGAAACAGGAGCTGTGGGTCCCCACAGGGGGAAAATGGAGCCCAGAAGTGGCTGCCAGGTAGTGATGTGGTGGGGGTACAGCTGAGGGTGGCACCCATCCTCAGGGCTGCCCTGCGGGGCGATGCCTTGCAGGGCCGGGCTTGGATCCGAGTGGCGCTAATGGAGAAACGCATGTCTGAATACATCTCCACAGCCCTGCGGGACACGCGGACCACCAGGTGAGCAGCCCATGGCATGGCCGGCCACGGCCACACACACACCTGCACTGTCCTGGGAGTACAAAGGGTGTGCGGATGTGCAAGGGGGGGCACCGTGGCACATTTCAGGTGCCGGTGGGTGCACATGCAGTGGTGGTTTTCCCTGTAGGCGGTTTTATGACGACGGGGCCATCATGCTGCGGGAGGAATCCACGGTGCTCACAGGGATGCTCATTGGGCTCAGCGCCATTGACTTCAGGTAGCAGTGGGTGGTGTTGTGGGTCATGGACACCTTGCCCTGACTGCACGCTGCCAGCCCGCTGGGGCTGCCCTGACCCTCTGCTCCTTCTGCTGCCGCTCAGCTTCTGCCTAAAGGGTGAGGTGATGGATGGCAAAACGCCCGTGGTCATCGACTACACGCCCTACCTGAAGTTCACACAGAGGTAAGAGCCGACGTGCCCTCCTAGGGGGGAGACCCCACTCTCCCTCCCTCAGGACCCCACTGGGGCTCAGCCGGGCTCCCCCCACATGCCAGCACCTGCTGCGGTGCTGTGCCCGCTGAGGCCCCATTCCCTTAGCTATGACTACCTGAGTGAGGAGGAGGAGCGGGGCAGTGTGGAGAGCAGCACCAGTGAGGACAGCTCCCCCGAGCACCCCTACCTGCCTCTGGTCACTGATGAGGACAGCTGGTACAACAAGTGGCGGAAGATGGAGCAGAAGTTTCGCATCGTTTATGCCCAAAAGGTACCAGGGCCTGGGATGGGGCTGGCTGGGTACCAACCCCGCTGGGATGCTCTAGGCTGGAGCATTCCTGCCCTGCTCCTGCAGCCCCGAGGTAGCCACAGCCCTTTGTCCTGCTGCAGTGACCCAGCCCTCTCCTTGTTGCCCTTGGGGACATGGAGGGGCCCAGTGGGAGCAGTGGGCGCTGCTGATGGTGGCCTCGTGCAGGGGTACCTGGAGGAGCTGGTGCGGCTGCGGGAGTCGCAGCTGAAGGACCTGGAGGCAGAGAACAAGCGGCTGAAACTGCGTCTGGAGGAGGTGATGGTGCAGAATCAGCTGGAGAAGAGGGAGCTGGAGGGCGTCATCCTGGAGCTACAGGAGCAGCTGTGAGTGGGGACTGCAGGAAAGCTGGGGTATGAGGGTGGGTGATGCCCTGGACCCCAGGTGCCCCATGGACTCTGGGGACCTGGTGGGTCTCTGGTGCCCCGTGATGCTGAGGGGCAGGGCAAGCACTGGGTCCATATGTGCTGCAAGACATGGTGGGTTCTCAGTGTCCCACACACCCTATGGGACATGGTAGGTGGCAGGTCCCCAGTACTAAGGTGCCCCACATGCCCCATGGGATGTGGTGGGTCATATCATCCAACAGCTCCCTGGCACTCACAGCCGTGCTGGGTGCTGAGCACCCTCCTTTGGTGCAGGACGGGGCTGATCCCCTGTGAGAACCCGCAGCTGGCCCAGCTCTCCAAGGAGATGGTGACACCCCTGGTGAACCAGTGGCCCTCACTGGGGACCCTCAACGGCAATGAGAGCGGCTCGGACAGCAAGCTCTACAGGAGGTAACCCCCGTGGTGGGGGCAGAGCTGCCCTGGCCCACACCCAGCACCCATCTGCACCAGGGGGAGTCTGCCCCAGGCAGGGGACGGGGAGAAGGGCTGGCCTTGGCTGGTGGGGGTGGCTCAGCGCCGTCCCTCCGCAGGCACAGCTTCGTGAGCACCGACCAGCTCTCAGCCGAGAACAGCCTCAGCTCCGACTCCCAGCGCCTGGGCGAGGGCAAGCGCGAAGGCGAGCCCTGGGGGCCCTTGGGTAAGACCCCACCACCACAGGGTGTCCCATGGGGCTCAGTATGACCCCCAACACATGCCTCTGGATGCCCCCTGCCCCTCTTTCATGCTGAGGATGCTGTCCCAACAATGCAAGGATGCCCAGGTCCCTCCCAGAGAGGTGGTCCTCATCTCCTTTCCCCCGTGGCAGGGCTGGGGTGCAAGGCCACAGCCCCCCACAACACTAGCACCCCACTCTGTGCCCGCAGGGAAGGACCCCACACCCTCCATGCTGGGGCTCTGTGGCTCCCTGGCCTCCCTGCCCAGCTGCAAGTCTCTGGCCAGCCTCAAGTCCAATGAATGCCTGGTGAGCGACAGCACCGAAGCCAGCCCAACCCGCAGCCCCAGCTGAGACCCCCGGTCCCCTCGCTGTCCCATAGCCCAGTCACACGGCCCAGCGGCACGGCAGAGAACTGACCTCATCTCCTCCTTCGCCACCCTGGGACCGACAAGGGACTTGCTGAAACAACTGGGGAGGCCAGAGACAAGGATCCTCCTCCTCATCTTGACACTCCAAACCTGCTGCACTTCGGACTCCCGGCACGGTCCCTGGCTAGAGACATGGACCCATTGGGATGGGAGATACTGGACTGGGACCCATACTAGCCGAGGATGGGGTGGGGGAAATGAACTGCATCGAGGGTGAGGGACACTGGGAGCAACTGCTGCTGGGTAGTAAAGGAGGGGGCTCAGAGGCAAACCCCTCGATGGGCAAAGGTCCAGGCACAGCCCCGTGTTCATCCTCCTCTGTCCTCAGGCACCCATCCGGGCTCTGCCTGCCCTCTAGTGCCCAGCCTCTCCAGTCCCATGCACCCCAGGGTCCCTGCTGGGGAGCGGCTGTCTCTTCTTGCAGCACCACCCTCCGATAGGGATAACCCTCCCTCTCCTCCTTCCCTGGGTTTCGGGTTGCTTGGGGCAATTTTGGTTTTTAATTCAGCCCCCTCTGCCTTGTTGGAGCAAAAGGAATCAATAAACACAGCAATTCAAGCTGGCCGCCGTGAACTCCCCCAGCCAGGAGAGCAGAAAGGGAGGAAAAGATCCCTTGTACCCCAGCCACGAGGTGCTGTCTTAGACAAGAGATGCAGGGGGGGAGGGGGCGGGAAGAGGAGGAGCAGTGAGTCTCCTTCAGCCCCACCCTCCCTCGGTCTGGGGACAAGAGCAGCACCTTCACGATACAGGAGGTCACCTAAACACCGAGGGTGCTGCCAGGGGCAGCAAGGATGTACCAGGGTCTCCTCACCCCACACCTCCCCCAAAAAACCCAGGCAGGGAGTGGGTGGGTAGCAGTACCATTCCCATGCAGCAGGGACACGGCTGTCACCTGTTGGGATGCCCTCCACAGCCCTAACATAGAGGGAGCAGGGAAAAAAAAAAAATCCTTGCCCTAAGAGACAAATACTATTTTATTTAAGAAAATAAGAGAAATTTCCCCCTGGAGTCCCAGGTCAAGGAGGGCCCCTCTCGGTGAAGGGACAGGGCACAGGCAGAGGTTTGCTGCCAGAGCACCTGCCAGCACCCCCAGAGCAGCAGCAAGGTCTGTCCCCACACAAAGTGCAGGCCCAGGTTCTGCCAGGGGACAGACAGGGACACCCTGAGCAGTCCAGAGGCAGGAAGAGGGGGCTGGCATGTCCCCGAGCCATAGAGAACTGGCAAGGGGACACTGTGCGTGACTAAGGGCAAAGAGGGACAGACTCCAGAGGAGGGGGTTTTGGGGCCAGGAGGCGCCTGTGGACAAGCCCCTAAGGATTTGGTCCTCACCAGAGTCTCAGCTCCTATCTTCTGCCCTGCTGAGTCTCCCAGGGCACCCTGTTCTCACCAGAGCACCCATGAATCCAGCAGCAGCATCTGTCCAGCCTCAACAGATGAGCACAGGTGACTCTGCATCCTCCCCACCCTGTGTCCCAGCAGCAGGCACTGACATCCCCCAGTGGAGCTGGGGAGGGCCCTCTGCACAGGGAGTGGTGAGGCAGAGGAAAGCACCAAGGCACTTGGGCTTTGCACAGCCGAGTGCCGATTGCTGCTCCTGGGGCACCTTGCTGGGCGTTCTTCAGTCAGCACTGCCACAGCCAGCCCTGCCCCAGCCCCAGTTCACAATGCCCGCAGCCGCCGATCCTGGTTCAGCTTCTGGAAGAAGGTCTTGCCAAATTCATAGGTGCTGATCATAATGGCACAGGCAGGTGCCACCTTGATGACACGGGGCAGGAAGCCTGCAAGGATGGCCCCGTTAGCCCCTCAGTAACACCAGGGCTTGAGCAAAGGCCAGCCCAGGGCAGGGTGCACAGTCCTACCTGCAAACAGCCCTCGGGTACCAGACTCAGCGCGGATGCGCTGCATGAGCAGCCAGGTTGAGGAAGGCTTGGAGGTTGTGACTGCAGGGAGAGGGGAGTGGGTGAGAGTCTGGGGATGCCCGGGTACCACTGGGGAACCCCAGCTGCCTCCTAGGCACGGGCCCACAGCCCGGCCTCTCACCTGGGTGCACCTCGCTGTCTCCCAGCTCGATCTGCCGCTGGGTCTTCACCACATCGAAGGGTAGCGTCAGCACTGCAGCCACCTGCGGGGCCAGCAGCAGCCAGGCAGTGAGCGGGGCCCTCCCTGTCCCTGCCCAGTGCCAGCTCCACCATCACCATCCCAGCCTCATCCCTTGCTCCCCACGAGTGCCATTCTCCTGCTCTGAGTGAGCCCCAAACTCACCATCCCAGAGATGGCCCCAGATGTGAAGCTTATCATGAATGAGGCCTCCTCCAGCTGGGCCCAACCACAGAGCCACTGCCTCACCAGTTCATAGTTAAACCAGTAGAGTGCTGCAAGATGAGAAACACCAGCGCTGAGAGGGAGCACCCCAGCCACACCTCCCACTCTCTGTGCTGTGCAGGGCTGCCCTGGCTCACGCTTGCCAGTGCCACTGCTCACCCCGGTCCCCCACAGCCATACCCGAGAAGGGGACATCTCTCAGCACAGTGGGTCCCCAGCCCCTCCAGAGGGACAGCCAGCCATCCTGAGCCACTGCCGACCGGATGCAGAGGCCCAGCTCCCGGTAGCTGAGCTGTCGGGACTGCATCTTGGTGCGGATGAGCTCCAAGGGGCTGATGACCGTCACAGCACCCACTGAAATGGAGAGGACACTGGGAATCAGCCCAATTCACTCTAGCAGCCATCCCAGAGCCATGGCACAAGAGCCAGGCACCAAATGCGGGCTCCAAGAGACCTGCTGTGCTCTCCTGCAAGGATGCAGGGTGGGCACAGGGGAACACCGGAGAAGAGGAGTACTCACACCTGGCGAGGGCCCCAGCCAGCAAGGCAATGTGGGGACCCTGGCTCCCTGTCTGAGCATGCAGGTAATCCCGGAGCTGGTCATAGGTGGTGAAATAAATGACAGTGGCTGGCACAGCCATGACCCTGCAAAGGAGGAGGGGTGTGAGAGGCAGGCATGCCCTCCCCACAGGCTGTCAGGAGGCCTGGGGCAGATGCCATGCGCCCAGGCAGGCATTGGTGTCCAAGGTGTGCCCCCCTCACCAGAGCCCAAACTCACAGGGTGGGAGGTAGGCCGCTCCACAGAGACCTGATGCCCTCGTAGCGTGTGATCTTCACAAAGGCATCCTGGGGAGAGAGCAGAGCACCAGGAGAAGGGTTAGAGGAGACAAATGGGGAAGCATCCCCTGAGCACACACCCCACTCCTGTCTCTGGGACAGGGAGGCCCCTATCCACGGCCCTTACCAGCGTGCCAGTGAAGCGGGTGGGGGCCTTATACCAGGCAGTGCAGCCGTTGCCATTCTGGCAGACGTACAGATGGTCCATAAGCCCGTTGCAGTAGAGAAAACACTTCCCTGGGGGAGGAGGCAACAGCATCACCGTTAGACGGGACACCGTTGCCCCTCTGCCCTATGCCCAGCCCATGTGATCCTCAAAACCATCTCTTCCAAGAGAGAGACAGACCCTCAATGCCTGAGCCTGGTGGGGACCAGTCCCAGACCAAGGCCAGGAGATAGATGACCCTCTAGCAAGGGTCTGACCAACAGACCCACACGGCAGGGGCATCTAGCCTCACCACAGGGATGGGGGCACGGCAGGAGGTTTATGCCTTGCTCAGTGTCAGCTCCACTCCTCCAGAACAGTGGGAATGCCATTGCAGGGAGCCAGCATGATCCCTCCACTGTGCCCTCATGCCAGGCAGAGGGATGCCAGGCAGCAGGGAGCAAGCAGGGTGGTGAGGATCCCAGGTGACTTTAATATAGAAACAGGACAGAGTGACCAGACAGGACACAGACAGGTCTGTTGCACAACAGACCCCTCAGCAGCCCTCTGGGTACACTGCACGGCCAGCCTCAAAGCAGGTCTGGGGACGATTGCAGCCTGCAAACCAGAGAGAGACATCCTCTCAGCTGAGGAGCCTGAGCTGCCACCAGCACTGGAAGCAAACTGGGGTCAAGGCTTGGAAAAGCGAAGCTGCTGGCCGCAGGCGCTACCCAGAGCCCTAGGCGTACTCACATGAGGCCTGCTGAGAGCCCCAGGGCACAGACCACGCTGGAAACACTGAAACACACAACAGGGACATGCTGAGTGACAACAAGGGGGATGCGCCACCTACCCAGGCTGGGGCACACACGTGCCATAGCTCTGAGCCAGGCAGTGGGAGAGTTCCATGGGTGAAGGGGCTCAAAGGCCCTGCGGGCACTTCCCAAGCAGTGCCTGTTGTCACCAAACAAGTCCCCTGGGACCAGCTCCAGCCCGCTACCCTCACAGGCAGGGGCGCAGATGGCAGAGGCAGAGCCCACAGCATCTCTCCTGCCCTGTGGGAGCTGCAGGGAGCAGCATGGGGATGGGCACAAAGGCAGCAAGGCCAAGAGTGAGCAACCTTAGCAGGCTGAGCCTCTCCATCCAGCTCCCTGGTGGGCAGGGGGCTGCCAGGAACAGTGCTGACCGTACTCAGCATCGACATGGGGCCATCGAGGGGGAAGGACAGAGCGGAGCATCAGCCTAGCTCCCCCAGCTGGGCCCCCCAAGCCTGTCAGAACAAGGGGCCCATGGTAACCTGCCACCTCGTGATAGCTTGGGAGCGCAGAAATCCCCGCCACTGGTTTGCCAACCAAGACATCCACACAGGCTACTTGCTGGCTGAGGTGGCGGGCTGGCTGCGGACCCCTGCCCTGCCTTGAGTGGGGTTACCTTTGGAGAATGGGGTCCTCTGGGCCTGCAGACGGATCTTCACCACGTCCAGTGGTGTCACTGAAACAAAACCATCCTTTAAGCACACCGCCCTGCACTGTGCCAGCCCCCACCGCTTCCCACAGTCCTCACCGAAGAGAGAGGTGAGGATGGCGCCAGTCCCTGAGGCCAGCATCTGCTGCAGTGGCGTGATGCCCCCGCGGGGGCTCCGCAGCTCCTCAGCCATGGCGTTGTTCCCCTGCAAAACACAGAGCGGGGACACGCTCAGGGCTGGGGATGCTCCCAGGGGGTCCCTGCCCAGGGACGAGTGATGCTTCCTGGGAGACCCCCCAGCATCCACACTGCCCCAGTGTGTGGACAGACACCTCTGCTGGGCCCACACTATCAGTACAGCGCAGGGCAGACACAGCTTCCCCCCCACCCCCACCCCCCGTAGTAATCGTGTTGTCCCAGGGGGGACAAGGACCGCTCCTGGCACCAGTCCAGCCCTGATAACACCTCTGGCCCCACCACTGGCAGCGGGCCCAGCCTCACTGGAAAGGTGGGGATGGTCCAGGCCAACCTTCCTCATCCTTGGGAAGGGAGAATCCCCCTCCCTGTGCTTGGAAAATTAAGGGAGAGGAAGAAACAAAGTCCAGAGAACAGCCACACCATGGCAGCCTCCCCAGCACCAGCTGAGGAGGCAACAGAGCCCAGTGCAGACGTGGAGGGACAGCACCAGGGGAAAATCCCTTGCATAGGGTATGCAAGCTTGAACAAGCACCCTAAAAACGGTTTGCACATCCAAAACTTTCCTCACAGCTCCCCACACCAGACTTGCCAAGGCCGACACCTCTGCCCTCGGGAAGCTGGGGATATTGCACCCTTCCTGCGGGGGTGGGATGTGGAGAAGCGAGTCCGAGCACACCATGCATGCTCAAGACCAGCTGCTCCCCCTCGCCGCAGCCGTGGGATGGTCCTCGTGCCAGGACAGGGCTGTGGCCAGCGGGTTTCCAGGCTTCGGGAACTCACTAAAGCCAGGGAATGCAGCAAAAAAAACAAATCCACCGAAAGGAACAGTCATCCTTCACCATCTGACTCAGCAATTTTGCAAGGTCAAAGCAGCCATAAATCTCTCAATTACCGGCTGCGGACTCATTCGGTGCCCAAGCCTGCAAGCAAGGACGGGTCTATGCCAGAGTCAGCGATGATAGCCCCACCAGGAGAGCCGGGTGCTGCCTGCGGGGTGTGCACGGGTCCTGCTGTGCCCATCACGGGCTGGCGGCAAGGTGGCATAGCGCCTTGGCACTGGCTGGGCCCAGAGCTGGATCCTTCCCTCTGAGCCAGCCTTTCACGAAACCCTTATGTAAGCAGAAGGAAAAGTCTCTCGCTCACAACACTGCAACACCGGAGTGGCTCAAACCGTGCTACTTCTGCGTGCCACAACACAGCCCTCTCCCCTTCTGTGAGTGGGAGCCGAGCAACTGCAGGGATTCCCGTCTGCGTCCCACCTCCCTCCTCGGCTGGGAGCTGCTCCGTTTTCCGCCCGAGAAAAAATAAGCCCCATAATCCATGCCCCGGGCCCTGCTGCTCGGTCTGGAGCGCCGGGGAGCCCGACCGCTGCGGTGTTGGCTGCCGGGCGGACAAAAAGCAGAGTTGTTAGGACGATAAAGAACCTGGCGGGGACACAGGCGCTCGCAGCCCCACGGGCGAGAGGGGACCGAGGGAAAGGCCCCTCCGTGGCCCCCTGGGGAGCATTCCCGTCCCCGCACCCACAGGCGGGCACGGCGCTGCGGTGGGCACCGGCCCAGGACCCAAGGACGGGGGCAAACTGCCCCTCCGGCGCCCCCGCTCCGTGCCCCGGGGTTCGCTCGCCCTTTGCCCCCCAGCGGAGCCGCTGTCCCGGGGGAAGCTGAGGCGGAGGCGCGCGGCCCCACCTGCTCATTCCAGCCCCGGGCGGCGGCTCTCTCCGTCAGCAGCAGCGCCGGCGGCGGCGCGGGCGGCGCCTTTAACGAGCCCCATGGGCGCGCGCGACTCTTTCGCCCTGCGCACGCGCGCCCCCCCCCGCGCCCCCTGGCGGCCCCTTGGCGGCGCTGCAGCCGCGTCCCCTCCCCCGCCCCTGCCCCGCGCGCCCCCTGCCGGCACAGAGCGGCTCGCTCACTCACCGTGTGGGCAGGGCTGTACCTTGCACGCTCAGGGGCTCTTGCACACCCGCTGTGCTGGCAGAGTTGTGCTTTGCACACTTAACTTGCTGGCAGGTACTTGCCTTGCACACTCACACTCTCCATGCTGGCAGAGCTGTGCCTTGCACAGTCATGGTGCTGGCAGAACAGCGTGTCTTGCTCAGTCTCTGCTGGCAAGCACTTGCCTTGCATGATCACCGTGCTGGCAGGGTTGTGCCTTGCACACTTGGTGTGTTGGAAGCCGTGCGGCTGGCATGCTCACCATCCCAGGGCCACCAGGGCTTGCACATCCGCCTGGCTGGAGGCATCAAGGTGTGCTTGCTGCCCATGCCAGAGGCCATCGGCACTGGGCGCTCCTCCCAGCCTGGCTGCAGGGTGGGCTGGACACTGGACACCAGGTGCTGATAACATTGGGTTATCAGCCCCTGGAGGGCTCCCAAAGCCCTGTGCAGCCCTGGCAGGGGACACGTGGCCAGCTGAGGATGTCCAGGATGAGACCCCGCACTGATCCTGCTGCCGTGTCCTCCTGGTATCCAGCAGCCAAGGGGTCTTGGTGCCTCTGTACCAATGTGACAACTCTACCACAAAACTCATTCATGGTACTGCGGAATGCAATCTTCTACTGTACTTTTGAGCAGGGTTGAACCCTCACCCAACACAGACTGTGCCGATGCCTCCACAGCCTCTGCTCTCCCGCGAATGTTGTCCTGTGGCAGGAATGGCAGGGACGCAAGGACAGGTGTTCCACAGAGGAACACCAGCAGACTCTACATCTCGGTTAGGGATTCAGAGCCTGCAGACACAGCTGTGTTGGGTCAACAGCCTGTTTCACATCAGAGCCACATTCCCTGCCTCTGCAGGACTGGCAGAGCCGTGGTGGCTGCTGTCCTCCAGCATTACAGTCCCTTCTGGCTCCTGGCATCTCTGAAGTTTGCCAGTGAAAGAAGCAGTTCATGCCAGGAGTAGTGGTTGGGCTTCAGCCCTGTGAGCAGGGGCATCTTGAGTGGAGGCTGCAAATGCCCTAGGTTTGTGCTTGAGGGAGAGGAACTGCTGAGCCTGTCAGCAGTTGTAAGGTATGCAAGTGTAAGCGGTCCTTCTGCTCGCACTCGCTGCCCTTCCATGACACCATGTCCAAGCAGGTCCTGACTTTATGTGATGTGAGGCCAGGAACCTCATAATTCCCTCAAGGTCATGTAAGTGGAAACATCCTGTAACTCCCTGTTGAGTCGCTCTGCCTCTTACAGATACTCAGGGTTTAAATAATCTGGAAACCCTCCTGCAGCAGGTAATTTAGAAACATAATAATGATTAATTAAAAAAAAAAAAAAGATATCCTTAGGGATATTGAGTCTTATCTTCTATTTGTAGGTGCCTGTGTGCCTTCCACAATGCTCAATTAAAAAGAAAAATGAATAATCTTTTTCCAGCTGGGGTGGGGCCAAGAGGGAAGGGTATGAGATGGTCTAAGTGCCCTGGCCTCCATTTGTCAGGTCTACCCATTTGCTGCAGTGATTGCAGTGAATCGGAGAAGTTGTTTTTCCCATGCTCGGTGCTGCTGAGAGGCGAGAACCTTACGTGCTGGCTCTTTGTGCTGAGTCACGGCCGCTTGCTGCCTGCGCAGTCCTAACACCAAGGGTGTTTCTGTCTCTGATTCGCATCTTCACAGCACGCTGGGCTCAGAGGGGGCTATCAGGGCTTATTGTGCTCCGACTGCCTGTGAAAATGAAATGTATGTTGACTTCAGTGGAAGAGAACTCTCTTTGACTTGCAAATGTGTGCATTTGGTTTCAGCTTGTGAGGATTGGAGCTAGCTGAGCTCTAATCCTCCCTCGAGTGGCAAAGCTGCATGGAGAGTCAGAGCTGCTGGGGCAGGTTTGCATGAGCCTTGCTCTGTCTGCTCAGTGCAGCCCTGGGTATTGCCCGCTGTCCTGCTGTTACCTGTACCAAGAGGGTACAAGCATTGCTGGGAAAACCCTTGTGTAACGCCCAGCTCCCTGCTGCCATCTCCACGGAGAGGCTTCAAAGCAGGCAAGCTTACGAAACCCAGCTGGCTCTCTGGTCCAATGCCATGTGGGCATTAGCGGCCAAGCACTGGGAAGCAAGACTGGGGGCTGTGTCTGCCTGGGGCTTCCTTATTTAGGAAGGGGTCATCCTGTGATCTGTCAGCATGCAACAGCATCTGGAATGGTTTCAGAAAGATGGATCCTGTCTCCTTGCTGGAAACCATTTCGAAAGCTATTAGCCCATTTCCTTTTTTTTTTTTTCTCTTTTTTTTTTTTTGAGGTGAACTTGAACAGCCAGGTTGCAAAAGGGATCTCAGTAGCACTGTAATGGAATTAAGCTACTGCAGAATTTGAGTAATTATTTTCAGCTAGGACCATTATGGTTTTGCAACAGCCATCCTTAATCTGCATTAGGTGACTGAAATGAAGCAGTGTGTGGACAGAGAAGGCCCTGGGGACATCAGAATTTAACCCACTATAACCCAGTATTCACCACACAGTTGCAGTTCTGTGGGCGAAACCTGAGAAATCCCATCCAACCCTCTGTGGCCCCAGCTTGGTACAGCCATGAAACAAGCTGCAAAACTCACCTGCAAGGAAAATGAGCCCTGCGTTATGGATGAAGAAACAGATATGGAAGCTAAACACTTAATGCTTTCCTTCCTAAAGGTTTCCTTTATAATTTGATGTAAAAAATAGCATCTTGTTCATAGCTAGCAGCAGTGTGGGCTGACAGGAATGGGGGGGAACAAAGAGCCTGGACTGAGTTAGAATGGTAGGATAAATTCACAGATCCTTTTTCCCATGAACAACCCCCCACGAACAAGAAGTGGCCACAAGAGCTCTGCAGTAATTAAAGTCTACACTAGCCGTGAGCCTGCTGTGGGTCCAGGTAGGAAATCTGCCTACAGTGTGTCTCTCAGTTCCTCTTAGCCAGTACAAGAGCTATCACTGTGAGCTCATTCCTCCTAGGGCTGGGAGCACTCAGCTGTACCTCGGGACTCAAACTTCTCCAGAAGTTCCCGTAACATCTTGGTATTCCTGCAGCAGCATCCTTCATCCACCCAGGTCAAAACAGCATCTGCCCGCCAGGGCAGGGAGTGGAGGGTTACTGTACAGGAGATGTAACACAAAATGAGCGTCATGCTGCGCAGTGGGTGCTGGGGATGGATCTGCAGGAAGATCAAGATGTGTGTGAGGTGTGGAGAGCAAGGGCACCTGAACATGGCAGCCTTCTCCCAGTTGCTGGCATTCTGACATGGACATTCAGCCCATGTTCCTGGCCCTGCAGAGTGTTGGTGAGGAGAAGCTGGATGTAGATTTGATTCTTTCTTTGCAGTAATCTAGCTTACCAAGAAGATCCATGTGCTTCTACTTCTCCGAAGATAGACAGAATTCAAGAGTGATTTGCTGGGTTGGCTTATGATGTGCTGAGCATTTTCTCTTCAAGTACTGTGCTACCAAGCTGCTCTGGCTGTGCCCTGGGCCAGGGCAGGGAAGGCACTCAGTCGTATGACCACAGTCTTGAGGCCTGACTATGAGGAATCACTGCTGTTTTGCTCGAGGCTGTCAGTACCGGGGTCCATCAGCTGATGCGTTTAATTCTTGACCAGCCTTTGACAACAGATCTTCTAAAAGGTCAGAATGCAGTATGAGTGGCTGTGCCTGAACATCAGCTGGGTCTGGCCCAATGGTGCTTCCTGGCCCATGATTGCCTGGATCCAAAGGGAAACAGTGCCTGGAGAGCAGGCAAAGCCGAGCTTTGAGGTGACTGCAGAAAGCCATGTGTCACCATCCCTAGTACTTTGTGTTAACAAATGAGGGCAGGGAGTCCCTTTTGGTTTTGTCATCTTTAGATGAAGAAATAGTCCTGTTAGAGGATGCTCAGCTGATTCACATTCAGTCTTGTGTTCCCAGTGCATCTGTACTGCCTGTAGGAAGAGCTGCTGTTCCAGAATTGGACTCTAGCTGCTTGCGCTCTTAAGTTCAAATTCAGCTTGTTCCTTTCCTGACAACCATGGATTGGCTTGTAGCACTGGATCATTTATTTTACTGTTCCCAAAGCAGTGGTGATTTATTTGGAGATGTGTCTACCCTGGGAAAATTCTCTAACTAATTTAAAGTGGATATTTTTTAGCCAGTTTAAAAAGAGGCAGAAAAAAGCTGTACCCCTGGTTTTAGATGCCTCACCTGTTCCTATTGACCTGAAAAAACTACTGCTTCATGTTCATAAATCCATATTTTCCTCCTTCAAATGACTGTACTTTGTACTTATGCAGTTATTGATACTGTAGAAAGGGAAGGGCTTTGACTCTCCATGAGGTGACAAGATACCTTGAGACCTTTATGCAAAACTGAGACGGACCATTCCCAGTCCAGCCTGTTTTTAAAAACCTCTGGTGCTGCAGGTTTCATCTCTGTTTCCCTTTTTCCCTGTCTAGCATTCCCCTCCACAACCTCTGCTTGGAAGCCTGTTCTTGGAGTGGACATTTACCCCAGATTTGCACTTTAACGTTTCTCAGGAAAAAAATGAAACGTGGAGCCTGTCTGACAGAAGGTTCCCTCCTGCAGTTTCTCCCCTACATCAAATTACCAGGGGTAGTAACCCTGTCATAGGTAGTAATTCTATCAAGGGATGTCCACTGTGTCCGTAATGCTCCTGACCAGAGCCAGAGCACCTCACTGCTTTTCCAGATGAAGCAGGCAAGGTGGAGGGGAATATTTTTTAGAATGACTTATTTCTTCAGCCCATCTCTCTGCTTTCCAGTATTTCGGGCTGGGCTGAGCGTTCCATACTGGGTGGTGGGGGAAACCCAGTGCTCCTGTGCATCACTGCCTCCCTCAACTCTTGAATCAGATCCTCTTGAAACAGAGGCCAATTACAGCTGCCACCACTGCTCCTCCATGTCGATCCATCATACATGCAGCTGGAGGAATGAGGGAAATGGCCGCAGAGCTGCCTGCCTTGGTCAGAAGTCCATTTCCCCTTTGTTTGCGTGGAGCTTACCAGTGGATTGAATTAAACTCGGTGGCTGCAGCCCATGTTTCCTGCCAGGGGCTGTTGAGGAAGGAGAGGAGACAGCGAGGAAGGAGAGAGGCTGTTGAGGAAGAAGAGGGGACGGCGAGGAAGGAGAGACGCTGTTGAGGAAGAAGAGGGGACGGCAAGGAAGGAGAGAAGACAGTGTCAGCAGAGAGAGCCATTGGTGTTTTCCAGCTCCTTGGACCCCGCGGCCGGCGGCAGAGCCAAGGGCACCCAGGAGGTGCCTGTGCAGCAGAGCTGTCTGCGGGACCCCGTCCATCTCGTGCCAATGAGCCAAAATACCACCCTGGGGCCTCGTTCTCTCCGCTGGTTCGAGAATGCTGCACCCAAGCTGTGGTAGGGGAGGCTTACACTGGATAGCGGCAAGAAATCCTCCTCTGATGCAGTGGCGAAGCCCTTGCAGGGGCTGCCCGGGGCACGACGGGCGCCCCTGGCCCCGAGGGGCTCGAAAGGGCGGGGCCGGCGCCGGAGCCGGTTGTGAAGCTGGGCGCAGGATCGGGCTGGGTGCGGAGCCGCGTGCGGAGTGGGGCTGCGGTCAGACGGCACGAGCCACGCTGACCTCGCGGCTCTCGGGCCGCTCGTGTGCGCCACCCGCCCCGCACCAGATGGCGGCGCTGGGAGGGGTGCCAGCGCCCCCTGCTGGGCTGGGCAGAGCGCACGGCCCGCAGACAAAAGAGCACGGCGGCCTCTCCCTCCCACTGCGCATGCGCGGGCCCGACAGGGGCCTGGCTAAAGTGGGGGGGCGCTCGAGTCGCGCCGCGCACGCGCGCTGCCGCCGCGCCCCCTCCCCTCACGGCTCTCGGCGAAGGTTCGCGAGCGCGCGCTCCCCCCGCCGCCGCCGCCCCCGCCGCCGCCGCCCCGCAGGTAGGACCCGCGCCGGAGGGGCCCGCACTGGCCTCGCAGACCCATCGCGGGGCGCGTCCCTGCTGCAGCGCTGCGGGCGCAGGGTCCTTCTCGGTTTTCCTCCTTTTTCCCCCCATCTTTCCGCCCCAGTCCCCGCGGGGGGGTGAGGAGGGCGGTCGGGGCTGGGAGCGGTGCGGGCGTTACAGGGACACAGGGGTGCGTGCACGCCGCTGCCCCCGCCCGGCTCCGGTGCCGCGATCGGGCTTTGCGGGTTTTTCCTTTGCGGGTTTTTCTTTGTTTTCAGCCTAATCTCGCGGATTCGAAAGGCAAGTTTCCTTGGCGGGCGTTCCCAGGCGCTGCGCAAACTGCTGGGCTCGGGATCCTTCCCGCATCCCCTCCCGCATCCCCTCCCGCATCCCCTCCCGCATCCCCTCCCGCATCCCCTCCCGCATCCCCTCCCGCATCCCCTCCCGCATCCCCTCCCGCATCCCCTCCCGCATCCCCGGGGAGCGCAGGCGGGGTCCGCCTAGCCAAGAGGATTCTTTTCCTTTTTTAACCCCTAAAACCGCAATCATGTTGTTGGTGCGCGGAGGGCGGCTGCCATCGCCTCCGAGGGAGTTTCTCCTTCCATTTGCGGGTGGCTCCATCTGCAGCGAGAGGCTGTTCCAGCCCAGAAACGGGCTGCGGGATGAGCTGTCACCGCAGCGATGGGTGTGTGGCGTGTTCCCGAGCTGCTCTGCGTTGAGCTGCGTGTCTAACGTGTGTCTGAACGAGTGGAACAAAATTCCCTGTCCTGGTTCATTAATTTGTTGCTGAGCAATGGCTGCTGTCTTACATCTGATGAGGGGTTTTTTGCTTTTGCTGCTGGTACCTGCGCTTTGCAGCATCTGGTGGTTTTCTTTGTGCAGTTCAGATTTTTTTTGGATTTTTTTCTTTAAGATGGTAAATTAAAGGCGCTCTCACTTGGGCATTTACAGGCTGCTCTTGAGAGAAGGAATATTAATTGTCTCTAGAAATGAGTAATAGTCTAACCCACTTATTCCTTGTTTCCTCTTGATATGCAAAATGCTTGTTTTTTCCCCTAAGATGTGCAGCTGAGGAGAAAAATGAGGTGCTGGCTGGCTGACCTGCAGTACATGGAGGTTGTCCAGTCAGATAATTCACACCTTGCATTTTCTTATTCTTGCTCTAGATAGAATAATGATGTTGGGAAGGCTGTGGCATACTTCCCTGTGCTATCCCCCAGTGCCAGCGTAGGGTCGATGTACTGCTGAATGTCCTTGAAAATGAAGGTTTGTATTGAGGGCTTTGGAATTAAGATGCAGGTGGGATTTACTTTTGAGATCCAGCCATTGTGCTCTGGGGAAACATGATGCCTGTCCCACAGACTGGTTGCCTGGGTCTCCATCCTCCATAAGGCTTGACTGCAGCATGAGAGGATCTTAGGACAATTGCATCTTGAACATGTAGAGCTTAACATGAAACATCTGGTGAGCTCTGTTTGGTTTAAGAATTTATTAGTATGTGCATGGAGATGTCTTGTGCTGCAGGTCTGTTTTCATCTTGCACCCCAGAATGGCCAGAAGTTGACACTCGGGAAGTTGGAACTAGACCATCTCAGCCTGTTTCAGTGAGTGAAAGCGTGAAGCATGGTTGTCATCCTTGGAAGCCTTTAAAGGAAGACTCTGTTTTCTCTAAAGGGCTGTTTGTTCAGCCCTGCTCTGGAACAGCTCGCTGCTGATCCTTAGCTTTTGGGTGAACTTGTTGCAAAGGTACCATCTGAAGTGAACATGCGACACATCAAGATGTCGTGGTCACTGCCCAGGAGAGCGAGGCTGTCAGCTTCCTGTAAGGGGCAGGTGGCATGACAGATAAGACATGGACATTTATCCTTCATCAGCTGGGATTAGCTGAGATGAGTAGAGAAGTGGTAGGACCTCTGCGCCTTGTGGAGAGGAGAGGGGTCCAGTCCCTGCAGATGACGAGAGTCGTAGTATGGGCTTTGTGTTCCTCCTCCCTCATTACTGACCCTTTTCAAGTACTGTGTTAGGTATTTATGGGTCAGGTTTCTAATTTAATTGTTCTCACCTTGCATCTGTTACTTGGTGTCCTCTGCTTCGGGCCTTCTCTTTCCCAAGGCAATCCAGTCAAACTGTCCCATTCCCTCTCTGCTTAAATTGCCGTTGCAGCAGGGCCCAGGTGGACCAAGTAAACATTTTTATCTGTCCTTAACAAATAGTGCTGCAGCTTTCTAGGACAAGAGGGAATGGCATCAAGCTGCATCAGGGGAAGTTTAGATTGGACATTAGGAAAAACTACTTCTCAGAAGGGATTATCAAGCACTGGCAGAGGCTGCCCAGGGAGGTGGTTGAGTCACCATCCCTGGAGGTTTTTAAAAAGTGGGTAGATTAGGTGCTTGGGGACATGATTTAGTAGTAGACAGGTATGGTTGGAGCTGATGATCTCTAAGGTCTTTTCCAACCTAATGATGCTATGATTCTGCTTCTCATTTCCTTCCTGAAAATTGTGGGGAAGTCTTTCCCTGGCCAGGAGAGCAGTCCTCATAGGATAAAAATATGTAAATATATAAATGAGAGCCACTGCAGTGGCTCTTTCCAGGTTGAGGCTACCCCTGGTGTATCTCTTGAGGGACACTTGTTGCGTGCTGGTAAGGTGGGTGTCTTGATCTTCTGCTTCTCAGGCTCCTCTGTGTCGTTTCATAGAACAGTTCTTCTTTGCATCCTTGTGGATCTGTTCTGCATCACTGTCTTTTGTCAGGGTTTTACCAGCTGCAGGATTTGGAAGAGTTTTGGTACCACCTTGCTCCTTGTATGTGTGCTGGGGCGTAGCTGAGCCCTTCTTACCCTGTAGTGGCAGGGAGCAGAGCAGATTGGTCCTGGATGACGTTTATATCCTCATTTAGAAGTTGGGCTTTGCAGCCCCATGGGGCTGTTAAAACGGCTGGGGAAAGCCACGTTGAAAATGCTTTTGCGGTGGTGTCTCTGCTGTTTCTTCTGAGAGCCTGTTCATCAGCATGGGGGTAGCACATTGTCCTGATGTATAGCAACATGGCTGGAGCAGCTCTTCCCGTTGGGGTGTCTGTGCATGCTGGGCATTTGGCATCACCAAGTGAGATGCTGGTGCAGGGGTGTGTCTGTATCCAGGCTTTCAGACAAGTCCCTTTTGGTTTGCGAAGCATTGAAAATTAGATCATGAATCACTGTCTGAGGGGAAGTGCTGAGGGTGGTTGTTCCCCTTTATTCCTAGTAGGAACATTATTGCCAGAGGTGCACTCTCAGTTTGGATTATTGATCCCACTTGGAGAAGCTTAAGTGGTGGAGTGTCTGCTCTGGGTAGCATCACTCCCACTGGGCTTTTAGCATGAGCAGTCCTGATCCCAGGCTGTCCTTGCGAATTGCCCCAGCGTGTGGTGGCTGTAGCAGAAAATTGTGGCCCTTCAGGTAATCCCTTTGTAAGGTGAGCTGACCTGTGAGGTGCTGAATGGATCTGTGAATCTTTTGCAGCAGGATGGATCTCTGCCATCTCTACGTCAGAGCTTCATTTTGCACTGAAATCTGCTGGTTGTAGGCTATTTTCTGAAGTGCCTCTGGAAAACATACGCTGTTTTTGCTGGAGGAATCGTATCCATGTCTTTAGACTAGAGTGGATTTTCTTTGCAAGTCTGATGAGCCTTTCATTCTCCTCAGAAATCAATCCACTGATTTTTTATTTTTTTTTCCCCCCCCCCCCCCCCCCCCCCCCCCCCCCCCCCCCCCCCCCCCCCCCCCCCCCCCCCCCCCCCCCCCCCCCCTTTCACTCCCAGTCTGATTCATAAATGCAGTCATTACCTGTGGAGTGGCTCCTGGTTTCATTGTCTTTTCTTTAAATATCCAAGGAAAGGGAGCACCAGGCGATACCTTCTGTTAAGCTAAAAGGATTATTGCTGCAGTTGTGCTAATTATTTCCACCTTCGCAGCCTCCCCACTGTACCTGCCTTGACCTCTGTCCTAGAGCAGATCTGGTATCACTCTGTCCATCTTTGCTTCTGTGCCCACTCTCTTGCGTTGCTTTGGAGCCAGTGGTGGGGCCAGGCCATTAATGCCCTGGGAAAGGACGTGGGTCTGTCCTGTTGGCTGTTCAGCGTGAGTGTTGCTCCCAGTGAGCTGTGGCTCAGCTGTCTGTGGTGATGCTCTAAGGCACACGGGAAAGAAAGGCTGATGGGAATTATTGCAGAATGAGGTGCGGTCTTAGGCACAGATTATGAGTCCATAGGAAGCAGGGCTGTATTAAAGTCTGCTGTTCATAGAGAAGCTTCAGCACTTACAGAGAGGATGAAACCACTTGTGTTTGTGGTTTTGAATGCCGTGTGCGACAGAGTTGCCAGACTTTCTGCCACTTGTCAGCATTTCAGCTCATGACTGCCCATCAGCTTCTGCCCCAGGCTGTCTGCATAGAAGTGCCTGATGTTATTTCAGATGGATTTCATCAGCGTGTCAAGTCACTTGCTGCAGAATGAAATTCCTCAAGGTGTTTGTAAGTGGCTCAAAACCTGAAGGAGCCTCTCCTACGATCCCTGAACACGTCCAGCTCAGCGATGTGCCTATTTGTGCTGGCAATGGAGGTCTTCCATGCACTGGAAAGAAGTGTTTGCTGCGATGCCCTTTTGAAGTTGAAATTGGGGAAGTAAGGGAGATGTTCAGAGTGGTGAGATTATTCCCTGCCTAAAAATAATTTCATCTTTTATTTGACCAAAGCTTGATGTAGTTTGTGGGTCTTACCAGGGAAATGTGTGTCTTGCTCGCAAGCAGCTCTGCTTCTTTCTTTCGAGGGTGTCATGCACTTCATGTGAGTTTCCTTCTGCAGGGAACATGTCTGGCCAACAATGCATATTCCCACTGAGCTGCTGAGGGCAGACCAGGTGTGTCAAAGTCAAGATGTGAGGCAAAGTGATAGGCAGCTGTCTTACGTGGTTATGTTACAGAGGTGGAATTCACGTGCGCTCTGCAGAAGCTGTAGCTTGTGGTGTCGGACACCAGGTGTTAGCAAGCCCAGTACTGGGATTTAGTCCAGAGGCAGAATTGCCTTTTGTGGTTCATTTTCAGCTCCCACTTACTTTGAGTTCAAGGGTGGACTTTGCTTACAAATTCTGTTCTCTGAAGTTACCACTTTATATGTGGTTTTACCTGCTGCCTCATTAGCGTGACAGACGATGCTCCACGGAGCGAGCTGGAGGGGTTTGTGGAAGTAGCTTTCAACAACGGACATCACCAAATTGGACAGAAAGCTACATGCTTTTCTCTTGGCATCTTCCAGTGTAATAATGGAAAGCCTGGCAGGCATCTGCAAAGGAAAGTGGTAAATGATGCTCTTTGATAAGAAAATGAGAGTGGGTGCAAGTCCAGCAAAAGATCTACTGTTCAGGCTCTGGTATTTGTAGTCACTGCCAATCAGTAAGCAAGGGAAGAAAGTCGGAAAGGAGGGTGCCAAAATGACTGTTGGAGCTGATCTGTGGCTCTGGGCCGCGCGGAGAAGAGGCTCACAGAGTTTGTGGTCTGTAAGAAGGGCAGCTGTGACCTGGACGAAGCAGCCCACTACAATGCACCCAGGTTTTGATGTGTCCTGAATAGTGTGCGATCTTAGGCACCTGCCAGATCCAAATGCCATGTGTGCACGTGGTCATGTGGTCCTCTCTTCCGTCTGTTCTCATCAATCTTCGCTGTTCCTCTTCTTTTTCCCATCCATTCTAGATCTTGCTTGGCAGACCCAGATCTGTGTTCTGCCCTCTCCTCATGGAGGCAGCCAGTGCTTGCCTGGCCCTTGCTGAGAGCAAGACAGGGCTCAGGTCCCTGCAGGATGGACTGGGTTTCCAGCACAGGGGATCGATCCCTCATCTGCAGCACTGCTGAGCTGTCATCACTGCTTATCCTTATTTCATGGTTTTGTAGCCTGCTTTGCATGAGTGTTGCCTTTCCCCTGCTTCCGTGTTAGCCAAATTACCTTGTCAGCTCCTTCCTTCTCGTGGGCTCCTCCAGGAGAGAAGAGAGTCATGAATTCTGTTTAATGGGAAGGCACTTATTAATGCTTAATCTCTCAAATATGTCACTGCTTTTATTGTGCCTAAATAGAGTATGTTGTCATGGCTGTCGGAGGTCCAGGCTCAGCTCTGAGGCATGTTTCATTAGTTATTTTTGCTGATGTGCTTCCTTTATGGAGTCAAAAACCTCTTCCTGACTTTGTTTACTCTGTCAACATCCAAGAGCCTCTTGGTGCTTAAGCTCTTGAGTGGAGGAATCCTGGACTGTGGCTGTAGCAGTGTTTGCAGATGGGAAGCCGCTTACCAATGCTCCTTGCAGAACGGCTTGCAGCTGCCTGGATGAAATGGGAGAACGTCCTCCGTAGCAGAGGGCTGTGGGCAAACCTTGGTGATGCTGAAGGGAGCTCAATGTGAGTAAAATGAATTAGAACTGAGTCAGGATTGCTAAGCATTACAGTCCTGTAGTCTGTGGAGAGAGAAATGCCCTGAACCCTTCCTGTCTGTAAAAATGTGCAGTTCTGTAAGGCAAGTGAATTGTTGGGCTGTGGGAGAGTTTGCTTTGCTGCTGCCTGCTGTTGGTATGAGACCAGAAGCCAGTATCTCCCAGTAGCAGTCCTCCATTCTCTGCTTCCCTCGATAAGGAATGACAAAGCACTGCGGCTCTAGGTGTGGTCAGAGCCTCACAACTAGTCTGTTTCTGCTCATGGACTGTGATAAAAAGCAGCCCTGTTTATTCCAGCCTTTGTATTAGTGATTTGGAGAGAGCCTGTGACTGTTTCGGACGTGAATGGATGCCTCGTGACCTGAGACCAGGAGCGGTATAATTTTAAGCAAGAAGTAAGATTCTGAAGCAGGCCATCCCTTTATACGTATCATACTTGTGGCAGCAGAGCTGCATTTAGAGCTGAAAGGAGATGCAGTCAGTCTCCTCAGGGATTCTACCTCATTTATTTTTAACAAATGTACTAGATAGAATTGAGCCTGAATTCCTGTACTTGGAACAGTCCAAGATTTGGACAGTTTCCACTCTTCAACCCTGTGGAAAGGAAGATGGGCACCAGCTGGGCCTCCAGCTCATTCCTGGGGAGGTTGAAATGCACATGGATTCTGATTTTTAAACTTGCCTCTCCTTTAGCCTTCGAGTTGGGAGTAGAATAATGGTTTTAAACTGGCTGAATTTATGGTCTAAGTTCCCGAGTGGGTTGCCACTATCCGTGCTGTCTGTAGCCACTTCTGTTGTAAATCTGCTCATTAGCTCAGTAAAACTGGGATCAAGGCAAGACAGATTGCTACCTGATTGTCATCCCGAGTGGCCCAAACTGGGCAAAGACCAGCTGGAGCCAGACATTCGAGTGCTCAGTAGGGATGTGTTTTGTGTGTAAAGATTTATATTTGCTGTTCATCCTTGAAAATCCTTGTCTTGTGCCTCAGCATAGTTCAAACTGTGCTCGCTGCTTATGAAGAATAAAGGTACAAATGCAGCTTCTGTTGGGCTTTTGTTGTTTTAAAAGCAAGAGCTCTGGCTCTCAAATTCTGGTAACTTTTGCTGAGTATCAGGAGACGCTGCAGTTTCCCACCACACCTCCCCGCTTGCTGTCCGTGGCATGGTGTGAAGCACGGAGCTAAGCCAGACACCGGCCCCTTGACTAAGTGCTGGCAGCTCACAAGTGGTCCCGTCAGCCGCTCCCTGTGACAGTGGCCACAACTGCCTGCTGCTCCACGTGGTGGGAACCTGTGCCCACCCACTTCCTAACACTTGCTGACCTGTCTGGCTCGTCCCAGTCCCTGCCCTCTCCTCAGGAGTCAAGTGCAGCGCTCATTCTCCGGCTGTGCTGTCCTGATGATGTCTTTTGTCTTGATCTCCTCCAGATTAGGAATGTTTTTCTGCATTTATCTTCTTATTGCCCTTTCTGATCTAATAAAAAAAATGCTACTTTTATTTTTTAACCATTTTTTTTCACCATTGTGAACATTTTGAGGGAACATTGTGTTTTCTACTATTATGTAATAACATGGGAGAGAGATGTAAGTGTAGCAGAAACGCTTGATGAATGCCCTATTGTTTGTGTCTTTTGGCCTTAGGCAAAAAAAACAACAACAAAAAAAAGATATTTGGGAAATGCATTCTGACTTTTGGCCTCATCTGAAGTGTCCGAGTCATGAATAGCAAAAACAATGCAGAAAAGCTAAACAGAAGCTAAAATCGCTTTCCCTGAGCCCTGTCTTGCTGTGTAGTGACTGCTGGGTGAGGACAAGTCCCACTGAAGCTCCGGAGGCTTGTGAGATCTGGTGTGTTTATTTCTGTCTAGGGTAAGAAGCCAGTGTGTCCAGAGCGCATGTGTCTCCTTGCACTGCCTATATGGACAGGTTGTCCAGATGGGGCAGCCTGCTGCGTTCCAGTGTTCAGCTGCCTTTGGGATGCTAGAACTGGGTGCTGCATGGCCAGAAGGGTGTTTGGTGCCTGATTTGGGTATCAAGTGGCTAAAAGTAATGGCTTGGTGAAATATGCGCTGTGACAAACTGTGTGGTGATGGTTTGTCACAGGGGTGCAGAGACACCCATGATGCCCCCACAGTGGTGAGCTGAGATTTTCCAGGTGAGCTGGTAGTGTATGTTCCTTGCGTGCATGTGTCTGAGACGTTGACCCTGGGCTTCTCGCCACTGCCGAGTGTGGCGAGCATCACTGCTACACCTGGCTGCCTGCACACCCTGTCCGTTTCCTCTCTCTTCCTAGTGGCAGCAGTGAGAGCCTTTCTGCTGTAGCCTGCTGGAGACCACCTCTGCATCAGCAATCTCTGCAGTCAAGAAAGCTGCAGACTTGGATCCTGTAGAAGCAAAATGGTGCTCTCTAGGAAAACTCCCCTAACTCTACTTCTTCCTTAGGGCAGGCTTTCTGTTGCTGCAGGAGCAATGCCAGCCACAGTGGTGTGGCAGTAGCTGGAGCAGATGGTGCTGTTATCATCGTTTTAATTTCTATCCATGTGTTGAAACAGCTCAAAATAACTTCAGAAGTGGAGGCCCAATCTGAGAAGATACCTTGAATGTTTTTCTTGCCCTGGGAAAATCTCCTGCAACATCAGTCCCTCAGTGCTTTGCTGCTGTTGTCCCAGCCACTCTGATTAAGATCACTCGTGTAGTCTGGAGCTATGGCATGAAGAATCTTTTGTATTTAATATCTTCATTACTGGGGCAGCCTTGAATGTTCACAGAACTTCTGTCATTATGCAGCAAATGTTGTCAGCACTGTGAAATCAAAGAAGAGGGAGCAGCTGAGATCAAAGTAAGCAATATACTCACACCTTGTATCTTGACGATGTGTTTTTCAAGCTGGAGGCAGCACTGGGAGGAGCTCAGGGTGCAGCTTGATGGTGGCTGGTGCTGGCATGGCGCTGGCTTCCTGTGCTTTCCTGCTCTGTGATGCTGGTGCTCCAAAGCACCAGGGGAGGGATGATCCATAGCACCACTGTCACACACAACTGCTCATAAGTGCTTCCGCTTCTGCTGGTTTAGTGCCTTGAGCTGCCTCCCAGTTGGGTGCTGGAACAGGACGTAAGGAATACGGGTGCGACCAGGCAGTGAGGTCTGAGCCTGGCTTCTTGAATGCAGCCTTGCTCTGCCCCGTTTCTAGGCAGGGCCTCTCTTTGGGTCTTTGCACAATCAGAACATTGCTGCTCTGAGACCACGGCATCTGTGGTGCTGCATGGTGCACAGACACGTTACCATCTTGGTTAGCAATAGAAGGTGTCCAGAGCTTAGGGTCTGTTCACAGGTGTAAGCAAAGTTTCCTTCTTATTGAATTCTTCTAATTTATAAGGATTCTGTTTGCACCCTGCTCTCTCCTTTTCAGTTTCAGCTTCCTTCGAGACTAGCACCAAACAGCAGCGTCGTCTGCCTTTGCACATGGGGAGAGAGGCTGGTGCACAGCTGGCTCACTGCTTGCACTGAGGGCAGCTGGCTAGAGCAGCTTCTGGGAGGAGCAGAATGTGGGTCTTCCCCAATGCAGGAAGCCTTAATCCTGCTTCCGTGTCCCTGGGTGCCCTGGCTCTGTGCACTGCAGCAGAAGTGGATGGTGACTGGTTTCCACTGCAGCAAAGAAAGAAAAGATTTGTGGGGCCGACAGGAAGGTGGCTGAGCACTGCAGAGGTTCGTTCCTTGTGGTGGACTCTGCAATTTTTGCGCTTAAATGCAGAATATTTAACTTAAACTCTTCAGTGCAGAGTGCATGGATGATTTGCACTATGCAGATGGCTCAGAGCTTGTGTTTGATCCTGTTTTCACTCCAGGTTTCAGACATTTCCCTAGCCTGTGGCTCTGGTGCACCAAATGGATGCCATTGTATGTGTGCTGCTGCAAAAGCCTGCAGAGAAAGGGAATCTGCGGAGCTTTCGTTCTCGTGCTAGCAGTCATCTCTGCTGGGTCCTGCAGCACACGGCTGTGCTGCAAAGCAGGAGGTTGTAAAATGGAGATGGTGCTGGAGAGCTCGTGTGAAGATGAGCCACAGAGCTGCTTTCAGGGAGCAGCTGGCAGGCTAAGAGGTTTTGGTAATTTTCAGCATTTTGATAGAATTGCATTTCAGGAGCACCGTCTAGGAGCCTAAGAAGGGTGTGAGCTCAGGGCCCTCCCAGACTGGCAGGAAAATGGAAATGATCCTGTATCTGCCAGCCTTTCCCTGCCCTGGGATGTGTTGTGATACCCACTGGAGCATGAAGTAAGTCCTCTCAGATTGTTTCTGACCTCATATTAATGAAGAAGGTTGTGATATCCATGAAGAACTGCTGGCCTCACTCAGAATCTTGCTTGTGGTACATTGCAAGCGTCCACAAAGAAGCTGAGACCTGCCCAGCTCCTTTTTCCACTGACCTTACTCAGCTCCTTATCGCGGAAGCATTCTTTGTAATTGTTCCATGTGTGTGACAGGGGAGCCGGCAGCTCACAGTGGGGGTGCAGATCTGGTTCTCTCTCTTCAGGCGATGCCATCTCTCAGGAGAGTAGTTCTTCCCTCCTGATGGGGTAGTTTACCAGCCAAGGAGACCGAGACTTCTGCTAGGGTTGAACACTGTTGTGCCGTCAGCTGTCCTGATTCATTAGGAATAATTTAGGAATTGGGAATCATTTCGGGAGTTTTTCCCCTCTCCCCATCCCGCCATTACTTTTCTGCTGCTGCTGGAAGGTAGCTTGCTAACATGTTGGCTTGTGTGCTGTGTTTCCTTCCCTGCTGTACTCTTTCTGGCGGCAGCAGGGAGGCTGGGGAAGCAGCTCCTCCTGGGAACTGGAAAGACTGTCCGAGGCCTTTGCCGTCCTGCCACGTGCGCGGTTCCATGGCAAAGCCTTGGAAAGGCAGTGTGGAGGAAGTGTTAGGCTTCCACCATTTTCTACTAAGGGAATAATGACTGGTACAAGCCTGCACGCTGGTTGAGCCTGCCTTAGACCTGCAGCAGCAGGGAAGATGTTCTGATTTCCAGTGGGCTGGGCTGAGCCTGGAATGGGAAGAGTCAAAGAGAATTAGCTGGTAAATAAGATCTCCTGCCTTCTCTTTGATCTGCTCTGCATGTTCAGCTGCTTAAAGGCTTCCCAAGCAAGCAGGATTTTGGGAGAGGAAGAATTTATCCACCCATAGACTATCTCACAGCTCTGCGAAATGTGCAGCTGCAAGATGCTCTGGGGGGGGGCTGGGAAGAAATCCAAAGGTAGCCTGATAAATCCCTGCTAAAGAGGCTTCTCTTCCTTCTATTCACAAAGAGCCTGCTGGACAGACAGGGCAAGCTTTACAACTACTGTTGCTTCTTTTATTTCTGCCTTGTAAGCCCCTGTGATCAGAGCTTTAATCTAGCTAAAGTTAGTGGCCTTAGAAACAGCCTGATCTTTCTTTATGGCATGGAATGAGGAGGGGGATCTGAAGTGCTGGCACCACCCTGGCCAAAGTCACCGTGAACACCCCTCCTGTAAGCCCACAGTGAAATCTGGGGCGGGTGGGCTGTGCTGGTGTTGTTGTGGGAGGACAGCTTTGACTTGAGTCAGATAAGGCAGGCAAAAAAGTAAGAAGAAAGGTAGGAAGGATTGAAAAGACTGAGGAAGCTACTGACAATAGAGTAGATGCTGCAGCAGGAGAGGTGAGGTAAGGTAAGGTCTGTCTGCCCCTGTGTTGTGTAGTTCTCTCAGGAGCTTCCTCTGGTTTCTGTACTCGAGCATAGGTCCAGAGAGCTCACCCTGAAGGAGAGCAGTGCAGCTGGAAGCATGCAGGTCATGGTGTCTGTGCAAGCCCAGCTTCCATGGTGGTTTGTCTCCAGCCTGCTCCTGACAAGCCTTTTCATCTCCATTCCTGTTGCAGGGAAGGTGGGAAAGCGATGTTTTTGGAAAACCACCTTGTACTTCTGTCAGCAGCAGTTGATGCAAGATTTAGGGTTAATACTTGTATACTGCAAACCACTTGTGTGTGTTCCCTCAAGTTCTTCGAAGGGGCCACATTTGTGTTGCCCTTTTATTTGGACAGAGAAGAGACATGCACATAAAACCATTTCTCATCTCCTGAGTCCAGCTCAGGCAGCGGGTTGTGTGCCTGGATAATCTGGTCTCCTAATTGCCACCCTGCTTGGAGTCAGCTGCTGAGCTGGGCCTAAGCTGATTTGAGATGGCAAATTCTGTTAGTCTAATTCTCAGCAATGCTGAGGAACTTGTCAGCACGTGAGCATCCCCTGGCTTTTCTCAAGCCCCAAGTGTGCCCTGCAGCCCTTTGCTGGCTGTTGACCTCAGCAGTTGTGTCACAGCACTTTGGAGAGGTTTGGTTGGTAAAGGTTCTTTACTGCTGGTGCTGTGGGCTCTTGTGTCTTTGGACCTGGTTTCTCTGTTCCCTTTCGATGATGTTTGTACAGAGTCATAGCATCTCATTGCTTGGGGCTTCCTTGTTCTCAGTGTCACCACTCTCCCTTTTCCCCACGTCCTTCCCAGGGCTGGTACCATGTCGTCAGCTGGTGTGGAAACTTGCCAGCTCTTGGTAACCTTCAGGTCCCACATTGGTGTTCATGAAGCTGGTGTGTCCACTGTGGCTGTGCCAAGGCTCCTGCCTCAACGCTCTTCTGTTATGAACCCAAACCCATCTCACATCTGTGTGAAAGGTGTCCTGCCCCAGGGAAATTTGTCAGAAGTTCCAGGCCCTGGAGGAGTTGCCTAAACTACAACATGGAAAAAGTGGGGGGAAAAAAAGAAGATGCGTTTTGGAGACTGTTTCATTTTTGACTCCCTACTAGTCTTCTGAGAAGCGTTTGTCTGTCTTTGAAACCTGAAGGAAGCTTTTCCAGCCCTTAGACTAGATAACTTGAAACTCCGTGTAATTTCCCAGCTCACTGCAGATCAGGCAGTGCTTGCGATTAGTGAGATCACCATCCGTATTCCTTCCTCTGTCAGCTTCTCGGAAAAACAGCACTTGGAGAAGTACACAAAGGAGATGAAAAGGTTGCTTATGAATTATGAACAGCCTTTCAGGCTGATGTTATTTCACAGGGTTGTCACTCTATTTTAATTAATTTAGATGGAATGATGCTTTCTTTAAAACCCTGTTTGTGTTTGATCACCTTTCAGAGGTAACACTTGGATAGCTCATGTTTGTTGGATTTTCATTTTCAAGTAACAAGAGCGCTGCTTACTGCCCTTACTATTAAATAATGGAGAGGGCAGATGCTGCTGCAGATGAGCACCAGACCCAATAGCCAGGAGGCTTTACCCTGCTTCTGCCTGGAAATGGGCTGGGTGGTTGCTTGGGTGTTTGGTGGCTGGTGGCAAAGGCCCAGTGATGAGTACCAGAGTATGCGAATCCAGCCAGTATCTCTCAAAGCACTGCGCCTTCTGCTGCAATTTCTCATTCTTCTGTTTTCTTACCAATGTGTGGCTGGTAACTCCCGCACCCAGCCGCAAACAGATCTGCCAATGCCTTGCTTGTTCTGGGATCTGTGCCTGTGTAAATTGAGTCATCAGTCCCCAGACTCGTGATCTCCGGGGCTGCGCAGTTTGAATTGCTGCAGATTGAGACTACCTCTTCTTCTGTGATCAGGGATAATCCCATGGCTGTTCAGAGCTGGCAACTGTCAGATTGTGTTCTGTTATCCTGGGGCTATGGTCGTAGCCCTGCGTGTTTCTGAGCTGGGGTGGGGGCAGCTGCTGACCTGTTTTCTTGAGGAGCATCATGGGAGCACTCCTGTCTTGGCACCAGGAGGGTGGTGGGATACCTTTTCCTGCTCCTTAGTGACAGTGCCAACACTACTGTCTGGCACAGGACTGAGTGCACCGCCGCGTGGTTCCTGGCATCTGCTTTCGTTCCCCTCTGTGCTCTCAATAGGAGACACTGTTGTTTTCAGCCCTGGTTTTATTTACCTTTTGTTGCAAATAAATCTTTTGCCAAAGGATGAAGACTTCAGGCTGCCCAATTTAATGTGGGATCTAAATCTAAATTTTTCTCTTACTGATCCGAATATCAGTGCTGTTGATGGCTGTTAGGGGTTTGTGTTATTTCACTTAAGGCTTTTCCTTATTAGATATGTAGTCCTGCGTGCTTTGGGGTGCAAATTGCTATTTTGGATTTTAGCCCCTAGCATTTTGTACAACACAGGCCTGCAGGTGCTGTTCTGGGGCTTTGTTTCAGCCATGAAACGTGGCTCAAGTGCTGTGAGAGCTGTTCCAGGTTATGCCAGTGTTGATCTGAGCAGGCTGGGTGGTGAAGTGCTCCCGGAGTCACCCAGTGGGCAGAATGCCATGAGCCACCCCGTGCTCTGTGTGCTCTGTCGATTGATCTACGCACACCTCCTGCCTGCCCCAGTGACAGCAAATGGGAATTTCTGCTCCTCTCCAGGCTACACTGCTCCAAGGGCAGGGATGGCAGTGGCCACCTCTCAAACCAGCTGGAGGCTTGGAAGCCACTGGGAAAGCAGGTCCAGGCTTGGGAGTGGAATACTCTGTGAGCCGGCATGCATCCCATCTGAACACTGGTGGGGATGGCAAAGCAGTTGCGTGCAGTGGCCGGAGATGACCAGGCTCACGCCAGCTCAGCTCACCTCTTAGACAAACCAGATTTGCTCCCAAGGCCCTAAGGGGGTTGCACACATAGAGCAAACCCAGTGATCTTGGTGGGCTGAGCCTGTGCTGCTGCTCTGGAAACCAGCCTGTTTCGACTGCTCCTGGCAATAAAACCTTTGCCCCCTGCTCGCATGTGTGCTGTGCCTCGCACCTGGTGTGCCTTGGTGCGCAGCGTGAAATGACCGCTCTGTGTGCCTCTTCTCTGGAAAGGCGGGCTGTAGGTTTGAAAACTGTGGTTTGGAGGACCTGTTAGGAATGGCATAGGTTGCTGCTTTTTAGATAGTGTCCCTGGCCGAGATCAACAGTCCTGCTAGAAATGGATAAGGTTCTTGGGAGGGTTTGTGCTTTATCTGCTGTGCAGGTGGTGCTGCTGAAGTTTATCTCGGCACAGCTTTCCTTGGCGTCATTTTTCATGACTGAAACATTGCTTCAACATGGGGCTGCTTTTACATTTTTTTAGGACGTTTTTCCCTCCTGCTTAATGTTATGTTTTTCCCCAAGAGGAATTTTACCTTCCCCGACTCGAAAATGAAACAGGATTATCATTACAGATCTTTTTCAAAATTCATAGCAGTTTTTCAAATGCACAGTTTTCAGACCATCTTTGTTTAAGAATTCTAATCTAAAATGTGCAGTTCTAATAAGGTTTAAATTCTCTTTATCCATATTAATTTATTACCTGAGTGAAAACGCAAAGCTAAGACTTTCCCACTAGAATAAGAAGGGGTTTGCATACGGGCAATTCAGTTTTCCTTCTAGATTTCAGCTGGACAGATCTGTCCCACAATCGTGTCCATCCTCAGTTCAGTTTTGATTGAGCAGTTCTTTTAGCTGGTGTCTGCAAAGGATGAAAAAGAAGGAGGGAGAGAAGGACGTTCAGTATCTGTTGGAGAGGCATAAAATATCTTTAGAGATGCTGTTTGGGGCAAACAGAGACTGTGGTTTTATGGTCTGGGTATTTCAAATTCTCCTGGGGGAGCTTAGAATTAGCGGTGCTGGTGGCTCACCCATTCTGACCCATTGAGTCACTTTGTGTGCTTAAAGTTATTTATTTGCTTATCTGGCGCTAATGAAATGTTGTCAGCCCTGTTGTAATGGGTTTAATTCTCAACCCTGCCAGGCCTTGGAGGGCAAGCTGCAAGAATTGCTTCAGGAGCTGCAGTGCTTGGAGAAAGGCCTCTGTTGAGTGGGCATTTCTTCAGCTGCAAGCAGGGTGCTGTGGGAACTTTGTGGGAGCTAGATTCCCCATCTGCCCCTTGGCTCCTGCCAGTTTGAGGAGTTTTTGTTCTCACCACTGACTGCTGCATGCCGTGGCTCAGGCATGGCGTGACTGCTCCTGTGCCTGCCAAGCTGCAGGCACGTGGAGGACACTGCACTTTATCTGCTGGGAGACGCTTCTGCTCTCTGCAGCAAACTGCAGCCCCCCCCAAATCATCATGTCCAAATAACTAAGCTGCAGCCAGGTCTCAGGTGCTCTCAAGGTCCCATTTTTGATGGATCTTTGTGGCTTTTCATCATGTTTTTTTTCATGTAACAGAAAAGACAGCTTTATGTCTCTCTTGTCTCTGAAAAATTAATGGCTACATCCTCTGGAGCACGTCTGCAGTCCTTCAGTTTTGAGGCTGTTGAACCCTGTGATGCATGGAGCTCAGTGAGAACGGGATCTGCATGTCCGGCTGTGAGAAGTGCAGTGTTAATGGCTGCCTCACAAAGCTCAGGCAGGCAGCAGGATTGTCAGCTTCTCTGGAAAGCAGCCGGCTGTTTCTGAGTGCTGAGGAGACCTGGCGCTGGCAGGATGATGGCAGCCACACACACCCGCCAGCAGATCCACTGCCTCTGCTGAATCATGGCACTCTGCTCTTGTGCCAGGGCTGCACAGATGCCGAATGCTCTGTTTGGAGGACAACAGGAAGGTCTGGCTGTGTTAGGTGCTCCATGCACAGCCAGCAGATGAGCCGCTGGCACAGTACGCAAGCTCACTCACTGCTGAGCTGCGAATTGTCTCTGGATAGTGTCCCAGGAAAATCTTGTCCAGAGGCAAGAAAGGACTAAATGTGTCTTCCTGGGGCGGGGAGTGGGGGGGAAGATAGTAATTGGGAAGACGGAAAAGGAGGCAGAATGAGGAACGCTAAGCAGTAAAGCCTCATTGCAGTCCAGCGCAGTGGATTTGTGAGTGGTTTGCCTCTGGGTCTGCAGTTGGGAAGCATCTAGAACTACAGCGAACAATAAATAAGTGTAGATGTTTAGAGAACTGAGTGGGGCTCATTTTTGTGAATGATTTCCTTTCAGGGCAAGTTCTTCAACTCAGCTTGGTACAGTTCTGTCTAATGGCTTTGTAGCTGTCCAAGGCAGAAATTAAATTGCACAGTCATCTTGCTAAGGCTTTAAAAAAGCCAGCTGAGAGATCTGGTTGCTGGCAACGGAGTTTCTCTTGCATAGTTGCATATATCCAGCTAATGTATTGTGGCAAACAAACCCACATGAATTCACTTTGGTAACCTGAGCTTCATTGCTGGGTTCATGCCTTCCTGATGGTCATGGCAAATGTGTGATTACACTAATAGCTGGTTATTAATCACTGCCATTGGCTGTAATTATAACAGCAATTAGGAAGTCAACTAAAAGCAATGTCTGCCCAACCAGCGTGGGGAATAAGGAGAAACACAGTCCCTGCTCCACAGAAGCAGGTAATGTTTGTTGGCCACTTACTTTCCTTTTGCAGATAGAGGCAGGTTAGGAAAATGACTGAATTTTAGGAGCTTTCTGCTTCCACTCTGGTGTCCAGAGCTATTTACAGTGCCTCGCTCCATGCCATGGGGTCGACTCTCTGAGCACTGCAGGAAGGATTCAGGGCAAGCAGCCATGCTGGCCACTTAGACCCACAGCCAAGCGAGACCCTCTTCTTTGAGAGTGCCTGGCCCAAATCAGTCTCTGAAGAGCGCTGCTTTGCCCCTGTATGTTGCTCTTGGATTGCTTTTGAGCTGATCTGTGTATCGTCACTGGCTGAATCGGCCAGTGCAGAGCTTGGGACGCACAGTAGCAGTATGGCTGCACTAGGCATGCTGCTCCTGGTGACTGCTGGTGACAAAGCAGTGGCCAAGCAGTGTCCTGTGTGCACCTGGATGGACTGCTTGAACACCTGTGAAAATTTGATGTTGCATCTCAGCAGAAGTTGCCTATGTTCTTGTTCTGATGGGTGCTGTGACTGGAACATGCTTTTGCTTGTGCAGGAGCAGTTAAACCTTCCTTTGTCCACAAGGAACGTTTGCTCCTTCGTATGTCTTCTATAAAAAATCCATGTTTCCTTTTTGTTGATGCCCATTGGTGATGTTTCTTCTGTCCTTTGAGCATGGGTTGCTGTGACCTGTGCCCAAAGATTGGTGTAGCTCTGCTGAAGAGCAGTGTCTGGCTGCAGCAGCCCTTTCAGATCCCTGTTTGGCCTGTTACCACCCCCTTCTCACTATCCTCCTCTATTTGGTAGCTGTGGACAAAACACACTCCTGGTGGATTTGGAAGCGCTAGCGTTAGATGCTCTGGAGAGTGTTTCAGGGCTGGTGTGAAATCCAGTAGGTAACATGTAAGCTGTGAGCTTTGCTGAGCAGTGGTGTGATTCCAGGACTCAGCAAAGGGAAAGCAGATAGATTCTTATGGTGGCCAAAACAGTGGTTGGCTGTTCTTGGCTGTTGGCTTGCAATAGGATGTTTAATGCTCCTGGAAACTGGCTGACACGCCGAACTGGTCTTGAGGAGCAGCAGATGGGAGCGCACCAGCTGGGCTTTGGAGGAAGGCTCGCTGTGTCAGGTTTTGCCTAATGGGTGTTTGGTTTTACTCTTCTCTCCAGGTAACATTGCTGAGACAGCGGAACAGTGTCAGAACGTTACCATAATGGAGGATCATGCAGCTGGCCAGGAGAAGCACGTCCCATCAGGTGAGCACCTCCAGGAGGAGTTGGTGTAAAGGACCAGCCCTGCCAACTGCTGAGAGAATGACCCAAGTGTGGGAGCAGGGGTCCTTGGGGCAGCCAGGAGGAGGCGATGTGTGTGTCTGGAAGGTTCCCTGGATCAGCTGGCTGCAACTGGTGGGTAGTGGGTAGCCACGTGATGCTCTGATGTTCACAGTCATAGGAAGATCCTGCTGTTTGATACCATTGCCCAGCAAGAGCAGAACAGCCCCCAGTGTCTGGGCCAGCGATGATCTTGCTGCTGCAACTTTGCAAACTTGTGTTTCTGTGTTCACTCCAGTTCAGTATAAAAATACAGCACTGCTTTTATTTGGAGACACAGCCCAAGGATGCTGCTTGCTGCTTGCTTTTGTCACCTGCACAATGAGATGGAGAGAGCTGAACAGAGAGCTTGGGGTGCGGGGGCTATGCAAGAACCTTTTGTCCTACGTTTCAGACCTGCATTTCTCAAGGAGCCTTTCCCTTCTCATTCTACCATGCTCCACAATTGAGCTTGGAAACCCACATAATGTCAGCAAACCTGGTGGGATTCACTCCTGGCTGTGCTCCACATAAACATCATCTTAATTTTGTTTTTCTGAGGTGCCTTGAACACAGCTTACACTGGATAAATGGATTGTCTCTGTCTTGGAGAGAATCCACAGCATCCATTCATCCCAGGTTCTGTAATGCATTTCAGTCTGAGCTCAGCTTGTAGCCTCAGCTTCACACATCGCAGGCTCACAGGGATTTTGTTTATCTTAGTTTGAATCTTCTTTTCTAAGTCATTTTCTCCAGTTCTCATTATTTTATTTGCCCGTACTCCTTGCAGAGAGGAGACTTGTGCCTCTTGCCCTGCTCTTGCAAAAGATGACCTTTGCCACCCAATCTTGGCACAGTATGTGGTGTGCTACACCGAGCCCTTACTAAGGTGGGCAACTTTGCCATGATGAGAAATAACACATCCTGGAAATGTTTCGGCAGCCTGCTTTGGACCAAGGCTGAAGGCTCCAGAAATGGCAGAGAACAAACAGTGACACAGCGGCTATCCATCTTTCTGCTTATGTTGCTAAGATTTCTTTTCCTGCTTGTGCCATGCTTTGCAGTTCCTAGCTGTCCAGTTCACTGGGCTTTTCCTTTTCGATGTTGGGTTTCCACTTGTTCCTTTTGGCGATGACACTGGTGCTTTTGTTTGGCATTTTCACGCTTTGCTTGCTTATCAGTTCAGGTGTTCTGTACTCTCCAATTACAGTTTTTTGCTGCTGTAGATCTGGGCAATCATAACACACAGGCCGTAATTCATAGCCAAGGACTTGTTCTAAGTATTTGAATGTTTTCCAGGCTATCCCCTCCAGATACCAGTCGATGATGGATCAGATGAGCCTTTTTCTGAAACATCTGACGCTAAGAGCACCCCAACTACGGAAGGTGGGAGCTCTTTGACTTACTGCTCTGAAACCATGGTGGATGGGGCATGGTAATCCTGGCCAAAGACTCGACGGGCTGTGTTCTGGTGGGATTTCTCAGAAGGAGTGTTTGCGCTCTTGGACAAATGCTCTTCATTAGTCTCATGCCAAGTCATGTTTGCTGCAGAACGGGATAATGAGCTTTAAAGGTGGAGATTGGGTTAGAAGGCAAGAGAAGGTGAAGTGTTTATTATAGCTCAGGAAGTTCCTTGCAGGTTGCTTCCTGAAGAATTTTTACAGAGTGACTGCAGGGTGCTGTTGGCTTGGTGCAGGCGGGAGCAATCCCATGTTGTATGCTCCCAGGGCTAGAGGTTTGTGTTGTCATGCTCCCCCGAGATACCGACAACATGGCTGGTTCTCTTTCAGAGGTAGCAATGCCTTGTAGCTCTTCCCTGCCCTGTATTTACACGTTTGTGCTGGAATGATAAAATGTGCAGAGTCTATATATATATAACAAGACTTCGTGCTGATGCAAAAATCATATTGGTAGGACTCAAGGCATGTCTGTGCTGCTCCAGAATTGTCTGAATGCCATGTTTGCAGAAAGAATCTAATTCCAAAGCGGTCTAGAGACTTGTTCACCGTTTTGATTTGGGTTGGAAGGGACCTTTAAGATCATCTTTAAGTTAATTTTAATTAACTGCAGTTTATGTTCCTCTGGCTGCTTTAATCCAAAGTATCTGCCTCTTGAAGACTTCAGGTAAAGACATCAGATTGCAAAATTTATCTAAAAGAAAGGTGGAGAGAGATGCTGACCAATTCCAGCCCTGTCCCACTGGAGGTGCGGGCCAACTGTTTGTCTGGGAAGTGGCTCTATTCCTGCACATGTGGCTCAAGGAATCAGTACGTGCAACCTGGTTGGTGCGGAAGGGGACATTGTCCCTTTCTCCAGATGGGCTGGGACTGTCATAGTGAGCTGGCATCCTTCTGGTAGATGGAGCCAGGTCTCAGAGCTGCCATGAGCGTGATGCAGCTGCAGTGCTTGGATGTTTTTTGTGGATAGCCTATGGGAGCTGTCCTCTCCTGCTCCAGACCAGTGATGTCCCCATGCAGACAGCATTGCCATGCGTGCAGATCAGGCATCAGGGACTGTCTTCAGATGTGTGTTTTCAGACAGTGTTCGTAGTAAGGCCTTCAGCTGCGTAAGGAGCATGCTGGAGACATGTGGTCTGTGTGGCAGAGGGGGAGGCTCATTGCATCCCTGCAATATGGGCTTTGCTCTGTCATTCTGGGTGTCTCCTTCCACAAGCGCTGACTCGAGGGAGTCAGGTGCTTTTCTGAGCAAAACGTTCTTCAGGCGTGTCCTGGCCCCCACAGGATTTTGCCACTCAACGGCTCTGTGAAAGCTGCATTATTTTTTCAGATGCCACAGCACCTTTAGTGGAGGAAGGAGACCACGAGGATCAGGGTGGTGTCGAACAACACGGGGAGATTCCAGAAGGAACCACAGGTGAGGGAGACCAAGGTGCAGTTTCATCTCTTCATGCAGACAGAGCAGAGAGCTGGACTGGTTAGTGCATTAAAGTAACACTGCAAAACCTCTCGCAGACATGCTTTGCTGCTGATGTATACTTCTTTCTCTCCACGGCCTGCAGGAATAATTAGTCACAGAACCACAGGAATGGTCGGGGTTAGGAGGGCTCTCTGGACCTCATCCAATCCAACCCCCCTGCTAAAGCAGGGTCATGTCCAGCTGGTTGTACAGGAGCTCATCCAGGCAGGTTTGGATGTCTCTGGGAAAGGAGACTCTACACCCTCCCTGAGCAGCCAGTTCCAGTGCTCCATCACCCACACAAGGAAGAAGCTTTCCCTCATGTTCAGGTGGAACTTCCTGTGCTCCAGTTTGTGTCCAGTGGCACTTATCCTGCTCTTCTCCAGGCTGAACAGACCCAGGTCTCCCAACCTTTCCTCCTAAGGGAGATGCTCCAGTCTCCTCATCATCTCTGTGGGCTCTCTCCAGTCATTCCTTGTCTTTCCTGAGCTGGGGAGCCCAGAACTGGAGACAAGACTCCGGATGGTGCCTTCCTAGGGCAAGCAGAGAGAGGAGAACCGCCCCCTTGCCCAACTGGCCACACTCTTTTTCATGCACCCCAGAATCCCCTTAGCCTTCTTGGCCATGAGGGGCTCTGGGTGGCTCATGATCGGCTTGGTATCCACCAGGACTCCCAGGTCCTTCTCAGCAGATCTGCTTTGCAGACAGTCAGTCCTTCACCTGTACTGGTCCAGGGGGTTGTTCCTCCCCAGGAGAAGGACTGTACATTTGCCTTTGTTGAACTGCATGAAGTTCCTTTCTACCCAGCTCTCCAGCTTGTCCGTGTCTCACTGAACGGCAGCACAGCCTCTGGTGGATCAGCCGCTCCTCCTGGTATTGTGTCATCAGCAAACTCACTGCGCGTGCGCTCTGTCCCCTCATCCAGGGCATTCATGATGATGCTGGACCAGACTGGGCCCAGTAGTGATGCTGGGAAACACTGCTGGCCACGAGCCTCCAACAGGGCTTTGTGCCACTGATCCTAACGCTCAGATTCCCTACCTCGCGGTGTCCTCTTGCCTTTTCCATGTTGGGGAAAACTTGGAGCCTTTTATTCTCTCTTTCTTAGCTCCTCATCTGACAATCTTTCTGTATGGTGTCTCTGTGGCGGGATGACCTCCCATCTCCAGGCTGAGTGCTTTCCTGCAGATCCTAGTAATCTCTGCCACTCTGCCAGTAGCCCCATGTTGCAGTGAGGTGGTCACTACAAGCCCTCGCTGCTTCTCTCACTGGCACGCTCACTCAGCCCAGCCCACGCTTTGTCTTTGGAGCAGCGGGTGAAACCAGGCCACTGCAGCAGTTCTGTGTCTGCCAGTGTGTTTTAAGGATAACGCAGAGGAAATGGAGTGGCTAATTCAGTCTGCATGCTCTGTGGGGAATTACTGCACGTGGGCCTGGTTTTCCAGGGAGGGATGATGGTCTTTCAGAAGCAGAGGAAGAAAGGAGTGAGCTGCAGCAGTGCTCTGTGTGTGTAAGAGAGCAGGAGCTCCTGGGAGAATCAAATCTGTATGGGAAAAATGTGTCCCCTATGCAGCAGCCACTGGCTTCTGGAAGCATCAGTCAGGACCTGAGTGAGGCAGTGAGTGGAAATGAGCTTCTGCCAATGTCCGAACACTGAAACAAGCCCACAGTGTGCTCCCTCGGGCAGCCAAACTGTCCTGCATGCAGTCCCCAGGCTGCTAGTGCGGCCCTGGGCTGAAACGCAGAGCGTCTCGCCTGTGAGCAAGGATGTGCGGTCTCTTGGTCAAGATCTGACTGCACCAGGGAGCCAGGAAGCAGTAGTGTCCCGTGAACTCTTCAGATAAAAAGAGGGGAAAACCGAAAATCCTAGCTTGACTGTACAACTGCTGCATGCAAATATTATTGATTGAGCCTGTTGAAAGTAGTCATAAACTGAAAAAATTCTGATGGAGACAAACCATCACTGCTGTGAAGAAAACTGTGCTTCGTAATGTACCGGTATTCCTGAGGTGCCAGGAATACCGGGTTTCTGCCGGAATTCAGTCTGGAATTTCTGCCAGACTGGAGTTTACTGGTGTCAGATAGCCTGGGCAGAGTTCATTGTGCTAAGTTAGGCAGGAGGCACCAAAGACGTAGGGCTGAGGTAAGAGACGTGTGTGAATGCTGCTGGCAATGTAGACCTGAGGTGTGGGCAGCAGAGGGGATATCAATCCATGAGTTTTCCTGCTCCTTAACAGCATGTTTTCGACACCTCTACCTGAAGGAACTTGTGCTAACCTGCCACCCCGGGATGTGAAGTGGGTGAAACTTTCCCTCCAGTATGGTACAGCACAGGCTGAATAAATCTAACTAGATCCATCATATGCATAGGCTGATTTCCTTTCTAATGTCACCCTGCTCATAACACAGCACTGATGGGCAGAGAGGTAAATAAATTCTCCAGACACATGCTTAAACTTAATTCTCGTTTTGATCATATTTTTCCCATTCTTTCCCTGAACTGGGACCAGCTGAAGAGGCGGGCATAGGAGCCACCCCCAACCTGGAGGACCATGCTGCAGGAGATGCCGTGCAAGGTTAGTGAGTCGTCTGTTGCCGGGCTCCTGAAATTGCTGGCCACATGTGTGGCTGCTTGCCAATGGCTTGGGGGTTTTGTTCTGTAGTGCAAATGCTCTGCACTGTATGAGTGGTTGTGCAGTTCTCCCTGTTCCTGTCAGGGGAGCATCATACATGCTGTGAATGTCCCAGCATACTCGTTGCAGAGAACTGCAGCTTTTCATGCACCAAATTTCTCTCTCAGATGGCTGAAGCCCTGGTGATTGTTTGTCCAGTTGCATCCTCCAGGCTAGGAAAAGGAATAAATGGAGACAGGATCATGCAGTGAGCCAAGAGGAACTGCTCACTGTTGAACTGCATCCATTTGGGGCCCTGCGTGTCATACATGGAATAAGTGAATTGTTTAACTGTAATTACCATGTCTCTTAGTGTTAAACAAGTCTCAGACCTATTCACTGATGCCCTCAGTTTCACATTAAGGGCGTTTTTCTCATCCCAGCCTTAGGAAATGTGACTGACAAAGCCAGATGCTGAGCGTTTATAGAGCATTAATGGTATGTCTGCGCAGAAGAACCAAGAAAATATCCAGGGACATGTTAGCTATCTGGAAAACCTATCTTGACCTTGCTTGATGGAAAACTTCAGGATGGGGTGTAGGACCCAGTGCTACATTAATTCTGTGCCCAGTGGCGCAGACTTATGTGTCCAAACTCACTTAGAAATGCTGTTTTATTAGCACTAATACACCATAGCGCTAATTTGGTATGCTGGTTAAAATCATAGTTAAAACCCCGTTTTGTAAGGTAGTTTTCTGTGCAGTAGACGTAAAAAATTCTTCTGTCTGCTTGGGTAGCGTCCTCCCTCCTCAAAGCCACATTAATGCATTTACAAATATCCACGTTCTTTTAAAGCAGTAAATAAAGCTTTGTCTTCTCAGCTCAGGGCAGAATTCACATCGTCTTTGCTTTCTGCATGCAGATGAGCGTAGTTATGTGCAGTCTGCTCCCTGCAGTTTAGAACCTTTGCTTGCCTGTCCAGTGCTTCTTGAACTGGCAAATCCATTTAAAATAGTGCCACTGCTACAAAAAAGAAATGAGGATTTCTTTAGCAGGACAGGGGTGACGTTCTCTCTTCTCTCTGTCACGTTCAGTCTGATTCTGGCTGCTCCTTCTCACCAGATTTTTAACAAGGCCTTTCTGTGCTGTCCTGGGATCTTCCGGGAATGGGAGCATACAGCTAGCTGGAGCACTGGTATAACCTATAAATGACACTTCTAGGGTCTTATGTAAATAGTCAGTTCTCTAGAAGTGTGCTGCTTTCTTTTAGTGGTTCTCTTTGATTTGGAGGAAAAGGTGATTATCAACACGCACACAGTCTTGGATACCTTGTTACCAACTACCTTCATTTTTCCTGTTGTAGAATTTGAAATAATGGTCTTTGCAGTGAAAATGGAGGGCACCAAAATGCCTCCAGAGTCTCGGGTGGAGAAATGCCTTCTGATTCACCAGCATTGTGACAGCCCTTGACCTTGTACTGTGCATTTGCGTATGCACCACTAGCAGGTCAGGGAGCATAGAAGTACAACTCCACTCTTGGGGTATGGAAATACAGCTGATGAACCAACTGTCCTCATCTCTGCTCTTGCAACGCTTGATCGTTGTCATTTGTTTGCAGAAGGAGTGAGTCAGGGACAGTCTGCTGGCTACTGCATGAACACTTTACAAATCCCTTGGGCTATGAAAGTTGTTTCTCGATGCCACATGTCAAATATTACCTGCCAATAAATGCTGATTTAGGATTTCTCTTAAACCAAAATTTCTGAGGCCTTTGTATGGTAGTTTCATTTAACCTTTATGGTTAAAATGGGGAGAACATTGATAAAAACCCGAGTCAGTCTTGATTGCTTCTTTTCTTTTTTGAATCTTGTTTATTAATCTAACAAAGTGACAATTCGAACCTCAGTGCTGAAGTGCTCTGATCTAGGCTCTTTAGTTTACCCAGTGTTCAGAAAGCCCAGAGAGTGTTTGAAGCTGGACAAATTCATGATACAGGATGTACATTCTTTCTAGGGTGGTTTACCTTAAAGCCATTTACCTATGTTCAGAGTGAATTCTCTATTGTCAGTGCATCTTTGCTTCAGTTGAATGAATTTGTAGCAGAAAATCTCTGCCTCAACTAGAATACATGGCTTAATGCAGCAATTGTTGGGTGAAATTGTAGAGCTGTGCATCATGCATGAGATCAGTGATAGAACATAATTCTCTCTTTTACTCCCCCCCCCCAAAAAAAAAAAAGGGAGATCTGTGTCTCTGTGACCTTAGGTTTTGGGTTTTAAATGTCACTTTCTGCTCTGCTCAAGTGATGGCAGCAGCACTAGAGCTCTCGTTAGCCTGAGTGGGTGCACAGCCCAAAATTTCTGTGGTTGTTTGGCTGCAGGAACCTTTGTCCATGCAGTCCTTTCTGCAGGCTGGTGGCTCTGCTGGTTGTTTTGGAACACACAGCAGTAAGAGGAGATGTAGGAGTGTTCTTCCCCAACAGAAATATTCTGGAGAGCAACACAGAGTTGGTTAGAGCTCTGGTAGGGTGTGATCGGTGCTGTGTCTGCATGAGCACCTCCTGTAAGGAAGGAGAGGAATGGAAGGGGGAGTTTTGTAAGCTTGTGAAGAAGGGGAGGGATCTCGCCTGCCTTGTTGTTGTGGCAGGAAGAGGTGGTGGCCCCTGACCAGACAGATGATGATCCAGTGGTGTTAGGTTAGAAAACGGAGGCATTCTTGGCTTCTGAAAGTCTCTGTAGTTAAACCAACTCCTGGAGCATGGCAGTGGCAGGTGTGGGTGGCTCAATACCCAGGCCACTTCCCAGGCAGGTCCAGGGGGGAGTCTGGTTCCCTCCTGCTGTGGTTGTCAAGGTTCCCGATTCCCGTGGGGATCAGAGTTTCTTTCAAGGCAGAAGCCACTGTACAAGTGAGTTCATCTATTCAATGGGGCAGCGTGGAACTTGCTTTTTTTCGTCTAGATTGATGGTAGAAATCCATAGTCTCTCTTGGCATTACATATCTGGGTGCTTGTTTGACACACCTGTGCTAATTGTTTGCTTGTACTTCATACCCTGCATCTTCAACTGTAGAGGAGCCAAGGCCTTCCAAGTTACAGCCTTACCCTCAGGATTGTGTGGGAGATGCAATAAGAAGAGAAACCCAATCCACAAAGCAGGCAGCCGGGGTTCCTCAGCAGCCTCTTCTATCTCATGAAATGAAGGCTACAACAGCAGCTCCCACCAGGATCGAGGTCACCATCCCAATACCTCTGGATATGTACCAAGACTCCAGAACATGTGAAGACAGCAATGAGTTGTGGGATCACCGAGGCAGGGAAGGCAGTGGTGTGGATGCCGCACTGGGAACAGAGCGAAGTCATGATGTGTGCACTGAGGGGTTGGCAGGAGCAGGCAGCACAGGCAACTCCCATATTAAAGATGGGCTGTCTCCTTTGTATACCAGAGCCCCATTAAAAGAAGATGCCAGTGGACTGGAAAGAGACAAGGACCGTGATATTGATGAAACTCCTGAACAGGATTTGATTTCCCTGGTGGGACAGCATATTTTACCAAGACCTGAAGTGGGCTTGTGTCCAGCAGCAGCCAAGGAAGCTCTTGAAGAATGTGCCTTTGGCAAAAATAAGTCTCAAGATGTGCTCAGAGACACATCAAGAGAGGTACCTCTTGTTGAAACTGAATCACATGAAGCAGGAGAGGACCAAGAGAGGAAGAGGTGGCCACTGGGCGGGGAGGAAGACACAGATATCATCCCATCTAAGCCTTCTGAAGTCATCTCCCAAAAAGCTAAGCCTGGGGAGGAAGGAGATTCTGGACCCTTGCTAGAATCAGCCAAACTCCCCGTGGAGTTAAAAGATGATGTGGAAGACAAAGATGCTCCTTCTGAACAGGCAGTGCCAGATACAGGAGAATGCGGGACACCCAAGAAGAGAACTTGTGCTCGTGTTACAGATAAAGCCATCAGTCGTGTCCCTCTCCTAAAAGGTGTGTGCACTATTTGCCTGCCCGGAGCTTACCTTGCTGGTGGCATGCTCACAACAAGTCTGCCTGAACCAGCACTTCAGCTTGCTGCCACCTCTTGAATCTTGCTGCTGGGGAAATGGCCTGGACCTTTGCTGTGAACTGAACTACAAAGCGCCGCTGCTTCTCTTGCTCCCCCCTTCCCCATTTAGTTAATCCTGGATGTCCTGGCATTCTTGCCAGACCCTTATGTTTCAGTTTTGCATCCCTTGCATGGTGCTGGCGTGCCCCCATCGTGCTTTGTTCACCAGTTTTTGTTTGATTTCCTTGGATTTGTGGGATGGGCACCTTCACTCACACCTGGCTCCTTCCCAGCGAAGATGAAGACAGCATGGATGTTGTTCTGGCATGTTGGAGTGGGGCTAACCTGGCGCACACTGCAGCTTGTTCCAGCAAGAGATGTGCATCTAGTTTGCGTGTGTCCACTGTCCAGTCCAATAACTCTTTATATTGGCTTTACTAAAGAGGATGGAGGAGGAAAAAGGACAGTGAGGTGGCAGTCTAAGCTTGGAAAAGGCCCCATGTTGGTCCTCTTTCTTGTACTTTTCAGTCAAGTTTCCACTACAGATGACTGGAGGGAAAATCTGCAACTGATGGAGCCTTGCCCACTGCAGGGCAAGTCTGGTGCTCTTACAAAGCATCCTGCTCCAATCCCCATTCTGGTCAACGTGTCCTTGGGCAGTCCAACACGTTGGCTGTGTTTGGGATGCTCCACGGGAGCTGCTTGTGTGTGTGGAGGCCTGGCTTGTGGGTACATCTAATGGCGAGTGTGTTGCTGGTCTGGGTGGGCAGTCAGACCCTAGAGCAGCAACCTCAGTCTCAGCTGCCTTGGGTGAAGGTCTGAGCTCACCCCTCAGTGTGCCAGCAGAGCATCTCTTAGGCCTTTTCCTTCTCCAAGTGCTGTTTCCCAGCTTTCCTGGGGGCAGAGGGATGTCATGGGGCATCCTGCTTGGAGGTCAGTTGCAGGTTTTTCCGTGAGTTGTGTTAAGCTGAGGCAGTAGGACTCACATCAACCACCGATGGTCTCTCACCGTGTTGGACCTCAGCTCTGGGGTCTGGCCTACGGGAAGCTCTGTACCACATCCCAGAAAGCTGGCTTGGCTGCTTCTATTAGCTTGCCAATCCTTCTTCCTGTCTCTCTTGTTTGTGGCAGAGAGAAGTATGCTCTTTGCTGCTCAGGGTTCATGAGGAAATTGTTGATGCAGCTTTTCTTTCTCATTGGAGCTAAAGCTCATAACTTATTTCTCGTCGTTCACTCCTGGATAACCCAGCAGGAAGCTTTGCCCATGTGCTGCAGGTCATTGGCATGGCTTGCTAGCATTCACCTTGGAGCCTGGGAACTATGATGGGTTGGGGATGCGTTGCTCAGAGTGCACTGGTTTCTGATTCAGCAGGAGGAATTTCTTTATTTAGTAACCTTTTCTTTCAAAGATAGAGATGCTTTAGCTGTTCAGTTCCAGCATTGCTCCGAGCCTGCAAGCTTGATAGGAATCCAACAGGACAACAACTCAGATCTTGAGCCCCTGCGGGTCTGACCCAGGCCAAAGGCTCTGTCTGCTGGGCTGGCAGGAAGCAGCAATTCAGGAGATATGGGGAGGAACAACGGCCTGGCATAGCTCCGCTCTGCAAAGTGAACACGCTAAGGAGCAGCTCTAAACGGGATAACGGGAAAGCTAGTGCCGCTAGGACTGGGGCATCCTTCAGTTTTAGTTTGCAGTTGTTATATATTTATATATGGTTGCTGGAACCAGTGGATGTTTTAGACAGAGAGGCTTATATTTACATTGAAGAGAACTGTTCTGTCCTAAAGTGAACAGGTACTGCTGGAACTGAGTGCAAATCTGGGCAAAATGGTCTCTTACAGAGCTTGTTGTATGTGCCTGATGCTCCAGTGATGACTAGGCACGGGATCATCCGTTAACCTAGAAAGAAAGCGTTTGCAGTGTGGAAGTATTTCTGCAAGAAATGAGTGACTTTTTAAGATTTTTAAGACTAGTACTTAATTTAAGGGAGAGCAGGAACATGGAGCACCTAAGCCAGCCTGCGTGTTTCTGTAGCGCAGGCATTACCATCTCTCTAAAGTTTAATAACCAGTTGCAAGAAGTGTGACTGTGTGTTTCTGTTGTCAGGTCGCATCGACAGCAAAGACCAGGATGGGGCTGAGGCTGAGGAAAAGAAACTGAAGGTAAGCTAAAAAACAAAACCGGAGGTGATGCCAACCTGCTAAGTGCTATGCATTCCTTACTCCCTCTCCTGCTTTCCTGGACTGCCATTGTCCCTTTTAGGAAACGTTGTTGTCCTCCATTCTTCCATTTGTCTTTCAAGAGTCTTTTAATTTTTCCTTCCCTCACCCTGGTTTGGATGGTGCAATCCATGGTGATCTTTAAGGCAGAGGAAGTTGAAGCAAATCCAAAACAAAAGTGTGGCTCAGGGGGTTGAGTGGGTGGTGGGAGAAATCATTTTCTCAGGCCAGGCAAGGAAAGCAACTGGCTGGGTTTGGTGGGGCAGACTGTCACAAAAGCAAACTCAAAACTGTTGGGCTGTATTTGGGATAAGCAGCATAACAGTGAATTAAAAAATGAAATCTAGGCCTTGCAGATGCTGTGTTCTGGATGAGGATTGGAGTTTGATAGTGGAGAAAATGCCCAAAGTGTAAAGGCATCTGTCACACTGCTAATTTTGAAGAGGTTTAGTTCAGCTGGCCACTAGCCTGGCTAGCGCCTGGGTGGAATCATGGGCAGTTGGTGGGTGGAGAATGAAAGACGAGGAATATAATTATTTTCAAGCAATGTGAAGTTGAGTGTTTCTCTGGTGAGGTTTGTCAGACTACCTGCAGCATGTTTGCCAGCGATGCACGTAGAGAGTTCGGGAGAAGATAGAGGAATTGAGGTGGTAAGACATGCCACTGGTGTGGAGGGCATGGTGAGGGCAGGCTGTCTTGGGTTGACCAGTCCCCCAGAAAGGGGCTCAGGTGGTGCTGCCTTGTGTGGGAGGCACAGAGCTGAGGTATCCTGCGTCTGCTGGTGCAGCCTTGGGACCCCCGGCCCTGCAGTGCTTCCCAGCTCTGTGCTCCAGGGGGAGGGCAGCACCAGCCATCGCCTGTCCTACACTAGGTTCTGTATTGCACCTTCTAATCCTGTTTCATGTCAGTGATCCCCTTTTGTTTCCCTCTCATACTGATTTTTTTTGTTCCAATTTTGTTTTCATTTTTAAGAAATCCTCACCTTCCACTGCCAAACCCCCAGGTGGTAGACCCTCCATCCCTCCCCACCGACACACCTCCTCTAGCACAACCCCTTCGAAAACACCCTCCAGCCCTGCTTCCACCTCTAAACGAGCCTCTTCTGTCACATCCCGACCTGCCAGTAAAGGAACGCAGGAAACGAGAGCCAAGGTAAGGACGTGGGCTATGAGAGAGGCAAAGCTGCCTTGGGGCATACCTCAGAGTGTTCCTGACTGGTCACTGGGCACTCTCTCCGCATCCTCTTCACTGGAGAGTGTGGGATGTGCTGCCCCTTCACCTCCCTGTGGCCGTGGCCAGACCTGTTCCCAGGTTTGTTGTTGGAAGCAGCTGAGTCCATCTTACTGGCATGTGGGCTCTTGCTCTGTATTACAGCAAGTCTTGTCATTGCTGCAGGGTGTTCCCTGATCTCCTTGAGACATTTCCAGCTCCCTTTATGCGCTTTGGTGCTCTTGGTTGTTTTGTGACTTTATGCTGTGTTTAATGGGAGCATTGGCTGCAAACAGCAGATGTCGTTGAAATGTGCTGGAGCCAGATCTGCCAGGTGCTGCATGGAGAGTAGGAAATGCACACACATCAGCAATTGATTCTGCAATGTAAAAAGTAGCTTGGAGTTTCCCTTTGTGGCATTCAGTCATACAAATACACCCGTGCTGAGAGGAAGAACAGTCATTGCAGGCCGTGGACAAGGTTTTACCATGATAGGGGTGACTCGTCTCCAGTCCCCTCCTGCTGTGGGACCAGTCAGCCTGTAAATTGTCCCCATGTGTGTTTCTTGTGAGCTTTTGTGCACAGACCAGCGTTAGAAAACAATAGATTTGGGGAGGCTTCTTTGCAGGATCAGAAGACAGCGAACAGCATATCACTGTTTAATGCCATTGCAGATGAGGTACAGTAGTGCATGCAGGCGGGGATGAAGGAGGTGCTTCTGTGTTTGGAGTCTGGTGCTGTACTCTGGAACTGATTCTCTGGTCCCGTTGATGGATTTATTTCTCTACAGATTTTTAGCAGAACAGGGGAAACAAAATGGTGAAATTTAGAGAACAAAGGATTTGAACATAGTTTTTAACCAGGCCTGAGTGCAGTGAATAATGTAGCTGAAGCCTACAGCTCACATGGAAAGCGGCATTCTGGTGGCCCATGAGTGCAGCAGATGTGACAGGCGCTGTGGCTGGAGACGGGGTACGAACAGGCACATTGCAGATACTTGTGCTTAGGGAAACCTGTAGGCTGTCAGGGTAGGAAGTGGAACGGTTTGATGTGGCTCTGGTCCACAAAGGATGATAGCCCATCTCCAGGTAGATCCCTCCGCATCAGCCTTTCCCCCCTGCTTTCCCAGGGCCCAGAGATGAGAGGTGGCGTGAAGACGGCTACACAGCGGTCTGCAGCAGGGCAGGGCCAGAGGAACTCGACTAATGCCACGCGCATCCCAGCAAAGACTCCCACGGCCCCCAAGACACCTCCCAGCTCCGGTAAGTGATGATCTGGAGATGCTCACAGCCTTGTCACAGGGCAGTGGGTGCAGCACGAGGGACGGTTCCTCTGAAGTGAGCCTTTCTGGATGCTGCTTCATCTGCTCCCTTCATAGAGTTGCTAGTGTGTAGGAGAGGGCAGTTGCTTTATCCCTTTGGGATTTCCTCCAAGTTGGAAGATTTGGCAGCTCCATTTTTCTTTAATCTATCTGTTCCTTTTTTCTTGACAATATTTCACAAAGACCAGGAGCAGGAGGATCAATTCTTCAATTGCAGGAATGGAGATTAGCCCATTATTCTCAGAGAAGAAAACTCCAGAAAGTATCGGGCATTGTGAATTTCCACTGAAACGGTGCATTTCACTGAATATATGTATTTTTCATACCTAACCAGAGCTGCATAAAACCTTAAATCAGTTAAATTTCCAGCTTTATTCTGTTTCAGCATCTTTCTCGTTCATTAAACAGGCAGAAAGGAGCAGAAGAAACCACCTCCTGCAGCAGCAAAGTCTGAGAAAGGTGATGTTTAAGGGTTTTCTTTTCTTCCATTTCTCTTCAGATTGGGGATGGTTCTAAGCTGCTCAGTGATCAGCCTTATTTAGTTCCCTAAAATAATTCTGTAAAAACACTCCCGAATTCTAATAGAAAAGTGGTTTGGTTTGAATGTCTTTTGTCTACAATTTGTCACGTCTGCTAATGTCGCAGTTGAATGGGGAGTCTTACCAATGATTCAGTCAATGAGGACCATCTTCCTAATGAGGTAATAGGAAATGGCTTTTAGCGAGGGTTTCCACTTCAGAGTGAAGTAGAAAGAAGTGCAGCCATCTCCCCTTGCCGATGGTCTCCACTAGGAATCATGGGTTGGCCCTGGGACCAGACAGGCGATTGAGTGGGGAAGAGATTGTGTACCCAGATTGCTTATCCTGTGCTTCCTTCTCTGTGACCACAAATTTCAGGTGAGCAGCCAAAGTCTGGAGACAGAAGCGGTTACAGCAGTCCGGGCTCTCCTGGGACTCCGGGCAGCCGTTCCCGCACTCCCTCTCTGCCCACCCCACCAGCCAGGGAGCCCAAGAAGGTGGCAGTGGTTCGCACACCACCAAAATCTCCTGCATCTGCCAAGACCCGCGTCCAGCCATCAGCCGCACCCATGCCTGATCTGAAAAATGTGAAGTCCAAAATTGGCTCAACTGAAAACCTGAAGCACCAGCCCGGAGGTGGCAAGGTAAGCATGGACTCTGGTTTCCAGGGGCCTGTCTGTAGGGACAGCGGGTTCTTGATGCTGCGTCTGGGAGGGGAGAGCCCTTCCTGGACCCAGCAGCGGCCCAGCTGGGGCCAGAGATAACAGCAGTGGGCGCCATGCTTCAGCTGATGGCCAGGCTGGGTCTGACTTTGGAGTTTATTGGGTGATCAAGTTGAGCACTGACATGTCCTGAAATCGCCTGGCTTAGTGCAGTACAGTGGTCCTGCAGAGAGGACTGTAGAGAGCTCATGATGCAGCTTCCATAGGGTGGAGCACCAATGGACTGCCAGCCAGGGGAATGGCATTCCCTCATGGTGCCCAGTTAGGGAGAGTAGACTGTGACCTGCAGCCCTCAAGAGTCACAGCATCAGGGCTGTGTCTTTGGATCCTGTACTGTGTGATCAGAGCAGTCCCTTCAGCACTGCCCTGGTTTCTTCATTAGCGAGTAGATGGAATGGTCTCTGTGAGGGTGCCAGGCTCGCTGTGTGTTTCAGAACATTGTGACTGCGGATCCACCCTGTCAGCAAGGTTTTGGGTTGTTGTTCTGTGATCAGGCATGGTCCTGCTACACAGACATGACCAAAAGGGTGGCACTGTTGTTCTTGCAGCCACCAGTGCTTGTCATTCCTGAAGTGCTGTTTCATGAGCAGCAAGGCGAACTCCCTGCTCCAAGTACTTGGCAATGAGGATTTCATGTTACTTCTTGCTAGCCCAGAAGAGAGAGTCTGGTTGAGGGAATGGTGTGAGCTGATGAATCCATACAGTTCCAGGAACAGCAGTACATGGTTACTCGCCTCCAGCTGCATGCTGGCAGCTCCATACCCGTTCAAGCCGCTCTGCATGCTCCGCTGGGTGGCTGTGTCCCAAGGCTTTTATAAAATCCTCCTGGCTGCATGGGTGGAGTGTGACAGCACCTGGTTCCTCTGACAGGTGAAGGCTCGGAGGCTCTGGGCACCGATGTTAAATGAGAGAGTTGCGCATCTGATGGCCAGTGCAGTCACCAGCGGTCCCTGGTGCTTGTGCTGCCTTGCAGACCTTGTGCTGCGGCTGCTGATGCAGCAGAGCCCTGACAATCCTCCCAGTTGCAGTGCATGCATTTAGCATGACCAGGGGACTGCGTGGCTCTGAATGTTTGACTTTGGCATGGGGGAAGGGTTCGAAATGGCTTCTCTTCACCCTCTTGAGTAGCAGCGTGCTTTTCCATTTCTTGATGTGCACTTTTTGCCATGGCTGTTGATTACTGGAGAATGCATGTTTTGCTTTGTACAACAACCCAGGGAAGCTCTGGGAGCCTGGGCAGGACTGCCTTGAGCAGAGCTGTGTGTGTCCTTCCAGCTCCCGCATCCCAGGGCCTCAGCCCTCCTGCCTGCTTAGCACAAGGTTTAAATTTTTCCTGCTGCCCCCACAAACACTTCTTTTCAGGGATTTTAGAAGGAACCCTTCCATTCTTCCATTTACTATAAATTGATTTAATTGTTTGCTTGTTCTTTTAAATCCAGATTTGCAAGGTTTTTTTTCCCTCTGTCAGCTTCTCTCTTGGCAGTGTGTTTATGGTTGTCACTGGAAGAGTAAGAGCAGCTGAATTTGGGACAATTCATTGCTTTTTGCAGGGAGAAGGCTGGATGCTCTGTTGGGGGTTTTGTAGGACACAAGGCTGCTCCTGCAGAATGGCTGCGGCCGGGGCAGAAGGGACTTATCCAATGAGTATTGATTTTTAGGGTGTCCAGAAGATGAGTCTGGAGCTTGCTCTCTGTGCCCATTTCAGAGCCCCAGCCTAGGGAAGCACAGGTACCAGAGGCCCAGGGCGCCAGAGTCAGCCAAACCAGACCTCTTTCAGTATTTCTGCATTTGTCCGAGTGCTTTGTTGTTGCTGGATCACTGAGTGCTGCTCTGGCAAAGCATGGTCTAGCAGAACTTGATCCTGACTTGCAGATAGTTGATGTGAACTTGGAAAATGATACTGGAGGCATGTGTCAGCCTCATGTGCTTCTTGTAAGAGAACCAGGGAATAGCAAGAGGGCCTCCATGCAGCAGGAGGGCCAGGAATGTCTTGAAATGGAGGATGAGGTTGTCTGCTCAGCCAGCTTTGTCGATGTCGTCCACAGTCTGCATGTGCAGTCTGATGTGACACTGTTTTCTTGCAGGTGCTGTGTCTCTTACCCTCTCCTGAGGCTGTGCTTCAGGCAGGCTTTCTCCTGAGGGGGCACAGGCCTGTGTGCCTGCTGGCTTTAATTGCATTTGCCTCTGGTTGGACTTCCAATAGGTTGCAAAGCCAATCCATTCCATGCAGGGATGGAGCAGGGACTATCTTTATCTTTGTCTTGTCTGGAGTAGCTGCTCCTGTTCATGGGGTCACTCCAGCATAGCTGCCCTTATAAAACCCAGGGAAAACAAGCCCTAAAGGGAATCAGCTTAATTAATTAGTCCGAAAATCTCTGTGTGTAGGAAGAGGTTAGACAGGCTTAGGACTGGAGAGTGAGGTTAGTTAGCGTGGTCTGTAGTTCGCCTGTGACACCGAGCCATTTCCAGCCTCTCTCCCACCTGAGATGGCTTTGGGATTATGCAATAGAACCACTACTGTCGGAGTTGGTCTTATCTGTACAGCAGTTAAGAAAGCTGCAGGCATGGGGCTGCATATCTGGAAGTATTTGCTTTTTTTCTTCGCAACTGTAGAGGGAGTTTGAGCCCTGCACAGCACAGAGCTCATGCATCCTTTTGCAGACATAACTGGACACAACAGCTCCTGCTCTGCAGCCTGCTGCCTCTGCTGGCTGCACCCATTTGCCCAGTTTGCCTTAAGCTGCTGCAACGTGGGGCCACGTATCTGTCCTAGAAAGGGGCACACTGCCCAGCATGGGAGATGGGGCTGAGCAGGCATTTTTCTCTCACCTCTGTCCGTTTGCTGGTTCTGCAGAAGCTATCTCAGACCACTGGTGCTTTCAGCATGCCAGACAAGTTCCTCATTGTTGTTCAGTGAAGAAAACAGGGTGAGCTGTTTCTTTTGCTAGTGTTTCTGGCCTGGAGACCAGGGCCACCTTACTAGCCAGATGTGTCCTGTCTCTAGCTATAACCTGCCCATCTCTGTCTTCAGTTTCCAACCCATAAAGAGGCAAATCCATGCAGCAAGACAGAGGTTGTCCTTTGCTCTTGGTGATGGAAGGCAAAGGGTTCCTAGTTTTGGTAATATAACACATGGTCAAGCTGCAGATGGTCATGTTTGTTTCTCACACTCTTTTCTGGCTACCAAAGGTGCAGATTATTAATAAAGAAGCTGGACTTTAGCAGCGTTCAATCCCTAAGTGTGGCTCAAAGGATAATATCAAACACATCCCGGGAGGAGGCAGTGTGAGTACCTTCACACTTTCAATGCACTGTAATAGTTCTTAATATAAGTGGCATGTTGTGTACACTAAATTGCCAATGCTATCTGCAGCGACACTGCCGTCAGATAGCTATTGGTGATGTGCAATGACTCTTTTCTGGCTACCAAAGGTGCAGATTGTTAATAAGAAGTTGGACTTTAGCAACGTTCAATCCAGGTGTGCTCAAAGGATAATATCAAACACATCCAGGAGAGGCAGTGTGAGTACCTTCACACTTTGAATGCACTGTAATAATCCTTATTAGTGGCATGTTGTGTGCACTAAACCACCAATGCTATCTGCAGCAACCCTGCTGTCACATAGCAATTGGTGCCATGCTGTCATTTAACCTCATTAACACAAAAGATGTGGTTAGATGAACCCTGACAAGTCCTGTACATGCCTGACATGGACAGAACTAACCCAACCCCTGTAGAAACCATGTTTGTAACAAAACACCCTGTTAACTTGAAGGTTTTATGCTACCTGGAAGGCTTAATGCCTCATTGTCTGCAGAATGGGTGGTTCTGGCAGACAGTGACGTAGCTGCTGATGCAGTAGACGGGTAGGTCTATAGGCAAACACAATCCTTGTTGCTCAATGTATTGCTAAACTGCACATGACTGCACAACATGGGAAAGCGCAGGTTGCTGCCCATTCCTATGGGGCAAGTGTGATCCATGCAAATATTAAGCTTCTCCTTGCTAACGAATGTGTCTGACAGTGCCCATGAAGGCTGAGCCTAAATTAATGCTAATTGATTTGAACGCAGTCATTTCTGACCATTCTCAGATAAATAGCTGGACTCAGCTTTCAGTTACTGTGCCAGAAACCTGGAGAAACTCCACAGAGGTTGGTGGATTTACACTAGTCTCTCTGGAGACAGAGTTTGGGTCCAGGGGAGATGACATACCAAGGAAGGAGCATCACTGAGACCCCAAACAGTGTGACCCGGGGTCTGTGGTTCCCTGGCCTGCAGCCATCTGATGAAGCTATCTGGCGACTCTCAGATGTTGTTGGTGGGTTTTCTTTGAGCTGTTTTTGATCTCTGTGAATGCCCTCCCTGAGAATTGCAGAGGGCTTGACACATAAGCATGGGGATATAACTGGGTTTGCAGCCTCTGTCTTAAATTTGGTGTCATTCTGCATTTACTTGCTGGGCCAGAGGAGCTGCTTCGCAGAGGACAGACCTTTGTGAAGCAGGTTCCAGGCTTGCTCTGTTCTTTCTTACCTCAGGCTCCTGCACTGGCTGGACTGCCTGGTGCGTGGTGGACTGCTTCTAACACCAGGCATTAGTGTTCTTCACGAATTGTCTTTGCTGTGGCTGGTAATTAGCTGCAGCATAGGGTGGTGATCTCATCCTTTTCTTCACTGAGAGCTGACACCATTGGCAAGTGTTCACAACTGCAGTGGCTGCAGTCATTTAAGAATTATCTGGATTTTTGGCTGGAGGTTGTCATCTCTCCCCACGCTCTGCCAGCGGTGAAAATAGTGTGATCACTGCCTGGCTGCCCTGACACAGAAAGCAACAGCTCAGCTCTGGGTGTGAGTGCTCAGAGCAGAGCTGTGTGCTGATGTGGCCAGAGCATGGCTGCGCAGGCTGTCCTGGCAGCAGAGCTGTGCCTTGGGGATCCCCTGAGAGAGGGGCAGCAAGAGACCACCGGGGCTGGATGGCCATCATATCCTAACCGTGCATGGCACTGTCGGCAGTGACTGCCTGCCCAGCCATTGCTGCTTCCAGAGGAGTGGAATGTTGCTGCAGTATCCCAGGGTTGGTATCTTTTTTTTTTTAAGGCAACAGATGCTCTAACAAGATGATGCGTTAGGCAAAAGTTGACTTAAGCATTGCTGCTTAGAGGTAGGGGTCCCCAGGTCTCTGGCACTGGTTTCCCAGGCAAGCTACTCTATGCCCCTTTTCCTTTCTTGCTGAAATGGAGAGGAACCTTCTCTGCTTTCAGCAGGGTGGTAACGGTTAATGGAGTCTTGTCTCTAGAAAAAGGGAACTGGAATGAGAGCAGAGAGTGTTTGCTTGCTCTGGAAATGTGAGGTCTTTCAGTCTCAGGTCCCAGTGGCGCCTGAATTTCTCCTGGGCCCTCCGGGGTCACAGCTGGGATTCAAAAGGTGCCAGCTGTCCTTTTGGGGTGTTTCCTGCCTGTACAACTGAATCCAGATCCCCTGCTGCCCCATGCATTGAATGTGTGACCTTCCCCCAATGCTGTCTTCGTGTCTGTGTCTGCAGTGTGCTCCCAGGCCCTGGCGTTGTATTTCTCCCCTTTCTCTGTCTCCACTCTTTGTCAAATGTGCCTTTTGGTATGTGTGAGTATCGGAGGCAAGGCAGGCTTATGTGTATGGTGCCTGGTGCTGGTGAGACAGTGGTGTCGAGCCCATGCTCCCTCTGCCTTTTCCTGGCTGCATGGTGGCGGGGGGAGCATTTCCCAGCACTGGGTACAGCCACGGTCCAGCTCCTGGCTCTGAGTGGGGCCCAACCTATGGCACTCAGGTTGGCATGGAAGGCTGTGGCTATGGTGAATCCTTTGTGCTGGCTTTCGGTCTGGAGGCTGCCTTGCTGCTTGGAGGAGTCAGCACCTCTGCAAAGGTCCCTTTGATGCTGGCACATCCTTCCCGAGGTTTGTGAGAGTGCACACCTGCCATGGTGCTTGGTGGAAACACAGAGGGCAGAATATGTGCCCCTTGAATTCAGGCTCTGACTGAGAGCCAGACACTTCCCAGTGAGTGGGAAACAACATTGACGTGTTGATCCTACTTCTCCTGTGCAGCCCTTCTAACTACAGCAATAGCTGATTCTCACACAGGTGCGAGTCCATAGCCAGGGCCCAAGGTAACTTACGGGGGGGTATAGGGATGTTTTCTCACCCGTTTGTCTCCTGCTCCCAGTCTAACTGGTGTGTCTGTGCTGTGGTTTGCCATTGCTGGCAGTCCCAGAGGCCCCAGACCTCTTCAGTCATTGGTGTTTTCCGGTGTGGTGTTTAACTGCTAACACGACCACTAAACAGCTCCACATCAACCGTTCCCTGTGTGTGCGTCTCGTGTAACCTGGTTGTCCATGCACAAGAGGCCACTGGCCCCGCAACCAGGCCTGCTGCAGCCGTGGCCAGTCTCTGAACGGGGTGGGTAAGGGGAATTGCTGAAGCCCATGTTCAGAGACAAAATGAGTAAAACAAACAAAGAGAGCACGATATAACATAATGATGTTGTGATTTGATGTATTATAATTGCCATTTTAATTTATTTTATGCCAGATACTTAGACTTTGCTTTACTTTTTTTTTTTTAACCCTTATTTCCATTACAGCATTTTTCAGAAATGCATATTTTGGTCACTCTTTTAAAAGTTCTGTGCACATTGATCATTTCTGTTCTTTCAGTTTTTGTGGACATAAACTTTATGTTTTGCACCAGAAAAGGTATTTATTTTTTACATTTTCTCTCTGGTATATCTCCTCCTTTTGGATGATGTGTATGCAAATCTTAATTAATTACCACTCTACTTTCTCTTTCTCTCTCTCTTACGCACTTTAAAATTGCCTCTACTTTCCTCCTTTGTGGAGAGGTGATGTTGTGCATGCTGACATGTTAAGAGGCTACTGCACATGGGCATTAATCATCTCCCATTTCTGACAACAGTTTCTTTTGTGTTATTAATCTTACTGGGGTTTAAACTGTCCTTTCCCTTGAATCCAGATCAGGTGCCGGTGTGTGTTGTGCCTCCCCCCTCCAGGCTGCCTGTGGTAGCAGTAAGCTCATTGACTTCTCCTTTCTCATATGGACAGGTTCAAATTGTTTACAAGCCAGTTGACCTGAGCCACGTGACATCCAAATGCGGTTCCCTGGGCAACATCCATCACAAACCAGGTACCCTTGGACTCTGTAGGATCCGGCAGTACTGGGAGCTTGCAGGCTGCATTGTGGTGTGCAGCTGGAGGCTGGAGAGGGTTGGCGTAGTGCAGGGAGTGAAGGGAGGCACAGGGAATGGTGACTGCAGATCAGTGAGTTCAAATTGCTATGGGATCGCTCTTGCTGTTGTTTTCCTGATCCACACCCCCTGCTCAGCCTCAGCACAGGATTGGTTGAGCCATCTCGGAGAAGCAGCTCAGACCTGAGCGCTTCAGCCCACCCTGGCTGGCACAGGAGCTGACCCTGCTCATGCTTTTCTCTTCCAGGCGGTGGCCAGGTGGAGGTGAAATCTGAGAAACTGGACTTCAAAGATAAGGTGCAATCGAAAATTGGGTCCTTAGATAACATCAGCCACGTCCCTGGAGGTGGAAATAAAAAGGTAAGGGGCACTGAGTTGAAAGCAGGCATGCTGTTCTGCCAGCATCTGTCTGCCCTGTGAGCGAACATGCCACCAAAGAGTGCTGGAGGTGTGGACTGGGAGAAGGTCCTGCTGGACCAGCTCATCTTTAGCCCCTATGGCCTCCTTTGTGCTTCCCAGCAGCCACCTCCTTCCCCAGTGCTGGACATGATTTGCTGCCTGTGCTGCAGCGTAGGGGCGGTCTGTGCATGCATGTTCTGTAGCCTGGCGCTGGGGTCAGCCTCTGCCAGGGCAGCCAGCTTGTCCTCCTGCTGTGACACGGTGCAGGCAGGCAGAGCCGAGGGCTCCGAGGCTGCCTTTCCAACCTTGGGGGGCATTTCCTGGAGTACAACTGTGACAGAGCTGCAGGGATGGCAGGCTCTGTCCCTCTGTCCTCTCCTAGCCCTTGGTTGCCTGGATGAGTCTGCATGTCAGGGATATCCTCTCCTGTGGTTTCATGCTCTTTCTGTTCTTCTCTTAAGTTTGTGCAGAAACATGTTTGTGTCTCAAACTTTTCACATTAATGGCTGCCATCATCAACAACTGGTTTTGTCCTCTGTGTTGCCAGTTACTCCTGGTGATGTGGCACTGAGCTGGTGGCTCAGGGTGCTGTGTGGATGTTGGCTCCCAAAGGAAAGTGGAGCATTAGAGGCCTAGCTATATTTAGGAAAAGTGACTTTGTAATAGGCTGTCACTTCAGAGGAAAGGTGATCTCTTCCCACTTCCAGTCCCGCTCTGGACTCTGTGCATTTAGGGGACTGAAATTGAAAGACAAAAGCCGATCAGGTCAGGTGAAATGCTGAGCTTGGGATGAGCTGTATCTGCCAGAGGCTGTGGTGATTGCTTCACTGTATCTCAGCTTGGTACAGCACCTCTGCAGCCTGGCTTCAGGGACAGCAGTGTCCCATGCAGGGGAGCAGGTAGACACAGAAGTGAGACTCCAGCCTGGTGACAACACATGACTTCCTTTCTTCAGGGAAAAGTAGGGTTTATCTTACTTGATTTTCAAACACATTTCTCAATGGGAGGGAAAGTTCTGTTTCAGTTCCTGTATTTTGGCACTTTGTTCTTAGCCATGTTTCCTCTGTGCTTCCTTACTCCCTCCAGCTCCTCACCTTCCAGTGGCGTTGCTGGCCTCTTACTGAGGGATTGCTTGACTTCCTTACCCTTCTCTCGCTGCTGCTACGCATCAGACTGCCCTGTGCTTCACTAAGCTCGTTTTCATCATTTTTGTGATTACAATGATGATTCTTTCATATCCTGGCAGATTCACTGGGCCGTAGTTTGAAGAACTCGTCCTTTGGAGGGGGAATTTATTTGCAGGAGTGTGACCCAGCAGTGGCATTGCCTGCCCCAGCCTTCCTGCAGTTGCCCATATCCTGCCTAAGTCCACACTTGCAGGAGGTTGTTGGTCTAACTTGAGTTTGGTTGCTGCCGCAGTTTGCTTCCTTGTCCAGCCCGTTCTCATTCCCACCTTAGCACCAGGGACCACTTGTTGAAGTGCTCTCTGAGGTGATGTCATCTGTTCGTAGAGAGTGGACTGGACACAGTTGAGCCCCATCAGTCCTCCACACAGAGCGGCTGTGGGCAGCTCCACTGCCCCTTCCCCATGTCTCCAGTCCTCTCCTTGCTCTGCAAACATGGAAGATTGGGATTTGGACACATAGTCCACAGCTCTCCTGCCTGTTCATGTGCTGTTCTTGCACTGTACCTCCTGCAGGCAGCCAGGGCACACTGTGCTCTGCCAGAGTACCTGTGATGGGCAGCATCTGCTCCTTCACTGGGCAGGGGAAGCTTTCCTCCCTGTATCCAAAGGCAGCCGCTGTTCTTCCTACGAGTCAGTGGAATAGCCTTGTTTTTCAGATCTTTTACTCCCCAGTTTTCTGTTTCTTTTCTTTATTTTTTATCTTTTCCCTTCTGGTTGACACTTATTGGATTTTGGTTTTTGTTGCTGATGCGTTTTTTGCACCCCACCATCTTGGGCGGGTTTCTTCACCTGTAGAGAGAGAAAGGCAAGGAAGACAAGACCCGTCCCCAGGCTGCTCGGAGCCCAAGCCCAGACCCTGCTGGGCTCCAGGCCCTGGTGCTGGAGCCACCCACCCCCCCCGGAGAGCCAGCTCCCAGCCTTGCACTCGCCTGGGGAGGGCACCAGTAAGTAGCAAAACCCAGTCCACTTCACCTCCCCTCCCTGGCCCTCGCACTTGCTGGGAGAGAGGGGCTTGGATCCTGGGAGCAGTGTTCTGTGTCGTGCTGGGCCGTCAAGGGGAGGCCTTGTGGACTCTGTGGGCATCCCACCCACTCTGCAATACCTGCCAGGGGAGTGGGAGCAGCTCAGGCTGTGCTGAGTCCTGTGCCTGGACACACTGCCACACCTGGCCTGGGCACTTGGAAAGGACTTGGCAGCGTCCCGAGATGCTCCAGTCCTGCCATCCCTCCCTGATTATGCCCGTTCCCTGTGTGGGCTGCTGAAGACTGAGGGGCCAGGAAACAGAGCTTTCTTCTCAGCTGCACAACAGCAGTGCCTGAGTGATTGTTTGCAGGTAAAAAACAGCGCCTCTGTATGGTGTCCCGCATCCTCCCCACTCACTGCCTCTCCTCTCCTTGCAGATTGAGACTCATAAGCTGGACTTTCCGTGAGAATGCCAAAGCCCAAGACCGACCACGGCGCCGAAATCGTTTATAAGTCCCCCACCATCTCTGGAGATGCCTCCCGCGCCGCCTTAGCAATGTCTCCTCCACGGCAGCATCAATATGGTGGACTCCCCCAGCTTGCCACGCTAGCCGATGAAGTGTCTGCTTCGCTGGCCAAGCAGGGCTTGTGATCGGGGCATGGTGGGCAAACACGAGAGAACACAATGGAAAAAAAAAAAAAAGGAAAGAAACAATAATAATAATAATCTGGCCTTCTTCCTCTGTTCCTTTTACAGCCGCTTCCCCATCCCCTAACTGTTAATGATTAACCTGCTTTTACTGTTCATTCAGCTCTAGCTCCAGGACTGCCAAAGTCAGTGACACGAATGAGGTACTAACCTCCTCTCTCCCTGCTCCTTGGAGCGCACAGGCCTGTGCCCATCCTGCTCCCTTGTCCCCTCCCGCAAGGCCCCTCGCTGCCCAGCCCTGCCCTTCCCCAGGAAGGGAGCGGAGGGCAGATACTGACCCCAAACACCCCCACCAAGCAGCTGGAGGGGACCGTGGCCTTCCCACACTTGCTCGTTACCCTAATGATGCCTGGACCGGAGGTCTGGCCTGCAGGCCACAGGGGCAGTGGGTGCTGCAGCCAGGACTGCTGGGAGGTGTCCCCTCCCCCCTTTTCTGCATTCGATTTGCCTGCTGTTTTGGAAGAAACCTTTTGGTTTTACCCCTGAAAGCCGAGATGTGTATGAAGAAAACTGCCAGGTACCCCCTAGATCCGCTTTCAGCTCTGGCAGCCGGAGTACTGGCGAGGCTGGGGTATTCCACTGCGGAAGGGGCCCTGGATGGCTGTTCCCCTCTCCGTGGCTGTGCTGGAAGCGCTGAGTGGATGAGTAGAGGCTTTTCCCCATTCCTTTGGCAGCCCCTTGTGTTGTAGATTAGATTTGTCTGTATATGCTTGGACCGTGCCAGGGTGATTGATTGTTTTCATAAATGAGCATGTGTTTAAAGAAAATGCTGTAAGTAGTTTGAGCTGCCCCGTGCTGGCTCCCCTGTACTTTGGGTTTGTGCCTAGAGCCATCGCTGATGGGGCAGCCCGGCACCGCATGTCTGCCGGGCACAGGGTGGGTGCAGGGCAGAGCTCTGTGCCTGAGGAGGGCGTGGGGACACTGCATCATGGCCTCCTGGCTCCAGGTACCTCCCTGGGCCCGGGGATGCTGCACGAGGGGCAGTTGCAGCTCCGGGGCTGGGAAGGCTAATGGATTTGGGCACAGCTTGTAACATTTTTGGGTTGTTCTTTTTTTTTCCCTGCAAGGTCAGCTAAGAGATCGCAGAAGTGGCAGCTCCATGGCTCTGCTGTTCTTGTGCGTTGGCAGCGGCAGGAGGATGGCGCAGGGAAGGCATGCAGGAAGCGTTCACCGTGCGTGGGGCAGCTCCCATCCTGCGCTCGGGGGCCGCAGCTGCTCCCTGGCACTAATCCCCTGGCTGCTCTCTGGGTTTGAGTTCACACCACGTTAGCCTCGCAGTGCTTCCTCTGACACACAGACCACCCCCAGCACCATGTTGGGGGGAAGAGCTGATCCCTGTCTTCTGCCGCTCTTGTTCCTGTGGGACCCTCGAGAGCGTGAAGGGCTTGTGCTGCACCCGTGGCCATCCCCGCATGCTCCTTCCACAACCAAAGAGGCTGAGGTGTGATCAGTGCAGCTCAGTGCATGTCTCCACTCCTCGAGAGGCCCAGCTGAGCGGTGGGGCAGAGCTGGTTAGTGAGGGTGGGGGCTCAGCAGGGCCACAGCCAGGCACCCCCCGAAGCTGGGCTGTAGGGTGAGCCATGCATTCCCGCAAGGGGCTGAAATCCTGGTCTGGAATTGACGTTGCACGGGAGATTCTCACTGGGTGTGTGGCACCTGGAGGGGAGTCCTGGGTGCCATCAAGGCTCTTCCAGTGGCAGCGGTTCCTCCCTGGCCAGGACCCCTTCCATCCTTCACAGGAGTTTGTCAACCCACCATGCTGCTGGCTTTGCACACCTTGTGCTGGCTCCTCAGGGTTTTCCTGTGCAGAAGCCTGGAGAGGGTGCTGGAGGACATTTGGTCTTTGGGGATGGTGGGTTGCAGGAGTCCAGCCCTGGTTTCTGCAGGCGGAGGAGCTAGGGAATGGCTGGCCCAGCACCAACCCACCCAGGTCCAGTGAAAGCCCATGTCCAGCTGGTCTCTGCTCTGATTCAGTGGACGCTGCCATTGTAAGGCACTGTACCCCCAGTCTGTTCTGTAGTGGTGTAGGGGCTGCATTTTATCCTCTGCAAAGCAAGCAGGTCACTCGTGCTGGCCAGCTGCCCCGTTTAACCTCACTGCAAGACAGGTGCCCCTGGTTTAACCCTTCTTGCTGCCTGTTCTGACCCTGCCTTATACCACCCCTGGCCCCTCTGTGCAGCTAAAGGACGGCAGTGCCCCGAGTACAAACGTACAGTGAGCAGCCCCCTTCTTGCTGCAGCTGTCCTTGGCTGAGCGCATGTCTCCAGCCACCACCCTTTCCATCCACTGCACCTGCCTGCTGTCCTCTTCCAGCAGCTGGAGTCAGGTCCCCAACCCCCATCCCCACATTCAGACCCAGGCCTGAGGGTCACCATGAGCAGCTGGATAGACTGACCCATGGCGTTTCCTTTACTCCACACACATCTTGGTCTGAAAAGGGTTAAAATTGGCACCGATTCAAAATGTTTCTGCACTCAAAAATACTCTGCCTGTGAAGTGAACTTCCAATGCCAGACAGCCCGGTGCAGTGCGCTGGGCGGGGAGGGAAGGTTTGATCTCAGTGTATCCTCATTCTAGCTTAGCTGCTGTCTGTGACTGTCCATAGTGTATCGTGCGTTTTAACAGCTGGTTTACACTGTTGCCGTAAAAGTGGATTTGGAAATAAAGTAATTGCTACAATAAGTGCTGCCTCTTTTGCAGGGGGAGCTCGAGGGGGCTGGCACCAAGCACACCAGGGGTTTCTCCAGCACAGGCTCAGGCTTGGGTTTGGCCATACCAGCCGCTGCCCTTCACAGAGGGGTTCATGCTGGGATTGCCAGTCTTAGCAGCTGTAGGAGTAGCCTAGCCAACAGAAAAGATATGCAAGGAATTGTTTTCTCTTTTTGTTTCTATATTTTAAGTACCACTAGCGCTGCCCCAGATCCCCTTCTGCACAGCAAGGCTGTGCTGCTTCCTGTGGCAAACTGGAAGGCCCTGCCCAGCACGTGCAGTGGCCCTGTGGCCAGAGAGCCGACATTTTATTTCTGGCTGGTTGTGTGACTGTGGGCAGGACATTTCCTCAGCTCGCACAGGGGCAGGGCTGTCCAGAGGCTGCTTCCAACCACAGCGATACCTCATTCCCCTTCCCCAGCTCCAGACCCATCCACCCTCCAGTTCCCCACTCCCATTACTGGTCCTCTGGCAGCACCATCAGCCCTTCTCGAGGACTCATGCTGTGTGCAGGGTGAGACTTTCCCACAGGGCACAGACACCGGGTGCTTTTCAGATTGGACCCAGTTAATTAGCTGTAACAAACGCAGCAATGCCCAGGTTCTGCCTCTGCCTCTTTGATCATCTGACTAATCACCTGGGACCTTTCCAATTCTCATCTACTCAGGGAATTGCAGAATAGTTTGGGTTGGAAGAGACCTTAAAGATCATCCAGTTCCACCTCTGCCATAGGCAGGGACGTCCCACTAAATCAGGCTGCCCAAGACCCATCCAAACTGGCCTTGAATACCTCCAGGGATGGGGCAGCCACGACCTCCCTGGGCAGCCTGTTCCAGTGTCTCACCACTCTCAGTTCTTCCTAATGTCCAGTCTAAATCTGCCCCCTCCAGTTTATACCCATTTCCCCCTTGTCCTATCACCACAAGCCTGTATGAATAGTCCCGCCCCAGCTTGCTTGTAGCCCTTTCACGTACTGGAAGGTCGCTATAAGATCTCCTCGCAGCCTTTTCTCTCCAGGCTAAACAAATTCAAGTCTCAGCCTGTCCTCATAGGGAAGATCAGGTAATGAGGCACCAAGTGTAATTCTGTTCTGTTGGAAATCCAAGAGCACCAAAGGAAGTCACCTCCCACCACTTATCTCTTGCAAACACTCTTAACAGCAAAACCTGCCAGAAGAGCAAATGATTTGTATCTGGGTACAAAGTGGCTGCAGCCTTTTAACCCCAAAAATGTACAGCCAGGGCAGCACTGCTGAGCCCCACCCCAAATCCCAGCACACAGCCCAAATCTGCTGAAAATTACGCTTTTCACCCAGAGACAAGAACCATGGGGAAAACAGACAGTATTGAAAACGCAAGGTGGGAGGGAAGCAGCTGAATGACACAGGACCAGGTTGAGCATGTGAAGCGCCCCTTCACAGCCCAGTGTTTCACAAACACACATTGTATAGAACAGTATGTTTTAATTTTTTTAATTTTTTTTTTTTTTTATAAGCACATTTGTGCTTTGCCAACAGAATCAAGACAATTAACAAGATCAGCTTCTCGGAAGAAAAGCATTTCTATATAACAAGGACATTACACAGCTCAAAGCAGGAAAAGAAAATATTTACAAAATACAAGGTGGGGGTTGGTGGTTTTTTTGTGGTTTTTTTTTTTTTTTATAATGCTAAAAGGGGTTATTCAGAATTTTCAACCTTATAAATAGAAAAGCACTTATGCAGAGGGATATGGTAGCATTGGTTTTAAAGAAATGATGACAAATCCTTTAAACTAGGACAGAACCAAAAAACACTAGATAATGTTGAAAATTGTGAAAACCCCAATCATTAAGCAGTTTAGCTACTATTTCTTTACGATTACAAAATGGAAAAAAAAAAATCGTCCTTTGTATTTTTTTTTTCCTTTTTTTTTGGTGATGTGATTATACATAAGACAGGCACAATGCTAGCAACGGGACAGGGACCAGTAGCCTCACCGTTGGGATCAGAAAGCATTACAGATGGGAACGGTGTGCATGATCAGGGAGTCACAGCAGGTGCAGAAGGACCAGGGGTTGGGGGGGAACAACAGTGAACTTAGCTTCAAAATAAAACCCCCGTCAGGAGGCAGCACGCCAGAACAAGGATGGGCCAGAGAAACAGAAATGACACCTGTTCTCAGACTGCATGGAAGTGGACTGAAGCAGTGGTGACGGACCACAACAATACCCCTCCCTCTCCTCCCCCCGCATTCATCCTTGCCCCCATTCCCTCTCTTATTTCCCCTTTTCTGAGATCAAACTCACCCATGGGGACCACACTGGCCACCTGGCCATGAAACGTGGAGCTGCAACATCTGCTTCCAGGTGTGGAATGCTCCTGCTGCTGTCAATGGTTCCTCTGTGCTGTGGCCGAGCTGCCTCCACTCCACCATCCCAACCCTATGGGGTGGGGTGTGAGGGCAGAGCCCAAGCTCTGTCTGCAGACCCACATTCCCCCGCTGAAAGCTGCTGCCAACAGCTGCATCCCCAGGGTTGTCCCTTAAATGCACTGTGACTCCTGACCTAAACATCTGACTCTGTCGGGCTGGGGACTCTACTCTCTTCCTCCCTTTGACCTGGGAGAAACGCACACAGTGTGAACAAGGCTGCTTCCGAAATCCCACTCCTCCCATGCAGACCTGTGGATGAAGTGGCTGAAAGGGTCCCTCCTTTTCCCCCCACTGGACAGGGCAGCCAGACCTCGGCTGCTCCCAAACCAGGAAAGCAGAACGAGGAGGTGGCAGAGGGGAGACTGGAGGAGCGCAGGCAGAGTCATCCCTCAGGATACAAACTATCGCAGGGAAACACCACAGGGTGGAAGTGCGGGACAGGCACCCTGCACCTCAGGACAGCCAGTCAGTGAAGGTTGCAATCCCAAGACATCACTTTTCACCACTAATTTCACTCCACTAAAACCTTTTGGGGAGGGGCAGGGAGGCAGGTTAAGAGAAAAAGATACCCTTTTGCTTGAGAAAAACTATCCCCGAAGTCTGCTAGTCAGCTAAATCCTGTGCCCTAGTTTCATACACCTAAAAGGGGAGGAGCAGAATGAGGGAAAGTGTCTGGTGGGCTGCTCCCCTCCTGAGGCTTCACTCTGCTGGGAGGAATCTGGGGGCTCATCTGTGTGACAGGAAACATGGAGAAGGAGGAAAAAAAAAACCAAAACAAAACAAAAAACAGTTTCTAAACTCCTTAAATTCACTAAAAACTGTGAAAATTCCCGGCAGGATGTTTGAATATCAAACGCAGATTTTGGAAGCTTTAATGCCAAGAGTTAGTTCTGTATGTTGGTTTTGCTCATGTCTTCCCGCACGTCTCTATCTGTTCGCTGGCCGCTGGACTGCAGAGAAGGAAGAGGAGGAGGAAGAGGAGGAGGAAGAGGAGAAGGAGGGGAGGGGGGCTGTCACCAGTGGGGTTCGGCTCTTGAGGCTGGCCAGGTTGGGCAAAACAGGAGCACTATCGGTCTCCCGGGAGGATTTACTGCCTGATGTGCGCCGGGTGCAGCGCGATGACCGGTCCTGGGGATCAGCTTGGTCCTCGCACTCTGTCCTGGGATCATACGAGAGTGGGAAGGTGCGTCGGTCCCAGGGCTGCACAGCCTAAAGGGAAGAGACACCAGGCTATGAACAATTCTGTTGAAAAGCTCTTCTGCTCCCCATCCATGAGCGATTCTAGCCAGCCGCAGTGGTGGTGAGAGCAGGCAGATCCATGGTGCCGCGCCAGCCACAGACTCAGCCACGGCCTAGCTAAGAGCACCTGGGGTGAGGGGGTGGCAGCCTCTAAACTGAATCAACTGCTAGAAAAGCATCCTGCTGCCCCAACAGCATTTGATTCTACATCCCATCTGGCCCAGTGTTCGGGCAGAATTCCCCACACGCATGCTTCCAAGCTGTCTCCCCACAACAAGGAGGATAAAACAGCCAAGTCTGAGCATCAGATTTACCTCTGCACTTGTCTGCAGCAGTCACTGCAGGGACACATTGATGGGCAGCACCTGGACCTTCCCACCAGCCTCCAGGCACAATATCAGAGCCAATGGCCACAACTGGAGCCAGCACCCACCTGCTCATCAAGGCCAGCCTCAGGCGTGGAGCAACGAGTGTCCTCGATGGACAGGAGCCGCATGGAGTCACGGGAGATGGGGGTGAGGGGGCCAGAGAGCAGTTCAGGGCTGATGGGGCTGCGCGGGGAGTGAGTGTGGGATAGTTCTGAATGGGATTGGCAACTGCCCACATCAGGGGATGCCGGCTGGGGAGTCGAGGGGTTCCCCAGCTGGGGGGTCGTCCGCCCATCTGTCGATCTGTAGGACCTGAGACAGGAACATATTTGAGAACCTGGTTTCAGTCCTGGCTGTGCTCGCTGCCAGCTGATGCCATCCCACGATCCCTTCCACCACTCCCTACTCAGCAGCAGCTGTGTGACGGGGAATGCTGCGTGGATTCAGCAAACACAGGCAAAGAATGCTGCAGCCCAGAGGCTCATCTTTGTTCTACCTCCACTGCCTCAACGCAACTCTGTGACACTGACACTGCTCTCCTAAGGTTATGTGTCCCACACAACTCCTGTGTTGCAAGTGCTGCATAAACACCATGATGAGAGCCACTCTATGAAAACAGACACCTAAAAATTGGTTTCTCCCTGCCATGTGATGCCTGGCAGTTCAAGAACCAAGTGTAGTGAATCGGTGATGCTGAAAATGCTGCAAGTTCAACTCAGCAAGTCATCTTGAGTGCTATCACACAGCAATCTGCTACATACATGAGGCAGGACAACCACAAAATGCTCAGCAGATCTGCTGGAGCAGTTCACAAGGAGAACATATAAGGGCAACCAAGTGAGTTTACTGGTACTACCTGTCCCAGGGACTACACAGGCAAGGAGCAAGGTTCCGGCTGAACCCCAGGAACAAAAAGTTAGCATGCACCAAGGGGCTCTGGCCATTTCTAAAGAAAGACTAAAGCAGTTGCAGAGAACCACCCTATGACAGGAACTGAGGAACTGAGCAAGGATCCTGCTGAGGAGGAAGTCGGGATGTGGCAAACACTGAGCTGAGCTCAGCCAAGTCATTCTTGGCACAAATGTAGCCAGCCACATCCTGGATTGCACTGAGGAACATGGCCAGTAGAGCAGGGACATTGACAACCCTCATCTCTCCTTGCACTGGTATCCCCAGCTCTGGGGTAACCTCCATCCTTGTTTACGCCATCCATGGCCAATCTGGTCTTCTGCTGGCAACAGGCCTATAGGAGGCTGGACCAGAGACCTCTCTGTAAGTCCTTCCCCACCAGCATTCCTAAACCTGTAAGATGAAGTTTGAATTCATCTCAATGACCAAGCCAGGACCTCAACAAAGCATCTTTCACCAACGTCCTTAACAACAGGGTCTTCAGATTAATTAAATTAAAGTTATGGAGTGGCACTATCAGATGTGAGGAATTGGCTGAAGAAGCTAGCAAAGAAACACCAAGATGTCCTCCACTCCTCCAGCTCCAAGAAATGCAGCTGCAGCTGAAACAAGGCAGTGGCAGCACAAATTGAATTTGATGAATGCTAACTTTGCATTTGCAGAAGTTCTTGCAGAAATGACCTTGCACAATTGCATACGCCCAACAGTGCTGAACTGAAATCATAACCAGACTAAGACAGCCGGCTGCAGGTCTGTGACAAGAAACCACGTGGTTTCAGATACCCCTTCACAAGACAACACTGCAGAAATGGAATCAAGTGTCGAGTGATCAGAGGAATGTGAGGACACGTATGTAAGTAGAGCAGAGAAACAGCATCACCAAAGCAATCAAACAGAGATGCAACAGACAGCATAATGTTGAGAAGAACCAGTGTTGCCTTGTTTTGTGTGACAGATGCTGGGCTCAGCCCTTTTGTGCTTCTCTGGACCACTCAGCTGGTGCCCCAGCCTCCATACTTCCAGAGTGGTGAAAGCGCTTCAGAAAGCAGAATCCAAACATGATGCAAGAGCTGGTTGTCTGTGATTTAGCTGGTCATGAAGACCCCTACCTAAGCAAGACTATGTTCCACTCCTGCATGGGCTCCTCAAGCTGCTCTTGTGGATGGCGATCCACAAGACTTTCCAGTGACATTCCAATACCAGTACAAAACTTTACCTTATGGATCTATGAGTCTAATAAAATCTCCATAACCTGGTCCCAAGTGCATCACACTCTGTTGGGAACAAAACCTCGGCCAAGAGAAACCCATTAGATCCCCTTTGCATCTGAGTGCTGCTGGTGGGCCGGGCAGCCCCTGCCAGTGCTGAGGAACTGCGCCAGCAGGCATACCTGCTGCCCCGCCGCTGCGGGGGCATGCTTGTGCTCCAAAGCCACCGGGCCCGCTCCATCTCTTCACATTTGCCATGCCGAGCGGCAAAGGCCGAATCAGACAAGTCCTCGATCTAGAAGGGGAAGGGTACAGGGCTTGGTGACAGCTTTCATGTATTAAACATGCACCGATGTGTGGTTTTTCCAGCATCAGCCATATGATGAATTTAAATACATGTTTATGTCTGGAGGGAGGCAGGTATCAGTGAGTGAGAGAGCACCTTGAAACTAAGTTTGCATTGCTTAGGAAAAGATTAAAAACCAAAAAATAAAAAGGAAAGTCACTTATCCCAGAATGAAAGCACTCACACAGAGGTTTAAGGAAATACCATCATTATCAGTCAAGCTAAAACAACAACTGTAGCAGCATAACTGGTCATGATTTCTTGACTAGACTATGCCAATAAATGGGACTGGCACCCAGAGAGGTCTCCTGACAGCAATCAGACCTCAGATTCAGCTGTTACCCGGCCTGTTAATCCAACTTTCTGCCTCATCACACCTTTCCTGAAAGGAAACCAACACCAAGTTTGTTTCTGTAGAACAATGGCAGAAAATTGTGCATTTTGTTGCAAAAGGAAGAGACTCTGCAACCTCCTCACTGAGGAACCTGTGTCCACTCGCTGCCGGCACCCTCCTAGATGTTGTTCAGCTGCTACCAAAACATCCTCACATATCTCAGAAACAAAACTCTTCTTACCTCCTCCTTGTCTTCATCAGGGTTGGCTTTCAGAGTGCTGATGTCCACTTCACGCCAGCTGCAACACAGCACCAGCGGGCAGTCAGACCCAGGCAGGGTCAAGCACAGCAGCACAGGCCCTGCATCACTAATGCTATCTTTTGGGAAAGGAAAAATACATGCCTGCCACAATAAGCGACATACTTAGGCTCAGTTTTTAGGCCAAGTGGCCACATTTGTCTCCCAAAATGCCTGTGCTATCAGACAACGGTTTCCACCCTTCCACTGGTCACCCTGCTCCGTTTTGAGCACGGCTTTAGCTGTGGGTTGCACCCCCTCAGCACAACACTGGGAAACAGGCAGGAGACATTCCTTCCATTTGGAAGATCAGGAATGGAGAGCGAGGCTGGCAGCGTCCTCCCATTGCAGCCCTTCCCTCTGCTTCCCTGTCTAGCTCCAGGCACTGGTTTGGCAGCATGGCTGAAGCTGCCAAGGGCAGAAGCAGCAGAAGCAGATGCTGCAGCATTTCCTCTTCCTCTGTTTAGCAACAGGCTCTCTCTCTGCCATGCTCTGAACAGGGCCTGGGAAGAGCAGGTAGGAGGAAGGAGGAATAAAGAGGTACGTTGGGAAAGAGACTTGGAAAGCTGGGATGGAAAAGGAGGACTGAAAACGTGGCAGTTTTGATGAAGAAGGTGCACCAGGGTGGCAGCAAGTCAGCATGCTCCTACTGAGGCACTCTGGTGTGCAAACCATCACTTGCCTCATCCACAGTGTTCATCCAACAACAGCTGAACAGAGGCCGACTGCTCACCTTCCTTGCACTCGGCTCAGGTTGTGTTCCCGGTCAGTGCGACCCAAGGCTTGGCCCTGCTCCTGCAACACGATGTTAAGCCAGCTCAGGCACCCCTGACTCAGCCAGGACATGTGCAGAGCTAGGAAACACTGGGACCGCTGGCTCAGTATACTCAGCAGCGGGGGACAGGAGGGACACCCAGGATGGCTTTTAATTGCAGAGGACACCTGAGGAGGGTAAGCTGGCTTTCATGCACAAGGGACACTCAGACTACATACACGTCTCCATACTATGGTATGACCACCAGTTTCCCCAACTGTTTCTTACTTTCAAGGAAGAAGAAAGCTCCTTTCCTCACCAGCACTAGCAGCTACAGGGAAGCAAAGCCTAGGCCAGGCTGAACTTATGACAAGACACGTCACAAAGTGAAAGCCTGGGACATGACAGCCCCACTGGAGCCAGTGATCAGGCACATACCTGGTGTGAGGATCTCTTGTACTGCAGTTTCTCCACACGAGTTGTTTGCACGCAACAGACATCGGGATGACAATGTTGTTAATATCGAATGAACTTTCGCCTCTCCTCCTCCTTGCTGCTGTAACATAAAGAGAACAACAATGTGAGAAAGTGTTGTAGGTTTCATTATGTTAAGTAACTGACAGAAAAAGGATGTGGTCTCATACAAAATGGCCTTGTATGACCCCATGGAACCTTCAGAACCAACAATTCGCATCAGAATGGAGTTCACCTACTGCTTGCTGGAATTCCTCTTTTCAATAAAAACCCTTAGCTTGGAAGGCATATACAAGCGCAAGGGCTGTGGTGGCCTGCAGGCACTGGTGGTGCATGGGCGTGCTGAGGTTCCATCCATCATCTCCACACTGCCCCCCGCCACTGCACAGCCAGGCGGATCAGGAGATTGATCTGGCTGACGAACAGACCCCAGCAAGAAAAGTCTCCCACATAATCCAGTCTCTACTGTCAATGTAAAGAACGCAGACAGAACAGGAACAAGGGAAGAACTGTGCTGTTTGGAAAGAGCACCCCTCCTCATGTCCTGCAGGGGTCTGGATCCACCACAGGTGACACCAAGACAGATGAGGAACGTAAAGCAGTCAGACAGGAGCTCACTTGCACTTTTGACAGCTGCACTAAGCCAAACAGCTTTCATCCATATTACACTTCTTGATAGGAATAGATTTTCTATGACAGAAATAAGCTCCATCCTTATCTATTTAAACTTAGTTGAGCACTGGGTGCTTTCCTTCCATCTGCCTACCCAAAACCCTCCCCCAGGCCTGTGACAGCAGCACTGCAAGCATAGTTTGATACGCAAATGGCCTGTCTTCTTAACACCTCAACACCTCTCCAATTTACCATGCTCTCCCTCTCCTTTGATCCTTGCAGATTTCAGTGCAAAAACAAGCAGGAATCCAGCTGCCGGGGACCTGCCACAGACAAACCCCAGGACCCCTGTGAAGCCAGACAATGACAGAGTGGGTGAGCAACTACCACTATGGCAGCAAGACAATTCCAACGTGTCACTGTCAACAGTGATGCTGGACCCACCATTTGGTCTCTGTTGGCAACTGTGCCAGACTGACATGCTTGAATCCAGGACCTGAACCTTGCAGCCAGAGACCAGACCTCAGCACCTGCAATGCTTTTGCAGGACTCAACTGCTGAAGGAAAGACAATTTGTCTTGTTTTTCTGAATGAGCTTGTGAAAAAGCACTAGAAAAAGCAGCAAGAGAAGACTAAGATATGTGTGCAAAGCACACAGAAATGTCATCTTGACATTCTACAGTTGCTGAGAAGAGCTGTCCTCTTCTTCAAACATCTAGCACATTCAAACCAAACTAGCACTGCTTGCTGGGTTCTTCAGACACTCTGTGCCACCATAGGGTGCTTCAGTGATGCCACAGCTTATGACTCAAAAGCAAATTCTGCAGTGAAGGAACTCAGCCTGGACCATGGCAACCCTGGAGCAACATAGCTTAGAGCAAAGACAAGGGCACAAAAAAGTTGAGCTGGAAGTGGAGTCCTCAGCTCTGCCATGAACAGATGCCTCTTAACCACTCTGGTTTCACCATCAGGTTGGAGGAAATCTGCTCTGTTATCCTTTGGTCACATACAACTTAGGCTATGGCACAAACTATTAACTGGAGTGGTCAGACAGAGGCCAAGTTCTTCACTGGAACACTTAAACAGTTCATCAGAATTCAGTCCTTTTATCAAGGGCTTCTGTTAACATGGGTCAGGCACTGACGACGTCTGGCAGAGAAGCTGTGTTATCGATCCATCCCAGAGCACAGCAGGAGGGAGCTATGGTCCTGCTCACTGACAACTTTTAGACACAGCTTCATCAAGGTCCCCATCCTTCAATTTTTTGAGGCTGAGTCTCAGAAGACAGTATGAGTTAGGGAACTGCTGAAGTTTGCATACAGATGACAGTTAAGATCCCAGCCACCCAGACATACCACAGTCCTGTGATTCAGTCCCAACCCCATTTACAGCCTCCTGTAGTCTCAGGAGCTATCTCAGTGTTGTACTAGCAGCAGCACAGAACTGGTGCTCCGTTCTTCAACTTCTCTTCCCAGCATCCCCAGACAATGTCAGAAATCAAAACTTGGACATGGAGCAAAGCCAGGGGACTAACGAGAACAGGAACGTTTACCAGCAGCTACTGAGCTGACAGTGAACACATAATTGCAGCTGACTGGCTTTTGGCACAGCCAAAATCAATCCAGAACCCTCAGGAGACCCAAAGTCAGAGTTTAAAAGGCCAGCACTCCTACCATCTGCTGAAACAATGAGTCCAGCAGGGTAAGAGAAATATTGAGCACCCTCACGCTGAAGATGCCTGAACCGCTTGTAAACTGAGACTGCCTGGGGGAGCTGAGCTCAGAAACCTCTCCAGAAAGGCACCAGATACTTACAGTTGTACTGGAGGTACCCTGTGAACTTGCACTGGCAGGAGTGGAGCCTTCTGAAGAGGTGGACAGTTGCCGTGCTAGAGGGCTGTGAGGTGTGGCGGTCACAAGCTGCTGGAAAGTAGCTTGGGCCACTGCTGTCTGTGTGATGCTTCAACACTGCACAACGAGGAAGGCGGAATAAACGAGGAATGACATTAGCAAAAATAACAATGGGGGAGGAGGTGGATAGAAAAGGGCCATGTGCACCAGAAACAGCCAGTGCCGAGGAGCACTTTGCATGAAAAAGAAGCACCTTCTGATGGTGGCTGCCAGCCTGGGAGGCCCTGGGGGAAGAAGCAGTTAGAGTACACAAGGCATTGCTGCAGTGATGATAAGGCCCAGAAGCAGTGTGTTCCCCCTTCTCCAAGGTCAAAGTGGGGGAGAGGCTGAATATGCAGCAAAGCCCAAGCTCCCCCCAAGAGAGCTGGCCATGGGAGCCTACCTTCACTCCTCTCAGATGAGCAGTCTCGCAATCGCTTTTTGTCATGGGCAGGAGGCTGGACAAGCGAGCGCTCTGGCGCTCTCTCGGCCTTGGACACGGCCGTAAAATCATCTAAAGGTGGCCTGTGTGCCTTGTCTGGTTGGATTTTTTGATGTGAGCGCTCTGAGGAGGGGAACAGAGAAAGAGCTATGAAACATCTGTTTTCACCTCTCTTTCTGTTGGCACAGGAGACTTGGGCAGAGCTTACAAGCTCTAGAAATCAAGACCGGTCGGGCTCAACACCATCAGGGCGCTGGAGAGACACAGTCAGAGCAGAACAAGCTGTAGTACTGCTCGTGCCATTGTGAGCACAGCCTCAGACTGAGCAAGAAGAGGTCCCTGTGTACTGAGATCAGCCTGAACATCAACACCTGCCCACACCTCACTTTCAGACCTGCCCTGTGATACCACGGCCTCAATCCTGAGACCTTAATGTGAAAGGTCTCCTGCACCTCTTTCCTCCCAGATTGTATGGCTGTTGGGTACAAACCAGAGCAATGTTTCTGCACACGGCGGAGGTAGGGAGGACACTTACTGGCTGCAGTGAAGAAGGAGTTCACCAGCTTGTGACGGTCCTTACGAGCAGAGTCAGACAGGCTGCTGGTAGGCATGGGAGCTCTGTGCTTGAGCGAGAGCTTTTAGGAGGTTTAATTTTCTCGTAGGGTTTGTTCTGCCACTGAGACTTCAACATGCTCTGGAAGTGCAAGCTCATCGGCACATCTGCAGAGGGATACGAAATATATCCATGATCATTGTACACCAGCAGTCGAGCTTTGACATACCACCTCTCTGCTCTTCTCCCCTGGCACAGACCAGCAGGACAGGCAGCCCAGCATAAGCTCACACTGCCACAAATGGAGTTAGAAGCACCAAGATGAGCATCACGGCACAAACATCCCTCCTCCACATCTGTTAAGCTCAAGCAACACTTTCACAAGGACTCTGAAGCAACCCTGAGCAGAGATGAACCTTCCCAGGCCCTGCTCAAACGATGAAGCTCTTTGTTCTGCAGAGGGGATGTGGAGGCAATTAGGAGCTGCCGTGGGATTTAGAAACTGCATCTAGATGATCTCAGAGGGCAAGGTGAAGAGATTCAAGCCCTGTCAGGAGTCTCAACGGGTCGTCTCTGAATGCCTCCTGAATTTCCCCAATGCCAGGGACTGGGAAAGGCCAGGCAGGCCCAGGCAGACGAAGAGGATGAATAGAGTTGGCTGAGGGCAGCTGGAGTTGGCTGTTACTAAATGTGAGACCTTGATTCTCAGGGGAAAGGGAGGACATCTGCACTTCAAGCACCTTGATGGTTAAGGCTGTGATTTAGCCCCATCCCTGTGCTAAGGAAGAGCTATCACAGCGCAATGGTAGCTCTACTCATTTATGGACACGTATCCCAAAGAATAGAGAGCGGACAAGCCAGGCCCTAAGGACACTGCCAACAAGACTGCAACAGCACCGTGTTGAAATGGTCTCAGTTGGGGAAAATGGCCTTCTTTCTGGTATTTTTTGCTTTCTCCTGAAAATTCTTCCAATCTCAGCAGCCTGCACATCTGTAGAAGGAGACAGCTTGAGGGGAGGGGGAAAACCCAAGACAAAACAGTCAGCAGAAAACAAATTATTTGCTGGCTTGTCACTGTCCTGCTGTCAGGATCTGTGCAGCAAGTGACACCATCACTCCTCCTCGCCGAGCAGTGCAGGCCTTCCGGGGACCGACAGATGGCAACCACCCCCAGCCCGAGCACCCCAGCCCTCATCCTCTCTGCCAAGGTTATTACATCATCTGAAAATTCCCAGTGAGAAAGCAGATGAACCAGAAAAAAAGCTCAACCCTGAAAGGAAGGGGAACAAAGCACTTAGGAAGCACAAGTGCAAGGGGTTAAAAGCCACGATGCCTGCACCCCACTTGCCAGAAGAATAATGATCTTTTTCCTCCTGCTGCTCCTGGCAATTTTGCCCTTGGCTAGAAGCAAAGGGGGGCTGTTAGGACTGGAAGAACCCTGGAGAGAGGCTCAAAGTGAAAGTCAGCACACGCTCCCAGCTCAAGGCCTGGCTCCACCAAAGCAGCCTTGCAAGCTCCCCCAGAAAGTCTGACCTGAGCCTCTGTCCAGCGACCCAGTCAGTTTGCTTTCAAGGTGAGCCCCCAGAATAGTCACCAACAGCAACCCGGATTAATACTGCAGGCAGGGAGACACTGCGATGCAGACCAAGAATGCCAGGCAGAGCCAAATCCCTACCTGGACAGATGTTTGGACAGAGAAGTATCCCCACCCCCAAACCCCAACCCTAGCAAAACTACATTAAGCAGTAGTCAAAAACCAAAAGTAGAACCAAAGTCAGTCAGGGGTGGGGGGGTGGGGATGAGGATGGGCAATTCTGTACTGCTGTTTTAAGCTTTACGCCATACAGTTTCAGAAACTAAGTTCTCAATCTCATGCAGCCAGAACAGGTCTCTTAGCATGGAGTTGGCTGCAGATGGCCCTGGGAAAACAGAAAGTGAATACGTGGTGAAATAATGTGACTGGTGGCCACGCTGCAGTAGCACCCAATGGGTTTTCTCTGTGCTGCCCATTCTATTTGATCTAACACTGTAGACAGAGGATTACAAGCGCAGTGAAATCAGAAAAGACATTTCTGCTTCAGGAGCTCAGTACGTTAAATTCCCTAGCAGAGCCGTGTCTTAGGGGGTGGGGATTTCGTTTTTAAAAATAGCACCAATTTGCTGTTTCAGTCTGTTTTAAATATAGTGCAAGTGAAAGATGCCAGATTAGTTGCTCCCAGACACCCTGTGCATTTCCTGCTGTCACAGGAAGTTTGTGCAAAGCTGGAATCTAAACCCAAACACACAAACTAGCCTGGTGTCTTAACTCAGACCATACGCTTTACACCCTTGTCAGAAGCAAGGACAGATGCCTTCCTCCCAGCATTACCAGTGATGTTTTGCACCTCAAGCAGCCAGGTGCCGCTAGCACAGAAAGGAGCTGCTATGAGCTCTTTACTGCCTGGTTCATTCATTTGTGTATGTTGCGATCAGGGGAAAAAGATGGACAGATGGACACTGATCTTAGGAGGCGATGGTTTTTTTGGGAAAGAACAGGCTTGTGTTTGTTTGGCAGCTTAGCAAAGCAAACACACCATGGAAACTACTTCTTTTCCCTTGAGAAAAGTCCCTAATTATGAAATTCGTAAATACCCCACTGTCAGAGATGTCAGTTATTCCTCTTAACGATGATTAACTCTGGTACTGTAACAAAGGGAAACTAGTGTCTTAGTGGGAACATACCTACCATAGCCTCTGCCCCAGGAAAGATCACATATGTCCTGTGACTTACACCAATCCACTAATAATTTTATGCAGACAAATAAACTCCATGGAAAACAAATGCTTCTTGAGTGGTTTACAGCTGCACAGAGAGCAGCCCAGGGCCAAGGCCCAGTGCAAACTCCCAGGCCACTGCTTTGGTTTTCTCCACTTTAAGCAAGGCTCTAGCTCAAGGATCCATAATGACAACGTGCACAGCAGAGAAGACTTCAGGTACAATGCCTTCCCAGACCCTTCTACTCCAGTAAATGCTCTGCTCTTGAAAATACTTGGAGATGCACATACTTGGTCATATGCAACCAGATCCGCACTCCTCTGGAAGCGCAGGACAGAGAAGCAGGCCCGGGAGCACCTCCAAGCATCCCTTGCAGCCCACCTCAGGCCCCAGTCTCACAATACCCCTGGCAGCTTTGTGGGTGCTGTGCTTACCGTCTGGGAACGGACAGGACAGGATGAATACAGGAATCCAGCTGGGAGAGGCGCTCCAGCAAAGGAGCATCATACTGTATTTCCAGAGTTGCCGAGCTTCGAGTGCCACATAGACCACAACAAGGGTTCACATCACAGCTACAACGCACCAGGCTGTTACGATGGACCTGGGAAGGGGACAGAGAAGAGTGTGAACATATCAGAGGTCAACAAGTCCAAAGGCTCTCTTCATGCTTGATAGCTCATGAAAAACATCCTAAAGGCTGTCGGGTTTTTTTTATACTTTGTACAAAACTCGTTTGTTTAGGCTGAGATCAGTAAAGGGCACATTCACTTTGCATAAACAGCTGGAAAGTATACTCACCTGCATCAGACAATTTAACATCTACTAAAATTGACCTGAAAGGTTCGATTCTATCTGTGTTGAAACCTCATTTGCACAACACCATGAGGGAGCACTATTTGGTTGTCAGAAAGGGGGAAAAAAGCCATTTTTTGAGGTTGGATGGGGCAGAGAGCCATCACTATATATGCCAAGGAATGAACCCTACATGTGCCATCTGTTACAGAGACAAAAAAGGTTGTTTCCCTAAACCAGGACAGCCTTTCAGTTCACAGTTATCGGACTCAATTTGTATGAAACCACTGCAGGCAGATGCAGAACTGGATGTAAATCCCATACAGAGAGAACAGCCTGCGATTCCCCATCAAAACGTGAGGATGTATCAAACCAGATCCTGCAGAAATCTGCTGTGACTCTAGTATTATTACCAATAATTTCCATTTAAGATCTGAATGGTGGAACGATGATCATACCCCATAACGTCTTAGCAAATAATGCTTGAACTGGAAGGCTGCAAGTATCCTTGAACGGAAAGAGCTAGAGTCCCACTCACAGTTACAAATCAAGAGAAACGACCTAAAATACATCAAATATAATTCAACAAAGGCAAATGCAACAAGCGGACACTTCAATGACTAGTGAAGACAAGGAAGCGGTAACCGAGCAGCAGTTCTGCCCAGAGTGTCTGGTGGTTTTTATGGATCAGCAAATGAGAATGAATCAGCAGTGTCATACCATGACTGAGGATTAACACCCCATGAGGCTTTACAATAAGGACAGCTGTGTAAGACACATGAGGTAATCCTACTGCTCCACTCGGTGCTGCTGATGTCAGCTAGAGGGCTGCACCCAGTTTGGGGGCCATATTTCAAGAAATGTGTGCACCAAATGGAGAGGAAAACAACAAAGAAATTACAAGATCCAAACTAATATGTCCCATCTGTAAACCCAGAAAGGCCTACGGCATGTTTAGTGCAGAGGTGACCACATTACAAATTACCTCATCAACTTTCACACTTCAGGGAGAGCTTCTGGAGCAATGAGGGGAGCCAGCAAGACTCAAGACTACCAGCCATGACTTTAAATTGCAGCCAGAGGCAGCTTATGTTAGAAATTTAATTTGTTTGGGTTTTGCTATCTGAAAAACAAGACTGGCTAAGCACTCGCATAAGCTGGCCTAGGAAGTTTAGACAAACTGTCTGGCACGGCAGGAAGATGAAGCCTTCTGCTCTGGGGCGTGGGGATGCTGTGGTGACTGCAAGAGATCCCTTTCCATCCTGTTCCTCAAGATCTATTTGCAACCCAATGCAGGCTAAGGACCCACTCAACCTTTAAGCCTTTCCTACAGGGCATCTCCTGACTTAAAAATTTCAAGTGATGTTGCATTCAGATTAACATGGTAGGCACACGGTTATGAATGATCTCTACTGAAACAGTCAACTCTCTGGTTGTAATTTCTGGTCACAGCAATCCACAACAACTTGATGCTAACAGGGGAGTGTGGTCAACTGGACATGCTGTTTCTGGACCATGACCCAGCTGCTCCTCAGCTTTCTCTCAAGTAACTGCAGGAGCCCACACAAATCCCCTGCTATCTGGCACATCTTCTATCCCTTGGAACTGATCTTTTGAGCCATCTCTGATTATCAAATGCGTTTGATGAACACAGCCAAAACCTAAAAATTAACAGGTACTTCTTCAAACACCAAGTGCACATGACAACACCACCTACAGGACAGTTTATAATTTTCCAGATCACTGAAGATCTTTCAAGCAGTCATCGCAGAGGTCTACCAGAAACACCCTAGATAAAACTGCAGATGAATAACCAGCTAAAGCTAACTCAGCTGAGCGAGAGCCCCTTTTGCTCAGAAAAATGTTGCTTTTTGAGCACCTCTTTAGAGCTCTAGCACCCACATAGTGAAAGCCTCAAAACCTTGTGGTAAAGTGTGACTTGAAACACTGACTCAAAGGGTAAGTGGATTTTTGCCCTCTATGGTTCTGCAATCATGACAGCTGCATGAACAGAAAAGGTCCTTATTTCTTCAAATTATCTATTCTCCAACCGACAGCTTACAGCATTCTTAAGAGAAACAAAAGAGGATGAAGCATACACCATTCCTTACATGGGGAATAAACTGTATTTCCACTGAACTGAATTCTGCCTAAGGACAAGGGAAGATGATGTGGAGAGGAGCATAAAATAATAAAAATAAAACAACAGGAAAAGTCATGGCATTCAGTGATTTGAACTTGAGCAGCGGAAGCGGACACAATCACCTCAGCATGCCTTTTGCAAGACATCCCACACACGTCTGTCAGGTGACTGCCGTCTTCCTTTAGGCAAGCAAGCAGTGAATTCCTAGTGTTGTGGTAATTTCTGTGCTCAGTTAAGGTTTGACATTTCAGAGCTCCTTCAACTGCTCAGACTGTGCCATATTGAACAGTCTGTGTGGACTGAAGTTCACCTCAGGCTGGCTGGTTTGAGAAAAGAAAACCCACATTGGAGCTCAGGATTCTCTTCCCCTTTGACAGCTCATAAGAGTCTTCAACAAATTAAAGACTACTCCTTCGTTCTCCTTTACTTCTCCAACAGCCTTTGAAGCCTCACCTGTCCTTCTCTTTCTCCTCATTTTTTCTTCCCTCTCTTAATCAACCACAAACATTCCCAGAGCAGGGAGACCTCTTCATGGAAAGAGCAAAAGCAGACTGGATATCAACACATCACCACCTCACCAGGCTCCTTGGTGCAGAGCTTTTAAAAACCCAAACAGCACTAACCTTTTTGGAAAGAGGCATGATGCTGCTAGGTCGAACAAGCCGTCGCTTCTTACAGCTCAGTAACTGGGCGCGTGCGAGCTGCTACATAAGTTCCATCCAAAGATGAAGAAAACCATGTTCAGTCGTTGCTTTTTATGCGAGAGTTCATCAGCTTCCTGGCCATCTCCCCTGAGTGGTTCTGCCAGGCCAGGCTGAAGGACTGCCCATAGGAGAGGAGAAGACAAAAGATACCATTATTTATTCGACCATCCCACCTCAGCCAGTGGTACCAGTCAGGTTCAGGATTCAGAACTTGGCAAACACTCTGAGTTTAAAGCACTGCAGTTTCACCAGACAATAACTTTTATTGAGCCCACTCTATTATTTGCTTTTATGTTGGTCACTTTCCACACTCCCCCACAAGCGACCCCTTAACACAAGTTCTGATCAAAAAACAGCATTTAAGGCTAGACAGAGATCAAGACCAAAAGCCATTCTAGACCTGGACAGTTTTCATCCTAGAGTTCAGCTTCCCCCAAAATTACAGCTCAGGGCATCTTAAGACAATAGGTTCTTATGAATCCAAATGCCAGAGAGCACAAGATAGAGAACACACATGAAAAAATTAAACCTCAATATGACTGATTCTGATTGGTATTGAGAAACTATACCTCTATCTGCTCTCAGCAGTGACTCCAGAAAGGTGTGATATTAACATCAACCTTTCTGTTTTACTGCACAAGGACCTTTCCTGCCCATTACACAGTAACCCTGCCCTACGTGGCATCAATACACCATGACACCTACCAAATACCAGCATAGCTCCTCATCTTCAGAATCTTTTCAGGTATATTTTACAAGTGTTTCATTTCTAAAAATGCAAAACATTAAAGCCTTGTAGCATAAAGCTCTGCAGTTCAAAGGCTACAGGCATATAAGGCGCTCTGTCATAGCCTGCAGTCTTTCAGCTGCAGCAACAAGTATGGTGATGAGTGCTTTCTGTGCATGTTCCCACTGCACTGGCGAAGCGTCCTTTGCTCCTGGAGGCATTAAGCCAGTGCAACAGTCCTGGCAATGCTTCTCCAACTGCTCTCAGAACATTGAAGCACCACACATTCAAGGGTTTTCAAGTGGCCTGACCCTGAAATCATCCCATAACGTAGGAAAGTTTCTTTCACTTACACAACAACAGTGGCCTTGAGAAAGAAAGAATTCAGGAAGTCTTACTCCCCAAATCAATGCAATTTCGGTTCCTCAGTATCTCCAGAAAAGCGAGCAAGGGTCAAAGATACTTATGCAAAATAATTGCAAGAGGGGCACTTGCACCATTGAATCACACAGTTTGCAAGTATATTAAAAATACCCATAAAGAAACAGTTTTGAACATGCTTGTTGTATGGTTGCTTGCAGGGCTCGTTCATGTAAACACAGCTTGGTTTAATACCATTTTCAGAAAAACAATGCAGCAGAAAACCTCAAGCAAGCAATCTCCTCCAAAATGCTCCCACGCATAATCTACTACTACCAAACTTTTTCCAAAAAGAAACCATTTCTACTGTTCCCAACACAGTCATTATCCACCACCACTCCACAGGCTGGATTCCAGGGACTCTGTCAAGATAAAAAATCAAGCTCTTCCCAGAGTATGCAAACAGCTTACGTGTTAATAACTCCATTGACGGGTCTTGGTGCTCCACAGGGCTTGGCAGGAAGGGATTCAGGAGTACTTGCAGCAGAAACACCAAAGTTCTCGAGTGGCTGGGATCTGGGAACACTCTATGGAAGGACAAGAAAGATCATAAAATAATTTAAAGAGCTTTTAAAATAGCCACAGCTTCTTTATTCCCAGCTTTTAGTTGAGGAATCTGCACCACTGCCATGGGTTTCCACATGTTCCACGTGTGAACAGGAGACATCAGGATTTCTTATGGAGCAAGAAGATGAATACAGAAGGCCACTTTCAATGTGAGAAACAAAGGACTTCAATTCCCCTCAGGCAACCACCAAGGAGCATGAAAGATCGAGTTCTTTACAGAGATTTTAGCATTTTGTCTCAATAGTGCAAAGAAGTCCATAACCACCTGTGAACCCTGCAGGTGCCTTCTGAAGTGTGCTGTTGTGCTCTAGGCCACACGGCTGCAAGCTCTCCTCTAAGCACACAGGGGAAAAACGGGAGGAGAGTGAGAGCAGAACAGACTTGCAAGACTGAATTTGCATTTTCACAAAATACCTGTGCAAACACGGTCCAAATAGCACTTTAGAAGTATTTCAAATGAGTATGCACACAAGCCATGGGTTTTGGATATAAGCAGACCCTCTATAGAGCTAAAACGGCCTGATAAACACAAAACCTGAAACATCTTTTTGGCAGAGTAAAGTAAGCAAGAACAAAGCTAGACACAGAGCTCCGCAAATCCATTCTGCCTTAGGTGTGAAAGGCAATCCCTTGCTCTGCAGTGAGCAGCAGTCCCTGTGCAGCTGCAGCACCAAACATCTCCCACAGCCTCACAAGTAGCTTCAACAGGGGGGCTACCCTCACTGCGTTCAAGGACAAGGACACAAGGCTTTGCACCTCCGCCAGCGATGTTCCTGCTTTCTGCCCTGCCAGTGTGGTCCAGCCCCCCGGCAATCATCATCCCAGTTTTATCCTCGCAGATTCATTTTATTTTCAGACACACTCCTCTCAGGGCTAAACCACCGTTTTCTTCCTATGTCCCACTGCCAGTGTCTCTCTGGCTGGTTTTCTCCCTCTGGAAAAGGCAGCGGGGCATTTCAAGTACGATCAAAAAAAGACCTGACTTGTCTACACAGCCGTCCCGTCAGCCAGGCCCCTACTCATCACACACTCCATCTCAAGAGCATCAGTACTGCATCAATTAAAGCCCTTCCTGCAATCGCTTCCCCACCCAATAAACTGAAATCGGTATGGCAGTGCTGGACTAAAGGTTTCCAGAAGAGCAGAGACTTCACTCGCCAAAGGAAGAGCAATTTCTATCAAGACAACTTCTGCCCGTTGCCTGTCTGAAGAATTTTGCTGGGTTTTCTACACTTCTGCTAAAGCAGAGGTTGCTCTAGGGGACGAGCAGACAGGATCAGACCAACAAGCTCATCTCTGTTATGCGGTCTGAGCACACAGACATAGAAGTGAGATCAAATTGCACCAGAAACATTACACAAGCACAACGCGGCACCCTGGTGAGGCAAAGTCCGTGCAGGAGCTGAACATTTTCCCTCTGGTTTCCAGAAGCCTGGCAAAGCTGAGCCTTCACACGACATCTCTGCCAAAGGTACCCACGGTTCAGGGCGGCAAAACCCCATGACTCATAAGCTCTTACGAAAATACCCTTGAAATAAGGTATTAAATTTCCTTCTTCAGTAGGTGTGTTGAATGAGGAACATCTCCAAGAGCTGTCTCTGGCTTAGTGGTTCAAGGAAGGAATAGAGGGTGACTCCTCTTGCTTCCTGCAGAGGGGTTGGAAAGCATGAATCCAAAGCCTACTTATCAGAAACAGCCTGGGCTCACCTTATCACAGAGAGGATGGTTGCACCCTAACAAGGCCCCGAGGAACCTTGCAGTCCCCGAGGACTGCAAGAACTGACATTTCCAGTGTTCAGAGCTGTGGCAGAGGTCTTGCACCAGCTCCCCCTGGATGCATTCCAAATTGCCACGCCTTTCTCTAGGGCTGGCTGGGCCACGCTGGGATCCAGAGGAGTGTTCTTCACACCAGGATCACATCAACATTCCAGCCTGAGCTCTTCTGTGTTTTGGGTATGTACGGAGTCTGGAAGTCCAGGTCTTCAGGATCCCTAGGACTCTTAAGGGGTGTTAAAGATTCCGCTTTAGCACACCGGCTTGTGCACGTGAAACCAAGAGCCTGTGGACCACCAGGGACTTGTGGAGCCATAAAGCAGTTGTGTGCCAGCATATCCTCTGTACTCCCAAAGAATCCAAACCAAACTAGATAGGTTCAGACCTTCACCTATGACTATATACAAACCCCTAACACAGGGAAAGCCTTACCAACGCATTCCCTCAACATCTTGTCTCCTTTACTATTAAAAATGTGACCTGCCTCTCTGTCGTCTCCACTAGACTAGCAAGACACCATAAACCAAGATCCACAGCCAAGTTATTTCTTCAGGACTTTGTGTTATTCCCATCTTCAGGAAAAAATACTTATTTCTCTACTGAGCTTCCAGTTCCCAAGTGACATTCCCAGGCCTTCTTTGCAAAGCCCTTCCCTCCACTTATGAGAGGACTAGTTCCTCCTAGGGATTATTAGTCACATCCCATGTATCAGGCCAACGGCCGAGGACACATACCTTGCATTTACACTGGCCAAGGGAGGTACCCATGAGCAGATGAAATCCAAAGAGGAGCTGGAGATGAGAGGGGTTGGATTGCTCTCCTTATTCCATGCTATGGACCTATCTCTTACTCTGCCAGTTTGGAGAAAAAAGGAAAAAAGCCTAATTCTAAGCAGCCTAAAGACTGCCAAAATGAAAAGCATCTCTCCAGGAGAGGCCTGATACCCTTCCAGTAAGTGTCCTAACACAACAGGAATGGTCTCTGGACTAAGCTCTGGCTCAGAGCAGCTCAAGGCTGTGACTAAACACTCCACCCCTATGAGCAAAGCCTCGTGAAGCACAAGCCCTCTGGCAGCAGGGTGTAGGAGTCGGGGGCCTGAAGGCAGCGTTTCTGGTGCTGACACCCCCAGCACAGCTACAGAGGAGCGGGCAGTGTGGAGTGATGTGTGCATCCACCAGCAGCTACATATGGAAGGGGAATAAAAAGTGTGTATCAGGAGTTGTTACTCTCTAAAATGGCAAGGATAACTGCAGGAGTAGCACCAAGAAGGTGCCAAGTAGGAATGTGCAGCCTGCTTCACACCAAAAATGCTGGTTTTCACTGCTCTCAGTGTCTATTACTTGTGTCAGTGTTACCTCAAAGACCTGCAAGAGAGATTGGATTCCCATTGCGCTTGCCCAGCTGTAATAGAAGTCCCCGTCTGAAGAGCTTACGCCCAAGTGAAAGGGATGAGAAAAGGAAAAAGCAGGAAACGAATAAACGCAGCAATAGTGAAATGGCTGTGAGTGGCACAACCAGACAGCACTGGCCACACAAGTTTTTTCTTCTCCATGCATCAGAAACCCACAGAAATTTTCTATTCTATACATATAGAGAAGATGTCTAAGACAATCTAAAATAGGACAATACGGTAATTTTGTAAGTACATGGAAAATATCTTTAGCATGTAGGGACAGGGATGCAATCCTTCCATCTGCAGATTCCCAGGTCAGAAATACACTCATGTCAGATAAACACAGTGATTTAAACAGATAAAGAAGAAAATATTCTTCCTGTCACTTTCAAATTTGACTATTTACCTCCATTATCAGCCTGCAATTTACAGATTAGCTCCCAAATAGCAGCCAATCCATCAGTGCAGGAGCATGCTGTTTCTGAAACAAATCAGAGCCCACTGTCAGTGCACTTATTTATTATTCTGAGTACTTTTTGGGTTAAAGCATGAAAAGTGGGGTAGGGGGAGTGCACAGGACAGATGGATGTAACTGCTCAAACCCAGGCACTATATAACACTTGCGATTCAACCCCGATAGGCAGCCTCCTCTCACTCCTCTGGCATGACTTTGTTGATGTGAAGCACCATCTCCTTATCGCAGTCATGAGCAGAACCTGTTCATTGTACCACATTACATAGAGGAGTCTGTGGCTGAGCTAACCTGCTCATTACAGACTTGAATTCCAAACATGTATCTGTAAGCCAGTGTCAAGCGAGGAGACATTTTATTACAATCACTGATAATAACTCCTTTGCGGTCCGGTGTTAATAAAAAATTACACAGTATTTCAGATTATCATTCCATATTGGGAAAACTCTGCCAAAATCCTGCCAGTGGTAGAAGAAAACACTCGAAGAACAATTTTACAGTCACTTCTAATTAAGTTTTTTATCTGCATCAACTACACTCAGCATCGGTCTATGAAATCCAAGCACTCCCTCTGCAGTGAGGCTCTGCTTCTCCCCAGATGTGGCATTAGTGTGAAAAAGCAGGAGCGCCACGGCTTGGTAGCAGGAGTTTGAGCCACGCAGGGACCATGCTCCTCCTTGTACTACACCACAACTTCAAACCCCTCCATTTGAGTATGTTGATGCGTCCCACAGGATCAAAAGTAATCACAGCCAGGCTGAACAGTGCAATCAAGCCTTCAGTATGTGGCCTACATCTCTGCGATAAATAATAACCTGGCACTCTGCATAGTTTCCAGTGCATCTCACTGAACTCATTAGTTCCCTTTCCCAGGGCTAACACTCAGGCAAATATTAACAGCCACATCTTCAGAAACCTTTGCTAATTGTGCTGCTCTCAGTTTGAGGTACTTTTTTGGTAGAGGGAAAGGATGTTAGGATTTTTAAGCTTCACAAAATGCTAATGCACGTTACAAAGGCACCCTGAGAAATTCTGTTCTAAAATGTGTTTAAATTATATTGTTCATTAACTCCAAAGTAAGCTGGGAGGGGGCGCAGACCAACAGATCAGCAATTCTCATGTGAAGTGCCACAGACAGATGCTTCTGCAGGTGGCCAGTCCCATGCCAGACATGCAGTTCGAGCATCTTTTGGCTTAAAGGATCAACCTTCCCTACCCAAAATTCATGATCATGATGTATCTGGATCCAGTCACTTCTATTGCTGGCACTTACCAGCCGGTCAGCCCCAGGTTCCAGCTTAACTTCAGCACTAATAGGACGAGACGCATCATCTATTGCAGGTTCAGGGGGTGATGCTTCACCAAGAACTATCAGCCCCTGCAAAAGAGGGAAGGGAACAGGAATTAACTGTGGGTGCTTTGCTCTCAGCAGGGAAACTGCACATACCCTGTCGCCCAGAAACTACAGCCACCACATAACAAGGCTGGTATTCCTACCACATTTTTTCAGACATGATGTCAAACCCCAAATGTTGCTTGGATATTCCTGATATCTAAGCTGAACACGGAGAGGGAAGGACGGCAGCTAAAGCTGGATCAGACACCTTCAGCTCATTAATAGTAGACAGTTAGCTTTCTCTCGGGCAAAACTGCTGAAACACTGCTGCTGTCCCATTTCCTATCCCTTCCGCCCCTCCTGTAGGTGAGGAGGCCAGCAGAACCAAAGAGCACGCTTTGGTATAGCTCAGCGCAGGAAGCGACTGCTTTCATCATACAGAGTAGAACTCACCATCACAGCCAAACAAACCATTTTGAATGGTTGCCAAGAAGCTACAGTCAAACTTGTTACTTTAAGCAGATTTTTTCAAAGAAGTGATATTTACAAAATTCAATAAGGAAATAAAAACACTGAGAGACAAACCATTGCTAAAAAACTAGCAGGACAAAGCACAGTGGCAAAGCACTATTTTATCGGGCTTAACATATGTTGTCTTGGGTATGTTTTACTCTAAGTGAAGCTTATTCTAAAAGGCAGAATTGCGTTCTCTCTGAACAACACAAAGTAAAATAAAATCATTATAAGTACACATATTCTGAGATATATTATAACAGAACAGGCTAAAACATGCAAGGTATTAGAGAGAGCTGGCAGAACCTACAGGCCATGACTATAGTCCAGGATAAAGATAAGCCAAGATAAGTTTGTGATCAGTCAAACAAAGAGCTATGGAAGGGCTGCTCAGATTAAGAACAGGCATCTGAAAACAATTTAGATGGCTGCACAGTATGGCACAGGAAAGCCTGGAAAGGAACCTGGACACCTTATCCAGAGAGAGAAGAGCACTACAAGGCTTTCCTCAAAGTCCACAAAGTCAAATCTGGCATTTAACTGTGCATCACCCACTGATGCCACAGCATGTGGCTGCTGAAGTCCCTTTACAGGCTGATCTACACAATCTGCTATGTAACAGATCAGTGCCTTCCCAGGAAACAGTGGTATCCTACAATTCAGGGATACGCTAGATAAAACCAAGCAGTTCATAAACTAAATACAACTCTACGTGGCCTCTGAGCAGCAATGAGGAAGTTGCCACCTTCTAGAATAAACATGATGATCATTTTTCTAGCGTTTTTATGATATCCCAGAAGGATGTTTAGTGGATGAGGTGCGGCTGGAAGTCTAAACTAAATTAAACGCTGCTGTGCTTTTCCTGCACTCTCAAAAGTTCCCTCTCTGAAAGCAACCCATTGCATTTTGCCACTGCTTCTAGAAACATCCTCAGGCACACTTCATCGAAGTGGTTGGTCACCTCCAGATGTCAACGGCAGGAGACAGTGACTACGAGAAAGGGAGAAACTGTGGCTGAACTCAAAACTGGAACAGAAGGAACTCCTTCCATCTGACGCTCCAGAAAGCACCTGGGCTTCTCATCTGCTCAGCCCAAGAATGAGATGAGGAAGCACGGGCATCAGAACATAAACAGCCAAGGAGTTCTGCCTTCAGTTTAAAGGAAGAGGAAAAATAGGGCTGCTTCCTTGCCCCTCTGCCAAGGGACTAATGGGTGAGGAAGAGGACTGGCACACATTAAGACACATCAGAAAGAGGCTGAGTGTCCTCAACAGCCCTGCAAAAGGACAGCAGCATCTCTCATCACACCCTAAACTCGACATACCACTGCAGACACAGGAAAATCACGCGAGAGCTGCAAATTCCTCTGACATGAGGCTCCTCCTAACTCCAATCCCACCCTTACCATCATGCGTTTCTCTTGATTCAGTAGCTCCGACCAGTGCAGAGCCCTCCCCACGGGACACAAGCTGCACACAGATCAGACCAGAAGCTTGAAGGGAACACAGCAAACCTGTCTTGGATCATCTGGGAACAAGCCGATCGGGGTCTGCAGAGATGATGTGCAGAAAAATCCCGTCTTCAGAGTTCTGGTCGCTGTATTTCAACCAATTCTGTCGCTACACAAAATCCCTGCAGGAGCCCTTAATTTAATTTACTTCTTACTCCACCAAAGACTGAAACTCATAAAAGACACAGAAAGAAAGGAAAAACATTGCTTGTTCCTTTTCAGATGCAGACCATCTGCCACCCACACATGTGGGGAGATGCAAAGACTCGTGGGGAGGACCAGCACCCTGCAGCCCCACCTCAAAAAGGTCCAACAAAGCACATGCATGAAAGGAAACACAACAATGCTTTCGCGGGCATTCAGTTCCTTAAATTAACTGTACACACTCTACAAAACCAACACAAATCGAAGGCACAACAGTCTGCTATTTTTAAATGCCAGAAAACACAGAACTTTACAACTAACTTTGAAGATGTGCTTGTTGATTTGTTGTTTTTGTCCATATCTCACCAGGCTCCAAGTGAGCTGATCCAAATGCACTGAAAACACAATTACTGCCAAGACACCTAAGGAAGCCGTGTACCCTCAAAACAGGTAATTTTTGACTGCCTAGTCCTTCGCTCGCTTTGACGATGCTATGCATCTTTCCTGACGGGTAAATTGGGATATGAATCTAAATGAATAAAGGTAATTAACCTAGAAAAAGGATAAAACAGAACAGCAATTTTCAATTTCTGCAGCAGCTCCCTTTTAATCTTCTTGTGGCCAAGTAAGCCAGAGTCAAGTTATGCTGGTAGAAAAATGGAGGTGTTTCCGAATTCCTTAAGTGTTATCCTCACACAACTAGAAGCAAACTCCACTCCAAGATGATTCCTGTATCACTGAGCCATGCACTTGTTTCTCTGGTCTCCAATACTCATCCTCAAAAGATTGCTTTTAGAAATTGTACTCAGAGCTTGTCATTGAAGAAACGAGAACTCATTTCACAAGGCATCTGTGAGCTCGATGACACCAGGACACCGACAGATAGGTGCGAGTGGTTATCTCCACTAAGTCCTACCAGAAAGAGGGGATTTGATACCCGCTTTCTTCTTCAGGCAGAGCAGACTCTGCCAAATCCTCAACATCTGAACTCCTTTCTCCACTGCAAGGGGCATGCTTCATCTTAAATTCAGGTGTTGGGTTAGCGCAGTTGAGAAGTTCTTGTTTGAACAAATAAAAAAGATGACATCCTGTTTTCCAAAGCCCCAGCCACGCTTTTCAATTCTCACACAATACTGAGATGTTCGCCTTTCGGATCCAGAGACTGCAACTTCAGATAAAAACACACGGGATGTCGACAGCATAACCAGGCCATCTCACAAGTCTGTCAAGTTGCCATCATCTGGTGAAAGCACCAAATCTTCCACTTCATGAGTTTTTTCATTTCTCCCGTTATTTAACTTCCAGCATATAAATGTTTAGCTATTTTGTATCTTACACTTAGAATCTTGCATGATCAGCTTTCTTAAGACAGAAGGAAGACAATTCTTTCCAAAACTGGTTCATTTATTTGACACACAGTCCACTTCCCAGAAGCCTTTCGCTCTCCTCACGGTAACGTGTTCCATTTAGCAAGCCATGGTCTTCCACCCAGTGACGTGGAGACCCCAATCACTTTAGCCTGTTCTTTAGCCTGTTGAATTACACAGTTACATACAAGCCCTGTTTCCCTCCCCTGTCTGTACTTCCCACCTGCCTGGAAGACTCATATCCACCACCCTCCAAGCACCACACGTCTTGGGAAAAGCATTTGCTGGACTTTGAATTCCAGAGGATCTGTAGTTGATGCGATACCATGAGCCTTCTTGCCACAAACTCCAGACATTCTTCCCTCCAAGGCCTGGCATTTAGACATGCACACCTGAGCAAGTCTCGATAACAGTTCCTTCCTCATTCCTTCTCTGCTCTCCCCTGTTGTCCCACCATCTCAGAGCAAGTCTGAAAAAAATAATTCCTTCCACAAAGGGCAGCACCTAGAAACAGTACTTTTTTTATGATAGACTCAATTTTAAGCCTGTGTTATGTGACAGCATAACATTCACAGTTCCCTCTCCTGCCTGACAAGTCTCTTGTTAAGTTGTTCCTTACCCCTACCTTCAGCTATTCCCAAAAAGAAAGAACAGAAACCTGTTTTTGGTTTTTTTTTTTAAATCAAATAAAAAGAAAGGCTTGAATGACAGAGAACAGCAACTATTTTGTTCAGTACCCACAAACTGACTCTAAAGTAAGACATTATTCTCTTCGTGTCACCATAATGAGCCAGGGAAAAGGGAAGAGAATTACACTCAGCCTATGACAAACAGCATCAGAATTAGTTACAAATGTGCAATATACTTTCTGAGAGATGCAGGGGGGAAAGCATCACGCTTTGCATATTCACCCCCCACGGCATCAGAAAAGACAGCCATGGAGGCAGGCAGAGTCAAATTACACGCATTCAAATGCACTCCTGGTCCTCACCTTATTGGCTCTGATCTGCTTGTAAATGTCCGTTTGCTGCCGGATTCGGTATTCCAGGTCTGAGACGTGGGCTTGGAGCCAATTCCAGCGACTGACGATAGCTGCACGGTCTGCTGCCCATCTCCACTCTGCCCTTCGTCTCCTGGAAAAACAGAAAGGGGAAGGGAGGGATTATTTTGAGTGTGATTTTAATTATACAGCCTGCAAAAAAACCTGAGTAGAACTGACAGCCAGATCAAAAGCTACACGCTGAATGGCAGGACTGATACCATCTAGGCACCGCTAATAATTACCAGTCAAACTACAGACGTGCTATAAAAGCCATGCTTCCACAGAGCAGTACTAACAACTTTTGGTACCCGGTGACTGAAGTCCTGCCTATGCAAGCGTTAAGATTTTATTCCATATTCAGCTGGCCACATCAGCCAGACCCGTTTTTCCAAGTCTTGGAGAAAACAAAACTTATCTGCCCTACCTTCCTTGACACAGCCTCTTCAATAAAAGACCTCTGTCACCAGACACAAAATATGCCTGAACACCAGCACAGACCAGGTGGCCACAATTAAAACTCAGTGGCAAATTTTACAACCTGACATCCTTCAGTTTCAAGAGCAACCACCACAGAGCTACCAGCGCCTTGCACAACCTGCTGTCCTGCAATAAGGAGCTGCAAAGGAAAGCAGGCAGCGCTAAACATGATTTCACATCTGCCGGCTTGACTGAGCAAAGAAAGAGGCCAGGAACATACATCAGAGAATTACCAAGTGAGTGACTCCTCCAGCTCTCCGAGGCGCAATGTGAGAGAAGGCAAGCACGTGTAGGTGCACTGGGGGAACCCACACACTTTGCAACTCTTGACTGATTTCCTACCTTTTTTATCTCTGCTGCAAACACAAAGTACAGTTCTGCAGGAGCAGAAATCTGTCCTCACTGGTGCATGCATTCCACCATCGCATTTCACAGTCAACTGTCACAAAAATGCCATTGCTCCCTACAGCCACACTTCAGGGCAGAAAGGAACATGACAGTGGTAAGATACATACAAATCCACAGCTCTGCTTTCGAACATTAAAAGCCTTAATATTACAAGAATATACCCTAAGCATCCTGATTCTGAAGGACAAGTACGAAGGCTACCAGGAAAGGAAGAAAATGACAATATGGTGCAGAAACAAGAACATTAACAAAAAGTGCACACACAAAGCCGTTGCCACATGTGGATGTTTAGTAATTAAGAAATAAATCACAAAATAATTCCCTTTGCTCATCCATCCCTCCTTCTGGAACATTTTTGAACCCAGCAAGAGCACATGGGGCGGGAGAGCCACCACAATGTCCAGATTTTTCTTCCAGAATCTAACCAAGAAGCCTTCCGCTGAGATTAACCCATTTACTTCAAAGCTGAATTACAGCCATTACGGCAAAAGCAGCACATGGTAAAAGAGATTTAATGCTGAAGCACCGTAGCTGCAGAGACAGTAAGCAAGAGTAATAATCAAGTTCTTAGAAAAAAAAACCCGACGTCCTGTGTGTGCATGCCATTATTTTGGTGCATGGCAACCAAACACACTTGCCCAAAAAAACCCCACCACCAGCATTACTGCAAGTTTCAAATTAACTAACAGAAATACCCCACGAAGGAGGAGCTGGTTCCTTCCAACTGCAAGCAAAACCACAAATTTAGAACAGGACACATTCTCCGTATTCTTGCTGGACTCCTGGCTGCGTGAGCGGCATTGCATCAGTGCCAGTTTAGGCCAGATTTCCACTGAATAGGCAGCTGTATCTGCTGCCTACAGTCCTTCCAGCCCTCTCCAAGACCATTTTCAAATCACTTTCAGGAGCTTAAGTCCTTCTCTCTGGAATATTTCCCCGTGTAATGTGCCTGCTCTATTATGATCAATACTGACCTTGTGTTTGGTGGAAATTTTATTACTTATTGTAGATAGATGCCAAAGCACGGGCAGATATTAACCCTCCAATGTTTATCGTGAGGATGCAGCCAGCAGAGCCCAAGACAAACCGTGGCCCAGGCATCGCAGCTGGGCAGGGGTCTGATAGACCCCACCAGTAAGACCGAGGGACTACAGGGCTGAGCTGGGTTACAGTGGGCTAAGCAGTTGCAAGCACCACCCAGCCACGCAGCTCTGATCCAGATCACCGGCCCCACTATGCTTCACTCTGCTCCAAGGATGATGTCTTGCAAGCTTTATGGTCCCTCCTCCTCACCAGGGATTGCCAGGCTGATCCCAAATGGCGAGAAACCTCCCCCACGACACCAGAGGTTAGAAAAGCTATATTTGGGGAGCAAATCTTTCCCCTCATCTCTCAGAGAGAAGTTTCTCTGAGCATCACTGGAGAAGCAGTGCTGCTCTGACTCCATCACCCCTAAGACTGACAGTGTTTTCCCCACAAGGCTTTCCAGAACATGCTACTTCTCTGCCAAGTTTTGGTGAAATTCAACCGTACTCTCATTTCAGCACCTAGCAGCAATTTTACTGGAGAAGAGTTCATCTTTCTTTATAGCTTAAAGACAGGAAAGACCTCTGCAATGGCTGTGTCTGCTCTTATGGCATCTTTGGCATTTGTGGATGCAACAGACTATCCAGATGCCTAGAAAGCTGAGGACGCTTAAGCCAGATCTCAGCAGGCTTCAGTTTGCCCTCTGGGGATCCATGTAGCACTAGGAATTTCTTTTTTTAAACCAGGTAAAAGAAAGATCAAAAGCTGTTAAGAGCACCTCCAAACCACCAGCTCCTCTGATCGCCCCTGCAACCTTATAAAGCACCTATGCCTGCTGAACAATACTGGCCTGCTCTGCTAAACACAGCTCATTCTCTTGCTCAGATTACATAGAAATCAAGATTAAGTATAAAAAACACCTGACATCCATTTTGATTCCTAAGTGACATGGCAGTATAAGCAGCAGCAGACCTGCTCTTCACCTTAAAATCAGGACACATCCTACCCCGGAAAAAAAACACTGGATTTAAACCAAAAATAACTCAAGAAAGTGAAACAATACCATATATATTTCATTCTCTGACACCCTGCGGCATGGGTGGAAGAGGGGAAGATACATAATGATTGCGCAGCCACACTTTCCAAAACAGTACTGAATGTAGCGTGGTCCTCTATATTTAGAATTCAGCCTTTTGCAGAGCCAATTTGATTACGCCCTTCGCTGCGATGTGCTGTCAGCAACATGGATGTGTTTTCCCAAGTAGATTAGCTTTTGGATAACAAGCTGTGAAGCTTCTTTAGCTTTAATCTCTACACAAATACTTTGCAAATGGTTATTTTTCTCAACTAGCACTAGGAAAGTAGCAACCATGAACAAAACGCAGCATTAGGAGTCGCTGCAGTCAGCACTGGCAGCCACCTGAAACCCCTGTCAGACGCCCTGCTCCAGACAGGCAGAAGCCACTGCCAGCTCAACCCAGCATTAGGACAGACCCGAAGAGGAACAGCACAGTACACTTCCTGAACAAGACGATTAAGTATCTGACCACCAAATGAGGCTTTGGTACTGGGAACCAGGAGACACTTGCCAGATGACCCACAACTGGGGCCTCACTTTGACAAGTCCCTATGTTGTGCAGAGAAGGATGAACCTTTTAACACCCGTCTGAGACACAGCTGGATCAAAGTTTCACTATCTGACGGAGTGAACATTGAAACATTGCTCAATGGACCTTCCTCTGCAAGACTGCCTTCATGAAGCTCTCTGTCCTGGTCCATTCTTGTGCTATTCAACCAAATTCTCCTTTTCTGAAGTTGTCTAATCCCACCTCCTGTGCTGACTTGCTGGAGTCCCACCCCAGCACACCACAATCTTTCCCACAAAAGGCACAGATCCACATTGAAAACCTGGGATTGTCCTGAAGCCACTGTTCATGTTCATCACTCATGGGTCTATGAGGCTTTAGATCTGTCAGGGCTAGGTATCAAAAAAGCAGGCTGGGTGCTACTGGTTTGCCACGAACTGCTCTTAATGTTCCAGCTGACTGGCTCCAGATTGGTAACAACCTGCTTTTGGCCTGGGATGGGCCTTCACAGATGCATCCCTTCCTCAAGGACCCAAGATGAAAATGCAGATGTGCAGGTCATCACCAGCTACACACATCTCTCAGACTGCACCAGCCTATCTGCCTATGTAGGAAGTCACAGTACCATTGCCAGTTTGATTCTGCTCCATAAATCTCTGCACAAGCTGCCTTCCTCTTCCCAGCCTTATATTCAAGTCCTCATCCCACCATCATCAAAACACTCAGAGGTGCACTCCATGCCTTCCTGAGAGCTGCCCAAGCTCTTGATGCAGTTCACCATCTTCAGCTCAAAGAAGGGGATCTTGCTGCAAGCTATGGCAAACAAAAATGCAGCACACCAGAGTTAAGTTCCCGTTTCCACACGGGATCTTCAGTAGGAACAAAACCTGCCAACAGACCACAAAAGCAGTTCACAGCATGACAGTTTATGAAATTCAGCTGTCAACTCTATTAAAAGGCAAACCATCCACATTAATTCCGCATGCTTTCCTTGCATTACCTACCACAAGGCAGCAGCCCCAGGGCAAAGTTCAGTAGCATGAGTGCAATGCCTCATGCCCATAATGGTGCAATGCCTACTCCTAACAATAGTGAGATGCCAAGAGAAATCTCATGGTTAAATCAACTCTTGCTGATTCACCAGAAACTGAAAAACATTACCTTTAAAATCAGGTTAAAAAAAAGCTTCCCATCCCCTTTCTCTGCTCACCTTCTGAGGGGCTCAAATGCCAAGACTGAAAGCAAAGGAGAATACTGGGACACTTGCTGTTCAGAGTGCACGCTAGCGACAGCATTACCAATGCTTATGCACCCTGGGAAGCCAGGATCAGTCTAAATAAAAAGCCATGTGCTGTGGTCACATGCACAGTTCTGACAACAAAAACTTAAGTCATTCCCAACCACTACTTTTTAACTACTTTGCAACTTTTTCAGTTGCTCTCATGATCTTTAATTGTGCTTCACTAAAGGAAGAAAGACATTTGCACCCAGTTCAGCTGCTATTTTCCATTTTGCTCCTGTCCCCATACATCCTTCACATTCATTCCTCAGCCCACATTCATTCCTTTTATGCTTTCTTTTCAGACTCAAGCAAAACCAGGCTCTATGGGTGGAGCACGATTTAAACCTTGCCAGATGCACTTGCATGGTAAGTGGAAGAAAAAACCTCAGGAGCACAAGAACAACCTCATGAGCTAGTCAGATCATCTTCGGCTTGCAAAGAGGCCAACATGAATGCTTTTTTCAGTGGAACACCTGCCCTTACCCTGCAGACAGAAACAGTATCTTCCAAAGGTCTCCTCTGCGCACAGGGTGTGTGCTGCACTAATCTACATCTTGTTCAAACCTTAACTCCACTCATTCATCCCCATATTCAGAAAAACTAAAGATCTCTAGAGGCTGGGAGTAAAAAAGTTATTTCCACTGCTCCTCACTGAACCCTCCCTGCTGCTCATGGGAGATTTGAAAGCACAAATCCTAAGGTGTTTTGCTGCTGGGCTAAGGAAGGAAGCCTGGCTCTTGCTCAAGGAGAAGGCAGCACTGGCTGCCAGCAGCCCAGGGGCCATGCAAAATTTGCATTCAAATAGAGCAGATCCCAACTGCCCTCCTTTTTGACTACGTGGAACAATCCAAACCACACCACTGGCCACAGCATGCAACGCTTTGTCTACAGAGCAACCATCCCTTGGATCAGGATATGAAAGGTTTGTTTTGGCATCTCTACTTAATTTCTATTAAAACGGGGGGGGGGGGGGGGGGGGGGGTGTGAGAAAAGACGGAAAAAACTTGGCCCAGCCATTAAGAGATGCCTGAACTCCAACACAGAAATGATAGCAGGATAAGGCCAAAGAGCCTGTGGCAACTGTGCACAGTATCCAAATTCCAAATACGCCAGTTGCAAAGCACTGGTGCCGAGACACGGGCCCCAGCAGTGCCTCAACTTGAGGTGATGCTCTGTACTCAAGTTCATTTCTTGCATTCGCCCCCCTTGCTGCTGCAGCCAAAGCTTTTGCCCCCGGCCACTCTCTCACAGCAGTTTCTCGCCCCAAAATATCCCTAAACCCCTTCCTAGCAGAAGGCAAGTGCAACCCAAGGATCCAAGAAACCCCTTGGATGGGTATACAACTCAATCACAAACAGACCCACAGATGGGGAAACAAAAGAGGGAAATTAAAAATACCAAAGTGAAACAACTGCAAAAACAAACCACCCCTTGCTCCCTGCACAGAACCAAACCTCCTTCCCAGCCCTCCCAGCTGTCAGACAGATTTCACCATGATCCAGGACAATTTAAACTGGTTTAGAAGCTGAATAACAAAAACATACTTGAATCCACTCTTCGAGAAAGTTTTCCCTTGAAATAAAACCTCAGAGTATTTTCTGTGGTTGAACATTGCCTCCACCTACTTACCTCAGCATCAGGCTTCTCTTAACAAGATTTGAACTTCCAAGTGCAAATCGTTTCAGAAAGTGGTCTCAGAAAAGCAAATAAAAACCAAGCTACCCAACTAAAGTATCCTTTGTCCCTTAAATATAATACTTCGAAAAATAATATATACAACATAAGAGGAATCCCAGCAAGCGAGCAGGGAGCAACCCAGCAAATTCTATGGAGACAGACACACACAGAGCAAACAAACTGTATGTGGTTTCTCATCAGGAAACTGAAAATCATCATTTTATTTACCTGCCATTTTTAGCTCAGCGCAACACTGCTGGCTGGTGAAACAGCACCCGCAGCAGCTCCAGTAACCTTTAACTAGAGCTCTCGCACACCCCTGTGCCACATCCAGGGTCTGGCTGCGCAGCAGGATCTTTAGCAGCCAAAATCAGAGCAGCAGACGAACGCTGTCATCTGTGGGTGGAAATGCCATACCCCCCAGGCACAGCACAAGGCACATGGGCTCCTCTGCTGATGGCACAACATTTCAGTGCACTAGTGCATGGTAGCAGTGACTCGTGTATCAGTGGTGCTGAGTCACTCACTCTGTCTGTGCTGGCCCTTCCTCAATCCCATCCACAATCCAGGTGGAAACCTTGAAAGGAACACACGGCAGCTTTCACTGAAGCCCAGAAATGGGAGAATGGTCTCTCAAAAACGGTGAGTGGATCTCTTAATAGGCTTTGGTTTTAGGTACTGGAAGGACACAATAAATGTATTCTGTTTGAATGGTGACCCTAATACATTCCCTAAGGCATCAGCAAAGGGTCTGTGGTGTTTCGGGCACCCGTTCCCACACACACAGCACCAACATGCTTTGTCCACACAGCAGCAGCTCTGCCACAGCTCCCTCTGCTGTGCCCATCTTCTCTGTGGCCAAGCTAACAGGAACAAAACATGTCCGGGCTCCACTCTGTGCTGGATCACAAGGGAACGACATCTGTAACACTCCTATCCCTTGCACCAACCCACCAGCAGGACTCAGATAACAGCCCACAGGGTGACACAACAAGGACAACTTCCAAACACAGATGAGGAGCCAGGCACTAAGGCGACAGGCAGAGAGGGGTAAGTGATAGAGGGGAGTGTATTGAATGCTTGCGCAGAGCCCTGCCCATCAGGAAAACCCTTGTGCAGCAGGTCCTAGAGGGGCGTGGGCTGCACCACAGCTGTCCGGGACACGTGTCTGGGCACCGCACTGGCATTTTTCAGAACTTGCCTTCCTCTGCCTTGGCTGACCAGCAGCAAAAGCTGCAATCGCTCCTTGTTCTTCCTGGACATGGAAGTCAAAGCAGAGGCCACCAGTGACTCACTGCTGATCTTCTGAGCAACCTGTAAGCGCTGTGTAGGTAACACATATGCACTCTCTGCCCTGTCAACCTCCACTCAGCTTCCTTCCATTAATGGGTGAATCCAAAGGGATCTGGTTAGGTGAGGGGGAAACACACAGACTAGAAACCACCACTTCAGTGCTGGAGAACACTTCAAGCTTTTCTTGGTTTGTTTTTTCTTTGTTTCATTATTGTTTTTCATAAACTTTAAGGTCCCTTACCAGTGTTCCTCTTAGCACCTCCACCTCATTCATTCCCAAAGACCACTGCAGAGAGGATCTTTCCAAAGCACTCAGCTCCCCAAGCCAACATGCATACACAGATGCCGCTCCAGCCCTCCACCTGGTTCCTGTGAGGCAGGCTCACACTCTCCTCTGCTGCTATATCACTAGTCCTCCGGCTTCCTTAACCCCTTCAGCTACCTCAGGGTGTCACCTATTTAAAAGAAAGAAAAAAAGAAGCCCTTATTTTCCATGAAGCCCCAGAAAGACTCATAAGCACAAGGGCTCCGTGATGCAGTGTACATGTTAACCATGAAGAGATTTCAACAGAACAACCATCGTACCCTTACCATTTCCCTTTCTGTTCCATTCATGACCAAGGCATAAATTTGGCAGAGAGACGATCCATTGGAAGTAAAACAGCATGGCCCAGCAGAAGGCTCTGCTCAGACTCAGAACTAGAGTTTGCCGATTCTTGTTCCTCCTCAGTTTCCTGAATGCTTTAAGATCTCTGCTGAAATTCTTCAAGTCAGTTGTCAGGGCTAGGCTTGAACTTTTGCGATATTTCAAATCCAAGTGCCTTCGACCCTTACGCTATGACATTTCTGCAATGCCCCAAGCATTTATTCAGCTGACTGAAAAAAAGTCATTCCAAGCTTTAGCTGCTCTTCAGCCCTTAGCAGCAACAATTGTTCTGTGACAAGAGTTTGAAATTCTGATTTTATTCTTTCAGCTATGCCAATGCAAGTACTGTGGCCCATGCCCGAATCCTGTTTTGGCACCCACAAACTACAGGGCCAGGTGCAGGGAGAAAAGTGGGGGTTGGAACTAGATGATCTTTAAGGTCCCTTCCAACCCTAACTATACTATGATACCATGAAGTCAAGAAGCACCTCATGGGGCGAGTCAGCCAGGGCTGCAGCAGCAGCCAGCGTTTCCCCAGGTATCCTTGAGGAAACAAGCCCCTTTCCATCTCTTCAGACAGCAACAAGATACTGCCTTTCACTCAGCAGCACAGATCAATTTGACTTTTTGGATTGCGGTAACCAAGCTTCCATGAAATGAATGCAGTTAAAACACCAAAGAGGAGAAGGAAGGGAATGTTCAGTGCCTTCTGAAATGCTTCAAACTAGTAAGAGCACAAGCAAGAGAAGACAATGGCAGCACAGAGCAAAACCGTTTGAGAAGTTACAGCATGTGTTCAACAGCAAAGCCCTCTGTGTGTACGCGCAAACACGGAGGTTGGTGTCAAAAAGGGGGAGTGCTCACTCTAGGCCTAGTGGCACAATCCCTGGGAAAATAAGAACAGAGACTATGCAAATCAGGATCTATTGTTAAATGGGAAAATTTATTTCACATTCCTGAGCAGCAGTGTTCCTAGAGCATAACAACTGGTGAGGTTCTGCTGAGTACTGCACATTTTTATGCTCCACAGTAAATCAATATTCCATAATGCAGAAACTACACTGAATTATTGCCAGCACGAGGACAACAGCTCAGGACTCCAGTTAGTGAACGACATTAACACAACACTGTGTCAGAACAGGACTGACTTGGGACATGGTTTCCATTGTTCAGAACAGTTTATGTAAAGCAGAATTTATGGAGTTATTCTCTAGTATGTTAAAAAACTTCCATCTCACACCACAAAGCAAACAGCACCAGGAAAGGCAGTTTGCCAATCGTGCCGTCTCAATCTAAACAAGTGCAACTACAGTCATCTCAGCGTTGCAAAGCTTTCCAATTGGGCAGCACCAGCAAAAGCATCTCAGGAGATCTAACAAAAACTACAGCTCACCTTGAAGCCGAGAACTCCTTGGATGCCCATGCCCCAGCTCTCCTTGCAAGAGATGACAACCACTCCTTCAGCATCTACCAAGCATGCCAGCAATGGAGCAGGTCAGGACTCACTATAGACCAACACGGGATGCAGACACCTGCCCAGACTGTTCTCCACTAAGCAACTTCTAGTATCCATCAATCCAAGCAGGACTAAAGTCAGCAGTCCACCAAAAGAAACATACTTCCATTTCCCTCTTGGTTTAGCTTGCAGGAGCTAGACAGTCTCTTTCTTCTCCCTCATCTACTGCAGGGTACTGACAGATAGCAGCGTGCAGCACAGGATACAGCCTTTCCAGGAATGAAAATGTAGCTTCAGTCTCTTCACTTTTCATTACGCAGCCATTAAGACCCAAGGGGTTTTTAAATTTAACTCCACAGGTTTCGTAGCCCAAGATCGAAATGAAACTTAAGGATAAGTGATTACACCGAGGCAGGCTTCTTCCCTAGGCCTGGGAAATTCCTGTGCTATGGAGATGATCTCACTCTCCTTATCTGCTCTTCAATGTCCTGGGAGGAAAAGGAGGGAGCTTTGCAAACACACATCTCAAACTGCAGAATTCCAATACAAAGTTGGTGTTCATAAACACAGCTCTGAGCCTCACAAAATTAAGCTGTGCTTCACTCCTGAAGCACAAGACCCCTGAACACTTTTCACAAAAGCCTCTTCTTAAAAAGTTTTTTTCCAGTCTTCCTTAGAGTTCATTAGAGCAAGCAGGCTTTTAAGCTGACACAGAGGTAGAAATAGAGAAAAATACATTTGTTTGGACCATGTAGTGACACTAGAACAATATAGGAAGAAGCCAAGAATCATTTCCAGCCGAAGCAGAAGGTATCAGTGCTAAATATGGCTGATACGGGCTGCGATAGGCAGAAGTAAGGGCTAACTAATTGATTTTGGGAAAAATGGAAAGCAGCAGAGGCAGCATTGATGCATAACCATGGTATGAATTCACCCATCAGGTGCAGTCGCAAGGCTCCCCAAGCTCCATGCCCTCCAGGGGAGAAGCAGTCTGTCTCCTGGACCTGCCCAGGAAAGCTATGCCACAGGAGGCAGAGGGAGTGCATGCATGTGATCACATCTCATGCCCACACGATTATGGGCTTGCCCCAATTTCCAAGCCTCCACTGTCAGTTTTTTTTTTAGTTGTAGGAAAAATGAAAATACAGGGTTTTTTGGCTTGAAGCACAGGGACGTCATCCCTGCTCCAAGTAACAGAAGCATCAGACTTTTTAGGGAAAGAGGACACCCATGGAATAAAGCTGCAGAGATCCCCACTGCAGCTCAGCAGCCAGAGGACTTTGCTGTAACGTATGTACCTACACAGGCTTGCCCTACAGCGGTCTCCCAGCAGAGATCACCTCCTCAGTCTAAAACAGAGCAAGGATAAAGCTGCACATCAATATTACATCTGAAGGTCATTTAGCCAAGAGAAGGGGTAGATGTGCTATTCCTGGCATCGATCCAAGAGAAGTTTCCTCTCTCAACCTGAAGGGCCTTTCCAGTTAACACAGAAATAACACATTTTTGGCGTCTGAGCCCTTTATTTGAGAAATGGGATAAAATAACCCTGGCTAAAGGACTACTGCACAGCACAGGAGCACAAAAAAGTCCAGAGAGAAATGGAAAGAGGAAGAATGACAGGAAACTGATGGGAATCACACTACGTTCCGTTTTGCCCAGAGCCGTATAGAAACATGGCACAAAGCAGTCTTGGTGCATCCCGGTGGCATAGGCAGGGAGAAGGGAATCTGCTTCTGGCTACTTAACTGTGGACAAGCAGCACTAGATAGAGAAGACACGAAGGCATAAATCAAGGAATTAGCAATTACGTTCCACAGCAAAGGATGTAGAAAGATTTCATGGCACTGGATCCAATCCAAGAACACTACGGCAGTAAGGATGCAGAGGTAGCTGCTGGGTTTGAGGTAGATAAACTAGGGGCACAACTGGGAAAGAGCTTTGTGCAGAGCTGTCCTGGAGGTATGGATGAGGATGGCCAAAACACAGCATCCTCAGGAGCTGCGAGAGCATAGTTTAATTTCCATTAGGAGAAGAAAGGCACAATCCACATCGTTCAACCATGTCAAACCCCTTTTATAACATGCTCTGGTGCACAAAGGACTGAAGAAACACCGGATTCAAACATCAACTGGGAGACACAGAAGAGCACCTCTACTTTCTAAGAAAGGACCGAGCCCTGATCAAGTTGAAGAACCTTCCAGAAGGGCAACTCTGGCCACTAATGAATGTTACTAACTAAGGGCTTTCAGGCAAATTCTCATCTCATCTGCATGCAACAAACCGACATATCACATCACCTTCCTCTACTAGGGCTTTCCACAGCTTTCGCACCAGAAGACATCTGTCAACACTCATGAATTTCTTGTGCATTCTGGCTTTGCCATTAAAAAGCTCACTTAATGAATCTGCAAGTGCCTTGTGTGGTCCCACAGTGCACAGTTTAGGAACCGCTATTTCAGTCCTTACTTTCTTCCGAACATGTTTGCCAGCCGCAATTAAAACCCAACCATTCCTGCATTTGTGGCACAACAACCCTATGCAGTGCTACAGACTGGGGGAAGAGTGGCTGGAGAGCTGTACAGAGGGCGAAGGACCTGGGGGTAATGGTTGAGAGCCGACTGAACATGAGCCAGCAGTGTGCTCAGGTGGACAAGAAGGACAATGGCATCTTGGCTTGTATCAGAAACGGTGTGACCAGCAAGTCCAGGGAGGTGATTCTCCCTCTGTACTCTGCACTGGTGAGACCGCACCTCGAATCCTGTGTTCAGTTCTGGGCCCCTCACCACAAGAAGGATGTTGAGGCTCTGGAGCGTGTCCAGAGAAGAACAACGAAGCTGGTGAGGGGGCTGGAGAACAAGTCTTATAAGGAGCGGCTGAGAGAGCTGGGGTTGTTTAGCCTGGAGAAGAGGAGGCTGAGGGGAGACCTTATTACTCTCTACAACTACCTGAAAGGAGGTTGTGGAGAGGAGGGAGCTGGCCTCTTCTCCCAAGTGACTGAGGACAAGACGAGGAGGAATGGCCTGAAGCTCCGCCAGGGGAGGTTCAGGCTGGATATCAGAAAAAAATTCTTCACAGAAAGAGTCATTGGGCACTGGAACAGGCTGCCCAGGGAGGTGGTCGAGTCACCTTCCCTGGAGGTGTTTAAGGAATGGGTGGATGAAGTGCTTAGGGACATGGTTTAGGGAGTTAGGAATGGTTGGACTCAATGATCCAGTGGGTCCTTTCCAACCTGGTGATTCTATGATTCTATAACAAACTGCCAATGTAACTCACACAAAAGTTTGCTTTAAGTCAGCCCAAAGCCACTGGTGGCTGTAGCTGTTTTGTGCATCACACCAGAGATGCAATAGCACACCAGGGGAAGTGTCACTGCTGAGCTGCAATCCATCACACCTGCCTCCACAAGGCTCCAGAGGTGGTGAGGCCTGTCCTGTGCACCCTCAGTGAGTGGTACAGCACGGATAAGAGGTTGCACATGCTTAAGCTGGAAAACAAAATCTGGACGACCTCCTCAAGACAAAAAGGACTGAAGGCTCCACTTGACAAGCCATCTGAGGGCTGCCAGCCGAGTCAGGGCATCAACATCCTCTCCTCCACCCCAGCTGCATGCGCTGCCCTTTGGTACAAGGACAAAATGCGCTCGGCACAAGCGTCTGGGACTAGAAAGGGGAAAAGGTTCATTGCTGGAGCACCAACTGTCTCTCGGACAGAGGATTTCACTCTCAGCGCTCTCCAGCCTCTGTCCTTGAGCAGAACTCAATGCACTGCAAAACACTGACCCCTCCTCAAACAAAGTTTTATCCATAGGAGGCCTCTGCTACTCACTGTGGATGACAAAGGCCTTAATGTTTAAGCTTACAGATGCTCTATCTGTAAGCTGTATGTGAGAAGAGTATTTGGTAATTCAAACCCTGGGAGAGCACGCATGCCTCAGAGGGGGAAGGAAGGAGGATCTGAGTAAGTCCACAGAGCTCTTTTCTGCTAGGCTCAGAGCTAGGGATGCTAACAAACAAAATTCCTATGTGAACTGTCCCAACTGCGTCACTGTTTGCTGGATGAGGACCCTGAACTGCGGCGAGAGCCTGCAGTGGAGAAACCTGCTGCCACCCTGTTCTTAGGGCTCCCCTGTGCTGCACGTCCCAGTGGTGGCAGCTTGCTGACCCTGTGGATCTCCAGGAGCAGCCAGCAGGTGACAAACACAGGTGGCCACGCTGGGCCATGTTGGATGGATGTGGCTCAGCAGAGCAGCCACAAAGCAAGAAAGCCGACTGCTCTTGAACCAGGTTGACAATTGGATGGCTGCGATATCAGCTGCAAAGGTAACAACCAGCTAAAAGCCAATGGAAATTTACATGAGCCCCCTATTTTGCTTGATCATCCCAGAGCTGCATCAGATTTCAGTTGTAAATTTTCCTTTTGATAAAGGGAAAAGCTTGTGGGCACCCCTTGATCACATCAGTCTCATGACCAGAGATTCCTATGAAAACCATACATTTTGAACTGTAGCATTTCTGCGACCACTTACAGCAGGTTTACATCTTCAAAGCTGTAACAGCCACTAAGCAATGGTGAGAAAAAAATGGCTACACGTTTCTTCACTGCAAGTGTCACCACGGGGTGAGGTGCCCATCAGGACAGAGTTACGCAGATGTGACACTTCAGTGCTGTCTGCTCTCTCCTCAGACTTGTCTCTTGCAACGCCCAGGAAATCCACTGTCTCAGTACAGTACTTCAGACAAAGGAATTCCACAATACAAGCTTCAATTCAATTCAATTCAATTCAACAACTAAAACCCAAGTTCCCCTGCCCCTCTGCTCAGACCACATACAGGCTGTACAGACAGAGCAGAGGAGCAGAGCAGACCATCAGCACATCCCAAACTCCACGCAAACACTACTACGCTTCTCCTAGACTCACTGCAGATTTTTGTAAGAGCTACCAAACCCCCTTAACGTACAGAGGTTTTAGCTTAGTATATGACAAAAGTTTCACATGAAATACAGCTTTTATTTCAAGCACATACAGACACACGTCAACCTTTAACTCACTTCCGCTCAGGACAGTTCCAAAGGGCATGGTAGTGAATTATGTGATTTCCAAGAGCATCGAACACCAGGTTAAAAGTTAATGGGCTGGAGAACCAACTCCTGGGTTTTCTCTACTGTTCTTCTGGTACAACATCAACATCCTAGCACGTCCCACTAAATGCCATGTATATTTTTGTTACCACCTCCCTCACAACTCTTGCTGTTCTGGGCAAGACTCTGCTTTGGCCCAGATACCCAGACCGCATGCAAAAGTTCTGTTTGCAGTGCACAGACCTCTTGCTGACATGCAATTTTGATTCAAACTCCTTAGATGTCATTCCCTCAATTCATGATCTGTTTACATCTCTAGGAAACACTTTGTTACCAAATGGTTATTAGGTCTCTAGCTATGCTTTGGGCAGAGGAGACAGGCTTCAGATGATAAACTCTGGGTAATGCAAAGTCCAAATACATAAAGTCACAAGCATGCAGCCACATTTCTTCTACAGAGCTACGTCATGGGATTTAAAACACGAACTGCCACTGAAAACAGAGATACAGAATTAATTCCAGGTAGGCTCCAAAGAGCAAATCTACCTCAAATCAGGAAGAAAAGCAAAGAACAGCCAAAAAAATTAAGAAGGGCAAGAAGTTGACAGCAGTGCACATGGCTGTACATCCACGGTGAACTACATGGGACTCTAATACTTGAACTTATTTACTGTACCACTCAGGAAAACCTTCCCTTCGGGAGTAGCGCACTACAGCTGGACCACTGCAGAATCCTGACTGAGGGCCAACGTCCATCCTCTGCAATGTGGCAGAGCACCTGTGGGAAGAAGGCCTTACTGTTTAAGAGGCTCAAAGCTGCAACTTCAGTCCTGAATCTGCCAGTCCTCTGCTCCATCATACATATGCCTTTTGATGCTGGACGTGTTACTTGACATCTTTTCCTCATCTATAACATGGCTAGAGGAGTTCTGGTTCACCTTTAAGAGTAGATGTTACACGTGTTGTATTTACTGTCCCAAGTAGAACATTGCTTTAGACTTGAATAGATTTAGTATCGCAGAAGAAATTCCATTGTAACCAACAATTCACTATTTTCTTCCTCTTAATTAATTAAACACATGCAGAGAGTTCCTTCTGATCAAGGCAGCACACCGTCCCAGGCAGAACAAAGACAGGTTTTCAACCTTGTGTCATCGCCAATCCTATCGCCTCCCTCTCCAACTGCAAGGGCTGAAGCTTGCAGGCAAGTATGACTCTTCTGGAGCAAAGTATCTATCTTATATGCACACACACGAGCGTAGAAGTGAGTGTATGGACTTTAATTCAATTCTTTAGATTAAAGGAAACGAGAGGGGGCTAGCAGCAGGTTAACAATCCACTGCTTGTAGTAACTCACTGGCAAGAGCTGTTGTTCGGGCTTTTTATTAGTTCACCTATATGAGGCACCTTCTATGCAAATGTGGGGATCAGGAACATGCAGCCGTTTGTATGTCACGACTGGTTACGCGCTCCCAGACTCCTCCTCATTCCCTGCCTGCAGCTCAGGTTCTTCCCAGAGACGCTTTCACTATTTAAGAGTTGGGGAAAGGACACACTTTGTTCACCAATGCTTTTTGTTCCCTTGTCATCCATTTTCTTTCCTCAATGTCTCAAGAAAAACAAACAAAAGAAACTAAAAAGCTACAGCTATCCCTTCCCATTAGTAATCTTGAATACTTTTATTAGCATACTGGTCTACAGAAGAAAATGTATGCCCTGATCCAGCATCACACGGTTTTGTGCGCCCTGCCCTCCCCTTTTCTTTCATTCCACCCTCCCCCAAAGCTCCAATTTCACAGTGACCTTGCAAGTTTATGCATAGGAGACAGTAATTGGTTTCAAAGGAGGTGACAAAGTTTCCTGGATACATCTGCCGAGAAAGCACCCAGGCAGCGGTGCATGGAAGTCCAGGAAGCTTTCAAAGTTCTGCCATCCCTTCACAGCCACCTCTGCTCATGTCACATTCAAATATGGGGGAAAAAAAAAATGAAACATCACATTCTCTGGAAGCAAATGCACATAAGTGTGTGAACGGAGATCCTTAACCTCAGATCCACCACAGGCAAGACAGGCCTCTTCCCCGCGGTAGAGGCAGGGAACTGAGAGGGAGCCCTTTGTTTCCACACTGCCCTGGACCCTCCTCCCTCTGCCTCTGTTTTCTCCTTCGCTATTTCGAGCAGAAAAGCACAGATGATGCAACACCCTTCCTAGAACAAATCCAACCATACTGCATTTTTCCCTATGCATTCAGCATCATCCAACTCTGACTACCTTAAGTTTTTTTTTCACCTATTTGTACAAGGCATGAAGACATCCCAAACCCAAATGCACCTTCTCCCTCCTATTTGAGTCGTTAGGTGGGACGTGAGGTTCTGCACCGGAGCACTGCAAACTTCGACTTTACCATGAACACTTCTTATGGAGAGATCTGGGGTTTCTTGGCAATTTACTGTTTTATTTCTTGATTCATAGAATCACCAGGTTAGAAAAGACCTCTGAGATCATCGAGTCCAACCATTCCTATCTGCCAATAAACCATATCCTTAAGTACCTCATCTACCCGTCTTTTAAATACCTCTACGGATGGTGACTCAACCACCTCCCTGGGCAGCCTCTGCCACTGCTTGGTGACCCTTTCGATCAAAAATTTTTTCTCAATCTGAACCTTCCCTGGTGCAGCCTGAGGCTATTCTCCCTTGTGCTATCACCTGTCACTTGGGAGAAGAGGCCAGCACTCACCCCTCTATAACCTCCTTTCAGGTAGTTGTAGAGAGCAATAAGGTCTCCCCTCAGCCTTCTCCTCTCCAGGCTAAACAACCCCAGCTCTCTCAGCCACTCTCCATAAGACTTGTTCTTCAGCCCCTTCACCAGCTTTGTTGCTCTTCTCTGAACTCGCTCCAGAACCTCAACATCCTTCTCATAGTGAGGAGCCCAGAATTGAACGCAGTATTCAAGGTGCGGCCTCACCAGTGCCAAGTAGAGGGGCAGAATCACCTCCCCAGACCTGCTGGCCATGCCGTTTGTGATACAGGCCATATGTGATGAAGAGTGAGAAAAAAGGCAGGTCAGCACTGGCCGCTACTGCAGTAGCGTGTCTCACCATGAGGCTGTGTGCTAAAAGCACTCCACCGCTTCCAAGCTCTACTGTAAGGCTTCTGCAGAGTCCGAGAGAGCTGCGGCAGGTCCAACTGGCTGCTGCTGCCCACTGTGAGGAGTGGGCTTGGTAATCTGCCCTCGCAACTGAGTCTCAACACTCCCCTTCGCAGCAGGCATTTCTGGGACAACGGAATCACTGTCCACAGCTTTGGAAGGAAAATACCTCGTTGTGAAAGCTGAACTCCAGCAAGCAAGGGCCGCAACCCAAACCCGACCTCATCTCTCCTGCCAGGACTTGGACAGACAACTCCTTGCCTCCAAGGCTTATGCTGCTGCCGGGTCCTGCCTTGCCTCTGCCAGAAAACCCATTGCACAGCCCTAGTTAGAAACCAACACCATGGACATTTAAAACGAGACCAGAGGTCACCCATCACATCAGATAGGTAGGTGCTGGACCTAACAAATCAGACGAAGAGGAAGAGGAAGCAAGTCTGATCATAATTCGAACACGCTGCAACCACTGCATAAGGGGATTATGCAAACAGATTTCATAAATAGGTCAGAGAAATGAGAAAGCAAATGACAGACAGATCGCATGGCAAAAGAAGGCAAGGAAGAAGGGGGCAAGCGCATCTACACCAAGAAAGGAGTGTCCGAGGAATTCTTCAGTGAAATCCCAGCTCAGTTTCGCAGCCCCATGTTCCAAAGTTGACTGGCAAGTCAACATGAAGTGGGTAGTCCACTTTGGGCAGAGGCCCTGTATGTGGAAATCATATCTGGGAGCACCAGACACCACTTTCCTCCCAGCAACTCAAACTCAGAGCTGTCACTGTCTTTCTGGGAAGGAAGCCAAAGTCCATTTACAATTCTGGTCTCAAGGACAGCATGAATTTAGGGCACACCACCTTCAATCTTCAGCAAAACTCTCACTGGCGCCAGTATAACCTCTGTGCAAACTTTACAAGAGAACTATCAACTGTGTTCACTGACAATTATGCCAGTGCATCCTGCTACCTGATAGAAAAAAAGAGGCCTTGGTGCTTAAACTCTTCTGACATAATCCCAATGCATCCCACACGCTGCAGAATCAAGCATGTCAGAACTGCAGCATCATTTCAGTGTCCTCTGGAAATGTGTGGGATTGTAAGTCTAAAGCTCGATATATGCAGGAAAAAAACCTAAACCATCATTCTTTTTCTGTCCAGTATTTAATGGTTTAGAGGCATCTCTTTTTGAGAAAACCTTTGGTACTCCACAGCTTCTTGACCAACCCACCAGCACAGTTCCCACACACCACACAGACAAATCTAATCCAAGATGATGGGTAACTGAAAGGGAAGACCAGGAGCAGGAGGCATTCAGAAACAAAATCTAAATAAACCTTGGTTGAAGGATGAAAAAGTTGTAAGATGCCTCTCCAACAGCAAGATGACTTACCTGTACTGACAGCAAATGAAAGCATGAAAACACCCTTCACACATCTGGCCGTATTTAGCAGACACAAAAGAACACAGAGCACAGTCACACTATTGGAGTGGTTTGGTTTTTAAAACGGGGCAGGAAGATGCTTTCGGACCACTGAGGAAAGACACTGATGGAATTAGAACACCGCTACAAAGGCCTGTTTAAAAAAAAAGGCAGATGATCCATCACCACCTGGAAAATTTTAAGTAAAGCCACAATAACAACAGACTTAAGAAGTCATCACATCTCGTACTCAATATGAGTTCTCTTCACATGGAAAGAGGCAACACGACCACATTCACAAGTACCTGTACTTGCTACATGGCTTCCCAACCCAACAAAGAAGGAAATAAGAACGGATGGCTACAAGATCAAGCTAAGCAAATTCCAGCTAGAGTGTTTTTGAAAATCCACTCCAGCTAAAACAAGCAGGAATTTACTCATCTGAATCACACAGCTTCTGCGATGTTCTCTTCTTACATAAATGATCTCACCTGGCCTTATGAGCTAAGGCTACAGAAAAAAAATATTCTTGATACCATTTATCCCAGCTTTCTTTCCAGCTCTTCCTGCCAGTTCTCTCAGTATCACTTTCTCTCCTTCCAGCAGCTTTTCTGTCCCACTGCCCAACACGCTGCACCTCTCTGTCCATCTCGGTGCATTGTCCGTACATTCTGTCCGCTCTGTCGGGGAGCAACCAAGTAGAAAATAATTTCAGTCCTAGCAATGAGTCCCAACCATCAGCATGCAGCAAGTACCGAAAGCACTAAAATTCACTCATGCTAACCTTGACTTGGTATTTTCGAGAGACAGAGCAAAGCGTCCGAATCACTTCATGGGATCAGCTCCATTGTGGAGGTTTTAATCCAAGGATTTCACCCTAGTTTCCATTAAAATCTCTCCCAAAAGTTGCAGAGTGTCACATGCTGCCCACTGCCATGAACATCAATGAAATACAAATCTGAAAGATGACTGGACAAGGATAAAAAACTGCAGCTTCAGCAAACTTTGATTACTACAGGCCGCCTAAAGGCATGTATAGAAAAAAGAAGCCACCCAGACGGCAAAGATCCAGCAGAAATCACTGACATCAGATGGAAAGCATGCCACCTTCTTCAAAGAAAGCCTAAAATGAAGAAAGCTGGCAGGCAAGACACTGTCCCTCACATAGATTTACTAATTGCCTCAATTCCTGCTCCATCATGCGCTTTCAGCAGCGCTACTGGAGGGCAGAGCAGTTCCTCAGTCTGGCAAACCAGCCTCAAGCAGCGCACAGCTCAGCTCTGCATCAGTTGCCATCCATACACCTGGCAGGAGGAAACCTCTGCTACCAAAGTACCTGCCCTGTAGGCAAGGGATGCGCAGGCACAGCCTGAGGGGCACCTACCTCCCTGAGCTGGAAATCCTGCAGGAAGGGGACGGCATTTGGGCAGAGCTTGCACCAGCGTCACACATTATTAAGAGGACAATAAATAAACTAATTGTGTTTGGGAAGTTGCTAGTTATTCACAGGCATTGGTGAGGGCATCACCTGGACAGCTTCAGGCAGGTCCAAGCTGCGTGTCAGGCTGACACATGCATCGGACATCCTAAAGTGTCTGGGCTGGGTTAGACTTGAAACACAACTGAGCTCAAACCTAGCCAGGTCCTTAAAGTCCATCGATTTCTAAAAATCTTACCAGAAATGTCATTTAAAGACCTTTAGCAGCTTCTTCACAGAAGAGACAGAGATCAGGGTCTGATTCACTACAGGCGACCAGAGCATGCAGAAATTCAAACACGTAATTAGAAAACAGGGAGGGGTAACAGACTTGGAACAGCACCTCTTCTTGCAGCTACTGCTAACAGCAATTCCAGCACTTCCCCACAGCCTCCCAGCCTCCCTGTCAAAACTAAATAAATAATACACCAAGAAAAGAGCAGCCAACCAAAAGCGTCCCGTCTCCAAGTCACTGGAGAATCTGATTGCTCAGATTGTTGCGCAGTTCATGAAAAGTGAGGCATGGTGTGACAGAGGTGACACAGCCACTCTCTTCCTACAAAATCAAGCATGCACAGAATAACCACCTATCACAATCATCTGTCTCCCTCCCTGCTGCTCAGACTGGTAACAAAACCAATAGCCTTTCAAAATATATTTAGTAATAACAGAACATTTTTTAAAAGAAAAATTAGCCTCTCTATTGATTTCAAACAGCAGGAAAAGAACAGGCTGCACCCGTTTTTCAACTGTTATTACAGAAAACACATGTAAAAGCAGAAAAAGCATTATCTAATTGCAGCAGCACAGCATCTCTGCATCTGCTCACCAGACACACTGGGTCAGCCTTTACTCAAAGATACGGAAAGTGGGACAATGGTGGGAGGACAGAGGGGGTTAATAAACGTGAAAAATCATTACACAGCAATTCTGTTCAGCTACCTACTATTCAAACATGAAGAGTGCTGACCATGTTTATTTTCATTTTTCCAGGCTTTCACAAGCCCTGCAAAACTTACACGTCTTGAGACAAAATGGATGCATCTTGGGGCAGTGAATAAAACCTATGATCCTTTTTCCCACATTTGAATTCTTCTCCTGGTTATATTCTTCTTTTATAGGACAACACCCCCCTTCAATACTGAGAAACTGTAATGACTTCAAAACAGCAAAGAATTCTGGAGTAACTATTCCAGACTTCACAGTGCTGGTGGGAATACAGCCCTGGGTGAATGCAGCTTCAAAAAGCATCCTGTGCCCTCTTCCTCTTTCAGCTCTCTAAAATAAGGCTGCAGAGGAAACCTGCCACAGCACTGCAGAATAAGGCCACCTGCTCTGCTCGGTGGACTAAAGGAAGCAACTATAACCTACCAGCAAAAGCATAAAGATGAAGGTTGCTAAAGCTTCACCACAATGCCGAGCGAGCCAGGAACAGTGCTCAAGGACTTAACCTCCTGTAACGTGTCCTCTTGTCCCTGGGAGTGAAAGCATCCCTAAGCTATCAGATTCCCCCACGTACAAAAGTGCGGAGTGGCCTCCAGAAGTTCCAACAGAAGAACCTGCTGAGTAATTGTGTTTACTTCAACTATTCTGCCTACCAAATTCAGTCCTTCGTCTGACTGAGATTAAGTAATGAGCAGCAATAGGTTAAAGGTAGGACAGCTTCATGGTTTCTGGAACATGGTACTATGCCAGAAAAGGAGTCAGATCCGGACCCCAAGCAGAGCAATGGAAGCAAGAGCTTCAGTGCTGCCTCAGCATTTACTAGAAATTACATCAGTTACTCCGACTCAGTGACGACCTACATGAAAATTTACAGAGTCTCGCCAGAAGAATCCATTTGGTGCTCTGCTCAAAGTGGTAGATGCGATGCAGTCACTGGGTTTCCGGTCAGATCAGTAAAGCAATCAGTCAGATCATATTCAAAAGTCATTTGAGTTTTCCTCACTACCCAGAGGAACCATCAGCAGCTATTCTGAGCACCCTCAGCCAGCCCATCCTGCGCCATGCTCCCAGCCAGCATACAGAACACAGAGAGCTGCACAGAGAGCCACCTGCTTCCAAACCTAAGGAAATGTTAGCTAGAAGAAACTTTGAAGCTCAACTGCTAGATTAGTTTATGTTTGCATAGTGCCTTCAAGATGAAAACAGTACACGTGCTAAGCATTATCAACAAGTCTAAGGAAAGCAGACTTGGCTCTAGCAGAAATACCAGAATTACACACACACAAATTAAAACGTTTGGAGCCTTTCCAGGGCAGATCATTCTGAATTTGTCTTTCTGCTTGTCAGAACACAGCTACACAAATGTCTGCTTTTTGCAGACATAGTACAGAAATCCACACCACCAAGTTCCAACCCTAAAACTAAACTAAATATCAAAACCCATTCCTGCATGGCAGAAGACCATCTTTTAAACCAGAATAAAAAGCACCTTAACTTTAGTCACAAGGTACCTGCAGAGCTTGGAAAGCCTCAACTTCATGGCTCAAAGATTTTCTGACCTCCACAGCAAGGCAAGTTTCTTCAACAGAACACCCAAGCCTAAGTCTCACCCCTTGTACTTGACAAAGCCTCTAGGTAAATGCCGAGAGTTTCTGGATCACAGTTTATTCTTTAATCAAAATTTATTTTCCTCCAGATCTTGTAGCACATCAGAATGCTCACTCAACAAAAGCCTTTACAAAATTCCTAAGAGTTCACATTTTTCTTACTTGTAATGAAAAGCAGCTTGGCCAGAGCTGTCAATATTGCCCTTGCTACCACAATCTGTAAGTCTTGGGACACCAAACTGCTGCTCCTGGTGCCTGAGAGACAGGCTGCCAGCAGTGCTGGAGAGCATCTGGCAAATGAAGCACCAGGCTGTGGCAGCAAAACCACCACTTCTGTTCTCCTGCGCATTTCATGCATTCTAGTCCTGGGGAATGAGAGAATGCAGAGAATATCAGGAGGGACACATTCATCAGCAGGAATAAGTTGCTTCTGAACACGAATGTAAGGTAACAGGAAGGGACTGCAAGTTTGGGAGGGAAGAAGAAGAAGCAGTAGTTTTGCTGCTTTATTTGAGACAAATTCCGCCCTCCCCCCCTTCCTTTTTTCTTTTAAAATGAAGCAGGAAAGGAATTCCTTTAACATAAAGTGCAGGATGGCCATCACTCTGCCCCACCACAGAGGGCCCCTCTCCATTTGCACAGCAGGGCAGAGCCAAGCTGTAACTGCAATCACAGCCTTGCTGGGAAAATTCCCGCTGTGAACAGCAGAGCTCAGACCAATTCACTGCCGAGAAGGGAGCAGGAAAATAAAACATTTGCTGACTAATGATGATCTGCTGGAGAAGCCAGGCAGCAGCCTGGGATGAGTTGGACTCACAATTTCATTGCTGAAGGTCTCAGCCCTTTGAGAGAGGCAGGAGCTGCAGGTGGGCAGCATTTGCCCAGCCATGCCAGGGCCAACAGCATAGGGAGCACCAGACAGCCAGGTAAGCGCAGGCAGGTCCAGCTGGAGTGCCAACATGCTCCACAGAGGGAGTAGCTAAACACACCCTGCAACGCACCTGAAATTGACAGCTCTCCAAATAATACAAGGCATGATAAAATCCAGAACTAATCTGGGCCACAGAGTACAATGGTCAGAGCAAGGAGCGACACACAGAATCAGAGAAGCAAATTCTGGAACAGGTTTCCAACACTAGTCAGAAGATAAAACAGAATAGAAAAATGTGACCTTAAAGAGGAAACTTCTTACTGAACTCCATCAATTAGAGTCTGCCTTAATTTGAAGTGCCTGTTTCAACAGGGAGGGACATTAAGTAAAGCATCCCCCGTGCTTTGCTTTTTTTATCATCATCATATACGTATATATCATATGCATTTAAAAACAAGTAATACACTAGCTCTGCTAGAGCTTATACATATACCAAATAACAACAGTCTCTTAAGTTTCAACTTAAAATATCCTAATAAAGACAATATAAGCCAAATTTTTCTGTGACAACTATTTTGCTGATTACAGAACCTTTTTAACATACTCGCATTTCTCAAATAAACTAATCGCCAGACAAAGTCCAACAGCGCAGCTGAAAGCGGTATCGGTGCTTGCCAGGGCCATGCAAGCAGAGCAAAGGCTGCACTGCGGGCATTAGGATAGCAGCAGCAGCAGCATCCTTCCAGGAGAGGCTGAGCAGTTTTCTCAGACTAACAGAGGTTGAAATCCCCCATTAGGATTTATTTATATGTGCCTGGAGGACAAGAGGCATTTGTGTGCAACTGCCCAATGGCTTTATTTATTAATCTGTTCAAGAGAAGGATTATATTTAACGTTAGAAAAGAGAAATATCTGCACGTTCCAATGCTAACATTCAGCCCCTGAAATTCCACTGCTCAGGCCAGAGCCTCTTGGCTGCTTTGAGGAGCAGGGCAGCTTCCAGCCCTCAGCAGCTTAGCACAGATGAAGCGATGCAGAGCATGACCTGCGTTAAGTGACACAGTCCCTGCCCTCCTGCACTCTCCCATCCTAAAGCAGCATAAGGGCCTTACCTCTCATGACCGATGCAACGGGGCGAGAACACATACAGCCATGGCTTAGCAGCCAATAGGCTACAACTTACACACCAATTTATCTTGCCACAAGCGTTCCACATGTTTGAATCCCAAGTTCATGATTCAAGCCTGACAGAGGAGTCATCCTTAGCCTAATGAGAACAAGATGATGTTCAAGTATTTGCAATCATAACAAAATCAGGCAGTTGCTGAGGGCATAAACCACAGCTGCAAGAGTTACCGAGATATGAACACTGATTTTCCTAAAAAGAAGGAAAAGGTGTGTATGAGTGAAGGACATAATGGTTTTTATACTTTTTCACACGCATCTTACTGTGCATGACAGACCATTGAGCATCCAAGGGGTCACAATAACGTTGAAGCATAATTCTCTACAAACCAGCTTCACTACAGACTCTTCGGTGTTTAGGAGGGGAAGAGCTGTAAAGCAAAATCTTCCACACATAGTAAGAACGCAGATACCATGAAGTTTCTCTCACATATGGATTCTCAACTGTCTAAGGAAATTTAAAAGTCCCCATTAAAGCTTTTCCTTGTTTTCAGAGTAAATGGAACAACACCAAGGGAGTGGCTGTACCCAACAGCTTCCCAAGCTTTGGGGGAAAGAAGGTGATCACAGAGCTTTAGGTTATTTAGCAAGACACAAGCAGGAATTGATTTCAAGAATGATCACAAGCATTTGCAGCTATAAGAAATCTTCACGGCCTCAGGCCTTCCTGCAGAAGACAAATCCATGTTGTATGTACGAGCATGCTTTTCCACACAAAAAGGACCTGCTACAAGTTTAAGGGATGTTTTAAACTAGCTGTGTACACATGACTTCAGGTTCACTCAAAGGACTTTCCTAAAAGAACACAAATCAGGGAGTTCATGACATTCTCAAGAGCGAGCAGCAGCTATTTGAATTTCTCTGTGAAGCACAATCACCAGAGGATCAGAGCAGCACCAGGGACTGCTCGCTGCTGGTTTAAATCTTTCCTGTTCTGCTGTTCTTATGCAATAGGGCTCCAAAGGGTCCCAGCCCTGGGTCAGGAAGGAAACCAACATTTGATTAGACAGCATATTAACGTCTCTCTCTCTTCCAAAAGCTTTTATTTCCAGCACAGGCACAAAGAAACATCTTTTGGTACATTCAGCTGTGCAGCACATGAGAAAGCTATTGCTACTGCAAAGGAAGGACACTCAAAACACAAGTTAAAATCTGACGAGAATTTCATAAACGTACCAAAGGTGTTTCAATGTCCAAGCAGTCTGAGAACGTGGATTGTGAGAGCACAAATCTGAGAGCGCAAGCGAAGAGAGAGCATGCACTCTGCTGTACAGGGGCAGTTTGACATCAAAAGGGCTTTCAGAACAAGCATTGTGAGCCTTTGATACCTTTCCACAAGGTGCCGTTCCTCATCCTTCTGGAGGAAGGAAGTTAAACCTGAGTCAGATGAAGAAGAGAACCGTACCATTGAGTGAAAGGAGCTTCATCTGTGCTACAAATTCTTCGGAGGTCTGGGTCTCCACAAGGGGTTTGTTAATCTAAATCCATTGCTGTTGAACTCCAGCAGCCCAACATGTCACGTACTTCCCAACTCTACAGTCAACTCCTTTTTGAGAAAGGGAGATCTGCACCCAGGTTCAGAGATTTTCAGGCAAAGCAACTTGCAAATCATCAACCTAATCTGAATATCTTCCAGAAAACACCACCTATGCACTGGTTTTTGGCAACATTTCTTGGCATCAAGATCTTTGCTTTGGTCTCCTGGGAATCAAAGAGACAGCCAGTCTTTAAGCATCTCTTTTACCTAGAGCTAGAGCACAGGGATTTGGAGAGACAGCATCTGAGACCAAGGTGACAACTGGCCAGATGAACTGTGAGGTTCGTTATACATCAACCAAAAGGATGCAAAGGCACTAGTTCTGTCTCAAGCATCAGAGCGGTAACAGAAAACAGGCCAGAATTTTAGAAGTAACTGGAACATATTTCATTAAGTACAATAAAGAATTTCAGAGCTACAGTCTACGCGATCTTATTTTAAAAAAGCATACAACTTCAAAGCAACAAGATATGTTCTGCCATGAAGAACTGAGCTTGGCTGGCTGCCCTTCTCTCTCCAAATGGCAACAAAAGAATACTGTTCCTTACCAGCAGACAGAAAACACTGGCACATATTTTCAGGGAGGTACCTGTTCCGACCAGGAAAAGCTCACCTCCAGTATAGCAGAGGAGGCCACAGCGGCCCATTGAACCTTGGGGTTTCACACAGCCAAGGGGAGATGACAGCACCGCAATGGAGGCTCCGGATGCCACCACGGTTGCTTCTTTCTGATCCAAAGAGTTGCCTGCTCTTTCTCAAATCGATGTGAATTGTTATACAGACAGCATAGATACTGTATGCTCACCAGTTACGAGAGGATGTTGAGCTGCATCATCTAGTACTTTCCCCTTATCTCCCTAAGGAAAAACAAAATGCTGCAAAGCCCACTTGGGCTTTGGTCAAGAATTATCTATATTTATTTTACTTCAAAAACAAATCTCTGCAAGTAAACTATGCCAACTGTTCCTGCTAACAGACTGCAAGAGCCTCATCCTTGAAGAGCTCTGGCAATAAGCACACTTAGTATAGCTGCAACCTGAGACACAGAGGACAAACAGGCAATAATCCTCTCCTACTTCAAAGTGCAACAATGTGTTCCTCACAGTCCCCACCTCGGAGGGGAAAAAGGAGGAAAGATAAAAAATAAAGCCCCCAGGAGTAAAAAAGCAGCAGTTACTGATGTTGAGAAATGCTTTCCTCCCCAGACCCACCAGTCCAGATGGATACTCGGTGCTCCAGTCTTTGACCTTCATGAGGTGGCAAAGAATGGACGATTTATAACCTTTGATATACAACCAAACCAGAACTTCCAAAAAAAGCTGCAATATGTCTATTTTATCTTCTAAATGAAGCCCTAGACACACTGGTAACTGTACTCAGTTTAGTTTATTAAGAACAAAATTACTTGCAACCCCTTAATTCCACCTGAAAGCTTATTAAGCAAAGCCTAAACGCTCTTTTCTTCTTATTGATAAGGCCCACCTTTAAAAGCCATACAGGTTGAAATTCCATAGACTGAAACAATGAATTGCCATCCTGAGCAAGTAAAGCAGCATCTCCTGTTCAGAAAAGTATATTCACCTTTGGTGTCACTAAACATTGCACCGATTTCAAAAAACTCATCTACTTGGGAAAAAAAAAATAATCTTTCTCAATGGCAAGGTGAATCACTGGAATGCTCTTTTCTTTTCTTGTCAAGGACAATGCAGGTTTGTATCAAGCCAATGTGGCAGGTTTCCCACGGGTAAGCTGCTCCTTCCTGTTGTTAATGCAAACTGGGGAGTCCCTTAATCACAATGCTGCAGCAAGGGGCTGGATGGGGAGAACCGGCAGCCATGGACAAGCTGGAAAAGATCCCCCTTACGCTGTAGAGATCTGAGGAGAGGCCAACTGACAGCCTAGGGGAAATGTCCCCTTGTCACTGCAGGCATATTTTTTGGCTCTTCACCCCCCTTAACCCAAGCCCTATGAACTGTTCTGCAAACTAATAGCCCTAGGTTTTTACAGCCTCAGGAACCTAATGAAAGCAGCTCTGTGAAACTCATGTCCCTGCCAGAGCTCCAGGCAATTCGGTCCCTCCTGGGCAGGCACCTGCACTGCAAGGTGAGCAATGATCCCTTTTGATGGACTATGCAGATACCTGGCTCTATGGAGCAGGAGGAAAGGGAGATGCTCTTCTCTAAGACCTACAGAAGATTTAGCAAATGGAGGGTGCGAGGTGGAGAGGATACCACAGGAGAAAGAACTGGTGAGAAAACACCAAGAAATTAATTATTTCAGGCTAAAGGAGATGTTTATAACTTAACTCTATCTTCCCATTTCATCTGTATCTCCCAGACCGAAATCAAACTGCTCTATTTGTCCCACCCCATCCCTCCCAGAGCGGTTCATGTCACACACACAATCTGCTGCTCCACCAGAAATTTATTTTTCTTGGATAGATTTCCCCAGCCCTTTCACTCAGGTTAAGCCAAGACACACTCTTTACTTCAGGACTTTTGAAAAGGACTAGATAATGCTGCTTCATGCCAAGCCACCAGGCATGCGTCAGAAAAGTCTCTGTAGAGAAAACCAAGCCAGTTTCCACCTTCTGAGCGAACTCCCCTACAGTTCAAATACAACATTTCCGGAAAGACCTCTTGCTTAGACTAATTTTATTTGCATCCTGCGTGAAGTTTGCAACAAATACCCAGCAATTTAATAAAGAGTTGGAAAGGGAGAAAAGAGAGATGAATGTTAGTCCATTTCTTTAATTTGGATCCTTTGCAATCAACAGTGTGTTATTTAATACCGGGCTGTGATTTGCAAGAACAGATTCTTTTGAGAATAAAGGTCTATTTTTAGAAGGTGTTTTGATCGGCAGCATTGAAACATCTTATACAAGAGACAGAGCTTCCATCTGCAAGGGGATTTTAACAGGCTGGACCGCTGGGCCGAGGCCAATGGCATGAGGTTTAACAAGGCCAAATGCCGGGTCCTGCACTTGGGGCACAACAACCCTATGCAGTGCTACAGACTGGGGGAAGAGCGGCTGGAGAGCTGTACAGAGGAGAAGGACCTGGGGGTGTTGGTTGACAGTCGACTGAACATGAGCCAGCAGTGTGCCCAGGTGGACAAGAAGGACAATGGCATCTTGGCTTGTATCAGAAATGGTGTGACCAGCAGGTCCAGGGAGGTGATTCTCTCTCTGTACTCTGCACTGGTGAGACCGCACCTTGAGTACTGTGTTCAGTTCTGGGCCCCTCACCACAAGAAGGATGTTGAGGCTCTGGAGTGTGTCCAGAGAAGAGCAACAAGGCTAGTGAGGGGGCCGGAGAACAAGTCTTACGAGGAGCAGCTGAGAGAGCTGGGGTTGTTTAGCCTGGAGAAGAAGAGGCTGAGGGGAGACCTTATTACTCTCTACAACTACCTGAAAGGAGGTTGTGGAGAGGAGGGAGCTGGCCTCTTCTCCCAAGTGACAGAGAACACGACGAGGGGGAATGGCCTGAAGCTCCGCCAGGGGAGGTTCAGGCTGGATATCAGAAAAAAAATCTTCACAGAAAGAGTCATTGGGCACTGGAACAGGCTGCCCAGGGAGGTGGTCGAGTCACCTTCCCTGGAGGTGTTTAAGGAACGGGTGGATGAAGTGCTTAGGGACATGGTTTAAGGGAGTTAGGAATGGTTGGACTCAATGATCCAGTGGGTCCTTTCCAACCTGGTGATTCTATGATTCTATGATTCATCATTATCCCAAATCTCCTCGGTTTCTCAGACAATCATGAGCTCAGTCTCATTGGGAGGTTTCTGTAAGAGACAGGTAAACTTCAGAAGGGTTTTCTTATTCTTTTGGGGGAGAGGAAAGGGGAGTGAATGGAGCATTGCTTACCTTAGTCACTGCCTTCCAGGAGTTATGCTCTTCTACAGAAGCTCATACCGGATTCATTCAGGTTATTTTTTATTTACAAGCAAAAGCAAAGCCTGTGGTATCCTGTGTCTAGAAGCCAGAGCAAGAGCCAAAAAATTTCAGCTGCGGCAACTTTCAGTCAAGTGATCCATGATCAAAAGCAGCACATGAGAAAAGTCTGTAGCACCATGTCATCTTCCAGACATTAATGCCTGATAAATTTTAAACAGGTTCACACAAAGCAAAGAACAGAACAGATTCTCAATCTACTGCAAACAATGGTGTCAGGCTGACAGCATATTTAACAGGCCAAGGCCTGATGCATCATCATGTTACAAACACGATCACTTCCTCTTACAGCGAATCACCCTGGGCTAACCCTCAGAATCTGCTGCTTTAGGACTCCGGTCTGCTCCCAGCTCCTGTCAGCGTTGTTTGCACATGTCAGAAGAAAGTGGAAAACACATGGTGTGTTTTCAAATGCATTCAAAAACTTTGAAGCCAAGCATTTCACAACAAAAGCCAACACAAGAGTAACTGTATCGGAAACAAAGAGGCATCACTGCAAGTCGATTACTACACAGCCTCAAAGGGTCCAAAGGGCCAAGCACGCTGGACAGCCAAAGGATGACACAGCATCACTTCCCCAGGCCTAGAGGATTCCCAGCTTTGGAACAGATACGACAAATTTTTTCCACTACCATAGCTGGAAGGAGCTGCTGTCATAACCAGAACCACAACACAACCATTGTACTCCTGTACCGCCCTCTTGCTCACAGGGTGAGTGGCTCACAACTAGACCATTGGTACTAGAGACCACTGAATGTTTTCACCTTAAGAAAAAGACAGACCTGAGCACAAAGGGAAAAAGTCCCTCTGAAATTATCATACAATCTCTGACTATAAATGCCAGGACTTTAAAAACTACATTAGCCAGCACTAAGCTAACAGGCACTTACAGTGATTAAAAACGCGTGTATCCAAGGGAGATCTCTGCATTATTTTTCACATTCTCCCAAGACATTTCTGTGAAGCAAGAGAGGACGCTTCTTTGTTCAGTGCTCTGCCCTAACACGTGTCAAAACCTGATCAGAGGTACAATGGAGATGATTAATCCTCAAGGAAGTCAAGCAGCTGCTGTTTTTCGTGGCTGAGGAGAAGGGGTGCCACCTATTTGCTCCACTGCATGGCAAGAGACACCAGCAAAAGCCACAGTTGTAAGCAGATAGTCACAAATTCTCAGAATCCCCAAACATCACTAAACAAACAAAGCAAGATGATTTTGGACAAGTTACTCTCAGAAATAAGGCTAAACACAGGAGAGCTCCATCACTTCAATTAATCCTCCCATTTGCACCAGGCTAGCAGTTCTCAAGGGCAGCAGGGGCAGGCAAACACACATCCCAGTATCTGACCAAAATTCCCCATCACCGCGCAATAAGCAGCCAACTCGCTTTAAAACTCCAATCAATCTCTACAGGACCAGAAGAAAAGTTATGGGAGAAAAGGCTTCACCAGACATGGATTCCTCAAAATTTTGTTTTCAGCCTCTCAAGCAGGAAGAAATAGTCCCATTTTCTCCCAGGCCTAATAAATTTAAGTTAAACCAAATATTTTTCCAATTAGACTACTACAGCCAGACCCAGAACAGGAAGATTACTATATGTACTCATTTGACTAGCTGAGAAATTCAAACACCTACATCAGAGAGGGGGAAAAAACCAGAAAATCCTACTAGAAAGCTCCAAAAGGAAGGGAGAAAAGTTTCAATTATATAAGGCAAACATTTAATGTAGCGCAGTGCTCTAGATGCAGATGGTTGTTAACAAGCAGACAAGAACTAGATGAAAGCAATTTTGAGGAATGCCGCAACATCAGAGAGCAACAATACAGAGAGGATTCCTAGAGCAGACGCACGAGTAACGCTCAGCTACAGCAACAGACTCTCCTTAGCGGGAGCACTTCGTTACTGCTGTGAGAGACTGCGGAGGTTACCTCCTCAATGCTGAATTTTTAGTCATCACTTGCTCCAAGCATAAAAACTAAAAGCATGAGGGAATTTATGATCAAAGCCTTCACGGACATGACAACAATGAAGAAAAACCATGATATTTTCCATACAGCTTGTCCTCTCCAGGAGCTGCGTTACTGGGAACCAAGAGGTTTTCAGATATCACCTTTTTAAGTTGTGGGAAGGATGGAAAAAGAAAGGAACAAAGAGGAAAGTGGGTCAAGACAACCAGAGTTCCTGGGCAGCCAACCCACCAACCGGGCAGTGGTAAACCTCAGTCCAGCAGGAACTCTGCTGCAGAAGTGACCAAAGGCCAGAGAGCAGAGGAGAGAGCAAACAGGCAGCTACTGCCTGTGGGATGGAGGGAAGAGCAAAGGGGAGAGAAACTCATATACATGTAGAGAATTCAGGGAAACATAGTTGATGAATGTTCGCTAGGTCTTCATACAGCCATCAAAAGGCTTAATGAAGTCACCTTTCCTTTAATTTATTACAGGTGAGTGCATTGTCCTAGCACAGATTCACTTGCTTAAGCACAAGAAAACATTAGTGAAATAGGCAACTCAATTTGCAGAGCAGCTAATCTGACTAGGGTTACCTATACCAGCTGGAGAGGCATTTGTTTCATGAGTTTAACATAACCAAAGCATGCCTGGTAACAGCAAGCAATGGGGAGGGGAAAGGCAGATCTATGCCATGACAACTAGGATGGGTAATGAAAGATTTCTCTCCACAGAGGAGACTATTTTGAAAATAAGTAGTGCCCCAACTGCCAGCACATGGGAGAATTGGCTGCAAAAATAAGTAGAATTCCTTCTACTAAAAAGACAGAGGCATGAATGCAGGAGGGGAACTCATGGAGAAGTGAGAGGAGGGGAGCCACGGCATATCTGACAAGTCAAAGATTGACACGAAAGAGTGAACAAGTCCTGAGCTGCTGTAACTGGAGACAGATGGGATTTCAGCCTGTTAGTAAGAATTCAAAGAACAGCTCACATTCATAAAACAGTATTTAAAACACCCCCTTCCCCTACCCGCTCTCCCTCACAAGTGACATACTTGAGAAGCCAGTTTGAGATCAAATACATAAGACAACAGCAATCAAAGCCTTCAGGTAAGAGTTTCTACAAGTATCACTTATTAAAAATTGGTTTAAACAACCCAGAGTTAAGTTGGTTTGGGCTCCTCTCCCGTTTCCAGAGGCAAGGAGATGGGGATGATGAGGGGGTGAGCAAGGGCTGAATATGGAAAGTTGTCCTTAGGCACAATATGAGTCACCACATAGAAGAAATTTTAAGTGGTTGGCTACTACTCAGATTTATTTTATTTAAAATGGTGAGGCCTTGACCAATATGCGCACAACAAACCTTTGAGAAGGCATTAGATGACACTCAGGTGTGCATATTATGATTAAATATACTTGAAAATTAATCTGTATCAATTTAATCTGCCTTGACAAAGGAGAAGCGTTTCATGACTTGAAAGATTTCCTAATGTGGTTGTTTCTTGAAATTATTTCCTGCGGTCTCAGTACAAACAGCATCTTCCCTTTGACTTTCAGAAACTCCTGCGAATGGCAAGAGAGCTACCGACAACACCGAAGGAGCAGAAAGAGAATAATTTTCTTGTTTTAGTAGAAAGCCAATACCACAAAATGTTGCATACATGGAGCAAGAGCCCTGCAAGTGTTCTGCATTCAAAATGCAGAACCACAGAAGATTAATTGTCTCCTTTTTTTTTTTTTTTTAAATAGCCAGAGCTGGAATAGCAGAAGTCACATGGACAAGGGCTCCAATTCACATAAAAACCAGGCAGATTTAGTTGGTGTGACTTTAATTTACACTGCTGGCGCAGCCTAGGAATGGAGATTCTGCTGAACAGAAATATTCTCCCCTTGGCTGCTGGGATGTAAGCCTCCAGCAGAGAAAAAACCCACTAGGAACGTGGAAAGCCATTACCTCTTCACATCAATCAGGAACTTTATCCAGATCAAGAACTAGGACCACAGCAATTAAACTCTGTCAGAAGCTGACAAGACATGCCAAGCCCAGATCACCAAAAGCACCTTCAAAGCCACTTGTCTCTTGCTCATTTCCCACCTCTGAACTGGACGTATGCCCCTCCATGCGCAGACACAGCAGGGCACTCTGTTTTCGTCTGTGCCAACACCCAGGGCCCGACAGGGCCTGAAGAAGCAGCAATGGGCAGAGGCCACAGGCGAAAAGTCATGCCCCGCTGCAGAGCCGCTGCACCAGACCTTCCAAGATTCTGCAGGAGTACACAAGGCACAGGCCACCAGCAACTGCCAAACCCAGCTCTGGACACATTCACCTCCTCCTCAAGCACTCTTGAGGCCAGACACTGGGTGACAGCATCCAGAATGCAGAAGCAAGATGAAACAAAGCCAGGGTGCAAGAGTTTCTCTTCCTGCAGTGCAATGTACCTTTACTCAGCATAACAGCTTCCACGAGTGAAGCCGCTCATCCCACTGGATGGCCCACTGCCTGCAAGTACAGAGAAGGAGCAGCAACGCTTGCAACATCCCGCGGCCCAGGAATGAACCAGAACGAAGCGCTGCCCCATGAAAAGGAGGTGGCCTCTCCAAAGTTACATGGGCCAAAGGAACGCGTTAACTGCTCGTCAGCATCTGATGCAGACAGAAGCCAAAAGCAGGGCAGAACTGGCTTTCACTATGCCCACGCTTTGCAATTACGACAGAGGAAAATCAGGAAGCAGTGATGCAGAGCCTGGCAAAGAACTGTTGGGAACCTCCGGTGTTGGGAACCTCCAGCCAGAAGTCAGCTGCACCCAGAGGGCACCAACCATCACAACGACCTGCTCATGGCAGCCTACAAGCCACAAGCTACTGGGGCAAGGCCAGAAGCTCACAAGGCTAAATACCTAACTTAATAATAGAAAAATTAAATATCTAACTTGATAACAGAAAACCACAGATAAGATACACGGAAGCGAGACGTTCGTGCACTGATGTTTAAGCTAATCTGGAAAGTAGGAATTTCTTGCCAGGTTCCTATAAGTGATTTAACTGCACAGTCATACAAACCGCAGCGCCTTTTACTGCCCTCCACTGACTCTGGTCACCTGGAAACCTGGGGCTAGGAGTACGACTGCTGACCCACAACTCAGACTTACACCCACATAAATATGCGCGCACAAACATCCCTCTCTAAACCCCTTTTCTTCAGGAAATCCTTTGTTTGTGATTTCTGCCTACTGGATCTACATAAAAACCCTTTGCTTCTTACCCAAGAGTGGATTGGATTTGACAATGTAATGTAACGTCACCAGCCCTGGAACAGCAGAAGCTCAATATTGGTTATTAAGTACAAGCTGCCAGGGAATTCACTAAAGGCAGACTGCCTGCAAATCTGTATGAACTACTCTGCTACAAAGGCTTCTATGCAGAGACATCCAATTTTAACTCAACCAAGCTTACAGAGACTCCCATGAAGAAGAAGTAGATGAGTTCCAACTGCATACATGTGCGGATGAAATGTACCTCTAAGATAAAATATTTATTATCTGGGGAACAAGTGACAGCAGAACATTTCCAAAGCTTTACCTGTAGTGTCAGAGAGGAAAGACTTTGTGGTAAACATTGCCAAGGTGACTTAAGTTCTCTTATTTTCTGTTTTCTGGCCAAGGTTCACCCTACTGATGGCTGCTCACTCTAGACAATGAATCACATCACTTGTCTCTACCTCACATCAATTTGTCTGCTCTGAACAGAAAATACAATCATACTTCTCTACAATCCACACTGCCTTCCATTAATATTTTGAAGTCCTCCCTTATACAAATAAAATCCCTGCAACATTTCTAACAATTTCATTATGTGTTACTATGGAAACTGCAAAAACGTCACAAATACAAAAGCCTAAAGCTCTGCTGCATATGGAGTACCCTGAGCTTCCTTATTTCCTGCTTTTGGCAATCTGAGGACCAAATGTTTTGAGCCTAATGAAAAATAAAAATAAACACCGTTATGGGGGGGAGGTGTTTGGTTGCTTTCAGTTGCACAATATTTTAAGCAAGCAGCCAAATGAAGCTAGATTTCACAAATCCATCCCATTGGGAGGCACTTCAAAAAGTGAAACAACACTCAAAACTATCCGACAAACTCAGTGCTGCACAGTGCTGCAAGGAGACACCAGAAAGGGCAGAGAGATCTGCAGCTGTGTGTCAGCCCTGATCCCCTTCCCCCTCTCTCCCTGACTGTGCCACTACTTAAGAGACAGCTCAAATTATGTATTTGACACAGTAAGGATGCATGTATTTAACAGATAAAGGGAGCTACAGCTCTTTAAAATAGGCTATCTTTGGGAATTAAACAACTCTGGAAAGGGCATGCTTGCACTTATTCTTAAGACAGCACAGACTAATCCACTGCAGAAGCAGGAGTGTCACGAGCTGCACCAGCCAAACTGCCACTGCCATCACAGGGAACATCTCGTTTGCAGTTGACATCATGGCTGCACATGAGCACTGGGGAGAAAACAGCCATCTGCCAAGTTGTTCACCTTCACTAACCTGATGGCTCACGACTAACTGAGGAGCCTTAAATACATCACCAGGATGACCTTCCCACGTGTCCCAGACAACTGCTGGAACAACATGGGTGTTCTGGCACAAAGCTAGAGGTTGGTTTTGAAAAGGTGCAGGCAACAAGAGAGCTATCTTCAACACCACCAATTTGCAGCAAAATTTTTGAGACACCCCATCTTCACAACAACACTGGTGAATTTAAGCTCTCCACAGGACAAGTTGCTGACTGACTATTTTAAATGTTCTCTTTCACCAAAGTATCATCCCCCTCACTGCTGATGTGATAAAATCTAACAAAGCGTTTTCTACAGAGAAACCACAGGCACCCTTAACTGCATCCCTAACTGGGCATGCATGTGCCAGGTACTCTTCCCATGAATAGCTTTTTCAGTGCTGAGGTCAAAGCTGAAACAGGCATTCCACAAAGTAACCTTATCACAGAGAAGGTCAGAGAGGGGAAGAGCCAGACATTACTTAAGCAAACCATTTCATTATATCAACGATCAGCAAGTCTTTCAAATGCAGAAAGCCAGAACCAGAAGATGTTAGAGACAACTCTGAGCGCAGTGGAGAACTGAACTGTCCCCAGGTCCCATCTGGCTCCAGAGACACGAAGGGCAACTGCAACAGACTCAACAGCAATTCAAGTTTCTCTTTCCGCTTATCTGCTGAATTACTAGTCAATGCACAGGCCTTCACCTGTTCGGGATGTTAAATCCCTCTTTTCATTCAGACATTCTACCAGCAAAAACTAAGCCAATCTCCCACATTCTCTTCTACCTAAAGTGTTTTATCTGAGGATGGCCCAGCAAAGCCCCTCAAGCCCTTCAAATCTTTGAAACCAGACACTTGCAAAATGCACCACATCCAGGGTGTGCCCAAAACACACTCTGTGGAAAAATCTCTTGGGGTAGTGCCAGTTTAGCAAAGAAAACATTTTCCCCCAGCTGGAAGTCTAGCACAGCGCTGCTGCCGAGCTAGTGCAACCAGAACACATCTCCTGGAGGAGAGAACAAAGGCGAGGGGGAAATCACTTTACTGCATAATGAAAAACAAAATCTCTCAGGAAGAAAAGCCAATGCACGACATACACCTTTATAATCTCTTAAAGGAAGCTTACGTTTGCCATCGCTCAACTTTTAATCATATAGACACTTCTCATCTTGTGTCAGTATTAGCATGAGTAAAAACGCAGCTCTGAACTGTAGCTGCTCACAGATGCTGGCGTAACGCAATACAGGAGCCTTTTTCCTGTCCCCCACAACAGTATATTAGACTTTAATACTGGGGATCAGCTCCAAACGGGGCCCCTTTCCCTTCCTCGAACAGTAACTGCAATTTCACAGGAGACTGTAGCAAAGCAGTGGTTACCACGCCAAGTCTTGAACGCCAGTTCACATTCACAAACTTCACAAACATTTTTCTCTGCTGCTACAGATGCTTTGACAGCTTTTTTCAACAAGAAGTAAAGTATATAAATATGCAACCTATCCAAAGTGCACCTGCAAGTCCTACAAAATCTGAACTAGAGCCCATTCTTACTCACTGCCCCACATGGGTAAGGGCTACAGAGACAAAAAGTAAGTTTACTGGTAATGCCAGGCACCAAATCACTTCCAGCCCTCCACATTATCTTTCGTACTCCAAGCCCCAGAGCCACAGTCCAGAAAACATGAGGTCTGACTCCAAAAAGAACAACCTCAAATCCTGCAAGAGCACTGAAGACATCTGTGAGAAAGATGCTGCTCGCATTCAACCCCCCCAATACTGAATTAAAATGCTTTCCTGCACCACAGCACCCGACTCCACTGTTACCCTTGGCACAGGTGACCCAGCGCTAAGCTCTGGTTCCCTTCTGCTCCCCTTGAGACAGCTGTGACTTCATCCCAGAAAGATAAATTTATCCAAGCATCAAACTCCCTCAGAGTGAAAGTCGGTGCCCTGCCTTAACAGAGTTTTCTGCTGGACAGCAATATGAGCACCTAACCTCCCCTCCACACTCCAATGAGGTCTGCGGAGAATCAAGGCTCACATAAAGCCAGAAACATCTTATTGGGCATCCACTGTATCTGTTAGAAGGCTGCACTGTGACCAGCATTCCCCGGAGAGTAACAACTGACTTGCTTTTCTTAAGCTCTTTCTCAAGCAGCAGTTCTCGTTTGCCCTCGCTTCTTAAAGCAAGAGGACTTGCAGAGTGTCCTACTTCTCTAGATACCCGATTAAGCATTTTTCAACAATGAACTGATCTCTGCTATTCTGCTTTAAAAGGAAAGCAAGAAACATGTTCAGGATTGCTCCTTTCTCTCCTCCCAACTGAAAGACGCTTGAGGACCTTGAACCAACATACGCTGCTGAGAGGCACGGGGATTATAGGCCATGCTAGTCAACAATATGCACATTTTCGTTAACTAGTTGAGAGCAACCAGCAGGTCAAGCACTGTGCTGTCGTCAGAGCGGACAAGCACAGCTACAAGTCAAAGAACCAAGGAAAACTCCGAAAAAAAAACAAGCAGATAACCAGAAAAGTCATAAAGAGTAGAGACCAGAAATGTAACTCTGTACCAATCAGTTACTTGGACAGGTGATCACTGTCAATGCAGCACTTGTGACCGCTAGGAAAAGCTTCCTTACTCCCCACAGTAAGGAATTTGCATTAGAATCATAGCTCCAGGAAGTCACAAATTTGAGAGATGCTATTTAACAGCTCTTTGAGACACAGGCTTCCCTTATTGTGCTCTCACTTGAAAAGCATATCAATGACGAGAAAAATCAGAATTTCAAAATCTTATTTCTCAGCCAAACTGATGCACCCAACTGCAACTGCCCTCCAACAATCACTGATGCAAGTGCCACGTACACCCCTCTCCAACGCCGGACTTTGAAATCAGTGCTGACAAAACCATCTATTAGTGAGAAATCTTCATTACTACTCCAAGTCCAGCAATTCTGAAATCAAGGCACCATGATGTGACACAGCACAGGGAGGAGCCAACACACAGGCTCTAAGGCTGTGAAATGATTCACTGCAACACTGAAGTGCAGAAGATGCTCAGATTTCCCATCAGTAAGTGGGGATAATTAAAGTGTGCTTAGGCATCATGGCCATCGGCATCATGACAACCACAGCTGAGCACACTGGAGGCACTGTCCAACTCTCATAAAAGGTGGTGTGAGATGTTAGTCACCAGGAACTGCAGTTCACTCTCAGCAGCTTGATGTAACTGCCATGCAAACAGCAACTTTTCAGATAAGAAACCTGAGCTCAAAAGTAAGCTGCAATTAAATATTTGTTTTCACTACCTTCTTAAATTTTTTTCTGTGGTACAACAACTGACATTGGGGATTGCAGAGATAAAATCACACACTGCTCACCAACTTCATGACCATGTCACTGCTCCACACCAGTAACTCAAAGGATTGACACATTCTAATCAAACTAGTCTACAGTGAAATGCAAGACAACCAAAGAAGCCAACCAGCCTTAGAAAAGCAACTCCTAGAAAAATGCACAAGCCACATGAAACATTTCCTACTTCTGAGTATTAGTACAGGACCACAGAACCACCGGGACTTGGATTACTTGCTATATCATCCCTTGGCTTTAAAGGCCACAGCCCAGCCAGCAGCTCTCTGGCACTGTAAGGAATTGGCACGCCCTGCTTCGAGCAACCTTTCACAAACAGCAGCTCCTGATCCTACCACGCCAACAACAGCATTCTAGCCCTTCCGAAGTAGCACAGGTTTTGCAGTCACAGACGGCTGCTGCCTGCGGTCACACCCAGTCAAAGAAGTTCAGTGCGATTCTTTACAGGGAGGTTCCAACCTGCCTTCGTCACACCGAGACGAGGCAAAGCTTCTCTTGATTCTAACTCTGCCACCACACACACTTTTAAAGTGACATGTTAAGAGGATCTTAGCTGCGAAGCAGAAAGTTGTACATTATTAATCTGAGAGCAAATTAAATGCAACACGGTGGTCCTCGATCCACACAAACCTAAGAACACAGCAGGATCCAACCCTGTCTGCACGCACTTTCTTGCCCCATCAGCTGCATGAGAACCAGGAGTTAAACCCAGCCCAGAGCTGGCAGGGCTTCCTAACGTGTAACGAATACCTCCCTGCTTTGTTTATGCATTACAAGACGGCCTGATTATGCCCCTGAGCTACAGCACCTTCCTGGGCAGCAGGTCCAGAAGTGCTTTAAAAAGATGTAGAAAGTTCTGAGAGATCCCAACGCCACTGGAAAGATGCAGTGATATGGTGCTCTATAGCCAAGATCAGGTACGCCCGCACAAGTTCAAATGCTTCGAAGGTCGTCCTTGACCAGATACTGATTCCGGAGTGCCACCATGCCAGAAAAACTCAAAGGTCGGCTCTTATCTAAGCACGATGTAAACATGTCTTTGTTTCTTTTCCATGCTTCTACTTGAATCCCAGAGGCAGTCGGTGGCATAGTCACTCACAGCAAGCAGGCTGCAAGACACACTGCTTGTACCACAGCCCTCACTGAAGCACGTATGCAGTTTCTCGGTGGAAGGCCGGGGCACCCAGGAGCAATACATAGCCAAGGGACACCAACTGAGGGATGAGACAGAACATTTTACACTCATTAAGATACTCCATCTTGCTATGAAAATTAAAATAATGAGAGTAAGAATCATCCTTCCAATAAATCAATTCAGCAAGCTGCAAAATCCAGCCATGCTTGAGCAACCCTACAAAGAGCCTTCGCTGTTCTGTGTTCACGCAAATGTAAAACAACGGTTCTGTACAATCAGCTGGCCCAAGGCAGCTTCCCAGTGGAAAAGTCGGCTCTTCCCCTTCCTGTCTCTTAGCACTACTTTGAAAGGAATGATATTTAGTATCCAGATGCTCATACCAGATCTTAAGATTGACTTCAGGAGTTGCACTAACAAGCACAAATGTGCATTCAGCCTCAACTCAAGCCACACCAGAGCTGGTGAGACGAAATGCCAAAGCGCCCACACCAAGAAGACAGTCAGTGCTGGGGAGATGATGACTGCGTACCCACAAGTATAAACTGCGTTAGGCTTGGTGGGCCTGGTCTAGATGCCAGTATGCACACACACCAGCTTCTGAGCCTACAGACAACAGAGGAGCGTTCTTTATATTAGCTTTGAAATCTTTGGCAGTTTAAGAGTACTCAAGAGGCTGGGGAATGTAAAGGCGTGACTAACACAAAGGGCAGAAAAGTCAGCAAAGAATTTCACGCATCACATCTGTGAATATTGCACTTCCTCTTGGGATTAAGATGAGTGGCAAAGAAATTTCACTTTGCTAGACAACACGTGAATCTGTGAAACCCACAATACGGGAAATTGAACATTACTTTGGACAGTATTGTAATCAAATGCCTCCCCTAATAACAATTACAATACTTATAAATGCAATTTTATTACTAATCCCAACAGTAAGTCTGTGGATATAAAACATCAATAAATTTATTAAACCCTCATCTCTAACAGCAGAAGAATACCCTTATGTCAGCCAGCATGGATCACATGCTCAACTATGAGCTTTGTGATGGGAGAAAGCCAAATTCACGCCAAGTTTAAGACTCGACATACAGAAATTTATCTTATGCTAACATCCCAAAACATGATGTGACATTTAGCTGGAATTTAATATTCAAGACCTGAAACATCTGCTTATCAGCACTCATCCACGAGCGTGGTCTGGAAGATGATGAAGTTACCAAGTACACAAACTGCTCACGTCCACTGACCTAGTCTAGTAAAATTTGTGTCACAAGGCACTCCACAAGCCATTAATGTTACTCTGGACAACAGGTATCAAAATGCATTCGGTTGTTTCTCTACAGAGATCTGAACAAACCCAGAATGGTGCAGGCATGCAAAAGTTCTGGTGACTATTTCCAGCCTTGACTGTAAAGATATCCGCATTCCAAACAGGACCCCTGTGACAGCAGTAGGGAAGACTTTTGTCAACTGTAGCCATATTTCAGACTGAGTGTTAAGTTCAACAGGTCCATCAGGGTGGAAGAGATTATCTACTGGTGCAAGCAAGATTGTACACAGACTAGACTCAGATTATGGCCTTTTAAGAGATTGCTTCGAAATATTGCGTGCACATTCCCAGGAAAAATTCTTGCATTTGGAAGAATTGCTCTTCTTCCTTGACCTGTCTGAGGACCTTTTGCCTTGACAAAGCTCTTCCTCCTCCACATACAAACTGACACCCAACACATATGCAAATAGCATCCAGTTAAGAACATAATTATGAGACCGTCATTATCATTTACTGCAACTGACAGTCAAGAAGAAAATTCCCAACAATTCACAAAGAGAACACTCACTTCACGCTTCCATTCGCACTTGGACCAAATCCTTTCAGAGTTTTTTTCCAGGCAGTTCATTTCACAAAAAAAGTAACTCCCCAGTCACAAGTCTGCTGTCAGCTACAGAGATTCAGACTGGCCTTACTTTACAGAACTCCTTTACCACAAAGGTTCCTATTGTAAAAAAGACAAACGTTTAATTTCAGTGTCCAACCCATCCAAGAGCGATCTGTCTGTAGTATCTGCAGCATGCTTGCACCACTCCAGCCAGCCAGCATTTCCAGGACTTCCTGCACCACAACACCAACCACTACTGCACGCATGAAACTTTCATGCTGCATGTGCTGCCCAAATTAGGATGTGTGCTGCAAATCACATCACACTAGTTTTAAGAATTACTTCTTTGATCTGTGCCCATCAAAAAATAAGTGTTCCTACACAAACCAGATTCTCCATCTGCCACCTTTCACTTTGCTCTCCCCTCATCAGAGCTAAGCAAGACACAACTACTACTTACAACGGTACGTGGGGTTGTTCGGGGTCTGCTTTGGTCAGTTCCTCCTCTTCAACATCAGACTCTCCTCCTGAGCTGCTGTCGGTGACATCAGAGTCAAACGCTTGTTCGCTGGATCTCAAGTTGGCCATACCACTGGCCGTGAATCTCTCCAGTTCATCCGATATTGAATCGCTCTTCAAGAAGCTGCTTAGGCCTTCTGACGTAACTGTCTCACTCGCAGCTTTCCTCAAGGCTGCTTCTGCTTTTCTGGTCAACATCAGCTGGCTCCGATGCCTCAGGGGGTCCAAAGTTGGAAGCTTGCTCAGAGTTTTCTCCAAGAAGCCACCCAACTGCTGCTGAATGTGTCTCTCCACCTGCTTTGCCTGTACTACCTGCAAGCGTTTCTGCAGCCTGCGGGCACGGTTCTCAATGTCTGCCTGCCGTCGCAGCAATGCCCTCGTCCTCATCTCAGAGTCGACAACACTATGGTGACCAGCCAACAGAGAAGGTTTCTGCTCCTCCAGCTTACTGCTCCCAAAGTCAGAATGACTGGCAACCTCGGGCAACCTAGTCTCTCCACTGCTGCCCTCGAGCACCCGCTGTTGCTCCATGGAATTAAGGGAAAATTTCTTTGCAGTGCTATTATTGCTAAATGGAGTTGTGTGCTCTGCATCAAGGCTTCTATGTGGAAGAGTGCAATTGGTCAACCCCGTCTTCAAGTCCCCCAGTTCAGAACCTCCTGCATTACAGTCAACACCCTGGAGGGCAGGAGAAGGATGAGCACACTTCCCACCATTCACAGAACTAGAGTTTTCATGGTCTGAAGTAGTACTTCTGGCCAATTTCTTGGCCAAGCCATTTACAGGCGCTTGTGGGAGAGGTGGCTGGCTATTAGTACTCATTGTTTTTAGATTCTCCAAAGTGAATTCCAATACCGGTTGCCTCCCCAACAGATCACTTGTTTTCAAGAAGGACTGAGATAAGAGAGAGTGAGATTTAAGGACTGTCTGCTTGTTGAAGACTCCTTGCAGCTTCAGAGGCTCTTTTGAAGAAACAGATGTTACATCTGAGCAGAGATAAGAGGCCACTAGCGGCTGCAGCTTGCCCAGCTCTTCCTTTGTAGGGCTGTTTCGGAAATCTAAACTGGGATCCTCTGGAGCAATGGCTTTCCTTTTGGTGCCGTTCGCAGCCAGGAGGATGTTGTTGGCGTTGCCGTTGCTTTCGGCACTGCCAGGAGACAAGGTGGAGGACGGGGGAGCCAGCTTGAATCGGATGTGGTGAGCTTCAGCTGCTGCATCAGTGAGAGCGGGCGCCATCGCAGCCATTCAGCACAGAGAGACAGGACGTCCAGCCTCTCCCAGTGCTGAGGCCAGTTCCACTGCCCCCCACTGCCTTTCCTGAGGGCAGCCTACAGAAGGGAAGGAAAAACACAAAGTTAGGCATCGCACTTGCAGAAAACAAAGTAAACAAGATAGTCAACAGCAGCAAAAGTTATTGACTCAACACTAGGTAAAGCCACACAAGCTCCATGTTCAGCATAGCATCCTCCCTCTGGCTACCAGCCCTCTGCTCAGCAGACCCATCCAGGCAGCTAAAACCAGAAGGCGCAACGTGCAAGACGGTCCTCAGGATCTCCATGAGCTACTGCCTGCCTGTATCTACTACCCTAACCTTTCAGTCCACCCACCCCCCAGCACATCTGCATCCTTTCAGGCCTTTGGGAAAGATCTGGCCCCGGTTACACCCATTTCTCAATGTCACCCGCTCATCAGCCTAATCTTTAAAATCCTTGAGCTACACCTGCAAAAATGTTTTCACTGTTTCTACTGCCAGCTCAGGCACGTTAAAAATTACAAATCGGAACTATAACCTGTGACAGAGACAGGGCTTGAGGGGAACAGACCTTCATATGCTTACACTTCTCATGGCTAAAGGAACCTTACCCACTTCCCTGAAAGCTCTGGATTTGAAGGAAGTCATTTCCATGGTGTATATGAAACCCACTTTCCCAGAAGTACATTTCCAAATAAGCCAGGTGATTTCCACTGTTAGCATTTCCCATTTCTCTTTCAAGAACATGGACAAAGATTAACCCCCACACACACCATGACAGAGCAGTTCTATGCTCCAACTACAATAGCAGGCCAGGGCTTAACTCAACTAGATTGAACACCTTACGAGAAGCAACCAAAGAGCTTTCATTCATGGATATTCCAAGCTTTTCGCCTCCATCATCTTCCTGTTTCTGGGCACTTACCTACTTTCTTTAAAACTGAAAGTGTCAGTGTTTCTTAACCCCTTGTTTTTAAGTGCATTCCGATGATCCCACATCAAGACTGCCCTACCTATGCATAACAGTTACTTTGTCTTCCTTTTGCTGCACAATGTATCTAGCTATAAGCTATTCCATGACAATTTAATAAGCAGGTGCCCTGATCTCTTGCCTGATATGCCAATACTCTAATTTCACGTAAATTTGAATAAGCATGTCGTAGCTGTTCATTAACACACCCCAATGACCAAATTATTATACCACTTCACAGGCAAAGTGAGGACTAACTGAAACCTGAATATGCTGAATGCACTAAAACTGACAGACAGTTTTCTGTGTTTCAGGAGCCTCCTCCAGTTGTACCACAGTAGCTCCCCAGCATTGCCCCAGGCGCTTCCCCGTAATGGGGATCACAGACAGACACAACGGATGGAAAATGCTTCAGTTCTGCAAACTAAATTTTTGTGAAAAGTCAAAGCTGGGTTGGAGAAACAAATCCACACCCCATGGAGGGAAGTCCTGCAGGACAGGCTCGAAGTTATTTGCCCTTTGGTTTGCAATGAGCATGCAAGTTGGACAGCTGGCAGGGTCCTTGTCAGATCTACAATTCTAATCATCCGCAGTCTTGCTAACTCTCTTGCCAAATACAGCCAGGTGACACAGAGGAAGAGACAGGAAAGAAAGGATGCACTCACAGAGGCACTGGTAAAAAGGACTGGAAGCTGTTGTAACAGAAGTAGAGGCACTGGAGACAGGTTCAGACTTCATGAGTCCCCTGTTGACAGAACTTCACATATTTTGTAATCAACTACACCTTGTCCTTACTGAATAAAGGATTCTGGATGCCTAAAAACTCACTGCACACTCATTGAATATGGCTTTTAGTCACCATTTGGGTCCACAAACAAAGCCTGAACGTGACTACTGGGAGGGGGTGGGGGAACTTGCAAGGAACTTTCCACTTGTAGCTACGACACTCTTGGGAGAGGAGGGAGGAAGACTGTCAGAATAAAAGACCTCCCCCCAACTCCAGGCTTTGACCAAGACCTTCCCTATAGAGACACGTACAATGGAACAACTGTTCCCAATGGGCACTCTTAGTTCTACAGAAATGCTGGTCTGCCTCCCAAAGGAAGGCTCTTGGATCAGCGCTCCTCACCACAATCACTACCACAGCATCGTGGGGTCTTGAGAGCAGCTTAGGAAACACCCATAATTCTGCAAAAAGCAGAAAACTCTGCTCGTGGTGCCACATGTAATGATTCTCTATGAACACATCTGCACGGCACTGCAGCCACTTAGGAGTTCACCTAGGCTAAAGAGTATTTTAGAGTAAATTTGAAGGTCATCAGCTTTAGTTGAATTAACAGAAGTAGAAAAGAGAAGCAAAACTTTCACACTGCGTTTTCCTCCGGGTTAGCAAACTCACTGTACAAATAAAATAAAATCCTCCTAAGCTACTGCAGCTCCCTTTGGCTTCACTTCTAGTTGGGTGGACAGCATTTAAAATACTTTGGAAGCCTGGAAAGTCTCCCTTAAGAATAAGGCTTTGTTCTAGCAGCTTAAAGATGACCTCTACAAGTTACTGGGCAAACTTTTTTTGAATTTTATTTAGGTCCTTATAAACCACCTGTGGTGCCAAAAGAACACTGTTTTTGCGAACACTGAATTAGATCTCTACTTTTGCGAACAACCCTTGGAAAAAACATTAAGGAACATTTGTAAGCATGTTCCCTCCCCATCATTTCTAAGTTTGGATTGTTACTAAAGCTGAATTACACTTAGCAGTAATTTCTTCTTAACAAGGAATGGGAGACGAGAGGGTGGTAAGGGACGTCCTGTGAGGTAACCATAGGGAGAGGAGCAGAGAAGAGGTCATTCTCATGGACACAGTCTGAGGAAACTTTCAGAGCCATTCTCAAAATTCTTGGACAGTAATTCAAAGAATTCTCCTGAATCTTGTGTCTGCCCCTGGGACTCAAAACCACCTTGGCAAGTTCTACACCCAACTGCTATTCCCCATCAATATCAGCAGATTGCTGGCGAGCACCCACAGGTCCCTTTTTCTGTTTATTTCTGCAGGATCTACAACTCCAGCACCTGAGCTGAGACGTGTGTGACCAAGAAGCTTTTCCTCCTCCAGAAGTCCTGCTGGTAGAGAACCATCACAGGAAACAGATTCCCGCTCCAGTTCTACCACCACAGCATGTGCGTTACAGTACAAGCCCCAGCTCTGTATTCAACAGCCATGGCATGACACCTTGTGCTACACTTCACTTGGGAAGATCCAAAAGGAGCTGCTTCTGGAAGGCCAACACGGCATTTACAATGTTTCTTAAGATAATGATCAAAACGCACAAGCATGTTCTTGATTTTCTCTATAAAACTAGAGCACTGCCAGAGCAGGTAGCGTTAATTAACAGAGAGAAGATGAAAGGCTCTAGTAAGCACGTAAAACCAGGGTAACCGTAACTCGTCCATCTTCCCCCACTTTCTAAGGAGTGCACACAAGGTCGCTGAGGGAGCAAAGTCACCAGGCCTACTCAGGTGGCTTTACCAACCACTGACTACACCAACACTCGGACTCTTTATGCTTTTTAAACACAGAGGAGAGGGAAGCGCATGAAGAAGGCCTGAACAAGGATGGGATGTTAGAGCAGGCACAAGGAATGTATCCAGTCACACTATATCCTGAAAGCAGCTACTGGGTCACAAACACCCAGAACCATCTGCTTTTTTAAAACCCACTTTTACAATCAGACCTTGAAAGGAGAACCGGGTTTCCGAGCACATCATCTTGTGCCACATCTCAGAAAATATGCCCAGAAGGAACACAAGAAGGTCTTGTTCTCCAGAATCTTGTGAGTTTCTGGGGGAGAACCTGAGTGCCTGTGCTTTCAGTGAGGTTCATGAGAAGAGCAGGAGCGCTCCAAGTCCTGGACACGGGAGATCTCACTAGTCTCTTCTTCGCCCATCCATCTAAACACTCATTCGACTTTCTCTCCAGAAGGGCTCTCCATACCCTCTCTCCCACAGGTCTCCTCGAAGACACGAGACCCTCCATAGGCACCTTTCTCAGGCTGCCAAGCCTGTACCTGCCTGACTAGATGGCCTCTGCTTCAATCCCTCCCAGCACTGCTCGGTGACACACACATCTGCTTTGCACATTTATATTCCCTCAATTACAGCACAGACCCTTGACACTATACCCAAACTCCCGCACACACTGTCTAGCTTCATCACATGCCAAACCACACAAGAACAGTTCTTTATAGTTGCTGCGAGACCTCCTCACTTCCCCAGATCTCCTCCTATGACGCACCAGTCCAAACCCACCTGGGCTCATTCTCTTCTTCCTACAACTTGCACAAGAAGTGAAGACAGAAGAGGTTACGGATGGTTGCACAGCAGCTTAACACACGTATAACTGACAAATAACCTGTGTTAGACACATGCCTCCCCACAAATGACTACACAACCACCTGCAAACTCCCTCACCTCCAAAGTTCCATCCCATCCAACACATAGGTTTTGTGATGAAGGTGCTGTTGCATTAGAAGCACTAAAGGCAAAACTGCCCTGAACTAAGTACTATACCAATTCCTACCTCCCATCTCCCCACCACCACGAACCAAGGCTGCAGCCGACCCCTGAATGCCTTCTAGAGAAAAAAAAGATAACAACAAGGGAAAAAAAAAAGCAACAATAAACCCCAAACTTGCTAGAGTAAAATCCCTATACACTTCATTTTGTAATGGAAATACATCAGCAAGGCTTCTAACCTCAGCAGGCAGAGGAACTCAGAATGCAGGTATTCAGTATACAAGCTCACACCCTGAGGTCTAGAAACACATTCTGCATCAAATTAGTACATCTACCAGAAGTTACAACTATTATGCATAACAGCTCTTCTACATGCCTTTTGTTACCACCTTTCAGCATTTTATAGTTTTAAGACAGATGTTTGCCAGTTTAGGGAGAGACTTATGTGAGAAGTAACTCTCAAAGCTTTGATTAAGGAAATGTGACAGGCAAGTACAGGGTGATACTTATTGACAGGCCAGCTATTGCACAGTTTGTCAGAGTGTATGCAAACAATGACCCACATCTGGGCAACGGCAGGGAGGTGGTAATATTAATGACAAAAAGGTTAAGAACATACACCATAACCACAGATTTTTACAATATATACATGAGTACCTGCCAGATATATTAACACTACAGACTCACACCAATCTCTCATGGAAAAATAAGAATTTTAGTATTAAGAACATCTCAGGGAACAGTACCTATGCACTGGAGCAAATTAGAAAGATATTACCGAGCTTCGGTTTTAGAGCCTTTGTTTCCAACCAGAAGCCCTCAAAACTAAAAAAAAAGCGGCTAGTTTCCATTTGCTGGACCACATGAGTTGCAGTGTGTTTTGGTCAACTCCAGACCAGCAACGTGAGGCCTCCTTCGAGAACAGCTTCTCTTATGCTTGTGAATTCTCACTGGATATAAATAAACCAAACCAGTTGCACAATCCCAGGCAGAGAAGGTTTTATCAATACCATGTCAGAAAGAAAAACAAACACCACAAAGCAAGATTAACTGTCACCTCCACGATCAAAAGTCTGGAAAGTACTGGAAAGTTGTTGTAAGCAAGAATTCCTTCACCTGGAAAATGAAGTGGCAGGAGATAAAAATAGACATTGCTGCTAAGTCACTCTTCAGAACAAAGTTGCCATTTACAGTCAAATGAAAGGAAATGTGGTTTAAAGAACAATAACGGGACAGAAGAAAAACAAAAGGCAAAAAAAAAAAAAAGATTTAATTGTGAAATCCGGGTCTCTCCTCATCCAGTATCAGAGAGATGTTGTTTTTCTTTCACATAAACTGGGCAACTTGCCCAGGAAATATGAAAACCTGAACTCAGGACTCAGGGAGCAAGTTAAACAAAAATCAGAATTGCTCTTTAATTTTAAAGACAAATTTTCATTCAGCAGGTGAATACCAACTTTGCTCAAAAGCACACAATCGTCACCAAAACTTTTAACACTCTCCTACCCCGCCAACAGCACCTCCTTCATAATTCACATTTTATGACAAGGCACAGACTGTCACTACAGAAATGAGAGTGGCTCGTGTTAACAGGCTGTGGCCGCCAGAGGAAATAACAGAATGGAGAGGAGTGGAATTAGTGTCTCCAACCACTCAATCCCTGCCCAGCCTCACAGACCAGTCACCTGCTGTGTTTAAATACCTTATTTTGAATGGAGCTCATAACACAGTTCTCCAGGACACGCAGGCTCAGTGAACTGCACATCTCAGCTTTTATTGCTCCTCAGATCTCAAAGGAGAGAGGACAATCCACAACAACTGCCACAGCAGCAAAACCAAGAGGATATGAACTCCATCCAATGAATGGAGATACTTGTTTAATGGAGGGCGATGTTCAATCACATGTCGCAGGTTCCGTTTTATGGGCCATAATTACACCATGAACTCAATTTGCTATTTCTCATTTAGTGCAAGGCAAATTCATGGTAACCTTTCCCGTCATATCCTCCGTCACTGCAGGCCTCAACGAGAAGTTAGAAAGATTTCAAAGAGAGCACTCTCAAAAGAGTTTGACAGAGCTGAAAATAAGAAATCTTTCAGGTCCACCTCCTGTTAACATCTCTGAGGCTCAAAGCAGCCCCTGACACAGAAGTGTGCATTTCAATTAAACTTTTTTAAAAATAGCTGGGTTTTTTTAAGCACCTGCCTTTCCACCAATCTGCAAAAAGTAAGTTTGCAGGAAAAGAATAAGGAACAGATGAAGATGTGGCCTGCTCGGACTGACAGCTACTCCCATTTCCTCTCTTCATATGTGATTTTGTAATCTTTTTCCCTCGTTTTGTTAGACAAACAGCACAGTTCCATCGTTAAATCCAGATACTGAGCTGTCAAAACTCTGTCCTCCACAATTAAGTCATCATGGCTATCGGCACATCCCATTTCGTTTTTTGCCTCCTTCTCTGGACCAGGTTACACTGCGGCCGCCATCTGCTAATGGGGAGGGTGGACACTCCATAACAAGGGGTCACGGGGGGATGTACACTTATTTTCCAGCTTTCTTTGAAATCTGAACAGCAACCTCTCCAAGCTATCCTCTTCCAAAAAAACACAGGGCTGAACTCAGACCGATGAGGACATGCACAGAGTTTAATGGAATTATGTTTACTCAAGTCCTCCCTCACCAGAGCTCTTGCTGATTTGGGTATGACAACTCCTTGCCCAGCCGAGAAGAAACAGAAAGCCTTTATTCCAATTTAAGCCATTTGTCACAGAAAACGCATCCTTGAAGGCACAGCGAAACTCCTATTTACAAAGCTCAAAGGATTCTCAAGCCCAGCAGCAGGCTGAAATCTCCACTGCTTTTCGTTCCAAATAGACATTGTATTCCTGGAAGTTAGGAGCAGGGACACGGTATTTATAAAATGCAGCAACAGAAGCGGTGCTTCTCAGATCACCTGGCATTCCGACTGCCCAAACACCAAGAGGCTCTTTTTAATGAAACAATAAACTCTTGGAACAGAGGCCAGCATGCAGAACTCAGATTATTTGGTCTAATCAGCATGTGATCCACCCGAGAAACTTCCACTGAATTAAATTCCCACTTATGCATCAGCTGGCCCACCTGCTTCCCACACAGTCCAGTAAACAAACAAAACAAAAACATGCAAAATGAAGCGCTCTTGAACAGGGGTGGGCCAAGATATCCCTGATCTACTCTCAAAAAATAGTTCCAGAAAAATATAAGCTTCTGGAAAAGGGAAATTATAGGGGGTGGGGAGGATATCAAATCAAAATACATGCTGCTTGTCCTTTCTTCCTCCTCCCCAAGCTTTACCCCTTCCCTGCCTTGGTAGGATCTAAGAAGCCCTCAGGCCTTATCTTTGCTTTGCTATATACATCAGGTCTTATCCTCCCTGGAAAAGTCTTTCGAGGTTCCTAAGGACACTCAACATGCGCTGCCTGAGCAGAAAAAGGGTGGAGCGCTGAAACTCCAGAGTCAGTCTTTGTTCAGTGCGTTCATTAGATAATGGCAGTTGCATTCACAAAAAGACAGTTATAAACAGGGCAAAGGAAGTGACTTTGGTCAAAGAACTGCTCAGTCTTCACCCCTGACTTGCATGATGTCAGAATTTCACCAGCTCTCCAGTTACCCGATGATCGCTGAGAGCAAATGACACTCAAATAGAGCATTAAAAAGGAAAAAGCATAAAAGAAACACACGGCCACATCTGCCTGGTCATCTTCTGCTTTAACATCTCTGAGGAGGGAACACAAGTCATCTTCATTGCTAAATCATTACAAATCAGCTATAACAGTATAACAGCCGAGTTCCACGATTAACTGCTCCTACAGCATATCAATCCAGTAAGCCCAACAGCTGTGCTGCCCTGGCATTATGACTACAAAAAAAACATCATTCCCCATCCCTTCCGCGCCAAAAATCATGCGTCCTGCTCTCAGCTGTGACGGTGGCTGACAGCGGACACCTTGGGAAGGAAAAGCGAACTGCCTGGGGATCATGGTCCAGGCCAGGGTTTTCCTCAGTTTCACCTTCCCAGCCACTGGGTCGGCTCTGCTGCATCCCCTCCTCCGCTCATTTAAAGGCTGCTGGCTTCTCAATTAGAGAATAACATAACCAGATCGAACGGTGCTGCTACCCGCAGCGCTCCCGTGCCAGAATGGAAATTCAAGTGGACTGTGCTAAAGCAGGGGAAGAGCATCAGAGATTCCTCCATGAAAACAAAGGCTATAAAAAGAACATATAGACTTTTAAAGAGAGAACACCTATATACAAACAGATCCCTGGAATTCTAACTGCGGCAGAGGTTTAGTCAGACACACGCAGACACGTAATACCCCAGCTGCCCCCCCCGGAGTGTTTCATATCCCTGTCGTCAGCGGGACCGCTGCACAGCCGAAGAACTCTACTTTCCTACTGCCCAGAAAGGGGCTTTTACCTCGTCTTATTTTTAGAGGCACAAATCGCACTGTGCACAAGACATGACATGATGTAACCCCGAACACGGGCATGGCCCAAACCAGTTCAAAATGTAAGGGGCAGTGTAAACCAACAGAAACCCTGCAGTTCCTCCCATATACTGACTGCCTTCACGGAAAACTAGAGTTTGTCATTCAAGTGCATTTTACATAACAAGCAATATAATCCATACAGTGCTGGCGTTCTGGTCCACCTGCACGCAAATCAGAAGCGGAGACACGACGCCTCGGTTTGGGAGGAGGGTCTGCTTTTTTTCCTAGAAAATAAGCCCAGTGTATTTTTCCTTCTGCACGATCCTTATTTATACCCAAAAGGAGGCGAATTTCTCTGTAATCGAGCACTGGAAGAGGCCGATTCCGTGCTAGCAATAAACACACGTACCGATCGCGGAAAGCGTTTCGGGATAGCCGTGCTTTTCGACCTTGTTTTGGGAAAAATAATTCTGGGTCGGCAGGGCTGGTTCCAGAAAAAGAAAAAAAAACAAAACAAAAACCCAAAAATTAAAAAAAAAAAAAAACACCAAAAAAAAACAAAAAAAAAAAATCCCATAAATAAAGAATAAGGAGCCGGAAAGTAAATACAGGAAAATGGCTCGGCAGCTCGGACTCCAGGGGCGATTGCGCTATTGTCCGCCCGGGCGGAGCGGAGCGCGGTGACAGCACGGACCCACCGGCAGCGCCTCCGGGACGGCGCCGCCGCTCCCCTCCGCGCCTACAGCAACACTGACGTGATGCAATTTTTCTTTTTTTTTCTGTTTACTTTTAAAACTTCGTCGTCGTCCCTTAGGGACCGGCGCTCCCCCCGCCCCCTCCTCCCCGGGGGCCACGGCCACGTGAGGGCTCGGCCGGGCCCGGGTGCTCGGAACCGGGGGTCTCCTCCGCGGTTCCCCCCCGCAGGGCGCCGGGGCAGGCGCGGCGGCGCTAACAAAGGGGCGCGGGGGAGGCGCGGAGCGGCGCGCGGCACCTACCACGTGACAAGCGGCGAGCGCGGTCCGGGCGCGGCCCCCGCGGAACGGGCGCCGCCGGCGAGCCGAGCGCGGCCGGGGGACGGCCGCCGCGCCCCCCCCGCCCGCGCGCGCCCCGGCGGCAGGGGGGATGGGCTCGCCCGGCTCCCGCGGCGGGCGCAAAGCGGCGGCCGCGGCCCGGGCTGCGAGGGGGGCGGGGGGGGGGGGCGCGGGGAGCGGCCCCCCCACCCCCGGCTCGGGGCGCGGGGCGGCGGCGGGGCGGGCCCGGCCGAGCGGGCGCTGCGGCGCTTTTCTTCTCCCCCCGCTCCCCCCCGCTCCGGGCGAGCGCGGCGGCGGCGCGGCTCGGAAAATGGCGGCCGGGCTCCTTCTCTGCCCTCCCCCTCCCGTCAGCCGGAGAATGCACCGGGGGGGGGGGGGTGGAGGGAGGGAGGGGGGAGGGAAGCAAGGAGGGGAGCGCCGCAGCGCCCCCGCCGGCCGCCACGGGCACCGCGCCCGCTCCGCGCCCGCAGCCAGAGGGCCCCGCCGAGCTCCCGCCGCCGCCGCGCCGAAGAGCTGCAGTGCGGGCGGGGCGGGGCGGGCCCGCCGCCCATTGTCCGGCCGCCGCGGACGCGCCGAGCGCCGCGCTGCCCCGCCGCCGCCCGACAGGGGGCGCCCGCTCCGCGCGCAAGCCCGAACGCCCCGGGGGCGTGTGCAGCTGTGAGGGGTGGGGATCCCGCCTCTTGCGGAAACTGTCACCCTCTTCAATGTTTCCACCAAAAAACAATATAGTCTCATTTTTCTCTCTCCCAGCCCGCTCCCTACAGAAGAACTTGCATTATTTTAAGTAGTTTTTCTCCAAAGCAACACTTCTCCCTCTTCCACCTCCACCTGCAGCCCCAGGAGCTTCTTACATGCTCCTTTCACATTTGCCCTGCCGCGCTCTTCAGACTTATTCCCCCAAATTCTGCCACAAACTGCCACTAAGCGCCCTAAATCCAGAGCGGCTCTGGACAGTGTTACCCCAGTTCCCCCAAAGCCAGCACCCTTGGGAGGTGTTACTGCGAAATTCAGTCCTGCCCGCACGCCCACCCACTATTATCAGCCCCCACCAGGGTCCCCGGATGGGGTCTACACACTCCAGCAGCTCCACTCGTGCATGCAGCCCCTCATGGCCAGGGCAACCAAGAGGCAAATCTCATAATAAGACACAGGGTCAGAAACCTCAGGAGTGCGATCTGCAGCCAACCAGGGGAGGTTTTCTCACCCCTTGATGAGGGTTCTGTCTTCCCCTGCTTGATAAACTCCATCTCACTGGACACAATGAGACGCAGTGGAGCAAGAAAGAACGAGTTTGGGTTTGCAGAATCCACTTCACCTCTTCGACCTTCAGTTTTGCTGTTGGCACGAGGGTGATGCCAATCTGTACCGCTGTGGTTGGACCCACATTCGGGGCGCACTTTCCCTCTGGTGGGCTGACACATCAAATTGGACTTCAGATCTACTGCAGGCAGCACCCTACTCTCCCCTCACTATAGCTGTGCTGCCTCTACAGCATGAATGCAGGTACACCAATGAAAAACTGCTTTATGCCATCATTCATCTGCAAAGTGAAACAGCTACAGCAGTGCATGCTGTTAGATGCAGTCAGAGAGCAGACTTGCTCCAGGGACGGCGTTTAGAGCAAAAAAATAAGTTTACTGTCTTGGCTGCAGAATTAAGTAAAACCTTATGGGTACTGTTTCCACAGCAAGTATGGACAATCCTGATCTGGATTACGCAGCACACAGACAAGTTTCTTTCCTCTTCTTGCTTCAAATCGCACTGCCCCACAAAGGGAAAAGCAATGCTCCCCTCCTGTAAGGAGAGACTCGGACTCAAGACACTCTATAAAGAGCTACTATTGCTCTTTGAAATCCAACATATTGCTTAACAAATCACGCCATAAGACTGTCATTACAGCTGGGAGTTTGAGTCAGGAAATCCACGGGCAACGTATTTCATTATTTTTTCTGAGCTGCCTGTGTGGCCACCCACATTTGCAGCCAAACCCCCACCAGAGGGCAGATACTGACTGTGTCTGTGCTGACATCACAAATGCTCAAAACTTAGCTCGTACTTAGGAGTTTTTCAAGAGAAGTGTCCCACTAAGGACAGCAGAGAGACAGATCACAGGGATAATATATTCTGTTCATAAAGGTAACAAATACTGTTTGTGAAAGACAGTCACATCGTGAACTCCGACAGCAGCCTCATGCTTTCTCCTGATTTGTTTCTCCCCACCACACTTGGGCAGCTCTTTAGGAAGCTAGGACGCAGGACCCTACAACACCATAAATACCTCCGAACTTTTATTAACACTATTTTTTTTCCAAGTCTGCCTAGAATTCAGTTCAACTAAAAAGCAGAATTAGCAATAAATGCATTTATATATTGGAACAGAAGAGGGAGGGGATGCCTTTGGCAATCCGTTCTAAAGGAAGTTAAAAGAAATTCTTGTGCAATGAAGTTTCTAATCTTTTGTTTGTTCTACACTGCAGAATTTTCTGCTAATTGAGGCAAGCCTAAGCAAGAACTAGGACCTCTAGCCCAGTACAGACCTGGATCTTCCTGCAGCACAGACATATCTACAGCTTTCATCAGTCAACCCAGCCTAGAGATGATGTAGCAAAAATTGCTGTGCGGTCTAAAATAATACAACTTTGGCCTCCAACACGTACCTTTTTATAGACCTTCCAGTCTCTATTTTCCATTCAAAATAGTGCTGCAACATCTCCTCCAGGTCACCCAGCCTATACCCACCACACTCACCCGTGAGTCCCTCGCACAGCTTCAGCACCGCTCTTGAGATGTCCACCATGCACGAGAGGAGCTCTCCCCAATGAATCCATGTTTTCATAGCATTAAATCTTTCCTTGAAGTCGCCCTCTTCCTCAAAGCATTAAGAATACACAAACCACAGCGTTCAATGTATGGTGAGCATCACATACTCAACTGCTCATACCTGATTGTTACCTTGTCTTTCCCACACATGTTCATTGCCTCTACCTAATAATCCTCATGACTTGCTTCGACTGTACCTGCCTCAGAAGTTTAACAGTCTCCATACAATAAGTACATGCATAGCTGTAGATATATTAACGAATATGCCAGCACACAGGAAGGAACACTTTTGAGCCTGCAAAGATACTAGATCCGTTTGAGAAACATCCTGAAGGTAGAGATGGCAATGGCCACCAAAGAACACAGTGATGAGACCCCGCTATGGATACAAGCACAACTTTTGCATCTTCATTCGCAACCACATGAGATCTCCTAAGTGATTAGATCTCACTCAAATGCCAGTGGCCACGGAAGCTTCAAAAGACACAAGACTTGTCTAGTTTAACACTCAATACAGATAAGCTACAGCAACAAGAGACCTTTGCAGTGATCATTACTCTTTAATACTCCTCCCCAACATTAAAGAAAGTGTCCAGTGACATTAAGAAAGGCATCCCTTACCTGTGACAGACAGCACATCCCAGCCAGCTATCCTGAAACTGCTCACTAAGAAGGAAGAAAAAGAGCAAAGTCCTGGAAAAAGGTAAAGTAGAGCCACATGAAGGTAAACAGTGCAGAGGCTGGTGGAGCTCAGCAACCTCAATACCTTCCTGATCAGGGAGGTCTATTCTACTCACGTATCCAGAGTCCAAACTACACACCTGGATCTTCCTAAAGGCTCTTCCATATCCTTGGATTAAATTTTAATTTGCTTGATATAAACAGGAAAGTTATGTACAACTCGCTAAAACAGCCAATCGATCTACACAAGAAGTAATGGAGCGTGTTCGAAATCCCCCCTTCATGATTTACACCAAGTCATTTGATTACAGATATTCATAATTTCAAGGACTACACATGCTGCTCACTCTCATACTGGAGAGCACCATTACATCGGTACCCCTCAAGGTCACAGCTCCACTGTTACCCAGGCTAGGGGAAAAAAACACTTCAGTCTGCCATGAAGTTAAGGGGCATTTGCTATTACAACTTAATAATAAGTAATTTTGAATCAATTATGGTTTACATTGTGAAATATATTTCCATGGTTTCCTTAAGGATGAGAAGCTGGGAATGCAAAACCATTTAACGAAGGTATCAAATAAAATTCACCACTCTATTTTTGAGCCCCTGCCAAAGGCATTGGCCTCGTCATGCCAAAATGTACTGGAACACACCACACTGTTGCAAACAGGCCAGTGTACGTGTACAGAAGAACCCAGCTTCCCAAAAGTCCTTGTGGGATATTCCATTTGTACCAGTTTGCGGCATACAGTGAAGTACTTTCTCAGGCACAGCAGGCTGAGTACTACTCACGGTAAGCACTCTGAGTTTTTGAGCTGTTAGTACAGCTGGGGACTGACAGACAAGGTTTATCAACTCGCAGAGGGTAAAGCACCCAAATCTACACTTGGCTGCAACCCAGTATCATGTATGGGCCCATGAACTGCCAACGATATTATTATGTTGGCTTAACTCCATCCGAAACACACATGTGAAACTGCACGAGAGGTGCAAGAGTAAGTCACGGAGCCCATCACTTTTCCTGAGTTTTTGCTTAAGCAGCACCCTGATGGCAGGAATTGAGGCTATAGTTCTTTACGGAAATAAACATGTTTTGTGCAAGGACACCGTATGATCCCTGACATGTAATGATACGATCCGTGAAATAAAATACAAATGAACAGCAGAATAAGTAAGGTCACACACACTTTTGAAAGTTGCATTTCTTTCATTTCATGTTAAAGACAGTTATATCGCAGGACAGGATGAGGGGAAAGAAAAACCAGCAGGGCAAGGAGGGGATTCTGCCCCTCTAGTCTGCTCTCTTGAGACCACACCTGGAGCCCTGCGTTCAGTTCTAGAGTCCTCAGCACAGGAAGGACATGGATCTGTTGGAGGGGGTCCAGAGGAGGCCACAAAGATGATCGGAGAGCTGGAGCACCTCCCATACAAGGATAGGCTGAGAGAGTTGGGCTTGTTCAGCCTGGAGAGGAGAAGGCTGTGGGGAGGCCTTAGAGCAGCTTCCAGTACTGAAAGGGGATCCAGGAAAGCTGGGAGGGGCTTTTGATCAGGGAGTGCAGGGATAGGATGAGGGGGGACAGTTTTAAACTAAAGGAGGGGAGATTGAGATGAGAGTTTAGGAAGAAATGTTTTCCTGTGAGGGTGGAGACGCCCTGGCCCAGGTTGCCCAGGGAAGTTGTGGCTGCCCCATCCCTAGTTCAAGGCCTGGTTGCATGAGGCTTTGAGCACCTGATCCAGATCCAGATCAGGACGGAGGTGTTCCTTCCCATGGCAGGGGGGTGGAACTGTACAACCTTTAAGGTCCCTTTCCACCCAAACCATTCTATATTTCTATTAAAAAAATAAAGAGGAAAGGAGAGGGAAATGTGATCCTGCACTAACCATGTAAGAGCCTACATCTAAAATACCATGAGACACAGGCTAATGGAGTTTTAGCAGATGACTCCTTGAAACCTCAACACTGAAATACACCTTATGGGTTTTGTACAGTTACAGCACAGACATTTCATACTGGCATTCCCACTGCTAGGGGCAATGTACAGTTCCACTGTTTGACAAACAAATAGATTAAGGAGTTCTCATGTAAATAAAAGTCAGTAGAATTAGTTAGGAACACAGCAACTGGTAACAAGCATGGGTACGCTACCAGTAGTACAGGGCTGAGAGGGAGGCAGGATTTCTGTCTGCTGCACAACTCAGCCCTTCCTCTGTCTCACAGCTGGAAAGTCTCACTGAGCTTTCCTTTATCCAAGGCTTGCAGAACATCCTCACAGATTTGACTAGCACCAAATCGTGCACCTTATGCTCCTTCTTGTGAGGGAGAGACCTAACAGCAGACCCAAGACCTTCCAAGGCCAGCCTCCAGTCTGCTGACACTGGGACCTGAAAGCTATCCCTTTGCCACAAGCACAATGAACACCAGTTTTTAGAGTCTCTGTTCATTAATTCACGTTCTAGTCTTCTTTTTCACATGGCCTTTCTCAGATCCACTAACTGGAGAATTAGTTTCCATCTCTGCAGTAGGGCACTTGAAACAATCCTATTGCTGTTTGGATTTCCAGACTCAGGAAAAAAAATACCACTCTATAGGTAGCTGCTTATAACTCAGTTTAACCCAAACTGGAGCAGCACTTTAACCATACTGAACCATAGCCGATAACCAGGATACTAGATTTTTACTCTTTTGGTCATGCTCCAGAGTTATCCACCATCTTGAGATCAGAGTTGTGCTCCGAGAGCTTCTGTTCCAGAGATAACAAAAATCTGCGTGTCTCTGAGCACCATGTTTCAGGGCTTCATGCAAATTCCTCAGTCCCAGCCAAATCCACCTGCCTTTAAACCCTCAACAATGCAGGAAAACATCAGAGATCGTGGGTGGAAAAACTCAAGTTTCTACATTCTTTCCTTATTAATGATGCTTCCTACAAACCTAGCACAGAAGAACCAGTGCCCAGATGACCTCAGGGAAATGGCAGTGAAAGGAATAAGGCAGCGAGTCCCCCATTTCTCACAGCACAGCACAGCACAGAGCTTCGGAGCAACACAGCCAGCAGATTTCTTCCCAGAGCTGTTAGATGTGAAGGACCAGGCAGACCTTCCTGTTCCTCTGCTTGAAGAAAATCTCCCTTTCCTCTGAGGAGCTGCAGGTAAAGAGCTTTACAAAACTTGAAGGCTATAACGGAGTTGCTCTCTTTTATGACAAAAACACTTTGTAAACTGTGACAATAATATCAGACGCTAGAGTCTAAGTCAGAGATATAGGATACAAAAGCACTCAAATACATACCAATTGGAGGTTTAAAGCAATTGACATGGGAGCAGATGACACACTGACACACTCAAAATAAAAAACGTCCAAGAAGACCCTTATGCCAAGAATCCAACACCTCTGCGCAAAAATGCAGAGCAGATGTGACAGCCAGACAGGACAACAGTCCACACATCGGTACACCCCTCTCCCGCTGCCACAGGTGCAGCTCCTTCCACTCTGCTCCTGCCAGTCCGTGGGAAGCATAAAGGACCCAGTATTATCCTCCCAAGTGGCCATCCCTGACACGCTCCATTGGAGAAAGCGTTTGCCTTTAATGTTCCCCCGAAGCCAAAGTTGGGGTTTTCTCTCCAGCAGCCAGGCATGCAGTGTGAGCAATACCTGCAGCTTTCCCAGCCACCAACATGAAGATGACAATGCCTCTCCCCTTCACTATGGCTTAAGCGCTCTTAAACTTTACTGTTTTCCTCCTCCAGGTTTTCTAGACTGAAACACAAGGCTAGTGAGCTCACGTTTGGCATTGGACCATTTTGTTCTACACAGCAACACTGTTGTTCAACAGCAATCCCAGGGCTGACGACACCTGAGGGCTACGCAGGTACCGATGTGGGTGTCAAGTTCCACGCCACCACGTGCTACACCCCATCTACCCAACACACACCATGTGGACTTTGGAACTAAGGACCAGTTTCCAGAGAAGCTGTCCGCAACTTCCTATCAGCTTCAGCAGGAGCTGTAAGAACTCAGACTTCCAAAAAATTTAGTGATAACTTCCAAAACCTGTAACAGGGAGTTTTGATTCCTTTTTTACAGCCTGCATAACAACTTAGTGGCATTATGTGTACAAAGAATAAGAGCCTTTACTGTTGTGTTGGCCAAGCAGAGATCAGATACCAGAGCAGATTTGTCTAAGGTCAGTGTGAAAGGATTGAGTAAAGGTTTCTGGTTTTCCCATTACAACAGGATTTGTCTAAATTCAGCCTCCATAAGTGGCCTGAAGTCAGGCTGCTTTGGCTCATAAATTTTACAAAAAGAGGGAAATATCCTTCCCTTTAGTGTTTCCCTTCAGGTTTTATTCAGCTTCACAGAACTCGATTGCTGTACCTAAGTGTACCTAAGGACAAAATGCTTAACCTGTAACACCAGCAAGGAAAGAGGTGACTTTTCAAAACAAGCATCAGCAAACCCTGGCTGCCCTACACTCCAAACCCAGAAGCACTACAGCCACTTCGTGCATAGGGAAGCCCGAGGGACGGAAACGTGAGCATGAAAACCCAGGTTTAGACCTTCAGTCTTCACGGGACAAAGCTGAGACCACTCTCACTGGTATACAGAAAACTCGCTCGAAGAGTACATATATATGCCAGATTATATTGGCAAGTATAGGTATAAATTGGAGAGGGGCAGATTTAGACTTGACATTAGGACGCATTTCTTCACCATGAGAGTGGTGAGGCACTGGAACAGGTTGCTCGGGGAAGTGGTGGCTGCCTCATCCCCGGAGGTGTTCAAGGCCAGGCTGGATGGGGCTTTGAGCAACCTGATCTAGTGGGACGTCCCTGCTCATGGCAGGTGAGTTGGAACTACGTGATCTGTAAGGTCCCTTCCAACCCTAACTATTCTATGACTGTATGATTCTAAGCAAAAAGCACCCAATTGACGTAAACCTGGGGCTTAAGGATGCATGTAATAAGGAGGTGGGGGGTAAGTCAGAGATCTTTCTTTTTCTGGGCAAGTTACACCCTGATGTCTCGTTGCTGTTGGACACAAGGATAGGTGATACCAGGAAACACACACGCACCCTCCTGAGAAAAGACTGCACATCCCTTCACTACATATGGGCATTGGGATGGTTTGGGGAAGAATCATAGAATCACCAGGTTGGAAAACACCTCTTGGATTATCGAGTCCAACCATTCCTATCTGCCACTAAACCGTGCCCCTGAGCACCTCGTCCACCTGTCGGTTAAACCCCTCCAGGGATGGTGACTCCACCCCCTCCCTGGGCAGCCTCTGCCAGGGCCCCATCATGCTTTCCGTGAAAAATCTTTGCCTGAGATCCAGCCTGAACCTCCCCTGGCACAGCTTGAGGCCGTTCCCCCTTGTCCTGACCCCTGTCGCTTGGGAAAAAAAGGCCAGCTCCTTCCTCTCTACACCCTCCTTTCAGGTAGTTGTAGAGAGCTATAAGATCTCCCCTCAGCCTCCTCTTCTCCAGGCTAAACAACCCCAGCTCTCTCAGCCGCTCCCCGTAGGACTTGTTCTCCAAGGAGGAGCCCCCTGTGCACACACGGGATGAACCCACGTTCCCAGCCGTATTCCCAACCCTCCATTTTCGAGTCCCGCATCCTCCAGCACCTGCGTGGGGGGCTCGGAGCCGCCTCGCCCCGCACGGCCCGCAGCTCCGTACCTTGCCGAGCATCCCGGCCGGGCCCATCCTCGCCACCTGCGCTCCGGGCGGCGACCCGACGGCTCGGCCACGGCCTCCGGCTCCCCCGGCCCCGCGCCGCGTCTGCGAGGGTCTCGTCCGACGACCTGGAGGGACCGGGACCTGGGGACAGAGAAATCTGTCAGATGGAGGAGGGGAGGGCGTCTCGGGCCCTACAGCGCCCGGGGGAGACGGGGGGGAGGGGCCGCACGCACCCCCTGGCCCCACTCGGCGTCCCCCCGCGCTCCTACCTGCGCCTCCGCCGGCCCCGCAGCGCGGACCTTCCGCCCTCCCGCGCGCGCATTGGGCGGGCGCGGCGCGAGGCGCGGGCCATTGGTGGCCGCCGCGTCACTCAGCGCGCGGGGCGGGCGGCGGGGCGACCCCCCCCACCCGCGACCCCCCCCCCCCCCTCCGTGGGACACCGCGGGCCCGTCCCGCGCCCCGCCGGGCCTGCGGCGCCAAGAGGTGGGAGCGTTCCGGGTCGGGTTGAACGCGGCTCTGAGCGACCTAATCCGGTTAAAGATGTTCCTGCTCGCTGCAAGGGGGGTTGGACCGATTGGCCTTTAAAGGTCCCTTCTCACCCAAAGCATCCCGTGAGTCTCTGGTTCTATGATCTTCAGCGTCACCTTCTCCCAGACAAGAAGAACACTTCCACTAGCTTCTCCTTCTGCCCGCTGACATGGAAAGATGCGGCAGATGTGCTCTTCATTGCCTCCACTATTGCTTTTTTGTTGTCTTTATCCTTTATCCCAGCGATCAGCTGGGTTTCATTCGAAGAGGCTCTGGAGTGTGTCCAGAGAAGAGCAACAAAGCTGGTGAGGGGGCTGGAGAACAAGTCTTATGAGGAGCAGCTGAGAGAGCTGGGGTTGTTTAGCCTGGAGAAGAGGAGGCTGAGGGGAGACCTTATAGCTCTCTACAACTACCTGAAAGGAGGGTGTAGAGAGGAGGGAGCTGGGCTTTTTTTCCCAAGCGACAGGGGTCAGGACAAGGGGGAACAGCCTCAAGCTGTGCCAGGGGAGGTTCAGGCTGGATCTCAGGCAAAGATTTTTCACGGAAAGCGTGATGGGGCCCTGGCAGAGGCTGCCCAGGGAGGGGGTGGAGTCGCCGTCCCTGGAGGAGTTTAACGGACGGGTGGACGAGGTGCTCAGGGATGTGGTTTAGTGGCAGATAGGAATGGTTGGACTCGATAATCCAAGAGGTCTTTTCCAACTCGGTGATTCCATGATTCTATGACTCTATGTCCTGCAGGCTGAGTATAAGACAGGGTCCCTCAGTTTTCACTGATGGTCCTTCTGGGTGACAGGAGTCCCTGTTCCCTTTTCAGACAGCAGAGAGGATGTCTGAAATGCTCCAGATAGACTCCGACAGCAGCATCAACTTCACAGATGACATCCTGGTCCTCAGCGCCTTGCTTCCCCCAAGTACCCCTGGGGTGTTTTGTACCATCATACAATATCGCTGGTGTCTGAGCAAAGGTGAATTCTTCTCAATGGATCAAAGGAAGAAAGTCCCATTCCTGGCTCTTTGAGCAAGCCAAGCTGTGGTGGGTTTCTTGCCGCTGCACCTCCCAAAATTTAGGTAGGTCCATCCACCAGATGATCCCAATGGAGGGAGGGACACTGCTACATACAAAGGCTTAGCTGAACATTGGTAATTCATCCGGCATGGAAAGGCAGGAAACTTCCTCCTCTGATAGAGGCTTATCACACAGACACTATTAGATATAAGCAGCCTCCTCCTCTTTATCAAGTGTTCTCAGTTTTAAGGACCAACATGAATTTGCATCCACCACTTCTGGTGCAGGGAGGATGCAGAGTAACATCTGGCCCTACTCAATGTAGTGGCCAAACTCCTCTGTAATTAAAGCTTACAGATGCCCTACACCAAGCAGCATCATTCACCATCACACATATAGGCATCTGCCTTTCCTTCCCTGACAGTTTTTGTGTGGTGCTTGCAACCAGGCTGTTTTTCCTGGTTATCCAGGAAAATCCAGCATATGGCTGTATTCTGCCAGCAATTGCCAGTGACACAGCAGATCGCCTCAGTGAAGTGTTTAAAAGTGGATGCAGTAGATGTGCTGCTCACCTGGCACAATGGGTCTGAGAGAGAAACACCTGTCGGAAAGGGCCATTTCTAAGTCTGTTGAGATGCAAGAAACCGAAGGAGGCAGAAAGTAGCAAAGGAATCCTCTTGTCTTCATAAGCTTGCTTTCCTACTATCCTGACAATAAAGAATTTCTGTTGTTCTGCACATGTGGAGATGACCTGCTGGATTTTTGAAACAGGAGATTTTGAACCATTAAAATGTATCGTAGAATCATAGAATGGCCTGGGTTGAAAGGCACCCACAAGGATCATCTAGTCCAACTCCTATCCCTGCATAGGATCACCTCCCCCAAAATGTCTGAATGTAAAGATTGTCAGAAAGGGACTTGTGGCTCCGTTCTGGACATAAATTTCTGGGGTATTTTTTATGACATTAAAATTTGAAAGTGTTCGGTTGCTTATGGTTTTTTTGTTTTTTTCCCCTCTGATGTGGGAGGCTTTTCTGATGCTTCTGTTATTCGTACCAATAGGATATTTTAAATCCTTCCCATCCTACAAGGCTGAATAAAAGAGTCTGGGTCCTGAAAGCAGGTCACAGATGCATAGTGGTCAGAGCAGCACAGAAGACAGGGGGACAGGACCCCCCCCAGGCTCTGATGGATGGACCAGGAATGTAGCCAGAGTTATGGCCAAGATGTTGGGTCACTTGTGGATGCAGAAGCCACCAGTGTTCATGTTTGCCTGTGCTGCAAGGCTGCAAAGACAGGCAGGTGGCCCTGCTGAGCATTGCATCTTCTGAAGTTCTGAGAAACCCCAAAGCCCCAAATTGTCCCAGTTCTTTGGGAATGCAATAGTTGACTGTGGAGAGGGGATGGTCACCTCACTGTGCCCACTCCCCCACTACTCATCAGTCATCACAACTCCATTGCAACTGCCACAGGGGCTTTTCACTCTTCTTCACCCTCATGTGTCCCATTTCCACCTTCATGGGCTGTTCTGTGTCTGGCGTTCCCAGTCCACAACTGGAGACGATGGCACAGATGCTGGAGAGGTGTTTTCTGCTTGGGTCTGGTGCTGTGATCCCTGCAAGGGAGCGGATCCCATCTTCACTGGCTGCATGCCTCTGCGGGAATTTCAAAGTGAGGAACATCTCACAGGGTTTATACAGCAGGAAGATCCAAACTAACTGAGAAATAAGGCATTCCACAAATATTTATTTGAAAATTAGGTAGGTGAAAGTGACAGAGGAAGTCTTTTTTTCTGTGTTGATGTTTAAACCCTGCTACTCTGAGGATCAGGAATACAGGTATGCCTTAGAAACCCTATTCTTCTGCTTCATTTTAAAAAAAAAAAAACAAAAAAAAAAAACCAGTCCCTGCTTATGGAGCTGGTTTGCTTATATAAAGTCACTAACTTTGGCAGAGGGACAGAAAAAAGGGAGATGATGCAATAGCAGTGTTACTGATGAACGACAGAATGAGGCACAAGGTACCACTAAGGAGGTGCAGATGGTTGTAGAGACCAGGTGCTAAAAATATTCCTGAGCTGCAAATCCTGAGCCACTAAGAATTCCTCAAGTTCACTGCATTGCTGCAATTCAGACACAGAACAAAGTATCACGCATTTTACAAGTCAAATTTCAGTAATGCTTTGCCTTTCTCTGGAGACAGCCCAAGCTCAGCCTACCATGGACAAAGCTTTGTTCCACCACTAGGAAACGTTCAGCCCAAATCACCTGAATTTGAGCCGGCAGAGAACAGCTGCAACCCAGGCACAGGAAGAATAACTCTGCTCTCACTGCTGCATGTAAAGCAAGGCAGGAAGCTCGCTACAGAGCAGAGAGTTTACCTGTGGGACTGCGTTAGTATGCATAATCCTAAAAATCCAAAGAAATACTGGGGGGGGAGGGGAAACAGGCAGTAACTAGGTGTAGGAAAGGTTTAAGCTCAGTATCACTTTACAGCCAAACTTGGCTCTCAAAACAAACAAAGGATTAGGATAATGTAATGGGCAAAACCAAGGATAAAAACTTTAATCCAATACGTGTGGCTATGCAGCAAGAGGAATTCCCATACAGTTATGAGCTCGGCCTTCCTGGCAAGCTTTTCCTCCATGTCAAAAGTCCAAGGAAGTCTGTCATCATTTCTCTACTAAGCTGATGATAGCTCCAGCTGCAAACGTCAAGACCTGCTCTGGAAGGCAGAGCAAACAATAGGAAAACCCTGCTCCATGCCTGGGAGCTTACCGACTCTCCCGTCAAGCCACAGGATCTAAGATGACAATGAAGAGGAAAGTTTTCAGAAACCTCACTCCATGCCCCCACCGTCTGGGGTAGCACCCCCACCTCACCCCACATGCCCCAGCCCAGGGAGATCTTGCAGCCTGCTTTGCCACAGCAGACACCAGCATCACCAGCTGCTGCAGGACGGAAAGAAGTCCCCATGCACCCTGGGAAGGCTCCCAAAACCTCTGCTGCACTCACCCACCTCCTGCAGGACGAATCCCAACACTGACCCAAAGGATCTGGGGAAAAGCCTGCTTTTAAAAGTAGTTTATTTGGATTTTCCACATCCTTTCATGAATCGCAAATATATTAACAGAAAAGACTTCTTTTCCTAGGACTGTACAATTTTTGAAATAAAAAAAAAGACAAATTACATTATTACATTGTTTCAATGCAAATAGTACACACCACACCCACACTTTGCATTTTTCTGTAGTTTTGTTGTAAGAAAATGAGTTTCCTAATTCTTTTCAGTGAACACATGTGCTGTAATCTGGCTGCCAGAATACTGTCATGCTTGCCATCCTCCTCTCTGCCCCTCTTCAATGCGAGCGAAATTTAATTAAATACTGATTTTGGGTATCATTTGAGAAGGCAAAGTAGCAGCATGCTCTAGCTCTCACTTGAGATTATTGAGGGAAATCGCTTTAAGGTTATGATATATAAAGCAAGAGACGGTTTTAAGAATTATATCTTCCAGGTAGCATGAACATTCTTTCAATATCCCAACTGGATCAAGAGTTCTTTCCAGGGTGGTGAAAGTTTTAGTATAGTTTTTCTCAATTTTTAAAGAACAAAAGAAAAGGGGAGGAAAAAAAAAAAAAATATCACCCAATATCCCAGATTCCTGGTTCCCATTTAAAAAAAAAAAAAGCAGCATGTTTTGGAAAAATCTTGAATAGCACCTGCTTACTCCTGCTTTTTGCTTATAAAATACATTGGGAACCAAGAGGAAGCAAATTAACACATTAATTGGCCGCCTCCAGACCTTCTGCTGAGGTGTTGCTCAGAACCTCTTCCTGTTGAGGTCCGTCCGTGTCCGCCCCCACCCGGCCCCATCCCCTGCATCCAGAAGGGAAAACCAAGCCACGACAGACACAGGTAACACACGAGCACCCTGCGAGAGATCTGTGGCAGATTCAGATCCTCCCCTGCGTCTTCCTTGGGGAGGACTCACCAGGAAAGGGAATCCCCCAGAACGTGTATTCCCACAAAAACCGACGCAGGATTCAGTATGCTCCAATCAGCTGAAACATGCCATGATTTCCCAGTCAATCCATCAAACTTCCAGACACAGGCTGAACAGAACAAGCACGGCAGATGCACAAAGCTCCTTTAATGGGTTATAATTCCTCAGATTTTAGAAATTTCCTTTCATGCTGTTAGGGAGTTTAAGCCTCTTTTTCAATGCTTATCCTGCTACTTCCAAAAAAAATCATAGAATCATATTTTTGCTCAGAGCTTGCAGATTATTTTTTGAATTATAAAGGTGTTTGCCTAGCTCGTGACCAGAAAGGAGCTGTGACAGATGTGCCAAGTGTAAGACAAGGACAGAACTTAAAACCCTGAAGCACTGAAGTTAACTAAAAGACCCCTAAAAAACCCCAAAACATTAAGACTGATCAAAACAAACATGTTGCTATGAAATTTATATAATACCCAATTTATTATGCATAAATTGTTCTTTAAAACTGCTTATATCATACACTTTCTTTGTCATCACTGCAAGAAGGGCACCAATTGTTGCTGCAGAATGCTATAGAGAAAGATAATTTTGGACTCGTTAATGTGGCGCAGCTTTCTTTTCATAGACGCAGCCTCTGTAGAAGAAGAAAGTGTTCCTAGAGTGAAAATCTTGAAGAACAGCATAAAAAAAAAAAAGACAGACAAGATAATTGCACATTTTTGCATCCTGCTTGGACCACACTTTACAAACAGTTTTAAAAAGAATACTAATCAGACAATTATTCGATGCATTTGACTCTAAGGTTCTGATTGCATTAAGGCTTCCACAGTCTTCCCAGTCTCTCTCCTTAGAAACACACAGTCACTCTGGATTAAGGGTCTGGTGTTTTCACATTACAGTTGTATCTACATTTCTCCCTTAATTTTGCCCTTTATTAACTTTTATTCTTAAAAGGGAAGAACATGTCAAGGGGTGTATGAAAAATGAAGCAAGGCATTGCTGACTTGGTTCTTTGAAGCACAAAGTAAGCACTGAGCTTTCAGAAACTAAGTGAATAAATTAATTGGTTAGAACATGAAAACATTTCACGAAGGCTTGGACTCTGCAATATGATTCTCCTGCTATGTTTCCACTCCTGCAAATTTGCACTCTAAGTAGGGACACCAGGTATTTTACATAGTTTGACACTCTCCCAGTCCTGAGCATGCGCATCGTTTGTTCGCTGGAGACACTGCAGATTTAGGGTCAGTTACATTCCCTGGCATTAAGTTACACTACAATACGCTAAAGTCCTTAACAGCCTGCATTTATCAACACTGTCCTTGATGAACTTGGAAATGAGGTTCAGCGCACTCTGCTCACCAAGAAAGAACCAAACCAAGACACGTTTCTGGAAAAAGAACAAGACACTGCTTCATTAGTACTATCCCCACATCTACTGGCTTTGTTACAGCAAACCACAAGTCTTTCTTCCATGATATTTTTCCAGCAAAGGGGAGTCCAAAAATAGCATTTCCTCCTCAGTCACTTTCATAAATGTGTAAGAGCCAACTAGTCGGATTCAGTAGCAGCTGAATATTGCACTGCCATTAACTCTGTATACAGTTTAAATCTGAGTGGTCTAATCAGGATGTCAGTGGAGAATAATGACAATGCTGGCTCAGTGATGTGAAGACCCAAGATGTGAAGGAAGGGGAGAACACAACAGTACCAGTCACACACTCAAGCTCAGATACTGGCTTTTGGAGGTTAAAATTCATCACTTTCAACTGCGTGGAGCTGTGTGTCATCTGCATCCGTCATGCTGCTCTCCTGGGATTCATCTGTGCCAACTTGAAAGAAAAAGAAATACAAAGGAGTCAAACACTACTGGGTTGCTTCCTGACAGATTCCTCCCAAAGCAATTCTAGCATGTCACAAATACCATAACAATGGGTTTGGGCTTCCCCCTTGAAATGCTTTAAAGCCATACAGCTTTTCCCTTTTTTCCTTGTAATACCCTAACCCCTGCCAGCTTAACAAAGACTAAATAAATGCATTTACAAAGGAATTAACATGAAGTACATATGAACAAAACATGTTGCCTTAGCCATCTTTGGTTAAAAATCTGGAATCCGACACCCAGTTAGCTAGGGATTGGTATTAGCGTTAGGCAGCCTCTACTCGCTCCTTGCTTCCGTAACAAAGGATACTGCATAAGATAGGTGACAAGAGAACTGCTTTTGAGTAAATGCATACAGACATTGCTGATGCTGAAGAATTATTCCGTTGCTTCAGCTCAGCTCCCAGGAGAACTCAATTCGAATAAAGACAACATGCTACACACAGCACACAAGACAATGTGGATGTACCAAGAGCTATTCTTAAATATTTAATTTCTATTCTTGCTAAAATTAGCACAACGGTAACTATCTAACAATTGCTGTTCTTCACACACAGGAGTGCACCTTCAATCTGCTTTCCATAGCACAATCCAGCACACTAATTGTAAATTGCCAAAACCCTAAGTTGTTTCATGTAGAGAAACACAGATGTCTTTTCTTGCTTTAATGCGAACACTTTACAGGTTTCTATACAATGGACAGATTCAGCCCCATGCTAGGCAACTTAATGCACAAAATGACTTACACTAGCCAATACAGTAAGAAGAATTCCACCCCCAGTACCACCTTAGTTTACTTTAGCTTGTCTAATGTATCATAAAAGAAGTACTCATCCGAGACTCTGAAACTCTTCTACAACAGATTTGCACAGCCAGGGAAACAGAATTCCTTACACAGCCTAATGCTGTTTTTGGTTTTGTTTATATTTATTGGACAAATCAAGTCGGTTTTTTTTTTTGGCACTGCTCAGTGCAGTGCTCAGCAGTTCAAGGACTCTGTCTCCATCTTTTGGTCAGAAACACACTCAGCTCCCACGAGCCAGTGCTCTACAACAGCAGGCAGAGAAGAACTCTCGATACTTCAGGAAACACAGCACAGGTCGAGTTTCCAGCATTAAAAAGCACACTGCACACAGGATCAATAAAAATCAACACAATAGACAGTAGGAAAATGTGACAGTTTTTTCAGTTGAAGATTTAGAATTGCAGAACACAATGTAAGTCTATTAATAAAAATCTAATACCTGTTTTATTTTCTTCTTTGGGTGGAAAGAATTACATCACCTGTTAGTACTCACCACTACTTCAGCCTGCATCAAAGAGCTCAGTATTTATGACTATCCTTGCTTCATACAGCTACCCATGCTTCATGGAATTTAAGCTCATAAAAAAAAAAAAAAATCAAGAAAGAAACCCAGGCCGTTCCTTTTTTGTGGATTAGTCCCAAGTAGTATAATGAAAGTGGGTTTTTTTCTCTTTATTCAAATTAAAATACTTCCATAACTTTCATAAAAAGCTACCTTGTATGATTAGCAGACCAAATATCTTTACTCGACATCCATTTTGTTTAACTTTTGACAAAGCCTCTATAGACAATGTCATTTGCCATTCAGCTATCTTGAAATGATTTAATGCTTCTATGAGGGAAGACTTGCAGCTCTGGGAACATCTTGCTCTCCCTAGGATACTGTCCAGGATCCCACCAGGATTTTTATGTACTTACAGTAGTCCTTATCTCTGCCCTACTCCATCTACAAATTCTAAGGAATTGTCACAATACTTTATTTCATGCTCAGTGTAGGAACCGTGAGTGAATTCTTCTGAACAAAGAGCCTCTGGAGTTCTTACTTGCCAAGCAGCGAGGTTGAGCCATATGCTCACTTACTAAACCTGGGATTCTTCCTACCACCTAAGAAGAAATACCACCCTAAAGGGCAAACGGCTGGGAATACAAACCTGATCCATAGGGGTAACATTCACTGATTTGCTCTTCTTGGGTTATTGGTTCTTCATCATCTGGAAGGTAACGTTTATCAATGGCCTCTTTAATCTGGTTATTGGCTCCCTTGGGATCCAAGTCCATTGCCCATGAGAAATTCATTAGGGCCAAATGTGTTTGACCCAGTTTTTTATAAACCTAAAACAAACACAAAATGCTACATTTACATGAAGCTGCTACTTGAATGTTTGGACAGCAAAATACACCAAGCCACAGTTACCTGGTATTTTATGAAAAGCAGAGGGTAGAAATGAAAGACTTATATAATAAGTCTCAAAGGAAACAGTAAATACGTGTAGAAAGAGCAAGTGTTTCTATTTAAGCCTCAAAATAAACTAAACTAGCAGCTGACAGATTAAAAAACATAAGGAGGCGGATCTTCAGATATAAATTGAAACATCAGAGGCTCGAGAATAGTTTTAGAAAGTACAACCCTGCTCACACGTTGATTGTACTCTCTTCCCTGCAGCTCTCACCAGCAAAGGCACGATACATGCACAGATTTTTTGATCTGATTTGGTATGGTCTCTCATATATTCTCAAGTGGCATTTAATTGTCAGGGACAGATGGAGAAAATAACATGACACGAAGTGGCACTTAGCTTGTCCTGCCAAACTGAATTGCCACATTTTCAAGACAACATTGTGTCTTTTACCTTCTTTGCCACTGTAACTTGCACTGAAGTTCTCCTTATCACTAAGGACAAACGAGCAAATAATTTATGCGTTAAGCACTTAAACAGTCAAAGTATTTAAGTTCGTCAAGAAATGCCAACTCTAACACCAATTTAGAGATCCAAACACCAGTCAACAAATTTCAGCACACATCCTTCTGCCCTCTCCAGTTAAAAAAAAAAAAAGAAACATTGCTGATTAAGAGTTATCTAGTACTGTGGTAGAGTGAAGTTTGTTGCTTCCTAGTGAACAGAGACCCCACAGAAGGGGGAAATTGGGGTACTTATTTAAAGCATGTTAGCAGAGAAGATGGTGAGGAAGAGAATTTGTAGTACAAGATTACTTTTCTCTGGCATTAACACCAAGAAGGTTGGAATGTAAACACAGCTGACAATCTAGTTATATCTTTTCCTGTGCAAGGCTACCCGTTAGCCTTATTAAAGGCTTACTCTCAAATCAATAAACCTTCTACAACTCCTCTGGGGAGGCTGTCAGCCAAAGCAAACATTGAGGCTATTGCTGGAGACATAGGAGCACGATACCATTAATCCTTGTTCAGCATTACTGACAAATAACATTCTAATGTGCTGTATCATGTAAATAGGTACACGTGCAAATTGCCAACACTGACCAGCAGATGGACTATCCCTCAAAATTTTAATGATTCCCATTGATCGTATCAAGTCTCGGTAAGAGCTCCATTTTCAGGGAAAGATATACAGCTATGTGCATAACCACTGTATCTTTTCAGTGAAGTATCTGTATCAGGATAAATGTCTCGCTTTTAAAAAATTATTTATCTTTCAAGTTGACAGTGGTAAAAATCAAAGCAGGCAGAGTGACACTGGCTGGGGTTATTTTTTCTTGGTTTGTTCTAAAGAGAGATGAAAGGTGCTCCAGTAATAACTATCTTTTGCATTTAAAAGCTGATATATATAATAAAATTGTGAGCAGTAAGCCTCATTTAAAGCTTTGGGAATTTTTAGAGACTATTGCTTCAAATGGAAGCATTTTAGAACACCGCTCCAGACAGTGACAGGCATCAAATTTTCTTATTAGGCATGCATTTCTGTAGAAGAAGACCACAGGGAAGTTCTACCTACCTTTCCTATTAAAAAGTAAACAAGAGACTCTTTGGGAACAATCTGTTTCAGTTCTTCAAGTTCTTGTAAAGCAGACTGAAAAAAAAGAGGAAAAAAGAGCCTCATAAGTACAAGCTGGCAGTCTGCAGCCTGCAATGACATCACTAACCTGTGATTCAGCACTAACGTGAAACAAAAAACATCCAGACATTTACACACACTATGGTCCATCGAGAACAACAGTTCAATCTCATGATAGGCATCTAAAATTCCTTTTACATTAGTTTCTCATTTAAAGACTGTAGCATATTATAGCCTCATTATTACAGAAACAGAGCAAGTTTACTGGGCTTTGGTCTTTTATGGCACATCTAACAACTGATATAAAATGCCCTCACCTCCCCCAATAAGGCATAAGAATGTAGAAGACAAGAAGCTGACAGCAAGCCCCGATGCTACCAGTGCTGATCCGTGAACATTTAGCTTCCTGTGCATTACAGTCATAGCTATAGCAATTTAAAGACAGTTTACAGTTCTCTCCATGAAACAGTCTTACCTTGTATTTTTCATTTGCAAATAATACAGAAGCTCTATGGAATTTGCATAGCGGGTTCTTGGGTTCAATGTTAATAGCTTTGTTTAAGGTATCTAAAGCCTTTTCAGATTTTTTCAGTGCATGCTGAACCTATTACAGAAAGGGAGAACAGTTTTAAAAGGGCAAATAACAGCTTACCTGCCAGACAAGTACAAACCCAGTTGAATACATTTACTTACAATCTGTCCAATTCTAGACCAAGTCTTAACAAGCTTTCTTACAGGAAGGAAACTTCACTTTGCCTCATGTCCACCTCCAAATGTTCTCACCACATAACGGCTTACAGAAATTATTCAACCTTTGGTCAGGAGTGAACTCAATGCCTCCCTCAGTATGTAAGTGTAGAACTGGACACAGTTTTGCTGCCACAATAGAAGGCAAATGAACACCAGCAGACAACCATCCATCATCACACCTACACAGCCTTAAGTGACCATCATGTGTATTTGAGAACTGCTTCATACGTGAGCATTCACTAGAGCAAGGCTACTGTTTTCTCAGAACTGCAGTAGCAGTTCAGATAACTGACCAACTCTTCACATAGCCCTGTAAGTTCAATTGAACGGACAGTGGCTGAAGTAGCCACCCGCTGCTTGAACTTCATGCCAAGTGGAGGAAGTTGTCACATCTACAAGTGACCAGAATGACAGACAAAAATATTACACTCTGAAAGGTGAGACGGGTGCATTAGTGTTTTACAGAACTGGAAGTGCTGGTCCAAGCGCATGCAATGACAGTTAAAACTCATTGAATTTCTAATGTATTAAGGATTAAAAATATTATAAATGCTCTATTCACATTAATATTTGCACACAGTCTTGATTTTCATATCCACTACTATTTTGGCTGACTTGCAATCATGACATAAGAGTCATAATTTCATTTCTGGTTAAAAGTAGTTTGAAGAAGAGGAGGCACATTAATCTTTTCTGGCATACTAAGCGCGTGGTTATTCATTCATATGGCATTTAAGATACTCCAACAGGTACTCTGAACGCCCCAGAAGTATTCAGAATGACTTTTCTACTGCAAATAAAGTACAGAAGTAGGTTAAAACACAAGGAGAAAGTTAAGCACAATCTACTTACTACGCCAATGTGACACAGTAAGACCGAGCTCTGAGGATTGATATCAAGTGCTTTCTGGAAATGCATTTCTGCTAGACTGAATTTTTCCTGTTTGTAATAAATCATTCCTAATCCATACCTGCAAGCAGAAAAACGATTCTGTTAAGTAAGATTGTACTCTAATCAAATTAGTCTTCGTCAGTGAACATGACCTGGCAGAAGTGGCCTATAGACTCACCAACCCCATAATCCAGGGTGGGAAACAATTTCTTGTGGGGCAAAAAAACCCACAGCGTCTAAAATCATCTTGTTTTTATTGCTCGGTGGGGCAGTTAGAAGAGTTGATATCTGACACACAGGAAGACTGGCTAAACAGCTACAAAGTAAAGACCATAAAAAAGTTTCTCAAGACTAAATGACTTATACCAACATTTCTAACTTTTACTGCTTTCTATCCTTTTTTCCAGAAAAAAACAAAATGTAAGAAACTGATCGCATCCAAAGGTATAAAGGGGCAGATCTTTCATCTCTCCAACCGCAACTGAAGATCAATCAACTAGATGTATGAGGAATGCTGCACAGAAGAACAAAATAGCTGGGATAATACACCCAAAATCATCTGGGGAAACCAAAAAAGCTCCACTTTTTGCCCTCTCTGTGGAAGTAACTGCCTAATAAAGAGATGAGGCCCACATCTTCTGCAGAAGAGTGGTAGGGAAACAATAGCAGTGGCAACACCAAAAGACGTTCCTTCAAAAGGAGTTCTGTATCATACGCAATAGGAGGAGGATGAAGCAAAGCTTACCATGCATTGTAGTGTCTAGGGTTGACTCTGATTGCATTTCTAAAACAAGCTAATGCTTTGTCGAGTTCTTCTGTCAAGACAAATTCATGCCCCAACAGGGTGTAGGCATAAGCATAATTTGGATCTACTTGAATGGCTCTCTGAAAGAACTTGATTGCAATGTCATGCTCTCGTTGCAAGCTGAAACAGTTTCCTGCAGCACACCATGCCTGGGAAAAACAGTATCACAGGATTAGCACTCTTCTTACAGCCCCAAATGACTAAGTTTGAGCTAAATGGATTTTTCCATACCGATTTATGTAATACATAGCTTCCTCGCAGACTAAAAAAATAACAATACTAGTAAAGTGACAGTTCAGTCTCATTACCAAGAAGCAGATAGGCCTCAACACACCCTATAGCTAGACAAGCTGAAATGCAGAAATCTAGAATCTATGGACACACAACAAGTTTGTGCCAATTAAGATACTTTGACTAACGGCTAAAGCTTTTGAAGCTATTTAAAAGGGTAAAAGTAAAACTGATACTTAAGAAAAAAAGGGGGAGATGGTACATTCACTTCAGTCCCTTCCAAATGACAAATCAGGAAATCTGCAGAGCAACAGTTTTAGAAGCAACCTCCTCTTCCTCTCCCGCTCAGCAATCAGCATCGAGACTGTAAAGTACCATTGCCCAGCGTCCCTTGGTTTCCCAAATTTTTTTTTAGCATCACTGCCAAATCACAACTGTCCTCCAGTTCTTGTATTAGAATCTGCCTTTTCTTCCCTCCAGACTCTTATTACAGCTACTAACCACTTAACTGGTTTTGATTTTTCCACTATCACACAAGCCAAAAAGATAATGTGAACAGGACGCTCTCTTCCAAGAAAAAACCAAATCCCCATACATTCTACAGTTTTTCCAACTGTTAAGAGCACATTAAAAAATGCATACATTATTACTGTTACTGTGGCACCCATTAAAAAACACCTGGCTTTTTTGCGTATCATTACTTTATGTTACCAAGCACTCTGCAGTTAATGGACTTTGGTATAAACACGCACAACTTTATGTCTGAAAATAAATCCCAGAGCAAATAGGTTTTCGATGCCAGTGAATTAACTACAGCAATTATAAATTGGTACAAGGGAAAGATATCCCTTATCTTTGCATATAAGCAGCGGTAGGGGTGACTGACTAACCCGTGATCTTCCTGAGTGAACAGTGCCAATACAAATTTAAATAACCATTAACAGATAAAAGGTTTTAATGTGTTTCATGTAAACTCATACTCCATTTCTAAGAAGCCTTTTCAAACATCATAAGTTCAACAGACAATCCTGCCACCTCCCTCTCCAGTTTTGCCGTGCAGTTCTCAGAGGAGAATACACTTGAACAAGATTAGAGCTCAGAGCTTTGTTATGAATCATTGATTTTGCCACACAGAGTTACCCTCTTCCCATTTAAGACCACAGCATTTCATACCTCTGGTGAGTTTTTATCCATGTCCGTCAAATCCTTTGAAAGAACTGAAAGAGCAACATCTTTCTGCAGATGCCACAGTGTAGTTGAATAGATTTCCATGCCTTCTACTCTGTAGTTTTCAATCCTTCTTACTTCTGAAAATATTCTCTCAGCCTAAGAACAGAAATTAAACTTAAAACAAAATTCCACTCACCAAAGCAGAGCACACACATCAAGGTTAGAAGCCTCCCATCTCCAGACTGTGCATCCTGTTTGCTTTGAAAGCATACTGCACAGGGCTGTAAGTTCTGGAACTTCCTCTTAAAGTGGGGATGAGGAAGATATTTATTTCATAAACTTAAGTTCCAGGTTACAACACTCAGAGCAGCAACCAGGGAAGAAGCCTAGCTTTAGAAAACCATCCCGGTCTGTAGCCTCAGTTTTCAAAAGAAACTATTGAGAAGCACAATGTGCTCCACCTCTGTGTACAGTTCAAAAATCGCTTCTGAAATCCACTCTATTAGTCTCCTGCACACCATCTGTCAAAAAGCACTTTAAAAACTTCTGAGGAAATGGGCACATTGGCTATCAGGATAGCAGTGACGAGGAGAGTTAAACTGCAGGACTGCCTTCAACTGCTCACTTGGGTTTCTGGAGTGGTTTGACATCACCCCAGCTGTGCCAATACCGTCACTTCTGCGGCTGCAAAGGAAACTAGCTCATTGATATGACCTGCACTGACTAAAAAAGGCCAGAGCGTTTTTTAGATTTAGAACTCTAGTTGTTTCAGTAATCTAATTTGCAACGGTGCAGTACAAACAATTACGTCAGCATAGCAGTGGCTGAAGACAGGGAGAGGCAACGAGGAGACCCCCATGGTTGAGTGCAAGAGGAAGAAAGAGGAGTTGAGTGCACGAGGAAGATTAAATGAAATCTAATCATGACTCAACCTCTTCAGGAAAGCTCAACGATTATTGATGTAGACTCAATATCTACATCCATGCCAGGTGAAAGTTTAATTTTTATACAGATACCTCAGCTGTAAACTACCCACAGCTTTTGCAGGAAGTCTGCAGGTTTTGTGCAAAGCTACACAAAACAAAAGTGAAAAGAGCAAGAATCAACCCGCACAGTTCCTACCTGCATATATTCCGCAAGTTCAAAGTAAGCTCTCCCAATTTGGCACAGCACCCAGCCAGTGTTGTAGTGGTGGGATGGTAAATGGCTTAAAATATTTATCGCTTCTTTGCAGTTGTATGAACACAAGGCTAAATAACCTTTCCCCATGTCACGGAGAAGGCTCATCAAACCTTCTAGGAGAAAAATACAATAAATAAAAGTGGAAGACAGCTGAGACTTATTTACTTGAAACCGCTAATCCCGTAAACTTTGCATTGTGGCAGACACTACTCTTGAATTTGTCTATGAAAATCTTTCAGGACTTCCCAAATACAGGCTTACACACTCTTAACGTAGGCATAGTATCCTAAACGTCAGCCTTCATAACAGAAGTCAGATAGTAATGACTTATGCCAGCGACACAACACCCAGGAACAGAGAAGCTCTGAGGTTCAGGCTAACAGGAGTTCTGCATTTACAGCAGCTATTCAAACATTCTCTTAGGTCTGAACAGTTTCCACATGTCTGGTATCCATGGATACATCTTCTTGCTGCCTGGAAACATCACCGAGCCAAAAGAGAGAAATTCAGCAGCTTATCTAGGGTTTTATGACAATCTGAATAAAGACTTGTTTCTAAACAAGTGGTAAATACAAAGGGACAACAGACTACCTAAACTAAATTTTCAGGGAAGAAGACTGGGTTAGTCATAGCACCTTTGAATTAGTTTTCAAGGATATTGCCTGAAAATATTTTAATCGTTAATGAGGACCAGAGACTGCAAGATATACCTGGTTACAACTAGCCCATTTTTACTATTACTTCACAAGTTCTTTGTAAGTTAATTAGAAGATACAGAATTCAATGTCTTCATAATTACACATAGGTGATAGCTTCAGGCTAACTGAAGCAAGAAGAAAAACAATGGAGGAAACTTTTTTATTATTAACCTTAAAATACAAATATACGAAGTTTTACCCTACTACAGTCCAATAGCATTCAAACAGACCTGCTGCTGCCTTCTGTAGCGTAAAAGCCTGGATCTGTGGCGCAACAGTAGAAATTTTCCCTTCTGAAATGATGGAAGAGTCCAGTTTGGTAATTTCCAAACTGTCGTTCAAGTTTGGTTGAGTTATTCCTCCCTTATTTGTTTTACTTTTTGTTTTTCTGTTTGGAATCTTCGGTGGAAACTTCATTTTTAATTTTTTGCTATTTTCCTGCAAGTAATAAGAGCAAGAGTTATGTACAAAAGAAGTCTTTTAAATTCAGGTAGCTGAACTTGAAAGTGAATTGTGTAAAACTATATTTGTGTCTCTTCGCAGCCTTAACAATGATGTCCTTTAAACTTAAGCATGGACACTCAGTAACTTCACTGAACACGTGTGGTTAATTTTTAAACAGCAAATGTTCACATTGCATCACTACGGTCCACAAGAATTTGCGCTTTGGTGTTTTGCTCCATTGGTTGAAGAGCAGAAAGCGGGCACGAAGATAACTTTGTTTTGGAAAAAAAAAAGTATCTGCTCAAAATGAATTCTTCAATACATATACCCAAAACACACAACCTCTACCAAATGGGCTGACAGGTAGCAGCATCACTACATTTGTCAACCCAGCGTGGTTTTTTTTGTTTACAATACACTTCTTCCTACTACCTTAGTTGAGCACTCTTGAGAGCTTAGAAATAACATATTATGGCATTGTATACAGCCAGGTATTTTCTAAGTTCTGCTCACACAGAACCTATTCTTAAGCTGCTAGAATTGCTATGCATATGAGGAAATTATTAGTCACCACAGTGGCACTGCAGAACCCACAAGTTTGCAACATTCATGAAGTTCGTTACCTTTGTTGTAGAGCTATCACTAGTAAACAGGCGAGAGCTTCTACGCGGCAGGGCATTTGGTGGAGCAGCAATTGTCGGGCTCAATACCTGAGGTGTTGTACTGAAAATAAACAATACATTTAAAAAGAAAAAAAGTTCTTCCCTCCACTCGCAGCAGAAAAAGCTCTACCTTTGTTTTAAACAAAAATGCTCGTGTATCATAGCACAGGTATTTCCACGTCAAGGGACAGAACCCAAATCTAACCATTGCACTTCAAGAACATGAGCAGAATTCCCTTCTGGGTACTTTTTCATTTAACGATGAAATGCTCTAACCACAAAGGAGATTTACAACAGACCAACCACAATGCAAAAACTTACTACTTAAAGACTGGAGTTATTTTACCTAACAAAGAAAAAAATACACTTCTTCCTCATCCAAAGGAGATTTCTGCAGGAAAATCCACACAAGTTGGGCAAATAAAGAACAAATTCCTTCAAGAAAGGAGATACAAGAGGTAATACAAAGATGATTTTTTTTCTTCCTACCTTGTCTGTGGGCCAGAGCTCTGTGTTTGTGCAACAAGAATTGGAGTGACTTCTCGGCTATTTCCACTCTGTGAGAAGACAGATTTTGTTCCAGCTTGGCTTATCCTGCTGACAGTCTGCATAACACAAAGTTTCTACAGGTTTGTTATTATGTCACTAAGAAGTCCAAATCTCTGCTATACCAAGCCAAATGCAATCTGCCTATCAAACACCGAATAAAGGAGGATAAATATAGATTCTTTTATTAAGGGCGAGGCTTCTCCCCCATCCCAAGGGGCAACCATCAAAACTATTTCTCATTCTATCTGTTAAAATGCCAATAACAGAGTATCAGCTTTGTTTGAAAGATACAAAAATCTCCACGTAGTGGCAAGAAACAACGTTAAGGTGTTTGTGCAAGAATAAAATGAAATTAAAAAGAAGTCATATTTAAAAGTTTCTTCTCCACGAAGTTATTAAAAAAAAAAAAATCACAGAAAGAAAAAGATTTTTGAATTGTCTTATTACAATCACATCCAGAAGCCATCCTCCATTAACACCTCACTGATGTGTACACTGAGCCTGCCGCTCCCCCATTTAACATCCTTGTTCATAGCACAAATCAGTATTTCACAAAAAAAAAATCATCACCGCACAAGCCTTTGGAGCAGACACACAAATAAACTGCATCATCAAAAAGGGACCCGAATCATGCAGCAGAGAAAGTTAAGAGACCTACAGTCAAGTTAATATCAAGCAGCAAGTTACCGCATGTCAGTTGAGCAATGCTTTTTGTGCACATGGACCCTTTTGTACCTTTTGTCACACGTTATAAGCACGTAACAGGACTCGGTACCAAAACATTGCCTTATATTTTCTGAGGGCTAAAATATGCACTTTGATGCCTACCCCGGCACAGCTGAGGCATGAGAACTTAAAAGCTGTCAATAACTTGACTGTGAATCTGAGACCTAAGGAACAACTTCAGATAGAAAGTCATTGTTTGACACGCAGACTTCTTATAAAAGAAGTCAAAACAGGTCTTCCTCTCCCTGCCTTTAAAAGAGGTTAAACCCTATCTTCCTGCTCACTCCTGGGATGCTAGCATTCAGTTCTGTGACAACTGTATGGAAGAGATGTTCTTTGCAGCACCAGAAATCAGCAAGTGGGATCAGCAATGGCACAAGCAACACCAGTTTATGCATTACCTGACTTCTAACGTTCTGTCCTTTCCCTTCTCGGTTTCTCTGTTATCAGAGTACAGTTTAGGCAGCCAGCAAGTCTGCTTGCCCACTCAGGTAGGAATTTCTTTGGATCCATCCTAATGTTTCATTCATTTACACAAGCGTTTCCTAGGAAATTCCCTCCGTTACAGCTACACTAAACCTTTTTTAAGTTGGTAATTTGAAGAGCAGAAGTAAAACAGGCCAAGTAATTATTTGCATCGGACAAAGCGTGCATCAGAATTCTAAGCTGTTCATGGGAAGGCAATAAATATTTCTGTTTAGGAAGTAGCACAAATGTATCTGGGCAGAAAGCATATGCATGGATGAGCAGAATTTACACGTTGGTGCTGTTGTGCCATACCTAACAAAGCAACAGCGAAGCGGTAACTATGACCTGATTCCCCAAAGCTTTTCATCTGTCATGTAGTACACACAGGAGATGAAATGCAGGCGAGTAGTACACTGGAGAGCTGCTATTTCCATTTTTCAAACTCATTACAATTTACCTTCCTGCACACGTGCAATCCACCCCAAGCCAGCACTTTCAACTGTATTGTGGAAAACTGGTTGGGCCTGAGTAACTATAGGATGGGAACTGGATCAGCCACAGGAAGTATACTTCTAGCAAACTGCTGTGGCCAGCCCCAACAGTCCAGCTCCAACAGAAAAGAGGCAAAAAAAAAAAAGAGCAGGACTAAGAACAGATAAAAAGTATTGCATAATAAGATGCATCAAGACAGAATACCACAATGGCTTCCACAATGAGATTCTAGGGTTCCCAGTCACAGGCTTTGGATGACCATCCAAAGGAGAACACAAGTTATCAGCCTACAGGCTTTTATTCTTTTAAGTATTGAGCAGTGAGAGAAGACAAGTAGTTTTCAACCGCTCCCACACTTCACTTGCAATGGTACTGCAAGCTGAGCACAAACCAATTTGCCCAAGGAATCAAACTGAAGTTCTACTTTTTGAGGAATTCAACACTACTACTTGCACTGAGTTTTGTACTTTAAAGAGTTGGCCGCCTATAAAACAATAGCATCCCTCACGCAATTTCTAGATTTACTAAAAATACAGTAAAAAAAATCCTTTTTTTTTTTTTTGTTTTTTAGAGAGGAACAAATGGTTCTTCAACTGTCACCGAAAATCCACCTCTCATTTATCACTATGGCAACTGTGGCAGTTTAAGTCTGACAGAGTAAAAAAAGACAATTTTTAGTTTTCCCTACATGTGACTTAACTGAGTGAAACTGCATCCTTCTATCAGTCAGCCAGCCCTCCACTGACCACCCGCAGTATTTTGATTACTCTGGTCTCTAAACTAGACTTCAAGAACTGCTTGCAAGCAAGTCATTCCTGAAAACACATCAATTTAAAAAAAAATGTCAGGTGAGAAATCCCAGTTTGGACTGCCTTCAGACTCCATGTTGCACACTGAAAAGTTATGAACCCTTCGTTGTTTATAGACACCAGCGTTTGTACATTCCTCTGATGGCAGGTGGGCAGAACATACAGCACCTTCTGCAGGTGCAACACAGGAAGCGGCCTGCACAGGTGTGTGCATTTTGGGTGGGGGAAAAAGGGCTCGTTTTAACTAGAAATAAAAGATTATCACTTATCACTGTGGAAGCTGAGAAAAATTTGTTTTGCTAGCCAAAGCAACTGGCACAATAAGCTGAAAATATTTGCAATATATATCTTTTCTTGAGATATAGTATATTCTTTTTCTTGCTGCTTCATTTGCTTCGCTAAAAGAAAAGTGTACTTTCAAAAGAAAAATACACCACTGAGGCTTTAGAAACAGTCGTTTCACAGTAAGAGACTATTCTACAATGAACTCTATTTTAACTAACACTTCAGAAAAATCTGAAATTTATTTTCAGGGAAACGCCTGATCAGCTGCAGTCAAATTAAACTGCTCCCCTCACCCCCAGCCTCAGTAATCTATAAATATATGTGAACCATATTTTATTTTGCTGCATTAATTGTTAGTAAGAGCGGTTTGGTTTTTTTTAAACCCACTTTGTAGATAAACTAGATATAAAATTTAATTCTCATTCATTTAACTCAAACTATTTCCATAACTAAAGGAGGCTGCAATCAGCTGCACAATCAAGATGTTTTTCAAAACAAATTTTATAAACAGTGGATAAGTTGGGTTCTCCTGACTCTCAGACAATTCAGATCAAGCGCAATGATTTTACCTGCATTACAGATTCTTCTTTAAAGTACAGTGCAAAGTCAAATTCATAGAACAACATTCACATTCTAGAATGCAAGATACCTTCTTCGAAGGTGCTCCTGTGGATGGTACATCAATTACGGAAGAAGAGTTTGTGTAGTTTTGTAAATATGATCCATCTCCAGGGCTTGGGGCTTCCAGTGGCAAAATTCCAAAGCTGAGAACAAAATGAAGAGGAAAAGTCAAAGCCTGAACATCAGACCATGACAGCTGGCCTGATTCTGTAGTAAAAATGGAGATCCAGATGAACAACTTTATTTCAGAACTACTTTAGGGATTTATATTAACCCTTTAATATCTTACTATCCTCATCTATAAAATACACTTTAATAGAAAATCTTTTCATCCCTGAAATTGAAAAATACATAACTTCCTTCCCCTGCCTGCATAATAACAAATAGACACAGATCATGCAAATACTAATGGCTTGGAACACAATGTTGTTTAAATAAGAGGGCATCTAGGACAGCATATGTTTACACGCTCCTTAGAAGAGAGCTGTTCTTCAAGGAATGCTCTTAACAGTTTCTTTCAGAGCAGAACCATTCCTTTAAAGACTTTTCAGTGGGAACATTGCAATACACAATACATTGAATCAAGAGTTACTCTCTTCTAATAAAAAATACCAACTGCTTGTTTAAAAAAAACAGGAGAGATGAACACTATGACCAAGAGCAGTAACTGAAGTTTAGTTTTTTGTTCTGCAGCATTGTCTGAAATACACTATCAACACACCTGTTCCAGTACCCTAATTCAAATCGCAACCGTCAACAGCACAGCTACAGACAAGAAACTGTCTTTATTTAAGGACTGACCTTGGAGTTAGCGGGCTCAAAGCCGCAGGTCCCCCCAGTAAACTCCGTCCAGTTTTTGGTTTATTTTGAGCCTGTTTAGACAATATGGCAGTCCCTGACCCAAGAGGGACAGCATCTGGTGAAATTACAGCTGAGTCAATGTAAGACACGGAAGAATCTGTGTTCAAGGAGGAATACTTTGAATTGGAGGATTCTAGGTTGATTCTGTTCAACTCCTGAAAAATGGAAGGCAGCTGTTAGACACCCATGCAGTGCAGTCACTCATCAGCATTTTCCAGCTGAGCCATAAAGATGACTCTAATTACAACAATTTTAGCAAAACTCACAATTGTGTCTTGCGGTGTTTCCATAAGGACAGTCTCAGGCTGCCTATGGGATATGTTGTGATTCGATACCAATGTTGTGCAAGTGTTCGGCAGACAGCTGCTGAAGTTCTGTAAAGACGTTAATTTAAATGTTTGGTCAGGATCTGGTTTTTCACCTGAAGAATTGGAAAGAGATTTACATAGTTATTCCTGGGTCTATACACTGGAATATTCAGGCTGAAACAAGGAGGACAGGGGACAAAGTATTTTAGAAAGGATGTGTTCTTATTTCATTGTTTTAAAACCCCTCATGCTAAATCAAAAGCGTTCTTCCACTACAAAACTCTGGACAATCAGCTTTATTAAAAAATAGACTTGCTTTTTTAAGTTATTCTCAGGAGCATAGTTTAACTGTAGGCTGAAAAATATACAGTATTGTTAAATCCAAACGTGTATAAGAAGTGAAAGCGGAAGAAAACAAGACAAAAGCTCTAAACACTGGCAAAGTATTTAAAATGCATTATCGCTCACAAAATCATTCTCAAAGAATTCTGCTGGCATTGTCCTCAAGTTCTGGACAAGGAGTAAAATAAACCTTGCCACGTGACAACGGCAAATCAGAAAGCTTCACATAACCAGAAACATAGAAAAACACCTTCCTTAGTAAAACAATTCTGCAGACTTACCTATTTCACATAGAGATTCAAAGGGAGACCAGAGGAAAGGATTTAAACTAAGGCTCTTTTGGTAACATTCTGATCCTTTTGCAAGCCGGTCTGTTTTGCTGCAAAAAGAATGTAACAGTTCATAGGGAAACTTAAGAATGGCACTTTTGTTCAAGATAACTTTCCAGAAGAGGAGTTGAAAAACAAAAACACGTCGAGAGCTACAGCAACATTCCTCATTTTCCAAGCTACAGAATAGTACGGAGTTTTTCTGAAGTTATTTGACATATCTAGATACAGTCCCCCAAAAAAGTTACTTAAGCGCTAGAATAGCTTTTTCGTAAACAGTAACTTGATTGCCAGCCTTCCAGACGTTTAAAATATCTGAGGATAATATTTCTGCATATAATTTAGGAGGTCCATCAAGCACCTGGTTGCAATGATAAGCTTCTTCTGAAAAGTTTTTCTGAGAACAGGCATACTGGGGAAGAATCTAAGAACCCCACTATTCCCATTCTATTTATTTATATTTATTGAAGCCTTTCTTGTATATAAGCAAAGGCAAAATATGTAAACTTGTAAAGTTACTCTGACTGGCAGTCCTCAAAACTTTAATTTGAAGGTAACATCTATATTTCTATAAAACAGGTACAGAAAAATCAAAATGGCAACGCTGAGAAACAGGCCTGGAGAGTTTCTCTTAGGAAGGAGTACAGAACAAATCCAACGGTACAGAAAAAAAACATCCAGACATTTCGATTGCATGCTTAACTTGGAAAAGAGGCTTGTGTTTTCAGTCAGTCAGAAGCTCGAGGTGAAAGAAATAATTTTTGCATTCCCAAGTTAGATGGCTTCCACAATTATCTACCTGCACCTACCATACATACTTGGAAATCATGCAGGCCATGTAACACAGAGACAAGCACACCCTGTGGTGACTACAAGTGTATTTGACAAAATTTGGCTCAGTCAAGTAAAAAACCTCAAGTTTTATTAGGCATAATAAAAAAGTAACATTACCAGTAGACGTGTCCCAGTAAGGAGAGCGTAAAGCATGCAGAGTCACCAAACTCCATAACAATGTCATCATGGCTTTTCTGTTTATTCAACACTCCACCAGATAAGATCTGCTCTCCTTCTGCAAGCCTTTTTAAAAAAAAAGAGGTTTAAAGGGGTTACAAGGCTCAGAGTATTGGTAGTCCAGTCCTGCTGCTAACAGAACCAGAAATCCACTGTCAGTGCCCAAAAATTTGAAACTACATACAAACTAGTTCCTGCAGATGAATTTCGAATAAATGATGGATTCCTCTAGCAACACTGAGGTACGCAGCACCCTGAAGCCAAACTTTTCTACTACAAGGAAGAAAAAGAAAACAAATCCCAAATCCCACACCACTCCAAGACTACAGACACTAAATACAACGTGACTTTTCCAGAAGTGCTTAATCTTAGGTAGAATATGAAATGGAGGACCAGAAAGTCTTCTAGACACTTGGTTTTTGAAGGCACTTTACCTAATAACTAGTTAAGATGGTGCTTAGCTTGGCTTTGTTTCTCCATCAAGAAATACAATCTGTAAGGCTCTGTGCATTCAGTTATGATTCAATATTGGAATATGGCACAGACTTGGGATTTGAATGCCTTGCTTTCTCACAAGAGAGGCTCAAAAGGAGAGCAAAGGCTTGGTTTGCATCTACTACACCTGCAGCGAGCACTATCACTCACGGAATGGGCCATTCACTATTAGGCCTCGATACAGCTTCTGGGGATGGGAGGCGTTCTTCCGGCATTTGAGACTAACACTGGCATAAACAAACCATCTCTTCTTGCTTCCACTTGAAATTACAGTTGTAGGTAGCTGCTTCTGATGGCAGATGTGCTTTCCAAACCCCTTTCCATCATCTTCCAGCGGTCCTGGCTGACTGGGGAAGTTCCACTGGACTGGAAGCTGGCTGATGTTGTGCCCATCTACAAGAAGGGTTGCAGGGAGGATCCAGGGAACTACAGGCCTGTCAGTCTGACCTCAGTGCCGAGGAAAGTCATGGAACAGGTGATCTTGAGTGCTATCATGAAGCACATGCAAGAGAACTGGGTGATCAGGCCCAGTCAACACGGGCACACGAAAGGCAGGCCTTGCCAAACTAACGTGATTGCCTTCTATGACAAAGCGACTCGACTACCGGATGAGGGAAAGGCTGTGGATGTAGTCTTCTCGGACTTCAGTAAAGCCTTTGACACAGTTACTCACAGCATTCTGCTTCAGAAACTGTCAGCCTCTGGCCTGGACAGGCGCACATTCTCCTGGGTTAAAAACTGATTGGATGGCCAGGCCCAGGGATTGGTGGTCAATGGAGTTAACTCCAGCTTGAGGCCAATTACAAGTGGGGTCCCCCAGGGCTCGGTACTGGGTCCAGCTCTATTCAATGTCTTTATCAACGACCTGGATGAAGGCATCGAGTGTACCCTTAGCAAGTTTGCAGATGACACTAAGCTGGGTGGAAGCATAGATACGATGGAAGGTAGGGAGGCTCTGCAAAGGGATCTGAACAGACTGGACCGATGGGCTGAGACCAATGGCATGAGGTCTAACAAGGCCAAATGCCAGGTCTTGCACTTAGGGCACAACAACCCTATGCAGTGCTACAGACTAGGAGAAGTCTGGCTAGAAAGCTGCCTAGAGAAGAACCTGAGGGTGTTGGTTGAAAGCCGACCGAACATGAGCCAGCAGTGTGCCCAGGTGGCCAAGAAGGCCAACGGCATCTTGGCTTGGATCAGAAACAGCATGACCAGCCAGTCCAGGGAGGCTATTCTCCCTCTGTACTCGGCACTGGTGAGAACGCACCTCGAATCCTGTGTTCAGTTCTGGGCCCCTCACCACAAGAAGGATGTTGAGGCTCCGGAGTGGGTCCAGAGAAGAGCAACAAAGCTGGTGAGGGGGCTGGAGAACAAGTCTTATGAGGAATGGCTGAGAGAGCTGGGGTTGTTTAGTCTGGAGAAGAGGAGGCTGAGGGGAGACCTTATAGCTCTCTACAACTACCTGAAAGGAGGTTGTAGAGAAGAGGGAGCTGGCCTCTTCTCCCAAGTGACAGAGGACAGGACAAGGGGGAATGGCCTCAAGCTCCACCAGGGGAGGGTCAGGCTGGACATCAGGAAAAAATTTTTCACGGAAAGGGTCATTGGGCACTGGAACAGGCTGCCCAGGGAGGTGGTCGAGTCACCTTCCCTGGAGGTGTTTAAAGGACGGGTGGATGAAGTGCTGAGGGGCATGGTTTAGGGATTATTGTTAGGAATGGTGGGACTCGATGATCCAGTGGGTCCTTTCCAACCCAGTGATTCTGTGATTCTATCAGCACAGACCACTCCCACAAGAAAATGAGGTACATCTGTATAAACAAGCTCACATAAGTAACAGCAGCAGCAACAGTTAAATTTAACAAATTCTAAAGATTATGTTTAAGAAATCCCACCTATCAAACTGAAATTAGTTCAGAAACTGACGTATTATATGCACACACCAGACACTGTAAAAGCAAGGGAGGGAACAATCAGCTTCAAATTTATTCCAGTGGGCCCTTTCCGAGTAGGCCATTAACATGACTTCCCTTTGAAGAGAAGATGCAAAGAAACTTGTATCCTAATAGCTCCAAAAGCATTAAAAGTGTCAAAAGAAACACAAGTCAAGACATTCCCACTCTCTAAACACGTCAAAGGACTTGTCTACTAAACAGAGTAAAGACATTAGAGCATCGCCTGCTGCCTCTGGAGAGGCCTGCATTTTGGTTACATTGTGAGCAGTATCACAAATCCTGCAAAATAATCACACCGTACTACGTAAAACTCCAAAACATCACATCGCCTGTTTCTGAGGAAACTGAACTTTTTTTTCTGTCATTGGAAGAGGGCCACTGAAAAAAAACAACCAAACAAAAAAAAGCCACAACACGTAACCACACGTTTTGTAGAGAGACATTTTTGGTTCTGTTAGCCAGACATCAATTCCTACATTTAAGAAGAAAGGCTTATATAGAAGTGAAATGCCCTCACCACAATCTCTCAGGGTGTTAGGGCCTGCAGCTTGAGGAATTTAATTATATATTATCGTAACTTTATATATAATATATACATAAAATATTTTATATAATTTCATTATATACTCTCGCTATTAGACTCCAGAAAACCAGCAGGATACCTTGACACTACTATGTCCCCGTCAAGGTTAATTTTGATGTTGAATACAGCATTCTTGGACGTGGATTCAAGGTGGGTCTGCGGTGGGTTTTGAAAAACAGATTTCCATCTGCCATCTTCTCTCTCAGTCAACCACTAGCAGTAATCAGATAAGACGAGGAAGCTCACTGTTTGAGGGAAGCGGCCTAGCCATTAAATTCATATTGGAAGCACTTAATGAAAATAAGCAAAGTATCAGAGAACCAAAACAAACACTTCCAGAACAGTTTCTTTGAGACATATCAGCAATCCTTTTCTCCCCTACAAAGCTTTGACAACTCCTTTGTCAGTTATTCAATACCTTTTAGAGGTTTCTGCAATATTGGCTAATGCTTCTTAGGTCCATATCCGAAAGCAAAATGAACTGAACTTATATAATTCTTAGAGCCAAAGGATCAATGAATTACTAGTTTATGCAATAAGACAGCTTTCAAAGAAATCCAACAAAAAACATCACATTTGTAGCATTGGACAGAACATAAAGGATTTACTTACTTGCTGAGGTCAACACAACATTTTGCAAGCAGGTATTTACACTGAGGGGTGGTACAGCTGTGTCCCTTTAGAAGCCTGTATGCTTTATAGGCCTTTCCTGAGCGGTAGTAACATGTTGCCAGTAAGAACAGTGCTTCTTCTGAATGTACTAAAAAAATAAAGATATTAAAAAAAAAAAAGTCAGTTGGTTTGTTTACCATTTTGATACAAGGAATTAATGGACAGGGAGTAAAAGCCAACTAGGAACAAGACACAAGAAAAGCAGTATTGGTATTACAGAAATCCATTACCGAATTAAGTGCATTTTATCTGCCACAAAATTCCATATGCCATTTTCTTGTAGAACCTAGACTCAACTCTTACACAGCTACTGTCAAAAGAGTACTTTGATCCTTCCCATCTACCCAACATAAGTAAGGCTATTAGACAGCTTATTGTTAAAAGGTCAAGCAAAGCAAGCCATCCCTGTTAGCGCAGGGCTACCTTAATATCTCATAGGCCACACCAATGTTTGGCCCAGAGGCATTATCATCCCTGCTAGTAACACTTTGCTAGCTTAAGCAGTGCATAAACATTGGCGGGACAAGCTTTTAGGAAGTACAACAACTTTTTCTGAAAGAATAATTATTTCAGCCTAAACAGCCCAATTAACAGTTTTTAATCCTAATTTCAAGTAGTCTTTTCCTGTTCGCAATTTCACTTCTTTTAATTTTCTAAAGCACTTGATGCTGTATCTTCACATGCCTTAGTGGAGCAGATTTTTCTGATTTTAATGACTATTAAAGTTTAGTCACTTTACCCCAACATTAAGTCTTGTCCTTTCTACTGCCTACACTCATTTCATTTGGAAATTGCAGCTTAACGTGACCATTCAGATGCTTTATATATTTACACTGTGAAACAGCAACAGGACAAGCTCTTCTACAGACCTTCTTCCCAAGCCAAGTCCTCACAAGTTTCTAACTCTGAACTGAATTAGTCAAGCTTCAGGAAAAAAAAACATCACTATCTAAAGAGAAAAACAAGAATAATCCAGATAGAAACATTTCTCTATGGCAGAAACAGGAAGCATTTAGATATGATGTCTGCTTCATCACTTCTTCCATGGCTGAGATGAATTATGTACCACAAATGAGAATGTTCTGTTCAAAGAGCTTGACTTGACCCACAGATTTAAGGCTGAGATCAGGCTTGGCCAATTTCAATTGTGATTACAGCATAAAGGGACAGACTAACCTCTGAAGTAACTTTTAAAAACCTTGCTGTAAGATTATCAACTGAACCTTTAAATGCCAGGGGAAAACACTCTTGTGAGGCAATGGCAAGTGCTACCATGCTGTGGTATTAATTCGAAGATTAAGCTACGATGGCATGAAATATTTGTATGACTTAATTTTGCTGTGTTTTAGGCAAAAAGAGGGACATACCCAGATATGCTCACAAATTACATACAGAAAATGGCATCTTACCCTGTCTTTATATTTCCCCAAGCATTATACTCAAATCACCCTTACGCAACGATGTATTTTTAAACCAAAGAAAGGCTGCCTATAAAAGGCAGGCAATTTAAGTCTCCGAACAACTAAGGAACCCACATTAATTTATACTTTTTCAGAACACACTACTATGCAAATGGAAATCAGGCATTAAAGAAACAATTCTGATGTCTGTTCAGCTACCTACATGGAACTCTTCAGAAAAATCAGTATGAGCATTGTACAAAAGAACCCTTTGGGTATCCTCAAATCCTTCACTGCACTGAAAACTGATTATTTTAGATTTGTGCCATCACCCAGAGAGTGACAACGGAAATACACGTTGTAATTCACATTATAAACCAAAGCTACTTATATAAGCTTATATGTTAGCATAAAAGTTGCATTGGTTTTTTTTCACATCAGCAATTAGGGGACTACACCTTTCAAAACAGGAGAAGGAAAGCTGAACACCAGTATTGAGGAAAGAGAAGTAGAGAAGAACAAAAACCTTATCTGAGGTTGTGGAGGAAAGATTAAGGAAGAACGACGGACTAGAACAGGAGAAGAAAGTGGCCTTTGAAGGACTCCAGAAAAGTACAGACAAGGGTTACTGTTGCCTGCTCAGTATCAGAGCCAGCCTAGACCTGAACAGCGTTACAAGGAAGTGACAATTTAACAAGAATTCAACAGAAGATATCTATTCAACCTGTTCCAATCCCAACTGTCTCGGCTTCACTACATTCTTCTCTCACCATCACAAGATTATCTTTTTCAGTTAACACACCAATCAACATATCTGAACAGCATTAAGAGCAAAGACAGCTCTCACTACCAAGACAACTTGAAGAACTTGTGTACTGCATCTATCCCCAAGTGGCCCTCGCAAGACACACAATGCTTAAGCTTATTTAAAAAAAAAATCTCATATGATACCACACAGCAGATCACCGTAAGCATTGTAAACACACCACACACACACACCCCCTCCAAGTGTAACTTTTTGCTAAGGAGGTTTTAACCCCTGTAAACCAACATTTTTTGCAGTTGCATAATTTGATATTCCAACCTAATTGAGAGGTATTCTTCCACTTTCCCCAAGCAGAAAGTTAAACTTCATTCCCACAACAACAGGGAATAAAAACAAAGCAGGGCCAGAGGCTCAAAATTGCAAAATCAAAACTGAAAAAAGCACAAATTTATATTTGCCAAGTAACATACCTTCTGCATATAATCGTTCTGCAAGGAACACTGCATCCCGGTAAGCATAGTGGTTAAGTGCCTGCCATATAGCAAGCCTGCAAGACAAGAAAGTAATCTAAACTTAGAGAAAAAGCTTTTAAAAATGCAAAACTCGCTAGCTCTTTACTGTCAAAAGGCACAAGTTGTTCTTGTTTTACTAGTGATAAGACAAATAGACAAGGATAAACATGCGGGCCAAGTTTTAGTTGTTTCAACTATTAGTAGGGAGACTCAAAAAGCCAAACAACTTAGTGCCGAAGTCATGAACCAATCTAAGAATGTTTGCTCACTAGTTACCATACACAGCCACCTGCAAATCCCAGCCCACATGCACTGAAATAACAGCAAGTAATTCCACTCTTTACCGAGTATTAGCCTGATGCATAACTCTGCATGAGTTACTATGCACTATCACCAAACAATGGCACATTAAATAAAGGTAAGAACACAGCCCCCAGCTGTTACCACCGTCTTCTATTTAGCCCTTAGCTAGGAGGGGTAAGGGAGGAAGAGAAAAATCTGGGGTGTCCAATCTGTTTTGGTGGGGCTATCTAAACTACCTTATCTTCAGACAGGAAAACACAAAACCCAATAGGACTAGAAAGCACATCGGGCTCTGATGGTGTCAGTATAAGACTGCTTGTTAAGTATGTCGGGTAGACAGCATTTTCATTGAAGGGACATCGGTGTTCCCTTAAGAACAAAGATGAAGGCATTCCCCTGGTTTTTGTTGTGATGTTCTGTTTGTGTCTATGCTCATCAGCCACCTCCTTTCTGCACTAATTAGGCTTGCGAGGCATCACACAAGAATGAATGCAATACAAATGAGATGGACAAATTGACACCCACAGAGATATCTGAAGACAACTTACTTCTCCATTTTGCTTATATACCCACACTTGGTCAAAGCCAGCTACCTGCCTAAGGCTGCTAACTTCCTTTCCATGAACACCAAACTCCAGAGTCTGGTGTCAATATTTGTGCAGACTGGAAAGATGGCACCGCTCCAGTGAAAAGGTAAATCAAATGTACATAGAGGGGTACAAACCACGTACACTGCCATAACTACTCAGGCACTGCTGTCGCCATTAGCCGAGCTAAAAACAAGGGCAGCCCAGCAAGAGAACAGGGCTGGGGAACACAGCTTTCAGAACACGCGCTAGTCAGACAGTTTTCTTCAGACCAGGTAAAAACTTTGTTATCTGTAGAAGATGGGCGGGATGGTTAAAAAAAAAAAAAGTTTTAAGACCTACTCAGTCATTCCTCTCTAGCTATTGCAAGCGGTGGCGTGCATGCTTATCGGGGTTTGTGTTTGGAGGTTAGCAGGGTTGGCATCAGGGCTGCAGTTCCTTCCCATCCAGCAGTCCTGCTCAAGTCCCAGAGCAGTTTCCCATGAGCAGCAAAA